>NC_140143.1:3515458-4778618 GCF_964035555.1 Netta rufina | reverse complement strand
TTCACAAGTCATTGCAAGAAACACTATGTATTTAGAGCAGAAAATGATAGATAAGAATTTACCACTAAAATGGAGACACGTAAAAGCTTGACTGCAAATAGTTACGTATTTCCATATTCACAGCTGTTAACCTGATCATCTTGGCAGGAGAACGGGATATTTAAGGTACCATCATAGAATCAGAACTGTTGATGTTAGACCATTTCCAGAGGACCCGTACAGGTCCAACACTCCCTCAAATACAAAGAAGCTAGCTAAAGCAGGTTACTCACCCAAAGCATCTCAAAGAATGGAGACTACACAGCCTCTCTGGGAAACCTTTTCCAGTTTTTGATCATCTTCACCATTAAAAAAAAGTTATACATGAAATTCTGTTTAAACATAAAATATTTCAGTTTGTGCCCATTGCCTTTGTCTGTTAACTGGACACTTCTGAGAAGAATCTGGCTCCATCTTCTTCATTCCTTCCATCAGGTATTTATACATTCATAAAAATCTCAAGCCTTCTCTAAGCTAAGCAACCCCAGTTCTGTTAGCCTCTCCTCATACGCTGGATAATCCAACCTCTTAATTGTCTTCATGGCCCAAAAGGCCACACTGATTCGAGTACATCCATGTCCTTCCTGTGTTGGAAAATTCAGCCCTGGGCACTCCAGATGCTGTCTTACTGGTGTCAAGCAAAGAGGCACCTCCACTGACCTGCTAGCAATGCTCGTCTTACTGCAGTTCAGGATACTTAGGGCCAGCTTAGCTGCAAGGTTGTATTTCTCACTCACTGTCTTTAGGAAAAGTAACTCCAAACAGTGGGGAGTGGGAGGAGGAAAAAAGTGGAAAAGAAGCCTGGTAAACATGCTTTTCTATGCCTTAATGTTTAACAGAGCTTTTTAATCTACAAAAGATTGCATACCTGATAGTACTTCAAGAATATTTGTTTGAAATTTATTCATCTAATACTATATCAGTCTTAGTCCTTAACATTACATCAATCCTAACTCAACAGCATTACCATGGTTACACTACTATTACAATTTAACCTTGCAGGTGTCTTACTGAGATGTCTGGTACCAAAACAATCCCAGCATTCATTCTGTATACGTTCCAATCTAGTTATATCTACTCCATTAACATAAGGCCACAATCTCTATTCCTTAATTAACACAGAATCACAATACCATCTTCCGATTCAAAAGTAAGCTATTGTGTAACATCCTTCCCATAGCCCAATCCCAACACAAAACAGCATAGCTCCCAATTAGATGCCCATCTTAGGGAGCTGGTTTCCTTCAACTCACATTCTTATATTACTGAAACCCTTTCACATCAGCAGCACCATTAGTTACAAAAACATCCACAACTCCATGGAGAAAGAAAATTTAAAGAGCTTTATCAAAGAAGAACAGTCAAAGACACACTTTAAAAGCTATTTTAAAAATGAATGGCCTTCAAATAGTAGGAAGAGTTTATAATACCAACCCAGACACAGCCTGAATGCATAAGGAATCCTTAAATTATGTAGTCTACTGAAGGTAGGACAAACTCTGAAAAGTCCTAGCAGACTTTGGTGATCTGATCACATTTACTAGAACTTAGGGTTTTGCACAGCCCAAGACAAAGCCAAGCATTAGCACTGCTTGTGATAACGCCCCAGTTCAGCACTGGAAGCCAGAGCAATGCAGAATGTAGTGTACCTTGCTACATCTTCTGGGTGCAACTTATTTCACACCTGCCTGTATCTTCTGGCCTGATGTAGTCAGAAGTGCTTTACAAAGGGGCTGTATCTTGCGTTTGAGATTTGCAGTTGAAGTTTTTCCTAAACATGTGCTGCGTGACACTTTTTAAATGGGGCTAAAACTGTAAGTTCTACTTTGAGTAGAGCAGGGTCATGGGATTTCAGTGAGTTAAATAACATTGAAATAATGAAAATTATGAGCAATTTTTAAACCTACTTTTTAGGGTTGTGGAAAATTCAAATTCGAGCAATTTCCAAACTATTTCTATTCAATCTATTTATGGTACATCTGGGAAGTGATTAACTAATGTAATTATACTGTCCATATATTCCACTAATGTCTGCAATAATCCATGGAATTAGTGTAATAAATAATGATTATTTTATTTTCAAAGTTCAAACCACATAGAGCAGATCTTTGAAAGCAATGCAAGAGCTGTAAATTGAAATGCCAGTTTAAAATGTTGTATAAAATAGATAGTAAAGAATCAAAAACCTACATACTGGGAAAATTCTGCTCTTGCCACAAGTTCTGTGAACTACGAGCTCTTTCACACTTCCTGTCAGCCTTAGGACAAATCTCATTTAAAACAGAGCAATTTCATGCTACTTTTTCCTCTCACAACAGAAACAGTAATTTTTGTCATGGCCATTTTAGGCAACATATTGGCTTAGGAAAATTTTCAGTTATCTCCGTGTCAGCTGGGAACAAGCATCTCACCTTGATGCTGTTTCATGGAGACAATCTGATCGTGCAAGCAGTGTCCACACTTGCTTAGTGTGTAATGCCTAAGCTTAATTATTTCTTTTGATGAGCTTGCTTTCATATAAAATGTGAGTGGACATGCAAACCCTTGCAAGACCTTTGCACTTATAATCCAGATGCATGTTTTCTGTGAAAATGGAAATCGACACAACTACTGGAACTACGACTGGAGCCAGAGTTGCCCAAGACCAAGAACCTAAGACCCAAGTATTAGGATACCTACGCTAAAGGAACTTCACATCAGTATGCTCTTGGGGAACAGTGGAACCAGGAAAATATGTGCCATATTAGAGCCCTTGTATCTCCATTCAAGGGGATTCATTACAAGGCTATTTTTATTTCCCAAACAGCTAAATGTATATCCAGGATACACCATCCTATGTCTGTGATCACCAGGAACACAGTGACTACAGCCATCACAGAACAGTTTAAAAGTCAGAAATATTTTTGTAGCTCATTAAAAATAAATATTTCTAAGCTAATTTTACACACAGCATATACTAGAAATTGCCATTCCTGTACTAATGAGAGCCAAACAAATTACTCCTAATGAGTATTTTCCTTCAGAAATGACAGTGTTTTGCCTTTTAATTATACCTGAATAGAGCTGATTTTCTGCAATTTGTTTCTTATTCAAAATGAAATCCATGTTATATCATTTGGGAAGTAGGAAAAAAACATTATATGTGGATGGTAGGCTTATTTCCTACAGGTCTGCATAAGGCAGGGTTGTGCTAATTTTTCGTCTATGCAAAAGCATATGCACATATCTAAACTGACCTGGAAATTGCATTGCCAAACCAAATGGAGACTCAGACTCATAGATTTAGGTTGGTAATTGGCAGGGGAGAGTCAGCTTCCCACCATCTAAAAAAGATAGTGAGATCCAGCTGTCTTCCCCTGTGATGGTCACCCAAATTATCTCATCATTTCATGGCTAACAGGTTTCCAATATGAGATAATGTATGTTGCAAAATAATTCTCCCAATCAAAAGAAAAGATTAATTCTTTGCTGTCCCTCAGTTAACACAGTGGCAATTGCTCAGGTTGCTATTTCCTGCAACAGCATTTATTTACCAAATAGAGCAGGCAGCCGTGAGCTATTGTCAGGAGCATTTTTCTGAAAGCTTCATGCCTGAATATGATTCACAAAATCAGGAACAGAAAAACAATGAATAATGATTTTGCTGAATTATTTCTGTTTTGCACTGCTGATGAAAAGGGCAGAATACAATCCTGATAGGAGAATGGCAGCCTTCAGACTGGAATGTCCTCCCCAAGATAGCTGCTCTGGATTTGATCTGCCACTGCTGATAGTAGAATCAAGGCTTAAAACAGACAGTTTTCCAGCAATAAGGATTATAAGGCTAACTACTCTGTACTAACTACTCTGTAAAGCAACAAGAAAAAAAAATAATATTAGAATAATATTTGAAATGAGCAATGCAAGCCATTTGAAATATCAGTGAACCAAATGCATCCAATAAAAAACTCAGACCGTGGAGTGTTATTTACCAAAGAACATCTGCTTGGCTGACCAATATCTGTACTAGTGGTACCTGATGTGCATACTTATAGGAAAGGAACACAGTCTAATTTGGCATCAGAAAGATGACTACTATTAAATGTGCTCTTTGCAATGAATATATTCCTCACATGTATACTGGATAGATTTCCTGAATTTGTACTGATTTACCTAACACCAGGCTTCAGTCATACTTTCATCCCTTTACTTTATCTCACTAACCATCCTTTCACGTACCCACACAAAATTTGTCTAATGTGGTTTTTAATTCTTTCTTTATATTGACTTTTGTTCAGTGTCCTAACTACCTGTATTAATTCCATTTGCAACCTGGATTTTCTCTAGAGACCAAGATTTCTGACAAAAAATCTACCTTTTTCAGTCAATACCTGGAACCTACAATGCTTCCAAGTTTCCAGACAATGAAGGGGAAAACAAGGAAATGAATAAAGGTCCAGCACAAGTACTGCATGGGGAAAACTGCATTTCAGTAAGCTATCCAAGTGTGAAGACTTTCTTACTACTTCAAGCATTAACAGATAATTAAAATTCTGCTGGAAAAAAAAAAAAAAGAAAAAGAAAAAGAAAAAAGAAAAAGACTTATGTCTGTGATTACATTCTTGATTCAGTAGTCAATCCTTACTCAGTAGCACATGAGAGTGCTGGAAGACTGGCATGAAACAGGTATGGGGCGCTGTGATCCGCTTTAAAAAATATCCAAGGTGTTTCTACTTGAGTTTAAAAATGGGCCAATCAGTTCTGAATGTTAGAAGGAAAGTTTAAATATATCATTCCAGAATCAGCCCAGAGAAAATAGATTGTACCTGGATACACATTCAAGATTCAAATCCCCACCAGTGGCAATCTCATGACATAACCGATTGTACAGTCACACTGCTTACCATTTCAGCTTTACTGCAGCCATCAACTTCAGCTCTTACTCAGTGGAACCTTAAACAATCTATCGTTTTTCTGACCCCAAGTTTCATTTGGCTCTAATCTAGATGAAAGCATCCCATTCTCCCCTCCTTAAAAAAAAAAAAAAAAAAAAAAAAAAAACACTAAATATTTATTTTTACTTTAGCAAATTCAAAGACATTAAAAACCATTAAGACATTGGAAGAAAAGTTTTTAATGCAAGGAACAGCTGAACTAATCACATTCAGCTCTTTAATTCAAAATGACTAACATTTTTGCAAGAATAAGCAGGTAAATGAAAAATATCCTCTTCTGTCAGAACTGCTTAAGGGAAGTAATCTGCAGTGATTTTCTACTTACAGTAAATAAACAAGACTGAACTGGTATAGATTCTCTCGTGCCTAATAAGCACTGAGCTTACATTGCACTGCTAACGTTCACGCTGTTAATGGGATCACCAGTCTTTTTTTGTCTTCAGTTATTTTAACAAAACTTGCATTCCTTTGGACATCTATTATCTCAGTTTTGTTGAAGTAAACTAGCTTATGAGTACAAGAGTTATAGTCCTAGCAATGTTATGAAACCTGACTGAAAATCTACCCTCAGCAGCGCACCTCTGACTTTGACCTTGGACTCCAGGCACCTCGACAAGGAAAGCAATGAGCGCCAGATTCAAGTAAACAGAGAAATATGCCAGCACACTGGATACTTCAGAATTAAGTTTCCAGGCAAGAGGAAAGAATTCCTAATTCTGCAATGTAAGCCCTTCATGGCAGAGGATAAAGGTTATGTTACAATGATGACTTGGCACTCACCAAGTGTTGTCACAGAAACAGAAATTCCTGCGTTGCAATGGCAGTGCCTACTGCTAAAAGCATCCGAGGAGCAAGCAATAAGAACTTATTAGTCTTGCATCAGCTACATTGGACATATCTCCATTCTCCTCATGAAACCAGGCATAGATGCGAGAGCATTAACATGTAACAGCCACAATGGCAGTACCATGAGAACAACATTCAACACATCCCACCACCTCTGGGCAGAGGGCAACCCCAGGCAGAAAGGAAATTGGCTCAAAATTGGCTCAGGCAGTGACCTTTCTTCCACTGGAGGCTATTAGATGCAAGTGCCTGGGATTAGCATTTGATCTAACTACACAGCCATTCCTTGCTGTCAAAAACACAGGTGAAAAGTCATTCAACTAAATTGGCATCCTCTGAAAACTGGGTTATATTAGGAGTTCTAGCTCCCACTTGGTACTGATTTAAACATAACCTTAAGCTCAGTTATTTATTTCTTTGCCTTCAATACACGGTTAAATTCCTTCAGCATGCTGCTAAACCTTATAAACCACATTATAAGCTAATGCATTTAAGAACTTGCCGTATATTATAGCTTTACTATTGATCTAAAACAGAACTACTATTTTAAAGGTTCTGGCTCATCTGCAATGATGTTTTTACTTGTTTATCAAACAATTTTCATTTCTAAAAATTCTGTAAATGAACTCTCCCTTCCCACACGTAAGTGAATTTACTGTTGCTGTTTACAAGTTACACAAGATACTGCTACCTCGCCTAGTAGGTTAACCATAGACATTGATTCTTTTGGACTCAGTATCTTTTCCACTGGCTTCAAACATTCATAGGAAACTAGACCGCTTCCTTCAAGCTATTTTAATCTTACGGACAGAAGGGATCTACTGAATATGAATCACTCTGTAGAAACTGTTTCTATTCCTACTTCAAAACAGTGATGGAAGCCAAAGCATTTGCCCATATTCTAAATAAATTAGAGTAGTCAGGAAGGTCACGTGGATCAAAATATCAAATGGAATGTAAATGACTAAACCACAAAGCAAGTGAATCAACCACTGAAGAAATTAGGGCTCAATAGTAACTATTCTGTCAACTCCGGGTTATAGGTCAAGCATCTTCTGTGCTAATTCAGGTGGTGTCAAACTCATTTGCCATCACACATACAGAGTGCCTGCCCTTCTGATTACCTAGCAGATCAGAAACGCTGAAGTCAAGTCTGGACTACTCAGCAGAAAAAAAATAAAATTAAAAAAAACACAGAAGAACTTTAAGCAAGCTAGAACACTTCTGGATTAGAACATGTGCTGGTTTCTGTTACTACTTGGTTTCTTAGGGTTTGTATTTGTTCCGAAGTTTCCCTGTTGGACAGCTCACTGCCATTCCCCATTTAGTGAGGTAGGAAAGCATCTGAGTGAATTTCATTGAGTTTTGTCAACATGACAAATTCAAATATTGTTTTAGTCAGTGTAGTATCTTCCATTAACTGCAGCTGAAACCAGTGGGAGTGGCAGCATTTCATTTGAAGATTAAGCCAGACTCCCCGCCTTGGTCTTGCAGTTCCACATCATCCTCAGCCTTGTTTAACTATATATGCCATTTTAAGGATAATACTAAGTGCAGCAGAATGGTAATACTTATGTAAATTAGGGTACAAAGTACAGGGCAGCACAGATCTATTCCAAGCCATCAGAACTGTTCTATCTTCTATGGTTGATGATTTCTTTTATGTGTCCTGATGTCAGGATCAGGCTATTAACTTCTGCCATCTGTGCGCAGCTCATTCTTATCACAGAATTTTGACTACAGATTGTAAACCTCTGACTGGGGGATAAAACCTGCTGTACTGGGTTAGCAATGGGACTAAATGCTTTTCTTTCTGTATATACACAATGGGTCAGCTCCCATTCAAGGAAACAGACTAGTGGCTTTCCTTTTTTAATAGGGGCCATTCAATATTTATGGATTCTCATGGACGGTTCGTGAAGGTGATTTAAGACAACACAAAGAGCAGGTGAAAGTACTCCCACTGCCACTTAGCACGGTTTGACTAAGAGAGGTCTGATGCACCCTTTCTTCCATAAATCCTTTGGGCCTTAGTTTAAGTCAAAGAACTTTTTTTAAAAAAATTACTTGTTAATCCTCAAGTTTTATGATGCAGTTCCTAAATATGAGGCCTAAACTTGTAATCTCAAATTTAGCAGCCTACAGAAATTGTATTACAACATCAACTATAGGAGAACATGTATTAACACCATTTTAAATTTCATATCTCACTGGCTATAAAAGCAGAAGTATCAACCATTTTTTTCTAGTTGGGTTCAGACAGAAAAGTTATTTACTTGCTTCAGATGCTACGCCCATCTAAGTGCTTTTCTGCATTTTATCCTTAGCAAATCCTGCCACACCATTTTGCTGACAACTGCCATGTTTCTTTGATGTTCATTCCTGACAGAATGCTTAAATACAGCCTTAAGTCTTAAACAATTAGGATCCCTAATCCCCTCAACTGACTGATAATGGAAGTCATGGGAAATTCCAGTCCACTGGTTGCCTGCAGAGCCTGTACAGAAACTCCACACCTCAGCTCCATTTTGGGAGCCCGGTACACATATAAGGTCTCGAGTCATAATCATTACAACACTCAACTGGCAGAAGCTGACATAGATCCCCAGAGGAAGTGACAAGCAGCAGAAATCCTGCAGGCAGTTACCTGCCCCACATTCCCTGCAGGGCTGACTGCAGCCCACACCTGTCTCCATACCCACACTGCCATTTATAACACCACCAAGCAGGTCCAGGTGAGCTGATCGGTAACCCTTACCTTCACACCTCAGAAAGTCCAGAATGCATTAGGCTCAGCCATAAAACCTGCCATTTGTCAGATTTCCAGCTGACCGTAGCAGTATAACTGATGCTTTCATTTTGCTTATTATTTTTTTTAAATCATGGTTCACTTCCAGTTTCTCCCAAATTAACTTCAATGGCAGCATGGCATATCATTTCCATGGGTAACCAGGCAGCATTTACTCACTGCTTGCCTCAGTCTTCCCTTCCTGAATATCATCTATACTTCCCACTGAATTCAAAATAATAATAATAATAATAATAATAATAATAATAATAATAATAAATTTATTCTTGTAGGTCACTACATCAAAGGCAAGTCCTACCCCAGTTACTTAAAAGATCCAACAGGTTCCACCTCATCTACTAAAGCAAAGGAAGCAGCATTTGCCCCCGCAGTTAAAGTTAAGCAAGGTTAATAAAATTCAGCTATGACTTGGCCATTAATTCAGGGAGCTGTGACAATGCATCAACTGATTTAGAGCTCACTACTGCAAAGTTCTCCATGCCTAAGTACACGAAGCCAGTGGGAGGTGAAAACATTTAGTAGCTTAAGCATATGCAGTCTGTCAGCACTGAGCTTTACAGGCTTCTTGGTTAGGGACTAAGCACCAGACATGGCAGAGTCCTTGATGAAGCTGGCCCAGCTGTTATCTCCCAAGTTAGATACCTACCTCTTCATACTGAAACTAACTAGCAGTCAAACTTACAGCCTGTTTTTTGTTACAATCTAGTGTAAGATCTCCCCATTTTTACTATTTTGCTGTCTACAGCAATGTCCAGAATAACCCCAGCAGCTGAGCCTCCAGTTCCAGTGGCTGTAGGAACAGCTCTCATCTCACCAGCAGGCAAAAAGCTAGTAGCCAACTCCCCTCACCTGCCCCTCAGCTGAAACGAACTTAAACATTTAAATGTCTGTAACTGAACCCAGGGAGAGCAAGCAGGTAATTTCCCAGGTAATTCAACATAAACGACAAATTAAGTAGCCTCATCTTAGTCGTGCATATTTGACAGGACATTAACGATTCATTTTTAGATAGTGGGAAACGGCTTCACTACACTGACCGACTCCTGCCACTCTTCCACACTGAAATCAGTACACAGCTCTTCAAGATCTTTCACATTATTCAAAAGCCACACCTATTTGCTCAGAAAGAGGCACCAGAAAATATTTCTGAAATCCCTGTACAACTTTTCATATTTTTTGTTTCGTTACTTACTGCTGGTTGCTTCACAGAGAGTGAATGTAGACACATAGAAATGTAGTGTCTGTGGTTCAGTTATGTTCAGCCTGCCCTATATGGAGGATAACAGCCATAGAACACACTTGTTTCTTGTTTTTCTTTCTTTTTTTTTTTTTTAAAAAAAACCTTCACATTAAAATTTAAGATAAGAAAATAAAATCCTCCCTTTTGGCTTAAATCCCTCTGAATTTGTGAAGCACGTGGTAGGGGCAGCGTCCCACCTGAGAAAACAATACATCAAATTCATCCATTTTCTTGATGAATGGCCAATAACTGGAAAGTCAAAACCAGAGACTGTGCCAGCATTAAATCAGACCTGAAGGACATTACAGGAGTTGGGTCACACCATAAATCAGGAAAAATCATTCTTTGCTCCACTTAGATTTGTATTTACATAAGAGCCAAGTTTTATAAAAGAGCTGACCTTGTCTTCTATCAAGATAAAATGTCTGCCCCTCTCTCAATAGATCCAGAAAGTTCAAAGCAGGGATTGATCTTCTGTAGTTTGGGTTATTATGCCAATCTGGCTAGAACAAGAATAAAAAGTTTCTCTTTATACAAACATTCTTAAATCGTTCTAAGAAACTTTAAACAACTAATAGCAGTAAGATTTCCTTCTTAAAACTGAACCGATGGAGTAAACTCCATCACTCCACCCATGGTGGAGAAGGCTTTGCAAAGGAATGACTTTGTGTGTGGGGCAGTGGGTACAGCACAGACAAGCTGAACCCTTTAGTAGGCAGCCCATTATCTGAAGTTCTTTCAAATAAAGCCTTCCTATTTATCAGGCTCAAATCCGAAACTATCCCTCAAAGAGTAGGTAACCTTAATAAACAGTTTGGAAACAGTTTGAGATTCTGTGAAACTTCCGATACTTATGAATGATTCAAGGCCTATTGACCAAGTCTTCAAAACTAAAGCAATTACAAGCTAGGTTAACTGGGAATCATCATCTCTTGTCCATGTCAAACATCTCAAGTTAAAAACTGAATTTACACTAGGAATACATGAGAACCCTTAGAAATCCAGACACTGTGCTAGGTACAAAGATACATGTGAATCACATTACAAGTATGAGACTATTCACAAGTATGACAACTATTTCGTTTACCTTCAGAGGATTCTTGGAAGCTTCAAGTCAGACAGCCCCTCACGTGAAGCAGATGGAGTACACAGCAAAAAGACTTCACAGTACTGAACATCTTCCCATTTGTCAGATTAAGGGCATTCCTACTTAAGAGGATTTGCTAGATATATTAACTCTGAGCAATCACTCCTGGGCTTCTGGGTTGCTTGGATTTAAGAGGAGATATTTGAAGCGTTTTTACCTTTTCATAAGAATTATTTAATTAGTAGCCATTCCCAGCTGTGTTGAGATGTAGTCTGTCTAAAATTATCCTGTCATTTTGTACAATATTCTAAAAAAAAAAATAAAAAAAATCAAGAAGTAATAGTACATACAGTTCATCTGCAGGCACCTTGCGGTAAATACTTTTGCACTACACAGCCACACTTGTTCCGAAAAGAAATCAAATTTTCTTTGTCATGAACACACCAGTCTGCCTTATTTTTCTCAGCTGTCATTTAGAAACATCAAAATGGCTGCATGACAAATGTTACAAGTCCCTGACCCACCAGACTCTGACAGCAGTTTCATAATATTTTCCTCTTGAATCACAACTCCTGGTAAAAGGTGAATACATTCTGACATTTGTTCCACTATTCTGGTCCCACTGTACCAGCTGCCAAGCACGCCTTGCATTCTTTTTGTCTGTTGCACATCTACATACATCAAAACTAGGAAGAGATCACCAGGAGAAGGGTATTTTTAGAAACATGCCCCCCACAAAGATTTCTAAAACATCATAACTTGTACCCAAGTCAAGAAGGACCTAACAAAACAAGCTGAAGTCTCCATGAAGGTATCAGTGTGCAGCTTTTTAGTGGCATTTGGGACATTTCAGAATGCTCCTGATCTACACCCTTCCTCAGAAGTTCAGGGTCCTAATCCAACACCCCCATCAGCAGCAACACTCAATTACCTCTGCAATAGCAAATGCTTCGTTCATGCTAGCAAGTAATTACTGCTCTCCCTTTCACCCTGCCTTCCATGCAGCCTTTATGGGGAATAGGTATATATAAAATTACCATTTCTTCTAGCCAGGAAGCTCCCAATTATTTCCATTCTACCTTTTCTATCAAAGAAATTTGGTAGGTGGGACTCAGAAGCACCACAGACATGCTTCCAAGTAAGCGTGATTTATCCCCCAAGGCATGGAAAGGTCTCTTATATCCTTTCTACCAGTGGAATCCTCAAGCAATCATGAATCCATTGTCCAGCAGCAGCTCACAGATCTAGTAACTGCTGTGTCTCAATACAGGGCAGGCCTTGCCAAAGCATCTTTACAGCTGACTGAGGTGCTGCTGACAAGATTGAGAAAGGGCAAAAGAACGGATTTGAGATCCTGGAGTTGTTTTTTCCCTATAGAAACAGACCTTTGTAAGTAAATAATTGCAAATATATTCAAATACTTTCCCTGCTCATGTTCTCCATCCCAGCCTGAAATAATACAGTTCTATTTCCTTAAAAGCCTATGGTATGCAATTGATAATGGCAGAACTTGGCAGAAGCCAGAGCTGCTTCAGACAGGTCAGATTTCTCAGAGAAATCTCAGCAGGTGGCAAGGACACCCTCAGGGTCATGGAAGTCTGGGATGGATGTACCAATAGATTCTGGCTCGATGCAAGCTCCCAGGCCATAACGTAACACAGACTGCAGTTTGAGAGGGGTATTACGGTAACCATGTTTCTGAATGCAAAATATTACCAATAAACTCAGCAACAAGGACCAGTAATATTAAGAGCCAGAGATCCTTAAGTAGGTGAGTCACCAAACTAATCACCATTGGAAGGAGATTCATTGTATACCAAGGAACAGCACTCAGATACACAACTGCAAAGCCACAGAGAAAAGGGGCATGAAGCTGAGTGAGCTTGGACTAGGCTGCAATAAGAAGGGCAATATTCAAATAGAATTTTTGATCTAAACAACAAAAAGCAGTTTATGGTACATTTCCATATTCTACTCAACTCTGTGTTAGTGTTTCTTAAAAAAAAAAAAAAAAAGCATGCAGTATATAAACGCTGCTGTATGATAAGTAGATAGAGAAACCAACCTAATATTCTAGCTTCTATTATTGTTATTCTAGGAGGAGTACTTTCACATGCAATTAACTACGTTGCAATATACCAGAGACAAACAAAGGTAAATTGAAAAAATCCAATTAAATTAGAGAACCACAAAGGACACATTCAGTGACCAATAAATAACCCATAAAGCACTACTGGAGGTCGATGAGCATTGCTGGATATCAAATGTTGAAGGGAATCAGAGCTAGTGATGAAAAAACACACCACCACAGTGAAGACTCTGTTATCTGGGAGAAAAATGTACCTGCACATCGCTGCATCTGGAGTGCTTAACTAACATGGGCAGCAGCAGACTGATTTCTGTTTATACAGCAGGTCAGCCACTGCTGCCATATTAAGAAGTAGTGTTATCCTGTTTGTGTGTGTGTTTTTAGCATTTTAGAATATGTTTTGTTTTGTTTTCCTTTTCAGCCAGCACAACAGTCTGGGTTTGTTAAAATCTCTGTAACAAATAGAAGCGCAATATGAGGTTATGCTTTCAGAGCTTCTTGGTCATGTTTCCCAACAAGAATGGAAATAATTGACACAGCGTTGTACGATGCCTTGTGTCTTTACCAGCCCAATCAGATAAGCACGTTTAAGCAGAATTCATTATGGTACCAAAGTTGCTTTGCTCGGTAAAATAAACGAAACTGCAATACAGAAATCACACATTGTACTTGCAAATAGAAGCATCAAAAGGAACATCTTATCTAAGAAGCCAAAGCCTTACCGCCAAGTAACATCAGCAGATTGATCTGCTGCACAACTGGAATACTGTCTTGGGCGCAAATCACAAATATCGAGTCAGCTTTTTTGTGTTTTTTTTTTTTAGATGAAGTCATCATCCAACATGACTGGCACTATCAAGCACCACTTAGTAAGTGACCATTCTACCTAATACACTCTTTTCCATAAAACAAGCTAAAGTAGTGTTGGTCACATAATTCACTTTGCCTGTTCTCATGTTCCTCTTTTTGTACGAGTACTTCATCTTTCAGTTCTTTGGGGCAGAACATTGCATGCACATCATATGCTCTATTTGGCGTATAGCATCTTCAAAATTAGCCAAAAACATGGTGCTTGAGCCACCTTGCATGTTTCCCTAACTCATTCTCAGCAGAAATACTACAAGCTACACTTACCAAACACAGCATGTTCCCCCTCTCTGTGAAACACTCTTTTGGGGCAAAATAGAACCAGAGTTGCTTGTGTGGGTTTTTTTATTGCCTTCCTGCTACTAGAAACAGCTGTTTCTTAAAACCATACAACAATAAACTATCTCCTGTTTCAGCTACCATGGGGCCAAATACTGTCTCTAACAGCAAAAGCTGAATAATTATTGTGAGTTTAAACTAATAGAATGGGGAGTGAAATACTCATTCAAACCTAAAGTGTGATATTCCCCCAGAGGAAGGAATATTCTGTTCAGCTTTACAAGACACACTTTTTTCTCAAGCTCAGGTTCCCTGACACAAATCTTCAGAACAATTTCACCACAGCTATTCTCAGTATTCCTGCACATATCTGGGAACACTGGAAAGCTGTACACCATTTAAGTGTTTTAGAATCAGACAACCATACTAACCCATTGGCCTTGTGGAGTCCCTTGCCTTAATGAGGATGAGAGCTCTGCAATGCAGGATGCATCATTTTCTTCAAGGCCAGTAAGGACTGAGTGATTTTAGAGGTAATGCAAATCCTGTGAGATCCTTTCATTTACTTCATTACCCTGGAAAACATCAGCTTGGGTAGCTATATTCACCTTAAGGGATATCCTCTGCAGTTTCAATAGGATGTAGTATCTTCTTCACTTCCTCTCCTGAACTTTTCTTTGGTTGCACTATTTCCCTAAGGAGTAAAGCCATTTCTGTGAAGCTGAAGTAGCCCTCCTCTACCGGCAAGCACACCTCCTCCTCGAGCATTTATACATACTTTCTTTCTATGCCATGTTTTAACATGTTCTTGCTACCAATCTTCCACGCAGTTCTGTACCAACAGAGCATGCAGCAGCAGCCAACTATTCTCAAGTCCTCATTTCCCGTCTCCTATCAGCATTCCTCATAGAGCATCCAGCATATAAACAGTCTTCCTTGAAAATCATTTCTTAATAGCTTGCCCTTTGGACTTCTAACTGTATAGTAGGATCTGCTTCTAATCTCTTACTATACCATAGAAGCATCAGAATTCAGGAAGTCACCTGTGATTGAGTACAGCTAAATTCAAGAAACAAAGCCCGCTGGGCTGAAGCTGGTCCCAGGAAAGGGCACCAGATCTCTGTTCTTCTAACAGTTACACAGAAAGAGGACACTGGAAAAAGCCTACATGTTAGGGTAGATCTTTTTAATATACTAGCTGGAATTGTGTGGCCTTACTTATCCTATCCAGGTATGGCTCGGGTAAGGCAAAGAGAAAGGAATTTAACCCAGAGTTGTGAAAGGGATTCACCCCGATCTTCTCACAACCTGAGATTTTCTGCTGTTCTGAGAACAATGCCACAATCAGTGGGTCTGAACTCTAACACAGAGCTCTGTACCAAGACCATATTATTTCCATGTGTTTTGCTTCTACTAGCAGCACTTGAGGGAACACTGCAAGTCCTTCAAAGCCTGCCTATTGACTTCAGAGAGAACACTTTTTTTTTTTTTTTTTTTTTTTTTTTAATATGTTTCAGTTTATTTTCAGAGGCACTGGCGAAAATCCCTATGAAAATTGCAGTAAGGCTGAGGTGAAAGCCTGAGAAGTGCTTTGGGCAACACCTGAAAGGGGAGAACCCCAATTGTTTAGTAATAGCAGTGATGTTAAACTTGCCCTAGGTTGAAGAATGTCATTTTGTTAAAGCCACCTTCCTCCCATCAAAACAGCCTTAAGTTACTAGGCAGCTCAAAAACATTTGCACTGTATAAAAGGATTTGTACTGTTGTTTTTGCCTTATCAAAAGAACGGTAAGAAGCTGAGCTGCAGGCATGGGAAAGGTGCCACATCAGAGCAAGGAGGTTCACACCACTTCAGGTGCAGACATGAAAAAATGAATTCAAAAGCACAGAAAAGTCAGGTTAGCAACCTTAACGTGCAGGGCTAAAAAACCTTTACTCCACATCCACACTCCAGGTATCAAGTTGTGAAGCCTACCTGGTTCACAGCCTTTTTTGAGGAAAGCCCACCTGGGATAGGTTTTGGCTAGTGACAACCCAGCAATGCTCCTCACAAAAAGAAGAGCTGGCAGCTTCCTGCCCTCACAGAGGACCTTAGACACTGCTTCTGCACATGAACGAGCACAAAGCCCTAACCAATGCTCATCGTAGCACAGAGGAAATGGTAATAAATCACAGAACTGCAGCAGGTGGAGAAGAAATGGTAACTCACTCTGAGCAACCACTCCCAACGTAGCCTGGGAAGCCATTTTGTGGCATGGACTCGTTTCCCCTGTTCTCTCAATCAACATTTACTAATCTCGCACCATTGCTTAGTTAGGGATCAAGAAAAGATGGTAACTAGGAAACTTGTTGCCAAAAAACCCTGCCTAAGCAAAAGTCACCTTCAAATCTGGGCTAGGACTGCACAGTGACCAGCTGCTTCCTATCCCCTTAACAACCGCTCTGCTGCAGCTTTACGCACCTTGCCCCTTCTTACACTTGGAGAAATTAAGCCCCCAGTCACTCACGTATGACAGAAGATTTTTAATGTTTAACGCTTCAAAGCAAGCTATGTTAAGACAGTATTTGTATTTTGGTAGATATGTTTCTTGCAGTTTTAAAAAAGAAAATAACATTATCACATGAGCTTCTTTCCCAAGTCTCCTACGTACAGCACAAGAAGTACCAACTGCAGACATTCAGGAAAGTGGCAGAAAGAAGAAAGGATTCGCAGAATTCTGCTAAAGCACTTTTTAAAGATCTGATTGAATTTTCCCCATCAAAGGGGCTCTGTCTGTAGCAGATAGCTTTTTCTATCATTCTGCCACCATAAAAGTACATCCTTCTAAAGAAGTATCACAGTTTTTTTTGTTGTTGTTGTGTTTTTTGTTTTTTTTTTAATATTTGACTATCTCTAAAATAGCAGGCATATTGAATAGTCCAAATTTTTAAAAAATAGCAGGCGATGTTTCACGAAGTCTAGTGAACTTAAATATATGGAAACAACCTGTTTCTTGAAGAGTGGGGGGAAGTCAGGCGTGGCAAGATGTTGCTGTTCTTAAGGATGCTTTTGAACATTTCTGTTAATCCAGGTTGGAAGCAAACTATTGCTTTTAAAATACACATTCCCTTTATAAACAAAGTCAGATGGATTTTTTTTTTTATTAGACAACCACAGGCAGAGGGGTGTTTCTACTCTGTGAAATCTTTTCAAATACTGTGGCTAGTCTCAGGTGTGTAGCCTTAGTATAAATGGGTAATACTAAAAGGTGCCTTCCGGCATAGCCTTGAGCTATGGGAAATAAAATGCACTGTGTGTGAGCAGCTTCTGGCACAGGGGAAAGGGGTTGAGGGAGCAACCTGAAATTCAGGCCCCTTCTGCCTTCCCAGGTTCAAGTTTTTCCTTTAACCTCCTTTTCCCCAGGGGAAATTCATTTGCATCTACCTTGTGAATCCCAAATCCTTTGCTAGCAAGTGGCTTAGTTACAAAGAAGTTAAAAGAAGACAGCATGGTCCCTATTTCCTCTCACGAGTCTTTACACAAGACTTCGCTAGCCGCCAGAAAAGAGCACATGCTCTCCCTTACTCCGATACTTGTATTCCAGCCCAGTATAGACCTAAGTAACTCAGGAAAGCAACCTACTGTGTCTTCTAGAAGCAGGCCATGGAACATCATAATCCGTTTTTGTTCAGGAACAGGTAGCTCAAAACTATGTGCAACTCTATGCAGCCACTTAAGAAAAATGTAAGAAGATTTGGAAAATGCCTCCTCACTTTCCCTGGGGGATACTCTGCAGTTCACATATTTATTTTTCAACTGACTCAACTGAACACTTCCCTCATATAAAATACAGGTTGGTATAGCCCCTCCTTTCCAAGACTACACTCTCGACGTTAATTTAACCAAACAAAAAGTTTTAGTTAAGCCAGCAATGCTGAGATCCAGCCACTAACGAAATGAACAGAAACCAAGGCTTACAGACAGCTAATCTCCAAACATAGAGGTAATTCTCATGGTCCTACTGCACCTCTGTAAATGCAAATGAATTTGTCTGCAAAGGTAAGCTTCCAGAAGTGCTTCGCTCACCTCTTCCTGATGTGCTGCCTGTATCCTCTTTGCCCTTCCTGATGTCCCCAGGTAGTGACACCAAGAGCTCGTACTGTATATTGCACTGCAGAATACAACTGCCCTGCCTTGTGCTCTGTGTGTATACTCTGTAAGCAAGGGCAGTCATTGGAATCACCTCTCTCATAA
This sequence comes from Netta rufina, assembly GCF_964035555.1. Classification (NCBI taxonomy): domain Eukaryota; kingdom Metazoa; phylum Chordata; class Aves; order Anseriformes; family Anatidae; genus Netta; species Netta rufina. The sequence goes on along the minus strand of NC_140143.1, from coordinate 4,760,194 downwards.
AGAATCTTTGCCCTCAGCCAAGTTCTCCACCCCATCACAACTTGATCTTCAGGCTGCGATGAACTATTCAACCTATCTCTGAGCCTCCATCCCATTAACACGGCATAGGTAACTCAGAGGCCACAGAGTACCAATCACCATAACACGGGAACAATACTGTGCCCCTGCACTGTGCAAAATCATGCCTGATGGGTTTACGTAGGTACAGGCCAAGGAGAGTATAAGATGGATAAATTCTACCATGGTGCAATGAAATTTGTGTTTAGGACATTATTCATCACAAATGTATCCTGTCATACAGCGACATGACGGATGATTCATCACTGTATGCTATCAGTGCAATATAGCATATAAAGAAGCAACGGCATCTGGAGGAAGATTTCACCTGATTTCCCTTAAAACTTGGAGAGCACTCTTGTTTCTCTAATGCCTGATCATCAGCAAGCATCTCTTTTCACACAGGGCGCTCTGATTGCACATTAGATGAAAATCCACTTAGCATTGTAACCACAGACAGGGCAAGACTTGTTTTTCATTGCAGGGCACAGTAGTCATGGTACCTCCGTCCCTATGTTGATACTTTATCATATTTTAAATAGAGTTCTACCATAAATTTAGGAGTTACAGTACTGCTCCTTCCCTTCGGGGTCTCAGGACAAATCTAGGTTTACCCACTCGCACCTCCAAGTTGAAGAAAGAGGAACAGGAAATAAAGACAGAATACAGAGGTAAATTATTTGAACTTCCCTGTAAAAAATAATCTACTCATCCCTTCTTCTTCACCATTAACTCGCAAGCTTGTGTTAGCCTCAGGTTCACACAGACAATCTCCATATGAACCTCAGGGTCTTAAAAATTACACAAGCAGTCTGCTGGTCTGTACAGACACTGTCTGAGGGAGCTCTGTGAGAAAGTACTCTTCTTCCCCCCTATTCAACTGTATTTACTCATTTGGCTTCATTTTCTAGGAAGAATATTTAAACGCCTAATGCTAGTATTTTTATTCATATATCATCCTCAAAATAAGATGGCAAACCCCAAGCATTTAGGCTACCATCTCATTACTTTTCCTTTTCTTCTGCTGATACTATGTTTGACGCTAGACTATTACTCACCAACTCATGCCGCAATTTCTCGTGTTTCAGATGAGACTATCAACGTTTATTCTTCTTTAGAGAATGCACTACGCTTTGCAAGAGAAAGAAAGCAGAGAAGCTTGAAAATATAAGCATTACTGAAAGCTGGTATCTCAATATCATAACATATGGCTGTCTGTGAAATTAGACATTAGATATATTGTGTCACCTAAAGAAATTTTTATTTATTTGCCTAGCGGTGATTTATACAGTTTTCTAAGTATTTTTTCTCCAAGATATCAGAAATAAATCTACTGTATAAGCCAAGCAAAACTTCAATTCTTCAAAAGAGATAAAAACGCATAAAATGTCATTTGTGATTGTATTTTAAAATCCTTTATATGAGCTAGCAGACTGTACAACAGATGCAAGAACACAAGAGGATTCAACCAAGACAAGCCCACACATCAAGACAGTGTCAGTGTCACAACTTCTCTTTCCCTCAAACCTAAGACTGAAAAATAGGAGAGAGATCATTCTTTTCAAACTATACATGTATTTTAACAAGGAAAACAGTGAGCTCTTCCAAGAGTTTTTCTCTTAAAAATAATTGTGATGATGGTAACTTCAGAAGAGAAAATACATCTTCCTCCCTAGGACAGGATCAAGGTATTACAGGTAATAGTATTCCATCTACATTACAAGGGCTACCTGCTAAATTTATGTGGGAACTCATAAAAACAAAGTTTGGTGTAACAAGGACTGCTTTCTAATGTCAGTTATCTTCTCATCTAGAACATGTAAGAGTAATTTTACCAGAGAACCGGCATTACACACAGAGCAAACCAGTACTTATCCCAAAGGAATTTTTTTTTTAATGTGGCTGAAATCCACAATTGTTATATAAAGTCAATACATAGTTACTATAAATAATTTTGAATTCCTGGGCCAAGCACAATTGTTAATGACTTTGGGATACACAGAAACCTTTTTTTAAGTGATTACTCTCCTGCATTGTTCCTGAGGGAATGGCTCCATTCTCTCCTGGAATCAAGCTGAAGATGTGGAGATAAAGCAGATTAACAGACATTTGACATCCAACCAACACTAATGGAGAACCCTGCAGAAAACAGGTTGAGTACCTAAGGCAAACTCAAGTAAGAATGAGTTGCTTTCTGCATTTTGCCATCAGCAGAACTGGACTTTCTGGACCCTCTTCTACCACTTACATAATTTGCAAGTAGCTGGTTTACATGCATTTTGTACTGAGGCACGATGCTTTCCTGCTGAGGAGATGGAAAGGCTTCTGCATCTTTTCAGCTCCCCCAGTATTTCTACAAGCGGTCTCTATGCATGAATTTAAAGGGTTAACTTTAATGTAACCGGCTTTGGCAGCTGCAAGCTTTGTAGATGGGACACTAGAATGGACCAAAATATACAACAACTATAAAAAGCTCCTTATATTACACAAAACACATATACATGAGCATGCATACATTCGTGCTTGCACTGATCGGATGACAGCTTTAAACAATATTCATCAAATGCAGAACTGCTACGAGTGGGTTGTTATCATATGTGAAATTATTTGACATTGTCTGTCTGCTCCTTATGTCTTCACCCTGAAGGATGATCCTCGTCTTCTCCGTATGCTCATGAGTTTTTTCACACTAAACAGAGTGGTACACTAAATTTATTGTTGGTGGCAAAAAAAAAAAAAAAAAAAGTTTGTAAGCTAAACATGCTTGATTGATGTTGATGTGCTGTTCATGTTAATGGCATGTTTAGCAAACACGCTAATCTGGAACTTCCATCTTCTCTTCTGAATTCCAGCAATGTTTGTGTCACTTCATTTTGATCATCAGACACTATTTCTCCCTAAAAATAATGATCTGCTTTTCAAAAAGTCTATGGAATTTCTGTACATTCACTAGTTTTGCTTTTTTTTTTTTTTATTTTACATGTTTAATATGCATACTAAATACAGTATCTACATTCATTTCACGTGTGTCTTCAAATTAAATGTCAAGAATACCCAAGAGAACAATGTTAATGAAGTCTTTGCCCATAGCACCCACTATCTTTCATTCTTATTAAACACAAAAGAACAAAAAGGTTAGTATAAATGTTGATATTTAACCAAAAGGGAACATTTTTTGTGCATATTCATGAGGTATTAACATTAGCACCTTTTTTGTTCTGCCCAATGAGTTCAGTGATAAATAGATATAGAACATGGTTGAACATGGTTATTGAAAATAAAGATGTTCTGGTAGCTAGCCAGCACATCAATTGATTTTACATGCTTGGTTTTTCTCTTTCATTTTTCAGTTCTACCTCAGGTTATGAATTTTCAGAAGCAAACATGAGCAATTCATTGTAAATACACGATTGCTACTTGGACTGGTATATCACTTTTCTTAGTTTCCCTTTTACAGGTTGCTTACATTAATAAACTGTACACTTGAAAAACACTGCAACATATATTCTTTTATATATTTTCTACTTTATATCTTTTATATTTAATATATATTACTTCATATATTTTCATTTTTCCATTGAAAAACTTTCCATAATTTCTTCCTTTCTTGTGATATAAGGTATCAGAGAACCTTAACGATCTCAGGAACTGAATAGGTTTTATTACTTAATGCTACCAGAATATGTACATAAATATTTTTAAATTAAAAGTTTTCATAGATTCTGAAAAAAAAAAAACAAAACATAATTTAGCTCAAAACCTGAATGAAGACACATATTGCACATGTACTCTTTACTTACTCTTTTATTAGTTTTAAAGTCATCTAAACATGCAGCAAAATCATGTGCTGCCGAACAGCCTAATAAAAAATCCCACATGAAGAAGACCATTTATAAATCCTGGCTCAACTGCAGTTCCTTAGCTGAAACCTAGTTAGCAGAAACTTGTAAGAGACAAATATATTAGCAGAAAATTTATTTTACTCACCAGAGAGCTTTGATTCACAAAAGCAGAATGTGTACATACCCAAACCAGGAGATGTAACTATTTCAGCTAGAATAGCTGCGTGGCTGCAGTGGAACCACTTGACCAACCTGTAATTCTTTTCCTCCTTCCACACAGGGAGGAGGAAAACACACTTTATTTATTGTGTATGGTATTCAGAGTAAGGACCAACTTACTACTTACTCCTGTATGCAGCTCCTATCTCGAGCAGTGCCCTGATGACACTTGGGAATGGTGGATGCTGATGAAATAAAAATAAAAATTATGATAAATTGATAAAACCATAAAAAGTAATTGTCTTATAGTTCACTGGTTGACTTAATATTAATCTATAGCAATATAATTAAAATATCTTTTATAATTTCTCTTAAAATAAATTCTGAATCAAAACACTGGTGATGGGCTTTCATTTTTATCTAAGAAACATATGCAGATGTAAGCTGCTTCTGATGCTATATGCACAGGTCATGAAAGCCCAGGTACCCCAGCACCATACTGCAATCTGCGGTGGAAATACTCCATTGCTGCCCAGACAGTAAAGGGCACGTAATTTAGTATCTCTGCACTGCAGTTGGTCACCTATACAATTTACTGTCCCTGACTCTTTGCCAGCTTTGTTACTTGAATCCGTAAGTTTGGCAGGGTAGGGCCAATCTTTTAACCTGTGATCATATCAATACCTTTCACAAGAAAACACCAGTCTCTGAGCCAGTCCCAGGCACTACCGCAGCAATTAAAAAAAAAATAAAAAAAAAATTAACTAATCATTTAGTGCCATTTTCCTTCTCACCATTTCCATTCTTTCCACCATGCTTTCTTTAGTTTACAACTGACTTTGGTCACTTAACATACTCTGCAAAATATGCCTGTTAAAGAGGCATTATTTTGGTATTTACTTCAAGTGCTACTAGCATTGAGTGACTGAAATGACTACTAACAGAAAAATATATCAGTATTCATCTGGTGCTGCAGTGAGGATGGAAAAAAAGAATTCTTGAAAATCTCTCTCTGCCCCTGCAAGGCCTGAGCTCAAGTATTAAAATCTTAGTAATAATTACTACTGAATTATGGATTATTTTCTCCCAAATGTTGTATGATTCTTTTACAAGCGGTAATTGTCAGAAAATGGATTATTTTATCATGTACGCAGCCTGCCACCATCATGGCGGCCTGCGCCTTACCTGAGCCACAGCGCTGTGTCAGGAAGGCAGGGCCTGTACTAACTGCTCACTGCCAGACCGTGTGTTCACGTCTTTCATATGTTTTAAATTAGACATTGAACACCTAGGCAATTACTACGTAAGGAAACATTTCTGCTTAAAGTACGAAGAGAAAGAGCAAACCTTAAATAGTCCAAAATTTACTTCATGATGCCCAGTACCTTTGCAGAGGCCCGAGGCTCCACCTCGCCGCCACCTTTCCCCGTGCTCCCCCCCGCGGCGGCTGCGGGGCGCGCTGGGAGGGCGCGGGCAGCCGCCGGCTGACAGTGCCGGGACAAGTGGCAGTCACCGCCACCGCCTATCAGCCCCACGGCAGCCCTGCAGAAACGCCTGGGCTCCGTAGTTCCAGTCAGTCACACAAAAGAATCGTCTCTATGTGTGAAAGTGTGTTAAAACAAAAACACCAACAAATAATGATAAAATCCCAAACAAAAAACTTGGCAGCCTTGGGGGTGTGTGGGGCTGCAGATGCTCAGGGGTGCAGGGACACCACTCCATGCCCAAAAGGGCACAGCCAGCCCTAGGGGACTGTGGCCGCAGGGTGACCCAGGCCTGGACAGAGGCAATGACAGGCAGGGCCCCAGGCTGGGCCTGCAGGCCCTGAGGAGCTGGGACCTGGTCATACTGTAACAGTCCCACCTCCAAAATTTGTGCAGATTAGCAGCACATGCTGTAAAAATAACTCAAGACAGTCCTGCTTATCAAAATCAGACATCAGACAATTACTGTGCTAGGATCATTACTTAATTCTGGCCAATGCTGTTTTCTTAATCTCCCTCTGCTCCCTGTCTCTGTCTGGTTTTTGCCCTCCCTGTATCCTGTAGGCCTTTTGGGGGAGGTATTCTCAGTGGTTTGTGTTCAGTCTTGGCAAATTACTTTCAATCTGAAGACTGGCCTGTCTAGCTACTATCATAAAGAATTAATGTGCATATTTCTCAGTGAACATAATTTTTTAATGATATTTAACAAGAACTGGATGGGTATGTTTGCCAATTTAAAAACTGGCAGAAATGTTATTTAACATGTAGTTTACTTTAAATGGTATGCAGATTTTTGGCTTCTAAATCTCATTTTAACATTGTTTCTGTGGCATACAGACAGCAAAACAGTGGCTTAAAAGGTTTAGTTGCCAGACAATACAGAGTATTTTTTTTCCTATACATTTGTATCACAAAGGTTGTGTTAATGTTAAAGAGCAGACTACCAGCAAGCTTTTGTCACCAGTTACTTGATCTTAAACATTAAAAACACTTTTCAGTCATGCATTTATGAAGACTAAGTTTTGTGCTTTCTTCCCCAGGTTTGCACAGATTCTTGGTGCAAAATTAAAAAAGGAGTATGAGATAGTAAAATAATCCCACACAGGGGAAAAGCAGGAGTGTCAAACTGTCTTTCAATCAAAAATACTATACCGATGAACTAGACAATGAAGAAATGGATGGTGTCACTGAATAGTGACATTAAGGAATCAACTGAATGTGTAAATCTGAAGTATTGGGTATCTGTCACCCATATTATGCATTATTCCTTTTAGCCACTGATTCAAATGAACCTTGTAAATTGAAATGTGCATGTAAAGTAGGATGTTCATAAAAGCCTTTGAGAGTTTCACAGTTTGGGCTATAATTACTTTCTTAGCACAATTCTTTGAGACAGTGACTACCTCTCAAACAAGGACTGATTATCCACAGCTCCTACTGGTTTCATTACCAGCTCATTGGGGAAGGCCTTATGTTATATAGTGTCAACGGAAAATGGACTAATAAATAAAAATGGGATGATTGATTAAAAGCCAACGAGTACCTTAGTACTCCAGATGATGCATTGTGCTGAAAAGTCTCATGATCTATAGAAAACAGAGACAAAGGAATGCAAGATTAAAGAGGCAATCAGTGGCAGTAAAGAAAACAGAACCAAGAAGCCAATAGCTTAGTCACTAGCCTCATGGTCTGAAATTGTGAAATTATTAGTAATAAAAAATAACTGGAAAGATGCCTGTCATGTGGACAAAACAGACTTGATTGTCAGGTTACAGAAATAGTCCAAGTAGATCTCTTGGCTGAGCAAGCGATTGGTTCTATACGTGTTTGAGCTAAATCTATAAAATCAGTAAGGATTTAACAAGTCAATTTAAGGAACACATCTTAATCTTTATGCAAATAACGTATTAAATGACTTATCACTCACTTTTTCTTTCTTTCCTTTTAAGCAACTACTGCCAGAGCCTTACTTCGTATTTCTTCATTTCTCCTGGTTCTAAGCCACAGTAAAATGCCAGTACACCAAGATGCTGAGAACGGTTGTTCTAGAGAGATAACATGATAACGATCTTTAGTAGCTTATCCATAATCTCTGTGCAAAACACAGGGATCTAGTCATTTAGGAATAATTTCCTTCACCTAACTAGAGCATCCTAATCCACATTATTCATCTAGTTTCTCACTGGAATTACAGAGAGCACTAACATAGGTGTTTTACTAGGTGGCACAATTCACACTATGGATGTATGAATTACTTTCTCCTCTACTAAAGAGGGACCTTTAGCAATTATTTAAGATAATTTATTTTTACATCATTAAAATTAGGGGAAATGAATCTTACTGTTAATGATTGACCAGTGCAAAGCAGCACACGAGAGGGTGGTGGCCCTCAGTCAGCTCTGTCTCAATGGCAGAACAATTTCATTTGAGTTTATGACAGCAAAAAACTTTTCTTTTTTTTTTTTTTGCCCTGAGTTAACATTGTGGTCCTGCCCTTTAAAGACTTTTAGAAGTCCACTTCTTGACTGATCATGAAACAGGTTGATTACCTACAAGTCATCTTACATTGTAGAAAGATTTTCTCGTACTATAAAAATGGAAATGTGAAGGTATTTTATGACTTTATAGCACTCAAAGCTATTGGGATATGTTATAAGCTCTGACCAGCACTTATAATTATGGTTACCATCACTCCTTGAGAACAAGACCTGAAGTGATAAATACGTCCGCTTCTATGACTGATTAGAAATGACTTAAAAGAATTCACTTTCAAAAAGAAATTGTGCACTGATTAAATACAGCCTTAAAAAAAAATAAAAATAAAATAAAAAAAGTCCCGGAAATAAGTCTACTTTGTGAAGTTTATGCAAGTGACTGCCTCTGTCTTGCACTAATGCAGAGAGAGAGTAGGTAGAGAAGTTTCTTCAGCCCCAAAATGACAAGCAGGCACTCTTGTGACATTTGGGTGCTGCTCTCAGGGGAAGTTCAGATTGGATATTAGGAAAAAGTTCTTCCCTGAAACAGGCTCACTCAGAAAGTTGTCATATGGCCCCATCCTGTCAATGCTCAGGAAGTGTTCAGACAAGAATCTTTTAGGTACATGGTTTAACTCTTAGATTGCCTTGTATGGAGTCAGGAGTTGGACTCGATGATCCTCACAGGTTCCTTACAGCTCAGGGTTTTCTATGATTCTCTCAGGTCTCCTCCTAGTAAACCTAAGAAAAGACCAAAAGCTTGAAAAAAATGGGGAAAGAGAAGAATAGTTCACCAAAATGTTAAAATAAATTATAAAACAATTGTCTAAATATCCCAATGTATTTAATTTCATTCTGTTAGCGATGCTGCAACAGTGTCCTGAAGTTCTTAATTATACTTAATGTGGAAAGTCTAATTTCATATTTTTAGAACTTTATATGCATTAGGATAGAACTTTGAAGTTTCCGCATAGTGCAAAATGCCAGCTATTCTTCAATTCCTAAGCTAATTTCAGAATGCTAGTTTTTGAAGGACATAAAATATTTAGCTTTGTTACCCTTGTAGCTTAACATTGAATCTTTTAAAATTGTTAAGAATAACTTCTGCAAAACAAAAGATTTTATGAGAAAATCTCCTTCTAAAAAAGTTTTTTTATACATACTAAAATGCTGCAGCCTCAACATTCTATTAAATTTGTGATGAGATTTAAAATACCTGTAACGCTGTTTCCATTTATATTCCAAAGAATTTTTCCATAAAAGCATATGTGCACAACAGGAAAGGAAGACAGAGCAAAATTGCTATCTCCTTACTCCTGGCTTACCAGCCTCTAACTGGAACAGGAGGCATTTGAAAATGTATCTAGCTCATTTATTTTCTCACCAATTTTTCTCAATGTATTGTAATATTTCATTTTCTCTTGTTCAACAAAGAAAAAGAACCAATAAAAAGATGATAGGAGAGAATTCTATGCAAGTCTTTGAAGTAATGCTGATAATATATTCCTGAGAAACTGAATTTCCATTTGCATAATTAAATTGGCCAGAACTATCTTACTGTCCAGCTTGCAGGAGTTCAAATTCTCTGAAATGCAGTATCTATACCCATGAGACGCTGGTCAATTACACAGGTGAATTGATAGAAGGATTCAAGGCACAGCATGCCAGATACAATATTATACATTAATGGGAAACCTAATACACGTTACACACTATGCAACAGTAATATTTTAATATTTGGTAAATAACATACAACTGCTAAGGAAACATAGAATTGTGACACTGCAAAATTGAAGTCAATGGGTGTTTTTTTTTTTGTCTACTCCCATCAAGTAGGAAGTAGACATACAGATGTAATGACAGGAGTTTGTTAAAAAGCTGGCTTGTTTTCCCCCTGCTTAAGTATAATTTTTACAAGCAAATTCTTGCACCTACATTTTGGTACTTGCAAAACATGTAAAACTTAAGTCTTGTAAATACTGGTTTGCCTAATTTTCATGTGCATTACTACAGTAACTAGGGGATCTGTGTTGTATTGAAAAGAATGAAACTACTGCCAAGTGGGTGACTGTTGACCTCTTGACAAACAAATTTGGCTAGAGAAAAGGTGCTACATTTCTAATTCCGATGACTGTCTTTCCAAACTGCAGCCAGACCTCAGCCACACTTTACATCAATGGCAAGTATGGCTGAGAGTTGGAAGGGGAAGATGTCATGGGACAAGCCATCTCTTCCTCCTGAGATACTCTTACTTGTCTTTCTCTAGACCAAAGAAAAGCCTATGTCGTATCAGTATTAGCATTTGGTATCTAGCCAGCTAATTTTCATTTTCATTTGGTTAGCTGGCAATGCATACATTTTTCACAATCATTACTCAACAAGAAAAAAAAAGTTCCTGCTCCTAGAAAACATGAACGTGGTTGTCTCAGTCCTTTGCAATGCTAAAGCACTTCTTGAAAGATCCAGAATCTTCTATGAAAGATACAGATCCAAAATATCCAAAAGATCAAGATCCAAAATATTCTATGAAAGATCCAGACCTTCCCTTGAGATAACAATGCTTGCAGTAGTGATTCTGCACTACCAGCAACCATATTAGTATGAAAATTTCACTATGTCATGAACATGAGACTTCAATACAAACCATGGTTTCTGTGCAATGACACTTTGGTTTTAAGTTAAGGAAACAGATGTGGAGTTTAGTATGTACAAATAACCTGTGAAAAAGAAGTGACCAGTCATGAAGTGGCAGAAATCTATTGAATGTACTCTGCTTGACCGTAATCAAAAGGTGACCCATACGTTGCCCCAAAATCCACTTAACATTGAATATCCATTTATCAAAGACAATTTTCTGAGAATAATGAAGTATGATGAACCACCTAAAGACAATTTGGACCATCTGTCCGCCTCCTTGGTCATTAACATTCACCTTCAGATATGCTTGGCTTGTTTTATAACTACTTAAGTGACAGGAAAATTAGTTCATTCCCATGGATTCAGTATTTTTTTTTCATTTTGTTTTAGTCTTTGTTGTGTCTTGTTTTGTTCTTGTGTACTTTGTGTTTTCTATCATCTATACATACCTTTGTTGAACAATGTGGGGGCAAAGAAGTCTTTGAAGAATTAGGGTCTTTCACAGTATTCACTCAGTCTGTCTTCAGATGAAAAATGCAGGTTTCAGACAATCAGAAAATACTTGATTTTTCTTCAAACTCTTTCAGCTGAGGCATTCATTAAAAACATTTAAAAGTAAAACTTTACAATTAAAAAAAATCTTTGTGCAAACTTTAATACGTACTTAATTAAAATATTAAATAAATCCCAAACTAAAACTGCACTTAAAACTAAACATTTCATATGAAGAGCAAGGCTCTAGCATATTCCAGCAGGAAAATGCAAAGAAAAAAAATGAAGTATTGTTATTCTGCCAACCTAATTTATTTTAAAAGAAGGTACTAAACTTTAAGTTGAAAAATCTAATTAAACAATGATTCACATAGTATTAATGACAACATTTTGGTGATCTTTTGTTCTTGGTTTAAAAAGAAGCAATACTAATGACAAGCGTCATCAGAGAAAAAGCGTCAAGTATATCGATGTTTAAAAATAATTTATAATCTACCCAAGATCTGTTTTTAGGTGTGAAGCTATCAGATTGATAATAATATCCACCATGCTCTTTATGGCTAGTTTCTTCTGAGTGGCTGTAGTATAGCTGTATGGATTCAGAGCTGATCCATCAACTAATTTAAATACTTCAAATATAACTCTTCAGAAGTCTCTGTTCTCTAATTTCTTCTATGTTCATTTTTTTAGGAAGTAGGTCACTGACTCAGCTCACGGTCTGCAATATTAAAGCTCTCTCAGCATTCCTTTGTCAGGCCATGAAGCCCGAATACCAGCCGCACGTAGTTTGCTAGCTTTTGCTAGCAAGGCTGGCTGGATTTCAGACCACAAGGACAAACAGCAGGCAGACATGAGCCAATGCTTTGAATTCTACAAAGTCAGTTTTAGTATTCCTCAAGATTTTCTATATCATCTATTTGGTTCTAAGACAGAAGTCTTATAGACTATACCCCATTACTATAGTGAATAATCAAGTAGAAATTTGCACGGTGTTAGCGAGGCTGCCTAGTGTAATGCTGCCCTTCACTATAGAGCTCATTAAAAAGTATACAGAGGTAAAAGATTATAATTTACTCAGCTATACTCCAGTTAATCCACTATCTCCATGAAAGAAGCATGACTTAGTGCATCTTCTGTACTATCATCGTGGGCTGCCATCTCCTCTCCTGCAGTATAGCGTGCAAAGGGAATCACGCAATTAGCTGTAAGAAGTACAGTTCATTTACTTCAATGCCATTTCTATGGTTTTGCCAGTTGATTATAAAGATGCCATTAGAAATCCATGTTTTCCTTGCAGTAGCACTCAATTTTTGTTCATCTCTGCTGTTTTAAGTAGAGGGTAAAATTCTGGCACAGGCAACCATTAGCAGACCCGCTGCTTTTACTTTTTTACTTATAGCAGTTGCTTCTAAAGGATGAATTGGATAATGCTTAGAGGTGGAAATTGCACTTTTCAGAGGTTAAAAAAAAAAAAAAAAGGAACAATTAAAAGATAGTGATCAAACACTGGAATCAGATTAATGTAAGAAAATCCTTATTAAGAGACCATCCATATGGACTCCAAAATGGTAGTCTGTATTGCAAAACTATATTGCTGTATGAGTTGATCTTGTTCCAGCACATTTGTACTGATGCTTTCCCACATTCTTGGCAACTGATAGTAGTCATATAGGTATGTCATGGCTTGTCAGTTGAATTATAAAACCTAAAAAAAAAAAAAGCAGATGTTATAGTGCTAAGTATTGTATCAATGGTGCTCCCTTATTCTAAGTTCAGTCTTGCAACATAAATCAGTGTTATCTGACAATGGTAAGGCAATTCACTGATTCATGATTTTGTCAACTTGTATTCCAAATCCTCCTATGCTGAGGTATGGCAGCCAGGCCTTGACAGATTTCTCTGGCTAAGTTTTAAACTCAGAACCATGCTGGTTTTATTCTGGATATAAGCTATCTTCATCATGGTGCCCTAGCCTTCAGCTGAATTTCTGAGAGAAACAAAATTATTGAAAAAAATGTTTACCTTTATATATATTAATATATATCATAGAAACGTTACGGTTAGAAAAGACCTTCAAGATCATCTAGTCCAACCTTTCCCCTACCAGCACCCTTACCCACTAAACCATCTTCCTGAGCACCACATCCAACCTTTTCTTAAACAAGCCCAGGGACTGACCCTGCCACCTCCCAGGGCAACCCATTCCAGTGCCTTTTTCTGAGAAGAAATTCCTCCTAATTTCCAAGCTGAACCTCTCTTTGCACAAAAAAAAAATAATATATAGATGGATATAGATATAGATATAAAATGCACTAAAAACAAACAACCTAACAACAACAACAAAAAACAACCAAATAAAACACCTTAGTTTGTTCTGGCCTTTTTTTTCTTTTTTCTTTTTTTTTGAAACATGAAGCAATAAATTTTGTGCTTAAGACCTGTGCATGTGTGGGAGTTGGGGAAATGACTTTCCACTGCACAAAGGCACATTTTTATTGTTTTGCCTTCTACCTCTCTTTTTCTTCTTATTGCTCACATCTTTCCTGCCTTGAATGACTGAGAAAAAAAAAAAAAAAATGAATTTTCTCAGCATCTGTGTGAGTTTCTTCTCAACTCATTACTCTCCCCAACTTTTATTACCCTTCTTTTTGCTGTATACTTATATGCCAATCTCTTTATCACTTTCTCAGTGTCACTGGTCTCCAAAGAGCAAACAATATATCAGGGAGAGAATCTGTTCTCAGTCACACCAATGTTAATTTGGAGTAAGATTTTGAAACTGAGAACAGAATTTGGTCCTCTGTGTTGAAGAACATATTCCAGACTGCTTCTACTGGAAGAACTGATCCTAGAAGTCTTTGAGAGCTCCAGGAAAATTAGGTATTGTAGTCTATATGCTGTCTGAACTTCTGAGCAGTATAGATAAAACATGTAAAGTGCATTTTATTAATCTGCTATGCATATTTCTCCCTCGAGATGGATACATTTATTTCTCTAAACCCTTCTATCACATAGCATTCATTAATAGACAGTTTTACATGTAAACTCTCCAACACACACAAGTACATTTGAAAGAGAAATAAAAGCCCTTGACAATAGTGTACTTGATCCTCTGAAAATCCCTGTGGATGTATAGTACACAGTAAGTCAAAAATAATTAATAGGGTCAGCTCTAAAAGATGTCAAGTTCACTGAAGCGTTGTATGTTTCTTTGAAAGAGAAACAATGCTGACACATTTTTTAAAAGTTATGGTAAACTAAATGTCTTGCCTCTAGAGATTGGCACTTTCATAGTGCTTTTGTAGCTTCTTCTCATTGCTACCTGTGTTTACTCTTAGTCATATTGGTGGAATGCTTCTCTTTTTTTTAAGGATGTGGGAATTTAAAGGTAGAATTGAGTGAAAAAAATCTGCTAGGTATTTTATCAAATTGTTTTGCAATTCCTCTAGAAGTATGAACGTAATGGCCAACATCATTCTAATCCGTTACTCTTGTTTTTCACCATGCAGAGAGCTTACTGAAAATAAGGGAGAATTATTCATAAAAAAATAAAAATAAAATCAAACTTGGCAAAGTACTTGGTATTTGTCAAAATCAAATGCCAACAAGTTTCAAAGACTGAAAGTCAATGTTTTTAACAAATCCCATTATATGGAAAGCCATAACACCCCATGCGAATAACAGCTTTGCATGATGCCACTGACATGCAACCCTAATAACTTGCCCTGCTGAAGAACCTATCCTTCCCAGCACTGAAAATGCTTCCCCCAGGATATATAAATTTATCCCAACATCACACCTAATAATTTTTCTTGTTAATCTGGAATTTAATATAAATCGTAAGTATCTGTTCGTTTGTGTTCAGATGTTACAGAGTGCTGCCAAGTGAAGGGGTTTGTTTTGTTTTGTTTTGTTTCAGTTGGAAGACTCGGTTTGTTGGTATACATTAATTTTAACGAGCAAATAGTAGCCTTGGTTTGTTGTTTTGAGAGTCAGGCAGAGCTCTAACTTCTTAGTGACACACTGGAGGCCCTGAACGAAGGCAGGAGTCATTAGGAAGAGCAGTGTCAGTTCCAGCGGCAGATCTCTCTCGTGGCTATGACAGGCGACCTCTGCCAAGGCAGGTCACTGCCGTGCGAGGAGCCATGGAGGCAAAAGAGGAAGAATAAGGCAAAAGAAACTGGTAGACTAATGCAATATAATTTAAAAGCTGACCCTGTGCATTTAGGCTAATGGAACTAAACAACTGTAATCCTGAAAAGAAAATGGAACAGTATTGAGAATGGAGCTACAGTACTTGAAATCCAATTAACTGTTATATCTCCCTAAAGATTTGGGTCACATTTTTTCCTTTCATTAACTGAAATTTGTTTTTTTCTTTGATTAAGCCTAATACTAAACAAACAAACAAAACAGCCCAGTAATCAAAAATATGCATTGTTTTAGGCCCACTCTACATTATTAAAATCTCTTATTTCAGTCATTTGCATCATATTTCAACAGCGTTAAACTCACATGGAAATAGCCTGCCAAACAGCAAAATCCTCCTCAAAACCATAACAGCAAAGAGAACTTTCTTTCTACTTTATTTGTTAAAATAAAAATAAAAACAATATAAAAAAAGTCATCTTAACATCTGGGGTTGATTTTGGATTGGTTTTTAGCTGAAGAAAGCCAAAATTAGGCCACTGGGTACCTTCAAAAAAAGAGAAGTACAAACACATTCAGCAGTCATAAAAGAAATGAGATTTATGGAGGAGTATCTCAGCAAGTAATGAAGGACAGCCATTCTCTCAGACTCCCTTGATGCACTTAGCGAAGGTACCAGATCTCAAGTAAACCCTGTGGATTCTGCAAGTGACATCTTCTGTATTTCACAACAAATTCCCAGACCAAACAGTAAAGGCATTAAAGAAAGTGAGATCAATATTTCTCAGCCTACTTTTGTTCTCCTCCCTAAACCTCAGAGCCAAACAGCAGAGTCCCACTACACTTTCTCTGTAGTCATCACCATCCCTGTCCTGGCTGCAGAGAAATAAGTACAGGTCTGAAGTTGAAATTAGGACAGGCAAGATTTTTTTTCCATTCTCACACCCTGAAAGATGCAGAGCTAGGTTATATAGCAGCATCTGAGTGTTCTCACACAATAGCACAAATAAGTGAACTAGGAATACTCCTGTAGACAGACATCAATTTCAGCTAAGAACCAGAAGCTACCTTTCTCACAGCTAATGATGGCCATTTCTAAGCTAAAAGAAGTGCCCAGCCATGTGAGTGCTGCTTTATAGTATAAAAGAACTTAGCTTAAATCTCCAGTGGAACAGATAACCAGAACTAAAATTGCCAGTCTATAACTTCAGATAAAATTCCACTGTTGATGTGAAAACTATAGTAATTCTAAAGATGGACACAAAGCAAGGTAGAGAGAAACTATAATAATTCTGAAGACAGGCACACAGCAAGATTGAGAGATGGGACCAATTAGCACATGCTTGACTTGGAGTGCAAGGCTAGAGGGAGAATGGATGGTCCCGTTCCACAGAGCTGGCTGCCCGTGGATCAGAGTTGGGCTTTTTGCACCAGATTCTACCTTTGCTTCAGTATCACATACCTAAATTAGCTGGTTATTAGCACAGCTAAAGTCAAACCTTGCTTAGAAGAACACACACCACCCACATGTAGAAATCATACTTACTGGTAAAAGGATGGAGAGGCAATGTTTTCTCTTATTCTAAAGAAGAAAAAGGAGAAAACAAAAAAGAGTGTTAATTAGACTGTGGACCTCTATGCTGCTCCTTTTCATGAAGTAAACAGCTAGAATTATTCAGTAAGCTAGAACTTTTTCTAAAAAAGTTTTCTAAAGCTTATTTCAGAAACTCATTAAATAGTTTGAGAAGGTCAAAAGCTGTGTCTGAGTCCACTGTGAAAACGCCTCAGTAATCAGCCATGTTTTCAAAATACACTAGTTTTGGTCCTTGGAGCAAAACAAGTTGAACTGTGTTAGTGCTAAGCAACATGTCGTCAGAAATGGATCTGAGCTGGTCCAAAGCTGGAATTTATTAGCTCCCTTCCTGACAATAAATTCCACATAGGACATGTGAGGATCTGTTGTGAAATTTTGGCTATTCAACCTCATATCAAAATGATTGAGTACAAGTGTATTTGTAGCCCAAGAGTGCAAGTGAAATCTGGCAGCTAATTTTGTGTAAGATCACAACCTCCAAATTAAATAATAGATGTAGCCTGCCTGCTGCATCATCAAATTTTAATTAGAGTCTTTGCAGCTGTATATCTTTGATCTCAGCTAAATAAATCATAGATGTGTTGTGGTTTTTTTGGATGTTTTTGGTGTCATGCTAAACTCATATATGAAACGGAATAGCGTGCCTGAGTCTGCCTTGTTACTAGGAGGAAAGAAGGTGATTCCCCCTGAAACCTTACCAAGAGCACTGAATAACTTCAACATCTACTTTTATCCTCATCCCTGGTTTTTAAATTAAGTACAATCAATTCTGTTTCTCTTGTTCTTTCAAATAGCAGCACCACAATCCAACAACTGCATTGTTGGAGTTCACAATGAGAAAACAGGCCCAGTCCAAAGGCCTTAAGGGCCCATCTCGAACCAAATCTGAAAACCCTTTCCTGCTTAACACTATGAGATACTGAAATGCTTTTGTGTTTTGACAATTCCAATCTGAATTCTTGGGCTTGTTTGTGCAGACAAACTGAATCAACAACTCAGAAATACAAAAAAATACTGAATTTTACAGTTCTTGTCCTGTAGCAAACTGTTTCTTGCAATTAGAGTGATTTGATTCTGGTTGAAATGAGAGGCCAAATCCCAAATTACAGGATATGGGTACTACATATTTTACCTGAAGAGAGAATGTCTTTTGTTGCTAATAACTTGCAGTAGGTTTTGGATAGTAAGCATCACATTTCCAAGAGCTCTGAATGCACGTACACACCCTTAATGTAATTCCGAATGAGATAAAAAGGAATCCCTCCAGGAGCTGCTGCGTGGTTCTGAGAGCTCCACTTAAAGGCAGAGAGATTCCAAAACACTTGTTAGGCTCCTTTTTACTCCCGATCTAATAACAAGAACTGATTAAAATTCAGTCAAGTTAAAATGTAACTTTATTTTTAGAATATATGAATTATTGCATTAGGTGGGTTTCATCTGCTAGTATATTATAAGTCAACGGTTAGCAATGATCCATAGACAAGTGAAGTAAATAATTTTAAGTTCAGATTTGGTTCATAGTTATTAATATTTTGAAAAAGTTGCTTGTTTTATAAAGACTATACATACTACTTTGTAAAACATCTGAAATCAGTTAGTTTTACCCACAATTTATTAACAGCATTGAAATCAGAATTTTTATAAATCAAAATTGTTAACCAGATCCCAATACTGAGATAAATTTTATTCTTTTAATGCTTCTATATGCAATTCTTTATTTAAAAATAGTAATAATGAAGCAGTCAAAATGCTGTCCTGCAGTAGGACAGCATTTTAACTGTTAAAGAGCATATTCCCCATGTTATTTTCCACTGAGAAAAAGTTTTGAGGAACACTTTTGTAACTCAAGTAACAATAAATCTTTGGATTTCTTTCTTGAACAGAATGGAAATCAACTCATTATGTTTACCATTACTCTATGCTCTTCACAATGGCTGCAATATAAACTTTCTCCTGCAGTTAATGAAAGACATTTTCTAAAATCAAGTTTGCAGATTGTGAACAAAGTGCATTGATGAGAAAGTCAAACTTTTATGGATCTTGATTCCTTGTCATTTTGCAAAACTTGTTCCTTGCTATAGGAAGTACAGAGCTCTTTCTTACTTCAGGAAGGCTAGAATAAGGACACAATACATCTGTATGAATACACATATGCACATGAACACTAAGAGATTTATTTGGTTCTCTAAAGCATCTTCCTCGGTAAGCTGCATAGATTTGATATCAAGTGTTTAGACACAGACCATTTGTACAATTTAACCTTCAGTATTTATACAACTCTGAAGGGAATATGGTGTATTTTAATGTCCCACAGCAGTACATAAAAGGAATAAAAAATGCAAACAGTGGCTAGATGAGCTTTCAAGAAAAAATAAAAGTAGACCCTGTTCTTATGTTACTGCATAATGGTGTGTAAAATGTACTCCAATTTTTTGGTCACAGGACAGAGAGTGCAGCATGAAAGCAAGAATATTAATCACATAAATTTTGCCTATCACTTGCCTTGAAACCTTCATATGTCAAGCAGAAGTTTAATGCTCTCCCTAGTGATTTTTTTCCTCTTCTTTTCTTTTTGAAACAAAGCACTTTTCATAGCAGAATACCTTGATTACCTACTCCTGTGGGAAAAAGAAAAAAAAAAAGCCTGAAGGCATGTTTAGTTAAACTAATGCATTGGATTCATTTCTTGGCTTAAGAGTTTTCTCATCTCCTCTTCCTTCAATAGCTTCTCTTAAAACTACTATAGCACAGGGTGCAGTCTAAAAATACATAAGTCAATCCATTAGTTTCTTTGCCACACCAAGGACATCTTTTATAAAATAAATAACTATGACTGGATAAGAAATGATGCTGTTTATTATAAAATACTTTATTTCACCCTTTGTAATGTTTTCTGAAGCTAGCTAATAGCTGTAATTCATTCCTTTAAGCAGTTGGATTCTTTTTCAGCTTGAAAACAGTGCATTTGTAGAAACACTCCTAAACTTCTGAGGATCATCAGCTAGCTTTTTAAAAGATTTTTCTTGAAATGATCTAGGAACCTATCTTTTGCCACTTTAGAAAATGCTGGTTTACAGAGTAATTACTTTGCTGTTTCTGAAAGGTCTTTTAAGTTGTCAAGTTAACCATGTAGAAGGACTAGTCATTTCTAAGATTATAGGTCAATATTAAATAAATACACTAGATGTTTTCAAAAGGAGGCACAGTTTATTCCTTAGAATAGCTAACATCAGACTTTTAAGTCACCTGTTGAAAAGGCACCAACATTAGGTTCCTACTTAATACTATATGAAAATCCAGTACTCAAGCTAAGACAAACCGCAACTCACAACCTACAACGTGACTGCTACTGCATGAGGACTTTTTGACATAAGTAGGGGGACTGAGACTTAATTTCTGCAAGGAGAAAGAAACAGCTTCCATAGAAACACTCCCTGGCTGCATGCCCACAGCTGGACAGGAGAGCCAGGAGGATGCTCTGATGTTCACATACCCATCAGGGAGCCGGGGAAGCGACTGAGTTCCACACGTGGGCACGGACTTGAAGTGAGATTTTGTCAATCACAGTGTAAGCAGCAGGCAGCAGACACCTAAAAAGCACCAGTAACAATTGTGAAGCTCTGCCTAGGTTAGCATGCCCTGCTCCTCCGGAGAAGGGTTGAAGCAAGGCAGGCACGCTGCCTCTGGCACTCAGCTGCCTCAAGTACTGCTCCACAGAGCCCACAGGGTGCAGACCACCCTGCAGCCTGTGTGGGAAGTGGGAACAAAACCACTACTCCACCTCCAAGGGACATTTTGAAGATAAACATGCTGAGAGGCACTCAGGAACAGCTTCAAGTTCCTTGCTCCATCCCCTGACCAACAGGCACAGTGCGCACACACCCTGAGGAAGCAACAACTTGCTGCAGCTACTCCCTCCTTTTTCAGATGAACAGCAGAGGCACAAGGTGAGAGTGACTTCGCTCACTTCCTCAGGGGCTGACTTACAAACCTTTCTGCCCTTTGCTAAGGATTCGATTGCAAAGTAGACATCAGCCCCTGAATGTGACCGCACAGAGGCTTTCTGTCCAGGTATTATTAACCATACACAGCTGAAATTGAAAGCCCTTCACGCAGAAAATTCAAAGTACGAAATTCTTTATTCATTTCAAAGCTTGTTTGAATTACAACTTCTTTAAATAGAAAGTAGGCTTCTAATCAGGTCGCAATGAAATTTTCATTTCCTGGAATCCTATCATTTAGGAGACAAAAATCTCTTTTTATTACGTATGCCACATACACTGCCTTATTTTCTGAGTACCTCAGCCTGGGTCAACTAATTTAGTCAGCACTTACGTAAAAGTCAGCCGCAGTTCAGGTCTCAGTCCTACCCTGAAAGCCAGACGATGCCCACGTTATCAGGAGCGCATGACCAGGGGGACAATGTGAAATCATGACTGGGTCACTGGGGAAGGAAAGGAAGGAATTAAAGAGGAAAATATATTCAAAGCAGAGATCTAGAATTTAAAGAATCAATTCTCTGTTGTTTTGGCCTTACACGCTCTTTGATGTAAAGATCTTTTATAAAGCAGGTGGTGGAGGTTGTCACAAACAGCTAAACATTTTGACAGTGCAATTTTTCTTCTAAAATGTAAGGCTAGCCAGTGCTTGCACATACGTTCTGTATGAGCTGGAAAACAAAAGCATGCTTTTACAGTTGAGAGCAGCCAATTTTCTCAGTCTGAGGGGGACTATTATGCCTCCATGTTATAGCTCCTCAAGACCCTGAGTCATTCTTGAGGCACATGTTTTCAAAGTAGGGCACACAAAATAACATGGCTCTAACCAGTTGGAGAAAAGATTCCGGGAGGCTTAAAATAGACTCTTCAGTCATAGAAGTGAAACGAGGACAGGTATTAAATAAACAATGCACAGAAGGCATGAGCATACAGGCCATGTTAAAGATGACACAAGGAGGACAGAAAGAAAACAATTCTGCAAAACTTTTGAAGAAACTTGGAACATTAAAAGACTTAATCACAGTACTTTAATCTTAATATTTTTAATCACCTCCAAGCACTCACAAAGGTGAGGACTGTGACTTTGGGGGCATAAGTGGAATTACTGATTATAGAAGTTTTGCTCTGTTTTGGCACCTGGGTTATGAATATGTTGTGTTTTACAGCTGAGAGGGGAACATCTGCCTGCAGATGTCAAGAGGCTATGAGTTACACTTCCTGCATCCTCCTCAGGTGAAACACAAAAGTCATTTCCATGTTTGAAGGGGCTGGATTAGAGTACTTGAAGAGTGTTCCTGTGAAAGACCTTAGCAATCTCAGAAATCCAAAACACAACAAAATCCATGTGTTGCAGGACAGCAATCCATTCCCCATCATCAGACACTTCCAATACTAGTACTTGGATGGCTGATGTACCCTGTTGGCATCCTAACCCATGGATGTTATAGAAAACTACCAAATTTAAGTAACAACGATTCCATATTATTTTTTTTTTTAAACAGATAGAACAAAAACGTCTGGTTTATTTAAAAGACAACTATTTTTTGGTTGTTTGCAAAGAATTTCCAGCTCTTTGCTACAGTTAAAGAGAGGAAAAAACAAAGAAAAGACACGATGTCTTGTACTTCATAGGTACAGGTTTAAACTCCTAGTTCTGCTGCAGATCCATCACATGACTTCAACCAAGTTGTTTAATTCCCCTCTTCTTCAAATTTCTATTTGAAGAAAGGGAATAACAGCTTTGCTGTCTCCATCTTATTTGTCTTCTCGGTCGAAAATGCGATGGACCCCTAAACTGCTGGGGGCTCTGTCATGTTAAAAGCATTGAAATAACATCTACTACTGAAGAATACTAGAAGTAAAAATATTTACATATTCCCCTGCCATCATGCACAGCTGCGGTTGAGAGATTTGTCTCCAACACTGCAACAGTTGAGAGCCAAAAATCTTTCTTTTAGCGCGAGCCCCAGATTGTTACTTTCTCCAGCAGGATATCAGATCATCCACATGCAGTTCAGCCATAAGGTCCAACACCACAAGATACTGGAATAAGAGGACATTGGCAGTAGTGAGACATTCAGAACCTCAGAGAAGAACATTCAGAGCATGGCAAGCAAGGGTTTTACAGAATGAAGCAGAGCTGTACGCTGGTTTTGTGTTTAGCAATATGACAGATAATACCCACGAGGAGCATATTTCAGTTTCCTTGTAATCAAGCTGAACAACAGCACTTAACTTAATTCATGCAACTGCCATACCCTGATAGGAGATGTCACAACAATATGAAAATGGAAAATCTGATTGCTGAAAAGAACAGTTAGCAATAACTTTCTAAAAATAATACCACTTTTTTAATTGTGCTCTCATTTAGAAAAAGCTAATAGAGATGTAATAAATTAGTCTTCAACATCCTCCCTATCCTAGGGAGGTCTACAAATTAGCTGTCTAATCCTGAAAAAGCGTATTTTCAGGTTAGGAGCTGACACTACAGGTCTGTCTACCAGACTGGTGAAGCCAAACAGATGACCTGGATCACTCTCAGAAGAGTTGGAACTTAACCAGGAATTTTTTTTCTGTATGTCTGTAGCACTTTTGCTATCAGTTTAAAACTACAATTCAGTTTATTTTCACACATTCCCCACTAAGCAAGTATTATCCAAGAATTAAGGAAGGTTCACTCTCCCCAGAGGAGTCACTTCTCAATCCTGAAACGTGCCTTCTGAGGCAGAGTTTGAGGACTTCCCAGAGACCATCCATAGGCACAGGAAGAAAAGGGAGCTGAATACCACAGTTCCACATTGGCACTGACTGTTCCTGTTCTTAGTGATTAGGGTGTTTAAACCCCTGGTTGATCTCAGGCCTTAGTCACTGATTTTCATAATTAATCTCTTTCATTAAAAATCATAATTTGCGTACAAATTGCCTATGTGTAAAGCAAGATCACACAGAAATGAAAGGCAGCATTTTATTTCATGCAGTTACTCACATGGAAGGCACCAGACAACAAATATTATCAGTCAAATGTAATTGGGATAATCTCACTTAGCTCAGCAGTGTGTCAAAACATCCCTTTGACAAAACAAGAGCCCAAAGAAACAAACCAATTTACAACCAGGAATAAAAAAGATTAATCACTAAGACAGAGGAAGAGCTAGGTAGGCAAACATTGTACAGTCATCATAAAACATGTATAACAATGCCATGAAATAGAAAATGACTAAATTTATTATCTTTTTCTACAAACTCTTCTGTTCGTTGAAAACAGAGTTCCCATTATACTGCATGCAAGAGAAAGCAGAGAAAATTGGTTTTAAAAGGTTCCCCACACGCACCAATTTCTACAGCAGCAGACATACAGATTTACCTTCTGCGAGCCTTACCTTGCTGACTTCTGATAATTAGCGTAAGCTGATTTTCTCTCTCCCTGGCCACAAAGCTTTTGGTTATTTGTATAAATAGGAGCATTTTCAATCCTGCACCCACTTGACAGCAGTTTAGGTAGCTAACTGTGGATATCAGAAAAAAGAAATAAGTACTGTGGTACACATTCCAGTCTCTAACACAATTTAAATAGAGAAACCCAGAACTTATGTCAGGTACCACGCAGTATCTTCTATTAGCATCTATTAAATATCTCAAATACATCCCATCTAGTGTCTTCTCCATTTCCAGTGGATAAATATGGCTTGAAACCATAGGCTGTGCTTTTACTTCTCTCCACCTTTCTGCCGATGCTCAGAGAGTTGAAATAAGGCTTGGTTCACAGTTTTGAAGGCATGTGTACTCCCCTTGCATCTTCTTGTTTTCCATCCCCAGGTTAGCCAAGCCTCACTGGTTTCCCTTTGTCCAGGATCTTGGGAGTAATGTGAAGCCCAATGGATTGGAGAGAAGAGAAAGGGTGGGAGCCTTCGAGTCATTCTATGACAGAGCAAGATGAAAACTGGGAATATTTTAGAAGCTTTACTCACAGTTCCCCTGTGTTTCTTGTCAAAATGCTGAGAAAATAATCATGTTTTCTGCAATAAATGGCATTCAGTGACAAACAATTGGAAACTGGAAACACACTGACAGCCAACTTTGAAAGTATGGTTTTTGAGTAGAAAGCAAGCTATGCTTGATTACATCAGCTACATAATAACATTTGTACCTATCCTAGAGTTTTTCCTACACAAACTAACTATCTGAATCAACTTGTGCAGATCTTCAAGCCATTGTCATCCATCCATAAAGGCTGCAACTCCAAGGGGCTTTGTCAAATATAATTTGATTGTATTGCACATTAGCCCCACTGTCCACCTGGTCCTGCCTTAGACACATCAGATTAGATTGCCATATTTATCAACAATTATTCATTAACTAACTTGGAACAAAATACGGCTCACTAGAAAAAAATAAAATGGCATTTTTTGTGTATAAATGTGTGTGTATATATATAAAAATAAAAACAATTTGAAAATGTTTTTACTTACCTGAACAAAATCACTACAACAAAGTTTTCAAAAATTCACACTGTCAGAAAACATTTTAGTTTAATTATACAGAAATTAGCACAGGAAGCATTGAAATCCTTGGCTTTCTCTTGGGGCTATACAAGAGTCTAGAAGCTGGAGAAATAGTTCCTGTATCTATCAAAGGACTTGGATTAATCAACTCATTTTTCTGTGCCTAAAATTATTCTGTGGTACTTGCATCTTTATTATCCGAAGTCCACAGATAAAACACAGTGCAAGGATTAAATATTATTAGCAGAAATGAAGAAATTGCACACAGCTTCCACTCTCCCTCTTCTCCTTTTCTTCAGAAGCGTTAGGGGTTTTTTTCACCTGGTGTTTATCAGAAATTACTATTAGCAGACACGCTTCTCTCAAGCCATAATTCTTCGGTTCAATACTGTGCACTTGAAACTCCCATTCAAGTCACTGGGAGTTTGGAGACAGCAAGTGTTATGACCTTTATTATTGTCTGTCAGCATGCCAGAAATACTAGTCCCTATCACTGACATTGAAAAAATAACTCCATTACCTAGGAGCAACAGAGGGATCTCATTCTTTTTTAGGCTCAAGTTCTAGGAAGAGATACCAGCATTTATTCAGTACGTTTTGAGAATCATAGGAGAAAATGGCTTATGTATATATATTGTTCATGTAATACCTCAAACTTTTCATTAAAATAAGGATCTTATGATGCCAGGTGTTAAATGGCAAATTTCAAATATACTGACTGAATACTGTGGCCAAGATGTGGACTCATTTATTTCGATAAGCCTCTCTCCCTAGAGCAAGCACTGGTGTGTGATGCAATTAGAACAGGCAATACCTGATACCTGATATTAATCCCCCAACGTGCTCCACTCTTCCTATGCAATTCTGTTTCACAGAAAGAAATCCCTCCCAGCTCCTTGAAGTGCTACCAATCAGAGGTGAAACCCAGGGAAGATGACTGTATCGACCCAGATATAAATTGATGCTTACCAAATTCTGCCTCCTAAACGCATGTACACATGCTTCCAAATGAATGTTACAGCCTCAATTGCATTTATTGCAGCTCATAAAATCCAAGATGTATCCATTCTGAAATATTATTTTAATCCTATTAAAAAAAAAAATCACATTTTATTCTGTCACAGGGCAAATTACCAGTGAATGAATGATTTTTGGACTAAGGTATCTAGCTTATACTTGTGTTTGAACTGACATCCTCATACCACACAGTACAAACTCTAAATAACCACCAAACTTCATCAGTTTCCCCAAGGATATTTAAAATTCTCACTTTAAAACTGTTAAGATTTTTAATATTCTGTGCATTGCCTCTTTTACAGCTCCATGGAACTATTATTATTTCAAAATATTAATAAAAAATTATTAACACTTTTCTGTTTTTCTTCAAAGACGTTTCTTGCCTCACAGATTATGGTTTCGGTTTTTCTTCTCTAGTATACGGTTAATATCCAAGCAACGTGGAAAGAAATCCATCAATATGACTGGAGGCCTCCGAGGTTTGGTAAGAGGATATTGAACCTCTCACCCAGAGGTCATTGTTCCAGTGTGCCCTTCGCTGGTTGCAACAGAAATCCATTACCATTGAGGGCTCTTCAGTGGTCTGCAAACCTGGCTCTTTAAAATTTAACTTCTCATGCAGACAGAGGAAATTTGTCCGAACAGGAACAAATATCCATAACAAAAGTAATGCACTCTTCTTGCTGACAAGTAAAACACATACTCAGAAATAAAATTTAGAAGTTCTTTTATTTCTGCCCTTGTCTGTAGCTCAGGAAAAAATAGCAGTGCTCAGTAGCTAGAAGTCTCCCTTAGCACTTCTGGGGGAAACCAGAAGAGAGTGGAAATTGCTGCTGAGGTATCTTCCTGCCTACAGAGAGAGTCCCAGCCCAACAGGTTGAGATGAAGTAGCAGAACTACTCTCAGTTAAGCTCAGCCTGCTCCATGAATAAACAGAATTTCAGTCTCTAGGGCTGCCAGCCCAAGACTTCTCATAAGCCCTTAATTCTTGTATAAAGTACAAACAGACTTACTTTACATGAGAAGTGCAGGAAATAAGTGATGATTACAATGCCATTGACTTCGGAGGATGAAGATTAGGGCCATCATAAACTGCTGATATCCAGGTTCCAGAGACACAGATCAGCCTTGACAAGATGTCTTCCGCTCATTAAAGCTCCATTAATGAAATTCCAAGAATTTGCCTAATGGAACTGCACAGATGTCACTGTTTTCTTATTATCTCCTCCCATGCGAGGATCATAATCCCAGAAGTCTTCCCTGGTGCTTTATTAACTATCTTGAGTCAACTACGTGATGGAATTTGAGAATTGTTTGTATTCCAACTTCCTGAATCTTTCTCACTTTTGCTGTCTGTCAGATGTCTCTGTTGCTACCTGGAAGCAACATAAGTCTATAGAAGCTGAGAATTTCCCTTCCCTCAGGATTATGTCCTGTAGCTGCATCTCAGAGAAATAAAGCTCCCTAATTGTGTATACTGTTTATTTGAATAGATTTGCTCTGTGAAATGAAACGAGCATTGCAGAAATATCTTGAACACAGCTCTACAGACACTTGAAAGTTTGAATCAAGTTGCTGAGGCATTAAAACACTGTGAATAGCATATAACAAATCACTGGAATGGATGTTTCCATTAATCCTGGAAATACTTAATTTTTGGCAGAAAACTTTTCAATACCCTCAAGGGTTTGTCTGTTCAAACTTCAGTGAAAGCCTTCACTATAGTAACAGAATTCCATGGGGAACCCATAACATTCTGCTTTTAAGAGCTAGGTAAGAGAGGAAAAATAAATCACAATAAATAAGAGAAAATATTTCTGAGTTAATTAAAATGCTACTATTTAATGTACTGATTTAAGTCAGATGGGTTTGCTTTTTTAAAATATACCCCTTATAGTTATAGGCTTAGAAATAATTAAGATCAGTTTGTGAGTTTTATTTAGAAGCAGATGCAACTGAATATGTAAATGATGAGAAAATCACTAGAACAAGTGGCTCTCACCCTATAAGCAGTTCATAGTATATTAAAAGCTGGCTACTGCATTACAGTCCTCCCTACCTATTTCCTTCCTAATATACACAGAACTAGGTCGGACACAACATCCTTATACTAACAAAGAAACCATGTGATTTCTCCCTATTAATTAAATTCATGTTTTTAATCATATCAAACATTTATTAAAATACAGAAGAAGCTCAAACTGCTTATCATAAAGATGAAGATTTGTTAAACAGGTTCAGCTAATAGCTACTATGTCAGTTATAGTATGAGGAGCAGCTTATGGGTCAGATCTTTGACTAAAGTAACTTTTTAATGAATTTGTTGGATTTTACATCATGGGAGAATCCGTCCATCCCCTCTGTTCCCTGGGAGCCATTTCAATGCCACCTGCCTCCTGCCCTTCTATCCCTGTCCTGGAAAGATTCATCATGTCATTCTCTCATGTATCACAAAAACCCACCATAACAATTTGCCATTCACTGATGGAGCATGTGTCATTTGAAAGGCTCTCAGCTTCTTTACAGAGCATGGTTTATGGAATCATTTTGCTCACAGGTGAAATACAGCCAGCTCTGGAAGGATATAGAGTGTGTGTGTGTACATATATACACATGTGTGTATATGTACACACACACACATATATAAAATAGCAGAGAACAGCTACACAACACACTGAAATTTAAGAGATGAAGAGAATACTCCATACATTTGGGTTTATGGAAGTAAATCATGCCAGTCTAAACTATTTCATTGATAGCAGTCCTATAAAAAAGTGTAATAATTGAAAACAAACTAAAAAATACAAGCAAAAAGAAGTTGCTCTTAATCTGGCATCAGAGGATCCCCATGATGCTGTACTGGTTTACACAGTTTTATTTATCCTTTATCTGATACCAGAATAAGTTTCTGCTTTAGATGAGCCTTTAAAGTAACAAATACCTTAGGGAAAAGAGAGTCTTATTCTCCCATTGTGTTGTTCCCACTATATTGGGTCTTCATTCTTGGTTGGCAGCTTGATAATACCACAATAAAAATAGCACTTCAGGGCTGGGCTTTGTGATTCCTGTACAAAGAAGAAATTAATGGTTATCTTGTTTCAAGGTACCACCACTCTTCCAGCTGAGCAGCTCAAGTTTTAATTGCATGGCACTCACAGCTGAGGCACAGAGCATAGAGCATATAAGCAACATTCAAAGCTGCCTACTCAATGGGAAGCCTGTGGTAAAGCCACAAATCAAATTTATTTCTCCCACGTCATCGTTCAGTATTCAAAGTCATCTTCCCAGTCACTGTGCTACACTGCACAGTGAATATAACCCAGCACCTAAGAGCAGGTACGTAGCAGGACATGGTGCTGGTGGGACACACCTGATATAAAGCCAAACTATCTGCCTTGCTTCCTACTCCAGTGTTTTTCTCTGCCAGACTCTCATGCAGACCCAAAGTTGCTTAAGTTATGAGATTTGACAAGTCTTGCCCAAGGTTGAATGGGTGTCTGTATTGATTCAGTTCTCCGACATCATGGGTTTTTTCTGCAAGCAAGTTTTATTTCATTGCCCGGATCGAACTTCTGCTTGGGACTTGGTGCAGCATAACTGATTCTCAGAAACCAGAGCCCAACTCAGACCCTGCTGACTGGCAGCCAACCAAACGAGTGCTGCTTTGTACCAGAGGGCCGAGCTCCTGGGGTTTGATCAGAGGAAGAGCAGGCTTAGCAGGGGGCTCTCTGTTGG
Source organism: Netta rufina (assembly GCF_964035555.1). NCBI lineage: Eukaryota > Metazoa > Chordata > Aves > Anseriformes > Anatidae > Netta > Netta rufina. The sequence goes on along the minus strand of NC_140143.1, from coordinate 4,730,054 downwards.
TTACCCTGCCTCCTGGATCAGAAATATAAAAAGATGTTGCCAGAAAACCATCCAGCTTCTTCCAGTCTACCAGCGTTTCCTTCTTAGGAACCACGTATTATCTCATTTCAGACTAGCATGTTAACTCTGATCAGCCTGATTAAATTGATGCCTGAAATTGCAGGGCCTGAACATCTTAATGGTGGATCCACCGATACTTCTCCACTGTGTTTTCCCAAAAGATACATATATGCAAAATAATAATAATACTATCCCTCTCTCTCTATACAGACCTGACTGTGACATTTTTGTGGATACTGGCTCTCCAGTGTCAGCTAAAATCCTACCATAGCAGTTGAAGGAGAAGCTCAAATGCTTTCCCTTTCCCTGAAGCCACTCACAACTCTCTGTATCCCATTTTGTCATCCCCGAGCAGAATACTCTCTAGGACACACAAAATTTTTACAGGGTACTATTTCCTCTGTCTGCCCCACAAGGCAGGTTTACAAAACTTTCTGAGCAGAGGCCCAGGCACCAACAGATCAGGGCATTATAGGTTTTTCCTCCTCACTAGATTCCTCCTAAGCCACCACACCAGCTGATAATCAGCCTGGGCTGTTGATATGCTCAGCACATCGTGCAAGATGAAGAGCAGCCTTTTCTACCACGCACACTTTGCAGAGCAGTCAGTCCTCTTTTAGTATGAGTCACTCCATTTGTTTAATGTCCAAACCAAAACCAAATTCAACTATCTTAATCATCAAATTTGTCACTTTATGACTGGCTGATCTTCTACCCAATCTGTCAGAGTCTCCTTCGCAAATAACACAAAATATCTAGTCTGTATTTTGGGAAGAAAAAAAAAAAAAAAAACACCATGCCCCCCCCCCCATCCTAAAAAACCACCAACTTTAAACCCCTCCATGAGCTACTGACATGTGAAATTGTACTCTGAATGCAACAGACAGCCTTGCATTAAACCCAAAGGCTCTCTCATCATGTACAACAACCAAGGCGACTTCAAGGAAAACAAATAAACTTTCCCAAAACCAGAGAAAATTCTTATTAGATTAGTTTTCTGACATTGTTGGCTACCAGTCCCATACATAAAAATATCTATTTCTTGTTCTTTGTGGGTGACTTTACTAAATTCACAGATTGCTTTGGAGGTGGTCCTGCATTGCTGGGTAAACATTCTCCGTGTGCAGGAACAGATTGCACAGAATTTTGGGAAGAGCACTTACCCTGAGCAGATTCAAAACAAGGGGTGACAGCACAGATGATTAATGTAATTGCCACCTTCCATCAACACTCATGCTAAGGGAGGAGCATAGTCAAATAAATGTGCAAGTGCCAAGAAAAACAGAATAAATGCACCCACTGGTGCCTAAAAGTTTCATTTATTAAATAAACAAGAAGGCAGCTTCTGCCTCATTTCCAAAGCAGTCTGCACAGGCAGCACCAAAACGGTACCTACCTGCAGGTAGTGCTGGGACCCACACAACAGCCAGACTCAGGCAGTAGGCAGGGTGGATCCATTTAAAACTGGAAATTAATTTGCCAGGTGAGAGCCCTCATCTGCAGCAAGTTGCTAATTCCCCAAGTGCCAGCCACAAAGACTTTGCAGCTGTTGAGCCTAATCTCAATTTAGTGAACAAATCTCTCCAGCGCTGTGTTGCAGATCTCTTCTTTTGGATTTGGCGGTGGTGCCAGGACTGCCTGAATCCACCATGTGGATATTGGCTGCCTGGCACATACACAGATGAGTTTCCTCAGAGGCATGCCAGAAACAAATGCATTGCTTCTCAGTCTACCACCTTTGGAAAAATTTGCCAGGCTCTGACACAGAAAAATCCTTATTGTAAAAATCCCTACTATACTGAGCTTCCTCTGACTGAGCATCCATCAGGAAGTACCCAGGTTTGTTTTTTTGTTTGTTTGTTTGTTTGTTTTTTTTTGTTTTGTTTTTTTTGGATCAGCTTTTCAGAGTATTTTCTTTGTTGGGCACTTTGGTTAAATCCAGGGGTCTCAGAAACCTGAGTAGTTTTTTCCCCAGAAATTTCAGAAAAGCCTGAGGAGGTTGGATGTCCATATACGAACGTAAAATTCTGCTTGGCTTACCTTGCTCCTTTAGAAACTACAGCCTATTATTTCCCTTGCTTTATAGATGCAGTCATACTTCTCAAAGAGGTTCCTGTAAACTTTCAGGCACTTAAAGTCAACAGCACCTCAAGGTCTCTTATTAGCTTCATGCTTTCTGATTCATTCTCTTCCATTCGTTGATGCTAAACTAATACGGGCTCCATCCAGTACTTGAGTAATTCGCTGATCTTTTGGTGCTGTGCGCTCCTAACAGATTCTAAGTGCCAGAGTTTCAGCTTTTCTATCCTCATTCCAGACCTATTTGACCTGAGAACCTTGAGAGAGCGATACCTAAACTCTATTATTTTAAACAATGCCCTGAACGCATCTCTTCTTGCTGACTGATTAATTTTGCTTGCATTTTCCTGACTCTTGTGTCAAATTGCAATCTATTCCTAGGCAATGGCCTTATTTAGCCTTCTTTATCTAATAAGAAAAGCATGTTCTCTGAGCCTAACTTCCTTATAATTTACCCATAGATGCTGATTCCCACATCACCATCAATGCTGATGGAACTGCCAAAGGGGTACACAGAGCAGTCTCATCCCCAAGCTGGTGGCATTTGCTCTTTATTATATAGCATATAATAGGTTGTGATACTTTTGTAAGAAAGATTCGATATAAAAATAAATAGTTTGGTATATGCATAATTTAATTTGATTTGACTAGCTTTTGGAGAGTTTCCTCAGACACTTCATTGTACTGCTCTATTTACTGATGTTTCCAGTGCTAGGAGCCTGGATTTCTTGTTTATTAGAGCTGGCATAATGAAAGTTTGCCACCTGATTAATTTTAATAGTTTAGCAAGGAACCTGAGGATAATGCATATTGGCTGCCAAGCTACAGATAAATTTTGTCCATTTGGTTGCAGAGGTTTTGGCAGAAATAAAACCTGCTCTTTGCTATTGTAGAGAAACATTTTGTTGGGTGAAATAGTGATTTCTAAGAAAGCCACTATCTCATTTGCCTTTACTGTCCTCTGAGACCTAACAAACCCAAACAAACAGGTTTGAGATGATACGAAGGCCCAATTCTGATACCCCTCACACTGACTGTTGATGTAAAAGACTTGAAAAGAATTTGTGAATCTAGTGTTTAGGGTCTACTTGTCTGGCAGAGTTTGAAAAGAGCCCAGGACAAGAAGTCAAGAAAACTGAGTTATTCCCAGCTCTTTTAATAGCCACTTTACTGTTCTGTGCCTCAGTTTCCCCAGCTGAAGTGCACAGTGCACTTGTAGCAGCATGTTCCAGGAGAATTCAAAAAGGCTCCAGAGGTCACTTGGAGAGACTCTCTGCAGGTGAGAGCTACCTACTTGGTGCTGGGCTGTAATGCTGAACACCCAAATACTCCTCCAGTCTGCGGGGAACATTGTATTGAGCCTTCAGACCTTTTGGGAGTTGCTGACACTGAGGTGACAGGCTTTGTGTGTGCTTCTTCCAACATGGAAAGAAAGAAAGAAAACTCCTCCTGTGTTATCCTAAGGTCTTCTCCTTCAAAGACATCAGAGTGGGACTTAATTTTCTTTACACATAAATTTTGTATCTAGATAGTGTTGCAGGTCCTAGGAGGGATGTTTGACTTCTGTGGTTAGGAATGGGGTTGGAAGAAGTCGGTGCCTGATGCATTTGTAGGATGGATGGGTGCTGACAGCTCAGGCTCTGGCAAGAGAAACAATTAAAAAAAAAAAAAAAAAAAAAAGTTGTTCTCGGTTCTTTTCAAGCCACTTAATTTGGAATACAAATGATTTACACTGAAATGATTAATCAATGCATTCATTATACTTGCATGGCCACTGTTTAGCAGCAAAGCAAGTAAACAACAGTCTGCAGTAAGGCAGAAAAGATGAACAATCTCAGGCCTCAACTCTACAAATTAGTATATTAAGTGAACATCAAAATCCCTGAACAGAGACAACTTTAAGTCAACCCACACAAAGAAGCAGGCAGGATGAAGGAAATAGTTTATCTGTTCTAATATTCCTTAGTGCACATCTTCCCTTCCTAACCAAAGATCATCTACTGCAATCAAAGTGAATTACAGAATTTGTCGCTGACATAATGAAAAAGAATATTTAAGAAGCACATCTATTTAGTGTAAGTCGTATGAGTTTGTGGGGTGATGCGTTGCTTGTTTGTATTAAATTCAAAGTGTTTTTTTTTTTTCCCTTAAACATCATCTAGAACTTTCAAGAAACTTCAGAAAATTGTCCCACCAAAGGCATCGAAAATACTTTGCAGTGTAATTTTTTCCCATTTCCTAAAAGAATCATCTCAAGTTGCACTTATCTGAAACAAAATAGAAAATAAAATGAAAGGATACACTTCACAGCTATGTCTGCCTCCATTTATATTGATGCATGAGAAACACAAAGTACAGTTACAGACCACACAATACCTGCATATGTGAATATACAAATCTTATCAGCTGAGCAGGAAAAGCAAACACTCATTTCTCACTGTATCAACTTAGTACACTCATTCCCTGGATAAGTATGTGAAGAAAACAGGTTCATTAAGAAAATGTCAAGGGAACTGGTTGGACACAGGGGACAGGTAAAGCAGAACAACACAGCAAACCTCAACTCAAATAAAAGATAAGCAATAATTCATCAAAAGGTTACTCGAAGAAAAAGCATTAAAATAAGCGTATGTCTTAAAAAACAAAGCAAAATAAGCATTTTCTCAAATTACTGTTGCCAACCACATTGAATAAAATATATCAACAGTTCCCCAAATAACAAAATCACCACATCATCAACTTCAGAAATCCTTTTAATTTCTTTTTAATTGCTCAGTTTTGCCTTCAGGTCCCCAGCTTTTCGCTTACAGTTGGGGTTGGACAATGTTTTATAGATTGATCTTTAACAGGGAAAGGGGGCAATCAGAAGGGAAAAGAAAAAAATATAGAATAAATAAATAAATAAATAAATAGAACCATTATTTAAAAAACAAAGCCTGAAAGCAGATATCCTCTTTTGTCCCGTAGCAGCAATACCACATCCCTCAGTAAAAGTCTCAAAATCACGAATGTCTGAGACACTGATAATTATACAGCAAAGCCACAACAAAAAACATTTTAAACAATTAATTAAGCCCATATCCCCCCACACTAAATAGATTGTGCTCTTAGTCCTTAACTAGCTTCATGGTAATAAGCCCTTATGTACACAAAACCTCATCAGGCTCGGTAAGAGCCTTTTGGCTCATCAAACCTCACAGAGAGGCAAATTTCAGAACTCCAGCCAGTCTTCAGTATTTAGCGTATAATCCCACCTACATTAGTGCACCTGCCTTCTCTCTGCTCCAAATGTCAGTTAAATAAACCAGCAGCGTAACAACATATAGAAATAACGACTCCAGAGTTTACGACAGAAAAATAAAAACAAGGAACACTGCCCTTACATTATTACAGGCCCCAAAAGATCCATATCCAGACAAAAACTGTAAGGGGAATTTTCAGTACACATAATGAACTGAAACATGGCTTCTTTGGGGTTTATTTATTTTTAAAGGACCAAGTATTTTTGAGCATACAAAACTAGTTGGGATGCTTTGGAGGGTTTTCACAAAAAACAGCTATAGCCTGGCCATGCTACTGCCCCCACACGCTCTCTGCAGGCAGTGGAAAGCAGCTTCCCCCAGGGGTAACAGAGTGGGAAGCTCTGGTCCCCGAATCCTGGAAGCCCCTGCTCTGCAGCACTCGAGCCAAAACGGCTGCTGTTTTCTGCTTGTAATTCCAGCACACCCACCTACACTGGTTTTGTTGAAACACTCAGCTTTCTTGGAAACGATCCCTCGTTCTTTACAATTACAGGTGTATCCGTTGCTGGATGGTTTTGCCCAGTGAGCAGAACCCAGATCCCTGGAGCCTGGGACATGACAAACAGCACGAAGCACATGTCATTACCTCGTCTTCCCCAGCAGCACGACTGCTTCCTGGCTTAGAAGAAAAATAAATATTTGCCTCTTGCATTTGTCCCAGTAGGACTGGAAATGTGAAATATTTGCTGTAAGATTTGAGATGGTGGCACAATTTGCTCTCTGTCAAAAGAGAAAGGACGATTCATGAATAATCTATAGCTGCTACTGACTGAACTCTTAATTACAACTACTCAAAACAAAATCTCTTACATAGTTAAGTCTCTTACATAATTAAAGGGAGGGGAGGAGCGCAGAGGTAGATACACTAGAAACATGTCAAATCACTGCTCAAAAATATCCCTGTTCACCCCACAAATTATCCAATTAAGCATTTGTCAGGCTGACAAATGCTATGGACCACTTCCACCTCAGCTGAATCCTAGCATAAAGAAACTGTGTCCTGTAGATGTGTACTTTTAACAGGCTAGTGGAGACAACATTTATCCTCACCAGACTTCTTTCTGTTCACAAATCTACAACCTAAGGCTACAAATATAGCAACAAAACAAAACATATTTGCTCTTACGATTTTTATTTTCTTTCTTTCTTTTTTTTTTTTTTTTTAATTTAAATGTAATATTATCAAATCTGTAATGATTCTTAGGAAAGAACGACAAGCTAAACAAAGCCTGCAGTATGCTGGTACTCTACGCCAAAGCCTTTGCCCATGTAATTCCCACCTATGGATGATTCTAACCTAATCCTTTGGGCACAGCACACAACCAGGGGCAAGGCAGGGCCTACATCCCCATCCTCCTTGGCACACACAAGCAAGGCACATCCATCTTAACAGTAGCTCTACCACGCCCAGGATCCAGCCACGTGGCCAGGTGAGCAAGGAGCTCCATTCCCACTCCACATGGTGACCTACCAGGCACATACTGCTGCTGCAGATACTCCCATCCCATGGTACGTGACATATTTAATGCTCTTTTAACAGAGAGGTATCCGGGCCCAAGGGGCACAGGCTGTGGGGCTCTCAGGAAAGCACAGTAGGAGGGTGACAGCTCACTGTCCTGTTGTCCTGAGACAGGCTGTGGTACATGGTTTTGCACGACAAGCTACTAATAAGGAATTTTGAGAGACATCTTTTGCATTAAGTGAGATCTTAGCACAAATAAAAAGCACATCCTTTAAGGCATTTAATTTCAATCACCGAGTCTGTTTTATTTCCTAATGTACTCATAAAATTCAACAAGCATCTGCAAACTTAGCAAAAAATAGAGTTCGGAAGCTGAAAAAGGAATTGAGTTTTGCATCTAGCTGTTCCATTACAGACTTGTAATCACCCCTCTGCACTTCGGGTAACTCCACAAAGAACAGTGACCCTCCTGTTCGGGTAGAGGGGCTGTGGTTCCTGAAATCATCTTTCGTTTTGAAAAGTAGACTACAAACAAGATAAAAGAGGGAACTACTGTAAGCAGCCAGTGTTAATTATTTTGAGTAATAATAAAAAAGCAATAAATGGCCATTTTATGAAAGATGTGGTTGGCTCCAGTTAGATTCCTGTGGCCTCAAAGATCTTGATAAATAATGGCAACCTGACTCTGAAACTGCCTATTTGCTTTGCAACACACACACAGATAAAAATAGCTTCATGCCATTTTCCAGTTTCATTAAAATCTTTGTCTTTGGAATAAGACATTAGAAATGAAATGCTTAATATATTCAGTGAAATACAATACAGCTGTTTGCCATGGTGACCTTTTCAGTATTCTGTATTTTATATTTTGATTAGCCATGTACTGGTAGAAAATCCCTTCCCTAGTTTTTGATAACAGACCTAACTCCTAGCTGTGCATGCTTTTGTGTAAATGAAAATAATGCAAGAATAGCAACACCAAACTATTCCAGAGCAATAGTATCTCATTTGCAAAGCCCCATTTCGATAAACTTTGCAGAAGGCTCATATGCAGGTTTTTATAGCATACAGGGAGCATCAACCAGGAGTCTCAGCTCCTGAAGCTGCTATGAGAAACTATTGCATCAAACACAGTATTACAGTATTAAAGTTGATCAAAACTATATTTATTGAAAAGAACAAATAAAGCTACAATGCACCTATATTTTCATATTTATTTGTGTCTGCTCCAGCCTTTTCCACATGCACAGGCAGAAAAACAGGTGGATTAAGTAAAGCATGAGCGCAAATTGAAAAGCTGGAACTGTGGCCTCCAAATATTTTCAAGACATTTATATCAAATGAGAAAATAAACACCTAAAATAACATAGAAACGTTTAAAATAACATAACAGGGGTTTTACAAATTGACAGAAGACACTGAATTCACTGTTAAAACTGACACACTGTTACTGATGGTGCTCTTGAAAGCTTTTGCCAGTTCAAAAAATTGCTATTCCAAATCTGTCACAGACTTGAGAATAACAAACACATTCATGCTCCAAAACAAATTATTTGACAAGTTCCTCCATGTATACAACCCAAGAGCCTGAGCTCAGAGTTGCAGCAAGCAAACCGAGCACTTCCTTGACACGGCACCAGGTATCCAGAGCTCCTGTTGGCCTTGACATGAATTCAAGAAATGAGAATTATGAGGTAGGTCTTCTCTTTCCAGAAGAGCCAAGCCACTTGTATATAATTCTAGATGCTTTCTCAAGCTATAGGAGTTGATGTTTCAGTAGGAAGGACTGGGACTTCACTAACTTCTAGGATATGGTGTCAAAAATCAAACAGATAGTCAAGTCCCCCCCCCTTTTTTTTTTTTGTTTCTGATCACAGGCTTTTTGATGGTCCAAACTCAGGCTTTGACTCGCATAATGTTCCCTCATGTCATTCATCCCTGTGTTTCAGCTAGGCTCCAGGTACTTTTGGAGGGATTTCTAGGCTATCAGAATCATTGCATGTGAAATAAATCAAGAACGGGATTTAAAAATTGACGTAATTATTCCAGATATATATAGCATAATATCAAAGCAACTGCCAGATCAGACCCGTATCGCTTCTTCAAACAATTTTTTACTGTCCAAGTCCAGCTAGTGTTGGTGACTTGGAAGGAAGGTGCAAGAAATTCTCTCAGGTACACCAGTGAAGTGACCGGCTGACAGAGAAACCTCAGTTAGTTAGGGGACAGGTTAGATTTTGAAGCTGAGGATTTAAAATTACTAGTTCTGGATATTCTTATCACTCGTCATGTCACTCCATTCTTTAAATTCTGCTTTCAACATTATCTTAGGGTGACATGCTCAATAGACTACTCAGACCTTCATTAAATTTACAAATTCTCATTTATAAATTCATAAATTTACATTTCCCCAACATAGAAAACATGAATCTAATACAGAAATTGTCTGGAAAAAGTCTATGGCTGTAGTACACAACAGGGTAGGCAGGGCTTTAAGCTCTGTGAATCTATGAAAATAAAAGCTTGATGTTCTTATCAAAGCTATCATACCGTCAGATATGATATATGCAACCTAAATAACTGTGTTTCCTTTTTTCTTTAATTTTGTATGTTTCACTTTCTAGACTTGTGTGTATTTAAATTCAGAACCCTATTAATTGCATCAACAAAGACTTTTCATGTTTAATTATGTGGCACATGCTATCAAACACATAGGCCCCTATGTTGTGTCATATACTTAAACATGTGGATGTAAGGAAAACTCCATTAATACTGAAAGAAATTCTAATATTGAATAAAGGACCTTCTTATCTAACATGAGACTGCATTATGAAGCCACACTTCTATTATTTAGTTTTATTGTTTTAAATTAAATAGAACAAAGTGGCTATTTCTTCTTGCTGATTTAATAAGTTAATAAAGTCTACTGGCAAACATATATTTGATGTAGTGTGGAATACAACAGCTCCTTGTGATGTCAAAGAAAGTATTAAAGAAATTCTGCCTTGGAGATGTTGCATCCTGCACTGCACTTGATGAAGCAAATATTTATCAATGATGAAGACTGAGTTTACTCTCTGACAGCCTTTTCTCTCAGTTAACTTGTGCTTTGACTACATTATGGCAACTTCTTTCTGTCTCTACAAATATCTTCCTCCTTATAATACTTTCAGATGTGGCAATGATTTTTTTTAAGCATTCAATTCAATCAACTGTATCTTTCTCCAGTAGGCAAAACACTGCTCCAGGAGATGCAATACTCCTTCCCCACCCCTCAGGGAAAGCTAAGTTCACTACCACCAGATGGCAAAGGGATCAAAGCCCCAGTTAATTCCCTGCCAACTTTACATTCAAAGTGCGCCTTGGTCTGCTTGCACGTCATTAGCTAATGAACTTCACAGGAATGTTATCATGCAGGTCAGCATCAACAGGTACAGTCTACTGTAATCTGGCAGCTGTGAATAAGAAATACCGTGGAAGTACAAGCATGTTTTTGAAGGAAGACAGTTTATCTGAGACACAACACCCTGGTAACCTGCAAGTGCTTCTATTTTTCTTCCTTCAAAAATACACAGCACACTGATAACTCCTCTTTCTAAGAATACACTGATGAAGTATCTATTTGCATGTTACAGTTTTGGTTTGCGGCTTTTTGTTTCCTTTGGTTTTTGCCAACAAAATGTGCAGTAAGTGTTGAACCTCTCTCAGACCATTAACACAACCTAGAAAGCAGGACAAACTTCGGGGAGACAGTCTGTTAAATGGTACTGGGGGATCAAATTCTTGTCACTATAGTCATGATAAACTTCCAATGCATCTCAATTATGTCTTGGTATTGTGTTATACCTCTTCACAGCTAACTGTGAAGTTACACAGGGTCTTCTGGGTTTTATAGCTGAAACTAGTAACAAATCTAGGATTAAGTACATCAAGTAAAAGTACTATGAAATAAAAATCAGTCTGCAAAGAGCGCCTTGACCATGACTTTCTCACAGGCACATCCCAGGGTCTTCATTGTGCACAGTACTTAGTAGGCAATGAAAATGGATCAGTTACACAACGGTAGGCCAGAATTGCAAAGCAAGACGGAAGAAAGAAAAATAGAACTGGACAGCTTTATATAGCCACACAAGGAAATTAAAACTTGACTGGAAAGGAGCAAAAGTCAATTAGAGAGAAGATAATCAGAAAGAGAATTTGAAACAAAGGCTTTCATTTTCCCTGACACCGATTTTAAAATCTTGAAGGGACAAGTACAGTTTTAATGAATGTTATTTAAATATAATTAATATATCACAATCAAGCATGTCAGGAAAAGATGAACATTATGGGCTTAGAAATATTTTCTTCACTCCCTGCAGAGAAGTGCTTGATACGAAGCTAGAAGCCAGAGATAGAGGAAACTATAAATCTGTGTGAGACACTTAATAAAACAAGACTATAGACTCCTAAGTTTAGTTGAAATAACACAATACAAACGTTTGCCTTTACAGTACAATTGCGGCAATAGAATTGTATCTGCTCAGTAATCTTCCCAGGAAGAAATGCAATTTGGTTAAGGCAATTTTATGCGTATATGATAATTAATTTCTGTAACGTTAATAACTTCAGAGACAGACCAAAATTAAAACACTTGCTACAGACTACTCAGCCTATCAATTAACCAAAAAAATTGGACTGAGTTATTTGCTTCCCAAAGTGATAGGACTGGACTATAGTTAATCACTGCCCCTAGAATGAAACCAAAACCCCACAGCATCCTGAGAGGACAGAAAGGAGCGGGTGCTGCAGCACGTGTTGTCCAGTGAGTTCCCTTTGCAAACCTGCTGTACAGCTTCCAGCAGGCACCAAAGCAATAAACACACTGGTGAGGCTGGGGTTAGTCACAGAGTTTTGTGGGAAATTTGCCACAAATCGCAAGAGATCTGGGAGTCCAGCTCACAAGGGAGAGAGAAATGAACTGGGAGGGGGCAAGATGTGAAACGATTTTAAAGTCAAGAATGATTATTTAAATATTAAAAACCAGGAGCTTTATAAATAATAAACCCAAAAAAGCAAAAATCAAAAAAAATTGACTCAGGGTGTCAGTAGATTCTTATAGTTAAAGTTATATAAATTATAGATTCTGAAAACCACAGCTAATTAAAACATACTGAAAAAACACATGCTCTTTTATCTCACACAAGTTGAAATCGGGACTTCTGGAATGAGGCTAAAAAGACACAGAACTAAGATCTTTGCACAGATTCCCCTAGGCAAGACATCAGCTCCATGGTTTGGGCAGACAGGGACTAGTGGGGGGTTTAGATTTTTTTTTTTCTTTTGTTTTTAACTCCTACTTTTTTCTTTCTTTCTTTTCCATTTTCATCATGGCTGCAAGATGTGGTTCCACATAAGTAATTATGGAAATGGGCTGAGGAGATGACATCTGAGATTTCAGAATGAACTGAATATATGCACAAAACCTTCCACTTCTCAGAGCTGACAGCAGAGGAGGCTCCCTGTGGAGTACCTGTGAGGCATGAAGAGACCAGAAGCTGAATGAGAAATCTGTTTGTGGCAGCAATTGTAGCCCCTTTCCATGCCTGAGGAAAAATTCCCCCCTGTGCAAAGGACCAGCACAGGGCCCCCAGCACCTTTAATTTCCACCTGAGCCCTTAACAGAGGGCTGGTAGAGCATCTCCAGAAGCAGCCCGAATCCTTGCCTTTGTGCCTCCTCCACCAGCACACAACCCCTGTTTACTGAAGTCAGGCTAATTTTTCCCTCTCCTTCAAATCCGACGATGCTTTTTCTGGAAAACTACAGAATAATTAAGCAGTACTGATAGATTTACCCAAGGCAGAGCCACCAGCTGTAAACAAGAGCAATGCTCTATCAGTACACACAGTGATCCATGCCCGGCATCGCACAGCCCCTTCCAGAGAGGAAAACAAGGCCGTAGTGTGGAGTCTGCAGACAACAGGTTCTTACTAACATCCCTGGTCAATATTTGCCTGTGACCATGTGGGGTGCATGATGCTCTGTGTCTCAGATTCACCAGAGCTGAACTACTTCCACAGCAAGTCCCTAATTCATATTACCGCAGCATAAAGCAACTACCCTGCCACAGCACTTCCAGGCCAGAGGGTTACGTGCTTTACAGAAGAAACCCTCGAAGTGTCCATCCCAAATGTTTCTGGTAGGACCAGGGTTAGCTGGTTGACCCCTTACAAATCTAGACATACCATCCTCAACTATCAAGGATTACTCTGTGTAGTTCTACACTCATTTCAGTGTTTTCCTAAATGAGGGTCTTAGTGAGTGGAGGAGCACTCAAGTTTCACATCAGGTCTCACGGTAACTCATATTGCATTATGACCTTCTGCTACTTGCTTTGTTGTTTTGCTTTGACAAGCACACCTTCAACCTACCCTTCCCTAGACTGTAAAATTAGTTTTTGTTGCCTGTCTCTAAAATCACAATGATTTTGCAAAGAATTTTAATTCAATCAGTGAACTTTAAAGGCTCTCACTAATTATTTTTTAGGCCATCAGGGTTATTTTTCACTCATCTAGTCCTGTATCTACTTCTGGGGCGGAGGTGAGGGGAAAAAGGCGTCCTGATGCAATCAAATGCAAATTGTGTCACTCAGTCGATCAAACAGGAAACTAAAATACAAGTCGTTCAAAAACAAGAGAAAATATTTTACAGTAGAGTTCACCGAAAACACAAAAAGCAGTGTAATTGTCTTCTTTTAGATGTTTGCACAACTTGCTTTAAAGACCTTATCACCATTCCACTGGAAGCTAATTTTGCTGATAAAGTACTAAATAGGTGTTTAACTAAAATCAGATCTCACACAACAAGGTTTTTTTGTTTGGTTGGTTTGTTTTTTAAAGCCCAAATTGAGAAACAGGACAGAAAGAAAATTGAGGTGATTAATGGAAGCACATTCTAGTGAAGAAATAGATTTTAATTGTTGCTATTAGTTTATGTGAGTTTATTCTAGCCTAAGATTGAGATCAAGCCACTAAGAAAAAAATCACTCCTGTTATATATCTTGAAAAAGCTTTAATTTTTCAAAAGACTAATTGCTAGATGGCAGATTTTTTTTGTGTGTGTTACCTCTCAAACTGACAGATATGAAAATAAAGTCACTTGGGTAAGTGGCAAGAGAACATAAATCTCAAGTACAACAAAAGAAGTAACAAGAATCTCAAATGAAATGCCAAAGAAATGCTAAAGTGGAGAAACTGGAAATTTCAGGAACACACACAAACATCTCTCCTTTCCTTTCACATGGGTCCAGTATTCCTAAAAAAAGATATACACCAAAGCACAGCCAGATTATTTTTTACACGTTTACTTATAGTGACTTCCAAACAAGGAGGTGACAGGCACCCTTTGCACTGCTCTGTAGGCACAGCACACAGCACTGCTCTCCCAACACCTAGAGCATGTCCCAGACACCAGGGATGCATCGGCGTGGTTGCACCTGCAGCGTGGAGACCTGCTCTACAGAGGGGCAGGTTTGGGATTTCCAAATGATTGTAGAAATTGCATCCGAGCAAAGCAGCAGGGCGGTACCTCGCCTCTCCGCACGCTATGATCTGTTGAGTTTTCTCCAGACACAGGAGCTCATTCAGACTTAACGATGCCAGTCTGCTCAGCATTTTCCCATAATTAGACCATATATTCTGCTGGATTGGAGCTGTTTAACTTAAGTGGATCAGTTCAAAGAACAACTTTGGTCAGAAGGGACCTAAATTCTGGCAATAGTTGAAACCCAAAACCTGAATCAATGTTGGTGGAATCCAACCTCCTCTTCTCACCCTCACCAGCAAAAGGGGAGACCTCTCTGTGACTGCAGTAGCACCATGGCTTTTGTCACATCCATAGCATGCTTTCCCCTGCTGCTTTTACTAATGAGGGATTGAGAATGAGTCATGTTACAGGCTGGCTGGATTATCTAAAAGTACATTTTTAGCAAGATAGCCAAATTCAATTTTATTTCACTGAGCGAAACCAAGCTGCTTGCTGAAAACATTTGTCTACTCCCACCCACCAAGTGAACCCACCAGTTAAGGTGTTACAAACTGCTAATGCCTTGACTCTAATACCTAAAATAGTCTGCTCAATTCAAGTAGAATTCAGAATAGGCTAAGCATGACATTTCTCCATTGCTCACACATTTGATGATGCTCATCTGGACTCCTCTGCACAGATATCCCAGCCAGCTGTCTGTACAGAGCATCACACCCAATCGCTTCTGCTGGCTTTGGGATTTTTTATTATTTCTTAAATATTCACAGTTCACTTACCAGTAATTGTTAACTTGCATTGTTAAACATTTTATTCTCATACGCACTTTTTTTTTTTTTTCCCAGGGAAAGTTTGCTTTTCATAAAGATTATTGCTTTAAAATGCATAAATTTGCAATCGGTTTCTGCAGCAAGAAGATCTGCTCATTTGGCAAGTGAATTGTAGTAATGAGTATCTGCCTCCCAAGGTAAAGCTGGTCAGGATATTATGCTTCCCAAGCATGTGACAGAAGGAGAAATCTATCTACAAGACCAAATGGCCTTCAATACACATACAGTATCTCCAAAAGACGAAAGTGAGCAGATCTGAGCTTATTAGATACTTGTCAATGAGGAGAAAATGCACCTGATACAGTTGACAGCAGGGAAAAAAGATGACTTTAATATTGCTCACCTCCCAGAAACAATCCAGTTAGTCAGGGAACAGAAATATTGGTGTGAGCAGCAATGCTACACACTAAGTTAGTCTTCAGCTAACTCAGTTTTCCTACAGAGTGCAGATTTTTTGATACCTTAGGCATATAATTACCATGTGATATATGCAAGTTACCATTGCAATACAGGTAACTATATAGGTAAATGTGGGGTTTGTGCATCCAGCTGCATTCAACAATCCCCATCGGCGCCTCTATAACGGAGGTGTACCTCATTTTGCACAGGCATGTCAGACTAAGCAATTCAAAACCTTGTACATGAAAGGGGGTTTTATAAGGCCATTATTACTGTAGAGTCCTTCTGTAGCTGCTTTTCACAACCATTTTATCTTATACATCTTGAGCTATTGGATTTCGCCCACTCGTGCCTCTATAAAGGCCTAAACCACTTTTTCCAGTAATTTGGCAGAGAACATCCTTCTTTGTAGCTGTTCATTCATCCCTTTACCAGTCTTTCTTTCCAGTACCTTTGTTGCTCTTTCCAACTGTTTCTGTGCTGTTCTATTTCTTTAACAGGACCAAAAAAAAAGTATATATATATCTCACATTGTAGAGCACTGATGAGCAAGATTCACTTCGAAATTCTGGAGAACAAAGCTATAACTTGGAAGCAGCAGAATTCCTATTTTTCTTCAATTTCAATGGTTCAAAATTGTAGGTGTTTATTAGAGATGGCCTGGTGGACTGAAAAGCAGGCATCCTACTAATTTTTAAAAGAATTTTTTTTTAAGTACTTGAGACTGATTGACCTTACACTTTCACAGCCATATATCATTGGAAATGGGGATGCACAGACAGGGCTTGCTGAACTCCTCATGACACTGCTCTGAAGCACTCCAAGGAAAGATACTCCGAAAACACAGATGAGAATGGGATAATTGAATCATCTAGGAATATATTTTATATTTCATTCCACCCATTTACTTCTTATTTTAAATGCACTTCAAACTTAAACAACTTGAAATATTCAGCTTTCAGCTGCCTGCAAGGACACTACGTTTTTGTTGTTGTTATTTTTCCATTGCTAGGAAGATATTACTATAAAGGAATGGAAGCCTTTCTGAACGAGTTACATACTGATGTATTTATTATTATGAATTTAGAGCTAATGCTTAACAAAAGGAAAAATTAAGAAATATATTCCAGTAAGCTTCGTGACACTTTTGCCCTTAATTTGAGTGAATTGTGTTCCTTTCTCTCTGTCAAAAATCTACATTTGGAATTGTACAGAGAACACACTCTAAATTATGATCTTTCTCAAATTCAATCAAATTTCTCTCTGTCTCTATTTCTTTCTTTTCCTCCTGCTGCTGCTAATTAAGATAAATACGTCAGAAGTGTTATTGCTGAAGGGAAAGCTGTAGAAAGTGTCATTGGTCCCTGTGATATTTCCCATTTTGCCATGAGCTGTCGCCAATGATTTAGGACCAGGTGCCAAGGATTATATTAATCTTGATGAAATTAGCAAATGCTCTGCGATGTTGACATCCCTTGGTGCTAAGTGACATTCCCCTGGCTGGACCATTACTACTGAGGAAAAAATACTCTTTCTTCCTCAGAGCATGGTGAATCAGGGCCTCAGGCGAAGACATTTTTCCAGAAAGGACAAATTAATGTATTACTTGCTATAAAGGGTTAGCCTTTTTTCCAGCACCATTGGTGAAAATCTGTTCCAGGCTCTTAAAGGACACAAAAAAGATCATCAGAGGCCAATAGATGAAGAAGAAAAAAGAATCCTATTCTTGGTAAGGCTAGATAAAGGACCGCTGTTATATAAATAAATATAATGTAAGGAAGATTATAGCTGCAGTTCAATTAAACAAAAAAAAAAAAAAAAAAAGATTTTGAAAAGCATATTGCCTAATGCTACCTGCAAACAGAGGCATATGCACATTTCTGCCTTTTGTATATCTTCCTGCACTCAGGTGTTTGCTAAACCTTCCACTGTATAGCAACTAGTCGGGGAAAGGAAGGGTTGGTGTGTACATAGGAAAAGAAGCAAAATGTGAAAAAGGAATTACATGCTTTTCTAATCCTAGATTATTTTTTTTTAAATGCATGACTACATTATTACTGAATTATGAAGCACTTATGCATATAGACACCAAGATTTCACAGCTTTAAAATACAGGTTTTCTTGCCTCTTTCCTGCCCCCTTTTTTTTCCTCATTCACATATACTATCAGTCTTCATTTTGTTTAGAGAGCGTACTTAAACTGTCCTGGAGATTATGGTCTCAACCCTGCAAGCACTTGCACTGCTTAAAAATACTTGGACCAGATGATCTTGAAGGTCTTTTCCAACCTTAATGATTCTATGATTCTACTGCCTTCAAAAATTAAGCAACTTTTGCATGCAATGCATATTTTCTGGAGGAGAATTAAAGTACATCCAGTACCTGATAAAATATATTTTTTTGTTTTTGTTCTCTGTGGCCCTGATTCAGTGAATTATCCCCATTCTTTAAGGACCCTCAGCGTAAGTCCTATTGAAGTCAATGGGCTTAAGCAATGCTTAAAAGCTAAGCATTTAAACTTGAGGGCTTTTCTAAAGAGGAATTATTTTAAACACAGCTGAAGCACTTCCCCGACTGGCTCTGTGCAACAGCCACAGACAAAAATCACTCCCCTTTTTAGTGACCCCTCTAAAAATACCAAGCAAATTTGGTAGCTAGTGACTACGTGAGGCTGACCAGTGCTGTCTCCTTGCTTCTTCCCTTTGTTCACTACCCATTTGTTCACTGCTTATCTCAAATAAGCTTCTTTTAATTCTCCATGTATAACCTCACCAAACTCAGGAGATGTAGCAAATAAACCAGCTTTGTTGTGTTTAGGTTAAAAGTCTCATTTGCCAACTATTAAAATCTGTTCTCTTTGCACCAATGGGCAGCCAAGAGGCCAGCTTGTGAGATTTGCTCATTTGTGATCATCTACGCTCATTTATATGATCATATATGCACCTCTAGTGGATATTTCTACTCCTAACATGGACTCATTTGTGACCTTTTGTGTGACCAGTGCCATTATACACAGGACCAGAGACTTGCAAAAGGTATTAAATATCATATTGCACACCTCCAAGACTGACCCTAAGCATTTTAATGTTGTTCAAGTATGACCTGACACAGCTGAACTAAGGTCCAACCAGATCTTTATTCCCACTGAATAAATATGCTCGTGTTCTATGAAGACTAATGCTCAAGCTCTGTCCTTGGAAGAACTTTGTAGCTTCTCCAGGGCTTCAGCTGGTTGCCTGTAAGCATGGCCATCTGCAGGACCAGGCTTTGAGACTGCTGTGCTGATGCATCTTAATACTGATGTGACCCTCAGTAAATTCTAGAGTTTATGGATTTGCTGCCACTGCAATTTAAAAGTAGACAGTTCTCAGCAAGGTTGAATTAACATGTGTCAGCACAGATTTACACAAGGATAGCTGATAACTTCCTGGCAGGAAAGGAGGAGAAAGTTATTTTTAAATGAAAGCCTGAGTGTTGTAAGGAAAACGTAGAATAAAGAGAAGGGTGCAGACATCTTTTCAAATTGAACACAGCACTAACTCTCATTTTTATACTTCTGCTTTTCATCAGTCCAATATCAGCAGAGATTCTGTTAGCTCTCATCCTGCCAATACAGACCTCCATAGGAGATGAGAAAACTGTTGCTGCTGTTACAAGTACTCTACTTACCTAACAACTGTATAATTGTTTTCTGCTTCTCTGTGAAATAATCTTGTTTTAATATGTATTTTAATATCAAATATATATTTTAATTCCAACAAGTAGCTGTAGAAATACATAATCTATCATAAAAATCAAATCCTGTAGAACTTGTAATAATGCTGTATTTATTAGAGCCTGATTTTTATTATTTTTTAAAGTTTTTATTGAGGCTTTACACATATAAATACATGTAGAGAACACAGTCTATGTAATGGCTACGAAATGTGATCACAAAATCCAAGAATCCAAGTTAAAGCAAACGAATCACAGCAGTAAAAAGAATCAGACTGTGATGCCATATACTTAAATTGTCAAATACGATGTCTGTTATACAACATTTTTTGACAAGGAAGAAAACCCATGACCTATCATACAAGGTTCATATACTGTCTTGGCTAGCTGTTCCTTAGTATGATTTTCACTTAGAATAGTTAACTTGAAATAAAATACCTATCACCCTATAAAAGACTTTCTGCTATGACTGATCAAGAATACAACTCTTGGCTCCTGAGCACATTAAAGCCAGTGACGATCTTTCTTTCTAGTAATGTTGCTTTAACTCAAAAGAATCGATTTTTCCAAAGCTTTGCAATACCATAGGGGAAAAATCTGTTCAAAAAACAAGCATTCAGGGACATTCACGTACAAACACAAATATGCACATCAGTATTTAAACTGGAAGTAAATTTATACATGTCTTAATGCATACGCAAAAGTGTTTGAAAATGTAACTACCCTATTGCTGCAGTTCTTATTTTCAGTGGAAAAACGTGCAAGTATATTTTGTATTTCCTAGCTGAATGAATGAATGGATCATGTGAGATTTCAGTTTGGGGAGCTAGGTGCTTTTGGAATAAAATTTCTGCCTATGAAGAACAGAAATACACTCTCCACAGAGAGCAAATAATTATCAGAAAGACCTCTTCCTCTGCGGAGTAGAAACAGGAGTTGGTTTTACAGAGACTCTATGCCAACTGCCACAGAACGCTGCTCCACCCACGGAGTAAAACCATGCTACCACAGTAGGATTCAGCAGAAAGATCATCTCCATCCTTACGGTGACAAGTTTCAGACATGTAACCCCTGATCAGGGCTTTTACCACTGACTGCTGAAACTCTCTCTCTCCTGTAGAGCCACATACTCTCTCTGGAGCCTCTTAAAAATTTCCCAGCAGAGAACTTCAGGAATTGCATCTTTAACTATTAGCCACTTTGATAAAAACTTAGTATTTGTTTTCTTTTCAGATAATTTGTGTTACTTATATACTTCAATCCAAGTCTATTCCTGCTCCAGAGGTAGAATCGAGGAAGTAGTTATGGCACAAGTCACTTTTAGGTATAGTTATTGCCAACAGGCTTTTGGAGGTGGTCACATCTGTTTGGCAAATATCTGCAGCCCTTGTCAGCACCCTGGGGTGTGAAAGCAGTTAGATACTGTCAGATAGAAGTTCTGTGCACAGGTGAGTAAGATATTTGTTTGTACTTCAGAAGAATTATCAAAAGTATATTCAAGTGTAGAGATTTCATCCTCCTCCTTACACTGGAATTAGAGATGGCTAGAAGTTTCTTATCACGAAACTGTTTCGATTACCCAGCAAAAGCTTCTCCATAAATAGCACATTTGTACTGAAAGAGAAACAGATTCTGAAGCAGGATGGGGAAATAAAGAAGGAAAAGTTTGCCAATATGTGAAGCTGTCTTAACATAAACCAGTGATATTGTGTTACCAGAGACTATTTTTAAAACATTTAAGAAGTGTTCAACTCTTACTAACATGTAAGCTAAATGCTTTTAAAATTAGAGTATTCCTTAACTATAATTTTTGTTGTCAGTCTGGTTCTGAATGAGACGTTCCATCAATCATTCTACCAGAAAGAAACTAAGTGAATCTGAAGACCCTACTCAGATGAAAGGGACTCATGTTTCATTCATAATATTAATATTTATACTAGAGCTCTCCTTGTACCCATGGCAAGTAATTAAGGCAACTAAAAGCTATTAGAATATTCAGTTTAGAGAGAGACAATTTGTCAACTTCCATTTTCTGTTTTATTTGTGTGATACTGCAGCTGCCTCACAGGGCCTTAGCTCACACTGCCTCATCTGAGGTGCACAAATGCAGAAGATACCAGTCCCCTCTGAGACTCCATGTCCACGTGTACCACCCAGGTGGGCACTGGGCAGCAGAGCCAAGTTTATGCATCATCTTTAGTCCCTGATTAGATTGCACTAACCTGGGTAGTGGCTAATCCTTTAGCTTTCCCAACATCAGTCACTTCTAATTCCTGTAATTCAAGCCAGCAGCAGCTTGGTGAGCCTGCTCGTTCTCCTATTAGTCTGCAGCATGTGCCACTGCCTCGCAAGCAGCACACAATTCACCCAGGCAGATCAATACTATTGATTGCTTACCTAGGGGGTGCATCAACAGTCACTCCCAATGAGGCCAAATCTCCCTCGCTCCAGCAGCACCAAGTCCAGCTCATTCCCTACCCAGCAAGCACAATTTTGATGCCTTGAGGCACCGAGTTAGTAGATTTGAATTTTCCTGGCCAGCAGCAAAATCGAACCACACTGTAACACAGACACTGCCAGTAAAACAAGCAGGAAGATTGTTCTAATGATCCTGAAACATCCTTACTATCAAGGGCAATTTGGTTTTGCTGTTGATTAATAACAGAGAAATTACATTGCCTGTCTTCCCAGGCTGGATCCATTAAGAGCAATGGTATGCAAAATCTTTCACTTAGGTTTTGAATCATCCCATGACCAACTTGAAGCTAGAAACTGTTAGGAAGTTCTCAACTGAAGCCCAAAGCTAAATTTTGCAAAGCTGAGTATGCTTGAACATGGAAATCTGGACTGATCTAATGTAAGAAGGAACACAAAGAGCTGGGCAAAAAGAAGCACTTTGAGACTGGAAGCTCAATTCAAACACAGCTTTCAACATCAGAACTATGCTTTAATGTTTTTTTAGATTCTAATTACCACAATTATAAGAGGGGGAAATATTCTAAGATTCATTATTTCATTTTCATCCGTAAAATCTCTTGCTGATCAACTGTGTTTGGTGCTGTGGTGATGAAGCACAGAGAAAGAGGGTGAGTAAATAGAGTAAATGGATGGAAAATGAGTTTCAAGCTCCTGCAAAGAATTATCAATTGATTTTTATGGTGGTCACAACATTGTGCGGTTTCAATGTCAGATTTTCTTTTGTTGTTTGAGTCCTATCTTTTCCCTTTACAAGCATCAGCATGCAGAGATGCCCAACTGAAGGTAAAAAACAAAACAAAACAAAACAAGGCCCAACCAACCAAAACCAACAATCAAACACACACACATGCAGTACCAGGTGAATAAAGCCTGACAAATTTGTTTCCATACTGGCTTTGCTATGCAAAGGCTTAATGAGCCCAAACCTCCACACAAGTCCCACCAGGCAGAAGCTCCACAGACCCGAAATGATCTGAAAAGTTCAACAAACATCACATGAACTGACAGAACTGAGTTTCACAAGGCAGTAATTAAAAGCTGCTGCAAGCTCATTTAAACAATGGCAAAAATGGAAGGAAAGTAAAAAAAACAAAAAGAAACATGACAACAAAGGAGATGCTGGCAAAGCACCCGCAAACCACTCGGGGGACTTCATTCTTGTCACTTTGGGACACTCACTGATGTTACTATTAACTGAAGTCTAGACACACCTTCTATTCCTGGAGAACACTGGTAAAATCATCAGCTAAAGCAGCATGAATGGCCATGGCCCAGCCAAACCCTTAGACTCTGACTTTTTTTGTGCCAAAACGATATTATGCATCTGCCTTCACAGACTGAAGGTGAGAAACCAGAAATAATTGATGGGTGCAGTGGTTTAATTTCTGCTTATATACCAAGTCGGTTTCGCAATGAAGGTCAGTTTTGACTGGTAACGTGCACAGACCAAAACCCAAAGACAACACCAGGAAACAGCTAAGCCAATTGTCATACAGAAGGGAATCCCCCTTTCCTTCTGTAGCCCCCATCACAGCAGCGCTGTTGCTCTGATGTAGTAGTAACTTAGGCAAACAGAAGTAACTGCACAAGGTGTGGTGAGCAATCACCATCTCTGTTATGACGGCATAAATATAACACTTAGATCAGGTTTCTGGTGTGAATAAATACTTCCATGGTTGACATTTTTCTATGCAGAAAATGCCAAATATTTACTCTAAGTTCTTTGCTTCTTTGTTGTTGTTTTTTCCTAATAAACCAATTTGCTGTAACAGGCATGAAAAGCAAGGATTTCTGTTTCTGTAAATAAAGCCAATGAAATTTAATCTTTCCACTTTGCATACTGAAAATAAATAGGAAGGCACTATTAAGCAATAATCCTGAACCTACACTGAATTTTGCTTATTTTTCAAAGTATATGTGGTGGTTTAGCTTCAGATGAAAATGTTACAGCAAGCTAGACATTGTAAACCACTAAATTTCACATAGCTACCAATGAGCTAAGTGCAGTTAGCTAGTTACAAAAGTAAACATCTCAAAGATGGTCATTTTTCAGAAATAGCTTAGTACTTCACTCCATACCTTTATGATCGCTACTGCCTGATGTATTCCAGCTAATTCCCCTCAAAGCAAAATTCAGCAAGGCACTTCAGAACTTCATTAACTATGTGCTTACCTCATTCATTCTTAGTTCTCTACACATGATGCTTTATAGCAGGGAACAGTCAGGGATCATGCCTAGCACTTCACAGTAAGGAAAAAAAAAAAAAAAAGTATTAAGCTTTATATCCCAACACCTATTCCAAGATGATGGGATCAAGAACTCAGAAATTCAATTCTAGTTGAATATATTGGTTATTTCACCATGCCGCTAAATAAAATACAGAACTATTCTGATTAATATGATTTAACTTTGTCATAAAATTCCTATTCCAAAAGCAATCCATTTCAAAGTATCAAATCAATACAAAAAATTGGATATTTATCATAAAACCGGAATTAAGAAGTCATCCAAAGAAATTCTTTGTGAAACTCAAAAAAACATAAAAGTGAAAAATTCTAAAGGAATTATTTTACTTTATTCTGTTGAAAAAATCAACATGCTTTCTGATAACATTTCTATTTGATGAAATTACTATTTGTGATCAAAAACAGTTATGTTAAAATTTTCAGTCAGATCCAACAAAGATGTTTTCAAATATGTTCTCTGTTATTAAGTTCATTACTTTGATTTTATAAGATGACAGACAGTAAAATTTAACACAATTATTTAAATTAGAAAGCCTTTAAAACTTAAATTAACATGCCATCTTGGAGTCAGAAGAGTATTTTCAGCTTCTTTTGAATACCATCCACTTTGCTATTCAGTTTAATGTAACTACCAAGCAATTAACATACCACTCAGATTATTCTGAAATTTCCATTCATTCTACCAGATCTCTACTGAAATGTTCAGTTCATTTACTTTACATATTACTATTAAAAACCCATTAAAATTAACATAGGAATGACTGGTAGTGACCAAGTCTTACACTGAGAATTAGGTTCAACTAAAAACACTGGAAGTTCAACAAAATACTACTAATTATTTTATATAACAGTAATTACTATTTGTAACCTATGTAAACAGCTTCATAAAGTTATTAAATTTTACTGTTTTAAGAGTAATTTCAATGCATCCATCAAAACATCACATGCAGCCAGGATGTACATCGTTATACTTGGGCACTACTAGAACCATGTATTTTAGCAACCTGAAGAAGGTCCAGGTATGTGGTGTTGACATTCAAGAAGTGAGTCAAGAGAGCTTTAGTCTGCCTTAGGAAATGTAATAGTAAGTGCCAAAAATAGAGAGTATGTATGACAAAACTTCATGGACAAATGCTTAAGACATTTAGGACACATGGCTTGTGAAGGAGCAATCCCACCTACCATGACTGTTGTCATCCTTTTTGTCCCTCTACAATAAAACAGTCTTTGATAAATAATAATGAGTTGGTTCTTTCCATGGTCATTGGTAGAAATGCTGCAGAGAGCCCTTGTTTCCAGGCTGATGTACATATCACACATCACACAGTAACAGAGCAAACTGCAGAGACACTCTGACTATGAGCACCAGTAAGCCTGTGCTGCAAGCCTGGGAGGAGATTGCTGGACCAGGGGCAGCCTCTATCCAGAGGCGAGGCTCCACATTACATCGACACTGCTGCATGCCTTCTGCATTCATATAACAGCTTGCATTAGCACCAGGTCAGTCTCCAAATGCAACTCTACAGCATGATGTGAACATAAGTGGTTCTTCAGTGCTGCCACCCTGCCCTCCTACTGGTTTTCCATTCCAATTCCTGTAAAACCTGTCAGCACCTGGTCCTTCCCCAACTCCATCTCCTGTCCTTAGCACAAGGTTCACTCTGTGCTGTGCTTCTGATCTTGAAATTGTCAGTTTGTAACACTTCAAGGAATGAAACCCCAAATAATCTCCTTTACTATCTCCCTAGACAACAAATGTAAGTGATGTAAGTATGCGATTATTAGTTAATTTGTATTTGTACTTTGGGCACATGCAGATTAGGAAAACCCCGTCAATAATAAAGACATTTTGAAAGAAGATAAGAAGCTGAAACATGTATGGGTCTTAGAGATAAGCCAAGAGATAGTCTGACACAGACATTGATTTGGTCCTCTCACCTTTGCCTATTTAGTATGAGATCCAAACACAACATTCTTTACCACAAAATGATGGAGTAGGAGAGGCGGTTTTGCCATCCAGCAAACTTCCTGACAAGGATACCTAGGGGAAATTTAAAAGGTAAGCAAAACTCAGAGGGTAAATGTTACTTTCCAAGAAATAAGCCCTTGTGAACATACCCGTTTCCCATATGTGGGCATGTAACTGTGAACACTTACCATAACCTCTGTAAGGGAAATATTCCCCACCATCCAAACTTTAGACACTGAAATGAGCACAGCGTCTTTTTATAGAAAACCACCACAGAACATCTGAATAGTCAAAGAAATAGTTCAGGTGTCTACACTTATGCTTACGAGATCTGGCAACAGGCTTGAATTTTATTCTGTTCTCAAACAATTATGAGTAAGAGCAAGGAAAAGTACCTGTAAAAATAAAATAAGAACTGCCCATTTCCTGCAGCTCTGCTCCATGAAGCACCTAGAGAGCTTTCTGACCATTATTAAAACACAATGGTAACCCATTTTTTACTGTCGCTCTATTACAACAGAACAGAGCGAGAAGAGTCCCCCTTAGGAATACTGGCTGGGAAATAAATAAATAAATAAAGACACTCAAGATTTTAAAATCTTGAAGAAGGTGTTAATCAAAACTATGTTTTCAAAATCTTTTTCTTTTTTTTTTAACTTGCAAACTTCTTCACAAATCCACAAGCATATTGTTCTAACCGCAGCTTATGGTGCAGCATGATTTTACTTTTGAGACACAAATTGTCATTGCTCTAGGAAAAGAACAAAGGGTCTAATTTTCAGAAGAAGTGAACACACAGAATTCCTGCTGAAGTCAAGTATAGCTGTGGGCACTCCGGGTCTCTTGAAACAAAATATACCGTGCTCAGCCACTGTGCACAGCGCTTTGCTTATTTATGCATAAACAAAAAAGAAAAGGGGCTATTCCCAGAGGATGGACTAGTCTCCTTTTTAATATAGAAGTGAATGCTCAGTTTTATAATTGTTATGTGAAAAACAGGCAGCTTGCCAAATGCCAAAAAAAAAAAAAAATCTAAATTCCCTCGAGTACAGTCACCTGAAAGCAAAATGGAAAAAATAACCAACCAACCCCACCTTCACACTCACTATTCAGTCAAAACTAGGGAACCGTAACCCTGCTCAAACGCCGTCTTCCCACGTGAAGCCTCTGCCCCCAGCACTGGCTGGCAGCCAGTGGGGCTTGGAGGTAGCACTCGCTGGGCCGATCCTCCATCCACGCTTGGCATGGGGCTACCCATGGTCATACCTGGACCCACACCCCAGCACCCGAGCTGAAGCCCCAACCTTTGGAACTTGCACCTACAACTCTCATGTTCCCTGGCAGTACTCATCCATCTACGCTTTGCTATTCACTATCTTACCAAATCAGACAGCAAAGCATCATCACAATTAGTGCAATTTGAGTTCATTTTTAAAGTGTAATTAAAGCCAGCATGCTCTTTGCCATGGCCCATGTATTCGCAGAAACAGGGTCTAAGCAGGGCACAAGATTTTTATCAAGCACTCTCAATGCATTGAGTGTCGTTTCAGGAATGACATTAGTAATTCCAGGTGTGTTATGTCTTAATTGGAAGAGGAGGAATAAGGTAAAAGTGCTACATTTTTATGTTTGCTGCTCTTTATCAAGTAACGAATGCTACTGTGGGGCTGAGGAAAAAGGTTTGGATTTCTGATAAAAGTAGCCAGAAAGAATCTCTAAATATATATATATATATATGCATATATATACGTATATATTGAATTGGATGAGTGGCTATTTCTTGAAAATTCACCCAACATAATGAAAAAAAATTATCTTGCAGTTTTAAAAAAATACAAACAATTGGAATATTTAATAAGGTGGTTTAAGATGAATTGGTAACCATGATCTGTACTCATGGCTCAGCTACTTTGAAGTAATGAGAGCACACACCTTGTTTTTCTAGAGGAATATAACAATCTATCCAGGGGCAGGAGCAAACATGAATACACACACTCTGCCCAAAACTAGCAGTAATACCTCACATAAATGTAAAGGCAGGAGCTGAGTAAATGGCAACCATGACCCGCAAGTACAAGTGGGAGATTTGTCTCTGTGTTAGTAATTGGAGCCTGTTTCTCCAAGGCTCTGAGCAAGCCAAAAGCAAAAATTCTGTTTCAGAAGCTCTGAAAGCAAGCTGTAACCAGTGAACTGCCTGTGAAATGAATAATGGAAGGGAGTTTGCTTTGATAGTCCATGGGTTTGCATGTCTTCTCTCTCATCAGTAGATTAGCATATGAGGTTTGGGGTAGTCTTTATTTTTTTAAGGGACAATGCTTTGAATTGCACGAGTGCTCTTTCTTCCCCTATTCCTCCAACAGAAGTCCAAGTTATGGGCTCATGGGTACCTTCACTAGAAAGACAAAAAATTGTCAGACTTCAGTAACAAAACCAGCCATCCTATTATAGCATACACACAATATGTTAAAAATGATGAGAAAACAATGGTGAACATCCTGAATTGTCCCCAAACTCATCCAGCCACACCCTCTTGTCTAAATGTTAATTAAGATAAGCAATTTAGGATGTCTGATGCACAGCTCTGCCCCCTCCCATTGACTATTTCTGCAACAGGGACTGTTCAGAGGAACATTTATGTGGGACAAAAGAGAGCACCAAGAACTGAGGAAGATGCAAAGGGCCACACTGCGCAACTCAGAGGAGCAAGAGGGGTTCCCCACCTGCCTTTCTTCTCCTTGCCCACCTTGCTGGCAGAGCAGCGTGCCCTCAATTTAATGCACAGCGGGATGTCGAGGCAATTCTTCAAATTGATTCTGGCGTTGCTCCAGGTTGGCAGCAAGGAACAATAGAGTCTTTTTAAGGATTCGTTTATTATTTGTTCAGTTGGCATAAAACGATGATATAAAGCTAAAAATAAATGCGCTGAGAGAGTTGAATATAAAGGCTGCAGGTAGTGCTCTTCTGCAAACTCCTGACTGGTGGAGGGTGCCTGGGGATCAGCGCAATTTCCCTCTCAGCACCAGGCTGCACAAGATTATTCACCATCAAAAGGAAATGGGGAGACAAGGAGTGCGAGCCTGTGTCCCTCACTACCACGCTGAGGAGACCATAGAGATTAGACAACACTGCTGGAAACAGTAGTGCCATTCTCTTGAAGTAACAGTTTATAAAATGCCATAAATAAAACAGTTTTTCAAAACTGTTGATAATATAATGTAATGACACTTCTATAGCTGGTTGTGGCTGGCATGTGCTGTTGTGTATAAAATTCAAATGTAAGGTGGATATCAAAATTGCAGTCAAAGAGACCTGGGTATGAAAGTGTAGCTTTGAGTCTCCAGCTGCATTTTAAGTCCCTTATTAAGTCATTATTAGTAGAGTCTTGGGAAAGGCTGCTGTTTCTTCTTCTTCTTCCTCTGGACATGTTAAAATAGGAAAAGATAGACAAGACTTTGATATATACTGAATCCATTGCATTGCAACAGATTTTTTGCTATTTAAAACCATCTACTTTGTTACAGTGAAAGCCTTATGGAAACAGATGCCTTACTTGTAGCGTGGATACTACATCATCAGTCCATTCATCATTGTCATAATCACAATTCGATGGCTTCTAGGACCTCAACACTTAAGGCCTCCAGAGGTATAAAAGAAAGGATGCACAAAAACAAGACTTTGAAGAATACTGTTTCCATAAATACATATAGATTCCTGAAAAAAATCATCTCCAAAGTCTTCCAATGTTTCCAAAGCCACATTGTTCAAAACCAGGATTGCTAATGTTTTATTCTGATCAATGTTTTATTTCAACATGTGTTTAATTTTCAAGAGCTTTTGCAAAGATTATATGATTTGATACCTCCAGACACCTACCAGTTCTCACTCTTAACAGGTCTGCTGCGTTTTCACTCTGGATAAGCATCAGAGTTACGAAACCTAAGCATGGAAATTTTTGATCACTTATATCTGAACTGAGATTTAACATAAGCTATTCTCTTTAATTAGTGAAGAACAACCACCAAGCCAACGAAATCACTGCAAGCAGAAACTGTCTTTTTTATAACACATTTGTTAGATATTTTCTGAAGGATCTGGGTCAGTAAATATTAGCAATTAACATGGAGGTGGGTGTGAAAGGCAACTGGGAAATCAAAATATTATTCAAACCAGAAAAGTGCAACTCAGTACTTGTTTGTGTTTCTTAGTATTCTGGGTAGATTGCTGAAGTTCACTCTATTTTCACTTTCCATCTTTACACAATCAAAAGTTCGATATTTTGTCAGTTCTACACCTTTTTTCCTTTTTTTTTCTTCTCAAGAATCCCAAAGTCTTGCTGATAGAAGCTTGTGAATTTTATTATATTTATTTTTTAATATTGTCATTAGTGTGGGTGAGGACTTTCTGCCTACAGAACTGGAAGCTGTCGTCTTCTACTGATTGCTCAGCTTCCATAAGCATTACAGTGTCACCCAGCAATCTTCCACATCACTATCATGTGAAGGAGGATGCCACAGACAGAGATTAGGTTCCTTTGGAAGGAATAAGGAAACCGAGCAGAAGTGGTCTTTGTTCAGAAGTGCCTGTAAAGCAAACCCTTAATTTTATAGCTAGAAGTTAGTTCACATAATACGAAGTAATGGAAACTGTCACCTTGGTATATTTTCTCCCATTACTCCATTTGCTTTTATAATGGAAGACTTTTTTTTTTTTTTTTCAATAGCAGCATCAGGTATCTCTTCTCCAGGGTGACAGTTCCTCTCCCTACAAGCTAACTTGCTAAGTCTAATAAATGAATTCACCAACAAACGTAAAAAAAGTAACAAGAAAAATCAACTCCTACTTAGGCATGTGTTTGAGTAAGGGCGGAACATGCAATATATGCTGCCTGTACAGAGTCTGACGGGAGTTTGGCACACACAGGCAGAGCACGAGCGGTGGGAACGGCCAGCTGCCTTCCGTGCCACCCCTGGAAATCCCGTCCTTTCAGCCCAAGCCCCTCCAGTTACTAGCTCACGCTATGGCTGTGTACAGATACCAATTTCAAGAGCAATTTACTGGAACTTTGAAAGCACAGACATCTGATAAATCTGATAAAGCGAGCTGTGCATTCACTTTAAATCTTGCTTGGGGCACGTCTGATTTTCAGTGATTAATAACCATTGCAATGATTTCTAGCTTTCAGCATTTGCTAAGCGAGTAGGGAGCAAATGCTCCTCAGTGCACCCTGCACAAGGGAAGGGAAAGGAGTGCTGGGAGCTACAAGGCATTGCTTATGCCTTGAATTCTGCCCTATTCAAAAAGCACAAATGCTTTCAGCAGTGGTGCAGATAGCAGCTAATGGAAAACATTAGTGAAGCCATAATTTTATCTTACTGTACTATATGAAGGTTTGCAGAACTTGATTTCTAAAGGGTCTGAGATGGAAACTTGCATTCATTTATGCTGCCCAGTTATGAACATTTCTAATGTGCCTTACTGAGATAGAGGATAATTCAGTGAACTCCAGATCACTGGCTCAGAAGTCTGTTATTTAGTACTAGTACTTAAAAATACATTTGTGTTGAACATTTCTGCTGGATCTGAAAAGTTTGAGAGTGTGGTCCTGCTGGCAAGGGCCACGCAGGATTTAAATCGATTTTTCAGATATATGTGCCTTCTCAGCTAATTTATATTTTCTGCCTGGTTTGCTTAAGGGCTTTCATTCAGTTACTGTGCAGCGTGCTCCAGAAGTGTACTGTTTGAGGCTATACAACTGCATCGTGTTGAGGAGATGATATTGTCTCCAGTTCCGCACTCTGCTGGGAGCTGTTTTACACTGTTTGTACCATGAGCTCTCTCTCCTTTGCTCATGGGCTGTTTAGTACATTAAGCCCACCTGCTAGGTATTGCAGAAGAGCCAAGGAGTCACAGGGATTAATTGGATAAGCCTTATGAAGTTAAAGCTTGCCTAGACAACTGCCAGCTCCTGCACTCAGGCAGATTTCTCCCCTCCTGTCCCATTTTTCCCCGAAGTCCTAAGAATCCCAACTGTAAATTGTGATCATTACCACAGCTGTTTGCTCCTGGGGGAGGTTTGTTAACTCTGGCTTTCTAATCTAATTGAAAGAGCCAAGCTAATCTCCCTGGCTGGTGCAAGGCAATTCCCACACACGGAGCTCCCTCAGTTTTTGGAATTTCAGGTAGTAGAAATTGGACAGTGTTTTCTTTTAAGTTCAACTTCTATTCAAGATACGTAACAACAGCCTAAAATAAAAATTATATATATATATATATATATACATAATGTATGTCTACCTGCTGACCTAAATGTTTGCCATTAAAATAAATGAGGTGACAGTTGTGTCATAAGCGCACAGGAGCTCCTGTAGGTAAATGCCAACATTTCTATTAGCAACCCAGAGAAGCAGGCACGTGAAATTAGTTGATTTCTGGTCATGGAGCCAGCTGGTATCCCTCATTCTCCAGCATCAGCAGTCTCAGCAGATGCACGTTGGACTCAATGGATTTAATGATTTACCTTCAAGCTCCCAGCCAGGAAACCGCTCCAAGCCTGGGCAGCTTGAAGGGAGGAGGCAGTGCCATGGTCTGTCCAGGCTGGTAGATGGCCTTCAGCATCCAGAAATAGCACGCTGAGCTGTTTGACAAGCCCTGACTTAGCGCTTCAAATATTATCAATATTTGGCAGCAAACTTCACCATTTAATTAACAATCTCTTACTTTAAAAGCAGATATATTCTTTTAATGAAACAACAGCCCCGCTGCTTTGAAGAATTCAGAGCAGGATGAGGCTGGCACCTAATGATAACGCTGAGAAGCCTCATTGCACCTTCTTGGAAAAGCTGTTCAAAAGCCCCGTTTCATTCCCCTCTCTGATCACTGCATTGCGTGCTGCTTTCAAGCTATAATACATATTTTGCTTTTTGATGATGCAATGAACAAACTGATGTAAATAAGTAAATGGTGATGTCTTCAGAAATCATACTTTTAGAGAAGGAGGAACTCTAAGATCACTTTGTAGGATGCCATCATGTTATTATAGTTACGTGATGGTTTCCACGTCACACTTGCCTAACAGAACTGAAGACAAGATGTCTGAGATTAAAGTTTCAAAGTTTTAAAAATATTTTGCAATTAGATTTGTAAAAGTGCTAATGAGAGATTGTGCAGCAATACCATGTTGTTTTTTCACTCTCGTTTAATGCATAATTAAGACGTAACTTTCTTCCTTAGTCTATCCATCAGCACCGTTATCTCCAGCACTGCAGGAGCCTTTTGAGAGATAACAAGATAGAGTGGGAGGTAGTGGAAATTCTAACAAAACATAAACTAAAGCCAAGCCAAACCACACACCAAAAACACATCTCATGAAATACCAGTAAGCAGTGATGGGCTTTCTGCTCTTTACCATTGAGCTTTCAATATGGATGAAAATTCATCAGAATATAATCTTCTACTGAAACCAAATTATCACAGGTTTCTTTCAGAATTACCATAGCGGATGGCTTTGTTTTCCTAGGTAGACAACATTAGAAACATTTAAGAGTCACATTCACACACAAACCGCTACTCCTTATTCTAAAATAAAGATTGCATTTCCTTTATGAGATGCTACTAACTTTCTGAAATTAAAGAAATTAATTATTAGCAACGGATCCCTAAAGAAAAATTACCCAAATTAATTGTAAATGTACTGTGACCCACATTAAAACATCCAACTGAGTACTGATTACTCTTAGGCTTCACATACAGATTTTATTAAAAAAAAATAAAAAATAATAATTTTGCAGTGAATTGACACTATTGAAGCAGCTGAAATTCACGTAATCTTCCACAAAATTTTGCCCATGTCTTGAATCATTATAGTTCTTAGAAAACAATGAGAAGAGGTGTTTTATCACCCTCCCTTTGCAATAAATGAGTTGGAAATCAGGTTAAAGCTTACTGGAAGGTTTCAGAATGCAGCTCTACCAGTCCACTTCCCAGCAAGTACAAACAATTAAGACTAATCAGGAACTGTGCTTCAGAGTTTAACAGATATTTGGTGTGTATAAAGCTGAATTTTTGAATTGCAGTTTTTGAATTTGAATCCTAATGCCACAAGAGAGGATACAGACACAGCAGCCTGGTTCAGAGTGGAAGATCCCCATTGACAAAAAGGCTCCTTCAAGTCAGCTTCTGCAGCCACAGGCGGGACAATGGCTGGGGCTGCCTCTCCTCTTCAGTCCCCCCATGGTGCAGTAACTCATAAAGCAAATCACCCTCTGTTCAACGAGTTTGAAATAAACTAGTTTTTACCTCCTCAGGTAAGAGATTCTCATACACAATAACACAAGGATTTCTGTAGAAACAATTATATGAGAGAAGAGTTTAATTTTCAGCTTTTGCTAGAAAATCCATTAATTCGCCATAGTTTCTTCTCATGGGCATTTGCTTTATAGTTCAATAATGTCAGGGCACAGGTCAGTCACTAGTGCTCTGCAGAACATTTACCATGAGACTACTAATTAAATTAAACAATTTATGTAATCTCACTTTCCAGTTCTCAACCTGAGCACAAAGGCAAAGAGAAAGAAATTAACTTCAAAACAAATGCCTTATAATTAAAGTTTAATTTTCATAAACATGAAGGAAGCTAACAGCATTCACTACCCCAAATTAAGAAGCCAGCCTATTCCCTTCATGCACGCACACATCAGCCATTAAAGTTTAATGCTATTGCACTGCTAGCAGTTCTCATGTGCAAGGACTCGCTAATTCTCGCTCCAGGAATAACCTGCCACATCATCCCCTCTGCCACCACTCCAACGGCGTGTATCCTTTACACTTGAGGAAAGCAGGGCAGCAAAGAAAATCTTCCAAGGCTCAGTTAATTTCAGCAGAGATAAGGCGCACTTATTTTCTAGCTCAACTCAAGAGTTAGTCTGCATTAATAGCACAGACTTACATTTCTTGCCTTTTTGCAAACAGTTCTATAAACAGGAGAGATTCAGTTACTTATAGAAAAGCTACAGGATGTCAGAGACAGGGAAGCATGGCCCCAAACCACAAGACCAGGATGTAAAATTTAGTAGGGTTGCCCAGACTCAGGCTGCAAGTCCTGCCTGTGTGCTGCCAGAGCAGAATGTACCTGCAATCAAATCACAACCCTCAGAGAGCTGCACAGCTCCTTAGTACAGGTACAAGTCTGGAGCATCACCTGCTTAATCAACCAGGTGATGATGGGATGAAACCAGAGTAAATCCTCCAACCACATTTTTCTACTAATACTCAGTTCTACTAATGTGCTCAACCACTGTAACTTCCCGAATCAATACAAGCAGCCAGACAAAGCCATTTGCTGCAGATAGAGACTTGCCTTGCTCAGAGCCACAAATGTGGCACAGAAGTGAAATACCAAACAGCAGAGACGTCGAGTTGTGCAGAAACATTTTTCTTGTTGAATACAGACACGTTCCATAAAGTTCAACACAAGCAGACAAAACAGTCTGCCTGAATAAGAAAAGCCATATTCGATTAAGCTCCAACTTTTCTTGCCCTTCAGTTTCCAAATCTGTAAATGCAGACCGCTAACAGCACAGGTTGGCAGTGTAACGGGGGTTCTCCACAGCTCTGATACATTCAGAGGCTTCCTATATCAATAGGAAAACAGGGCAATGAAATCTGAAGATGGTTTAAAAATATCAAGTCTTTCACTTGTTTTTTCTTTTGAATGGAGCAAGGAGACAAACTGAGAACTCCCTTATTTTTGCATGTGGTGTAAGGCTCAAAATTGTGGATCACTGCCAATGTGTGAACATCAGACTGCTAAGAGACAGCAAGGATCAGACCAAAATGAGAGTATTTTGGGAATTTGGTTATTTTGTCATAAAAGTATCAGGAAAATGTCCCTCTGCTAAAGGAAAAACCAGCAGTCAAAATTCCTAATGGAATTGCTATGGTAAGTTGAAGCTGGAAGTAGTTTGACCTTTGTTCCAAGCAGTTTGAGTGTTTTATACAAGAACAATAAACCAAGTAATTCCACAAAACCTGACATAAAATCTTATTTCAATGACTGAAAGCTTTGATTTTTCTTTCCAGTTCAATCCATTCACACCCCTTGAGAAGGTAAAACCACGTTCCCCCCTTCGGGGATGCACAGTTATGGACTAGGAAATCACACCGTAATGGTCTCCACTGTACACTCCTGGTGCAGCAGTCAGCCCTTTTGCTGCACTTTATCTTTAGCATAACCACAGCCCCTGATAGAATTCGGCATGAGTCCCTGGTAAAAAATAATGGTAATAATTTTTTCCCCCAAAACGCAGGTAGGAATTCAGAGTCAGCTGTTTTAAAATTTATGAAAAGAAGCAGTAATTTAAGTGTGAGATGGGAGCAATTTTATTCCCATTTCAACTAATGCTAATGTTCAGATTTTAGTTATTAAAATTAATTTGCTTCAATTATATTAAAATCAGTGGAATTGTGTGCCACTGTGTTGATGGATAATAGCAATAAGCACTAAGTATGATGTTTGAAATCTGTACTCACTGTAAGCAGGAAGCATAAATGTAGCCACAAAGGCAAGAATAGAAAAATGAAAAGAACGCTCATCCCTTTTTTCATAGCAGAAAATAGGAAGCTACGCACAAGAAAAAAAAAAAAAAAAGGGGGGCAATCAAAAAAGTAAACTTTTGTACATGTTTTAGGGGAATTGTGTCTTTTTGATACTGATCTCATATTCCAGACTTATTGGACCCTGGCCAGATCTTAAACTCTGTCTCCTACAAAGTTCTCTGGTGGTCACTGAAGACACAGAGCTCATCAAATTCTACTTCGCCTTTCCTACGATGCACAAAGGTAAAGCCCAAGTCTCCCCTCTCCTACCTCCTTTCTCACCCCCACACCTCGGGCAGAAGCACCCCCAAACACTGCAAGAAAGCAGAGACAGCTTCCCAGCAATCCATACGGGTAGGGCTGCAGAGCAATGACTGGAAAAAATGTCTCCATCACGTTGGTAATCTTTAAAGGAGCCCTGATTGATCTTATTTACAAAAAGCTCACGTGGATCTAGTTTTACTTTAGATTAGAAAGCATGTAACAGCCCATAAAGCTAATGGAGGTAAAATTCTTCAATACTGTGATCAATTACAAACTACCTTACATTTATCACAAGTGACTGTTTTTTCTCTGAGCTGATTCTAAGCCCTTTATCTTCTAGATTTCCCTTCTTCCTTTCCATTTTAATACGTTTATTGAATAATTAGAAAGCCTTCAATAGAACACAGAAGAGAAATGAGCTGGAAAAGCACTTGTGCATTCAGGCAAATCCAACTGAAAGTCAACCACCCTCCTCGAGGATGCAAAGATCCTTTTCACAGAACTGAATGTATCAGAAAGACCTGCTACAGACCAAATAGCCCTGAGAAGAAACTTGATTCAGTGAGAGCTATCCTCCAACATCAGGCACAGACTGCTGGAGGAGGAGGAGGATGCCATGTGCCAAGTAGTCACGTCAACTGTATTGTTCCCTTCTTTTCTTTTGAGCAGCCATGGGGTAGGAAGCAGGCCCCTACATATTTTGCTGGGAAAATGCTCACCAACCCAATTAAAATACTTGCAATTCAGCTGTTGAATAGGTTTGAGATGACTTGGAAGCTCTCAGGATTACAGTATCAAGACGCAAAGCTAAAGGTATTGCTGTGGTTGCACG
This sequence comes from Netta rufina, assembly GCF_964035555.1. Classification (NCBI taxonomy): domain Eukaryota; kingdom Metazoa; phylum Chordata; class Aves; order Anseriformes; family Anatidae; genus Netta; species Netta rufina. The sequence goes on along the minus strand of NC_140143.1, from coordinate 4,692,303 downwards.
CATCCTCACAGTCCATCATCCCTCCAGACCGAGCAGCAATTTCCCAGCCCTCCAACGCTCCAAGTCACAGCAGTTCACTGAGCATTGCACAGCTCTTCAGCATTATGCAAAGTCAATGTGAAGAGGAAAACCAAGAATCTGGATTCAAAGGCAGGAATACTTGCTATCTGCAGTTGAAGAGACTCTCAAGGTGTAGAGGCACCAAATCGTGACAGTTCAGTTTGCCCAATTGCTTACATAGCCTTGAAAGTATGCACGGTACTCAAAATACAAAGGGTATGATACTAGTCAGCAAGTTTCCGTGGGTACACAACAAAACAGGAATAAACGTACAGCTTATCTGAACAGTTGAGAACTTGCTCCTGTATGGTTTCATACCCTTGCAAGCCAAGACAGCCTTTAGACAAGGTACTAGTCCACAGATGAGTTTCGGAGCTTGGTATTCATTAACTGAATTGCAGTATTTTAATTTAAACCAGTGTTTAAATATTCAGGATGTTCCTAAGCAACATTAGTCCCTTAGCCCCTAAAGCTGAGAAAAGACCTGCTAGAATGTAAGTGTCCCCTTTGAAATGATCATTTCTTGCACAAGGGTTTTCATGCATGATAAATTATTCCAGTCCTTAAGTTCGCACGTACCTCTATTTTTCGTTGCCCTTTACTTCATCACAGTAGCCTTTGAAGAGCTCTGTTTAAGACTCCAGTATTATATCATAAGCTGATGTAGACCTTTGCTAGCATTTTCATTTACTTCCAGTGTGAGTTATGGACCCCTTCAATGGTATCGAATGGCCAAAGGAGACGGGGTCAAATAGAGTTTGCCAAGAGCTAATGCACATCATATGCTAGGCTGCGTATGAAACTTAAGAGCTATCATCCTTCCACCATGCTACTATTTCTTTTATCTTCTACCTTTGGAGAGGACAAGACAGTCAATAATACTGTTGGGGATTCATCACACAATAGGCAGGCCTTTTTCAAGCAAGGAATCTGCTAATGAAAGTATTGTAGAATGATCTGTACATCTTAATGGACCTTGAACAAAGATTTGAGCTTTGCTTTTTTCTTATAAAAAAATAAAAAAGCCATCACATGAATTTTTATTACTATATTACTCCAGACTTGTTTTGAACACTTGGGGGTCACCTTCTTTGCTGGAGCCTGCATAATGGCAGAGGGCAAAGTGGAGTGGAATGAATAAATAAGGAAACATTACACGGTACCTTTCAAGGACAGGTACCATAAATGAAGAGGTTTTGTTTGGTTGTTTCCCCACATACACACTTTTTTTTTTTTTTCCTTTTTATCTCCCCCCAAGTTCTATGGTTTGTTTTTTTATTTGTTTTAAAACTTGTCAACACCTCGTGCACTATTTACGCACGAAAAACATCTTTCATACTTTGGGACTGGTGTTTCATTTTTATTCTAGTTTTTTATATAGGATTATAGGTTCTTTTTGTCAACTATAAGCAGTCTTGGTAATTCAAGCTTTAAATTAAGTTTGCTTCAGGGTACCAAATACGAGCTAATGACAACTTAATTACAGATATCATTAAACATTTAACCTTATCACATAAAGTAAGGCTCATCCCAAGTTCTCCAGCTCAGCCAGCAGCAATCAGCCAGGAGTAGCTCCTCTCCCTGGGCACAAAAACCTAACACTCCCCAGGGAAATCAGGGTCTGGGACGTGGGGGCATGTCAAGCTCCACCACTGATACAGTCTACAAGCAAGTGCGTAACCCTGCCTCCCAAACCAGGTAAATTGCACGTAGGAACATGGGGGCATCAAAATTGACAAAGCACTCTGCACTCGTGCACTACTGCTCATATGCATGGACTGAGGTCCACGGCATCCTCCAGCATGAAACCTAAGGGCACAGGCAGCTCAGCTAAGGCTCAGAGCTGAGGGGTGATGTGTGCCCTGACTCAATATTTTTCCTGCCAAAGGAATTTTTTAAAAAGGCAAATCACTTTCAAGAGCACGTTGCACTTTCAGAGCCTGATGGATCTCAGGATCAAGGAAGAGCGAAGAAGCAGCACACAAGGAAGTGGTTTTTAAATAATAAAACAGATCGCTAACGTCCTGGCTATCTCCATGACAACTGAGCTGGATTGCTTCTGAATGTGATGGTGGATTGCCAGTTTTTAACCCTCATGAATAAAAGGACATTGGAGAAACCCACTCAAGTGGTTTCCAATCTGGTTTTCACTGAGAAAGTGATTTAATGTCCATGTACTTTTACAAAACAATATAAAAATAAATGCAGAAGAGGTACTCCAAAAAACCTGAAATAAAGCCTTTTTTTTTTTTTTTCTGTGAAACAACAAGCATGAGAATGAAAATCCCAGACTATATACATGTGCGTGTTGTGTGTATATATATTTTTAAATAAAAGTCTACTGATTTAATCTCCAGGACCTTTTCTCAAGTCAACATACATTTTAAATGTATAAATTTTATTTTAGTGTTTCAATTATTTCTAAACACCAGTTATTTTTGTCCTATACCACTTTTATTCCAGCAGATCTCAAATGAGTTCAACAGTTTTATTGCTAATTTACATTGGTACAAATTGAAGAATAATCAGGCCTGGAAGACTGATACGAAAAATATGATGTGCAGCTGTGGTTTTTAAGATAATGTTTTCCGAATTACAACAGACATTACAACAGTATAGGGTAAATGCCTTCCCTCACTCTGGGTATGTTAATACGTTCCCTTGATTGTACTGTATGTATCAAAATGTAGACTACCATCAGAAAACAGACTAAAATGTAGCCATGAAAGCAGACAGTAAACAGGATAAGCGTACTTTTAAGAGTCATAGTTCTTTCAGGGAGGTTAAATCAGAGGCTTATCACTAATTTCAAGCTACAAACAATAAAGCCATGAAAAAAAAAGACCAAAAAAAAATCACACCCACTTAACAAAAAACTCCAAGACTATAATAATGTAAAATCTTCACGTCAAAGAGCACTTTTTTTTTTTTTTTTTTTTTTTGGGGGGGGGGGGGTATGTTTTCACAGTTTTTAATACTGGTCAAATGCTGAAAGTTTCTGAGCAAGTTCAATGACATGTTACTGAGCCGTTGGCACACCTGGCTGAAGAAGGCTGTAGATTCTCTATGAGGAAGACTTTAAATAAGATCAGAGTTAGATACGGCAGATTTCCTGCATGAGGAATCACTCGCCTAAAACAAGATCTACCAAATTTACCATCAAGTTTGCTTCTGCAATCTACTTCAGGGGCTGATCTAGTATGTTTCTAAGTATCTGGTAGCAAGAAAAGTGAGATCACTGGAAAAATAATTGTTATGGCAAGTATAGGTCAGGCATATGCATAGCAGAACCCAACTGCAAGCCAGAGCAAGTGCGTCAGCAATGTTAGACCTCACTGTGCTCTGGACATGCTCTAGCTATTGGAAATCTGCTTTGTACTTGAAGATTTTCTCCTGTAATAGAGAGAAAGGTAGTCCAGATTTATCCCTTTAACTGCCAGAAAGAACTAGGATCAAGTTTCTGGTCTGCCTGATTTTCATTTTAGCAATTCATTGAGCATCTCACTGCCTCAGTTTCATGGAAATAGAGTTGGGATTTTTCTGACCCATGAACGCAGTTAGGATTTAGAGCTACTCACCTTAACTTGGTCTTGACGTTGATGAGAATTGCCCTCATTTCACTCCACTGCTGTCAGCATTTCTGCAGCCATTTGAACTCAGGTAGGGATCTGTCCTCAGGTGTAGCAAAAGATTCCTGGAGTACCTCAGCAGTGTAAAAGGGACTCAGGTAAGGGTCTGTTATTTCACACCATAACACAAGCTCATCAATATAAATGGCCATTGTAAGAAAACCTGAAGAATGTAACATGGGCTATGGTACATATCAGTGTGGTGGTTATTCTGTCATGATTATTTTATTAAATGCCTATTAGCATCAGCCAACTCTGCCTTGCAGTCAAGCAACCAGGGCAAAAGGGGAGCATAAAGCAAAAATCAAAACATACGGTAAGCATCTTGTCAGCCCTAACAAACCATGATTAGCAAAACTGCCTCTTCTAACTCCAGAAGTGTCAGAACTCATGCTCTAGCTAGACATGCTTTTAAAACACTGCCATCACCACATGGCAGCCTCTTATTTCATACCACTTATAAGTAAAGTGTCCTTTGGCCTACACTGAGGGATGCATGGTTGTAAGGGTCTGTATCCTCCTGCATCTCTTTGCAACTTCACAGAGAATCTACCTCTATTAAAAGAGTTTTTAAATCAAGTCCATTTTATTTTCTCAGCTGAATTAGCCTGAAAAAAATCCTCCATTAAAAATAATCGAAGATGCCACATAGAATTATTTAAGACTTGATTTCTCTTCCAATTACAGATTGATAGATTCGCTTTACATGACATCTGTGGACAACACTAAAAACCATCGTTTTCATCAAGTGCCGTCTTAATGTTGATGGAGCCTAATTGAATTCCATGGTGTCACAAATGACACAGCACTAACCCCAGGAGTAGAAAAATTACCCTAAATCTACAACAGAGATGTCCGACAGAACTGCTAGAGAAGCTCACATTTCTTTTCAGCTGCAGCCACACCGTCAGCTCACACCACTTATAGATTCATCTGTCATTTTTCTGGCAGTTTTGCATGTTAATTTATGGTATTGATTGTGCAGAGCGCTGGGGTGTGGAAGGGTTAGCTTTGAAAATGAAATCTATTCAAAATATTTTGGCAATACCTGCCACTTTTAAAGCTTATATTGTACTGTCCAAAGTTTTTGCTTACATTATTGATTATTCTGCTAGCTTCTGCTGGGACTTCTTCTTACAGGTGTCTCGGAGCCACAAAATAGCATATTTCATCCACATCCTAAAGATCTGCTTCCAAAAGTCTGCCTTCTAATTCTGCTCAGGAGGAATTACAGAGCTCAGGTAACTCCTCCTATAAAATGTCATCCCCAATTCTTTATTTGTTTTCAAGTGTGTTTTAATTAAACATTGAGGTGTGAAAAATGTCAAAACGACCTCTTCATAGAACCCTGAACATAGCTGTGATTAAAATGGCAACTATTTATTTGTTTAAAATTTAATCAACAGTATAAGCTCCTGAGAGTTGAAGCAGGCAGTGATGCTCAAGGCACACCCTGAACAAAGACACATCTTTCCAGGCTTCCCAAGAAAGCTGCTGCCAGGCTCTTCTGCTGTCCAGAAAGAAACAGACCAAGCAGGACCAGAAGCCAGCAGCTGAAATGGTCAGTAGTTACTGGTAGCTTGCTCTCCAAAAACTAATTTTTAATATAAATTTCATGGAGTACCCATCATCTGCATATGTTTGTCAAGCAACATGTAACCTGTTTATTAGTTAAGTCTGCCAGAAGCCTGAAACAACTGAGACATAAATTCACCCACCCATCATAAAGATGTATTAATTTTAAAGCTGATGAGATGATGCAAATTTGAAGAGCAGCAGTATTTGATTACTGACAGACAAAGAAAAGAATGAATATCAAAACAGGATACTTCTTTGCTGTTACAGGTGGGAGGAGCGTGGCAGCATTCATCCAACCCTCAGAGCTAAATCAGCACAGAGATAATGAGCAGCTTGGGGTGAAGGTGACACAGGAGCCAGCAGAGCTTCAGGATCAAACACGCATCCTTCACGAGTATGCACACAGGACGGTGCTGCACGCTGTTCTGTCCAGCCACTGAGCAGCTCTCATTTGCGGTCTCAAACCACAATATTGCATTAATTCAGGCAGTTCTTCAGATAACTCTCCTTTTCACATTCCACTCATTATGCTACAAAGAACATTAAAGCAAAAGTGCAATCAACTCAGTCGCTTATGTTTCCTGTACCCAGAACATGTAGTGTACAGTGATACAGACATGCTGAAGTCTAGTACTGGAGCACTGAGCTTTTATTCTGCATTCAGTTCTAAATTAATATGAAATTCCTGACAACGAGCTGTATTCCGAACACATCAATTAATGCTACCTGTATGAACGGCAGAGGTATTAACAGTGATTAACTGCTGAGTGTTCTGCCTATCATGTTCGTTTTGTTAACATGCAAAAACAACTGGCCTTATTAAAGCATGTTTTTGAGTCTCTAATTTCAGTCAGTAAATCAATATATTGTATTATCCCGGGATCCAGGAGTCTGTGAAGAGTATCATAAGATTCTTGTGCAAGCAAACTAAATGTAAACAAGTTTCTAAAGCAGACTATCAATTAAAGATATAAGAAAGTCCTTTTTTAGCCCCAGTTTTAATATTATTCACTTGGCTAGAATCGTAACGAGGCAGAGGATCAGTAACTCAATTTAACTAACCCAAATACCGTCTTTTTGCTGTTATGCTCCCCCACAAATAAACCAAACATACTTGTAGGTCGATCAAAGGAAATGGTGTTCAAAAACACAACTTTGATAATCAGAAATGAATTAATGTTTGCACAGTGCTTTAGAAAGCATCCCACAAATACTCTCAGAAAAGAAATTGAGTTGAGCTCTGTTCACATGCAATAAACAAAGCACTTCACATTTAAAATCACCACCGCCCATTCCAACAGGAACAACTGTAATTAAAAAGATGTTAAGAACAATCATGATCTGGTTCTAAATTAAGTCCATCTTCATACCACAGTTAAGGATTGTAAATTAAATGCAAGACTTCCTACCTGTAAGATTTGTGCTAGCACTCATGTCTTGATTCATTTAAGCCAAGGACCTCATTTAGTGCAAGTTGATTAGAAATACCCTGAAATCCCCCTCACCTGATACTTTCTGTAGCTGAGACATTGCTGTGTTAGAAAGAAATGCCAGCCTATCCCAGAGGTACACACAGCCTTCCAGAGCATTCTAAGCTCCACCAAACTACCTGTTACCTGTTAAAGAGGTTAATAGCTATCCTACAGCTGATGCAAAGGACAAAAAGAACTGCCATTTTTACTAGGAAAATAAGCTGAGGTCCATATAAACATGAATCACTCAGCAGGAGGTCAAACTAACCAGCCTGAAGGGTCCTTCTTGGCCTCAGGAGCTATAAATTTTCTCATGCTTGGATTCAGTTTCCTCTGGCCTATATTCAAGTTTGCTTTGTAAGTGGTTTTTCATTGTGTCAATGATCACGCTGATAAATGGATACTGTGCACAGGATAAGGTCTGAAGCACCTTTATCTATAAGAGTCAACAAAATTTGAGCTTATTTTGAGGCCGGAACTGATCCAAGATGCTCAATTCTCTACTCACTTTCTTCTTTTCTTCAAGCAAACACCAAGATACTGTCAGAGATCCATGGGGCATGCTCTCTTCCTACAGTCAAATGGAACCTTTTAGTACCTTATTTTGACTAGCATCCTTGCAAAACCAGCAGTCCCACTATTCTTGGACCTGGGCAGGGATTGTTAAGATAATGCCACAAAATTGAAAGCCGGGTAGAACAGAGGGAGAGAAAGAAGAACAGCAATTCTGCAGACAGCCCCCTGCATCAATGTAAGGGCTTTGTACTGGAAAAGCAAATGAGCTTTTTAGTAAAGTTAATGCCTTGTCAGAAATACTGGGCAGAGTCAGGGAGCTTTTTCCTCTCAATCCACAATAGATGTAAAGCAGGGGGATGGGGAAGATGTTTACTGAATCATAGGCAGCTGGAAAAATCATGATATCATGCTTTCTTTCAAGTCTACTTTATAATTTTGTATCTATGGGGAGCACCCTAATCTTCAGAGCACACTAGCCAGACTAATTAAGACTCCATAAACATCACTCTGAAAAAGAGATCGTCTCCCCAGTAAACATCTGCTCCAATATGATCACATTTCAATGCGAAGAGGGAGGAAGGAAACAGGAGAATGCCCATGTTTGATACATTTACAATTTTAAGTTTTAAAGATCTCAGCATAAAAGGAGGTAGCTCCACAAAAAATTCAGCAGTAAGGAGCAACTTGATGTACAAAACCTTTCATCAGTGCATAGCTAGGGGTCATTAACACAGAGGCCTCAGGCTAGAGCATTAATTTCCCTAGCTGTCTAAAAGTGAAAGACGTACAAAATAAGCTTTTCATTGCATATTTGAACAGGGTTAGAGACTGCACCAGGTCTATGATTTTGTGTGGTTGTGCTTTTTGTTGTTGGTGGTTGTTTTTTAAAAGTATTCTATGTATTTTAACCTTCCAGAGTATTTTCCACATGCCAAGACAGCCACCCGGAGGTCTGACAAATGGCACAACTGGATGTGTTCTTCCTTTGGACAATAATTAAGCTCAGAATTTACCAAACAGAAGTGCACAATCTCCTCCTCCTAGCTAGATGAAGGCCTTTGCAGCCATGCAACTCGAGGTTATCTCTGACAAGTGTGACCTCTGTAAGTGTTGCAGCTGCACACTCCTCATAAAGGTGTTGCACATCAGGATGGTACAGAAGAACTCCCACAGGGAGACATTTCTGCTTCCCACTTCAGCTGTAGTAACAGTCCTTACTCCAGAGAGTTTTAAAGTTACCTATTTTTCTAGAAGTTAATTTTTTTAAGATTATATTTCCAAAGGTTACTTCCTTCCATAGTTCACCGCCCCTCCTCCTTCCTAACTATCGTCCTCCAAGACTCAAGATAGGCAGGATTCAAAGCTCTCAGCGTGATGGATTTAATGTCCAGCATCTTGCAAATTCTAGAGAGAGACAGACATGGTTCCCAGACACCAGCGAAACGGAAGGATTACCTTGCTTTTCAGCAGATTTACACAGCATTTCACTTCATTCCTAGAAGGTTTAGAGGCATTAGATCTTAAAACTGTATCATTAGGCATGGAACCGGGATTTTTTTTAAAAAAAAAAAAGGTTGCTGGCAGTTATCTTCTCCATAGAAATATAATAGTGGGCTCTTTACTAATGCTGCATAGATAAATTCATTTGAAGCATTGGAAGACAAAGTTTACAATGGGCTCGACGTTGCCATTGGAGAGGGCACTGCCTGAGAAGCACTCTGGACGTGCCCACTTTGAACACTGTAGTACAGCATGAAGAAAATGGAATTACTGATAGAAATAACTTAATCTGCATTCCAAAGCGTTAAATCTGACCATACAGTAAGTGTAATAGAACTAACGGGAGGTGGCTGGAAGGAATACTAGAATAATCAGACATGTAAAAATAGCTGCCAGCACTCCTCTGAAGAAAACAACAGTTTTATACTCAGATACCTAACTGGTATGGGAGAACAATGGTCTATAAAAGCTGAAGATTACCTGATGTGATTTCCATCAAACTCCCTGAATCAGTTCTCCTTCATATCTTTGGCTAGCTTTCCTTAGAATATTTAATTTTGAAAATGTTAAGTAAGATCAAAACTGTAAGGGGGAGAACCTTTTTTTTTTAGGCAATTGTAGCAGTAAGGGCAACAGTGCCCAGCGCAGGGAGCATACAACACAAACACAAAGCTCAGAGGTCTCAAGGGCATTTATCAGCAGATATTTGCATGGCCACAAGAATCTTTCATTTGTTTCAGAGAATTCTGTCTCATTTAAATGCAATTACAGCAAAATACCATAAGCAAGATACAAAGAAAAACTTTTTTTTTTTTTAATAAATTGGTGCATGGAGATGCAAAGCAACTAGGCAAGTTGTAACCAAGAACAGGAAAATATTTCTTTTGGAATAACCATTTTTTTCAAGTTGCCCATCCTTCAAGAAACTTAAAGGATTACTAATTCTCCAATAGCACATTCCTTTACCCTCCTTACCTCTTAACTGCCCAGTAATACCCTCTAAGACAGAAGGCAGTCAGATGAGACAGAATTACAGCTCAATTGTGTTGACTTGCTGCTGCCATCCATTCTGAATGTGCCCCACCAAAAAATAAATAAATAAATAAATAAATTGGGGCACAGCCATTCAGATAATGTAAATGAAAATAAAATAGAAATTTCTTCCACGTTTTAGGCAAGGGAGGGAGCAAGATAGCTGAGCACAAGCACTAATACTACCACTTTAAGTGCTAGACTATCCATACCCAAATAAATATGACACAGAGTTGAGTCATTACCTTTCAGCCTACTTGGAAGAAGTAGCTCATTATCATAGTTTATTTGGTTACCTAACAAAATTACAGCATTTCTGAAAGGTACCATACACCTACACTTCCCACTGTGGAGTGGTTTTTGGTCCAAGAGAAGCCTCGTTTACAAAACGTTACAGTAATGTGAACGTCAAGAAATTTGAACAGGGAAAAAAACATATAGGTAATTTTATCAGGTTTATATCTTTTTTTTTTTTTTTTTAGATTCTCTTTGAGAAATACATTGCGGTGATATTTTGAATGTGTTGGCCAATTGAGTGGGTTTGCAAAATAAAGACAGATGGCAATGGATTGCCCAAATGTTTCATTGTGGGAAGTCATCCACTTGCTGTGCCTCCAACATGACTGTTTCTAAGATCGAACCCTGCTCGATTCCCCTACTGCTCACAAACCACCTGCTGCCCTGCTGTGGGGCTAGCAGGTATGAAGAGGAGCGCTGTATGGCACTGCTGTGGGGCTAGCAGTTATGAAGAGAAGCACTGTATGGCACCACTGCTTTATCAGCTTTGGGAGCAGAAGAGAGTGGTATGAGAAATCCAATATGTACTCTTAGGATGAGGAGTAAAAGCAGTCAAGTCCCATTTCCTTTGAAGTCACTAGGAGTTGATGTGACTTTGAAATCATTGATTTGAAATTTTCAGTGCCCTGGGTGATATCTGTATTTTTCTAAGTATGAGGCGAATCAGGTCAAGGCTATTCAAAACTGTCTGCAGTCCCTGGTGTCCTCAATTCTTCACTCTGAAACTGATGCCAGGCTGGAACAAGATTAAAAGGAAAGCATAAAACTCCAGCCCATGCCTGGCTAACACAGAGCTGAGTGCAAATGCGTTCCTTCTGGGAGGCAGGTCCTATGAGGGGAGGCTGAGGACGCTTGAATGGTCTAGTTGGGAGAAAATGAAGCTAAGAAGGGCCCTCATTGCTTCCCACAGCTCTCCGAGGAGGAGAAGCGGAGAGGGAGGCACCGACCTCTTCTCCCTAGTAACCATGGCCAGAACATGTGGGAATGGCACAACACAGCACCAGGGGACAGCAGCTGTCCACACTGGGCATCAGGAAAAGCTTCTAGATCATGAGTGTGGTCAAACACTGCAACAGGCTTCCTTGTGAAGTGTTTTATGCCCCATACCTGTAAATGTGCAAGAGGCACTTGGATAATGCCCTTAATATGTTTCAACTTTTGTTTAGCTCTGAGGTGATCAGGCAGTCAGACTCAAGGATCTTTGTTGGTCCCTCCAACTGAACTACTCTATTCACATCACAACAGCAATGAACCAAATTCCCAGGACATCCGTCACTCAACAGCCAGCTATGCCCACTGTCTGGGAAAAGAAAATCCCAGGCAGTATCATTTTGGGAACCAGAATTTTTGTTGCTGCCTCTCCTCGCCTTTCCCCAGAGCTTTTCTTCCCTCCTTCCCCAGGGTGACCCAGAGCACAGCCCACATTTGGGCATCTTTTCTCTTACTGCCTCACTCTCTCAAATAAATAACTACACACATAAGGTTCAGTGAGCTGTGAACCAACTATACCACCAGTCCCAGTCAGACTTGCAGCTTGTTGATGGAATTATACAACAAAGATCTGCTACCTTCTCCTCAAGGTTGCATCCATTTTACATCCCCATTATAACTTTACCTGTTTGATTTTCTCCATTTTTCCCCCAACACCTCATGTTGTGAAATCCCTGCAAGTCAGTGCCATTGCAGCCAGAATCAAGGTCTTTGTGCACAAAAATCACACATAGCTTATTCTGCAGACATCTTCCTCTAACATGGCTCTTGCCATGTTCAGGCAATGCTTTATTTTTAGACTGTAATGGTCATTTCTCACCTGCTTTCTATATCTGTAATAGGACACATCCAGGCATGCTCATTTTTTTTTCCCATAGCGCTGAACAGTTCACTTATTATACGCTTTAAAATACTGGGGCTACTCAGAACTTCTCAGTCTTCTGAGTTGTGAACAAACCACAGAGGACACTGATCCCCATGTCCCTGTCCTTTGACACCTCCAAGTTACAGCTATCAGCTGCTGGTGAGAGCAAGGAAGCAGGTGGTATCACTGCTCTGAAAGCCAGGGTTCTGCAAAATGCATCCTACCATCCAACAGAGCTCCATGGAAAGAGAACATTTCTATTTCTGTATCTGTTTGTACAGATAAGCTCAGGCAGTTTGTATCTTCTTTATAGTACTAGCATTTCTACACTGACAAATATGCAGTATCAGCCTCAGAAATTAAATAAAAAAATCGGACCGGTAGCCCATTCTTTTTCTTCCTTATATTCACATATAATAATGAAGGAGGAAAGAGACTGTCAAATGCAATAGGATATCAGGAAAAACAGCTTTACATTTCAATTAGTTTTAGATATCATTAGGGCTTCTTTACAAATGCCTCCCCTGCAACTTGAGGAAGCCATTTAAATCATCCCCTTCCAGGAGTACTATTTCAGACCCTCCTCCAGCCAGGTATCCCCAGAGTGACCATCTTTGTGTTAAACCACCAAAACTCTGAGTGATGAATTTGGAGAAGCTAAGCTATAAATCTATTGCTGCATTAAGGGATTTCCTGTTAAAAACGAAGAGGCTTGTTTCTCTCTTTTGTGATACAGTTGAGCACTGGGATCGTTTAATCTAGGTAATTAATGTACCGGTATAAATCTGGCCCTTGCCAGTCAGTTTCACTCATGATCCCTGTGACACGATATAATGATCAGGAAATTTCAGAATAAAAATATCAGACAATTTTAAAGAGTTATAGAACAATAAGGACATCTAAAATGTTGGATTACAAAATGTAATTCTTTCTTTTTTTTTTTTTTCCTTCAAAAAAACGAGTTCTGAATGTGCAAACATTAAAAACAGCAGATGTGCAGCTATTTTATGCAACATATAAAACATTTTGCCTTTGACAAGATTTATGTGAGGGCTGAGACTTTCATACAAGCAAGACCGAAAAGCCTTGCTATAAAAACGTCAGCTCCACTGCACTAACAACCTAATACCTGAAATACCCTGTCTGGTAAGGAACAGAACTAAACTGAATAGACTGAGCAGTGGTTATTGTCAATGTTGAAGGAGATGGGAGAGAGATGCAACACCTCTCCCATGGTGCTTCAGATTTCATTGAATTGTGCCTGATGCTCTTCGGTCACATAGGCAAACATCTACATTCAACTCCTTTGACCTTTGCCAATGGCATCAGAGGCCACACTGCTATATTTTTATCCATCTCGCAGAAGATCACAAGGTTAATTACGAGAATAAGGCTCACTAATGGTAGTAAGCAACAGTTGCATAGAGCAGGCTGCAGCAGATAAAGGGCAGCTGTTGACATTGAGGAGCCACAATTATTTAGATCAGCCTCAGCGGAAGAAAGAGTCCAGTAGAGTAAAGCACACAACCCACAGCCAGCCGTCCTGACCTCAATACTCACATGCTAAAGTCAAAGCCTGGCCTGAAAGGAATTCATGGAAGAGCACTAATGACAACCATGCTCTGCAAACATCTTTGCAACTTGGAGACGCTCCCGTTGCATTTTATATTGAAAATTTGTTGTCCGAAGTTATCTCAAGGAGAAATTAAAAGTTGCCTAATTTACCATGTGCAGCTCAGCTTTGACTCAGATTCTATTCTCGATCATTACATTATGCAAATTACTTAATAAAGCTTCATAATCCCCTTAATGCAGCCCACACCGGTTTAAAAATTAAAAATCACTATTGTTTCCATTATCCTTTTAATTGGATGATGGCATGACTAATATACAATATAAAAGTCAACTATTTAATCACACAATCATCCTGGTTTACATTTCCTTCATGCCAGGTATTTCTAAATTCAGACATTACATTGTCAATTAACACAAAACGTATAGCTTTCAGCTTTTTGGACAATGCCTCTGATTCAGTAAAACATTGATTGAAACACATGGTAGGAATGTAGCGTACAAATAAATAATTGCATGCCAGACATTGGATGCTTGAAGTGTTTAGCATCGGGTCATTGCAGCTTGAGAGTGAGCGCACTTGACAGGCAATCACCCTAATAACAAGGCTCCTTGCATTGGCATCAGCTGCAGCATTCCTGGGAAACGGTGAAATTCCTTTCTGCTTCTCTGCATGAAGATGAAGGAAGAAAAGGCAATGACAAGAGCTTCTATTCAGCAGCACATAAGCACCTGTCTTCCTAAGTGATTTGATGAGCTGATTCCTATGCTAAATTGAGTGCCATATATTGCTGCTGGGAAGGGGGAGGCATCAGCAATTCCTCCAGCAAGGTTCACTCTTCAGGAGAGATTCTTCCTGGCTGAAGCAATTCCCCGTGTAATATTACATTGATTCTGTAAAGATCTCGTCTGATATTTGGTAGTATTCACGTGACTGACTACAGAAAATTACTTGGTTAGGCAAAGAACTATGCATACATTGTAGCAGCTAACATCAAAACATTACCAAACATCCAAACTTCTTAGTTACCGGCCAAATGGTTTTGCATCATTTTCCGAAGGATCTCAGCCAGAGATACTCTCATTTTTAAGGAATTATTAATAGATGCTTATTTGCTAATCATTTTGTGAAAGCAGTTTTATGATTTATTTTTTTAATTGTTCTGATGAATTTTCTGCTCTAGAAGAAAAAAGCAGAAATACAAAGTTGCTGGAAAGTCATGCATTGACATATAGCAACACATTTCTTCATTTGGACTTCAAAATTGTAGGGTATTTTTAATCTTTGTTCCAAGTGTAAAATGTCGATATCTAAATGAATTTTGATTAACCTAGTGTATACTGTTTTTAGATTCAGTTCACAAATCATTCAAAGGTTTGAACTTTACATCTCTGCTCTGAGAAAAATATTTTCAGAAAGCTTAGATGTTCATTAGACAGAAAAGCTTTTATTGCTCATTCTCATCCCAGCCCATCTTCATATTCCCCCTTTAAAGATCTACTTGACTATTTTCCTCATGGTGAAATATTCATGGTTTGCAATTTATGCAGAGGGATTAGTTTAAACAATGCTTCAAAGTTACTATAAAATATGGGAAAGCATTTGAATGCAGGAGAGAACACTAAAACTATAGAGGGCTCATTTCTTCAGGAAGCCAATATATGAAACATCTGAAACGCTCCAGCATTTAATAAGAGAATGTTAAGTTTCAGGTAGCAATACAATTTAGTGTAGGAAGGAGGCAATACTTTTCATAGTAAAGTAAAAATATTTTACATGCAATTTGAATTGTAGAATCATTAGAGAAAGCAGTAGTTATCAATTCCTATAACATCTCTATTAGAAACAACTAGTAACTGAGCTGCAGAGTTCCAGAGCAGACAGTTTTCTCCTGAATTAAATAGCTGCCACCTACAAAACAGATATGAAACTCTATCAGATGTGTAGATTTGAAATGTAATCCAAAACAAAAGGAAAACCAAAACACACTAATGAGGAAATAGACCTGCTGAAGGCCAGAAATGCCAACAGTTTGCAGTACTTGCAAAAAACAGCTTCTAGAGGCATTAGAAGAGCCCAAGTATATCAGAACTCTCCAGTCCAAAGCTTAGATGTCACCAGATCTGAAAGAATTAAACTCTTGATTCGTCATGGGTTACGCCCAAAAAATACAACAGACATTTCTAAACAGGTTGGTATGGTTTTTGTTTGTTTGTTGTTGTTGGGCTTTGTTTGTTTATAATAATAGCACAGCATGGCACATATGGTTTGTTTTCAAAGGTTTTGTACTGTTAGGGAAGAAGTGCTTCATGAAGAAGTTTATCCTTCATCTGTAAAATGCTGTGGTTAAATTCGGCAACAGCTCTTGCAGAAGCCATGAAATTACAGTTCACTTGTGCTGGAAGTAACTGGCTGGTTCCAAGAATTACTGCATGAAACCTATCACCTGCAGGACTGCAGACAGGATGAACACGGTGGTCCTCTTGGTCCTCAAAAGCCATGAACAGAGAGAACTGGCACAAGCTAATGAGCTCCTAAAGTTCAGATTTTACCCTGACACAAATACATAATGCAGCCTACACTCACACTTCTGTATAACAAAACCAACACTGGGAGAAGTGAAAATAGGGCTTACAGTAGGTAATTATATTCCTGTACCATACTGGCATCTCCTTTCCCCTTTCATTCCCAGCACAGAAGGTTTCAGGGATACATGGACACAAGAGAGCCGTGAGCCCTCTCATTACAAGGCTCTGTCATCGTCACCAGCCAGAGCTTCCCATCGCAACCAGCTGCTTTCCAGCCTGATTCTTCCTTACACTCTGATCAGACTGAAGGAAGAAAAGGAAATTTTCTTGTGCTCCTGTCCACATTCACTTGCTTCCTCCTTGGTTTGGTGCACTCCCGGCTCCCCATCTACTACTTTGATCATCTCCCTTAAAAGGGAGCATAAATAATTGAGCTGCTGAGCTTTTGCACAGATCAGCTGCTGAACAAACCCCTAGCAATATCCTCATTGACATAAAGGTGAAGTAGCTTCCCCAAAGTAGTAAAAAAATAAAATAAAATAAAATAAAATAAAATAAAATAAAATAAAATAAAATAAAATAAAATAAAATAAAATAAATGCTGCAACAAGGCTCCTGAGCTGAGGATGAGGTGCAGAAGCTTGGATGAGTATTGATACGACATGCAAGGAGGAATAAAAGCTTTCAGAGTCTTACATAAATGACTGTCAGCACCACTGCAGCATGAAAGAACATATAATTCTTTCCTCCTATTTTCTCTCTTTCAAGAAGGTGGCCCTCAGCAACCTTAAGTACCTTTGTATACAGTTTGTTTGCTCATTCAGTTTTATAGGTATGGCATTTTTTAGGGTTCTAATGTGTTTTGTAGATGCAATAAATCCAAATAAGTATTCATAAACTCTTCTATTTCCCCAGGACTACTCCCTTTTATGTGCCTGCATGATCTCTACCAGAATCATTTTACCTTAATTAGTATCTTTGTACAATGCTACCACATGGTGTTGTTTAAAGCCTGCATATCTCATTGACTCCTACCTTCCAAAACACGAGGAATAAAATCAGCATGGCATTGCCCACGGTGGAGCACAGCTGGCTCAGTGCTGGCTGCAGTTGAAAAGACAGCTTTTCTCACAAGTTTTAGAAGTTACCGAGTATTTTTCAATTTAACAATAGAAACAGATTGGGCTTCAAGTTTCAGCCACTGTTTGGTAGGTTTTGCTTCTGTTTTGTCAGGAGCAACTTAAAAGTATATTTAATTAAAAAAAAAAAAATAGAGTATACTCCATAGAAGTTTTTCTTTGTTTCTTACTTTGCAAAGTCTGTTGAAATGAATAATTGAACTGTTTTCTGTATGATTGTTGGTAGGGAGAAAATAATGTAGAATAACATACACAGTAACACAGAAACAGACTAAAAAAACACTTTGAGGTTAGTAAATAAGTGCTGAAATCAAGTCTGGCTCCACATGAAAAATACATACAAGCTTTTAATAGCAAAAAACATGAATTTCCCTTCTTAATATAAATGTAATGCAAAAAATAAAATAATTTAAAAAAAGCTACCGGTTCAAACTGTATCAAGATCAGACACCGTACCAGCAAGTCCTGGTTCGTATTTCAAGCATTTCAAGGCCCCTGTATGGTGCTGCGCGGGCATCTCTCAGTGTGATATCGCATTAGCAGTCCTGCTGGGAATAGCAGCCACAGCCTAGAGGAGATATCTGCAAAGCCACCTAGCAAGTATCTCATCATATCAGGATAAAAAGGAATTTGGTTGGCTCAGGCTTGTCTTTGCCCAGGATGCTCACTGTGAATCTGCTGGGCTATTTTGGTTTGGTTTTCAGGTTTTGCATAAACTGTTCAGGGTCCCATGCTTCTTTCCTTCTTCTTCCTTAGCCCAGGGCAGAGACTGGTGTGGCATTGTGTCTCAGCACTACTGTTCCTCGGGGATTATTCAAGGAACTTAAATACATACAGATATTTACTGTAAATATTTTAAATATTTACATTTCTTACCCTGCCCAGCTTCAGTAAATTGGTCTGACTCACATCACTCTGTCTTGCTAGCTCTCTAGATGCTGTTCCATTCACAAAGAAGCCATACATGTTCACAGCCATGTTTCCATAGCTGAGAAGTCTCATTTCTTTACGCCTGCTTCTAAAAGTTTAATTTCACTGGCAGTCTTTGGCACTCTTTCCCAAAAAGCATCAGGAGGCACATGAAAGCAAGTTAAGTGTGAAACGGTGGTTTTCGTGTCTGCTTCTGTGTATAAATCTTGTGAAAGCCATTAACACAAACAGAAAAGAAAGTGTCTTATGGCATTTACATGCTAAGTGAGTGATTCTATTTCTACTAGAGAAGATGGGAAGGAGAAACTGTGCCCACTTCTCAAACTGGTATGTTCCAAAGGTGCTTTTCTTCAGCAGAAAGCAGAGGACTCCTTCGAAAATAGCAGCTCTTGAAATTAATTTTGAGTTTTCAGAGTGGTAAGGGTTAATTTTCAATTGATTTTTCAAGTCAAATAATATTGTTAATTAAGCCCATTAGTCGTATGTAAAGGGCCAGTCATAAATAGAATCCATTATGCTAGGCACCCAGGGTATAGAGGTATTCCTGCCCTGAAGACCTTCTCTTGTAAAGACAAAAAATATATATATTACACAAAGAGACTTGGACAAGCATCAGCTCTTTTTCTTAGGTGCAGGAAGGAGTTATTAAACATCAGGTAAAGAAATGTTTAAAAAAAAAAAAAAAAAAAAAGCAACTGCAAAGGCTAAGTGAAACAGAACTGGAGAAAGAGGTGGTAGTACAGAGCGACAAATACTAAGGGAATAGTTGGGTTATGAATGGGGTGAGGCCCTGTGGGAGCTGCAGGAGGCCCTGCTCACCTGTGCCTGCTAAGGCTCCTTCCCACTGGGGCTGGGCTGCCTTCCCTCCTGACACCACTACGCAAAAAGCAGTGGAAGGAGCACAACAGCCTCCTGTTCAGAAAAGATACTACCCAAGTTAACCTTAGGAAATTATGAGGCATGCACATGATGCAAATAAGACACGGTCCTTTTTTAGTTTACAGGGTATCTAGTCAGGCACTCAGAGTAGCAGGAGCAGGTTTCTGAGAAATGCCTTGGCTGCCTTCCCTACAGCTCTTCACTTGCCCAGGTATCCCTTCATCATCTGAAAGGACAGGCGTTCCTCCTGCCTTCCCAGTCACAACTTGGAACAAATAATTTTAAAATGTACTTATTATATGAAACAAAATGATCCTTCTCCCTCACAGGCTTCCTGAAGCCTGTGCACGGAGTACAAAAAGACCTCTCATTCCAAGGGTAGATGTGTTTGCTGCAAGTCTCAGCAAGTTGCTAATGCAGTAAATTATACCATTGAAAAAATGAGGGTGACAACATCCAGCTGTAACAGCAGGCACACAAAACATAGGTAAACAGTTTAATTACCCAAACATTTTCAGCTCCACAGAGAAATTGATGAAAGATTAAATTCCCTTTTTAATCCCCTTACATTTGCCTCATGTGAACGTTCTCCTCCGAGAAACACAACCCTATTGTTAAGTTAAATAGACATAAATACAGCCTGACCATTCCTCCTCAGCTTTGCTTCTCTTCAAATCAACCTTACATCATCTCTAGTCCTTCTCATTATTCTTTTAGACGAAGAAATGTGTTGGAAGGAAAACAGATTTTCCTTTTCTGGTACATAGTCAAGGGGAACTCGTTCCCTGTGCAAGCTCCTTGCAGCCCATAGATGGGAGTAGGAGGTTTAAGGCTTAAATAATCAAACTTCCTCGAAAACACAGAAGTGCCACATGACCTGCAGCTGCCATAGATTTTGGTTTGGTTTCTGTTATAATGGTAACAGCAAGGCTTCTAAACACTTCAGCTGGAACAGCTCAGTTGTCCTTGCCCCTCCAGCCCCTGCCACCCCCGAGAGGTGGTCCCTGGTACCTTGCCACTTGTGGTACTCGCTTTCCTACGGCTCCTATCAAACTGCAGCAGGTTGTGTGCTGTAAGCAAGCAGAGCAAATTATTCAGAAGAAACAAGGCTTATGGCAAAGATTCTGCCCGGCTGAAGAAGCGGATTTTACTATGCAAATGGTAATTGCAGCAATCTTTAAAGACAAGTTGTTGACAAGCTTTAGGCAAGGTAAAAACAGTGGAAAGCAATTAATTTATTATTTTCCCTGTAAAGAACAGTGTATAGATAATGGCCCATTGTAAGCATGAATAATATTGGAGCTGCAAGCAACGTGGTATAATTTTAACATTCTACAGCCTTTTTTAATCAATCTTATTGATGTTCATCACATCCATAAAGCTCAAAAGAATGGGTTTACTAAACTTAAGGAAAATATAAGATCTCATTTTGTGCCTTTCAGTTTCTTCATTATGTTGCCATAATGTCATCAGTGTAAAATATTTCACCCTTTTGCCTCCGTTTTAACATTCATTTTTTGATTCTGCTATGATTATATCTGCTTCTTCAAAGCAATGAGAGATGAGTTATGAATGCTGCTTTAACTCCACTACAACATCCAGGAGATGAGCACGATGTGCTGAGAGGGAAAAAAGAAAAAATTACCTGCTTTAGGACTCAGAATTCAACACTAACGAGCAAAATATCTTACCAGCTGACACTGGCCTGAAGGAGCTATGGGATATTAACAGGGGAAGCCACAGCTGGGACTGTTAGAAACCACTAGAAGATCTGCATGGGTTTCCAAGACAACTTTGGCCAAGGATTAGCCAATTTAGAAATACTTTATACTCTACTGAAGTCTGCAGTAGGAAACAAGATTATGATAACTTCAGGACAGAAAGTTCAGAACATTGACTACATCTGCACAACCAAAACAGTAAGGCCTAATGGACAGAACTATTCAACAGCCACATGGCTGCTGCTCCTGTAACAGGATCAGGAGCCTGCTGACTACCTCTGGACGAGCTCTGCAAGGTAGTTTATTTCAGCCAGCTCCTCCATAGAACATATACAATGTTCCAGTGTACAAAGCTTAGGGGAGATCAGCCAGATGCAACGGGCAAGACCAGCTCCAGACAGCTTCCTTCCACCAGTCTCACTAAAACAAAGGACCCTGCATTGAAGAGGGAGAGGGTAACAGGGAATGAAATGTTGAAGCTAGTTCTAAGAGGTGGTAAGAAGACTCGAGAATTCACTTCTTATGCAAGTTTTTAGACTTGAAAAAGACATCTTTTATTCCCAATTTGACCAGCATCATGGAAGAAGGTTTAGTTAGCTATTTAAACACCTTATAAAATTTCAGATACACATAGAACTTTGCCAAAGTTTCTTTCAAAGCTGTGTGGGATAACAATGAGAACAAGAGACTCGATATTCTAGGGCTTATCTCGTTCTCAAGCCTTCTCTCCAAATACCTGAATGCTACCATCCTCTCATAAAACCAAGAGAAACCATTGCACAAGATCTGAGATTTAATTAACAAAATAAAGTCTGATTTAAAAAAAGAAATACATTCAACTGTTGAAGTTTTCTGCATGAACAGGGTATCAGAATGATTTGAGATTTTTCTTGTCACACAGTAACAAAGCAGAAGTAACAAAATGAACATGTACACACAGGGAATTGTTGATCTGATGTGTTTTGGTTTTACTTGAAAAGTTTGTGTTTTACCTGCAAAGTTTTCAAAGTCATCACTGAGCATCTGAAATGAAATTATTCAGAAGTTGTTTGTTACCAAATGCTTGCCCTCAATCTGCCTCATCTCTGTTTGTAATTCCTTGGGGAGAATGACACTTTTTTTTATTATTATTTTTTATAAACAGAAAATCAGAAAACAATGTCTTGGAATCTTGCCACTTTCTTATTAAAAATGGGTATCTACGCCCAACTAGTTGTGTATAGACAAAAAAAAATCTGCGAATATATAATTGCAAGCACAACGGCATGTAAATATATTCAACAATTCATCTTTCTTAAGAAGGAAAACAAGCCTAGGGAAAAAGGCACACTAGACAAAAAGTCTGAAGCATTCCAAATGCATCCTCCTATGTTTGCAGTGATCACTTAAAAAAAAAAAAAGTGTGAAGGTGAGAATTATATTACCCATTTGGTAATTGTTTTGTAAGAGAACGATCCAAAGGAAACAAGACCGCAGTTAGACATCACTGCTGCCCACAACAGCTTGAGCAGCAGCTGCCCTGCCCACCCAGTTGCTCCAAGGCCCTACACGTTAACCTGCACAGCCCCTCTATGAAAAGCAGGGATGAACACCTGCGGGAAGGAACTGCTTAGCCTAGCAAAGAGGTTCACATGTAGCTATAGACTAACAAACTACTGACAAAATGTGAAACCCCTAAACACGCATTTGGATGATTCAGGTCATTCAAATCTTCAGGCAAAAAATCTCATTTACTTGAGCTTACATGGAAGTAACTACTTGATATTTAGCACCTTTGTTGAAAAACATTATGAAGTTCCTTATTTGCCAAATGATGTATTCAGTTTATTTCAGAATACATAATGTTGTGAAATATGTAAAATTATTATATATTATATATAAAAATTACATATATTATACTAGAAGCACACAGGATAGTCTCCTGTCTTTAGTGTGACACACATAGATTGGGGAAATAACAGACACACATACACATGTCCAAATCAGTAGGTGATAGAACTAGTGTCTATCAAAGCCTAATTAGGAAACCCCTGCTGACTTCAATGAGCTTTGGATCCAGCTTTCGTTGTTTATATACTACTCAAGCTTTTTACTTGCCATTCGGAATCCAACTGTTGGATGACATTCATACACTCATTAAACTTCAGTAACCAGGTAAGCCCTTGGAGACCTGTGCACCAAATCCAGGGCATGCTGCATCCATGCTTCCTTAACTGGGAAGGAAATCCAAAAGTGACCAAAGCTGAACAACTCCTACTGCTTTCCACTGTAGGTTGTGATATGGTAATGAAATGTTCCCAAAACTTTACAGGAACTGTTCTCATTTAATCAAAATGCATTACAGTTCCCCAGATTGAAGTATTCAACATTAGTTTTCAAGAAGTCTTCTTCATTTAAGGCAGATGTTTGTAAGGAGGTTTTGCATTTGGATAAAGGTCACCAACTACAGTTGGACAGGTCATTCTGTGCCACACAGCAAATTGCTCCTTTGAGCCCACATGAGATTTAATATCCTGTGAATCAAAGCGTAACATGCTTTTTGTTTGCATACAAAGAGCTTTATCACAAGCACGCACCAGCAACCGCTAGTAGAACAGACCGTAACTAGTGAGACAGACAAACCTCTTTGTCCCAAGAGCTCCAGGCAGTGGGTCTGATAACATGCAGCATCTCTAATAGTCATAGCAGAAGGACTGCTCCTTGCAGAGCAGATTATGAAGAAAAAGGGACGACTTCAATCATCACAGCAGGATGCCTTCTCTTTGTTTTTCTTAACATTTCTGCTTGTGGTCCTCCAAGTTTTTTCCTACTTCCCTGTCTTGTTAACCGGACACCAAAACACAAGTACACAACTCCTGGGGTACATGGTTTAACCAACACCTCCCCTTCCTTCTCCAGAAGTTCTTCACCACTCAGGGTGACGCACACACTAACCAAAGAACACCATTCATCCCATCCATGTCAGGGCAATGGAAATAGCTGGGTCTGTACATGACAGAGGCAAGGAAACCAGGCATGAGATCCTCTCCACTTGCTTCATGACCTCCACGTAAGTTTGCCCTGCAAGCCATAAAGGCATAGCAAGTTAGGTACATAAAATGTGAACAGTTTTCATGTGTGACTGGTATTTTCCAGTCTGAAGGTAGGGTAGAATATGCATTTAATACTCCATGAGAAACTCTGTACTCTAGCTTTACTGCAGGGATCACACCGGTGTTCTGTGAACACAGGAGACCCCGTGCTGTTCCTGTACAGTATAAGCTCACCCATTCCCATGAGTTTATCTTGATTGTTCTTTTCTTTAATGAATGGTTACATGGAGGGTAAAACACTTCTCTCCCATATCCTTTACCTGACCAATTTGAAATGTATTCATCTGAACAGCACAAAATACGAGTAAAACCCATGCCAGTGACACTGGCAGTGTCAGAGGAAGCACGCACAACATCAGAGCTTGAGCTAACATCTCCTGACAGTTGTGGCTGATTAAATGCTTAACCTCTCCATCTTACTCTCCTTCCCTGTTGATGCAAAATGAACATGAGAACCTTGCTAACAAAGCCAGAAGACGGAACTCATCCCCAGCTATTGCAGAGGAAGTAAGATTTATGCTTTTTACTACCATTTTTATCCTGCTTGAGTCTTCCACACCCACCAAGAACCTGTGCTGTCAGGAAATCTTGGGAAGAACACAAGGAAAATGCCCCAACAGAGGAGACTGAGTCTGTCCATACAGAAAGGCTGCAACCATAGATAGTCCCTGAGGTGTTATCAGGCCCTTAATGTAATACATTAACATTTGAATAACATTTTAGAAAGAACTGAAATATAACTGCAAGGGAGTTTTCTTCAAATTGCCAGATAAATGCTGTTCATCAGCAGCTGCAAATCCCACACGTAGAGCTGCTTATTTTTGACCCCAAAACTGTGAACTCCAATAGCCTGTTGTGAAGCTGAAGGCACAGAGGTCTTCACAAGCAGAAAACTGAAAGACACCTCCTTTGACTACTGCCAAGTGCACCAGAGCAGAAAACCACTTCAGTACACAAACAAGGAAATAGTTTATAGCAGGATGGCACACCGAGACTTAGGAGCTAATTGGCCATAAGACATTTAATCACAACAAACACCAGGAGAGTAGAATAGAGTCATAGTTTGGAACAATTTTGTAAAAGAGAATAACAACCCTATTATTTCATTAGTAGCACTCTTTAATTAACTTCTATTCAATTTCAAGGTCTTGCATTCACAAAGTATTCTAGAAGCCTCGGCAACACTCAAACTTCAGACGTTGCACCTCAGATCTTTTATAAGCAGTGATCTAAACTCCACCTGAGTTATTCTTTACAGCATAACTTACTTATCAGGTATCAAAGTATTAAATATAGTACAAACACTGGTATTTAATTCTGTTATATAAAATATTTTCATCTCCATTCAAAAGATAATGCAGATAGCAATTATGATAATAGTGCAGATTATACACTACAACACCCATAATTTACCTGCTCCCATTTTATCATGGCATGCGTTCCATAAGTCTCCATGCTGCACATCTATCTGCAAGTTCCCTGTTGAACCTGCTCTGCCTGGTGTTAAATGTATTCATATATATTCAAATGAAAACTGAGAAAAGTAAGTATATGACCATGACTGCCTATTAGAATGCATGTCTCCAGGAATATATACTAACAGAGCTTTTGGTTATTAATATTACCAGGGCGCTATTGAAAAGAAGAATGCTGCTAACCTCGCCGTTCTGGACATGTTCCAAGGCTGGTAATTGCTTTCTGCATACTAGAATCATTTCTGCATTTAGAGTCAAGACCTCAAGTTCCCAAACACCGT
This sequence comes from Netta rufina, assembly GCF_964035555.1. Classification (NCBI taxonomy): domain Eukaryota; kingdom Metazoa; phylum Chordata; class Aves; order Anseriformes; family Anatidae; genus Netta; species Netta rufina. Next base: position 4,666,746 of record NC_140143.1, on the reverse strand, counting down.
AAGCTAAAGAAGGCCTTCCAGCAGCTCACTGAAAGGACAAGCATGTGTTAAATGACTTAGTATATTACAATAGAAAGCAGTGGCACAAGCCGCCATAGTGTATATTGCAGAGATCAGAAGCCTCTAAGCACGATTTAGAGGTGGCAGTCTGCAACAGATTTCTGAAAGAAAGACAGAAGAGAGGGAGGAAAATAAAAAGGGAAAAGGCACCTTCACTTCGACACACAGTTGTCCTTAAAATTTGTACTATTAAAATAGAAACACCCAGAGAGGAAAGGGCTTGAAAAATACCACACCACCCTTAATGACTTCCTGGACACTCATGACACTCATCTTGCTCTTGTTGATTTAGGCTCTTGATCAGTTTAACCTCAGCATGGACAAGGAAGGCTTTTAGGACAAGAGAAAGAAAGATTTCACAGGTTTCTTTCAAACTCTCTTGTTAGTCTTGGGGCTTTTTTTTCTTTCTTTCTTTTTTTTTGTTCTCAGATTTAAAAAACAAAGAATAAAGACAATGTCCTTATTCTACCTGGCTGTGTATACACCAGGTTCTGTCCAAGTGATGTCTCCAAGATTTGTTGGACTCTCTTGGATTCTCTCTGTCTCTCTCTCTCTCTCTCTATATATATATATATTTTTAATAATCGTTCTCCTCCCTGCTATTTGCCAAGTTATTTATATCATTTTTACTGTCTCTTTTTTCAAGACTTTAGAACAAGCTCACCCGTTTTGACCCACCGGGTTCATGCACCAGACAACTCCTGTAGGTTTAGCATTAGATCAGGAGAAAACCATGCTGACCTCTCTGTTTGTCTTACCTAACCTGAAAAGAAGCAAATCGAAACACGAAGGGAACTCGCTTCCCTTGTCTGTGGAAGGAAGTGAATGATAGAAAAGGTTAACGTTTTCTGTCATTTTTTTTCCTCAGAAATATCTCTTCCCCATCCCTCCCAAAGAATCTTGACTACATCCAAGGCAACAGAAGAACTGCAAATATTAAATAATAACAAACAGACACCCTACAATTTCTTTGGGGAAACAGTGTTAGTTGTAACACCCATCTTTTAAGGCCTAAAATTTCCTAAATGAATTTAGAGGTGTACAGACTATGCACTTTTGAGTAGTATTATTTTTTGGGAAGAAAAAAATAAATCAAGTCTCTTTTATACTAAATATCCAAACATCTGCAGCCACTTAAAAAATGTATCAGTACCTGTTTTGGTGAGCTATAGTACAGTAAGGAAAGTTAAACTCTGTTCTTCAGGTTCACTTCTTGACTACCTAGAACTACTCCTCTGAATAAGAATAGAAAGAATTTACCTAATATTTGGTCGCATATGAGATGATTCAACACACGTATCTATGAAAACTATCCTTGATACACATCCCTTTCATTACAGGGAGAATTATTGATTTTTCCCTGTTCTGTTCAATTTTTCATCCAACTGTATCAAACAAAGTAAGCTATTATCCAACCAAGACAGCTGCTGCTCAGAGCAGCGACCGGAAAAAAAACACATCTAATTTGGTACTAAGTATTCAGGATGATAACAATCGCTGTACTCCCAGCACATCTCGCAAAGAAAGAAATGGTGCCTGGTGGAGGAAGGGAGGAAATGCACAGACTTGCTGGCTGCCAAAACGTAACAGCAGAGCAGGAACCTATAATCATCAAAGCAGAAATGGATGTAAAGAAGCCGTGCAACCGTTGTTAAGCTCTTATCTTCATGAGACTGGAAAACACCATAGCTTTTTTATATATGTGCAGATGTAAATAGATATGTGCACAAATATTAAAGCTCTCTTTAAAGCGAGTCTTTGCAACCTTCATGATAATCTTTTCCTGTTTCTCTCTCCTCCCTCAAGAGTTTCTCTAATTCCAAGCAGGAGAGGCTCTCTCCAGAGCAAGCAGAGCATCACGCCGAGTTGCACACTTCGCAAAGTCCCCACGAGCACCAACACGAATTTTCCCAGAGAATCAGCCATATGGCAGCATGTGGCTGTATACCAAGAGAAGACTCCCTTCTGTTCTCTGACGTACTACGCCAGCATTCAGAGTTCTCCATTTGAATCGTGCACTCCCATATTGTGCTAATAGTTTTTAAAAAGTAAAAATACACATTTGCAGAAGAAACCACATTTAATAGAATACCATAACAATTAAGAAACTTTTCTTGTAAAATAGCATTGTCTCTTGAATACGAGTTTTTAAAGTATCTATAACAATAAAACATTAAGAAGACCATGTGTTAGTTAGCACTGCTCTCCCAGTGAAAACACCCTGCTCAACAGCTTGCAATCTTCAACCATTAATTCCCTTATTCTTACCAGTTACCCACAGAGCAATTCAAAAGCAAAGCAGTAGAAATCCATGGAAGGACAACATGAGATAAAATTAAAAATATATATATAATAATAATAAAAGAAAAATAAAAGAAGCTTATATGCAGTATAGAAGGTTTTCGAAATAGTTAAAACAATACAGACCCAACCATCTCTGTTTCTGCTTTACCCAGGAATTTGCAGTAGCACTCAGAATCCAACCCACCTAGCTCCAATCAAAGTGTTTATGCAACCACCCAATACCTCTTCTCCCAGGTATACTTCTCTTCTCTGTTGCCTTTCCACCTGGGAAAATACTGTCCCACAAAATTAACTCTGTAACAGCCAAGCTTCTTAGAACTGACTGTGGCATTGGCTTTTGTGACAACCTGCTGTTCTGTAATAAATGCTCTGTTTCGCACAGTGCAGAAGGCCATGCAGGACTGATGCCTCGTCTCTCCTTGGTCTGTTTTGGAAGGAGACTTTTACAGCTCACTGTGACATTAGCTAGGGTCCATATTTTTTTCCTTACAACGTAGCTATGCAGGAGAGAAAAAAAAATGGTGCAACAAATATATTTTCTTTTTCAAATACAAAAATAATTGATAAACTACTGCCTTAAAATTTTGAATTATCCAAAGAACCTGAATTTCCTTCCAGCACATCCAAAGGAGGCATATACTTATCTCATGAAGAATACATGAAATATTTACATTTTCCTCTGAAAATACTGAAATGGATCTGACTCATCTTAGAACAGTTTCTACAGTCTCTACTTCCTTGATTGAATCCAAGAGCTTTCCAACATGTTCAGCTTTTGTAGTACTGAGAGTCTACATCTAAGGAATTGGTTAAGACATTCCCTTAATAGCAATGCAATTCAGAAATGAAATGGTACTACTGTACAGAAAGAAATAAGGGCAAAATGTTAACGACTCACCCCAAAACTTCATATTGCAAAATATTTCAAAAATCCAATATGGCATGGAGGGCTATAATGTAGAATAGCTTTACAACTTTTTTTTTTTTTTTTTTCCCTAAGTTTGCTCTATATCTTTAAGCATTAGAAATGGTAAATCTACAGCTTAGACTGTCAGAGAAAATTAGCCACCTAAGGATGTAGGTGGGCATTCTCTTGGGACTGATGGAGACACCCAAGCATGCTAGATGCCTGACTCCATCGGGAGCAGATTCCTAAACTATTTACACAAATCACATAAAGTGCCTGCCTCCATCTTTTGTGTTTTATAAAAACCTGTAAGTTTAGCATTGGGTACAGTTTAAAACAAAAAACACAAAGCGCAAGGCCAATTCAAATAAGGTTTCCAAGTGGTGTTTTGGTTTTCTTTCTTTTCACATAAAGTGGAAGATATAATACTTTACCCTCCTCAAATGAATGTATTCTAGAAGGGCAAAGCATTGTATCCTATGCTTTTATTGGATTGAATCTCAGAACACTCTCCAACAATAATTAATGAACATCGCCTCACTGCTCTTTTTTAATCTAGATAAGCATCAGCAATATTTTACACAGCGGGGAATAGGGAAACACAGGTGTTAAGTGGCTTGCCCAAGGTCACACAGCAAGGCTGTACCACAGCTAGGGATGAAATCAGCTCTCCTTCACAATACGCCCATCCATAAACTTTAAAAAAAATGCTGCTGAAGTAATGCTGCTCCTCCTAACTCACAAAGCCTTGTAAGTGCTTACATGTACTTTGTGAACATCTTTAACATCAATGTGGAGAAAAGACCAGGCCTTTCCATGCCATGCTGTCTTCAAGTGAGATGCAGGGCTAAGGAGAAGCAGAAGGACTCAAGAGCTGTCCGACAGGGCTCTGCCATCCCTTTCTTGCACCTAACTGAGCATTTGTTCTGGCCCAGAAGCTACCTAGGCATGCAAAGGACAGGCCAGAGGAAAAGGAGTGTGATAAAATATGATACATCACACCACCCAGTAATCCTTCACAAAATAAGAATTCTGGACTGCATTAATTTTCTCTCACACCATCCTGCAAGTGAGACTCCTTTCTTACATGTGACACCAATGGCCAGAGAGACCTGAAGGGTCACTGGAAGCCAGGAGGAAATGGCAGAGCTGGGGGCTTCATTCTTGTGTCTATTTCATGGAAATGTAAGAACAATCCACACCAAAAGAAAAAGAACACCACTGTCTGTTTGACTTTCTCTCTCCTAGACAGCTTTATGAACTATATTGTTAATATAATGACATAGCTTGTTCAGCTCTTCAATTGCTTGTCACCTGAATGTGGCAGACTTTGTGAGTCCAAAAACAGAGAGAAGGCAGCCAGTAATTACCAGAATCAAACCCACCATCCTACTAGTAGAAGAGCTAGAAAACATAAATTATCAAATATCTATTTCTATATATTCAGTTAAAGAAAAGGGGTAAAGACTAATGACAATATGCTTCTTTTATTATGTCACATCAGAAGTTACCATGAGCACCAGTTTTAATCAACATTTTTCTAATAGTAACGAAAGCATGTGGATTCCTTGTAGTCTTTCAGTCACATTCTTTGTTAGTGCACCTTGTTATCCAACTAGCTCTGTATTGGTGTTGGGTGTGTAGTGCAAATTGAATGAAAGAATTTTGTCATAAAAAAGATAAAGCATGGAGGTTTGTTTTATCTGCTTCCCAGCTCCTGGCTAGTTTGTGATGCCCAGGTTTATCCTTCTTTACCAGTCCTATGATATCTTTCCACAGTTCCTTAACAACTAACAAGACTAATTAAGCATCGCTTTGAAAATTCATAATCTACTAGGAGGAGAAACTGTTCTGAATATTATGGAATTATTTAGTTTTCCAAGCTGGAAAACTGACAGGGAGGTGAGTTTTCAGCTCATTTGAGTTGGTATAGCTGGAACCAGACCATAGCTGCTGGCATTACTTACCCTTATTTACCACAAGCTAAATCTTTATTCAGAAGAATAGATCTTCATAAATACAAGGAGTAATGTTCCTCCCTCCCTGCCTCCCCCCCCCTACACTCCCCCCCCCCCCAAAAAAAAAAAAAAAGACCCTATTGACCATAACTGAGCTCTTTATGAATAAGGATTATTCACAAGAGCAGAAGTTGCCCAAGGAGACCCCTAAATCAAAACACGCTCAAAAATACATAGGATTATATTATAATGAGAAATATAGACAAAAATCAAAGAGGGCAGACATTTGGAGGTAGAGAAAAGTGGCAACAGAGATTGAACTGCACTTCTCACATTCTCAGCTGTCTACAAGGAATCAGTTTTACCTGTTGCTGGTAGGAAAATCAGATTCTTGCCCTGTTAGGAATATTCCACACTCTTCTGCCTTGTCCCCTGCAGACATCCCCACACGAGCCATTTCTTCACATGCATATTAGAAGTAGGTATAACTGCAGATAGCTACTTTCTCCAGTTTTCTGATGGCAGTTTGTCCTAATCAGATGTAGAGCAAGTGGCATGTTGCTGCTCTGTCATTCTGGCTGATAATATGTCACATCCATTCTCTAGGCACCACACCTAAATGACAAAGGAGGCACACTTCACAATGAGAACAGTCTTCCCATAGCCAAACTGGGAAACCTCTGAAATGAGCCATGGCTCTTGCTCTATTTGTGTCTGGGTTTCACTCTGATGAAAACAAGGTCATGAAGTAGAAAGCAAGCAATAGTGTCTGGAAGCATACCCAGACCTTCAAGTTATGGGACACTCCCTAGCCCTCCAGTTTAGGCACAGCTAATGATAATGTGCCATAGGTCATGCACATTAAAAGAATAAATGTATAACTTATGTCTGATAAAATATTTAATATGAATGTACTAGAAATCCTAATTACATCTGGAGAGTTTAAAACGAGCTATCCAGATTGGATAGTGGCAATTAACCAGCTGTGACTAGGAACAAAGGGAAAATAGCCTGTACTGAGGAAGAAACAGCAATGACATTTACATAATTTACACATACTCTGATTATGTGTAAATCAGGGAAGGGAAGTAGCAAAGCTATTAGCTCAGATAGGATCATTGGACGTTTGTGTTTATATCCAATACTTAGTTCTGATACATAGGTGTAGGTGGGAATGAAAGTCATCCAGAACTTAAGGAACTAGGTAATTATCATAAAAATAAAAGAAAACAACCTTTTGTTTACAAGGTTAAAAGTTCCCCTTCAAACTGTAACTACACAGACACAATTACTTGTTTTGGTCATAGCTTTTTTAGAACTAATGGTGTCTCAGCCATGATTACTTCTCATTTGGATAATTTAGAGTATCGCTGTTAGTAAGGACATACCAAACCTTGGCTGAAAGGGCAGTCAGAACAGATCCCTTTACCCATTCTGTGTAAGGAATACTCTTTTACCTATCATTGACAGTCCAATGTTTGATTTGAAGCGGTTTGATTTGCAAAATACAATTGGCAAGATCAAGAAAGTCATTTTATTCTTTCTTATTCCCATAGAAAATTTCAGCTTTTGTACCACCTTCAAATACTGTATCATATTCCTTTTATCAACTTATAATGCAAATAGGACACCCTTTATTCTCTATAGGCTTACACCGCAACAATACACATTAGTTAGAGATATCGATGTATGTTTTATTACAAAAGTTAAACTAGGCTTTATCCATAATTTTCTAAATCTCATTAAAGGTTCTTCTATATTCCAGATAGGATAAAGTAGCACTTTAAACTTCATGGATCTGTTTCTGCTAGTACAAGGAATCTATTGCCATCTGTAGTTACAGTATATGACAAAGGGATGCCTTGGGGGTGAGAGTGTTCAAATGCAGATAAGGTGGCCTGCAATGAATCACTGTCCTCTGAAAGAGACTGCCTTGTTAATAAAAGGTCAGAGATCATAGCATCACTATTTCTCCAGCAGAAAGAAAAACAGTGGCTGGATTTTCCTTATCACTTCCCTTTTTTTTCTTCTCACCAAAGTACTCTCAAGTATAGGTTCTTGTTCCTACTGTCTCTGTTTTGTAGATGAGCGGTGCTTTTTGAGACACCACAATTGCATAATATATTTTTAAGTAGGTAGGACTACTATAGAATTGGACTGTACATATTTCACATTTATTTGCAGGATGTTATTCAATTTCACTTTTGTAACACAAAACCTCCTATTTTAAAATGAGGCTAATACCAAAAGATGTGCCTTGGAGGGCATTGCTAATCAGGGATTATCCCCTAGGCCTGTCAGTGATGGCAGGTTTATTCCTCTTGACTAATTCCGCTGGATTGTCTGAATGAAAATATAATAACGGAAGTTTTTCTACATAACTTACCATTGTATATCTAACAGTCGAGGTTATGTTTCCTTTTAAAACTTATTTAGCCTCAAGCCTCAATTCAGCAAAGAACTTCAGATCATGACTAAGTGTTTTGCAGGAACAGCATTTTGGTGGGTGCATCTTGGCTCAGCAGTCATTTCACAAGCTAAAATTCCAGAAGCACTAATCAGAGGTGGTTAACTCTTCTCATATAAATTTGCATTTGGCCAGAAGTCTGGTGATCTCTCAAATTCCCAGATGTACTTTTATCAGGACAATTTACCGTCTGAAATTTGCTGTTAAAGACTCCAGGGCAGCCATTCTCATATTTAGACTGAGAAGGCAGCAAGAGCTCTAGCTAGCAAGGAAATGTTTCCAAACAATATAGGGAATAATCGGTATGACCCTATTTAAATTTATCATAGACATTCAAGGGAAACTGCTCCCAGAATAAAACAGTCCAAAACAAATTGACAACCAGGTTCCAGAAATTCTCCTTTTTTTGTGTGTGTGTTTTACACAATTATTTATTTATTCAAAATTATTCAAAAGCAGCAAGGCTGCAGAATTCAACATTATAAATGGAAAACTTCCCTGAGAAACCTTGTTGATTGACAGATGGGAGAGAAGGGGAGATAGAGCAGTGCTGGGATTCCAGCTGAAACAGCTGGTCACTACTTAATGGATTTTATCAAGAGTGCAGGATTAGATTTCATTAACCTATACAGACACCACAGGTACAATTCACCTGAGCAGATCAGCACATTTTATACTCTAGCAGACTTACAAGATTGTTTAAGTGTTGTGTGGGTCTTGTCCTGATATGAATTTCAGTGAAGAAAGGGAAATAATAAAGGAGAATCTTGAAAGGCAGTTTCTCTCACCTGCTTTTCAATTTCCTTGTTGGAAACATATTACATCCTCAGCTCCTCTGACCTCATCCTACCCCTAGAGAAATCTTATGATTTTAAAAGCATCTTTCTAGGCTGGCCATCTATTTATTATGTAAGTAGAGAACATGCTCTATGCAGCATTTGATGCTTCTGATACCTAAGAAGTGCTGCCACAGAAGGCCAGCCTTTCAGTCTAGAAAGGAACTGTAAAAAGAGAGAATCTCCCATTAAAGCATCCTTTGGTCTCAGAACAGCTGTCAGATGAATCAACTGGAGTGGTAGCCACAGACCCTTTGAAAGAAAAGAAGGGTTAACACCCTTCTGGGACAGTGTCGTCTTCCCCCCCACACACACTTTTTTTTTTTCCCTCAGTTTTCTCCAGAGTCCTAGGACATTCCTCTGAATTGATCTGTATCATGTAAGATCTCACAGTCTGAGTCTTTTTGCAGTCGCAGCTGAACAATGTTGCTACAGAATTTTAACAGTATGATTTTGCAAAATTTTCACTGCCTTTGCATAGGTGAGCATACCTGTATGTAGGGCAAAGTTGCACAGTGAAGCCCAATGAAATTCTCCTATAGACAAAACGTTGACTGTGAAATACACATTTTCCATAGAGGGAGATATCCCTGCCACTCTTCTACCTAAAATTTTAGAATACATTTGGAATTCAGAGGAACATGCGATCTGCTCCGCACGGAACTCAATTCTCATTTATACAATGCTCCATTTATACCAGTCTGTCAACTTAAAGGACCTTTGGAGTAGGAGTAATTACAGTTATACACACTTCATGGCCCCATTATTCTGACAAAGTGGCATAAGGAAGCTCCGATGCAGAAGAAAATCAGGTCTACTTATTTTTAATACAGTGACTTTAATATGGTTGTGTTTTATCTTCAATTCAGTCTATATATCTCAGTCCTCTCCTGTGCTTTTCTTTTTTGTGTTATTTCTATTGCTTGATACTACACTCAGTCTTTGTGGAGTATTGCCTCTTCAATAAAATATGAGAACATTAGGGGTGAAGAGTAAGCTCTTAATTCAAGTCACATACTGCGTGACAAGGGAATGAAGGCCTGTGTGTTTTGAACTTACGCCATCTTCATCCCTTCAGATGTGTTTGTGGTTCTGCTCTGACTACAGGCCTGTTCTCAGTACTTTATTTATCAACAGCAACTCCATACTCACTGTATGGTGGAGATGTTATTAACTCAAATCCTGTGACATGTCATACTTTTGAACTGTTTTGATTCTCCTTTCTGGCAATATTCCCTGTTTTTGCTATTCCCAGTTTTAGTAACTTGTAAACTACAGGAAAAAGTTCATTTCTCTCTTTTAGTAAGATCTCCCATGAAACAGTCACAATCCTTGCACTTTAAAACACCCAAAAGACAAATCAAGTCCCATAAAATAATCATTTCACCATGTTGCATTTTTAGAAGGTTCCATAAAACTGTAAGATGAAATGTGGGTGTTGTGGGACAGGTTGTAGGCAGCCATACCAAGGGATCTACATATCAAGGATCAAGAAGTTGCCATCTCAATGGAGTTCTAGGGTCTTCCTGGGGTTTTAGGTATCAGGGGATCTACATAAACATGACAGAGATACTAGATCCAGGAGTTCTTGGAAAGCCATTGGGAAAAGACTGAAAAGCTCTTCAAGAACTCCTAGAAAGATTCTCCATCAGTAAAGTGCTCAAAAAGCTTAAAATTAAATTTCCCCTAACTGGCCACTAGCAAACCTCCACCAAGTGGTAGAAAGATGATTCTCAAATTGGAGTGTGCCATTTACATCACAGCCCCTCCTGGAGGTTTATCTAAGAAGCCCATAAGAAGATAGTTTATGCCTATTTTCACAGGAAGTGACCATGAGTAATGCCACCAGAAGACAGACCATACACCAAGCATTTGTCAGGGAAATACGGGTCAAAGCAATGGGACTTCCAATTTCAGCAGTGGAAGCAGCATTTCATAAAGTAGTATCAGATGACAGCAGGGCCCAGCTGTGCTAGGCTTTTGTACATCAGAGCCTGTCATCCACAGGGACTCGATGCACGCAGAAGAAATAAAGCAGAGGTGAAAGGACTGTCTCAGACAAGCACAGCAAAAATGCCATGGTAGCAGAAGGCAGGTTGATTCTGCAAAATTGGGTTATTTCACGAAAAAAAAATCAGAGTTCTTTTCCCTCCTATTTGCCACTGCTTTCTAAAAAAGAGTAAGTCCCTGTGCTACAAGCCTATTAGTAGCAACAGTGATTTAAATATCTGTAGGCAACCGGATTCAGATTAAAGAATGACGGGCATGAATTTTACAAGGCATATTCATAGAAACATATTTTTGTGATGCAAATATAATGCACGTGAAAGCTTTGCTCCCTGCAGGATCTATGGTCTCATATCTGACAATTCGGCTAAAGTACCAGGTAATTCATTATCATCCCAGAAAATACTGTAGTCATGCTCCTCGTCTGTAGTGTGGGCAGTTCTACACCAGTTCTTCCAGTTTTCCCTGTGCAACATTTTTCTTTCTGAAAGTGGCCTCAAAGACTGAAAAAATATATATTCAGATTTAGCTCTGTTAACGTAAATATAGCAATGTATTTGTTGTTTTTTTTTTTTTACAAGTATATCTTAGGCAATAAAAATAACCTCTTTTCCATTCCAGTTTTTGAAAAAAAATGAAGTACCCATCTACATACTGTACTGTAGTGTTATCAGAACATTTAGTCTAAGGTAGGAAGACGGGACATTTGATTCAGATTTGTCCTTCTGGAATCTGGGTTTTGATGCTAAGGGGAAAATGGGTGCGAGCTTTAGTAATTATAGTGAGCTAGCTCTGTTACCCAGTAGGATTTAAGCATTTAAACTTCTATATGGACCTGGTTTGTGGTGTATCATGAACACTGTTTTCACATCTGAACTGTTTCTAAGCACAGAAAAATCAGTAACAATGGCCTTGACTGTAAACATATCATAATAGCATTGTGAACTCCTGGTCATTCCTTCCTAGGCTAATAAGAAATGGTAAGGAATTACCACGTTAATCCTTGAGTTTCTTAGTACTCTTAGATCTCCCATCTTGAACAACTTCTGAGAGTCAAGGCTCCTGTGCTCTGCTATGCTATACTACTGTAGACATTTATTAGTTTGCAGAATACAGGGCTTAGTTCAAAAAAATTTGCTACATTTCAACTTCTTAAAACAAACCCAGTAACAAAGAATATGTCACTGATTCTCTTCCTAAAGACCATCTACAAGGATGACTTTTCTGAACCATGCCATGCATGAAACAATAGGCAGGACAAAAGTAAAATAGTGCTGAGTAAGAAGCAAAGGATTTGGATGTATGAAACCTATTGGAAAGGTGTTTCAATTATCATTACTAAATCCTCTACTGGAGTTTTTTTTTGTGCGTAACAGGCTAAATACAGAAATGATTTACTTACTACTACTACGTGTGGCCAGAATAAGAACAAGTTACCTCCTTGCTATGGTCTTTCACTTGTCCTCTTCCTTACTACTTTTGTCACTGAAGCTCAGTTCAGTTTTTACAGTCCTTTCCCCATACTACTGTGATTTCAAAGTAATGCTTGATTACATCCATAAATTGCCAACTGCTACACGTACTCCTGAATCTTGGGTAGATTAACCAGCAAGATTGTGTAACAATGCTTTGCACCTAGGAAAATGATTGAAACAAATAGATGCAACTTAAACTTCTTAGCCAGTTCCCTTTTGTTTTGCATCTGAAATGTTCAGCTCAGATGAGGCAGCAGTTTTCAAGCAGAATTTTCAAGAACTCTCTGCTACAGATCTTGAAGATATCCCTCCTAACGCAGATGTTTATTTTTGCAGATATTTTGATGAAAGGACTTGCCTAGCGATCAAGGTTCTAAAATGGATGATTTCTGTATAATAATCAGGTAATACAGAATATTATATATGGTATTGCATAGAGCGGTACCACCATAAAATAAAGTCTGTGTGCTGTGTCAGATTGAGCACCTTGAGAACAATATTAGTTTTATGGTGCATTAAGATTCTTTTTGGAATAAATTAGGTTTATGCAAGTAGCATTGGTTTCTTACAAATAAGAGAGTAAACAAACTTGACACTTGAAAGGAGATAAAGGAAAGAAGGAGAGGAATTTAAATCTTCAGACTAATGGAGATGCAGAGTCAGAACAAAAGATGCTATGTATCCCAAGGAAAGTGATCGTAATGTGGGAGCAGTGCACAGAACAAAATTCAGAGTAAACAATTAAGGTCTTAATTTGGAGAAGAGTAGAAAGGAGAAGAGGTTGGATGGATATAGCCCTCCCTGCTCACAGTATTACATTTTACATTTTCCTAGTGAACAGGCAAAGCATGCAAAGGTGAGAACAAACATTTAAGAAAGTTTAACATGCTTTCACTCTATGAAGACAGAAATTTTAATAAACTCATTTATAAATTATGCCTGTAATGCTGCTGTACAATGCATAAAGAAATCTAATTAACCATAGTAAGCCTAGCAGCACTTCCACTGTCAGTCAACAGAGCTGCACTATATGATGAAATTATTATGTGTGCTATTTGCTCTATACACAAATTAATTGACATTTTGGATGGTTGTTACCATGATCTTTTTACAGATTGCAATTGAAATAAAGCAAAACACACACCAAATGGAATTAAATCTAATTGAATAATGTAATACTAGCCTCAGTCCATTTCCCCCCAATCAAAGATGTAATATGTTTTGTAATACTAATTATTAATGACTTGCAATCTGTAGAAAAGATTTTTAACAGTTCAGTTACACTACCCACCAGCCTGTAATTTCCAAATTATCTTTTAATTTACTGGGATTACAGATTTTAATGTGATGAAGTTTCTTTCCAAAAACTTAATGAACTTAATAAATTTTGGCAATACATGGTTTCTGTATTATGCACCTGTAGCTCTTTATTGAAAGATTATTATTTTGTTTCTACTCTGTAGCAGGGCAGGTAAAAAGCATAAACATCTCTAAACACAAAGAAAAGTCCAACAGTTACAGAGGAAAAAAAAAATACAAGTTTATCTGAGCAAACTGTACAAGAAAAGTGGGCTGTTGACTTCTGGTTTTGGTAAAGATAACTGTAGAACAGGTGATCAAGATTAAAAAAATAGGAGCAGAGTCCAGAAATAGTATGGATAGAGAAGCTGAAACAATTAATTAATCTCCACTTCCATGGGCTAGGGTGTGCATGTGACTTACCTAATCATGTAGAGATGAGAGACTGCATGAAGCAGGGCTTGATGGCACCAGAAAATGGCAATCCTCAAGCATTTAAACCTCTGACACCTCCAGAGCACCAAAAGGACCTGGGTCTGCAATAACAAATGTCCCTGTTAGAAACTGTTTCCAGTCTGGTGGCAAACACAAGCAAACATGAGCAATCACTGGGTCAAGGCCTAATGGGCCAAGATCCATCCTGGCATACCTGATGTTCTTAAAACAGTTTTGTATGCCTTTTACTCAGCCAAGAGGTCTACTGTGCGCAGAGCTGAACAAGGATGCTTACATTCAATTGCTTAGTTTTAATCTTATGGTTAAACACTTTGCTGACATATACTGAGGCACAAGTTAGTCCTTAGGTCTCTGATACTCAGTTTAGCTTACCACTTACTGCCATTATTATTTTAACGAAGAGGAAATATTTCATCCTATTGTTAGCAGTGATCTATGCTATTATCTGTGTTTTTTACCGAACATTTTCCAAGTATTTGTTTTCCTCTGTGCAGCGTAGAACCAAAATTCTAGCATGTATTTGCAACTGACTCATTAAATGAGGCATTTTGTTTCAGTGATACCAAGCATAAGGACAGAAGGCAAATTTGGGGACAAAGAATAACTTGTTCATGAAGGAGTTAAAGTGTTCATCAACAGGAATACTTCAAAAACGTAGGAAACTGTGATCCATCACTTAGCTGTAGGCTTATGTGACATTTACAACAAGCGTGTATATTTTGAGATAGTTGACAATGACATCTTTATGTTTTTGTTATCAAAGTTTCCATCTTACAATCCCCTTTGGTCCTGAGTATTGTTAAAAATGTGCCAGGGTTATGGCTGTTCATACCTTTCCTCTTCTAAGTGGTACAATGATCAGAGAAGAGCAAAGTTTTATGATCCCTTCAAGGTATTTGAAAATGACACTAAATGACGTTTATAAAGATTTCTAAAAGTCAGAACAGTCTTATTTTCTTTTTGAGGGCTTGTTCTCACCCTTTGAATTGTGTTAGGTGCCAATTCCTCTACTCTATTTCTAGAAAAATACAATGCATAAGTTTCACTGGTCCTGTAATTCTACTGACAGCTCTTGCAGATCAGCCAGCCTGGAAATTTTTTGAGTAACATCTTTTCTTACATGGTTCTTACCTTCAGACGTTACTGCAAGCATTAACTGTTAACCTTTTTTTGCATCTTTGCGAAGATTATTCCCATTTTACAGAGGAAAACTAAGGGAGACAAAACCAATTGAAAACAAAGCATCAGTACAAGTGATTCTTTCCCGAACTAGTAAGATTTAGGGGAAGGAATTACAAGAGGGTTAGTTTCTTCTGAAATGCTGCAAATGAACACAAAATATTGGTTCACACAGTAGCTGAGGAAGTGCCATGCAGACTGCAGCTATTCCAGTCTATTGACTATAAACTGCAGTTGTGCTGTATGAGACACTGTGCCTCAGGATGCCTCCTACTAAAAAAAAAAAAAAAAAAAAAAAAAAAAAAAAAAAAGAGTGCATAATCTGTTTTAAGCACATGAATAATTCCATTTGCTGAATTACTTTTGTGATGAAAGTTATCCAGCTGGCAAAAGGCTGAATTGAGGCTTAATTTCAAAGGAAATGTGGTAAAAATCAGAGGGTGAAACCTCCCATTCGCTGTAATGGAACCAAGCTCAGGCCTATAATTGATGCTTTATGGACATCTGCAACATGTGAAAAGTAGCAGGGAACAACATCTAATGTTGTGATATTTGTTTTAATCTCCGCTTTTGGAATACTCATATTAACTGTTTTTGCTTAAAAAAGTACTAGAGAGGTATTTTCTTGCATAATAAAGATCTGCTTAGCGAAAACCTTGATTACAAAACTTAAGAAAAAATCCAGAAAGAGACAAGAACAATACTACTCACTGTGTTCCTCCTTTTCCCTCTTAATTGCTGTTTGTAATTACAAAAACCACCACCGACAAAAAAATGCATTTCCCACAGAAAGCATAATGGATCATGCATTAATATTAAAACAAAAACAAAAACACAGCAAATAGAAATAGACAATTTTAACAAGACTCTGTCTGCTTGTCCACAGGCACACAAACCTAAACAATAGCCACACACAAAGAAGCCAGGGAACATGACTTTTTTACTAGATATATAACCTTTAGGTTCAAGCACGGAGCTCAGCAGAGAAAACTTCTAATGAGTTCCCGCACTTCTCACTGGGCCATTATGCAGGAAATAAGGTATGCTCAGAATTTACCTTTTTCCTTCCAAATACCCTGGTAGTAGATTTTAACACAATAGGAGAAATCCCCTGCAAACAGACGCCTTTACTTCCTAGCAGAAACATGAGATCCCTACTCAATCCACTCCAAGAGGAGCATAGCCTGAAAATTTACAACGTAGCTGCCTTGGCTCACACATATATATATTATTAATCTGATAGTGCAATCATCATTGTTCTATGTGGCATAAGAAATTATATTAAATAGGCACTAGGTGACAATTGACTGTCAGAATCTGTAATAAGGAACCAGTAAGATCCATATCAGAATCATTTTAAAGATACGTGTTCTCTTCTTTCAGATTGAGATGACAAAGAATCCTCAGTATCAAAAAATATATACTGCTTTTGATCTTTTAATTAAGTCAAACTTGCAAGAGAGAAGGATAGTGGCAGAAAAACAGAAAAGAAGAAGTTCTCTTTCCCATATCCACTGCAGGTAGCTTTAGAAACAATCAGAAACATAGAGTGACATTCTGCGGTACAAGACAGCAACTTTGCAGCCTTTTTTCCAAACCAAATTTACCTTGAAGGTGGCAAACATGCATGGATTCTGGGGCAAAGCCCAGCGGTAAGCAGTGTGCTAAACCCAGCCCATCGGTGGTTGTGATGCCATGATGCCAAGAGCGCAGCTAAATGAGAGGAGACACAGCAGAAGCACCTGTACAGGCCAATAACTGCCGTTTACCAGAAGAACCCTGCTGGAACACGAGGCATTTGGCATAGTTTATATCAGTCCACACAGTCTCTGAATTTAGTCAAATCCATATGCTGGATTAAAAGAATACCCCAGCTCAGCATCCACCACTCTGGAACAGACTGCAGTCAGTTACACTCAAAGCAACCCCTATTTACCTCTAAACGTTGCTCTTTTAGCTTTTCAGTTACTTCTAAAGGCAAGATCAATGATACCCTTCCAGATGAGGGAAATAAGAATATTACAAGAACTGTAATCACTGCATCACCTGAAGTCAATTTTATCTGGTGACTGATACTAGTAAAAAAGAAAAAAAAAAAAAAAGAAAGAAAGAAAGAAAAAAAAACGTTTTCCCATTCCACTTGCCTACTCAGAAAAACCTACTTCTGTGGGCGCACAGCTGCTAAGTCTCCTAGGAGCCTACTGAGGTTTATTGAGGAACTGCAAGACAGCAAGAGGTTTTAAACACTCTTCTGACTAAATTCTCACTTCCAGGAAAACTAAATCACTGCAGTTCACATATGTCTTTTTGAATTAGAAGAATGTTATTTCATAAATACTTGATGTCTTAACACTGTTTATTGGAGTTCAGATACGAAAAAGAAGATTTGGACTGAAAATAAGCCTTTATGATAATGAATAGACTGAGTCACAGGAAAACCACATTGATTGACTTAATAGTTAACTGCCAGTCATTTTCCTCATTGCTTTGTTAGGGGTGTTTTTAACTTCAAATAAATTGCATCATTATCTCTACCAGTAAAATGTAAATTCCATTTGAGTTTTGATAAAGACCATCAATACAAGAAAATAATTACTTTAATGTCCGTCGCACTGATGGATTCTTAGAAGCTGTATTTTTACAATGATACGTTAAATTTTTTATCAGTTTCCTTAGTGAGGTCAGCACTATTTATAAGCACTGAAGATATTCTCAGAAAATACAAGAAAGCATGGCAGTAACAATATATGGAACAGGAGCACTAGGACTATTTATAGTTACGCTGTCAGCAGCTCACCTATTGCTAGTGGCTTTTCTAATGTTAACTCGCTTAACACCTGAACCAAGAAGGTACTTTAGCATCTCTGGAAATGGAGGGGGCTAACTGTAAGTTTAGAATGAGGCACCTGACTATGAAAACTGTGTTCACATGCAGACAAGCAGGGAATTGTCACAGGCAGCAGACTGCTGACGATGATGAAATCCCAGCAGGGCTACAGCAGAGCCTTTGAGCCTCATCCTCCTTGGCTGACTTGGACCACCAATGCAGCAGGCCCCACGGCGCTGCTGCTTTTGTGGGGAGAAGGGAACACAGAGCGCATTAGAGAGTGAGCAGTGTTGAAAAAAAATTGCAAGAGCTGAGGAAGGAAGCCTGGGAGCTGGCTGAATTCAGCACTGCCTTCCCACTTGCTGGCTCGTGGTGCTCTATAGCCTCAGAGGAGCTTGGGCACTTGTGAGCTGTTCTTACTCCTCGAGTGGCGAAAGTCAATACCACCTTTCTTACTGCAAATTCTTAACCAGGTCTTACTGAATTCCTTGCTAAATTGCAGCCTGTTTTATAAATGCAAGAAAATGTGATACAGCAAGCTTGTCCAAAGCCCTATAGTCAATGCTGGCACAATCAGGACTATAAATTCTTTCCAAATCCCACACTCATTTCCTAAGATTGGAGTTCTTTATAGAGGAAATAAAGACTGAAGGTGTGAGTAGACAAGTTTTGATTCTTATATTAAAAGAACCGTGTTATTCTTTATTATAGCTTCAAATGTTTGTATAGAATGCACAAAAGTTTTTGGCAGGGTTTTGCAATTTATTATGATATTTTACTGCCTTATCTGAAGTCTTTTGGAAGTTGCACTGAAAGACACTCAAATGTACAGCCTAAAAACGGAAGTCCTTTTTGTCTTACTTCTATAAACAATTTAGTTAATTGCAATAAAAAACTAATACTGCAAGTCCCACCTGGAATACAAGCTGAAATATAGGATAAACGTAAGACAAGGAGGAATGGTATCACACTCACATGATTTACAATAGCAAGGCTCAGTGCTATCCCTGTGATAATTTATTCCAAGGAACCACTTTCATTTTAATAGTGGTCAGGGTCCAGTTCTTTTACACTCTGGTGAGGTTCCCTAAGCTGGACACTAATAGACTGCTGGTTTTGGATGATCTTCAAATCCCCGTTTGGATCTGGAGACCCTTGAGCTTTCTTCCACCTGAGTGAACTGCAGCGATAGCCCTTTCTTTCATTTTGATTTAGCATTGATTTTGGTTCATGCTTACATCCTAGCCTGTTCCCAGTGGCAATTCAGAAGCTGACTCACAAGTTCTTCCATCAACCCTGCCATGGGGCCAGCAACCCCTGGGACAGGGGAAAACAAGTCAGAGCAGGAATTGTTCCAGCTCTGCCAGCTTAATTGCTGGAAATGTGCCAGAAGCTTCAGACAGCTTCAATAGCAGGCCTTTGCTGATCTGACTTACTTTGACAGAAATGAGCCAGGGAGCGCACAGGCAAGCTGCTGCACCCCCTCAGTGGGAACCTTCGGCAGCTCGGTAGTGATGAATGGCAGCAACCTCTTCCATCGACACCGCAGGAGCCACGGGCCAACCCACTTTATTCAGAAGTTGCCCAGCTCAAAACGATTTCTACAATTGATCTTTTCCCATCCAAGCTCATTTTGTGTCAAATGAGTCAAAATGCTGGCTCCTCTGAGAAGGTACAAACCATAGTTTTGTTTTATTGAACTGGAATGTTTTACTTTGGTATGAAAGCATGTGATTTTTTTGAGTACTTTTTGAACTCTGTTAGCATAGCTGAAACAAAAAGTGTTTCCCTGTAAACCTGGCCTGAAGATGCTAGGTGTCTAGCTTGAAATTAATATGTTAGCTACTTTTAAACTCTGACAGAAAATCCCAGCCACACTTCCAGATAGTAAAATCCTCACAATTAAAATATTTGAACATGGTTCAGAGACTTGTCTAAGAACACTTTATAGTCATCTTTACCTCTGGGCACACAAGTCGGCCAATGACTTCAGTACAGCTCAAAGGCTGGCACGATTAAGTTTAAGAAGTTTAGCCAACAAATACAAATGTAAATCAGATAAATGCAGCAAATACCAAACCCCTTCATTTTAGTGAGTTACCAAAGGAGTTTTGAATGGAAAGTCATTTAATAAAAAATGATGCCACAAGTAGCATTTTTGTCTATTCTGAACTACAAACAACACCAATAAACACAGGAGAGTTACATTCTGCTCTATAGTACCTTTTCCTTCTCTCCCAAATACACCATGCTATATTAAGGCACCTCTCTTGGGACCAAATATGCTGTGCCAAATTTGGCAGGGAGAGCCTGATCACTGAAGTCTGCAGAAATATTTCAATTGATTTCAGTGGGCTTTGGAATCGGCCCATATTGACATCCATTCAACTTCATTGAAGGAAGCTTTCCTGTGGAGCTGCAGCAGCCAATGCAGCCATAATGACTTCAAAACCAAGCTTTAAGGCCACTGCCAGTCAAATAACATCAGAGCAAGTGAACAACAGCAGAAGGAGCTCATTACTATTTATCTAGATTTTTTTAAAAAGTATTTATTTTCTGAGCTCACTACTGTATTTTCCAGGTGACAAAAACTTTCAACTTGCCTTTCATTCCTCTTAGATTTTCTGGTCTAAGATGCAAACTACTTATTTATCTCAGGCCACTGAAATAAACATAAGGATTACATGAGGAGAATAGGATGAACATACCAGACTGAAAGGATGAAGAAACATTAATGCAGTTGGGATTTTGGGCTACCTGCTAGCAGCCAGCATCAACTACTTTTTATTTATTTATTTATTTCCTGCCATTAAACTCATACTAAAGTTCCACTAACATCAACAGGAATTAAATATGAGCTTGCTGCATAGGATTTGGCATTCTCTCTTGTCACCAGTCAGATTCCTTTCTGGCTCAATGGACAACACACACTTTTACAGCAGGTCATTTCAATACAGAAGTTAAAAGACACGCTAGCCTTCCACACCTGTTTCTTGATGCAGCATATTTTTTACTTGCTTGAGACATTCATTTCCTCAGATATGATGCCATAATTTCAAGGGCACTGTTTTAGGAACAAGGGTGACTGTGTAAATATGAACATAAAAGATAAGTGTCTCATTGTGTTCTGGACAGGGATGCTCTTGTGAGAAATGAATTGGGAAAATCCAAAAGAGAATTTACAGCCAACTCCATGGGAAATGTTCATCAATTAGAGTAAAGGACTTTAGTGAGCATCAGTGGGAGAGAATTTCCTAAGGCATGCTTAAATATGTCTAGACGAGAGTGACACTCATTCCTTTCATAATGCCAGAGCAGGAAATGTTAACTTGGCTTTTAAAAAAGGAATAAAAAAGAGTTGCATGCTATTTTATGCGATTCTGAAAACACAAAATACTCAACAAACAAGGTCTTGGGTCCAATAATAATTGTTTCTTCTGCTTATTGGAGTCTTCATTTGATAATGTGATCCTAAAGGAATGATTCAGAAGGGCTCCCTGCAGTCCTTATTTCATTAACTTTTCAAGAACCAGATGCAAATCATATTTCAACCTCTTTAAAAATCTATACTGGTTTGGTGCTTCTGGACAACTGACTCAGTGCCCAAAGGCATATCTATATTGTGACATCTTTAATAAATGCCTGCTCGCCCCCAGTTCTCTAACTCCTATACATTAACTTTACTAAAGAGAGCTAATTATCTCTTCCTTCAATTTAAGTATTCAAACTAAACCCAGCATTCTGCAATCCCACCAAGGAAAGAAATCCCTCTTCCTACACAGTCCCACTGTTTACTGAAAATCCATAATACAATATGGGAATTCTTTAAGTTATTTGTCCTTTGAGCCTTGAATGACAGTGGCTCCTGACCAGCCTCACTTAGCTGGTCTCACTGCCCAGATGACGGCAAATAGTTTGCTAAAACCCTGAGTCCCTTTTAACCCATCAGAAGAGAGAGAGTAAACATCAGCAGAGGCTGCTGCAGTGCAAAGAGCACTTACGCTACCTTAAAAACTGGCAAAACGAATACAGGAATTTATATTGACTACTAAGCACCTGCAGTCCAGTTCTTCCTTTCAAATACTGGTGATTTTGTCCCATCCAGGGTCTTTGAATCACTCAAGGAACCTGATCTACCGCAATTAAATACTGTCAGGATGACTTGAAACCTATGACTCCTACACATGTCTCAGAGCCGATGAAAATAACAACCCAGGCTGTGGTTTCGTCTCTTGAAGATCCTCTCCTTCCCCATTCAGAGATCCAGGCATTCCCATTTTGCTAGAATCCAGGCAAAGGTGCATTTTACAAGCATGCCCCGGGCTGGAGTGCTGTTTATAAGCCACCCCATGCTCACTGCATTATGCATGCATCCCCCGCTGGAGGATTTGTAATGCGACCTCTGCGTACCTGCCAGGAGATGGGGGAGCTATTGGAAGCCCAAAGCAGCTCCCTCCCTCCCCTCCCTCTGCCACACGGTGCTCACGAAGGCTCCCGCAGTGGAAGCAGAGCCAGGTGCCCCTCTCTGCCCCGAGCCGGCATCCCCGGACCCCCCTTGTCCCTCCGGTCCGAGCCTGCCAGGGGCAGCCCCTACCCCGCAGCTCCCCAGCCCCGTGCCGATTTCCATCTCCGCAGAAGGGGAAGCCCAACCCCTCCCCGAGCCAGGTGTCCTTGTTGGTTTTTTTGGGGGGGGAAAAAAAAAAATTACTAAAAAAACGGATCCACATTTAAACCAAAGTGAGCAGCAGCTCTTAGAACATCCCTGGGAAGCCGGACAGCCGATGCGACCTGGAACCTTCCTTCTTTTATGTGTCCCGTCCCCCCCCCCCGCCTCCACCGGCCGTAGCAGCCCGGTGCCCGCCGCAGCCCCCCCGCCCTGGCACCGCCTCCTCCGAGCCCCGCGCTCGCCGCCGCCCCCCCCGCCCGTGCGCGTCGCCGCGCCGAGCCCCCGCCGTGCCCGGCGCTGCCGCCCCGCGGCATCCCGCAGCGCGCTCCCGGCCGGGGGGCGATGGGCGAATAGTCGGCGATAGGGCCGGGGGGGGGGGCGGCCGGCCCCGGTACCTCCGAGCTGCTCGAGGGGGCGGGCGGGGGGCGGCTGCGGCAAAGCGGCTCCGAGCCCGACCTCGATTCGCTTGCGGGACCGCGGGCAGCCGGGGGCGCAGCGGGTGAGCTGAGCCAGCTAACCGGCGGGAGGATTTGGGGTAAGTAAGAGGTTGTCCCCCTTTCCATCCCCCTCCACCCTGAGGGGACGCTGCTCATTTGGGGCCGGGGAGCGGGGCTGTGCCTCTGCAGGAGCGCGGCGGGTGCGGGATGCGCTCAGCCGCGCTGCAGCGCCAGCACTTCGCCAACTCCCGGCTGGCCGCTCCGCCCGCCTCCCCAGCGCCAAACCCGCCCGAAGTTTGCTATTTTTTGGCGTTCTCTCCTTTTCCTTCTTGTTTAAACAAGTTTGAAAATATCGCCAGCCTCAGCGGAGCGCAGCCGGCCGGCTCTGCGCACCAGCCCCCGCTGCTCGCAGCAGCCCCCGCTGGGGCAGCTCGGAGCCGCCGGGGGCGGCAGAGCCGATGTAACCCTCCCGGCCCCACCGGGACAGCCGGGGGCGACCCGGGGGGGGACCCAGGACCGGGTCCGGGGCCAGCCCAGGCGGGGAAGGGCAGCCCCGTACGCGGGGCAAGCCCGACCCCTGCAGTCGGGCGGCGGAAAGCCGCCTGGGCTCGCTGGGACTGCAGAAAAAGCCCGGCAGGGCTGGAGCCGAGCCGGCTGCCGCTCCGGGCTGCCCTCCCCGGGCTCTAGGGGCGGGAGAAGGCGTTGCAGCGGGTATTAATCTTTTTCCGCTCGTTTTGTAGCAGCCGGAGAGGAAAGCCCTCTCCCTCCGCCGCCTCCCTGCCCCGGGCATGTTGGCAGCGCCCCGCTGAGCCGTGCGGAGTTTGGGGTAACTCGCGTCTGGCCGCCCTGGAATAGAGACGCTCTCCGGACCGGATCGGTTGGGGTTTGTGGTCTATGTCTTGTTGGGAAATCTGGTGGATTTTTTACTCGCTCGTGGAGGAAGAGCCCTGTGCTGGCAGTCGGCTTCGTGCTCTTTTTTGGAGGGCGAAGGAAGGGAAGGGATCTCGCTTGAGCCGTACAGAGAGAGAGCTCGGACATGTGTTGTCAGCACATCTGGGGAATACAGGCTGCAAGTCCGAAAGGAAAATTGCTGGGATCGTTCAAACTGCGATATTGATCTTTGTTATTTTTTTTCGCCGAGGGATGCACTTGGCATGAGAATCGGAGGATGGAAATTGTTTGGGAGGTGCTTTTTCTTCTGCAAGCGAATTTCATCGTCTGCATTTCAGGTATGCAACCGGCATCGAAAGGGCGGGCATGGGGGAGAAATACCCTTCAGTGTTCCCAGGGCTTCCCTTAGCAAGGGGCAAGAGGTACGGCTACATCCAAGTCAAAACAGTAGTCAAAAAAATGCATGAACAACATACCATGTGTGGAACGTGACAGAAATCCCCAACTATAATGCCCCCCTTAATTCCGCTACCTGTTTCGTGATTATGATACGTTGGTTGCAAGAAATAACCACGATGTGCTGGTTAAGGAGATGCTTCAAATTCCTAATGTGCTAATGGCTGTGATAATTAATCCCACCATCACAGTAATCTCAGAATTTCATAGTTCCTGAAGTTCTTAAACTCGGCTGATCTGTGGATCTTACAAGGTTTGCGGTTCATTGGCAGACTTGTCATGTTCTGCTGCCACAGTTCAGGGACCGCAAAGGGAGGAATGATACTAACGAACGTGCCTCTGCTTTTAAACGGGAGCTTTGCTGTGCCTACGCTCTTAAAATGATTTTTTTTATTTTAATAACCCCATCCAAAGAACGCCTTGGGGGCTGGGATTCCAGCTTTAGGCTTCTCATGTTAAGCTTGAAATGCTCTCTCTCTCTCCAGTATGTAGAAATCAGGTAATTTCAGTTGTCACCAGAGCTTGTCCAATTAATGAATAGGCACGGCCGGGTGTCTAGCGTAAAGGATTGGAACAATTTATTCTGGGGGAAAACACTCCCTTCTGCTGCAAAAGCCCTGGCTGCCTTGTTAATTTGTCATGTCAGTCATGCTGGAATAATTATGTTGCGGGAGGCAGTGGAGGGGAGGTGGCCAGTTTTCTAGTTTGGGACACTCTGGGGAGCCCCATGGGGATTCAGCTGCCTGCGGCTCCTGCTGCTCCGCTTCCCTGCAGGCGGCTGCTGCCCCCGAGTTGTTGCGTAAGTCCAGAAATGGGAACGCGAGCAACAGCAGGCAGAACGCTGCAGGGGGGCAATGGGGCGTCCTGGTGGGCATCACAGACTCCCCCCTGGAGATGCCTGGGGAGAGGGAGCCCCGGAGCTCCCCTGGGACTGCGCAGACACGGGCCTGGCCCAGCACCCAGCCAGCAGCGCCTGCAGCATCTCACCCTGAGAGCGCCTGCCTGACTGCGCTCTCTGCAGCGCTGCCCGGCTGATCCACCCCTGCAACCCTTGGACCGGTGACACTGGTACTGACATTTGGGGTGGCAGCATCTACAGTAATTTGTACTGCCTGTGCCTTCCCCAAAACTTCTTGTATTCCTGAGCAAATTCTGTTGCTCTCAGCCTGTGGGGTACACGAGTCCTTCTTTTATCCTTCCAGACCGGCACCATCTGCCACCAGCCACCCAGGTGACGCTGGCAGCACCCCAAGCTGACCTTCTACTTGTGCCCACTGGTACCATCAGAATAATTCTCTTTCTCGCTCTTTAGAACCGCAAAACCTGCTGCCTCTTGTCATTTAAATCTCACACTTATCTATTTAGCTCAGCATGATATGCCACCTGTACAGTTCCCTTCAAATTAGGCACTTCTGTAAGTACCACAGTGAGAATTGAAAAACAAACTCTCATCCCTTTTTTGGCTATTCTGACAGTAATATCTCAAGACAGAAAAAAGCTGTCCCATTCTGTGCAGGTCCTTATGCCACACATTTAGCTGCCAGGGTTTCCTAACCTTCCCCCCTCCTTTTCTCACCTTCAGACATGGGAACCCAGGCATCTGAAACCAGTAGTGGGATCAGTCCTGCAGGGGCTCTCTGCACTCTCCGTCTCCCTCTAGCATTAAAAACAGCCTATTTTCTTTTTCTCTTTTTTTTTTTCTCTTTTTTTTTTTTTTTTTTGAGTAATACATTGAATAAGTGAATGATGGGATGTTTTTGCTTCATGGTTAAAGCTGTGGTTTCAGATAATTTGTTTTAACCACACACAGGATGAATGCATGCATTTAGCCTTTCTTTTTTTCTTCTTAGGGATTTTTATTTTTTTCAGGAATCCTTCGTCATCTTGGTGAAAAGGATTAAGATTTGTAGATATCTGACTGGCACTAATACTTTGTATCTGTCATCCTTTTTACACTACGTTTTGTAGCGTATTATATAGCTGGGATGTCTGGATAACAGTCTAAGTAAGAGAAAGTGTAATGAAGCCTCTCAAGGTTTGCTGCAGCTTAACACACGTTTTCAGAAACTATGTATTTTTAGCACTTCAGCACTGGTCCTTCATTCAACATGTTTCTTAAAAAAGACACTATTTGAGCACATTGCTACAAATTACAGGAATGTGAATTAAGGAACGTGGTAGCATTTTTCTTTTCTTAGTGAGTTAATTGTTTCAGCAATGAAGACTGTTCTGTGCGTGGATCTTTCCTGAACATTAGCAAAGACTGAATTCAGTGTGTATCTAAACCTGTGGTGGCCTTCCTACTAATTTCAGTGGATATTTGGCTTAGGGCCTTTTAAAGGCTGCTGTTCAAAGGGATGGTGTTAGTCACTGAACAAAATTGACTATTAAGTTAGCTTATGAGTAATTTATCATTATTAGTAAACTTATTTATTAAAGATAGGTTTGATGTAATGTCACACTGTCTTTTGGTATGTATTTACGTGACATTTAAGTATAAATTGTGCTGAATGTAGTACTTACGCTGTTTCTTCATTAGATTAAATAATGAAGATATAGCACAATTGGCTTTTTGGTGTCTTGTGTGAATTTTTCTAAGACTGTAAGTTTTGGTGGTATCTTCAGAGTACTTAGAATATGGAAAGCAATTTAATCTATTAAAAAGAGGTATATATGTTTTCAAAATATTTGATACCTAACATATTATTTATTGGTCAGTTACCTGTGTGTAAGTTAGATTGCTTGGTTTGGAAGAAATGGTATTGATATCTACAAATATATATATATTTTTTAATTACTACCATGTATGTTTGGGAAATGATGTATCAGTGAACTTTGTAAATAGAATATTTTTGTTCTCTTGACACACTGAATTAAGGCTTTTGCTACTTGAAATTGTTTGTTTGAAAGGATAGTCTAGTTCCTTTGTACAGATGCAAACAAGAAATAAGAATAAATTGAAGGACCAAGAAAACAATTTCTGTCCTTTAGAAAGAAATGAAAGCCCTCTCTTTCCTTCTATGTCATGATGCGTATTTATTCCTTTGAGTTGTAGTCTCTGAGGAAAACTAGTCATGATTTGTATTATGATTTTCAAGGGTTTGTTCCTTTTTATGATAGCACAGCATAAAAAGAACACAGGGTATTTGAAGTGAAGATGTCCTGTAGACAGAATGCTGAAAAAAGACCCTCTGGTTGTTGTTCCTTTGAAGATGCAGATAATCATATCATGGGGACTATACTGTTTGTATAGAAAAAGAATTGTAGTTGTTGGCATGATGACCAAGATATCCTTCCTGGATGAGAATACTACCTCAGATTAATTATCATCAGTGTTCTCAGCTGTAGGTGAGATGTTTTTGATCCCTTAATGGCTGCCACGTTTGCTTGCATAGTCATTTGTATAAACAATTAACATTTTTTGTGATTCTACATATTAAAAAACAATTTCATGATAAAAATCAGAATGCTGTTTTCAAACCCTTGCAGGGTACTTCATTTAAATAAGGAAGTACTACTGTAGTAGGCATTGATTAAGAAGATATCTATGTACATTTTCTGTTAATCCATCAACAAAATGATTTACAGAACCTGTATGTTCAACATCCTTGTGGCTTCCTATGAATTGATATATTACCTTTTACTGTTTTGGCTTGCGGGAACTAATATGGATGAAATTCATGCAAGCCCTACAGCTCTCATTATTTGAAAGCATTTTCATCCTTTGCTGTCATCCTAAGTCAGGTAGGGGCACATCCCTTCTATGATGTAACTGCTTCAGCCTGTTTGGCAGCACACACAGGAGTCATAAATCACATCTCATGAACAACTATGATGGTATTAAAAAACTTCTGGGTATCAAGGAATCTCCTGTGTATTGAGCATCTCCTGGCATTGAGGTCTATGAGTGTTCTTGGAGCACAATTGCACTTCATTTTCCATCTTGCTGCTTCTTCAGTCTCTGAGCTCTTATTACCTGGCATAACACAGAGATGTCCTATAGGATCTCTAAATTATGCCAGGGCTTGAATTAGCTATTGAATGATGATGTGTAAGGTCTGATAACTCTTCTTCTCCTGCCCTTATACAACTGGAGGTAATTCAAGGCAGCATGTGTGCTTGTAGAAGAGAATACTAAGGCTCTCATGTCCATTAGTTGCTAATGCTGAATGCTTCATTGTTATGTTTGGACAAAAACGTTGAAACCACGTTAATTATTCTTAAATAATGTCACAGAAATAGCATTTTCTGGCACTTTTGTTAAGAAATGCGATATCCAAGGGGAAGGAATTATTCATAGCACATATATATGCGAGAGGAAAGCAATCACTAGGCGCACAGGCATGTGGAATATGCAGCCTGGTGCATCTGGTGACTAAGAGCTTCTGGCACCCAATCCACTATAGTATTCTTTTCTGCTTTATCCTATCTCCACAGCTTCATGTGTGTGGGCAAACCTTCATGCTTGCATGGGGTTTGTTGATGTTACTGAAAATCCACGTGGACTCAATCCTCCTGCTCACATTCAAACACAGGATGGAGGCCATATGTTGTATCCAAAGACTCTCAGTTTCTTATCATTTGAATGCTTTCTCACTTCAGAGATGTTGCCGCCTTTTCAAAAGGTGTGAAGATGTTTCTGCTTTAAAATTCTATGGAAATAGCCTTGTAGTCTCCTATAAATGTCTGCTTTACTTTTGTGTGTGTGTGTGCGTGTCCTATGTTTTTCATCATTCTATTTTTGTTGTTAGTTTTACAGCTAGAGCGTGACCAGATAGGCGCTAAAGTGTCAAAACAACGCCAATATTTTTAGCCTATGTAAAGGTAGTAGAAGGGAACATTTATGAATAGTTTTGCACATATTATGCTGAGCTATTTTCCATCCAATAAACTGAGGGGAAGAAACTGGTTATCACTGCTATTGTTTTCCAAATCTCAGTGATGAATATATCCAGCTTTCAAAGGGACCTCTTGTCCTTATTGTGTTGCCTCATTGGTAATCCAATTGAACTAGATACTAAGCCTCCAAAACAAAATTATTTAAAACAGGAATAAAACCCCAACTCAAATAGGCACTCTCACTTTAAAGGTATTCTTTAAGTCTTTTTAGATACAGCTGATGTTAGAGAGAAATTTTGCCCTTGAAAATGTTTCCGTTTTAAAGTCTGTTACAGCTAGACTTTGAATTCAGCAAGGACTGAAAGGGCTTGCCATCTGCATTATGAATATTCCTTGTATAACAATGAACAAGGAATTCTGCCTACGATAAAAGGCTGTTTTTCTGATTTGTTGCTATTGGTCAAAGCATTGCTTTCCCACTTGGCTGATAGGCTGTCATTTAGATGAGGAGTGAACTGCTGTTTTCACCGTTACCAATTGTTTATTGTTAAACTTAACATGGCAAAGAATGAAGTGGAAGATTGGTCCATCTGGTCTGTTAATAGAAGACTATATAAGCTTGTTTTATCATCATCTTATTACCAGCTCAAGCATTAGACAAAACTAGATGACAGTTACGGACAACATTGACATATTGTGATAAGTGTTATTTTGATCCTATCTTCCTTTCATCTTAACTATGCATCATGTTGGGAGGAACAGAAAATAGGCATCAAAGTTTTTAATGACTTGTTTAGAGGCAACATTGTTTAGTATGACTGTATTTCCATTGTAATCATAGAATGGCTCGAGTTGGAAGGGACCTAAAAGATCATCGTAGTTCCAACCCCCAATGCCAACAGAAGATGCAGAAGGGCCTGTCCATACAGTGGAGAAGAAATGGAACAAAATTCCATTGTGATAGATAAATTGAAACAGTAATGTTAAATAATTAGGGAATACATTCTTTAAAAAAGGGTAATAGGATAATTTATAGCCCAAACTATTTACATTTGAATTCAAAGTAGAATGTTTTATTGCTGATTTAACCATTGATTGTTAAAAAGCTATCAAGGGTCTTCCACTGAAATTCCACTGGGTCTTGAAGATATAATAGGAAGTTATTGTTGTCATAAAAAATAGATGACTGAAACATTTTAGACCTATGTTCTGTGCATAGTAACCTTTCTGGTGATACAGGCAAGTACTGGCTGTGTCATAGGCAGTGTTATTTATCAATATGGGAAAGGTTTTCATGCAGTACTTAGCAGTTGACAGTTGAGGTAAGAAGGCATAAGGAAACCTATATTTATACCCACTTTAAAAGACCTTGTAACTCTGAAAATGTTATAAATGGCTTTAGTGTTAATGAGATTTGGGCCTTACAACTTTCAAAAACTTGATGCTTGACAATGAGAAAAGCTTTAAATGGCAGATCTCTGTGCTACTGTTGAGAACAATGGGGTGCCATGTACAGTTCTATCCAGGGCTACAGCCCTAAAATATTTTCTTTTTTCTTTTATTCATCTTGAAAAATAATTGGTGATTAGTTCACATAGACACAGGGTAATGAAAGCAATAGGCAGAACTAAACAAAAGATGCTTTCACTGTTTGGTGTATTTTTCCATACAAAAGTATTTGTGGTTTAGATTTGTGGATCTGTATTTCTGTAGTTAAAATAATATTAAATTTAAATGTCCCACAGTGTCATCTTTTGTAATATTACTAGAAAAATATCACAGCAGCTATAGTTCACAAAAAAAAAAAAAATTAGAATGTACTTTTTAACAAGATATGTTATATATAAGATATAATATATGATATATATATATATATATATATATATATATATATAAGATTTAATGTTATCTGTTCATTCTGACGTTCTTTCTTCCTTTCTGTATCAAGTGCTTAACTTGATCAAGCTCAGAATACCCTATGTTTGTCATCTGGCTTTTAAGTATGGAGTTGTGCACTGTCTGGTCCAAAGTGGCTTTTAAGCACATGCAGGCAGGAGGAAGCTAAGCTCTAAATGTGTTGACATCTCTAGCTTTTGGAAGTAATGTTTGAGTAGATGGATTTAGAGGGAAAATGTGGGGTTTTTTTGCAAAATCATCTTGTCAGTTTTGTGGGTTGCTTCCAATTTAAGTTCTTTCCTACTGTTAACTACTATAATGCCCTGTTCTGCTTCAAGAATAGTCCTCAGAATGGAGTTTTTCTGTTCTGCCACTGGTAGAAAGACTAGCATAGCAGGACTCCTACATAATTTGCCTTTTTAATGCTGCAAGATAATGAGCAATACTGAGAGGCCTTTTGGTGCGCCTGAGTGTGGAAAACTGCATCGTTTGAAGTGACGTTGGAATGACCATGCCTTCCAGCAAACTGCCTGATGGCTCTTCTGGCAGTTGGGTAACTGAAGGAGTGGGAAGGATTGCTACTGCCACAGCTAAATTTTATTTTGCCAAGTGACATACTTGAGCTACTAGAAGGAGCGTTATTTTGCATTTGCCACTGTGGCAGAAAAAAAGAAACTGATTCTAATTTTCTCTTTAGGAGAAAGGTGGTACTGACGATTGGTGCATGCTGGCAGTAAATCATAGTAATACTTCAATATACAGTCCTCTGAAAATGAAATTTAATTGAGAATGAGCTATTTGTTCATACATGGGTGGAAAGCCATAGCATTTGCAGGTATGTAATATCCCATAGGGGAAGCTGCAGTTAGTTATGGAAAGGAAGGGCAACTGTTGCTTGAAAGAAAAGGTGTTTGATGCTTGGGAGGGTGTGAACAGCCACTGCCAGCAGATTTGTCTGAATGGGATTGTGCAGTCTGGATTTTTCCAAGAATGAAAGTAATGGTTGGAAGATACTGGGCTGTACTTCAATAAAAAAGAAAAAACAATGGTGTGGTTCATCAGTAAACCTTAGAATAATTTGCAGATAGTAAGTAGTGTTGGTCACACTTCCACAAAGGAGAATCTGAGGTAAAATGTTGTGTGACAAGTCACCCAACAGCAATATAAATATTTAATTACAACTCATTTTCACTCTCACTTCCACTTTGAAGCACTAGAATTACTCTTAAACCATGTTTCTGGTCAGGGTCTGACACTGAATCACCTCAGTGAAATGAGGGAGCCCGTGGGTGCCGGAGCCAGGAGGGAAGGTGCTGACAGGCCCTGGGGGGCAAGCCCATGGGCTCTGCAGGCTCACCCCAACACCCCCAGGATCTGCCTGTCCCTTCCACATCACTTCTAATCCTACACAGCCGTGTAGCCTTGGCTCAGACTGCTGTGGCAAGAGAAGCCACGTCTGGTGCCTCTGTGGCTCAAAACTGCCTTTAACCTCAGCCCCCCGCCTGCCCCTCAGCCATGCTCGCCCTGCCGCTCCTCACCTCACCTCGCCTCGCTGACTGGATTAATCGGCTTGACAGCGGACCTTCTTTGGGGAACATGTCTCCTCTCCTTGCCACAGTTGTGCCCGGTGATGGCAGGAGGGTGGCTGCCCTGCGTGGCTCTCCCTGGACCTGCTGTTCACCTCAGGGACAGTGCCCCACAGGCCAGTGACTGCCCCCTGTGGCACTTCCTGTGCTTGCAAATGCCTTCTGGAAACTTCTGGAAACAGTGTCTCTGAGGTACATACTAAGTAAGCTGCCTCTCAATTTCTGTCTAGAAGGGGGACGGCTGAGCTGGATGATGAAAACCAGGCAAATCTGCCCCTGAGAAACATAAAATAACCATTTCTAAACTTCTAAAACTTCAAGGGCTATGGTAGTTTCTATGAAGGGCCTGTGGTAGTTTCTGCTCCTTTGCCTCATGCAGTTTGCTTCAGATAGATTTATCATAGAATCATAGAATATCCCGAGTTGGAAGGGACCCATAAGGATGACTGAGTCCAATTCCTGGCTCCACATAGGTCTACCCAAAAATTCAGACCATAATTATCCTTGGTGTTTAAACTTGCGTGGCTTCATGGCATGGAGCCTGGTGTGTTCTCTCAGGGTCTGGATCCCTCCTCCTCTCTCTGCCTGTCCATTAGAAGGTATTTTTTTTTCTTAATACTAGCAGTGAAGATATGAGGAAGTACATTTATGGTGTATTTAAGAATCACATCAATTAGAGTTTCATTTAAATTGGTTTGCATGCTTTCCAGGAATTAGTGTATTACTAGGGTAAAATTCAGTACTGTATTACAAAGTTCTTCCATAAACGTGTTATTTAAATTCTGCTTAAATTTTTAACATTCATTCAGTTGGCCGCTTTTAAGTTTTTATTGTGACTAGGAGTAACAAACAGGTTCCTCAAAGTGCAGCACCTACGTGCATGCCTCATGTTTCACATCTGCCTTGTGCTGGCATAAGCAACAACCAAAGGTTGAGGGCACCACAGATTCTGGCCCCCATTTTCTTTGGAGTTCATGGTATCGGCAGACCAACCAATTCCTTTACTTACTGCTCTATAGCTATTGGATATGCCGTGCATATATATATGTGAATTTATTTTGTGGCCTCATCCCAGGGCATTTTGCTCATGATGTCTTAACTCCTGCTTTTTATTTTCCAATATATTCGCCTGGCTTCACCATTTATTTTTTATTTTTTGGTTAATATTCATATTTATAAGTGGTATCTTACTGTTGTAGTAAGTTTTCATGCCTGCTGGAAAGCAAAGTAATCTACAAGGACTCCAGTCTTCTCTCATTTGCCCAGATGATCCTGAGGCAGTTAGTAATTGCAAGTGGGATTTAAAGTTACCTGCAGATGCATAATTTTTATCCTCAGTAAAGCCCTTGGCTCTCTCCAAGGTGTTAACAATTCATCTTTGCCAGTCTGTAATTGTGTCTTTGCTCTAGAGTCACAGGTATTTAGCTCACTGTGGAACGGGATGCAATATAGAGTAATAAATAATATGATTTACCTTTATTAGGTAACATTAGTATGTTTTCATACTTGTCAGCTAAAAACTTATTCATCCTTTTTAGATGTTATCGTTATACATTAATGCATAGATTCAGCAAAATGCAAAGCGTAAAAGACATGCTTAATTGTTTTGCTGCATCTGAGTCTTAATATGCAATTGTGTAAAATAACTTAGAATAAGGATGTGCTTAAGTGCTTTGCTGAATCAAGGTCTAGCAGTGGTATCATAAACAAGTAATGCAAAATCTTTGAAAATGCCCAGCTAAAATGAGCAGAAAATTTCATAATCACTGATTAAGTTAAGCAGTTGTATAGAAAATAGTTTTGATCTAGGTAAAATTGTATTAGTTCTTTGCGTGGTGAAGTCAAGATGTGGACTTTTCTAGTATGACAAACATAGCAAGAGAGAGTACAATCAGAATAAAAATTATTTACATTGTAATTAGTTAACTTTCTCTATATGGATGCCCTGAATGAAACAGATGCCATTTTTCACAACAGTAAATAGATTACCCCTAGACTGTGGTAAACAAAAACAAAAATAGCAAGAGATGTGTGACTGTACACAATCATTTTAATGTGTGACTTTCTGTTCCACTTTTTTTCCAGTACAAATTTTTAATTTATTTTGATCAAACCTCAAGTACTGACATAAAGAGGACATCCTGTGTAGAGAGACCTGGGCTCTGGTGCTGTCTGTGTGCCTGCTGGAGGTATGGCCGCACCACTGGGTTGTGTGGTGAGGGAAGACCCGCAATACTGGGTGCTGAACAGTGGTGCCTGGGTAAACCTCATGCCAAGTTTGTGCAAGCACCTGGGATGGTCTAAATTGCAAAAGCAGAGTTTAGTCAAGCTGAAACAGGGAACTTCTCATGGGGAATATGTAAAAAAAATTGTGGTTCATTCTACCCCTCTGTGTGTTACCAAAATAAACCAATCATTGCCTCTCTACTACTGAGGGAAGGTGGTAGCATAGTCAGTGTGTATAAATTGAAAAGTTCTTCATGTTTTAAATAAGGTCAGGCTTCATCTGTGGTGTTAAGAATAAATTTATACTGTGGTAAGAAAGTTTACCTAAGTATTGCACTATTTATTAAAATGGATAGATAAAGCTCTGTAATACATTTACATCATACTTAAGTATTTGGGCCATGACTACCAAAGGGCATGGAACCTGCAAACTTTGGTTTTAGTTGGTGCTACACAAACACTTAACTCTCATAACTTGTGCTCCTACCTCTCCCATTTTAACTTCCTTACTCTTTGTAACTGGGACTTTCTATGTCTTCATGTTTTTAAATACTTCCTTACTTCACAGTAATAAAAGAGCATATCTGACAAGATAGTCATCATCTTCCTTTTAATGCTCCTGAAAAAGAACTTGTGACTCAGATTTCAGAACACAGCACATAACAGTGAAATATAAATCGTTTCTGAAAGGTCTCTCTTTCAATGGCTACTTTACTGATATCCTGGTAATTGCTCTAGAAGGCCAAAAGATGAAGTTGTGTCTTGATCACATAATATCGCATTGCTGGACATCTAAAAATCGATTCTAGTCACTAAATAACCCAGAACCTAAAATCTTGGAAATAGAGCATTCTTAGGTATAATAATAGAGGACATAGCGTAATACTAGTTCAGTTAAAAAACTCTTAAGTGTTTTGGATGTTACTTTCACTCATATTATATAAACGGTACAGAAATAATCTCCTGGCATTTGCTTGGAATGACAGTCGTCAATACCTACACATTGATTAAAAGTCTTATGTAGAAACAAAAAATTATTTGTTTTACACAAATGTGTTTTGGATATTCTGTTGGGGGGGGGGGTATAAACTTTGCTAACATAGACTGAAATAAGGTCTAAAACAGAAGCTTCAGATCAGCTCCTAGATCATAGAGGTAGTATGCAATGGAATTACTCTGCCAAAAATGTTGGCATTGAGTTTAGTTAAGTATTAAGCAGAGGTATCGTGGTAAAAAGTCCCATTAAAAACACCCTGTGACCTCTGCTGCGGGATTCAGGTATGTGAGAGAACCATGCTTAGAAGCTTTGCTAGTCATGTGGTCAGAATGATTTTCAATCACTTTGGTCATTGCTGGATTAAAATTGAGGCTGCGGAGATTAATGGTCTGTTGTTACTAATCCACTAAACCTCTGTTCCTAGATCTTTTAAATTGACTGAACCTATAGATTGTTAGGTTACTGAGATATGGTTTGTAATGTTTTTAACTGTCTTTCTTGATGTTTGATGTTAGTAGTATCCCATTACAGCGCTCTTTGAGACGCTGATCTGGACTCTTCCTGAATGGAAGTGAATTTATACATTTTTATTTCTATTACTCTATAGAACAGTAAAAGTTTATATCATTTTAAATGAATGTGGACAAATAAATTTTTACTTTGTTTAGAGATGAGTTGTTATTAGTAGAAGCTCAAGTAAGAACAACATAAATTAGGTCTTGCTTTCACTTCCTTGGTACAAGGTAGTGCTTCCTTGGTACAAGGTCACTGCTCCTAACTGTCCAAATATCCACTACCTCTCTTCACTCTGTCTGCCACTAACAGTGCTGGTGGATTTCACCACCCTCTGGTGGAAATCCACATTCAGGTGGATTTCATTGGCATTTGAAGATGTAGTAAAATGCAAAATTACTGTTAGAGCTTTGGGGAAATTATGTTTTCTAAAACAGTGTAGGATTTGGATTAGTAGGGCTCAGGGCTGTTCCCAGAGTTCTAGCCTGGCTAGGCTTAATTTCAGTACTTATTTCTGTGCAAGTGTAAGAAGTTTTCTTCAGGTGAAAAACAATGTATAAAAAAATAAGAGGAAAGCAATGAGGAAATGGTTCATCCATGTAGAGAGATATGTGGAAATTTTGGGCACTACAGTGTAGTGGTTTGGGCTTCAGCAGGGATCTATGAAGAAGAGGCATGAAGAGAGCTTTACCAGGTCTTCATCAGTACAATATGGAGGGGACTGGAGTTAGAGGAGAGGGAATAGCATGCAGAAGAAATCAAATTGATAGTGGCTGGGAGAGTTCTGGGGACATATAGTTTGAATGGATGGTTTGATATTAGAGAAGCAGAGTGATGGAGGCCCTTATTATGTGTTTTGGGCCCTATTTACCACATCTGTGCTTAAAGTTGCAAATTGGAATTGTTTTGGCTTTCAAGTGTTTGCGATTTTCTGAAACACTCCATTCTAAAAGTGTAATTATAAAAAAAAAAAGAGTTTGATTTTGTTATAGAAGAATGTAAAATACATTCTTTTAAATATGATTTCCTTTGATGAAAGGAGTTGAGTACCTGGTGTCTGCCAGATTGGTGTAGATGCAATTTCTGCATGACATACAGAAGATGAAATGGGTTTTGATTGAATAAATAATGACAACAGTCTAGCTTTAAACAACTAGGTTTTGGTGTTTGTTTAAAACACAACGTAACTAACTCTTTAACAGGAAGCATGCTTAAATTATCATCTAATTATGTCTTGCTTTGAATGGGGTTTTGATTCCTATCATTATATGCTGAAAACAGGCAGAAATATTTTGCTTTTGTGTTCGCTGCAGGAGATTTGGAAAAGTCGTAGGAAAGTATGCTTTTGCATTTTAACTGCAATTGCATTATTCTGCTTGGGAAAAGGGAGTATAAATTAATTACCCATTAAACTCACTGAAAACGAACGCATTTCTGATTTAAAGGGTCACTATGTCATAGAATTTTATGATTATTAACTTACTACAAATATATTCTACATGTTTATACTAACATAAAGTAAGGTAACATGGCTTTAACTTTATAATTAACTTACAACTCTGTTAGGGAATTCTAGTAATTAAACTAAACCTTTTATTTCATGTGACCATCTCTGTTTCTGAACCCTGGTGATTTGGCTTATCCTTTTGCCTTCTGGTTATCACAGTAGTAGCATGTCTTGATTAAGGACTGCAAAGAGCTTTTACATCTGCTCTTGTCACAAAGCTATGTAGGATAAACTAGGCCAAAGAAAACTCATCATGCAAACTACAGACCTACGGTTATTTCTCTCCCTCCAGATTAAATAGTGTTTTCAAATAAAACTGGGGCTGTGGAAGTAAACTCGAAGTGTTCAAATGTTTTTTTGGCAATTTCTCAAAACTCACTTGAAAAAGAGAAAAATATTAACATAAGACTGAAATGTACATGTATGACTGTATGAAAGACGCGAGATCCCTTAAGAAGTTATTGTCTTGACTGCCATTAGGAAGTACAGTCCTTATCCTCCAGGAAATGAGAGTTCATCATCAAAATGAAAACAAGAGTTACACCTACTGAGGTGAGTAGACCAATGAGAACAGATAATGTGAAAATGAAAAGTGTCCTCTTTCTTACTTAAAACAGAAATACACGATGCTATATAAATACAAGGGCTCATATGATATTCTATAGAAGACTAATTTGTGAGAACTAGGCACTAATTAAGCTCCCAACATACAGGATCTGAGTAATGTTTGCAGCTCCACAGACAGGCTTTGAAGCTTAACCACACGTTGCAAGGGTGTAAGACCTGGCTCTAAATTACAGCCCCATGGTAGGATCTTTAGCCAGCAGTTTGGCCAGCCACTGATTAGTTCTTCCCACCTGATCAGGTTCACGTTGCAGACAGATGAGGCACCTGTTGACTGGAGCAACACCAAGTAGTTTCTCTGTATCCCTCTGTTTGTGACTGTCTACCGAACGGCTTCAGGATTAAGTTGAGTAGCCCTATCTAATAGCTGAAAATGTATTGTGCTGTCAGACTTATCTTTCTCTGTTTAGACACTTCAGGGACCAGGGGCTTGACTGTCCAGTGTCTACCATCCAAAGCAGCTATAACCCCAGTGAGTAAGTGAGAAATACTACTCTATTAGAATTACAGCAGTTTTTACCCTCTAGGCTTGAGTGTAAAATAACAAGCAAACAGATCCTGTGTTTATGTAAATCAGTGCAACTCAAAAGATCTTTTCTGTTTTGTAAGAGAAAGGAGCTAACTCAAAGCATGTGTGCTG
This sequence comes from Netta rufina, assembly GCF_964035555.1. Lineage (NCBI taxonomy): Eukaryota > Metazoa > Chordata > Aves > Anseriformes > Anatidae > Netta > Netta rufina. The sequence continues at coordinate 4,627,693 of NC_140143.1, read as the reverse complement.
CAGGATCAAGCCCTGGGATGCATCAGTGTGGTGAGTTAGGCTTTGAATCGGAAGTAATACGGCCACTAGCTCTGCTAACTGAAATGTTTATGCCATGGTTCTAATCCAGATTTAAGACTGACTTAAATATTCTAACAGTTACCAAATAAACATGTAGTTTGCTCATTTTGGGGGATTTGTTTTTACAGCAGTCATACAAAGAGAACCCTGTTATGGATGGTCCATTTTTTAAAGCTTCTGCCATCTCTTGCACTCTTGGTATTGCTGTTTTTTTCTCAGTTGCTCTTAAAGGCAATATTAACAGATGGTATGCATTGCTCATTAAATCTGCATCTACACCTCTCCAAGGACTGCAAAGATGTTGGGAAACAGACCATGTTACTGCAGTAAGTGCTTAGAAGCCTGGAACTTACTGTGCTATTCATGATCAGTTTTCACAATCAGTGCCTTTTGAGTACTATAGCAGTAGAGTTACAAATACATTGATTGAATATTTCTGAGTTAGCCAAGCCCAGGTATGTCCCACTTTCTCACAGATTGGATAAGGTGCCTGTGATTCTTTCATACTTGCCACACGCTCTTAGGCAGTGTTATAGCCAACAACTCTTCCCTTTTGTATAAATTAGGTTTTTAATGTTGGGCATTAAACCTAGACACCTGTATTAATTTCCCACCTCCTTTTACATCTGCTTGCTTTTCCTTAAGACTGCTTTCTCTGTGATACTTAGCTCTTCTTTTTCTCCTGTCTGCAGTGGTGACACTCTTTAAATAAGTTAGATACATAGATGTTACTTTTAGGCCTTTTCAATTCCAATGTCTGAAGAGACAGCGCTTTGATGTGTGAGTTGGAAGGGCATCATGCCAGCACGGAATTTGCTTTCCGTATGCTTCAGATTGGTGGTGAGAGATGCAGAAATACAACTAGCAGATAAGAAGTCTCATTTCAGCTTCTTTATTACTCTGATTTGGAACTGATGGGATCTGACCAGCAATCCCGAGCACATCAATATAGCCAGAAATAGGGTGCTCCCATCTTGTTTCTCTTAATCTTTTCTTTTCTTTAGTAAGTGTTGGATCAGAAAGGTTAATCTGTTCTTGATTCCATGGGTCATGGAAGGGTAGAATTTAGTTCACATTTCTTTTATAGTTGACCTGTGTTAGGGATAAGGAAGCTAAAAAGTGGGGAGTACAGTAAGTGGAAATGATATCTACCCCTACTGTTTTTAAAGAAAGAACCACTTCAACCCTTCTGTGTTTCAGCTGGTTTAAATGGCCAGTGAGAACTGGAAATTCAGTAATCTCTCCTAGTATTTTGTACTCTTATTTATGATTTTATGTTGGCTAAGGATGTTTCATGTTCTGTAGGCAAAGCCTAAATAAAAAGTGATTTTAAATGCATCAATTTAATTAAAAGGCTACAAGTAGCATAGGCACTCCTAAAATGAAATCTTGTTTGTCTTAATTTAGGTTGTTTACTTGGAAAGGGCCTAAACTGAATCTAATAGACAGAGTTTAAATTTATCCAGTGTACTTTCTGAGTATTAAATAGGAAGACTGCCTAACCTTTCACGCACATTTTTTCCTTGCGATTTAAGAGGCAAAAGTTATACTCATGGAGACCTGCAAAAAGAGGGGGCCATCTAAAGCAGCATCAACAAAATAAAAGATTCTTTAAATTCCCAACTTAAGATGATGAAACCAATCAAGGGTAGAGCAAATGTTCTTTCATGTACTCTTAATAGAAGTAACATATTTTAAACCTAAACTATTTCAAAGCTTAGGGAGTATGAGGTCATACACTTGTTGTCCTGAGCATAATTTTCTTCTCTTCACCTCCTGTGATTGCTTGCACCCATTCCTTAATTCTAAAATAGGAGAAGGACAGGAGTAGACCAGTAAGGGGGATAAAAAGCATTTGGTTGTGGTGGATGGAATAAAAAAAGAATGGAGGAATAGGTAAAAGAATGAGGATATATACTAATAGCAAGGATGCAGCAAGGAAAATGGCACCGGGATTGTGTCTTTTGTAGTGCACTTTGTCAGAATCAAATGAGAAAGAGCACTGATGATAGCCCACTTTCCTAATTGCTTTTGGTTCTGGTCCTAAACGTTCAGGAGTCTGGTGGCTTCCATAGGAATAAGACAATCTTTTTGTCTGGAAATCATAGAGATAGAAATACAGAGAGCTTGACTGTTCAGTCATCAAATCTTGATTTTAAACCCATAAGTTGGAACACAAAAACTGTCAGAATCCTGAAAGACAAAATTGTTAATAACTTAAATGCTCTAAAGTTCTTCACTATGTAGCAGTTGACCTTTGAGGAGTTTGACTGCTTACTCAGATTATTTCATTAGTATTTGCACATTGACTTCCTGCCAAAAAGTCGATCTGCTTTTCCTTTGCATAGTTTTGTTATTTTGAAGGTCTTCAGCTGTGGAATAAAATCCGCTATGTAAAAAAGAGCTGGCAGAGCTGGAAGCTTTCCAGTAAAAGCTTTCCCAGGTTAAACTCTGGTGATGCTGAAACATTACAAGTGTTTTATGTGGCCTCTTTTCCCTTGTGCCTTACCTAACATAGCTGTTCCCGAAGAAGGGCAACAGTTAGTTTTAGTTCCCACTGCCCCCGAGAGAATGTCCTGCTTGTTATTTACAAGACAGAATTTATACATCATTCGGACTTGGGACTGGGGTTTTGTTTTCATTCTTTTATCTAGCTCAAAACCATCTTTTGAAGATATTTATGATGAGCTTAATGATTCCTCTAACAGAGTTGATTACTTATGATGTACATCACAGTATGGTTCTCATATCATATTTAGATGCTCAGCATTTCTACATTGTTGAAGACACTTATGCAAGCTGTTTAAAACAATCTGTAAATGACAATGAAAAAAGCACAATGAAAGGCTATCTGTGTCAGAAAGGGCTGACTCAAGAGCAAATGAGCTATCAGAGGGCCATCAGGGAAATGTCAATTCCCTTCTGATGCAGGGTTAAAAAGGAGGCATATGGATGTACACCATCTCTTCTTTTTTCCCTGCTTCTCCTACTTCCACTCTGAAAGGCGAGGAAGGCCAAAATGTCACCTGACAGAGCTGGATGGAGCTAACAACTTTCTCCAGGCGGCTGAAGATGCCTGAACTATGAATGTCCTATTTCTTGAGCCTACAGGGCTGATACAATTATTTATTTTTTTTATGATGGACAGATGCTGATGAGCCAGTCAAATACCTAAAGCCTGAAGAATGAAGGTATGTTTTATACCTTCTTATTAGACTTTGAGTTCTATCCTTTGCTATATTGGCAAGGTCTGCATTTCGCAAGGGATAGACTAAAGTAATTCTCATGTTCCAGTCCAGTGGAGTAAACAAACAACTACATTCTGCAAATGTTGCAGACTTGGGATCTGTTTCAAGGAAAGCCCAATTAGAAGCATATGAAGGCAGCCTAGCCTGTCTCCCTGGGATCTGGGATAGGGCATGCATGACTGTAGGTATTTATCTAGTGCCTGACAGGATGGAGCTCTCCTCCTAATTGGAGCTTTTGGATGCTGCTCCAGCTTAACTGATACTGTGCACAGTAAGTCAGCACAGCTCCACTGATCTCGCTAAATATACATCTGACGTGCACTAGCTGTAGGCTGTCTCTTCCTTGAGATGAGAGCTGGGGGCCTTATTTTGCTCTGCAAGTAGTAAGGAACTTGAAGCAAGAAGTCATTATTGGTACTCTCAGTTATTCCCAGGTTAATAGAGTACAACCCCTGGCTCAGGAGATTCCTAAACCTCTGTCTGCAATGGCTGGAAGGTTTGAGATGAAGGATCTCTCTTGGCTGGCTATTTTTGTATTTTTTTTCAAAGCTTTTGCTGATGGCTATTACTGCAGATCAACAGTTCTGAAACTTGTTTGCCTCTCTTTCAAATGCATCCAGGTTATGGGCTGAAGGGGGACAGCTCTGAGAATCCTTTGCCAGAGAAAGGATGTCAATGTGAGCAAGGACAGTCCATGGGTGTTAGGGCCTTACAACTTAAGCACTGGTTCACGGTTTTCTCCTATTGGGACTACATTCAGGACCCTTGCTAACAATCAGTGACTCAGCAGAATGTGTTCCATCAGCTGTTGTCCCTGGTCCTGTCCTTGCTGAGTGCAGTGCCTGCCCCTTTCCTCGAGCTTCTTGCAGCTGCTGGTCCATGTGCTCACTTCCCTAGGTGTTTCCCTCTCCCACAAGTTCCTCTGTAACCTGCTCTTAAAGGAAGCATTCATCTCATCTACTGGTTGCTTCCCAGGTTATTTGATCTGATCTGTTGTTGTTCTTGTTCATGTAAAGTGCATTACTGTTAATTATGGTGCTAAATATTATGCGTATTTGTAAGCAGATGTATACCATGTCACACACATGCATACATTTACATGTAAGTGTGATAAAAATGGAATCAGCATCTGGGAAAAACAGATCTCCTTCGTTAGCTTCAAATAAGTTAGAAAGCCTGCATGTTTATCAGATGAAGTGCTCTGGGCAGGATTTCAGTACCTGCTGTAACTGGGACTGGCTGGTTGGGTGAAGACAGCTGTACTGGGGCTAGGCTGGGGAGACGAGAAGACAGTTGGTGCAGAGGAGACTGTGCTTGAATGAGGAATGGGGAAGGCAGAGAGAAAGGAGAAAATTAGGTCTGCGACAGTATTGCAAGGAGAGGAAAGACCTAACCTTGTGATCACGTTGGTAGATACAAGAATGATGCCATTTGGTAGAGTTTTCTTTCTTTCCTTTTATTTATTTATTTATTTATTTATTTTTATTTAGTTTTCATCTAAAATAAGAGTAGGGGAGAGGCAAGTGAGGAATTTATACACTCTCACAATCTAAAGTTATCTTAATACTCCAAGTAAGAAATAACAGAAGTATTGTTGCCTGCACGAGGGTTACTAGTTTAGCACTTTCTCATTTTATTGCAGAGGTTGCAGGACACAGTGAATAAAGGAGCGGACTGCAGAAAGAGGAAAAAATAGTCACATAGGAATTTAAGTCTTCTCTAGAGAATAGGATTTTATTCCTGTCTCTGCCAGAGTTTGTGTTGCTTGGCAACTCACTTTAATCAAACTTTTCAAGGGTGGTCACTAATTATATGTTTCCTCTTTCCCCTGAGGCCCCTTTTGCAGAAGTGCTGAGCAGATACAGCTAAAGGAGGTCAATGGGAGAAACGTTTTGTATGTATCAAGTGCTGTGCAAGTCTAAGCATGGAAAAATTGTTCACTGAGGCAACAAATTGGCTAAGCAGATGTGGGGAGTATCTTTCTTTGACTGTAGCATTAATTTGTAGAAAAGGGGGACACCACCTCTTCAGGAGTGCTCAGGAATCAAATATTTTAGAAGTTTGAATCATGTATTTAAGAAAAAAAAAAAAACAACACGATACTTTTACCCTGAATTGCTAGGAAGACTATGACTGAAGTGGCCTTTCATAACACTGCTAGGTTGGCTTCAGATAATGATGAGCCTTTGAGGGTTTTCTTCTACACTGAGAGTCTAACCAGCAGCCTTTCTATCTCCATCCCAAGTGTAAGGTTGAGAAAAATAGTCTAATAGCCATCCAAAGAAAAGCATAAAGCAAAACCAGTCCTCTCCTTTTAGGCAGCTCTATGATTTCGAGAGTTGCCCCCCCTTAGTTTCTGCTAACTTACCTAACCTAAGAACCACGAGGTTCTTACATAATTGCTAGGTGCAGATCTGGGTTCAGATCTCATTCTGTTGAAGTCACTCTACATTCGACCAGACTGCAGTGGAGGAGGAAGGGATCAGACTCTTAAGAAGACAGTTTTTGCTCTCTCTACTGAACGAGGCAATGCTGAGAGCTATTAGGGCTTTATAAGTGTAGCGATCCTCTTGTCCATTGTGATTTGGAGTGAAGTTTGGAAATCTCTTCCTTCCTAAAGACTATCTAGGTCTTGTAATGCATGGAGGACTGTTAAAGAATTCCTATGCTAGCCTTTTAATATCAGCGTGGGTAGGAGGTTAAGAAAAATATCTCACCTTTGAATCCATTAGGAGTGATTGTGGTTCTTAAAGCCTAGAGAAATATAATTAATTTAAACAGAACTTTCTGTAGTACCTTTTGCTCAGGTATGTCAAAATGCTTTCCCCTAATTGTTGCAGAGCATTAAAGAGTTGTTGCTGCTCAGAACCCTCTTTGAGTAAGTCAAAGAGTGGACTCATATCTCACTGCTGAATCAGTGTCACAGGGCTTTGCACTACATTGCACAGAAATAATTTCCCAGACAAACTATAAAGCAATAAAAAGACACCTTGAGGGTTTTGAGGCGTCTAGGTCCAAATCTTACATTGTTTTTACTGCAGATTTACGTGAGATAAGGCTGCACACAGCTAGTTGGTACTCAAAGATGAAATAGTGTAAATGACACCAGTTTTATATTGCATTAGTTAAACCCAACACAAATGTCTGTGCTGGCATTTTAAGTTGATTCTGATCTTGTGTATGTTGATTTAAGGTTGTGTTTATAGCTGGGATGCTAATCTGACTAGTACTGTACTAGTTTCTCTTGACTGATGTCAGATGAGTTCCTGTAGCTTCTGGGTTTGCAGATTAACTTATTTGAGAAACAGTGCCAAGGAGGAGAGTAGGGGGTGTTAAATTATGAAGAGGCAGCTTTTATGCAAAATGCCTGTACGTGGGGGGAAATTGTCCTAAGAAAATATGCCAGTGCATGTCCTCCACATCATTTTCTAGTGCCAAACCTCATTTCACTACAGCACTTGTGCACGTTATACATGTACTGCACTAAATTCAAGAACATGGCTGAACACAGATGGAAGGAAAGTGGTGGTGGTATTTCAGCAGGTGTTTGGAGTTTGGGCTTTAACATTTTCCTTAATTAGTCTATATCTAGTATTTCTTTGTCTTCTTCTATACTTGGGATGAATGAAAAGTTGGTTGGGGAAGAAGAGAAAGATTAGCACTTCAGATCAGAAGTGACATGATGTGAGAACTGTTGTGCTTTTTGAGACAGTTAAAATTTGCTCAGCTTCTGGATCACCTTGACACTTATTCCAACTGCTGTAGTGTTATCTGTGGATTACCACTGTGCTGAACAGAAACAGAACAGTTACGGCCTAACGTTTTAATGTGCACTTAGCCTCTGATCTGTGACAAGTCTATAATTGTGAATTAAAAATCCTTTAAAGATGTATGATGAAAAGTGATTAGTGATCACTTTTAGATTATTGAGTTAATTTCCAAAATGGAATCCCTAATCGTTTGGGTTTTTGTTTGTTTTACTTCTCAATAGTATAGCTTGATTGTCCACAAAACCTTAAATGTTTGTTTGGTTGTTTCTTTCTCTTCTACATAGAATAGCTAGCAAAAGAATTAAAAGAAAGGAAATGTTGATATCCCAATGTGGTAAAGACAGTTTGCTAAATGTCTGTCATAACAAAGTGTAGTTTTACTCATGCCAAATTCACCAAAAAATGTTGCAATTGTATTAACTCAATCCCACCCAAAGGAGAAAATTTGTTCCTTTATTATGAGCTGTTTCTGGGGTGGGGAAGAGGGAAAGGAGTAGATCTTTCAACTCAAATTGCTGTTATCCCTACAGAGACTGCTAGGATAAATATTGCCCTACAACAACTGTTTGTGTAAATGTTGACAATTCTGGGATTGTCGTAGAAGAAAAGTGTATTTTAAGAAAGCATTAACCTAAAATTGATTATTTTTGTTTAAGTAGTCTTCTGTTCTTGGGGAGTAAATAGACCTCACTTATTTCTTTAATATCAGAGGTGGTTGTTTTATTTACTATCCTGACATCTCCCATACACTCAGGCTACCCTCTAATGGCAGAAAATAATGAAAAGAAATGGTGACTGTTTGTAAGGTAAATACGCACCACTGGGCAAGCCCCAGTGCCACATTCTTCACTTCTGCCTTGGGTTGCAGTTGGGGAAATCACAATTAAAGAAATCCAAACTCAAAAAGAAAGATGATGATACAGATGGGTCTCCCTTCAGATGTGTGTTCTGGAACTCTATTCAGAGCATATCTGAAGTAGAATAATTCCTATCAGTTTAAATCTTGTAGAATGGGCCTAGAATAAGCTGCTACAAGAGCACCATTTATCAAAATGTTGTGTTCCGCAGAGCACTGTGTCGGTCTTGTTAAATCTTGTTAATCTTCACTCATACAAGAAATCCCTTTGAGTTACATGGGCTGCTTGCATTACTGCGAGTTATAGACTCAAGCTCCTTATGTATATTGATGTACCAGTAAGAAGACCGTAAACATGCCTGATTTTCAGAACCAGGAGGTGAAGGCAGGGCTTTGGCAAACACTACAGACAGGAGATGCTTACAGTAAGGATTTGTCCTAAGTTCTGAAGTTCCATAGAACAGTTTAAAGCAGATACAGTCACAATTAAGCTGTCTGTTCTCCAGCTAAACAATGAGGTCTCTTAAGCTCTTGAACACTGATGGTTCTCTATGTTTTATGCTGTTTCTAGCATATGACCTCTACAACTCTTTGGTGCTGCAAAAAGTACAAAAAATAAATAAGAGCAGTCTTATCAACATATTGCTGCACAAAGTTGTGTTGGGGAAAAAACAAACAGATGCCACATACACAGTACCATAAGGATTTAAGAAAACACATGATTCCTTTTAGGTATGTGGCTGGATCAACTCCAAGAATGTATGGAAGGGTGGAGATCAGTCTGACTAAATGTAAAATAAGTTGGCATCTTCTGGTACTGTGGCTCAGTTGTCTGTGTAGCTGAGAGAAAATCTGGCATCGTAGCATGGCAGTTGCAGTGAACCTGTCCTGGTATGAAGCTGAGAGCTGAATAAAGGACCCTGGTGTAAGATCCTTTCCATGTATCCAGTTTTGTCATCCAATTTTGACCCTAGCATCTGTCTAACAGGGCTCAAAATCAAGCTTACGGAGTTAGTAGTATTGTTCGTTGTGTAATTGTATGGTCACCCAGCCAGATGTAATGGACTTTGATTTGTGTGCATTATTCATCAGCCCTCACTGCGTTTCCCTGGTGGCTAGCGCAGAGTTTTCACGAACAGCTCGGCAGGCATTTGTGTGAAGGGAAGAACTGTGGCGTGCAGCATTCAGCCAGTTTCTCCTGGCTGCTGCTGTGATGATTTTAGTATCTGAGACTGATGTCAAAATGTCTTTTTTTTTTTTTTTTGGGGGGGGGCTACAAACAAGAGTTTGTTTTTGTTAGATTAATTTCACTATTCCAAATATCCTGGCAATCTCCCGGATAGTTTGCCTAACATTCAGAAGGCTATTGTAAGTGGACTTAGAGTTTATAGAGTAGCTGAGATGTTACATATAAAACTTGGTGTGTTCTAGTGGGAAGAGCAAAGGGCTGGAATTAACTTAGTTCCTCCAGTCTGACTTCTGCTAGCACTGTCACTGACTTCCGCAGGCATTTCCACCCAGCCCATATCTCTTTGTGCTCCTTACTGCCCAGGCACAGACCAGCTCTAATCCTGCAGCTGTAGAGCCAAGTTAGCCTGGTACTGCTGACAGGCAGAGCAGTCTGCAGCTGCTTGGATATCTGTGCCGTGTGTGACTGCAGGCAAATCCTAGTAAAGGCAATGTCAACAAGCCAGTTGTCAGCAGAATGTGGTTGGTAATTTCCTTTCAGGAGTGCAGACGCTTTGAAGTGGGCACGCTGCTTGGCCGCAGCTTTTTCATCTGTACCTGCAACCAATTCTGCATACATAAATCGAAGGCTTAAGTGACAGGCTGAAACACAGAGAAAGAAGCAGGTACAGGACATGAGGGCCTGTTTTCTGTTAGATGCTATGTTTATGGACTAGGTCTGTAGTTCTGCATATCCTACTGTTCTGTTCCCATCTCCAGTGCTCAGTATATGTGGAAAGCTCAGCAGGCATTTATTTGTGCATAATCAGGTATGGGATGTCTGTGTCTCCAGGGTATGTAGTGTTTTCTGCAGGCAGCTGCATAGAAGAATTTGCCAGCGTTACTCTCAATTGTTCGTTGAAGCATTCACTGATAAAAATTTAAAATAATAAGGATCTTAACTGAAAGAAGGAAAGCTTCTCTGAATTGCCTTGCATTTGAGGATGTTTTTCCCTGTCTCTGGTATTTTGAAAGCTGCTGTTCTGGGGCTCATGGGCTTACTGCTAAGGTAGTATGTTACTTTGTAGTACTGTGCTGTGGTTGAGTTTAGGTGGAGATTTAGTGGGTATCTACATACATCAATAAATGGATAACTGTTCAGCATGATTATAAATTAAATGATGAGGGCAATGAGTATTATCGATGGACAGATTTTCCTGTACTGCCATCATATTCAGTAGTTTGCTCAGTAGGTGGTGGGCAGCTGGTGTTTGTGGCTGAGCTACTGGGATGATCCCATCTGCAGCTTGTCACCAGTTCTGCCCCATGGAGTGTGAAGGAGGCAGGGCTTTCACAGCTCCTAGGATTTCCTTCTTCTTTTTTTTTTTTTTTTTTCATTTCAGTCAAGGTCTCAGCCAAAGATGAAACACAGAGCAATAACAAGGTTTAGCACAGAAGCAGACCTTGAGAAGTTTTCAGAATAAAGGTAAATATAAATAAAATATGGAGGAAACCTGGGTAGCAGATGCAATACTGTCTGCTTTTCAAAGGACACTGGAAACTGCCAGGCATCTCTGCTTCAGATATGCAAGGCCAATGAGATGGGAAACATACACATTTAAAAGCTACAGCTTCCATTTCCAGTCCTGACTTGGTTTTGTCCTCACTAAAGAAAATTCTTTCCTCTTGCTACAGGCAAATATATAAGACTGTCTGAAACTTCTGTGGGTTTTGACTTGGAAGAAACAGGAACACACAGATGAAAAGAAGGAAAGCTAGGAAATCCCTGATGAAACCTTTGCAGTGGCATGTATGGATGTATTTCTCCATACAGTTCTCTTAAACTAAATATATTTTTTGAATTCTTACCTCTAGTGTTTTTTTTTTCTTTTTCTTTTATCTTTGTCCAAAGTCTCATCTCTCAAAGACAAGGAGAGCAAGCTGTGAACAACAGAGATAACCAAATGAAGGTGTTTTTTTTTTGTTGTTGTTGTTTTTGTTTTTGTTTTTTTTTTGCCTACCTGGGATTTCTACATCAAAAATTGAGAAAGCGATTAAAATTCTAAAACAGCAAAATGAAGCAGGTACAGGCATTGCAGCCAGTGTGAAATGTCTTCCATCTTAACTTCAAAACTGAATGCGAGGCAGAGGAAAACAGCAAATCACTGCTTTTGACTCATGGCTGAAGAAGTGGCTGAGGAGGATGCATAGGGGACACCTTTGCAAGGACCAAGAAGCCAAGAAATTTAGTAAGGTTTGGAAAGATAAACTATTCTCTACTGTCACCTAAGGTAGACATAGCTGCATCATTTCTAGCCAAGTGTATTGTTGCTTGGAATAGGGTGGTTGTTGTAAATGTTTCTTAAATAACAGAATAGTAGCGGAGTGCCAGAATAATGCTGCTATCTCAGGAATCAGTCCAAAGAGGGGGAAGGGTATGACTTTGTCCAGCATCAGTGGATAAATACAACTATGGACAGATGGATGATAGAAGTAATCTCTGAGGGATATTCCACAGAACTGCAGGGAAGCAAAAATGGTGAGGAGAGGCAGAGAGAGTGATTTATCTTCTTTCAAGATTGGGAGCATGATGAAGTTTAAAAAAAAAAGTTTCTATTTTCTTGACTCTCCATCATTTAGGTTACAAGGAAGTAAGTGGATTGAGGTTTTGATGACACTACTTTATTTTCTTCTCTACTTTACTAAGTTGCCTCTGGTATCATAAATTTAATTCATGCAAAGTAAGTTAATGCTGTTGATACACAGTGTTCATGTTTGTCTTGTGGCCAGGTTAAATACTTCAGGGATTCTGAGCTGTGCACTTTGTTTTATTAAATGATTTGGGGTTCATTAATGATGTAGTGGGTAAGTATACTCTCAGTTTGTGACCTTCAATACCTTTTTATGATGCAGGGCCAGTCTTTCCTTGCTTTTCGGGGTCTCTAAAAATCTTTTCTTGTTCTGAGTTGTCCTTGTATCTCACAAGCAGGTATCTCTCTTCAGTCCTTTTTCTTGCCTCCAGTAATATACACTGATTTTTCACAGTCTTCCAGGAATGGAGTGAAGGAAATGTATATATAAACCCTGTATTGTTAACATGGGCCTTGGAGTTTTTGACAGTTTGCGGCATCTCAGCGTTTGGTTGCACACAATTAAACCCAATGATCCTAACCCTTTTTGGCAGTTTAAAGGGAATTTAATGAATTCATTGCTATTTAAGACTCTTCTACTCTTGTCATGTGTAGTGATGGTGATAGGCATAAACCGGGCTTTTCTGGAAGCCTGCACGATGTAGAAGCCTTATTCTGAGCAGATCAAAATCTACGTCAGTCTGAAACAATACTTTATGTTGAAAAATACTTCAAAATCTTTTTAACGCCACTGAAAGAACTTATGGTATAATCTACTACTCATTGGCATAAAGGCTGTCACTTTTAAATTCAGAAAAATTACATAGAAAGTTGTGAGTTGTTTTTTTTTTTGTATTCTGTTAAGAAATGTCTAGTAACTGTAACCAAGAACCACTTTCTGCTAAGAAACTAATAAACTGAAGTGGTGATGAAGAGCAATTGCAAGAAAGTCACATTATGATGGGTTCAATTTTCTGTTTTGATACCACTGCCTGAAATGGATCCATATCTTGGCTTATCCTCTGACATTAGGTTTCTTCTTGATGGTGGCAAAGCTGTTATTATATGGTCAGAAAAACATTTTTTGACTTTTTGATCTCTGAAAACATCAGGACATAAGGTTTAAGTGCTGAGGATTTCAGTAGTCCAGTGAGCTGTGAGATGATCTGGATTAGTGCCCTGACTATCAACCCCAGTATGCCTAAAAATCTAGGTCTCTGAATCCAATTCAGCGTAATCAGAATAATTTTGCCTCCCCTCTATTATCTTTTGAATGACATTGTGTTGTTGCAGTTGTTTATATGCAGCTTTGTTAGCCAGGAGAACACGACTCCTCCCATCTCAGAAAAGTGCACCATTTGGTATTACCTGAAGTTAGGTAGTTACATATACATATACATGTATATGTAAGGCCTACAGAGTGTCATTTATAGTTCTGCTAAGTTTTCAAGGGTGATTAGAGGCAGCCTTCTTGCTTCTTTTTCAGGTATGTCCCCACTGTTAAGACTGTGGAAATATGTGTAATAGGACTGGTTAAGCATTTATTAATTCTTTGCATATGACGTAGCCCTCCAGAACATTCCCATATCACATTGTGGACCACAAGGTTTCATGAAGCTGTAGAATTCAGTGTGATATGAGGCTGCTGTGTATTCTGTAGGATCAAGCCCCTATTATTGATGCCATGCCATTTGTCTTGAGGTTAATTGGAAGACCTTTATTTTTACCCTTGAGTTTTTCTAAGCAGTGACAAATATTAAATTCTGGGCACAGCTCCCTCACGGGAAGAATGCTGAAGAAATCATTTTTCTTTACCGTAGCCAAGGAAAAGAATAAAAAAGATCTGCCTATGGCACTTAACAGGACAGTCTCTGACTGTTTGTTCTGTTACTGGTTGGTGACTTTATGTTTAGAGAGTACAGAGAGCAAGTAGGGTCATAAACTCGATGAGATGTCAATATCATGTGTGCTCCTGTGGAAGGAACTTAGTGGTTTCCTTTTAAAGGAAGCCCTATTAATTTAGCATTAATAATGTATTGAAGTTTAAAGGCTCAAGGATATTGAGACCATTGCTTTGAAGTTGCTGAGTGTCCCCAAACTGCATTGAAATTAATGGAAGTGGAGGGCATGCAGCACAATGTAAAGTAAGAGCTATTTCCGAAGTTAATATCACAAGATGTCTTGCTTCTTCTTACTACATTATTTTATAGAGCTTTTCAGACTTTGTATCTAGACATGATTAAGCAACTGATCAGAGAGAAACTACGCCATCGATCACAACACAGAATAGACTATGCTGTGTGCTGATACTCATAGAGGAAACTCTGGAAAATGGTGAGAGCCAAATGTGTTAACAAGGTTTAGGACCCATGAAACCCTAAGCATGCCATCAGTGACTGTCTTGAAATGAAAGGTGCTGAGTCTCTGGCTTACCGTTTTGAATTTCCTGCACCGCTTACAAACAGTATTTTGTTCTAATTGCTGCAATAGAGCTATGTATTTTTCTCCTGCATTAATTTAATTGCTTTGATTTCTTACAGTAGTTCAGCTTTGATGCAGTTCTGACTCTAGTGCCAACCATACCTCATTCAAAAACAAAGTGAATCCCATAGATACCTCTGGGATCTGGGTAAGAAGAGGGTCACATCCAAAGTTGATAAGAAATTTCTGGGTAGAACCTTCAATACTCTGTCACATCAAACAAATCTGCTCAGCTTTCCTGGACAACACAGAGAGCTATACTGAAGTTCTCTATTTCTTAACCCCTTCAGAAGTTAAATTTTACTGAAGGAAAATTAACCCCCCAAAAAAATATTTTAAAAATTGAATCAAAAAATATGAAATGGAACAGCATCTTAGCATTCCAGCCATTAATGCCAAAAACTACTTGGAGAGGGTAACATACTGTCTCTGACATTATGTGGACTTTATATTTTACATGTGCATTAGTCACATTAAAAGAATGTCTTTACAGGGATGTTTGATGTTTTACAACTGGAGTTAGGAACAGTATGCAGGTTTCATGTTAAATTGGGTGCAGTGACATAAATTCACCCCGCAGTGCAATCCATCATTTCCATTGGTATAGTTAGGTGCTCAGGGAGGAGTACGTCAAAGGGATTTCAACTTTTTCTCACTAAAAGCTTTAGATACAAGAAAATTTAATATTACTTCAATATATTAGAACTTAAACAACAGTTGCACGATTGGGCAAATACCCCTTATGGAAAAGTGCTTATTACAAGTTAGGACCCACCACCCAAAACCATCTATTTATACAGCTGCCATTAACAAGCACCTAATAAGCACTGTTTCATGTGATCCCTTCTACTAAATCCTGCCGTTTAATTTCTCAAACACAACAGGATGATAACTGGTATTACAACTCATGTTTACTGGTAGGTAAGTGGAAGTGCACAGTCACAGAACTGAGCTGAGCCTTACACACACATCGCACATCCTGCAAACCAGGCTACTGCCAGGTACTACCAAAGTCTTGCAGAGTTCTGGTTAAACAGTGGTGTAAGAAGAATGCTTTTCCTTTTACTCTGGGCTTAAGTAGTTGCAAACATCTTAGTATAAGGTTCTTCAAGCAGAATTTAGTGGCTCTGGACACTTGGTGCCTCTCATCAAAAGCCAACTACACAGAGAGAGTAGATGCAGCTGTTAGCTATACTGCAATATAATGCCACGTAGTTTGTTACTACTGCCTGCATACATATCAGCCTGCTCATATGAAATCTTACCCTTTGGCACAGGTTTTTAATTGTAGTCATACTGGAACACAAAATTACAATAAGTAGAAAATACAGAGAATAGTCAAGTCTCTGTGCCATAGCAGAGTTCCCATGGTAGTACTTTGCTTTTGCCCTCAGACATGATAAAAACAGGTCACGTCCCTTTTGCCTGTGTTGAATACTGTTTGCAATTCACAGCAGCAGTGAGAGCTTTTACACATGGGGACAGTGGAAGAAGGATTTATGGAATTGGAAAGTATTAACTTAATGAAAGAGCATTTGCATGTTTTCTGAGCAAAATGTTATCCAGGAAAAAAAAAATCTGGCATAGCTGATGAAAGCATTTTATTTATTGATCCCTTTATAATCCTTTGTTTTGTTTTTCCTCCCTCATCGTATGGTGATGCATACAATGTAGGCTGTAGTATTCATAAGCAGGCTAACCTTTCATGTCCTGTAAGTATTCATTTATAAATGATGCTTTATATAGTGCCTGAAGTGCATGTGTTGTTAGGTTTGTTGTGTTTTCTTAATATATAAAAGGCTACATAAAATGTCTTAAATAATAGCTACAATTATGTACAGACTTGTTTTAAACAAAGTGAACATTAATTTTAGAAGGCTGAATCTTAAGCTAATTGCATCTGCTTAGCTCCCCTGCTGTCTGGTCCACTTTAAACATGTCTATTCCATTTGCTTTAAGAGGCCTTTGTTGGTGTGAGCCAAAAGCTGGTACTTGTATGATTCAAGATGTCAAAAATGATTGTTTAGATTGAGCAAGTCTGTGTTCCATCCAGAATTTGGGCAACCCATCCTTGGGTTTAACAGTGTGCAAAAGATACATATAAAATGTAGTAATTAAAACTATGAATTTAAAATAATTACAAAGTGTGTACATTGTCTAGCATTCTGGAAATGGAGTTTAGGAAAAAAATATTAAACTACTTTTTCCACTTTTTTTTTTGTTTAAATATATATTCTTATGTATTTAATGCCAGAGCAATGCTGATCAGGTCATCAAAAGCAGACTGTTAAGAGAGAAATGTACAGAATGATTAATGTATCAATCAGAAGAGCTCAGATCAATAAAAATCAAATATAAAAAGGTTTCTCTGTAGTCCAGCATTTTTTATCTGGGTGAAATGGTAGTCAAGGAATGGAGAACTCTGATCTGGCAGGATGCTGCTGGTTTATGCTCAGGTGTGGACGGCATCAGATGCAAGCCATTCTATCTTTTGCTTAAATAAAGTAAATAACTAATAGTAGAATAACTTACTTATCTGATCCAAATAGCCATATTTACTGAGGGGTATTTTATTATTAATTATTTTATTTTATATTGTGTTAGCATTAGCCATCCAACTAGATGAAGGCATCTCTGAATCTTCTTATGCAGGTATTTCAGCACCTGCATGCTGTATACAGCATCTGGGTACACTGGATACACTGTTATGTGATGATTTTAAAACAGTTTGACTGAGTACACAGCTCCTCTTTGAATTGTAAGCCTACAGGTTTTAACCAATAAGCTAGACATAGGTAGCTGTTGAGTTTATGTGGCATTGGCATCGTTTGGCGTTTGTGTTTACTGCACTGTAGTTGTAATATAGGAAGTGCTACTTTTCTATACATGGAAGTCACAAGGAAACGAAAATGCTTGACATCTTGCAGAGGTTAGCCTTTAATTTTACACTCCACATTAAGACAGACCTCCAATAACCTGACAAAATGAAAGCAACACGTCATTTCTGCTCTGAATAAATATCCTGTCTCCTCTACAGCAGCTGCATTGCAATAGGTCTGACATAATGGTGTTATATCCGCACGACAACTAATCTCAGATTCCAGTGATTTCAGTAGGAGGAAGAGAACACTGTAGCAAATGGAGGTCATTCCAATATCCTCTAGCACTTTGGACAAACGTGGCATTTTGGACCTTCCCTGCTAATGCAGAATACCTTGTTGATGATAACATAGCTGTTGCAGAGCTACCTGTGCTCTGTTCCAAACAGCAAAGTGTTTCTTTGGTTTAGCCTGTTTATTTTGATGCCTTAGAGAAACAAAGATGCATCTTGGAAACAAAAGGCACATAAAGGTTCTGTACAAGTTCCTACTCTGGGTATTTTGAAATCAGCAGTAAAAGCATAAGTCCCCGAGGTATTGGAAATGATTTATTTTACTTAGATACTTAACCCTCTCCGGTAACACAGAATTGCTTTCTAGGCCTTTTGCCTCCCTAGTATTTTATGTGACAGGTCCTGCCAAAACAAAGGAGCTGCCATGTAGGCGCCTCTCTATTCGGGTAGGCACACAGGAATACCAGAAGCCACAAAGCGAGCACGCATGTCTCTTTATGGTCCTCAAGCAGGAGAATTGCAATGAGATGTACAATAGTTTCTCTTTAATTGAAATAAGAAGGATGTGGAGAGAATTCTGCTATTTGCAGTGTCATGAGGTGGCGCATATGAAGAATCCTTTTCCTTGGCAATAATTCCTAAGCCATAAGGTTGAACCTGTTTATCCAGGCACAGTGCCATGCTGTCAGATGGGCACTGATACACCAATTGTACAGACCCTGTGTTGTATGGGCATCAGGTGTAAGTGGCCCAGATAGGATTCCCAGCAAGGACTGTCCATATGTCTGTTCATTCTAATTTTATATTCCTTTGTTCCATTGCTAATCCAGGTATGGGTCTGTTTCATAAACAGAGAACAGCTTTTTTGCTCCTCTGATCAGACCACTTGCCCACTTTCAAAAGACAGGTTGGGTAATGGGTTAGGAGAAGTTCTCAGAAGACACTGTCTGCTTCTTGCCCTTACCAATCCCTTCTCCTTCTGCATTCAGAGGAATTGGAGCTTTATAAATCTTTTTCCTTAAGCAAAGTCCCTGCAGGATCAATCGGAGTAAATCTTTGGCACCAAGCTAGATTTCATATGCACAACAGAGTGAAAATCTATGTTCAGTCACTGTGCTGTTATTGCAGGATGTTTTACCTGAACTGGTATAAAAGGTAGAGGTTTCAGGGTTCAAGAAGCCTTGGCATGGCATTGAGCATCTCCCTAGCTCCTCTCTCAGAACAACGTGTCTTGCTTCTCAGTTTCCTCAGTGGCCTCAGTTTTCTGTGAATCAGGAGTAGCCTACCAGTGCTCTTGCTCTATCTTAGGCACTTTATATAGCTGTGGAAAAGCAGATTATTTTGCTTATTGCATTCCTTTTTGTGTGTTTCATTTTCACGTATATTGAAGAGATATGGATCTGGTATCTGGGGGAAGTGCAGAGTGATGCCAGGTCATGGTCTTCTCTGATAGCTGAAGTGATTGCACAGACATCCAATTATTTAGTACAAAGCTTTGATAATCTAATTTTCTTGCTCATCTCATGTAGTCTTTGTTTCCATACTAATGCAACAGATTTTTTAAAATATGGCAAAAATCTTAGTTTTCCTGATACTGCTTTGTGTGTGTGTGTGTTTGGCTCAACACAATGAAACAGAACTGCAGAGCTCGTGCCCTTGAATTTTGGTTTAAACTGAATACTGGACTATTTCTTTCAGACCTGGCACATATTTAGATGGAGAAAACCTATACATTTTTCTGTTGTATATGTTTCTATAAATACTGACAAAGAACAGTTCCTTTTGAAAATTCTGGCCTCCGTGAAGTCTCCTTAAGTTGCCTGAATCTACATATATACTTTTTTCACCCTTTTATAAAATGCAGCTGCCTCTGGTTGGCTGTACTAGCTTTAGATGTGTGTATCAGTAATGATTTGAATGCACTTTAATTTTCTGGGGAATTTTAAGTGGAAGAATAATTGCTGTGCTTTTTGGGACTCGCATATTAATGTTCTCTCCTATTGCTGAAGCATCCTGAAATCTTTAAGGCCTTCTGTTGCATATAACCATAAAAGTAACCTCTGTGAACCAGTGTTGGGATTCCAAAAATCACTGATCAGGCTGGGTATGAATATTTTGCTGCTCAGATATTTTGGATAGTGGGTTGGGATTTGCCATTTTCCAAATGTTCGTATAGTGTAGTCCAGCACAACAAAGCCAGACACAGTTTGAGTTCTCTACACAGTGATACAGAGGTTAAAAAGTGAAGGTAATGTCATCTGCAGAAAGCAAAGAGTACACAGTATGGCAGCCCTTTCAGTTTACCATGTCACCATTCAACTGATGGCACAAGCGCGAGTACTCCAAGGGGAAATCTACATCCAGAAGTACCCCATTCTGCTGTGTGCCCAGGCTTCTGGTAAGCAGAAATGGTTGGGCCTTCTGTCAGTATGTTTAATTAACTTCAGCTTTACTTTTGTTTCTGCAATTTACAGTCAGTTAAATCATAACTGTTATTTTGTTACTGATAGAACAGTATGTAGTGGTCCTCATCTTTTATCCCTTTTAGTCTGAGTATCACATTCTCTTTGTAAGTTTTAATGACGACAACAACAATTTTATTATAATGTTGGAACTTTTCCCAGGGTAATTGTGCCTTCTGTATATAATATGTGATCTAGAAATGAAACTGCAGCAGAAAGCTGCTAAATCCAGCATCTTTGTAGCTGTGTACTAGACGTTAAAATTTCTTAGACCTAGTGCAAGGGATTGAAAGTGTCTGATTAAAAAAAAAAACAAACACAACTAATAATACAAAAGCTAGCTGAGCTTTCTGTAGCTCAGTGAAAGAGAGTTGCTCTAAACATGAAGATACCAAGCAAAACACAAGTGATGGCAGAACATTTGCATATTGTCTGATCTGCTGTCTTATGGAAATTAACCAAACGTTTATCCGGCTGTGTCTGTATATGCTTTGAAACTATTATATTCTATATTTTTGTATTAATACTTTATATTTTAACCATAAGATTTGCTCCAGTGCTGATTTCCTGCAAGTCAAGCAGAAGCAATGACCTTATGGAGTGGTCAAAACCTTTCTACTCTTTGCTTCTCGGGGAATGTAGAGAAGTTATTTAAGCAACAGTCTCATCAGGGACAAATATTATCCAAAGCTTAGATTATCCTTATGGCATTCAGAATATTGGTCAAAGAAAGCTTTTATTGTTTTAACTGCACTGTGCTATAGCTTACAGGATGACTGGGGTGGGGGACAACTAGTGGATGCTATGCTGTGGACAGAGAAGATGTCAGAAAAACCTCATCTTCCTGCCTGAGCAGTATAGTATGAACCAATGTTTGTAAAGCCATGGGTTACCCATTTCCATTCTGGTTTTGGAACTCAGGGCACGTGGGATGAGAGGAGAAACAGTTATAGATACAGCTGTTGCCTGCAGTTCACTCCATCACTTCTTCCTATTCAAAGTGAGAGATTACTGGAGAACTTGGGAAAGGAAGGGGAGAAACTGCTGCTCTGTCTACAAACTTGGGCTCTGATACTGACTCCCAAGAATGAGTGCAGCGCACTCTTTATCTGCATTTTTATCCTGTGTTGAATTTATGGTTGGCACAGAAGCATTCACAAGTGTTACAAATTCTCAGTTTTTATCTGAAATTTTGCATTTAGTGATCAGTTCTTCAGAAAGTATATTTTACTGTCTGAGAAACAGAGACAAGGTGCTCCAAGATACAGGCACTAACACAATTCAGTAAATTGAACAGACATCATTTGGGAACTTGAGGAATGGCTCCTCTGTTGAAGATGATATTCTATTTAGAGTTCCCAAAGTTCTTGTAATTAAACACTTCCTATGCCTTGTGTTAATTTTATGATTTGTTTATTTCTTTCTAGCTCAACAAAATTCACCAAAAATCCATGAGGGCTGGTGGGCTTATAAGGAGGTGGTCCAGGGAAGCTTTGTTCCAGGTAAGTGCATTTTAATTTTAATTACTTTATGTTTTTCCCCACTGGAATTAGTATAGTTGGGTTTGGGATGGGGTAGATTTTTTAGGTTTGTTTTTTAATGCACTGCAAAGATGTGAAGTACACAGGTAGTCAACATATCGTCATTAAAGGTAGAAAAGTTTTAGCAATATATCCTCTGAAGACTGTAGCTGTTTTCAGGGAATGAGAAATTGCTTTGATGACATTCCTGTTTTCTCACAGTGAATGTGCTCTACGTATAGGAAAGAGAAAGGGAAGACTGAAAAGCAGGCCTGTGCTTATCTGATGTCACTTTTATCACTTCTAGACAATCCCATTTCTACAAATATAAGAGTATATTAGGAAAGCAACAAGCAACATAATTGAAACATGAACCTAGCAAGCAAATTTCCACTGTTTTTTGTTTTCAAACCACGAAACCCTGGGGGGAAAAAAGACGAAACCCTAACTTGGCTTCAGTAAGATTTAGTAAACTATTTAGCAAATAATCAGTGGGTAGCTAAAAGGATATAAATGAGCAATGCCAACTGAATTTACCTGATAGAAGTGAAATTCAGGATAGCAATAGCCCAGTATTCTCAATACGGGTAGAGTTCCTCCAAAACATTTGTACCATGAATCCTAATGATACATGCTCCTTAAATAACCTGTGCTCTGATTACTGATTAGGCCTTAGCTTGCTCTTTTCTAGCTCTCTCTTAACATTTCAGGATTCAAGCTGCCTGAGGTACTAGTTGTTCTTAGACAGACTTCTTTTTATTTTGTTTTTGACCCTCATATGATACGTGATCTTTTGTGCTCCATTTCTGTAAATTATTTTACTCTTCCTTTCAAACAAAATGACTTTTTTGGGCCTTTACTGTTCCATTTGACTAGATGCTTCCACTAGAGGGGGTGAACAGGAAACTTTAGCAATATTCATTTTCTATTCATTGCTTGCTCAGTATGCACTGTATACTCATTCACTGATTTTGTTCAATACGTTTTCAATGTGATTGAGACAAACATGTATTAATTTATTTATATTAGGTATGTATTATAAGTTGAAATAGCACTTCGAGTTCTGTCCTGAATGCATCATAAAAACTTACATGATCTTTATTTCCTGAATGTACTAGCACTAGTACTTTGCCACGACACGAACTATTCCTAAGAGTCTGTTGATTTAATCTATCATAGATATTTTCACTGTTGTGACAACAGATACAATCTGACAGTCGTTAGAAATATCCAAACTGTTGATTATCTCGATAGGAATACTAGTGCAAATTAGATGAAATATTTCAATGCAGAAGTTTCTGGCATGGAAATTCATGAGAAAGCACATACAAAACTCAACATCTACAAGCCCAGAGCTTAATTACATATCGATGCAATATAAAGCTGCTTTTCAGGTTTACTTGAGAATCATTTGGTCTGTCAGACACTACAGCATGTTCGTGTTTAGTTCCTAATGTTAACAGTGGGGAAGAAAATCTGAAAATCATAGTAACCTTTGAAGAACATGTAAATGCTTGTGGTATTCCAGTCTTAATGCCATGTGAAGTTTGGGCTTGGGAACATGCTGAATATCCTTAGAAGAATCAGGAGGGAACAGTCATGACTCAGACATTCAAGATGGAAGACTTTCTAGACTAGTGTGAAGAAAGACATCCTTTCTGAAAGAACCTGGAATTACCCATGCATGTTAAATATTGGACTAACCTAGCATACATAATCAAGAATAATTGGTCCAGAAGGACTATCATGAATAGCTCACTGATATAGCCATGCAGAAAGTAAGGGTAATCTGGGGGCACCTTCCCTGCAGAATGTCGCATGTCTTTCAAATTCAACTCTACAACCTATGAGCTGCAGCAGAAGAGAGAACTCCCACAATTTTTTACAGAACAAACAACTAATTCTTTTCAGCAACTTTGGAGTCTTTGACAACCACATTTAAAGCATTTCAATGATTTATTTTATGGCTATGATCTCAGACAAACACATCACAAAGGATATGTTAGTGCATATTAAGCTCATCCATAATGCTAGCAGGCACACATCAGATCTCACACGAGTTGCTAATTAACACCTGAGAGATGATAGCTGATGGGCAGCCTGAGGAGCTATAGCTGAAGGTGCTGACTGGTGCGCACTGAAGCAAACAGCTATAACCATGTGCAAAGATGTTTCCCTTCTGCAGCTGTTTGTCCTGTCCTTGTGCTGAAAGTTACTGCCCCAAAAGCTATTAGAAAGGAGTATTTGTCCAAGCCTCTGTCATTGCAGCTCAAAATTGGCATCTTTTGTCAATGTAAGCAATGTGATCAACACAAATACAGCTGAGTATACCACAAAGTGCCTATATTAGAATATTCCACTCATAAGTTTTTCAGTCAAATACTGTTCTGGATGCATTTCAGGTCCTAACTAATGCTGTTGATCCTGCACAAATTTGTTTTTGAGCATTTCATAAAATCAAACCATACTTCATTACATTCCCCTCTCTGTATATTCTGGGACACATTTTAGAAACGTTATTTTAAATCCCTTTCCAATCATAACACCTGTAGTGGCACACATTATTTTTCCCGGAATCTTGAATTCTCAGCTTAAATTACATGTTATCAACCAGTGGCTTACAATCACTGATTTGTATCTCACAGCTAGGAGAGGATATAAGCAGAGATGAGCTACAAGGCCCCTCACAGTGTCTTCTTAACCCCCCTTCTTGCACTGCTCAACTGAGAAGAGAGTGATGGTGACTGTCAAGTTTTTAAGTTTTCTCATACTAACTGTGGCTCAGGTCTGTCTTAGTGCTAAGCCTTACTTGCTAAGGGTGCAGAGTTGCTCAGCACAGGAAGGAGGGTGCATCAGTGGCTAGCTGGGACTCTGTACATACCAGAGATCTTTTCTCTCTCTCACCTGTTCCTAAAAGCAAAGAACTGCTCTTATGATTTAAATCATGCAGGCAAACAAACTAGGAGGTAGTGCTTTAAAATGTTAATTGAATGCAAATTAGGTTCTGAATTAAACTTCAGGGAATGTTCAAGGATGAAGAATGGGTACTCTTCTTTCAGCTTAGTGATTTGCATAATAATCAAATAATCTATATTACATACTTTCACTACACAGACTTTTTTGTATGGAATATCAAAGTAGTTCATGATGGGTTAAAATACTTCTTTTGCTATATTTTTTGTTTGGCTGAGCTTTGCTGTGACTTTCAATATGTTGTGTATTGCAGTCATGCAAGCATTTTCTGGGTGACAAAAGCAATAATATTTCAAACTGCTCTGTACCATTTCTTGTACTTCAGATACATGCTCATAACCTTTGATACTCTTGTGTCTGACTGTATTGATTCTCTTGATCGTGTTCGTGTTTTTTTGGTAACATCATAATAGTGTGCTGTGGTATGTATAAAATACAAAGGTGGTTAAATCTAATTTGTGGTCATAGACTTCTCTTGCCAAAGCTCCATCCTGTTACCAAATTTGTGGAAAATATGTTAATAGAAGGGCATGAGTGTTTCTTGCCCTGGGAAGACACTGTTTTTGTGACGCTTACTGAATCGTAGCAAGCCTGAAATTACTTTACATGGTGATAATGCTAATCTTAGCTATGAGGAAGAAGCCATTTTGCTGAAGCAGATAATTTTCTTCTCCTTCCATATACTAGAAGTTTTAAAACAACTTTCACTCCAGATAAAGATCTAATTCCGCGGTGATTCATTACTGGCTACAGATCACCAAATCAAAGGCTACCCATTTCTCTGAGATGAGAAATCTGTTTTTCATAGTCCCTTTTGTAACTCGTTGTACTGTAAAAGGGAAGAAGTTGCTAGAGATTAATGCTGCTCATGCTAGACTGCTGTTGATGGGATTATGCCCTAACATAGACCAGCTGGCAAAGCTACAATGACTCAAAAGGAACACAGGGCCAGTGTTTGTGAAGCACTGAGAAATTCCCTCCAAGGAGGAAATGTGTGAATTCGGTAGTGATTTACAAGGAAAAAGAAGCCTGAAATATCCAACAGTTTTTGTCATGAGTGTCAAAACCTGGTATTAAAATTCCTGCTCTATCAATATGCTTTTGCTGTGGCCTGTGCAGGCAGTTCAAGTGTCTTCAGTTTCTTTTGTGTGGTCATTAAGACTTCTTTTTAATTACAAATATATGTACATGTCCAAAACTAACCTTTGACAGGTAGGTCACTGTAAGAACCACAAACCATTTGTCCAAGGCCTGAAACTGAGGTACGAAACTTCACACCCACAGACATCTTCAACACCTATGTAACTGGAGGATGGCTTAGTGCATGAGCTTTTCAGAAAGTTTATTTCATATGTTGAGGTCAGTAATCACCTAGTTTGTCTGCTTACATAATACAAAACATAAACCTACTGATTGCTACTCCTGCATTGCTCCCTTTTATACTAACTATAACATTTCTTCTTGTCTTATTTTGGGACTTAAGGAGGCTGTAGCATTTTCACCGTCTGGTGCATTTTGCTTGTCAGTGAAAACAGTGATGCTGAGCTACAATAGCATTTTAAACAGTCTGCATGCACTCTCAAAATCATTCAGTCTAGTGCCAACTCTGAAGAATTAACCAGCCATATATAATTATTTATTGGAACAATAATAGCATTCTTTGTTTTAGAAAGCAATATATTGGAATACTTCATTTCTGCAGGGTGATAAAGCATAGGTTCTGGAAAGCATTCATTTATTGATTGGAACTTAGGTTAGTATGTACAATATTTCAGCTTTGGTTGTCAGTTAAAGATAGCTTGAAGGAAATATATTTTGTGTTAGATATTTTCTTTTCTTTTAAACTTCAGTGATTCTGCAAAAATGGACTGTTTACAAATAACGTAACCAGAGAGGAAACTAAGTAGTGTTTTTTGTTTGTTTTATGGGAGTCAAATACAACAAAAAAGTAAAGCCAGTCTCACTTTTGAATTAATTGATACCATCTATTATTTTAAAACAGCAAGGAACATGTGAGTTGACTGCTTTTAACTTGGAAGAAGAAAGGAAAATTTTTGACAGTGGACACTTCATGGCCTCATTTTTAATACCAGATATGGCATCATTTGCTCATCTTCTGAATTGAAACCAAATTACAGCATTGAGTTTGAGATCATTTTTATCACTTTCTCCCATGAGTAAGCAGCACTGTGCTTACTGAGACCATAAGAATCAACCTGAAAATTCGAGTCTTTATCTTAAAGATATAAATAGGCTGGTTAGAGGGCAACTTAGACCTCAATGGTTTGATTTATCCCTGAACTTAAATATGAAAATCAATGGAATTTAGCATATGGGGATCTGGTTATTATTCTACACAATAGTATACCTTCACAAGGAAGCATAATACCATGTGATACAACCTGGCCTCCAGGTTTAGCCTACTTTTAGTCTTACTAAAAGAAAGGTTTTTTGGATACTATGTCTGAATTGAATTCTGAATTTTCCAGACACAGGTTTAGTGCACTAGATTTTCCTGGCAAATCCTCCAATACTCGTGTTATGTAGTGGCTCACATTTTACTGTGAGATCAAACATCTCTTGGCAAGTCACTGATACCACTAAGAACAATACCATAGTTCCTTATGGCAGAAGGTGTATTTAAAAACCTCAAGCTGTGTCTCTGAACTTTAGATTACACAAAGCTTTAAGCAAATATAAATACCATGAGTTGATTTATGTATTTACCTGCTTTTAATACAAATCTGAATCTGCTTGCTTTCATGAATAGATGGAGAAATAACGAGAGATACTTGATTTGGGTGGTGATCTGCAATATTCCCCTTCAATAACAATCACAGCAGCAGTAGAAAAATCAAAGCTGACATTAATTGTGAAGCTGTATGTGTGAGAAATTGAATTTGTTTATTCATTTAAGAAATTGCTCCTGAACAAAAGTTTAAATTTAACAGCATTCTGGGATGTGCAGTAGGGGTACGTTGCTCAGCTCGTCAGCACTTTCATAGCAAGTTCCAGTGAGAACACACAAGGTGCTCATTCATCTGGCTGTAGCCCAGTGGTATTTTGTCTGTCCAGTAACTCTAAGTAATTAAGCAGGATTAAGGGCTTCGTCTTAAAAGCTTTGGTAGTGATCCTTCCCTGGGTTTGTCAACCAAGCTGAATCCTGAATTCTGATCTACCGTGTAAGCAGCACAAAACAAACTTCAAAGGCACAAACCACTGTGGCTGATATGAACTCCCTGTTTGCTGACATTTCTGTTGGCAGTGGCTAGCCCTTACGAGGGCATGCCAACAAAGATGGTTGCATTAAATAGGAATATGGTCTTTTTTTTTTTTTTTTTTTAAAGCTATATCCAACTTCTGCAGTGGCTTTCCAATCTGCACAGGAAATTTTCTTCTAATTGGTTCCTTATTTCAAGTTAGTTTTGAATTACCTAGAAATATCCCTAGATGCTTTCTGAGAGACTGTTTTCTGAATTAACAACTATGGTCAGCCTCAAACCAGGAAGAAAAACTGCCACTACAGCCTTCTGAATGGTGTTTTGTCCAGAGATGCAAAGGCTGACAGGCAATGAGGGGTTTTTGGAAACTCCCTTTCTGGTAGTAAGGCAAAAGGAAGGAAAGACAAGGATGAAAGAGAATAAAACAAGAGACTGATGAGTTAAGTATGTGTTAGTCACATTTCCTTGTTCAAACTACATTATAAAAACTGCGATAAACTATTTGGCCCAGTCATATCTGATTTCTTCCCTCATCTGTGGCCTGTGGACTTTTAATGTCGTAGTGGTGGGTAGTGTAGGCAGGCAGAATCAAAGAGAACCTTCTGTCTATAGATGTGCTATGCTTGATAGTAATAAGTAGAATATTTCTTTATCAGAAGAAAGCAACTTCAGCGTTTTATCACTTTCTCCATTAGTTCTGCTTAGCAGTAAAGGAAGACTGTAACAAAATATTGAGTCCATGCAGAGGAAGATATACAGGACCTCAAGGCATTACAGAGTTCTCCAGGGCATTCTATTGTGAGCTAAGCACAGTAATGATCTCTGAAAATCTCAGATTTTAAACCTTGTTGTATTTGTGGTTGGACCACAGTTCTCTGCTGAAGTCGTCTCCAGTCCCTTTTCCCATCAACAGCCTAATTACCTTTCTTGGTTGCTTTTTTTTGTTGCTGTTGTTCCTCTCCTAATTTACAGTTAACATCCACAGAATGAAAATTGCATGTAACAGATGTGTCTTGGACTTTGCTTTATTATGCTGACAAGACCAAATGATTCAAGTTGTCTGCCTGTCTATTTCTAGCCACAGTCAGGTACTGCAAAGGTCAAGCCTTCCCTTTATAACAAATACTGCACTGGATAGCCTGATGTATCTTGCTGTGTTACCAGCTGTCTCGTACTTCTCCTGCTGAATGAACCCGCAGGCTCCTTCTGCTAAGACACAAGCAATATCCCCCCTAATACGGAAGATTTTCAAGGCACTAATCTGCAGATCCTTGTCAATTACTGTATCTCACACTTTACTGTTGGGTCAGATGCCAATTTGGGGAAAAGTAACTCCAGTTACTTTTTGATGAAGTTGAAATGCCTCTTTCCTACTCTTTTGAAATTGTTCTATTTACCTTGCAGTGACACTAGTATGAGTTATAAGAAGAAAGAACAATTAAGAGAAATATCGTCACTGTACAGGACCTTAGACCTATCATCTAAAGTTTGGGGGTTTGCACTGAAACAATAAGGCTGATACTAGGAGTGTTTTCCTTAGGTTCTTTCTAAAAGCAAAGGAAGGAATTCTAAATATAAATACTGGTATATAGAGGAAAAGGTTTATTGTATTCTTGACAAGCTGCTAAATATAAAAGCAGTAGTCCATGACTAAGTCATAGCTGAAAGCTTGTAAATCCTTACTTTGTCTGAAGGATTGCTCAGAACAATTTTAAGTGCCAGCCAGCAAAGCTCCGGCACGTTGGTGCCGCTGAGTATATGTATTGTTACATTCAATAAGTTTCTCTTATCTTATGCCATGACAGGCTACTCTACAACTACACAGTAGTTGTAGTATCAGTAGTTTGTATCACCCTTTGGCAATAGGGGTTTGATGGTATCCATGTCCTAGAGAAGCAGAATTGAAGCACAAAGAAATCAGATAGAAGAATTGGTGGCTATTCAATCTCAGAGACCCAAAAAACTTCTCTAACTTAACAGTCCAGTTTTCCTTATAGAGAAAGAAGTCGCTGAGAGTACCAAGAAACTATTTTTATTTGTTCTTTTGTAATGGCACATAATTGGATTTAATCACAGACGGGATACAGTGATGCATCTTAAGTTTGCTTAGGTAGTCCTAGAAAACTGTGGGGGGGTGGGGAAATAGAACTGGGAGAGATCATAGTTTAGCATGGAAACAGTTAATGAAATCCTCACCACTCCTCCTGTCATTATCCCACTTACAAAAACATTCTTGTAAAGCACTTTGATGAAGATAAGTATATTTTAGGAGTTACAGTTTGCAAGTAACAATTAGGAATCCATCTCTTATTTTGGTGAGAATATTTACATCAGCTTATTAC
Organism: Netta rufina; assembly: GCF_964035555.1. Lineage (NCBI taxonomy): Eukaryota > Metazoa > Chordata > Aves > Anseriformes > Anatidae > Netta > Netta rufina. Next base: position 4,597,851 of record NC_140143.1, on the reverse strand, counting down.
ACGGTCTTCAGAGAGATTATTCCTGAGTGTTACATGGGAGATGAACCCAGCACCACTGAGGATTTCCTATTAATATAGCATGCCATTTTCAGTTTGTACATCTTATTAGTACAATTTAGTGTCATTGGGGTAGAATTTGCCAAGTCATACAGAGGAAAATAATACTAATTGCATACACACACTTATCTATAACTAAAATAAACTTCTGTGGAATAAGATCACACCATTACACTGCATATGGTCTGTTGTAGCATGCTCTCTTGGTTACTTCTTATCAATGAAAGATTTACTGTTGCTTACAAAACTTCCTTGTCAAATCCAATCCCCCTGCCTGAGGGAGAAAGAGGTCAAAAAGAAAAGGAAATGACACTTACACCTAGAGGGAGATCTGCCATACCATATGCAAGTACTTTCTTTACAGACGGCTATGATTTAAATTGTAAATACGGAATCAGAGGACTGTAATATCATAGTACTTATTCAGTAGCCTGCAAGAGATTTATTTCCAAAAGCAGCGTGTGCATGTATGTATAGGATTACTCTTCAATTACGGGATTGCTATTGACTTGATACTCTAAAACCACTCATTTGTACTCAGTGAAAATTTCCTCCTCATGTAGCACCTCTCTAAAAAGGTCAGTTGTGAACTCACTGAACCGTGCATCCATCGAACAAATTCAGGAGCAAAATCCATGCTCATCATTTGCCGTGTCTGCCTGCCTAAGAGTATGGGCAATAATTATTTGGCGGAACTTTACTGCTGTTACTTACACACATTAAAATACAGCTATCATATAACATCATGTCACCATGGTATTTGCAGATCCATGCTATTTGCAGTCACCACGACATTTCATATGTCTTACAAAGAAATTCACCTTAAAACAGTCACCTACATAATGCATTTCCAGCTACCTGCTGACCCTTTTCAGAGCTGTAAATCGCATTAGAATTAATGACTGGCCAAAAAAAGGAAGCTTCCTTAATGTTATTGATTGTTTTTTTTTTTTTCAACAAGTGAAAATATTACTTAGAATTGCCACTTTTTGTTTTTTGAATAGAGTGTGGTTTTTTATTAGGGCACTTTTTCATTTCGTATTTATAAAATGTACAAAAATGCATTAGTGTTTCCAGACCAAGCAGTCACCAACTTTATAGTCAGGACATAAACCCTGAAAATAACAGCATAACATCATAATGGGAAACCTGACAGGTCGTTAACTACAGCTGTGCAAATGGCACTGCTATAATTCACAAGTGCATGTAGACAACATCACAGCCTACAGCCTTCAGGATCTGGTGGAAAGAGAAAAATATTGAAATATGTGGCACAAATAACCAGGTCACGCTGGAAGTCGTTCACTTGACACCAGAACATATTGCTGATAGATGTTGCCCCCCAAAGGAGAAATTATTTTTTTTTAGGACCATCTTATGACCTCCCTTTAACTTATTTTCTGTATGTCTTTAATAACCAGGAGCTTCAGTTATGGGGATTTATGTGGAAAATGAAGATCTTTATAAAGATAAGTCACTTTACAAATATTAAATGAGTTGTAGGTAACGAAAAAGACAAGCTGAGTTCAAGGTAACAATATGCAGGCTCTGGGAGAACTAACCAACCAGTTGAGATGCCTGTTATCATCAGGCTAGTCTGCCTAGGGTCACCATGCTGTTGATTATAAAAGAAAAAAGATGTTCCTGCAGGTCCTTTGGAGAAACCCATGCCTTTTGGCTGCCTAACATGAAGCAGTACAGTTGCCCCAACAGAGAAGCAACAGTAGCCAACTGGATTGGCACTGTGAATTTGGCATACCTACTTCATGCCCATTAGCAGATTTTTTATTTCAAAGACTCTTTTTAATAGAGTTGATGAAAGTTACATGATTACTTGCAGTTAAGTTTTGGCATTATCTCACAGTATGGCATAGCTTTAGTAGAAAGGAAGAGGAGGAAATGTGCAGACCAAGCAGCAGCCAATTGCACAGACGCTATGTTTCAATTCAAAAACCCCAAAGTTGAGAAGCAGTAGCGTTTAAACACCAGTAGTTCAGTAAAAATCATCAGATGGTAAAAAGATGAAAGCTTTCTTCTTTGCTTGCAAGGAAGACTTTATGTTGTATTTATTTCAATAATGTCTCTGGAATCCAGGCATTATTAAAACAAACAAACAAGAAAAAAAAACACTATAATAATTGGAAAGCAAGTCTTTGCCACAGTAGTCTGCACAAAAGCCAGCCACTGCTAGTTTTGAAAATTGTGTTTTTACTTATGTCTGAAAATAGCTCCCACTGAAACCAGTGGAATTTGCTTGTTGAGTCAAGTGCTCCATCCCTTTGATAAGGACATCAGAAATGAGTTTAAAATTTTAAAAATTTTAAAAATTATCAATATTTACAAGATTATATTCATTTTATGATAGCTATATTTACGAAAAATCTCCCTCCAACTTCTTTACCTTGAGTGAAATTAACTTGTTTACGCAGCTGTGCAGTATGGTATCCACCTCTTTTTTTCCTAGTGTTTACACTGCAATTGCATTAATAATGTGCATTTTCAGGATATCACATTTTAATACTGTATCCTGTATTTCTTATGGGGAGAGAGGCCAAATGGAAGGAATAAACCTTTGTACTGGGGATCACACTAGTGGTACCGGAGCACTAACCATATAGGGTGAATAGGATGCTCAGATGTAGTTAAGGCTCTATCATGACCCAGCTGCCTTTCTACAACATGCAGATATGAAGGATGGCTAATTCCCAGCTTTAGTCCCAATTCAGAACAGCGGGATTTAACTGTTCTGTATGACTTACAGGATATAGCATGTAACATAGAAGAAAGCATCCCAGATGATGTAGTTAGGCTTTCTGAGCTGTATTTTCAACCAAGACTATGTAGGCCATGGCTACAGAATACCCATTCACTATTGCATGTTAGGCCATTTCCCAGGAGCGAGTTCTGATTCCATTTAGCTTTTCCTACCTAGTAGTTAGGCATCTTCAAATGGCTCTCTTCCTACTTTTAAATTAGGCTTTCTTAAAATAAAGAGGGAATAAATGACTGAAGTTTAATGGGATTTGGCTGAAACACTTACATTGCATGGCCTCACCAGGCTCTATTACCCAGATACTGACATCTTTAGAATTACCTGGTACTTTAATGTGCATTCTAAATTGGTTAACAAGAGTATAAATTAAAGTAATAGAGAAACTAATCTCTCAAGATTTTATTGCTCATTGTAATTTCATGTTTATAAGCATATTGCTTTGAGGCTGGACTTGTGGCTTTTTTATTCTAGAGTTTAATGGTAAGAAGATGGTGCCTTACCCCAGAGCCTGGTGAAATCAGTGGAAGTCTTCCACTTGACTTGAACAGGCTCTGTCTCAGGCCAGTCACATTATTCTGGCAATTGTTTAGATATAGCTTCCCAGTTAAGAACGCCATCCAGTGCAAATTAATTTTTAGATAGACTTTTAAACACTGTATCCCAACTTGTTTTACAGTATTTTTCATAAAACTCCTATGCATAGTTTAAGTAAAATAATAGTTAAGAGGCCAAAAAGATAAAAAATTAAGATACATTTACTGAGATGTGAAATGAGATGCAAATTGTGAGCAGAGACAGGACTCTCTTCCTACGCATCTAACTCAATGCAAACACAGTGTTGGAATTGTGGGAAGGACCAAAGGGAAAGTAGTGATTAAAGGGGCAAAATTGCATTGAAATGAAAGAGATAAGGCTTTTTGCCTGTACTACTGATGCTCAGGTTTCTGCCTGCCTTACCATTGTTCCTCCTTTGTTGCTGACTCTGTAACTACTCTTCTTAAAGCCTTATTTGAATTATTAGTACATTCAGGCAGGCACCAATACACAGTTAAGCAGGCATATAGAGCTACAAATATTTATTGAAGATAACAGAAATGTTCCCAGGTTGTTACATCAAGTCACAAGTATTTATGGCTATTTGTATCCATTAAACATAATAAGCACTTAACATTTGTGTGGGTTTTGCATCAAAACTCTACCTAAATCACTACTAGGTTGCAAAGATAAAGACATGAAGAAGCTCCAGAACATGAATATTAAAATACTGAAAAGTTACTCAGTTTCATAAGCAACACTTCTTGATTTAGAAAGTCCAGATTAAAACACAGGATAATTTTGTCTAACAGTTTTCAGTTTCAGAAGTGATTTAGCAATCCCAGTGGCTTTTTAAGATTGATGGCCAGATCTAGAAACCCTATTTAAATGCTTTAAAATGCAAACAACTGGACAAGGGAAAGGACCTAAGTAGGTAAGATGCACAGTCTCTCAAAGGCTCTGGGAATTTAGCATCCAACTTTCTTAGCCAAGAAGATATGATGATCCCAGTAGGCACCTACTGGATCATTCAGTGCCTGAAGACCGTCGTAATTCTCACTGCAGAGTTTCAAAGTATCTAAATCATCTTTAAGTGAGAATTTAGTCCCTGGAAGACTGTTCTCTATTCTTGTAGGGGTTGAGTGGTGTGAATAACTGAGGTATACATGTAAGTTAAACCCCTGCCCCTAAGACCCTGCCACATATTAAGTGGAAATACAGAGAAAGTTAAATGACTGCTATGCGGCAGCAAAGGCAGAAGAAATGGGTTCAAGTGAAAGGTATTCTTGTTTCTCAACTCCTTCTGGGAAGATTTCTGGTAAACTGTTCCTAATGCGCCCTTCAGGAAGCTGTTACTGAGATACTGGCATTTAATTTTCAATTTCCTGCTTGACCCTGTTCTGCAACATGAGCTTGCATTGGTTTTCATGCATAATGTACATAAAGACACATTCCAGCACTTAATACATACTACTGTTGCCGGGCCATATATTTACAGTGAGAATTTTGTGGAGCATGCTGTTCGTAATTGGAGAAAGGGGGATTCTTAGTTGCAGACTCCTAAACACAAAGCTGTTGGAATAATGTTAGCTGGCTTTAATAAGGAAATATTTTCAAAACCATTTAACAGATGTATTTTTGCTTACTGATCACACACCTACAGTCACATTTCCTAAACTGCATTGAACTACAGAATGTTACCCTCTGTGTTATATTTGCCTTTGCAGAGAAATAGCATGCTCAATCTTGCAACATGACCTGTCTGCAAACACTGTGTTTGAGGGATTGAGGTGTAAAAAGGGTTACTGGGTTGTTCTTTGCGTTCTGGATGATCCTAGCACTTTTATAAATAGAATAGTTGTCAAAAACCCTGCCATTTGCTGTCCCAGTATAGAGACAGTAAATGAAAGTTTTAGTCATACTTTTCTGTACAAAAGGAATAGCATAAGAACTTCTGTCTTTGTGTCCATAAAGGAAAGCTCCACTTCCCTCCAAATAGCCTGTTCTGTGGCTTGATGTATTTGCTTTTATATCCAGAATCCGCTGTCGGAAACAGTGCATTAGGCTGTCTAGCCCAGCATATATTCTTCTATGATTATAAGGAGTTTTTACTGAATGTGACTTCTAAAATCTCCCCATACTGCAGCATTAAACATGCAGACAAATTTGTATTTTAGCAAAGCACTTTCCTTTTACGGCAAAACTGTAAGAAATAGGACTAGATTCAAGTGTCCTTATTCAGAGAATCTTCGAATTTGGTACGTTTTGACTCCCTAACTGTCCTCCTTGCTTCCTGACAGCTATTTTCGGCGACCCCAAGATAACACTATACCCATAACTATTTAGAGTTAGGACAATCTCACAATGCCACGTTATTTTACATTCTCTCCTGACACATTTTGCATGCAAGTAACTGTTAAATAGGTAGAAAATGTCATATGGTAAATGGACATAATCCCAAATATATTTACATCTCCTCATTGGCTGCCTGAGATAGCATCCAAATTTATTCATTGACTGGAGTCTACATTCACTATCAAGCTTAACAAAAATGATCAAATTTTAGTCTAACCTTACCATGAGCTCAGCTAGACTTTTTATCCTGAGAACCTCTGTTAGTGCCTGTTGCTTCAGCAGAGACATTAGCTAGCTGGTGGTGCTCGCAAACCTGCCCAGTCCAATGAATAAGCAGAAATAGCTGTTTTTTTAGGCATTGCACTAAGAAATGATCAATTTCTGCTTCTTGTATTTTATTCCTCTTAAACAGCCAAAAACTCCAACCAGCCAGTGCCTAGTGCAAGCCAAGGAGATGATCATGATATTAAATTTCACTAAACTCTTAACAAGAGTTTAAGTTGTTCTATTCATGCTGATAATTAGGTGTGTTTTTCAAGTCCCATCTCAGAATTACTCTACTATGTGGCTCTGCAGTTGGTGCGCATATAGACACGCATGTGTGCATGTATATTGATGCATAGATGTATATAACTCAAACATTTCTAACATTTATCACTGAGGTGCTTAACATACACAACATTTATCTGTATCATTCCTTATATAAGCTCTACAGCTGTGTAACAATAGCAGAAAACACATCTATGATAGAAATTAATCCAGTAGTTGAACAGCAGATGTAAATTATACTATAAAATGAGGGTTAGTTCTGTGGAATTTTATGTGGAGATGAATAAATTGCTCCTTGAATGCTAAGTGGCATCTTTGCATGAAGATGAACAAATAAATTATCATGGTTTTATTTCTTTTAAGAATTGGAACAACTATTGAGATGCAAAACTTTTCCCATCTCTGTCCTGTCAAGAATCAGTCACCATATCTATGCAATTTTTTGTTTTAGTTGTTTTACATTTTCAGGGAATATTTTCCTGAAATGATTTGGGCTTTTAAAATTTTGTTTTCTATAAATAAGCCACAGGAAATCAGGATGATATGATAATGTGATGAGTATTTAATTCTACATTAATGTCAGCCAAGCAATAGTTGGCAAAAGCCTATTGTCTTATTTGCAGATGCAAAAAGATAGGTCCATATTGGAAATTTCTGATGCCTGTCCAGAGCTTTTAGTCTACCTGTTTTTAATTATTTCCCAAGAATTCTTACTCCAGATTTGTTTTTTTACCTCCAGTTTCATTGCTCTCAGGTACCAGACTGTGTGATGCCGAATCACAGTTGCCTTCACGTACCTTCAAAATGTTCCTACTATTTTAGAATAGCTTGTACACTGCCATTTGTAAACAATTTAGAGCACTGAATCCAAAACAATGTTTTCAGCAATAGTTGTAATTCAGGATTTGGACTGATTTTAAATTTCAAACGTAGATTGTTGAACCTTCAACTGACAAACCAGCCCAATTTCACATTCATATACAAAAGTACACGCCAACTTTAAGATGAACACTATAAGAACTTTTGTACATGTTTCTAATGAGAGCAGAGATGAAATATGCATGCCAGTTGCTGTCAATTTATGAATCTGGTTTAGAAGTAATGGATGAAATTACAATATTCTATCATTGGAAGCCGGTGAGCAAAAAATTCTTTCACTCAGTTGAAATTAAATTACTCCATATGTTTTTAGCAACAGAAAATCCATTTGGTGATGTTTAAAGGAGGGCCCACTGAATTAAGAGTATAAATGCAAGTGTTCTGTAAACAGTGAACTTGAGAGACTTTGAGAGGAAGCTGACAATGACCGATGAATTTTAAAAAAATGATAACAAATGAGGAAGAAAAGATCATAATGATCAAAGATGAAGCACACTAATTTTTAAAGACTATCTTCTCTGGGATTTTGTGGTAGACAAGATTTCCAGGAAGAGACATTGAAATAGACTAGTACTGAATCTACTACTGCAATTAATTCATTTGATAAAAGATCATAGGAATTTGGGTATTAATATCCCACATGTATAAACTAACCACTATTGCAGTGCTCCTGTGCAGACACAATGGAGAGCTAATAGGGCTAATCAGAAAAGGAAAGATTTTCTTGTAACATTTTGGTTACAGAAACTGCATATCCATATTGTGCAAATGAAAGCAAAAGGAAGAGACTTAACCGCTTTCATTTTGATTTAGCAACGCAAGTTAGCATGCACTTAATCTAAGATCCTTTCCAGCTGCTCTATCTAAAGTTAGGAATGGGCTTGTAGGAGGACCAACAACCCACCATTAAGTTTAAGAACGTCAAGAGCAGACTTCGCTCTGACTGCTAGGTCCATGAGCAATAGTTTTATGCAAAATGGGGTTTTGCTTTGACTGAAATAAATGGGAATTTTATTTAGTAAAAACAGTAGGCCCAGAATTTAACTTTAACAAAACTGGCAGCTAAATCCAAGAACATATGTCCAATTTACTGTGTGGGCAAGGCATTTCTACAGAAGTCTAAAAATAAGTTGTTGTGTATGTTTTCTGAAGGTGGGAGTGACCTTCTGGAGATACTTGAGCTTTTAGGAATCATCTTCTACAGGAAATGAATCACCTACTGAGTTCACCGTGTTCTGTAGGTATTTCTTGTTCTAAATTTAGAGGCTGTGGGACTAAGTCTCTTCTCAGTTTTTTTACCTCATATTTGCCCTGGCATAACAGGTGTGGGGAATAATCTGTTTTTGGAGAATTCCTTTTGGATTCTACCACAGCCAAAATAATAGTACTGAGATACAGAAGTAAAAATAGATACGTGAAAATGACTATCCTCTTGTTTTTAGGTGGGCATAATATATAAATATGTTAGACTAGTATGTAGCTCCCATTCTAATCTCTATTTTCAAGCTGATTATAAATGCTTTATTAAAATAGGTTGGTTCCCTGTTTTGAAAGCATCCCAAAGCATCTTTGACCAAAAGAATTATGTTTTTAACTTATATTTAAACCAGCTATTTTCTTGTATTTGAGGTTTTCAGATACCCTTTCGTTTCTCTACATGGTATTGCCATTCAGTAGCAAAAGAGTATTGGAAGTACTTAAGGAATGTCGCAATATTTAAGCTACCTCTGATAGAAGCCTGTATATACAATTACAGTGAGGTCAAAATTATCAGCAGTGCTTTTGCACTGTCATGGCCTGATCACAAGACAGTACAGTTCTTAGTGTGTGGCCTCTTGCCCTTCTGCTACTGACTTAGAGTACTGTTGAAACTAATTTGTAGATACTTCTGCTAATCAGCTAATCAACTTTGTAGATATTGCAGTTAATCAACTAGTTAAAGCCTTGTCGCTTAGACCAGGCCCTCTGCTGGTTTATGCTAATAAGACTTTTGAGCAACTTCCTTCAAAGCACAGAAAGGAGAAAACGTACAGCTTAGTTATGAAAAAGTTTGTGTCTGGTTAGTTCAACGAGAACTCAGCAGTATTAAATGTGCCCATAAGAGCAGAAAACTTAAATATTCATTTCTCTTCAAGAATGAAGAGGGTTCCATTTCCCTCTAGTGGAGGGACGTGTGGAAGTGTTCCTGATAGGCAATCCAAAATGATCAAAGAAAAAACACCAGGTGTTAAGACTTATAGTACTACTGACAACTCCCTAGATGCGCTGCTATGCCCCCAACAATATCAGGCAATAGAAGGCCTGAAGTCTGAACATCTTTGGAAAGAAAACCTGCTTCTCAGCAGGCTTTCATAGTGAAGATATATCAAGTGGTACTTGTTTTGGGATGTATGCTATGACTTCACAGGCAAACTTCCCAGAGATTATTTGATGGAACAGCTCATGGCAGCAGCTCAGCTGGCACCCTCAACAGCACTTCATGATCTTTGGAACCTATGAGAAGCAAGCAAAGCTTCCTCCACAGATGGCTATCTGCCTCCTCCTCATCCGTTCCTCAGTCTGTGACTGAAATCAATATTTTCATAGGCGGTTGAAAATTACATCTGGACTTTCTATGGGCATACATGCTTCCGGCCTCTGGAGGTAACCATTTTTTCCTTTTTTACATGGGCTTTGCCAATGGTTCTTGGTGTTGGAAGTCCTCATCCCCAAACAATAGGGACTGCACTTTCCAAGGTAAAGTTATTTCATCATCCAGTCTCCTGTTTTCAATAAACTTTCTTCTTACAAATATATCTACCAAAGTAAAAGACAAACTTTGCAGTGGTAAAGTGACACAGATTCTAAGTTGAAAAACAAATTTTCTAGCTCTAGTTTTAATGGGGCCTTTGGTCCTTGCACTCAGTTCCTTGGATCCAACCTTTAAATATAGAAATCATCAACGGCTTGCGAGGGGGACCTCCTGTTCTCTGTTGATTAAGATATTTAGTCTTTCAAAGTACTGTGAAAGCTGAATTTTTCACTTTTTAGTCTGGCTATGGCACCATCATATTTCAGTAGAAGATTGAAGATTAGTCCTATTTGGCAAGTAGCTAGCATTATGGGTACGCCTCTGTTCTTTGAAAGACTCGCATATGCCATAACTGAGTTGCCTGGTGAATTAAGAGAAATCTCACCCTTAGCCCTGATTTAACTGTCTTTGTCTCCCTCCATTGAATATTCCTAGCTGTTGTAACACAGACCGAGTATTATTCCCACTTGAGAAAGGACTTGCTTCAAACTAGCATGTCAGTTATATGCATCTATCGTACAGATTATACAAGACTTCATAGATGAGTAGAAAGGAACCCAGATTTTCTGGTTCTGAGTTCAGTGCACCATCCACAGACCATTTCCATTATTCGTAACTGTACATGCAGATCACTTATCACTTAGCTGTTTTGGAAAAGACATCTCAATATCAAAATACAAGCTTGTTTCATGAAACAGGGTTTCAGAGGCATTGTTTGTATTCTTGAAATTTTCTTTTAGTACATCATAATTAGAAAACCAAGGGAAAACTGTGTCAAAGCAGTGAATAACCTTAATTAGAGGCCTTGCTGTACCCTCTGATCCTAATTGTTGGTATTCTTGCAGTTTGAATTAAGAAATATCTGATTTACTTTCATTAAACAATATCTTATAAGCATTTCCATCTTGGTTTCTGGTTATAACATCCACTTAATTTAATTAGAAAAATTGTATTTCTGGGGATACACAAGTATAAGCATTGGAATTAAAAAAAACCAACACACTAATATATCTATAAAAAAGTACTTGCTTTAGGCTTTCTATTCTACAAATACACATTAAAAAGACTGTTCCTCAGTTGTCTTTATGAAACAAATGGAATGCAAAGTAACATAAAAATAGTGAAAACATTGCATGTGTGTTTTGATATACTAAAACACTAATTCTCAGTGTTACCATCACTTGTGCACTACAGTATTCCATTTTCTTTCACTGAAAACCTTTTACATAGGTCCAGGGATAGGACAATCACCTGAAAGATTAGTCTTAGAATATTCTGAGGCTGATCATGGAAAAGGTATGCATCTTCTGCTTTGAAAATAAAATAGTTCTCTATCAGACCTCCAACACTACATATTTTAAAAACACTTATTTCTAACTAAAAGCCGTTACTTTCTACATTTTGCATATTGCTTTCTGTATTCTTTAATTTACATTTTAGTACACAGTTTCAGTTAACATAATTTCAAATGTTTTGCCAACTCATAGCATCTCTTTGCAAAGCTGAAAGAACACCATGATCTGGCCTTCTGACAGTATAGCCCAGGAGTAACTCCTGTGTCTTGACAATGTTGAGCCTTTTATTGTTGTTTATAAGCCATTGCCACTTTCCTAATTAGGTTTTGCTGTGTTGTCTTTGAACAGCTAAATAGCTGAGATCTCTTTCAGGTGTCTTTCCATTGAGATTAATTGTAAACATCTGCCAACTGGTGAAGACAGTAATTCTTGTAGTTGTTCAGTAGAGTTCCTTAGAGAATATTAGTTTATTTTCTGAAGCCCTGCTTTGCAATTTCTTTGTGACTTTGAATTCTGTGTATGAACTTTTCCCTTCTCTCCCTCATCAACAGTGTGTCCCCGGTTCCATATGCAATACTTCAAAACAGTAAAAAAAAAAAAAAAAAAAAAAAAAAAAAAGTGAAATGTTTCTACAATCTGTAGAATCCTTTTCCACTGTCAATGAGAACAAATCAATTGAAAAATTTAATCTAAACCTTTTCTATAAGGGAATAAAAGACTTCCAGACTTCCAGTATCATACCAACACTTCTGAAAATCTCAAATAGTTCTTTCAAAGGCAAGTACAAGTAGAATACGATAGGAAAAGATTAAAACACATAAGCAACCTGAACAGATGGTTAAAAAAATGAAAGCGGATGGCTGAGAAAAGGTCCCTCTGACATACACTATTAGAGACAACAGTGGCTGTTAATAAAGCAGAGTTAATTCTATAGCAAGGAGTGAAATATTATTTAATCAGCGGCACTTCATACATAATTCAATTAACTGCCTTCACTCATCAGTATTAATGAGAGCTGGAGCTTGGATTAATGTGCTTGAGCTTCATAACAGCACTCCCAGTCTACTTAAATGCTGCCAAAACTTAATAAAGCGCTGCCAATCAAATTACAGTATCTGAGCCCAGTGCATCAATGTACTGATATTACAAATCATCCTATGCTCATCATTGTTTGCTAATTCCTTATTTATGCTGATCTCTGCACTAAACAGTTTAATTAGTGTACAATGGTAGAATAAGTAAAATTTCTTACCACTTTCTTGATGATGTTTTTAGGATCATCCAAGTTTTTGAGCAATAACTATAAATGGTGTTTCCATGTGCTTTCAGTGCATAATTTTTAAATATCAACTTTAATCTGTTGCATAGGCAGCCATAGAGGGATTCCTGTTAGTCACAAAAAAATAGATTGCTAATTTCTTCTTCTGTTCTAAAGAACATTTCTGTTGCTGTCTACTTTTGTAGACATAGCAAGGATCTCATCCTCAGTTACAACAAACTTAACCCTGATTTTGCCATTTGCTGCTGCATGCACTTTCATCCCAGGAAGAGAAAAGGGACAATGAAGGTTTCTAAAATATTTTCTCCTCTGCCATTACTGAATTTGATTCTCATGAAGCTGATACAGCTGTCGTAGATGCTGATAAAACAGTTTTGGGGGCATATATTACATTCAATGCAACCTGTGGCCAACCTCATTTAGGAAACTTCAGAAGAGCTAAGCCAAACCTTACAGAACTACTGAAGGTGGAGGCAGCCTGATGCTTATTCCACCTTTAACTGTACTGAAATAAATCTCTGTTGCTCCTCAAAATCCTTGGCCATGTTTCATCTGGCTGAATTAAGGCCGGATCATGGCACCCAAAAGGAGATTGAATTGCTGAAAAGTTCTTTGAAATGTAAGCTCTGGAAGCATTACAAACTGTCAGGAGAATCAGAATAAGATAAATGACATTATAGAAAAAAACTGCAGAAAGGCATACATTTTTTATATTTCTTTTTAATCTTAACAGAAGGAAAGAAATGAAGATGTCAGAAAAAATATATTATTGCCTACAATAGAGGCCTACCTGATAGCGTGAGGAACCAACAGTGCAAGTTTTGGGGAAATTTTGTTTAAAAGTAATTTGAAACTATAGATCATTCAGAAACATGTTTTGCAGGACAGAAGCATGTGAAAGTCATACTTGACTGGATTCTGCAAAAATAGATTCTAACTCTTTGCTTTGCCTTTTGAATGCAATTCCTGTCATCTGGAGTGTGTGAAATCCAAGTAAAGAAAAGGTGCCATAACCATTCAGTTCCTCAATTTGAGGTGAAATATCAGACAAGGCTGAATTTGAAGAGGTGTCATTCTGTTGGGAGCTCTAACACTGATTTTGGCATCAAGTCTGTTGAGGATAAGAAGATTATAAAGTACAGCACAATACATAAGAACAAGAGACAGCAACCAGACTTTTCGCAGATGAACAGAAAACCCAAATGTATTAAGTACCAAATAAGGAGGAATGATATTTATGCTATATGTTCACCAACTACTACCATCTGAGGATTTGGCAGTTCATCCAAAAACATTGGATGGTTAATGCTAAGTTGGATATATTTTAAAAACTGTGAAAGTAATGGAGAACCAAATCCTTTTTAATAAAGTCGGTACGATTCTATTTAATCAGAGCCTCGGAAGCTTAGAACCTTTTTCATAAAGTTAGTGTTGTCTTCTATACCATGCTTTTGATAGGAATTTTAACAGAGGAAAATGCTTAAGTTTGCAGCAAGTATTTCCTGCTCCAATATCAGAAAAACCTTTAAAAGGGAGCAGATTTTCAGGTAATCACATTGCAAATACCTCACAGGTAGTAAATGTTAAACTCTTAAATGAGCATTAAAAAAACAATGTCCACTTAGGAAAAACATTCGAATCTGCTGATAAATGTTAAATCATACTTGACCCTTTTGCCTTTTATTTAAAGTATACGAAATAATGATCATCTGAAGGAAAAAGTATAGTGTCTACACAAAATCTGGTCTAGACTGAGGTGCTCAGACTTAAAGATGTTTTAAGCAGTAAAGTCAACAGAGGAAAGAAAAACTGAATTAGAAAATGGTTCTAAGTTTCAGACACTTTTGGTGACATTCAAAGTAAAAGATTGATCAGAAAAAAATCACAATACAGTGTTACTGTTCAGAATTTGAGAACAGAATGAAAGGTGCCAATGCAAGTAGTATTTCAAGATGGAAAGAGAAAGCTTGGTCATGAATGGATTGCAGCAGGATGCTTTTTTGGTAGTGGTTATATTTGCCAATGATATAAAAGCTGGCAATGAATACAGTGCTATGCAATTATGAATGATCTAGACAGTTTAAAAAATAAAGAATAAGTAGTTCATAAAACTCACTGCAGCAAAATAATATGGTGCGTGAAGTGGAGGGACATACAGAAACCCCCCCATTCTCCCATCTGTACTCTAAATAGTAACATGAAAAAAAAAAACAGTAGACAATCTCAGTTTTAATAGTTATCACAAAAAGTAGATCCTCCTGCCAACCTTTTGTACTGGTGAGTTTTATGTCCTGCACAGGGAGGGGCACAGACTGCATGCTGAGTGTCACTGTTGGTCATAGCTCCTAAGTCAGCTGTAAATTCGCAGACCTCAAGGCTAGATGCTGCTGCTAGATAATGGGTATGGATTTTCTGTACATCATGACTGTGTGTCATCCACCTACCACCTGTACTGAACCTAATAATTTGTCTGAATAAAGCAGTACTCCATAAACTTTACTGCTGAGCAAACAGCAGTGTGCTGTTGGCAACATCATACTTTGCTCTCCCTTTCAGCTCATCAAAAGATGACTCAATTACCATTTAAAAGTTTATACTGCCTATGAAGTCAAGGACTGAAGAATTAGTAGTCAGCTTGAATGTGTTTTGAAAAGAGTAAATGTACCTTAATGCGAAGAACTGACAGGTTTGCATGCAAGTGTTAACAGATAAGCTGCAAGCCAGTTTTACCGATAATTTTAACTAGCATTATGTGTACAGTAAGTAACAGGCAGATGAAAATGACAGAATCTGTCAGCATTTAAGAGGGGATGATCAGTCTGGTAATGAAAAAACTTGAACAAGCCTACCGAGTTTCTGCAGTTGCCTGAATTCAGAGGGAGACAGATTCGGAGATACAGAATGGGAAATCCCCCTCAGATTGGCATCACAATTTATTCTCCTTCTGGAAAAGTCAAGGCAAAAGGCAGCACTGGTAATTTAGAAACATGCTTGTGGTTTCGAACATTTTGCTTTCTTAAGAGCTGTGGCAGGTATTTGACTTTAAGGTGCTTTTACCATATTCAGGGAAGCATCCTTAATTTTACAGCTAGTTTAATGTTGAGCCTAAACCTGAAATGTTATCTTGTTTTTAAGGGGTGAAAAGCAGCACACTTAATCTTAAAACCATTGATTGTACCTAGTGTCACCTGCTCCTGTACAGTTAGCAGCCAGATTGGTCATCGCCAAATTCAGATTCTGTGAAATTTGCTAAGGCAAAATTTAACCAAATTTCTTTGTAATTTAGAAATGCTAATATGCAAGTGTAAAAAAAGAACCTAGGAAAAAAAAAATTACTGACAAACTCAGGAATTTCAATTTAAGCCTCAGTCATAGCAAAAGAGCAGGATGTGTGTGCAGACTGTTAAGTGTTTAAGTTTCAACACTTCCACCTTGAAAATTTTTCCTAGAGTATTAGCCACAGAACATCCTGGGACACGTTGCTTAAGTTTAAAGGAAAAGTTTAAAAATAGCTGAGTTAAAAGACTTATTTTTCAATAGGAGAGCAGACAGAAGTAGACAAGCTATCTGCATTCATCTGTCATCCATATAATGCATCAAAATCTGCCTAGTAGATGGTTTGTTACAATCAAATTTAGATGCACCTGAGGCTACAGAAATAAATTAAACATAGAACATTCAGCTTAAAAGTAAACTAAATATATCCTGTGCATCTCAGTAAGTTTTTGTATAAAGACTGGCAAGGTGCAGGAGTTGTCCTAAACCTAATGGCATGTTACTCGAAAGCACATTGTGACAGTGGTCTAATGGAGTTCAAATCAGATCTCTGAAGTGGAAATGTTCTCCTCCTAGGTTTGGATGTGCTCACTGGGTGATTTTCTCATTGGCTTCCATTGGCCATTATAGAAGGACTGTGCATTGTACCAGGAAGTACAATTCGTGACTACTTTCATGTAGGCAATTAATGCATGTGTGAAGGAGACACCTCTAACATAGAAATAATGAATAGTTCCTAGGAGAAAACTTGAGTCCACCAAAATTGTTTTGCTTTGTTTTAAAATACACTGTTAACACCTGTTTTAAATGTGAGCTTCATGCAGCTTCAGTTGCCTTGGAACTAATATTTGTTTTTGCAGAAAATGAGGTTCATCTGCCTAATGAGTTATAGAGCATTTCCAGACTTTTAAAGAGTTATGAGAAAGTGTCACCTCAGGAAGAAGAGATCTTAATGAAACTTCCTCGTGCTGCAAAAACTGTGCTTTCTACTTTTTCAAAGAATTTTCTAGAACTGGAGGCTTTCTAATCACTGGCATCTTTGGGGATACCCAGGCAGGCTGGTGATGGCTACTGCAGACTTGTACGCTAGGCAGTCCATCTGAACTGCTTTATCCAGGCATTTCATATGAACTCTTGCTTTAAAGTGCATCGCAAAACCCTCCCACCAATAATAGCAGCAGGAAACTTCAGATGGTATCAGAGAATAAAATTCCCAGAAATTACAGTTTATGGATTTTTTCATCCTACAAAGTGCAGTGTATGTTTTTAAAGGAAGAGAAACTAAAAATGGGCAAGCTGAACTATGTGAACAAAAATACAGTATTTTCCTCAGCCATTTGCAAATATCCCTTCTGCTTAAAAGGCTATGTCCACTTTGATTTTATAAGCTACATAGCAAACATAGAAACATGCCAAGAAGCAGGAGTTTAAAAAGGGGAATCTCAGAGACTGTAAGAGACATTGAGCATAAATTTGCAATTAGATGTAGATAATTTAGTACCTTTTAGCAAGCAATGCGTATTCAGAATGTATATGTAGCTTGGGGAAGTACTTAACTACAAACACTAATTGTATTTTAACAAAAAAAAGTTTCACCCAGAAAAGAAAGATAATTTGAGATAACCTGATAACTATGGTTTTCCTGAAGCAAACAACACTGAAGACCGTTTTGCTGAAGAACTAATCAGAATTTTTTGAAACATGCACAAAAGGAGAGAATGTGCTTTAGACAGTCTAAAATGAGATGTTCTTCCACAAAAAAAAAAAAAAAAAAAAAAAAGAAAGAAAGAAAAAAAGAAAGAAAACACCCCGCAAGACACTGCAAGACATCCATTTTGAATCACCATGATTAAAACTATTTTCTGCAAAACCAAGTAATATTTTTAGCTACTACTTCTTTCTTGTTAGGAAATAATCAGTGCTCAAATTGTTTCCTTCTGAAGCTGTTAAAATCTTCAAACTTCGTAAGTATTGCCACTGAAGTCACACTGAGGCTTCAAAAGAGTGATTATTACTCAAGAACCACAATCATAGCAAATCAGTAGATTAACAAAAACACCAAGCATTGTTATGGTATTGAAATGTCTCATGTTTGAATGTGAAGATAGCAAAAAGTTTAATCTCAAGACTGAGGAGCAGATCATTGGACTAAGTCCCAAGCAATGATATATAGAGACTATTTTCCTACAAAATTGGCCACAGTTAATGCTACAGAAAATAAATGAATACTCCTCTTGTACATTAGGTAGTAGTCTAGTGATAAGTGTTCCAGGAATCATCATTATATTGCTCTGCTGGTTTTCTTCAGAACCATAATAGATATATCAGCTGCCCTAACTGACAACAGCTAATAGCGCAGAACAAAGAAAAAGCATCACTGCTGATGGAGGTGAAGCTTCCAATGATAATTACCTAGCTGGGAGACTCAGACTTTGTCCTGTTTCTCTTGTACCACAATTATGTAGCTAAAGTTACTTTGAGTTGTTCAGGCAGGACTTTATGAAGACAATGTTCCTAATGCTAGCCAAGAGGTTAGTTTTTATTTATTTTTACGATTCATGTTCAACTTTCCACTAGGAAAATATTCCTGAAACAAGCACTTTCCTCTCCATTTTCCATGTAACATATTCAATCTTTTCTGTTAAAGAAAAAATGCAAATACACTGGAGTAAGTTCAGTCACTGCACATAACATGGTCGCTAACCTACTGCTGCTCTTCCACTAGGCTGAATGCAAACCAAGAGGGATTTTATTTCAATGTGCACTGCTACAGATGTTTGAAAAGCAGGCTAGGAAGTGAATTGTTTTGATTCTTGAAATACTCTTCTTAAAGCTCAGACAGAAAAATAATTATATGTATTGTTGTGAGATGAACGTAGAAAGCTTTTCCTAAAAGAAAAACTGTCTGTCCTGTCAAGTCTCTCCATTCCCTTTCCTGTCTGCCAGGGAAGGTGCTGAAATTCAATGAAGTGAACCAGAAAGAAATACAATTTTGATTGTAAGCCTGGTATTTACTTTTCTTTATTTGGCCAGATGATGCTGGAAAAACTTGTTGAGAGTAAACTTCATCTGTAGTGAATGGGTATTTGCACATGGCAATTGTAATAGGATTTATGATTACTGACTTAGCTTTGGTAGCTTTGTGTTAGACTAAGTTTAAACAGAAGTAAGAACATTAAAGGTAGCTAATCTGTACTTACTAAGCCCTCTGAATATTACTTCTACTGGAAGCGCGCAATAGTAAAACACATTGCCATATATTTAAAGGCTGTTATACAAAAATAAATGTTCAGTTCATAAATAATAATTTGTGTTCGTTTTCACTGAAAGTACAAACTAAAATCATGCCAACTAACAGTAAATGTATTCAGCTAATATAGTTTGTGTTTAAAAATGAGTGCTGTATTTTTTGCTAGTGTTAAGGCCAGACCGGTGCACTGATAGACACTGGCCAATTGTATGGAATCAGTCTATTGTCCTAAATGACCGTTAGACAGGAGCAATTCCTCTGTTGGTACGAAGAACGTTTATTTCAGTCTGTTTATTCAACTAATTCAACATAAAACTGAAAAGCCAAGTGGCAACTTCACTCAAAATTTTTTGCTTCCAAAAGGAAACCAGGTAGGAAAGATTACAATCTGATAATTTCAGAGACTCGAGAATTAATAGTTCAGTTGGTCATATTTCCATGATTAGTTTGTATTTTGATATCTAAAACTGGTAGCAAGTCTGTAACAAGGAAGTCAACTTGAACTTATATTTTCAGTGGTTATAAGGCTACAATTTTTGCCTGCAGATGATGTTTTTTTGATTACCCAGTGTATTTGATAAAATTCTTAATAAATTTTGGAGTGATTTAGGAGCTCAGAACCATTAGAAAGTACTTTTTAAATTAGTCACCTTTGCAGCCTTTTCCATGTGCATGGCCATAAGTTTTTTATCCCACTTGGATGTAACCGTTTAATACTTCTTTCCCCTAAACCTCTTTCTCAGGGAAGGTATGATTTTTCTTATACTGCTAGAAAGACCATCAAATGCTGTATCCACAGGCTGGAATAATTCAGAAAATAAGATGTATTCGGGTCTCTGTGAAGGTCACAAGTAATAAAGCCTCCAAGGCACTATCTTCTGGTGAATCTTGGCTGCCAAAAAGGCAACATACATTATCCTTTACATGCTTCCCCTGAAAGCAATTGATGCTCATTCTTTCTGAGCTGTTACAGTCTCTGGCAGAGAGAAATAGGCTGTCGGGAGCATTCTAGAGCTACAGGTCTCCTGTTCTCCCTGTGACACTCTGGGAAGTAGATTATAGTTTTTGTGCCTGTGAGTGGCTTTACAATTTTGCATTCTGGGCATCAGACCTCTGAGTGGTCTCTCCACTGCTCTGCTAAAACATGGTGGTACTGCTGTGGTGCTTTTCAAGGTGGAACAGTTACCTTGCAGATTGGATGATGCTTGTGCACTGCTGTATTTCTCACATACATAACTTTTGCTACTGACAGTTTTCACAAGCTGAAATAAGTCGCTGCAAGCCATGGTAAGAAGGCATCACACAGTTACTGCCTTACAAACTCATGCCACCTACCAGTACTGGTCAGAGGAGCAGCATTTTTCTGTAGTGCTCTGAGTGACACTAGCATGAGGCACGCGTACACACCCACAGCTTAAGAAAACAGTTAGCTAAGGAAAGGTTCAGGAAGGATTACTGCTGTGCTAAACAGCTTTGCAGTCATAACTTGTGGAGTTCTTAGCTGGAAATAATAGAGGGTTCTCCTTGTGGCAGCTATTTGATCTAACCTTGAGCACAGACCTGGCATCCACAGCTCGGTTGCTCCTGTTGGCTTTATTTGAGGTGGTGCATTTCCATTTTCAAGCACTGATGGCAGCATTGCAGCACTATTACAGATCCTGTCTTGCATCAAGAGGAAGTGTCCGCTCCTTGCCAATAGCCCACATCAATTTTTACTGGCACATTCCGAACAAATTTGATCTTATGATTCAGTTGCTAGATTGAATTTTCTTTGCCAACAGTCAGAAGCTTCCAAATTATTCTGGGGACATACTCTTTGTATGTACGTGTTAACAGTGAGATCAGGCATGACCAGATTAGAAACAGCATTAGCAGTATATTAGAATCCCACAAGAGTGTGATAGCATCACCCTACAACACTGAGAGAAGATAGCTCCTTCAGCCTCCATCTTCAGAGTATCCATAATGTTCTGGCACCTCGGCTAACACTAACAGTCTCCTTGAGCTGTTTGCAAGTAATCTTGTCTGAACAGGCTGTCCTGCGGGTCTGCTCTCTGACCTGATGCTCGGTCATGTAGCTACTGGCCTCTCGCCAGCAGCTGGGAGGCTGCCACATTGCACAGCCCTGCCTTACTGCACAGCCTCCGTGCTCGCCCTTCTCCAGCTCCTTGTTTATATAATCCCTGGCCTGTTCTCCCCCATCCATCCCAAGATCCATTTACAAGGGAACTGAAGACACTGAACTCGGGGGATGCACTAACAGGGTCCTGCCCATTTCAGCTCCCTGGCCCAACACAAACCTTTTAAGAACACACGGTCTGCCCTCTGGTGGCTATTTTTAGATGAAATTACGACAATACTTCGGCATTGAACTCTCATCTTCTGATTTAAGAATTCACTGTAGCATTTGAAAAGGCCTTTTCATTTAAAACAAAAAAAAAAAAGCATTAAGAAAATCATGTATGCCCTGGTGTTACATACTTAGATTTCTTAGCACCAAATAACCATAACATATCCAAATATATATATTTACCTTCTTCCAGTGTTGATTCAAAAATTTCAAGCAATGGCCGAGTATTAATTGCTTGGTTCCCTTCCCCTTTTCCCTTCTAGATTATTTTTATTAAGGGGGGGTTGCAGACAAAACCAGCTTGAGTCTCTTCCCAGTTGCCTGTCTGATGGGAGCACTGCAGAACATTCTTCTGTATTTAACCGCAAATACAGAAACTTCAAAGTAAATAAGAAAACACTTAGTGGTGTCATTAAATACACATTTAGGTGAGTATTTAAGAACCTTCATAGCCTTGTGAAAACCAATACATTTTCAAAATGTTTTCTCACTGACAGCAGAACTCAGCAGTTTCATGCACTGCATCTCTCTTCAAAAGCAGCCTCAGCAAGATCAGCAAGGTTGTTTGGGAGCTCAGATTCACAGCACAATTCAAAACTGAATGCATTAGTGGACCAAAAGGTTTGAAATACGACCTTGTCATTAACAAGGTGCAGTATATTTGAGCAATACATATGGCAATTAATCCAATAGTAAGTAGAACAGCTCCCAGTAAGAGCAAGTTCCTTAAGGAAACTTGGTTGAATGATAGGTGTGCAACACCATGAGTAAACAAGTAGCATTTTCTTGGCATTTGCTACAGAAGCCAACAGGACCAGGGACTAACCCACCTGAGTAACTCTAACAGAGGCAGAAGAGGAAGTGTGTGACATGAGAAGCCACTTCAGCTTTTAGTACGTTTTATTCATTGTCAACAAATGGCTAATTTCATTCTTCTCCATTTGTTTGGGGGCTTGCAGATAGATTTGTACCAATGCAGTTCCTTTCCTTTTTAAGCACTTTCTCTATATTTGTTTGTACAGATTTTTTCTGGACAATACAGCACACATAAAATTTTCAGATTATGTAAATGGCCTGTTTTTTTTCAAGAAAGTGACCTTCCACACTGTCCCGTATTTTCCCTGATTTAAGAGAATTCTGAGAATGTATTTCAGCATTTCTGAAAATTAAGCCAATAATGGCCAGCCTTACACTTATTATACTAGTTACCACTTGACATTCAGCTGATTGATGATGCAGGGATCTGTTGGGTAGAAAACCGTTACATTTCCTATGCAGTGTATTTGTCCCTTGGTGCACATACAGAATACAGAAATCAGATAATGTGGCATCAACCAGAAGAATACCCTTGCACTCAGCTATCAACTTACATCTCAGACAGTAATTCCTACATAAAGAGTTTGTCAAACGTAGAGATCAGTAGGATACAAACACTTATTCTGGAGAAAGGGGAAATGGCAGCTAGTGAGACCGTCCTCTAGAAGATGCTTAGTTATTGGGGCTCCTGTGCAACCAAGTTCACCCTAAATCAGAGGGACCACTAAACCTTTTTTGCTTCTTCTGGTTGCGCATGCAGCACAGCAAAAATAGCCACGAGTATTTGAGCTGAATCACTCAGTATAAGAGTGAAATTCTTCCTACACATGCAGGTTTTCCTAGGTAACTCAAACTAGCTTCTGTATGCAGCAGCAGAAGCATATCTGCAGAGGCTGTGTGCTATGTGCTGCATGTACAAATCAAGAAACCAGTGACTAGATTCAGACTGTGACTGCAGTTAGGAAAATGAGTAGATCTCTTGGAAGATCAATTCCTGGACAGCAGTTAGCTGAGCGGTCTGATGTAGCAGCTAAGGAGAGGCCAAGGTTTCTTTCCATCCCAAAACATTTTGTAGTAATGGCTCTGTTTAGAGTTGTGGCTTGGCAGCACTGTGTTGGAATTCTAATAGATGAGTATTTCCCTGACAATATTTTCAGGCCGTAAGTGCATTTAGTCAGCTGTCCTAAAGACTTCTGGCCCTTCCAAGAACAGTCAAAGTTAGAGCTTTGGTAAACTCACTGTGGACACAACATCCCCTGGCAGGGCCATAGCATTGTGGAATGGGGTCAGAGAAATCTGATTACTCTAGAAAATATGAGAGCATAGAACATCACTGTTACTGTCTTGAACTGTCATTACAGATGAGAACTGCAGCACTCAGCGGTGAGCTCTGTGCTTGCTCCTCGCTTGTCTTGGCAAGTCAGCAGAGCCAGGACATTTCTGCATTACGTGCTGTCATTAGCTGTAAGAGTCCTGTTGTACACAGCTACAAGAAATTCTCGAGAGGCCGCTGTCACCCACAAATGTTTTAGAGATCAGGACCACTTAACCCTTACTGATGTTCCTTACATACTGCCCTTAAGTTTCAGTGCCAGGCTTCTCCAAACTGAATCCCGTAATGCCCTGCAGTTTCTGAACATGATGCTTGTTATGTCCAGGCTAATGAACAAGTGAAGCACTAAACAGACACAGACATATTCAGTTTGTCAAGAAATTATTAGCTTCTGACTTACTACCTGAGCAGAGTATTAGTAAGTCTGCTGTGAAGCACTGCAGCATCCACTACTCCAGAAAGAACACTTGTGGAAGAATAAAACATTACAAGAACTCATATTTATGTTCCTTCTTTCATTTATATTTTTCAGCAAAAGGATCAATAATATCCTGAAGACTTTAAAATAAAGCTGAATCTCTAGGACTTAAATTATTTGCTGAATAAGCAGTCTCTCCCTTTCCTTTAAAAATGTTTTAAATTACTTTATCTGAACAGTTTTCTACTGTGTCCCAATTTCATCTATTTGAAGCTTTCTTCACTTTTCTTCTGGATCTTCTCTAAAACCTTAGTGCTCTTACCCTGCCTCAGATCAGTCGCTCATTTTAGCAGCAACAAAGTTCCCAGATTTACAAATTGAAAAACAACACAAACAGAAAAATGAAAGATGAAACATGAAGAGGAAAAGTAGCGTTTAGAAATACGCAAAGCTCAAAACCTGGGTATCTTACATTTCAGTTTAAAGGACAGAATGACCACCACAACTCTTTTGCTTTTCTTTTGCCCTTTCAGTCTACCTATAAATCCAGGACAAACTCTTCCTCTTTTCCACCCCACAAGTTACAAGGTACATCAGGCAAACTTACTCAGTTGTGATTGCCAACTTGCTCTTTGCCTGCTTCAAGGGGAACGTGTTGAACCATGGCAGTGACTGATCACTGAGAGACTGACTGGGCTCGATGAGAAGCTGCCAGCTAGTGGCGAGTAATTGATGCAGCTAGTTACTCATACAGGCATCCCAGGCACCGGGGTACCATGGGCAGATATAAGGGAGACGAACGTTTTAACTGAATGGCAGGCAAGCAGGGATCCATGCCACATGGACTCTCAGTATCTTGTGTTCTTTGAGAAAAGGGGGAGAGGGTGGTGCTTCCCTCCCTCCTCCCCCACCCCCATCTTTTACTTTTTAGCTCTTCTACAAAGAAGGATTTCTTTTATCCAAGACTAACATTCAATCTATGCCATCCCCACTAAACAGCTCGGTTTCTTTAACCTTTGAAGCAAACTGTCCTTGAACCTGTTTTCATCAGTTTCATTTCTTGCCATAGTTATTCTAAATCTTTGAGCAGTGTGATCTTCACTAATGTTACAGAGATAAATAGTTTTTCCCAAGCCTGTATCTCCTTTCTGAATGAGAGAAAGAACGTTATATTTTCAAAACAGTAGTAACAAAGACCCTAGAAGATGCTCACTGAAGCTGCTGGACATACCTCTGCCTGTAGACACACCACTGCCATATTAATAATGCAAAAGATGAGAGAATGGGAAAGGCATCTATAAGTACCTTTTAAATAGCTGACCTGTATTTTGGGAAAGGCTAAAGTAGTGTGTGACTGTACAGTTTTAGGGTACGTGTTAACTGTCCACATTGTGACACACAGGATCTAATTACATACTGTTGTATAACTGCTCTCTACCTTATCATTAACATGGTTTACAAATGTGAGTTAGTTTGTTCTTATCAGTGGGATGAAGGAAGTTGTGGTGTTATCTACACTGGTATCCCAAATGTGTACATGAAAATAAGCAAAAGCTTTGCAAGGTTAGAGGTCACTAATTGTGATTACTAAATACTTTTTTCCAGGTAATAGCTTTATTGGAAGAAAATGCTTAATTAGGCAGAAATGAGCAGCTATAATTTAAAAGGTAAATTGAGAAAAGTATTGCAGAGTGTCTGTATTAAAGATACACTTTTAAAAAGTATATTTCTAGAATCTTAACCCCTTGTATACCCCTTCTAGTTTTTTCCCCTCATTTAGCCAGTGGAGCTATTGAACTTTTCCTGTCATTGAGAATCCTCCATACAAAGGGAAGATGACATTTGAACAGCCCAGTATGGAATGACTAGTATGCTGCTGCTGAGTTCTTCATGATTCATACTTTTTGATATGTTTCAAGATCTAGCAGTGAAGAAATTTATTTCTTTTCGATAATGGCAGTGCTGTCTTATTCTCAGTGATCCATTTCAGCTATCAACTTTTTGCTTGTTAAAAAGAAATCGGAATACTTTCAGTTCTCAAGTTTGAAGCCATTATGATACTGTCTGATATTACTGCGGTCTGGAGATTTCTGTGACCAATTACTTACATGAATGCCATTCTATACTCTGTCATTTCTTTAGTGTCCCCGATTTATCTCTCAAAGCCTTTATGACTTTACATTTGGCTTTTATGTAGAAGCAAAGCAGGTCATGTGGTTATCCAGAGGCATTAGTATGGTAATTTTCTTCAAGTTGAGTAGGTGGAAATAATTAATGGACTGCTTTATTGATGTACATAGATAGCTGATTCTCTCTGTGGTTTCAATTCCCAGCTTCAATAAAGTAGCTTGAGATTTTATCTGAGGGACCAGTAATTACACAGGGCAAGAATAATTGCTGCACAAATACAATCTGATTGTGTTTCATGCTATTGCCAAGGCTGATGTTAAAGCTTAAATATATAAACAAGAACTGCTGCATGAATAAGTTGACTCCTTTTATTTAAACTTGTGGACTCTAGAGTAACTTAAATTCACAAAATCTGTGCTCTTGAAAGCTGAGAAAATTTCAAGGAGAAAGTTATAGTCTTATTGTAGCACAGATAACTTCCCTGTCTTGTCTAGATCTCATCTCCTATAATGGACTGTGATCAGTAGCAGAAGCCTTGGGAAAAATAAGCAACTATTAAACAATATTTCCTTTTGCTTCCAGCAAGTTGCTATTTAGGGTTTCTCTGGAACGAATAGCTCAATTCTTCAGTCCTGTTCTCTGTGGGGAGGGAAAAGGTGGAAATTAATACCACGTGCCTGTTTGCTTTTAGGTCTGGAGACCTGCAAGTCGAATACTCCTTAAGTCTCTTCAAAAATATGATCTTATTTGCTACTTTTTATCCTCTGAAACAGCACAGATTTTAAGTGATGATTTTGGCAATTCAAGTCACCATGGTATTCATCCAGGAGTTCTGACTGACCTCAGTGATTTTTTTTATTTTGTCAGTTTATACTGAAAGTAATTTTCTGATGCTCAAGTTTGAGACAGTTTCTCAGATTCATTCCCCATAAACAAGCTCCCATCTGGGAACCTCCCTTGGCACCTTTGTAAGCAATAAGGAGAGGAATTGATATAGCTTTGCTGCTACATTATCTTTCATGTGCTTCTTTTACAACAATCAGCTGGTCCTACAGACTCTGACAGGATCCTTGCCTCTCATACACTTGAGACAAGTTGTTAGTGGTTTTTATGACTTTAGCAAATTGTTCTTCAATATCTTCTCTTGACTTGTCTTATTTTAGTTTTATATTTAACATGTCAGAGTTATCATCTTTTCCATTTTTCTTATTTGAACACCGTTTTTTGAAGGATGCTCTTACTTTCGCTGCTTTCTTCATTTTTGTTGACGCTTACTGAGTTTTCCTTGACCCTATTTAAACAGAGGCTCTGAATAAACACACAACACCCAGTTTGGCTTACCCTCCAGCAGTACCAGTGTCCACTTTACCATTTAGTTCCTTTTCCTAAAGGTGCTACACAAAAATCCACTATATAAGGGTTTTAAATTTATATATGAAAATATTAAATTCAATATAGTATTATCTATTATCACACTTTCCTCCCAGACATCCTCTATTTGTTCTGCTGCAATTCCATCTCATCTACTTACATGAGGCAACAAGGAACATTTTGGAACAGCTCCTGTGTTCTACTCTAAACTCAGAAGCTATAGTGAGAAACACTGGGATATTTCCTGGATATTAAAACTTTGCAGTCACACAGAGAGTCACAGAGTCATTTCAGAATGAAAAACATCTGGGATTTCCATGCAGCAAACTGACAACCCGGAGCAGCCTTACTACAGTATGAGCCCCAGGAGCACTCTGCCCCCCAGAGCCAGGTGTGCAAGAAGTGCCAAGTTGTCCCCCACTCTGGATGCACCTCTTCTCCTCTGAGCTAGACCAAATCTCTTTCAGCCAGTGCCTCACAAGGACTCTTCAGAAAGCACCTCAGAGAGGTTCTAGTTAGACTTGTTGTGGCTTTGCTAAGAGCAAGGTGCAGAAAGAGAACAGGGCAGAACCCAAGCTTCTTCATAAATAAGCCCTCCAATGCCAGAGAAAAACTGGGAGACAGTACTTAGCTGTCCCCAACCCTTTCATGACCTAGACCTATCAATCTAGAATCTTTTTCGAAGATCAAGTAATATTTCAGATGTAGTACACAGCATGCACCTCTGATCCCATACTAGGAAAATCTGTGCCTCTCCTCTCACAGCATGGAGATTTGTTACTACTGCCTCCTCCACGTCCTTACAGATACTCAGAAGCCATCTGGAGATGGTGCTGTGCACCTGGTACTGCGCAGCCCTTCCTGAGCAGGGCCCAGATGACCTCCAGAGGTCCCTTCAAACCTCAGCCATTCTGTGATTGTGTAACACGGGTGCATACTGCTACATGTCCAACGCACAGTACAGACAGTTCACACTTATCTGCGAGTTCACTGTACCTACAGAAGGGCATCCTTATCGGACACTTGGCATTCATTACTTTGCTTTTCCTCTTGAGATGCATTTATTCAAGCAAATCCACAGTAGTGATCACTAGGAGAATTGCATTCAATCCTTACTTTATTGTTCTAGCTGCTATTATTTCACTGTTGTTATGCATAGGTTTGGTGAAAGCCATCAGAATCCCTCATTCTATCGTGTCACGCTGATACTAGAGCATCTTCATATATCTCAATATAACTTGTTCCCAGTAAATTGAAAAAACTAGCAGCTGCAATAAGATCCAGGCTATGAATAAGTATGTCAGCAATTTTTGCATAGGTATAATAAAATGTGATCCTCTCACCTCCTCCCCACATAACACACACAAAACCCGTTGTCCGTAGTGCACAAACACACAAAGTAAATAGACTGAATTTATCCAATTTTCTTTCTGTTATGAGAAGGCTGAAGGCATGACACTGGTCAGGCAAAAACTTGTCACCTCATATCTGTGTAACATGTTCGTGAGAAATGAGCTCAAGCAGTGGAAGTTCAGGAGAATTTATAGACAAAGGCAGAGATGACATGATCAATATACCAAAACTTTTGGCAGAACGACCAGTAGCTGGAGAACCTTGTTAAATGAGATTGTAAACTACTGTGTGGGCTGCATGCGAACTAACTTATAAGAGCAGCTGCTGGACAGCACAGGAGCTGGGCTGCTGTCAAAAATGCTTCAGAGGTCCACACACAAAGATGCAGTGTATTCCCACTCACACAAGACCAGATATTTATGGAAATACAATGCAGGTAATCGTGATGAAGGAGGTGTTTCATTAAGGACCTACTCTCTAGTAGAACGTTCCCTGATAGTTAACCTGGAATAATAGAATAACGAATATTTTGCTGTGTTTTCCTAAATTCAGCTACTAATTTCTTTAGGCTAATCAGTTAATTCGGTACTTATATTTAATTTAAGCCTTGGTTTTCTACATGAATACTGCTGGGATTTTCCATCGTGGTTCTGAATACTTTTCTATTACTTTGAGCATCTAAGCAGCAATACTAATTACTTTAATTAAATATAATTGGACGTTAATATTGCATGATATCCCCATCCACTAGTTAACTTAGGTGTGCAGCCTCAGGTCAGTCTTCCCTAATTAACCTTCGGTTGAAGCATAAGCGAACATGTTTATCTTCTGTTATCTTCTGATCACAGAGGAAAGTTTACCATTGCTGTACTTTCCATCCAGCCGTATATAATAGAGATAGCACCAAGCACATCTTGAAGAGATGCTCAAGCATAAGCTACCCAGGCATTTAGAAAGACATCAAAGATAACAGCACAAAGTTATGTGTTTAGGTGACAAGACTAACCTTTCCTGTGCAGCATCAAGTCAGACCTCCACCTCCTTGACTTCCCAGCAGTGGGCCAGCATGACCAGCAGTGCACAGAACACAGAGTTGCCCTGTCAGGAACAGAAGGGACATTATGAAACATCCACTCATAAAAGATATTTTCCATCATGGCTCTTCTGGGACAATCTCAGTTACATCATAAGTTCTTTAAGTAATACAAACTTGAAGATAATGGATAGTTTGCTTACCATTTTATTGCCCTTACCATATCAGGCTTGTTTCTAAAATGCTTGCTAAAGAACTATGCACTTTTAACAATACCAGCAGTATTCCTGCCCAAAAGATTTTTAGAAACCATCTCAGTAACATATTTCCTTTTAAATGTTTTCTCTCTTCAACCTACAGTTCTACAGTTTCATTATTAATGTTTTGTTTGAATTAACACCACAGTGGGATCTATCAAGGTAAACCTGATCATCTCGATTAAGCGAGACTTAATTTAGACCTCTACATAAAGAGGGATTTTTTCTCTGATGAAATCCATAGTGAGATCCTGTGGTATTTCTCTTAAGAAAAAGGGCACACAAATAATGAGATATACTTTGTTTTACTTTAAACTGTACTGCATTTATTTTATTCATTCTCAGCGCATTAGCACTCTTGCTTAGTATACTCTGGAAACTCCTGAAGTTACCTAAGTTTCCTAGGGAAGTAGAAATTGACTGGTAGAGCAGACAGAGGAGGTGCAGGTGCACAGACTAGAGATGAGAAGAAAAAAAAAAAAAGCCTTCACTGAAAAAGGAGTTTTCAGGAATTTTATAAAAGAAGTAATATCTACGAACAATAGCTTGTAAGCTACAGCAATAGGCTGATACTCCACCGCAAAACACTTTTCATTGCTTCTGTGTAGATACTTAAGCTAGAGCTTTGCTGTGCAAGCAACATCCTGAGAAATCCTAATGATCATTTACTTTCATAGCACAGTTAGACATGAAGTTATATACTAACTTACAGGTTAAAATTAAACTTCGATTGGGTCAACATTAAACTTTGAGGGCAAAAAAATGAGCTGTTCTATAAGGCATAACACAAAAACACAAGTATCAGCCACTGTCCTGAGGCTACACTACTTAGAAGATATTTTCCTCCTGTCTCTCCACAAAGAGATACCTTCCCAGTGCATTAAGTCCAATGCAAATGGACTTATTTGGGTCAAATCCAAGCAACACTCTATGCAGGTTCTTACTAGAATAACTAAAAATTGGAGGTAGAAGCAAGTATTCACACTACAAAGCCCTCCAAACAGCAGGCTGTAGCAACCACAAGGCTTTTTATAAGCAGGGATGGGTTGTGTGCAGCTCCACCCTCTAGGCAAAACACCTGTGCTACTGCCCCAGGGGCTCAGCCACGGGCTCCTTCCCCCAGCCTGGGTTTGTAGCCTTTGTCACACAGTTGATTAGAAGAATGCTGGGATGCTCAAAGGTTATGAAAACTTTCAACAAAACATAAAAAGAAAAAAGGAAAACCAACAAAGAACAGCAACATGAGCATCTCTGAAATGCCCACCTGCTACACAAAACCACACAGAATAATTCTGATAAAGTCAAAGTTGCCTTATGTACTTTAGAGAGGGATAAAGCGTACACCTAAGTTTGAATCTGTCTCCGTGTATTTTATTAGTTGCTTATTGCTCATTTAGTCAGGATTTTTTCAGCATCCAGTGAGAGGCTGACATTGTCTGTAAATTGCAGATTAGATACAATATGAACCTTCAACCTGCGGTTATCTGATGAGAAGCAGTACACAGATAATCAGATCACATTTCTTCCTTTCCCAGTCAGGGGCACAGAACCTTTTAGAGGAACTCGGCTTGTCAAAAATCAGGGCTTCCTCCATGTCCCAAACCATTGCACATACAGGGAAGGAACTATCACAACCGGAGCATGGCTTTTCCAATGAGAATTTTTTTTAGATCATAATTCTGACTTAAGAAAGACTTGGGTGAATGGAATGGAAATGAACAGAACCTGTCTAGAGAGCAGGCCTGTTCTCTGGGATCACACTGTATGTTTCTCCTACAATTATGCTGTATTTTTTAATGAATTCTACTAAATATAAAAACTTTTAAGGAGTTGAGTAAAACAGAATGGTTTCAGTCCAATGACACATTGTATGTATGTAAAATTAGCATAAGGACAAATGAGTCACATACCTATGCTAAGTAAATATTCTATAAGACTGGCAACAAAGAAGCTATTTATAATTGAATCTGGGATTATAGCTAGGTACATTCATAAAGGCAAAAAAATACACCTTCTTTCCTGATACAAAAATATATGAAACAATATGCTTTGGTCTTTGTGTAGGAAGTTTTAAATATCAATTGCTAGATGAATTTGCCAGTGTTCACTTCCAATGTGTACATGCAGAGAGTATGGCAAGTTTAATTGTCTGGCTATTCGCCTTGCATGTATTTCTCTACTTTTTCCAGACTTTTCTTAACTTGCACTTTTTTTGTTTTACAGTTCCCTCCTTTTGGGGTTTGGTGAACTCAGCTTGGAATCTTTGCTCTGTTGGGAAAAGACAGTCACCTGTCAATATTGAAACCAGCCATATGATTTTTGATCCCTTCTTAACACCACTTCGCATAAACACGGGGGGAAGAAAGGTAGGTGTTCTATCATGTTCTGGTATAAAAACAAGACATTAATAGACTTACAAACATTTGCTGTACTTTATATTTCTAAAGCATTTACACTTCTATCTCAGTTGGATCTGAGGCAGAATAAGAGCAACATAATCCTTTGCAAATTGTTCAGTTTCATTCACCATTGGAGAGATAGCAACCATATATTTTCAGATGTCTTCTAGCCCATATTTATAATTTCATATGAACTATTACATGAAACTCTGCTGTCTGGAAGACAAGCATCTCATTTTTAGAAACTGTGTGTTTATAATTAAATTTGGTGTTCACCCTGAATGGCATTATAAAGCCATTATTCTAAAAGTGTTGTTTAAGATGGCCAGAACCTTCTTTTATTCATCTAAATCAGGATCACATTGCAGTAACGTCATGTTAGGAAGGGATGACTGACTTTATTTGTATTAAGAAATAAAGGGAACTATGTGATGCATATCCGATGACGGGACAAGCAGATAAACATGTTCAAAAAATAACCTAGTTTCTGTGTTATCTGGAGAGTACTGGCACTTAGACTCATAGGAAGATTTTTTTTATTGGACATATCTGGACATACATTAATTAGAAAATAAAATGACATTTATTTCAATAGATCATAAGTAAATGTCCAAAGACCTTGGATCGGATGGCAACAATAGGTTGACAAAGACTTTCTCAGCTTAAAATAATATTTTTCAGATAAAATCAGCATGGTAATTCCTTGTTGAAAAGTGACTGACATAGCTGACTAGTTTGTTAAGCTCTGTTTCTGACCAATAATACTTTTTAAATGCTGTATATAGAAACCTTATCTTGCCTAACCAGATTTGGGAAGTTTATCTTAAAAAAATGAGGTGTGCAACCACAGTCATCTTGGGTTAGCTAATGTGTCTACCTGTGGCTCAGGAACCTAGACATGCTGTTCAAACAGGTGGAGATTGTTGTCTGAGGTATGTGTACACACCAGAACACTACTGATAGGTCCTCAGATCTTTTTATTCTGTATCTAAGTTATGGTAGAAGATAAAATTTGTACAAGCTTTTTATTGTAGTAAAAAACTCAAGTTCAGTAATGTTTCTACAAGTTTTTGCAACTCAGATATTGCAGTGTTGTGCTAATACATGCATATAGGTCAAAGTAATTCACCAGAAATTATTTATGGCTATGAATTTTAAAAACACTCAAGTATGTGCATTTGTGCTTGCTGACTCAGAGCTAATAAGCAGAATTAAAACTTCTATATGTCAGTGTATAACATAAAAAAAAATGTGGCAAGTTAGGAAATCTAAACAATGAAAGCAGATTTGGATCCCAAGCATGTTTCACTCTTAGTAGTCTCCTGTTCATACCAGTAGCATATTTAGGGACATTTTACATACATTGTTCTTAAAATGATTTTCTGCATTGCTGAGGTTAGGTACCAATTCATTCTTCCCTTTTATGTTTACTAAACAATTATACTTACTAAAAATTAGGGGTGCAGACAAATTTTAGTACTGAAAGAATCAGCCACTTTCATTTCTGAGATACATTTTGTTCCAAAATTACCATGCCGAGTTAAATATTAATTTGAAATTAATTTGATTATCCTTAATGATTTTATTATTTTTTTACTAAAGAATATTTTCACAGTATGGAAGCTTAAGAGAAATCCTCAAATCAATTAGATTTATCAATTCTGTTCATCCAACTGGAGGGTTTCTATTTTTCAATTCTCAAATTATTTTACAAATGAAACATCTTTTTCTTAGTAGAGCCTGTTAGTACACTTGGAAACAATCATTAGTTTTAATTTTTCTGTTTTGTTTGTTTCTTCCCCTACGTGGGCATGTTTAAAATGGTAGTTTAAAGATTGTTTGCTGATTCTATGTGGACAGTTCTTCTATTCAGTCTCTGTAACACAAAGCAATGCAAATGAAAAAGCACAGTGACTTACAATATTGGAACTAGCAGAGATTCTAACAAAAGATTATTCCAAAATGATTTATCTTCTCCTGTTGTCTTGACAAATTAGATTTCTTCTGGAAAAAAAAAAAAACAACATGAGATGGGAATTTGCTCTGTACTTCCCATTGAACTTCTGGTGGTACACGTGCACATAGGCCAGAATTGATGCAAACTTCCTCAGAGAAATGAGAAAATGGTATTATTGTTACTTACTGAAGGACAGTAATGCTCCCAACTATGGTCCAAATTTCAGGGGAATACGCATATTTTGCTTTTTACACAGAAATGCATTGAGATTTTTCATTTTGATACAAAAAAGGAGCTGTATCAATTTTGCTATTTATGTAAAGAATGACATTTTTCAGGTTATTTACAAACTACAGTATGACATAATGCAATAGCCAAGAAAAAAATTAATGCACATTGTCAGTGAATCAAAGCAAGGAGTTTCAGACTATTTAATGTCTTCAGCAGTTCTAAGAATTTAACTGGTTTTTATGCCAGTTCAGGATGAAGCAAATGTCTGATTATTAATAAAATATCAGAAGCATGAAGGGCCTGGGAGATGTTATATCAGTAATGAGATATTCTTATCGTACTCACAAATGTTATCCTGCTGCTGTCAAGCAGAGATAGCTTTCCATCACGTTATGAGAACAGGATTTGTTCTAGTTATGGCTAATCTATTTTAGAGATATTTCTAAAATGGCTGAATCAAAATTCTCCTTTAAGGAAAAGATTGCAATTTGATGCCTTAAAAAAAAATCTTTTCTCATAGTTAAGGCTTCAGTGCTGAGTTGATTTGGCAGGTAGTATATTTATGCTCACTTTTTGGGTAATGTGTTTTATATGTTAAATGCTGAGGTGCGTTTCATGTGGGCTGAAGCACTTCAGTTTTCAGGGCAATGAACCAATTGGTATAGCAGCCAGGGAATTTCGTAGACAAGTCTTTACTGTGATTATGCTGTACACTAAAGAAATTTATGGAACCGATCCTAAGAAAAATGATGAATAAATAAAAAAGGTGGTTGATGTGGTTTCAAATCAAAGTTATAATAAGCTAACTTAAATACACATGAGACAGGTAGTTGCATACAGAGACAAAATTATACATAGCTTGTGAAAAGGGAGCTGGAATAGTCATGCCTTAGGAGAGCAGCTAGAGGGAAGGAAGCTTTCATACCAGTTACTCCTGAAACAGTAACTTCACATTTTTAACAAAGATTTCTTCTATGAAAGTAGAAATCGTTTTTGAGTTCTGATTTTGAAAACCACATTTCTACTTTGTGTTCTTCACTTTTTTAATTAACTTAAGAAGGAACAGAAGATGTTCAGCCCAGGAACAAAATTCAAGACCAGTGTAGAGCAATTCAAGCAATGTACAGCTGGGCAACTTGCTCACACACTTAGTATTTCCTCCAAACTCTTTCATTCCCTACCACTGGTTTCTCTTGGGGCTTTATTTTTTGGGGTTGTAAAATGTTGCTTAGTTTCTGTAAACCAGTGACCTGTTTAGTTCTCGATCTCTACAACAACAGACCAAAACTGTTCCAAACCATTTCCATTACTCAATTTATCAGGACTCAGAATTCCACTTTTAAGTTCTCACCTTTCTAGCCTCTTTCATCAGAGAGTTTATTTCAGTATTAGTAGTGGAAGACACTTTAGTAAACTGTATTGAGGCATTCCTGCGATTTTTTAGACCACTTGGGAAAAAAATATATATTCATGTTCCTAAAGAAAAGGAATGGTCTAAAAGGAAAGTATGAAGAAAGAATATTACTGTCTACCTACTCCACAGCCTACCAGGTGCCTGTGGCCTGTTACACAGCAGGTGAGTTTGTATGTCTGACCTGAGGCTGAGAAGAAACTTCTTCCCAATCCATTCAGAAGCAAATGGGATTGCAATGCAATTTACCAAATATACCTTTGATCCAATTTGCACAATAAAGATCCAGTGAGCAACAGTATGTTGCTTTATATGCTGTTAAGCCATTGCAGTACAGTATCAGCTCATGCGATTTACAATTCAAGAATAGTCAGATGTTATTCTGAATTGTTTTGTGCTATTTTCTATGTTTGTGCTTCTCCATTTCCTCAGAAAGTGGCTTTTCAGGTCCTCAAGGCTGAATATCATTGATACAGCTAATTGGATTTCAAGATCCAGAATCTCAGCACAAGATACTTAATGAGTTTACATGCAGATAAATTCCCCCAAAGAAATGCTGCTTTTGAGGAAACTCCCAAAGTTTCAGCTCTCTCTCAGGCCCAGATTTGTCTCTTGATTATCCATTTTAGTGAATTTAACACACAGCCCTTTTCAGATAAACAGCCCTTTTTTAATAAACAATACAAACACTTATTAATATGCAAATCACACTTCTCCACTCTGTCACAAAGGAAAATACGGTTTTACTTTCTCTACTTTTTTTCTTTGGATTCACGTAAGCACCAAGGCAACCAGCAACAGCACAACAGAATAACTTTACTGCCGAGCTGCTGCAGGCGCGTGCCATTTGGGCAGCAAGCACAATGGATTTCAGTCTCCAAAGCAGGGCTTTCTGGACCATCACGTGTGTACTACTACTAGTAGCAGATGAACAAATCTCATTTTGCACTGAGCTGGTCCTCTGCTGGGATTTCCTCCTTCATTCACCAGCACTGGCAGTCTCTCTTCTCCAAGTCCTCTGCCTTTGTTCCCCCAAAACTTGTTCTCTGTAAGTTCCAGTGTGTCATTTCACATTCACCTTCCAACAACATGTATGCCACTTCTGCCTTTAGATTTTTAAGTTCTTGGGGATAGTGCACTTTGCTTTATTGATGGGATGTTAAGATCTCTTCAGGAAATCTTTTTAACCAACTAGCAGTTTTTTACCTGTTCTTGGCCTTATTTTTTTTTCTCCTAAAACATGTTAAGTAACAGCATTTGCTTTAGACACTACGCGAATCCCTGCCGATTAATTAAACCCTGTCATGTAAGCAGCACCCTGTGTTACTAATCATTTTAGGTCATATTCGAGGACTTAAACTGTTGTTTACAGCAGGTGAAGTTCTGTTTAAAATCACTTTATTTTTAAGATAAGGAAGAATGTTGTGCCTGATTTTGACCTCTGAGGAGATGAACAGATTAATGTCTGCTAGCCAAGGGCTGTTAGATACATTCACTAGCTCAGTGTACATAAATGAAAGTTGCTCAGTAAAATCCATAAGTCTGCCTACTTATAAGGGCATTAATGAATGCAATCACACATTAGTTAAATTAATATATTTATAAATAATGGCTTCATCCTATGCATCACAAGATAATGGTAATATTTAGCAGTTTCTAAACTAAAATAGGGTGGGAGAGAAGAGATTTATGAATTGAAATCAGCTAATGGTTTCTTTGCCAGCTAGTTCTGATTCCACACTGATCAATCAATTCAGAGTATTACTAGCATTTTTCTCAAGAGTGCAATATATGACAACTGCCAAGCTTTGCTTTGGTGATTACTAAAAGGACAGATACTGGTGTGAACCATATTTCAGCACTGCAGGAATATAAAAAATGAATTGTTAGAAATGGTCCAGGAGGAATGGATAGCAATAAGACATCAATGTCATCTGTAAACTGATTTGTGATGAATTTGTAGAGAGCTTACTAATATGATGTTTTGATTTAGAGCGGCTTTAGAAAGTCAGAAGTCTGATGCAAACATCAAAAACTTTAATGAATAAAAAATGTGATACAGTATTGCTGCTTAAATGATTTCTAATACTTCTACAGTGTTGTGTGTTCTCAGATATATTTGTAAGTGAACATAAAATGAAACTAACAGTTTAAAATAACTGTTGTTTGTTAGTCCTCGTCACTATTTAGAACAGGAAAAAATGTATCTTTTCAAAAGTACTTAGGAAAAAGCATTTATCTAGGTGCTAGATCTTTCTATTTACAGGGTCTTCTGCTTCCTTATCACTTCAGTGATCCCATCTTAAGACTGAATTAGTTTGGAATATGTGGGAACCCAGATGTTTTCCTAAATTTTTGGTTGTCTACAACGGTGGAACACCACTGAAATCATGAAGGAGGCCTAAAAGAGCACTGGAATGCACTTCTACATCTTCTTCATAGTAGATGAGGAGGTTTTGTTGCTGCAATACAGTTCCTCTTCTTGCCGTTTAATCTTGTCCAGTATCATAAAACAAACTCTTGTCTGCCATGGGAAATTTCCTAGGAAAGCCTAGATATGGCAGGAAGAAGTGATTTAATGGGATTATTCCACAAGCTATATGGTACCCTGGTTTGGATCTCAGGATGTCTAATTTTGACAGCAGCATCTTTCAAATGATACGTGAAACTGTATCTCAGCTTCAGTTACGTAGTAATTAAAAGCAACCCATGGTATCCTTGCAAAGACGATTATGCAAAACCTGGGAATATGTATAGCATGCACTTCCCATGTCATTGATAGGAAAACGCCATATGTATGTGTACAAGAAGGGGGCAAATCTACCCTCTCGTATGCTGATTTAAGCATGCAGTAACTTAACTGAACAAATGTGTGGACAGATACATCTCATACATTGTAGTTAGGATGTTTGAGACTATTTGATGAAACCCTAGATAAAATTTCTGATGTTGTTTGAAACATCAAGGGGATCTGCTGATGTGGACATTGGACAGCAGAACCATGAGAAGGTTAAAGAGTCAATGCTGTTATTGAAGCAGAGCTAACTGACACCAGCCATAGGTCTTGCCCACTGCTTTCTTTTTTCCTACCCTAATTGTTTCTTTTTCTTTTTAAATTGCTTTCAAATTTCTTGGAATACCTTGGAAAGAAGTACCTTGGTGGCTGGAGCAGCAGCTGGGCTCCAATTCCTAAATATTTTGATATATTCAAAGGAATTTTCAAAAGTACAAATTTGCTCTAAATGGTCTTTTTCTATCTACTCATATACATTGTGGTGTATTTTGATAGTATCTTATTTGGATTTATTTCACCCTGCTCTTAAGTCTATTTATAAACCTAGATGCTTATTTCAAACCTTGCAGAAGTAAAAGTATCATATATCTTGTCTTTGTACTTGGTTCTGTACTTGAGGCTATAACCACAATATGAAAACGCTGAAGACTTTTTTTTTTTCTCTTGAACTGCTCACACAGTAAAGGTGTACAAGTCTCCTAACACTATATACTTTACATGGAATACAGTTTTGTACTTTAGCATTGTTAAAATGTATTTCCTGGTCTCAGATT
The DNA here is from genome assembly GCF_964035555.1 of Netta rufina. Classification (NCBI taxonomy): domain Eukaryota; kingdom Metazoa; phylum Chordata; class Aves; order Anseriformes; family Anatidae; genus Netta; species Netta rufina. The sequence goes on along the minus strand of NC_140143.1, from coordinate 4,558,187 downwards.
CATTCTTTTTCTTTCATTTTCCTTCCCTTTCTTTCTTTTCATTAGAAACATACAATAATTAATGTATGACATTATATTGAAACCTATTAAAATATAATATTTTCTTACAAGCAGATATTTGTGGAATAATATTAAAGAAATGCATTTTACAGACAACCTGATGTAATAAATGGGAATGAATCGTATCAAAGTCCAGATATATGGAGAAGATACTAGCATATGTAAGGTTATTTTTCAGCTTCCACTAGGTCAGTTAAAGCAAAACACTTGCCATGCCAACCAGAACTAATGAGAATCCACATACCTTCCCTCCTGGTAAATCCTCGCCTCAAAGTTTTATGACTTTTTGTTCTCAATGGCAAAAGACTACAATTTGGAAAGAAGCTTTTATGATCCCTGGTTATGTATGTGAGATATGAAAATGTGAGATACTCGTTATGTTGTTATCAGTGCCATGAATGTCCTTTAGGAAGGTGATATATTCTGAATTTTAAATAACTACACAGCAATGTAGCTAACATAATCTGTGTTTAAAAACAGCATTGCAACAGTTTCTTAAACGTTTGAGAATAATTTATACAGCATCCAACACAGATTTTCTTTTTTCTCTTTGTAATCAATGTAAGGCCAACTTGAACTTACAAGAATTATTTTGAACTGTTCATAAATAATTCTTCTTCAGTTCTTCTTATTTCAATATTAGTTTATTCCCCTATGTGAGCTCAAACAGCAGCTTCCTAGTTGGCAGGTGAATATATTGCATAGCAAACAGTGCTTATGTAAGGCACTACCTTGACTATGCACTTGGCTCTACATCGCAGGCAGTTGGTGGCAAGGCTGACTGTTAGCCATTCAGCATTCATAGCCTGCACCCATCAAATACGTGTTTATATTCAAGCCATTTTTCCTGAAGATGATTAACAAATTGCTCTGGAATTCTGTAATGGAGTGTAGCTGGGAATCAGTTTCTATGTGGGAACAGGAGGCTATGATGTATGCTATGTGTCTGCTGCCCATGTAGGCAGCAGATACATTCTGGCTGAAGATCTGTGGGTGAAAGGTGCTAAGTCAGCTTTCCAAAGAGTTACGCAGACTGCAGGCACAGCAATAGCTTGTGGCCTGTTGGCTGCAGCTGTGAAGTGTGAGCTGTGAGAGATCCAGCACCTGATGAACTGGAATCAGACATGGCCCTTAAAGAAGCTGGAGAAAAGTTTCTCTTTCGTTTTGTACATTAACTCTTACTGTCATCCCTGATGGTTAAAGCTATGAACTATGTTTTTGTTCAGGTGCAGCGATCTCAGCTAAGGAAACAATCAAGAGATGACTAATCTGTTTGACACTGATTTATCATCAGGTCATTCACATAAAAGTTAAGAAAGTTAGGGACAAGTAAACGTGCTCTGTGGCCGGAGAATTAGTACAAAATCATTGCAAGACTGGTGATTTTGAAAGTTTGGTGTTTTTTTTTGTCTCAAGCACAGCAGATGACAGTCGCATCTCCTTACATTGTTTTATACTGAAGGTAAGCAAGAAACCATCATAGTTTTGTCAGGGATTTCTGCTCATCTTGCAACTGGAGTAGGGACTTTATAATAGACACATGTCAGTTCTGCTGCAAGCTAGTGAAGACAAGGATAAATAACACTGCTGTCAGGGTGAAATACAAATTGCTGTGGTAGTCAGATGTGCCATTCAGAACTTTGAGTGTTAGAGAGAAGTGCAAGTTCATTGTTCTTCCTCTTGATACTGTTAATCACTGATTGTTGAAGGGTGAAGCGAGCAGTTTGCTTATAGATAGCGGAATTAATCGAGGTGTTTTAGAATTTGATGCCAGAAAGAAGGGTAGGGGCAAAAACTGGAACAGGGGTCAATTATCTACCACCAATGAATTAGTGGTCTAAGAATTAAAAACGCATCTGTGATCAGCAGCTCCTTGTCCAACTGAGAACTGGATGGTGAAACAGTAGGGGTATTTAACCTGTGTGTCACTCAACAGGCTGAGAAAATACCATCAGTAAATGATTCTGAAGCAGGGGAAGAAAAAGTACATGAATTGGGGGTAAGAAATTGTTTTAATGTAAGAGGTAGTATATATTACAGGGGATTGCAAGCCGTACAAGGATATTGGAAAGAGCAAATAATCCTTTGCATGTGCCCTTTTTTATTTGGGATATGCTGTTCCTGTACAGAAAATGACAGAAAATCATAGCTCATGGTATTATTACTAAGATGTGTGGCAGCCCTCTGTGTCATGTAGGTAAGTGTTTGAATTTATAAATAGTTCATTGTATGTACCTTTCAACTGAAAGCAATTATAACTAAATAGTTTTAAACCCAGCTTCTTTATCAAGTTATTGCTCATGTCCCTGAACAATAAACAGTCCCAGACTGTCAATTTAAGTCTGACAATGGAAATCTTAGCTTCTAAACTGAAAAAAAAAAGTTTAACTTGTCTGCCAAAAAACACTGGGGAGTCTGTTTTAACTGACAAATACGGAGAAGATGATTAAAGAAACATTTTTTGATGTCTCCTTTTCTAAACTTGGATAAAAGAAGAAAGTGTAGAATTCTGGTACATCAGTAGAAAAATCCAAATACATAACAGTCTCATTTTCATGAGTTTTCTCTAAAATCCAATTTGTCTTTCCTATCTCAGTTTACAACATTTGTCTTGAAAGAAAAATAAGTACATTTATACGTATCTTTCTGTCTGTACGTGTATGAGACTCTCACCTTTTTCCTAAAGGCTGTATCCTATCATTCATTATTTCAGCAGTCAAATAAAAGTGAACAAGCATATAAGATTTCATCTGCAGTCTATTTTCCAGATTTTTTCAGATTCCAGAAACTCACTGTAAGACATTTGATTAAAGCATCAGTCTAAAGAAACAACATCATCTGTAAGGAAAGTCAATAATCTGTTTATTTTCTGAATTTATGTTTTGTCTCTCTTGCATCAGCCCCAGCTCTGAATAATGCTGTAAAATGGCTAAAGGGATGGCTTCTGGAAAGTTATCTTTAACTTAAATCAGTATAACTTGCATCATAACTTAAAACTAACTGAAGAAAGTTCATATGGGTGCTTATATTCCCTGAGGGGATCATTTCACAAGACAGTTGGAGCATCTGTAGTGACTATTAAAAGATAATTCTGTTTTTCCAAGAAAGATGACTCCTGGTTTCAGTGTCGCTATTATGAATTTGCAAGGTCTGACTATTTCAAAACTGCTTTTGGTACCAAGGTGAAAATGTACTTCATATAAATATAAGTAGTGCTAATCTCTAGCCTGTAACACACCACACAGAAAAAATAAAAATAAAAAATAAATCGACTGCTCTCTAACTTACTTTTTTAACAGCTCAGTGCCACCTGTCTCATGGAAGCTGTTCAGCAGAAGAGGGTGTTGCACAGAATACACTTACTTAGATGGCACATTGCCACATTGATCCATTAGAGATATTTACTGGGGTTGGGGGCAGGAAGGAGAAAAGTGGGCAGGGATTAATAAGGACAAATTGTGACTTCATTGGGATATGTAGGAAAAAGGAATGGGTGTATATGTATATTCTTTACTCCCATATACTTTCCACTGTGCCCCAGCAAGCAGCTGGCGGCAGCATATCAACATTATAATTTGCCAATGATAGTATTAAATCCCTCTACTTGTATTCTGCAGTCCTCTGTTCCCTGCCACACAAACAGTGCAAAGAAATACATCGCAGAGATGAATTTAGATCACAGCAGCTTCCAGGGCTATGCCAAGGGCAGTACAGCGGTGCTGAGGTAGCACATAAAAGCTCCTTTGAAGACACTTTGCCTTAACTAAGGATTTAGCCTTAACTAAGTATTTCATCTAGTCCTATTTCATCTAGGACTATTTCAGACCTCTACCCAAAATAGCATACAAATGTACTGTGCAAAGAAGCCTTTGGAAAAAAAAAAAAAAAAAAAAAAAAGATCAAAATGTGCATTACTTTTAGTCACACAAATGCCCTTTTGATATTATCAGAGCCCCTCCATATAAGTGTATTTTTGTGTTTAGTTTTGTAAAGCATATTATTTATGTGATGGACATTAATAGCTACTTTCGAGTGACTTCAGCTTTTGATGCAAATGTACATTCGTGATCTTTTCTTCAGTGTGTTATTAAAAATGACAGTCTGCCATGGTTCCTATAGCCTGAAGACAGACTGGGATGTAAATCCCTACTTGACACATCTGGGGCCATTTACTAGGTATTGCTCAATTAGAAGTGCAGAAATACCACTAAACAGGTCTCCTCGTATGTTGCCAAGGGACGGATTCAAACGCTGGAGAGAGAAACTCTGCACCCAGAACCTCACTACCAAGAAGGATTTGACATGGCCAGAAGGCAGTGATATTGGAGAGATTCTCAGATTCAGCAGATACACAACACTAAATCCATGCCTCTAAATCTCAACTTCAGGCTTAAACCTTTGGCACTTTATCTTGTTTATTTGACATCTTGCTATAAGGAAGCTACTGTCTACCCATGATAAGATGGTTGTTGTATCCAGGCTCCTTATAGAGCTTACAAACTCCTTGGTGTAAGCATATAAATAAATATAAGTATACTAGAATAATATTGTTTGGAAGCACAGAGATGTATGCCATATTTGACCATATCTATGGTCAAATTTCAGATGGAATCATCCTCTCTTATTGGGCAAAGTTGTGTGCCATCTTAGTGCCCACTTGCTATCACCCAAATGCCCTCGGTCACGGAAGTGGCTACATGTTAGTGGAATGATTTTTGTGTCTAGTTTGACCTTCTGGGGGGGGGGGGGGGCTCTTTGTGGCAAAAGGTTATGCAGGTTTTCTTTTAACACTGCTCCATAAACAGAAGAAATAATGAAGCCTGGTTTCCTATGGAATCACGTTAGCTTCCTTATAGCTTCTGTCCCCTCTTACCACTTCACAAATCCCCTTCATTAGAAAGCAAAGGCAGCAGATGCTGTGGCTATTTCCAAGCTCTTTGTGCCAGCCATCCTGCAAACGCACCCGCTGATTGCTCAGTTGACTGTTGCTAACAGCAATCTCTAATATCTTCATTTTACCTACCTTTTTCTAAGACAATATTTTGGTTCCTTCTACGCAGTTTTCACAAAACGCTTAGGTATCTTCTTTGTCAAAGTTGGATGAAACTGGCCAGCAGATACAGGAGTCACTGAAGGGAAAGTAGAAAACAGGTCAAAACCAGTTATTATGATGATGACTTATTTGTGATGTTTGCATCTTATTGAAATCCATGTGTGTCTATAAAGGCGGAAGCTATAGAAGCTAGGGATTTATGCACCAAAGAAATTTCTAAGGTAGATATATATTAAAGAAATTCTGTATCCTGTAGATTGCAGCTGTGAGTACTGTAGTTTTGCACATTTGGCTGCTATTTTCTCCAGTAGAAATGCATCATTTTCAGTATCTTTCAGGGAGTGCAGCACTGATAACTCAGTATTTAAGCAAAATAAAGTCAGTAAACTAATAAGAATGTAACATTGCTTGAACAAAAAATCTTAACAGCATACAAAAGATTTGTGTCTTGCCCAAGGAGTTTTCATCTGTTAAGAAGATCCAGCAGCGTTTGAACATACATTGTGTGCTGTCTTCTTACTGTTGTGATAAATTCAAGTTAGGGAGCTAAGCATGACAAAGCTTTCTGGGAACCACTGCAAAGGTGGTAAAAATGTGTAAAGACTACTATACTCATCCTGAGCAAGGTCACAGCTGAAATCCTCTTACAGTTATGTGGTACGTATCACAGGCCAAAGGTGCTCTACAGGAGAATCTCCTTAAGAAGTACCCAGGCTAGTTCAGAGAAGAACAAGCAAAGGTATAAGCTCAAATAATGAAAACTGGGCATCTGAGTTGGTACTGCCCAGCTGGTCCAAAGCTCCAACAGCCATGGTGGGAATCCCTGCATGGACTCCTTGGTTTGGGGAAAACTTCTGCCGAAACAGCTCAGAGTACTTGAATGGACTGATTTTTTTTTCCAAATGTCATGTTCTTTAAACGCTATTTGAATTTGAAGGTTTGCTCAGTTCCCTTTAGAATTTCACCGCAAATATCATCAAGATGTTTATATGTGTCCAGCTGCTTTATCACCTCCTGTTCCTGCTCTCCCAGAACAGTGCAAAGGAAGAGAAGAAATCATTTCACGCAAAGTCTTAGACCACTTTCATGATAAATACTCGCCACCGCAAGGGAAGGCATAATACTCTCATGAAAGACCAACCTTTCCTGTGCTATGACTACCATACTGTATGCATTTCTGCCTGGAGTGTTAATGATATAATACACCATTGTGCCCTGCATAAATAATCATGTGAATAAAGGGATGTGCAGTAAGCCATATACTAAAGAGATTCCTAAGGAGATTCCTAAAGAGAAGAGCTACTGGGAAGTGCAAAATACATGCCAGCTCTTAACTTTTCTTCCTGCTTCCACCAGATACCATCTGTTATCTTTAGTAGGCCTGGGACTACTCTTTTCCTATGAGCAGCATAGAGGTGATTACTGGAGAAAGAGCTGCGCTGTTGAGCTGCAAGCCGGTGCAGCGCCGTGTGGAAGTCTGCAGCAGCCTTTAACTGAACACTCCACACATAAATTAGGAACAATATTACAGCATCTGGTGTACGTAATGGGAGAATAAAACAGCTGTGCTGGATGAAATATTGAGTCTGGCAAATTATTACAACAAAGTTTATAAATATTACTGTTAGTCTGGCTGCAATTACTGTTTAATAGGTGAGGAGGCAGAAAGAAAGAGGCAGAAAGAGAGAGCAGTTCTGCATCTCCAGTGTTATGAAAGAGTGATGTATCAGCTGAGCCCAGATTTCCTTAGAAGGTTGATCTCTTGAGATATGATGGAGTGACTGTCCTGTCCAACCAGGGTGTCAATCAGTCACATTGGCACAATGGTAAAGCAGTTTATCAGATAGCACACATGATTTTCCTGTGATTGTTCTCGAGTGTTTGATGATGGAGTTTTAGCAACAAATCCTCTACTATAATCTTTGGAGACAGTTCTTTAGATAAAACTGGCTTCCTCCCAGGGATGCATCAGAAACTTTTGGGTAGCAGTTCAGGAGAGGTTTTAACTGCCCTCCATAATTACAAATTATAAAACCAGTTTGGTCCTTAGAGACTTCTAAAATGAATTGGCAGGCAGAACTGAATATTATCGTGGCATTATTGGTGATACAAAAGGAAATGTAATATTTGTATGACATTTGTGAGAAGAGGGAAATTATAGGCAGCAGCTTTGGATCAATACATTATCACCCACTTATCTTCCTGACACCTTAAAGGGAAGAATTGTTAAAGCTGTGTAGGAAGAAATTACATTGTCTTGTAGAATTTGAATCTATGCAAACAGTAAATTTATTTTAAAAGCTTCCAGGTTGTTGGAATATTTTTTTTGTCATTCCCATCATCTTTCTAACCCATCAACTGTACTAGATGAAAAATTGGGTCTGTCAAGTTATTACAACAAACTTTATAAATATTACTGTTAGTGTGGCTGCGATCATTTTTTAATAGCGAAAGAAGACAAAAAAGAGAGAGGAGTTCTGCACATCAAACATTATGAAAAACAATGATAATACTGTGCAGTGCATGAGGACCAGCATCCGATTAGAGCTGGCAGAAACTAGCTGCAAAGAAAAGGGAAACTGGAAATGCAGCTCCAGAATAAGGATAGTTCTCATCTCAAGATCTGCAATGGTAGCAAGAGCCCACAAACATTAAAGAGATGCACTTTGCAATTCTTCGCAAAATGAAAGTAACATTTCATTACATTTTTATGGTATTTTGAGCCCAATTAATAAGCTTTACTACCTGCATCCTCCATTGTCTCACTGCAGCTAAGTGGGTGATCAGCTTTCTTTCTCAATGTACTACAGATATGCAATCACACTTTATTTAATGACTAAAATGGACACTTGGTGATAACGGATTCTTCAATGAGATATATAATTGTTTGCAGCTTATGCAGCTTTTATTGAATTATTATTGAAAACATAATTTCATGCTTGGATAAGTGGTAAATTTAATTCATTTGCTAGCAAGAGATAGTAACAAATACAGCTTTACCAGTATGACTTCTAAGAAAGGAGGGGAAGTTCCAAATAGCTACCCAACAAGTAGGAATTAGCTCCAAGCACTTGTTAGTTTGCTTTTCTACATTCACTGCTGATGGATTTAGAAATGCAGGAAAAAAAAGTTCTATCAGAAGTAGATAGTTCGGTTATAGTTGTAACCAAAAGCTCTCACTTCATTGTAATATGAACAATGAAGTCTTGTGGGTACAATTTGCATTCCAATTTGTTTTGGTAAAATGGAATTGCCATGGGTCTTGCTTTTGGGGGTTTTCAGAGCATGGATGAGTCACTGAATGGACAAAGGACTTGCAGCTATTTATGGGATTTCATTAGCCACAACTAAAAATTTAGCATCTTCCTTCATGTAGATATGTACATATCTATGCAATATTTTTAAAAATGTGTACGAAAGTCACAGGGGGAAGGTGAGGACTGTTCTTTGTTAAACTGAGGTCAGAGAGACATGTCTGTATATAGACTTGGTAGAAGGTGAACCCTCTTCCCTTTCTCCTTTTCAACAAAAGGACTCAGCTAGATGAAGCCATGGATTACCTGATGTAGGACTGACAATAGTCCCACTTGGAGCAGGCAGGAGGTTGGACTAGAAACTGCCAGAAAACTCTGTCAACCAACATTGCTCTGAGACTGTGTCTGTTGAACAGATTCCGGCTGCTTTAATCCTAGTTTCTCTCCCAAAACATCGACTAGTATTCCTCTGCTTTAACACAGACATCTAAAAATACCCTGTGGAATTGCCTGCCTTTTTTTTTTTTTTTTTTGCTAAGAAAAACCTAGCTTTTTAGATGGCTACACTTAAAAAAAATACTAATTTTCCTCTTCATTTCTTGAATATAAAGCAGTTCAGACTGTATTTGACAACTCAGAGTAAATGCATTGTAAATTAAAGGTAGCTAGACAAATTTTCAGTGAATTTGATGAGATGAAAGGATGAAGCATTCACTGGAAATATATTTTCTTTATAATAGATTGGAATTTATGGAAATCCATGCTGAATTTGCAATTATACCACTTGTTTAGCATTTGCAACACTGCTTATTTCAAATGTCATCATTTTTAGCTTACTAATTCAACTGATCATCTTACACACGCAGTGAAATTACAATGAATATATTTATTTATTTTTCCTTAAGAAACAAGATGATTGAATTATTTTTGCAACATTGCACAATATAAATATGTATTGCAAGGTTTATGGCTTTGACTCTCACTGGCTGAGCTAGCACTATTTAATTTAAAAGTCCAAGTCCCTTCATGTGGTGAGTAACCAGAATTAGACACTGAAATGCTGGCTGCATCTCTAAGAGTCAATAGTGCCTTGAGATGATTAGTATTTAAAAAACAAAACAAAATAAAGACACACACGGAGGAATAGTAAATTCATAATTTTTGAGTAAGAATTGGCAAACTGCTTGTCAATAGCTATAAAATGCCTTCTCTGTGGGAGTATTTCAGGACAGTAAAGACAAGAAAGGTCATTTGGCCCAGCATGTTTCTCTCAATTTACAATTTATGTCAGTTTTCTCTTCCCATTTTTAATACACTTGAATTTATGTTGTTGTTGTGTTGTTTTTTTTTCTTCTCCATAAACAGTGGCCATGCAGAAATCAAAAATTCTAGTGATGCTAGATATTTTTTGTGAAATAGAGAGGTAGGTCACAGTCACTGCTTTGATGTTATGCTGGCCACCATTTTGTACCTCTGTTATCAAACTCAGTAACAACCCAGTTGCTAGATGCTTTGATATTATTTTCTTCACCAAAAGTAAAAGTACCTGCACAAAAAAACTTTAAAGATATCTGAACTTAATTCAACAATCTCTCTCTGCCTTTCACAGGAGCAAAAGCTATTCTTTTTTATATAAAGCCTTTGATTATTTGTCCCTGGTCTTGATATCCTTTCAGAAGGTGCTTTACAAACATATATAGTCCTTCTCTATTGATAAAGGAAGTGCTCTATGGAATACCACATTTTTTCATTTAAATACTTAATCAGTGTTCTGCTTTTTTATTATTATTTTTGTATCTGTCTTAAAGCACCTTAACTGAAGCCTTCAGAAGTACACATATGTGCCTTTTATTAGCCTTTCTTTGTCTATCATGATCATAATTTTCCGTGAATGCCTACGTCTTTCTTTGATAGTTGCTTATGAGATTGCCAGTATGGCTCTCAAAAACAAGGGTGCATTTTAAAGGATAAGCAGAGTGCCTGTGAAATAATTTCACTGCATCACTGTAGCTTATCTTTCTACTTTCATAGTCTGTAGTCCCCATGCGGATTAATTTCATCTGTGCTTGAACACAGCTTTGATACCGCCTTGTACCCTTACATCATTTGGTCTGTTCTGACTCACCATAAAGCCTTATACTTAAAGGATAATGTTCACGATGGGGGAAGTATACAAGGCAATAAACAGCTTTTGCAGGTGATTAAACACACTGAAGCAAAGCTGAGGCATTTGAAAACCCCAAAAGCTGTTTATTGTAAGCAAGGCTACACGTCACAAAGGGAAGCTGTGCTCAACAAGCCACGATGTTAAATAAAAGCTTTTCTTTACCTTGTCTTGCAAGGCCTGGGAAATTTTGTAGTGCTGCCTTCATGTAACCGAATAGATCCTTTCCTTCTCATTTTTAATAACATGGGTGGCTTTCATTGTGTCAGATATGGTGTAACAGGAGATAGTTCCGGTGTAATTGCTCGGGATAAAAGCAGTAAAATGCCTTTCTTCAAATCACCGTGGAGGTTCTTGATGATAGTCCTTTCCTCCTCTCCCCATCCCACAAGAGGCCCTCTTTATTCCCAACTCCTTTTTTTTTCCCTCTTGTTGCTACTCCCTTTGTCTCTCTTTCATGCTTTCCTTTTTTGTTGTTTTGTTTTGTGTGTTTTTGTTTGTGTTTGGCTGTGGTTTTTTTTCAATGTTATCTTTACTTCTACTTTCCTCACCACTTCAAGGATTTCCTAAGAATAACACTGGAGCCAGAAACATTTAGTCACTTAAAGGAGGTGGTTAGAAGCAGGACTATTATGAGCCGCAATATTTTCAGTGCTAGGGAATCTCTGCTACACAAATTGCATCGCTTTTGTAATGCTGAGTTACCAAAAACTGAACAGCATTTTAAGCAATTAAAATTTACTAAAACATGTGATTATCAAGAGCATTTTCTTTAAAATATTATTATTATCATTATTCCAACAGAAGGTCATTTGATATACTCTTACGTATTTCATAGAGTCTTCCTATCAGATGCAGGCAATCTAACTGCACTTGCAATTTTTCAGCCCCAGCTTACTGGCACACATCACAGTACTTACATATTACCATGGCTATTTGTGCAAGTTAGACACTTACGTGATACTATAGTTAACGGCTGGCACAAAATGCATAACAGAAAAAAGTAAGTCATAGGTCAGTAACTCTCATGAAAGGTCTATAATTTCATACAGATATGAATGGAAGGAAGCTCACAATCTGAGGAAGGAATACGTAATATTTCGAGTGGGTGACAAAGACAACCTTTTTGCTGTTTATTGCTGTGAATTACAGCATGGTGTTTCCCATTTATAAATTTGCCCTTCTCTCTTCTACAAAAGGCAAATATGAAAGGAATAATAGAATTTTGGTAACTAGCTTAGATTGAAGCCACATGCTGCAAAAAGGAATTTATCAGATAAAGTGATAGTCAGAAAAAAAATCTGGTTAGCAATTCCAAATAGCAGCTGACTGAGGATTTTGTCTTTCATCTTGTCCTTTAATCATTTCTACAAGAGCAATGTTTTTAATGGAAACTAATATTTACTCATTTATGCATACAAAAACATTCTAATAGTATTTAAAAAACTGTGTACATTATATTCTTGTCTCAGATAAATGCAAATCCAGTGTAAATCTGGATTTGTACCACTATTACTGAAACACAGATCTATTATTGAATATCTTTATCCATTGTGCCCTGTTAACTTCAGCTGAAAGGCCAGATCCTGAATCAGTAAAATTCTGTCTAAATATGGAGGCGTGACATTCTTTAGCCTCATTGAGAACCAGGAAGATCATTTACATCATGGTACCCCTTTGGGGAATTTGTAAGAACTGGATGCAGATGAATACCCCGTTTTTTGATGACTCCTTGAGAAGGCAGGTTCAGAGCAGACACTCTGAATAATAAGAAAAGACACACACAAGAAAAATGTGTTTCATCTACAGTCACTGGAATACATTCAAAGGTAACTGCTCATCCACAGATTGTGCTGTACCATTTCTGGAAAACACGCACATGTTGTATCTGCACAAGGCAGAAAAGATGAAGTGCAGAAAGAGATAAAAGTCACTGAATGTGAAAAAAATATAACTGGCAGATATTTGTGTGGATATTCTGGGAAGGTGGGTTTCATCTGAAGATGTGCTAGGGATTTCACCCATAGCATTTAAAACTGGAAATAAGACTAGTGAGAGTAAAAATATTGACTTTCCTTTAGAAATCTCCTTTCCTTCTAAAAGGAACATGAGTTGTTTGTTCCCATTTCAGTTTAGGAAAGAAGCTCTCACAGACTGATTTGAATTTTTTCTCACAAAGGTTAATCCTCAAACTCTGTTCTTTTATTGTAATTTTATCAATCTCTGTCATGTATATCAAGTAGCTTTTTATATTTATTGTATACTGTCAAATATACTCAGAATAACATGTGGAACATGTTTGAAAGAAATAGAATAGGATGCTTGTATTTTATAATTTTTAAATCATTTTGAGTTAACCAAGACTGTTTTTGTAAATGGATATTCTCTTTTTTGCTGAAAATCAACATTTTTCATGCATGAATTTGACTAGTGGATTACATATACCTAAAAGAATGCTTTTTCTTATGAGTAGTCAGAAAAATCAAATGCTTTCAGTGGGACTTTTTTGTTTGAAACAAATTTGTTAGGGCTCTTTTCCCCATCGTGCTTTCCATCAAAATGTTTGTTGCTCATTTTAATTAAAAACATTAATTCCAAAAAGCATGTGCATTATTGACTATTTTCTGCACTATAGGGGTGAATATCACAGTAAAGAATGTTTTCAAGAGAAATAAAGGTATTCTATTTAAACTTTTTTTTTTTTTTTTTTTTTTATTTATTTTCTGAAGCATATAGCCATTTCCATTACAAAAGTTTCAGAGGAAACTTCCTAAGAGGTCTAGGACCATTTTTTTTAAGGTAGATACATACCTAATGAGGATTTACAAATGTTCTAAGCCCCATTTTCATTAAGAGAAGTTAGTGCCAAAATGAGTCTGTCTTTCAAAATCACTTCAAGCGCCTATTTGTATCTTAAGGACTGAGTTACTTCTAAATTCTGACCCTTTGACTTCTGTGAAGTAAATGATCACTTAAGGCAATGTTGTCCTCTACTAGATTAAATAGACGTCCAATATTTTATCTTCATCTGAATGCATTTTCAGCCACAGTTAATATGAAGTATATTGCATTTTGTATTTGCTGCGTGAAAGGATGATTGATTTATTTCAGATAGTTTATAGAGTATTTTTTTATTCACATCAGGATCTCATCTATTCCTTCTGCATTCATATTTTATAGCACTTTAACTGATTGATTTGATTTGACTCAACACTTTGACAGCACCTTTGGCATGGAGAGTGCACACATATAACACAAATCATTTACTTGATTCATTTCTAAACTATTTATCTTACCCTTAGGTTATTTTGCAAACTTATGGCCTTTTGGTTCTGACCAAATTAACCAGGCAAATGTGGGTAAAACACAAGTCCCAAGTCTCCAGGGGTAAATACCTTATTAATTTATATGTCTTATTTAAAGTGCTGTACAATATGCTTGTATTCGTAATAATGCAGCAAAGGCGTCAGAGCTTAGGCCTGAAGTTGTCTAACTTCAGAAGCACCTTTTGGTGCTTGTTTGTCTCTGTCTCTCACTTTTCCAGACTGAAAGGAACAAATCAGGTCTGGCAGAAATGGCTTCATTCCTGCTGAAGTCAAAGGAGCAATACTGGCTCTCACTCATCTCTGAATTTGCCAATTTTGTGATGCAAAAAGGCAAGATAAATTTTTATTCCCAAAAGCTTGCTGGTTTATCTGCAATACTTGAGGTAACTGTGCTGAGAAGGCAGAAAAAGAGCATGAATCTGTGCTCCCAGAGGCAGACATTTTGCACTATCCTTCCTCTATATGGAACAACTTAGAACCCTACCATACTCAAAATTTGTGTTGATCATTTACAAACCCTTAAGAAACTACTCAGAAATGGCACCTAAATAAAAATTCTTCCTCAAAAAGGTGTTTAGTTTTTTTTAGGGAAAAAAAAAAAAAAGTAAATCTGGGTATATTTTATGACTTCTTTCCATTAATCTGTTTCCTTTTCTCCACGTTCTGACATGCTCACAAATAAGGAGAATTTTGGTGAACCCGGGTATTATCAGAAGATTTGATCCTTCTGGCAATAAAGATCCTCCTGCTTTTCACAGTTACGAGTGTTTCTCTTTCATTATAACTCTTTCAGAACTTTCTCAAACTAAACTTAAGAATAATCTGGCCTTTGTGACTGCTCTCATGCATATACCTCATGTGCTATCTCTGATACAAATGCAAACCTCAGTTGTAGCTATATTAAATGTAACTACAATAGAGCATAGTACTGCAATCCCTGAAGTGAAACTAGCTTAATGGGGAACTTGTGGTGAAATACACATCAGAGAGGAAACTAGAATGGAAACTTCATAAACTTTCATTTCAAAGACTAGCAGCTGTCCTGCATAGATGCATAAAATACCTATTCACCTCAGTGCACCTGATCAATTGCACTGTAATGCTAATGTTTATTTATAAAATTAAATACTAGAGGATTTTTTTAAATAGAAATTGCTGCTTTTCTTAAAGGTATAAGTTTGTAAAGAAATTGTATGGTTAACCTTAACATCAAGATAAAATTTATATCTCTTTATGGCTCTTACATCTTAGCTTTAATACACATATTATACAGGTTGAATTAATAACTATTGATTAGGATTGCTTCCCCAAATTATTACTTTATGATTCTCTTCTTGGATTGGGACTGTTTTTTTGTTGTTTTTAACCTAAGGGCTGAAGGACATTCTTTAGCTAAAACCTTTGTATCACAAGGCTGAAAAACTGACAGTAACTGTATGTTTTCTAGAAGTCTTCTTTCTTTACAAATCTTATTTTATGTCTGATCTCTGGCTTCATGGCTTACAAACATGCTAAAACTATTATAAATCTCAGAGAAAGGCAAAATAAAGTTCCAAATAACAGGTTCTAAGTTCTCGAGCTTTCTGTAGTAGATGTGCTGATGGTGGATGACATTTCTCTGACTGAAATGCTTTCAGCATCTGGCTTTTGTAAACAACAAAGGCCATTCTGAAATGATTGTATTTGGGCTGTGACCGAAGCTATGCGGCTGTTATATTTACAGTACAGTAGATGTCAAATAACAGTCAAAGTAATTTGGGCATCACGGGAAATAATAGGAGTGATTCTAGTGCTTTCTGTGAAAACCTTCAAATTCCCATTTCATTAAAAATTCCACTCTGCAGCTGGTAGCAGAGATTACTAGGTTTCACCATCTGTGCAGATTAATGTTTCCTAAAGGAGAATGAATGCAACAGATGAGATGGCTGGCTTTTCAGATAAAACAAAAACCCGAAGTAGAATCTCTTTTCTGACTCTTGCATCTCACACCTGTTTCCTTTTAATCACATGACTGAATTGTTTAGGACAAACGATTCCAGCTTTCCTTAAAGCTGATTAATTTTAAGACTGCAGATCACCAAGATGTTTGTGGGCTTGTAACTATGTAGAATTAGTGATGGGAAGAGTGAGATTATTGTTAGAAATAGGTTGAACACCTTCTTTAGATGTTATTCTGCTCATATCCAAATAAAAAATCTTCACCCAAACATGCACAGTGATTTAAAAGCATCACCATATGTGTTATAGGCTGGATTAACAATGACAAACCAACACGTGGAGTCTCGGTTGCTTAAAATCTATGCCCTTGCTGTTTTCAGTCTCATCTCTTTCTCTTCTACTGGCCATTACTAATCTTTCCAGGGAAGCAAGCATGTGATTCATTTAAATTGTGTTTTTAATCAATCCTATGTCACTACATATCTTACAATGTTATAATTTTCAAATTACATTAGCTTCATTGCACACCAAACACTGAAATAAATTCTTGGCAGTGATCACTGTATTAGGATGAATCACTAAAATTAATAGAGTTTCTGGATTTGCCAGGAAATGGGATCATTAATTTGATTATTTCTTGAGGGCAAAAAAGGAAAGCACAATAGGCAATTACGGTGACCTTGAAACATCCACTGTGCTTACCAAGCCTGGTGTCAGCCATTGCATTGCCTTGGTTTCCCGGTATACGGGCATGTCTTCCCTCAAATAAAAGGTGTTTTGCTTTCTTCTTAAATGTGCTGGTGAATAGATAGTGGCTGCTACCTGAGACCACAAATCACAACGTGGTGGAGCCAGCAGCCTCCCATAGAGGCAGCACACAGCACAGCGCGGAGGGGGCGGCTGCCTCGTGCGGAGGCAGGTGTTCCCAAAGCTCTCTGGGTGGCTGTGGAGTTCCATGTTTCGTCTCCACAAAAGCACTCACCCATGCGTGAGGAACAGCAGTAGCAGAGGGTATTACCATCCATATGGATTAAACATTAAAAAAGCCCAACACCCCAGAAACCAATTACTAATACAAACATGAAAGTGGATAATTAAACTCACTGGCAACACTGGTCCATGCTCTCCCTTGCATTCTCCTTTTATTGAAACCCAGCTGTTCTTTGGCTGTTGCCAGGGGTAACCAGCAGTGACATTCAAGGTCATCGATGAAAAGCAAGCCTTTTTCCCATGGATATTTTCCACTTTCTCAGAAACTTGCATCTTCGAATAAATTCCTTTAAAACAACAACTGTGGGTTAATAAAGCACTCACTTGTTTTGGTTTAATTTCCATTGCCTGCCCTTCTTTGGTCAGACTGTTTCTGCTCTTCCATGCTAATTGCAACCAGCAATATCCCCAGAAGCTCAATGTTTAAGTAATGTCTCTCAGAAGTGTATTAACAGGGTCACCAAGTCTGCTCTGTCCTCTTTTGAGACAGATTGGTGACTCTAGAGAAGCGTCCTTGTAAGGCTTCCCAGAGCCACAGTACCGCCAGAGCTGCTGTGCTGCCAGCAAGCCCTGTCCCATTCCTGTGTATGCTTCCCAAGCAACTACAAGTCTCTTCATTTTGGTATTTTGTATATGCTACAATTTTCCCCTGTCTATATAGCTGGTGATTCATTTTTTATATAGTTTTCTGCCAAGCAAATACTTTATAGAGTTCATTAAAGCACTTTCAGAGGAATAAAGTTAGAGTTTCATGGGAAGATATGGAAAAAATCCATTCTTTTAATGTGAATTCTGTGGTGATTCATCATGCAGTTCTACTTTACATGATTTTGAAATGGTTAGGAGTACACTGTATGGTTTAAATTTATTTATTTATTATTATTCTGTTTTATATAACTTGTATTTGTCTATTGCTCATTTTACACTTCTGATGTAAATAAGCTGTCTGATTATGAACTGGAGAGAAATTAATATTTTCAAATGTTTCATACTGAACGTGAGGTCCCTGTGCATTTTTTACTATTTTGCCAACTTTCCAAACCAGTATTTTTCTCTTAAAAGATACTGCTTAAGATACGAATATTTGGAGATAGAGGAGCCAAATTACAGCTTTGCTTAGGTGAGCGTAACTGCTTTTGATGCAAGTGGGAGTTTCACTTGTTTACGTGGTGCTTAATTTAGAAAAGTGTTTTACATCTCGTTTGACCCAGATTTTCCTACATGATATTTGGAAAATACGTGGAACATGCAGAGCAGACATCAGAGGCTGTATTCAGTACCTTCCCTGACCTGACAGCATCCATTTCAAAGTGCTTCACAGCCAGCAAGTGGAAGGTGAAAAAAGACCTGTCTGCTTATCTAGGAAGGGATTCTCTCTTCCAGACACAGCACAGCTTTGTCTGAGTTGCTCAGTTAGCAACTAAAAGCCCTGGAAGTGGTTTAGGCTGGATTATGAGAAGTGCGAATGACAGTACTTACCTATTTCACAAGCAGATTATAATGATTAAGTATTAATTGCTTGCAATGTAGGTGGATAGATTTTCAAACTCACCAGAGGGCTTTATAGCTTTTCTGTGAAGCTGCCTCAACGGATAAATGTCAGACCCCATCTTAACAGAACAATTGTCACTGTCAAAATGTTGTCAAATGCTGGTGTGACAGCAGACATCGCAAGGCAGCGTGCCGGGATGGGAGCACAGGACACGAGCTAAAATTGACGCAGCTGCATGTTTACTTGCTCGGAAACGTCTCTGCAGCAGGTTGTGCCAGCAGAGGGACAATACCTGCATCACACATAGAGCAGTGGGTGAGAAAGGGCTTATACACACAACCCAACACCCTTCAGCAAGAGTTTAAGATGGATGGCATCATCACACGTTGCAGAAAATACTATCTTTTTTTTTTATTATTTTTTGCACATGCATATTCATTTCCTAAGGGCTAGGAACTAAAAGGTGCCGCTAAAGCACACAGCCTGGGCTTTGAGAGAATGCAGAGAAATTTTTCTGAAGCCCAGAGCAGCTTTATGAATTGTTACAGAAATTCAGAGTGTATAGCTAATTGGAGGAGTGTTTGTGCTTCACTGCTGTAGCCAAGGCTGCTCTCCTCCTCTGTTTTATCTTTCCTCCTTTCTTCACTTCACAGTCTAAGTAACTGCAAGTGGCTTTCAGACTTAATTTGCATCCTGCACAAGGTAAATGACAGAAACTTTCTTACATTACTGCAATTGAAATGACTGTAGGAAGTTTTGCAAGGATGTCTCATCAGTCCTTATTCTATCAGGAGGGAGACATATTACGCTCAAATACAGTTATTGTATGTTACCTGCAAAGTAGCTTTCCTCTGGTGGGCCTGGTCTTCACATCTACCTCAGTGAGAAGAATATGTACACCTGTCAAAATGAGATTTTCATTTTATGAAAAATAATTAGGACAATGGAGAAGACGCTCTTTGTTCCAAATTTGCGTGTATGATAAATAATTCCATAAGTCTTTCTTCCTGCATGAGTATTTCTGGGATCGGGCCTTGTATTTGGAAAATGACTGGAAAATACTCTTTCTTAAACACACATGATTTCAGAACACTGAAGGTGGCTGAAATGTAAGCATCTCTGAAAATGGTAAATTTACACATCTAGGAAATAAAATTAACTAGCAGCTTTTGATGGTCAGGGCAATAATTCTTGGGTGCTCTTCAAATTTCTAGAGAATATTTGCATTTTCGGTTTTGTTTTACTTACAGACTCACCCCCCTACTTGACATCACTGGTAATACATGTTAGAACTACTCCCCTGAGTAGACTTGAAAAGGACCTACCTGAAATATAAACCTGATTAAGTCTAGCATATTCTGATTTGCAGAAGATTAATTGAATTATGCGAGGTCCAAACCACCTTTTTATTCCTTATACAGATTGTTATGTTTACTTCAATGAATTATTCAAATGAATGAAATATCAAGATGTGGCCCAGAAACATCTTACAAGGGAGCTGCGAATACAATTCCGTCAAGCCTTTGCTCAGTACTACAGATTTTCACTGGAACTTAAATTTTGCTGCAGTACACCCACAGCTAATCTGAGACAAATTAAGTGTCCTTGCTGACTTGTGAAACAAGGTGTTTCCACATACCATGCCTTTTGTGCCACCACCCCCTTTTTAACAGGATTAAGAAATCAATAGTTGTGCTGTCAAGGGAGCATAAGCATTTCAGAAGGTACAGTGGGATATTTCTGCCTGATCCTTCATTCAGAAAAGTATGCCAACCATATTTCAGGTTCATAATGAGTTGGAACCATTTCACGTGTCTAAAATTCAGGGAAGAACCATTTAAAATATAGGCCTTATATAGCTAATTAAAAAAAAACTCCATAACATGAGTTAAGCCTTTTTTAAATCTCTGAAATACAGGCATTTACTGATGTAAATTCAGAGCTGTACTATGACACTATCAGTTTCCTTTGTTCACTGAATTAATATAACGTTAAAAAGTTCACACTGCAGATGTGTTTAGAAACGCTTGGGCTAAGCATGTCGTGTTGCTGAGCTGACAGACGTCAGCTTTGTTGAATATTCACAGACTAAACCTATTTGTTCACAGCTGTCTCAAATGTCAGAAATCTGTGTTTTTAGGGAATTCCCATAAGAACCTGTTCCGCTTTTCTGTTCATCTTACCACTGACTAGACTTTGTTATGCTCAACTTCTTTTTGGCAGGCAGTTGACTGAGTAGGTGATCAGAGAGGTTACAGACATGTCTCCTTGGAACTATGGGCATTTGTAGAACATAATATTCTCTCTTTTTATACATCTCCCTAATATTCCAGTTAAAATTGGTGACCCAGTTGGTGAGAAGAACGTCATGGGAGTGTTTATATTTCATATGGGACAATTGCAAAGAAATCCTGAGAACAGATGTAGTGCAGGAAAATGCAGAGAACCAGGAAAGACGGTGTTTCAGATAATAACAGAAAGCTATTTTTAGTGGCCATGCAGGCTGAGAAAAGAACGAGTGCCTAATGGAAGCGGCTTGCTGGTTGTGTGGAGAGCTGTCCTCTGTGCATTTGCAACTGTCTGTCAAGATGAGCTTGACTAGCAGAGCAGCCTTCTATACACCTTTTGTATGTGTCCTGCTCCACCTGCACGTGTGTGCAGCCTTTCCTGCAAGTTGTCATTATGTAATCCAAAATCACTTCAGCGCTTAAAAGTGTAGACTCTATGCCAGGTACAGTGAAATTCACTTTAAACATTCCCTGCAGGGGCTGTTTCTGCTGTCTTCATCTTGGATCAAGGTTAAAGACACAATACAAATCTGCAAAAGGCAAACTATTCCCTAATCAGCAACTCAATTTTCAAAATTCTGACCTTGAAAGCAGGAAAATATAAAAGAGATCTTACGAATAATAGAGGTGAAATTATGGAAAAACAGTGGCAGACAGACTTTTGGGAAAAGGGGGCATTGTTCGGGCTGCACTGGGGCCACATCTTTATCTGCCTTTTGAAGAAACATCAGAAGAAGCTGAAGGGTAAACCCATCTGCAGAATGCCTGTCCTTTTTTCTCCTTAATTCCATCCATTTTCACTCAAGCGTACAGACCCAGCACCAACAGTTCACAAATAAAAGGCTTATCCTTATCTCCATTCCTTTTGAGAACAGGATGATAAAACTCCTAATCTGTAATCATGTCCAGCCACCCGAGGGTATTGTAACTTCCTACTGTCAGAACAGAGAGACCATCACAGGTACTAGTAAAGAAGTTATTGAGTATAACCCACTTGTAAACCTTACATCCAGATCTCAGTCCCTATGTCCACTGCTATGTCCACATAGAAAATTACCAGGTCTCTTATCTGAGAGCGTAACACAATATAAAAGAGTCTAGTGCTAATAACACATTTTCTACCTCAATAGATGGACATTCAAGATGCATTTCTTACTACTGCTGTCTTCTCAAGTACTACTTCAGACATCTTGCCATAGCAGCTGAGCCCATTGTAGTCAACTGTAAAAGCTGTCCTGAGAAAAGAATCTCTTTTTACCTGTATTATCAGCTCCTTATTCTTATATCCAACCAACCAGCCAAGCCAATACAGCTTCTTCTATTTATATGGTAACGGGAGACATCACTGTAATAATGCAAAAGCCAAGGGTCTGCCACTGAGACACAAGTGGCAAATCACTGCCTTCTTCAGCAGATTTGTCCTGTCAGCCCTACAGGAAAATCGAAGGAAGCAAAACCATAACTGCACACACTACTCAGCTGCCACATTAAAGTTGACAATGGACCAAAAAAAAAAAAAGGAGGGTGGGGGGGAAGAGACAGAGAAAGGAAAGGGAGAAATCAAGATTGCTGGGAATTTTGCAGAGCTGGAGAGAGGGTTGGAAAAAAAAATAAAAAAAATAGCATCACAAAACTTCCCAGCTAGATCTGGAAAATCTTAGAATGATGCAAGAGCAGCTGCCATGGTTTGGAGGGGTACTGGTGAGTTGAAGCCATGGGTTTATCACCCACGGTTTTGCCATGTTCACGACAGATGGGCATCAGCTGAGTATTCTTATTTTTGTCCATTTTAAAAGCAAGTATTTCCTCCACGAACAGCAGAATTAATTGGAATTCTGCACTTGAAAATGTCAACAGTCTGATTCATCCAGTGGCCTGCTATGCAAATCGTTTTTTCTGAATGGAGCTAGAAGTGTGGTGCCTATATGAACTCTCATTACATTGTAGCCCCTCCAGGTTCATTTAAACTTGTTTCAGACTCTTTGTGGTATGGTTCTTCAGGTATCCAAGCAGGTGTTTACAAAGGGAGCTGGAGTTTCTAATGAGTGGTTTGAAAGCTACATATACTTAGCCATGTGTTTTAACCATAGCATCATTTATACGTATTTTCTTTATCACTGCCTCCCCAGAAAGCTAGTGTGTTCTTAGCAAGGTTGTTCTTCCGTATATGTTTATGCTGGGATGCTCTTCTATGCATTTGTATAGGTAGAGCTTCTATATATATTCACAGATCATCCAAAATAAAAAACCATTAAAATAAAGTTGAACTCATTATCTCACTTTTTGCAGGGCTGTAAAGTCACAGTAGTCACATTAGCAGTACTGCTGATGTCAGACTCTGCACTGATGTGTTCAAGAAGGAAAGGGGAGCAGAGCTGCGTACCAAAAACACTAGAGAGTCACATCATATGCACATCAGTACCTCCAGCTGAGACATTAATATCACTCCTGATGTATCCTAGTGGAAGTAAAATTTTCAATTCAGTGGTCTTTGTCCACTGTTCTTTGTGCTCATCTGTACAATGTCAGCAGTCCTTAAAGCAGTCTCAAGCATCAGTTTGAGAAATACATCTCCAGAATGAGCTGAGATGGCAGACAGCTACAGGAAGAGTTTTAACAGTTGTTTTGAAAAAAGGATAATGGAAGCAGTCTCTTTGGGAAATAGTTTTACATATTTCATGGTGCCTGACTCAGAAGCAGCGATGCCCAATCTATGTTAGCAGTCCCTAGACACAACAGAAATACAAATAGTGAGCAGTTGCTTTGTGGAGACCACAAACACATCATCAAAAATTAAAAAAAGATTCAAAGATTGTATACTGGAGATAAACAGAAGTACAGAAATACTGAGGCAGTTTTCAGAGCTACTCACAGTCAGGCTCCTTTGATTCGCATCTTCTTGTCCTGGTTTGACTCCCATAACTTATCTTAAGACAAAGCAAAAAGACACCTACAAGCTTTCAGCTTGATATTCTGGGAGGATTCTCGTCTGGAAACAATCTAAACATATCATGGAAAGGCTGAATAAAATCTAAGGGTCACATTGTCTCTTTTGTAGTCATTGCTAAAAGAGGGAAATACCTCAGAAAAAGCTATCCAAAACTATTTTCACATAATTTTTCCAAACCCATCTCACAAGTAACGAGCACAGGGCATATCCTTCAATCTCTTTTGAACCCGAAACTTTAGGGTTTTTTGACAGGAAGACCTTTTGAAATACTCACCTTGAAACTGTCCCACAAATCCCTAAACTGAGGTAATGTACCTTCTTATGAGGGTTAAAATAGAGTCAAACATTTCTCAGCTCTGCCTGCTCCTTCTGTTTCATCCTGCATTTTGAAGCAAATTAGTTGAGATAACAAAACTGAAAACCAGCAAGTGCTATGACTTTCCAAGATAAAGCAGCATTGTTTCCAGGTTGCACCTGCTCCACTGAGCTGTAAAATACAAGCATCAAAGCAATAATGCTGTTTATTGCCCTGAAGAGCATTGGTGCCTGATGCCAGCGCTTTTCCATGGGGGGAACAGGAGAGGGAAGAAGCTGCATCAGTAGGAGAGTACGCAGGCTGGTAGGGGAGCCCTGCCTGGGGCTTCGGCTTCCTTGGCCGCCATCCTCAATCTGGTCATAAACTTTTACAGTGGAGAATAACTGCAGTGTTGAAAAGATTCAGTAAGAAGTAAACTGCTGATGAAGCACAGAGATTAGGAGTTTGGAAAGCAGAGTGAGAATATTTTATCTAGATGAACACACAGCTTTTTCTCTTGCAGGCTTCTACCATAAGTTACAAATTGACCCCAACTCAAATTGTCTAATCCAAACAGGGCTAAAGTCAAAATGGCTCAAAATCAAACTCTGCCTAGCATTAACAAACAAAAGTATCACTCATCTTCACTGACTTTTTCCTTTGCTTTTAGGAAAATCCAAGAACTGGATTTTTATGGGACTTTTTTAAACTTAGTTCTCTTACATGGTTTTTAGTACAGCTGAGTAAAGGATGTTTGAAACATGCACTGGAACCATATTAAACATTAATGAATAAAGTGCTAAAGTAACACGGGTTTAGTAGTAGGCTTAAAATGTTAGGTCTGAAAAGAGGAGACATGATTTCCATTTTTATTTTATAATACAAACACTAGCATTAATAATTAACCTGTGAGTCTATTAAGGAATACTCTGTTGTTCAAGGAGAGGATAAAAATGGGAGCAGCATGGAAAGGGTCAAGACAAATGCGCCATGGCTTAGAGTTGTTTAGTCACCAGTGGAAGTAGCAAGTGTAAATGTATTCCTGATAATGCAGAAATTCAGAAAATTGTATTAGCTTTGCAAAAGAATCTTTACTGCTCTTTGTTCATTTTTTAGTGCCTAACTTATATACCTTGCCAGCAGAATGAGTAATTGCTACCATTCTGCTTTTGTTTGTATTTCCTTATAGTCCAACATATTCTACACCATCAAGATGAGATGCAAACACCAGCAATAAATTAAGCTAGCTGCCATGGCACCTTTATTGTTTCTGTGGATTGCATCTGTTGACACTAGGTGGATGATTCAAGATAAAGAGAAAAAGAAAAAAATGTTAAAAAACGGGCTGGGGGGTGGGGAGGGCAGGGGGGATTTAAAACTTTCTGAGCACTTGCATTTGATTCAAATGCTGATTTAGGTTTAAGGCAAACTAAAATGTTACTTGTCTGCTCTGAACCATCACAACAGCTCTAAGTACTGCTGCTTAGTGGCTTGGTTTCCACCATGTTCGCCCACAGCTCTGAAAAGGGAAACCAGAGTGCAATTTAGCCCTAGATGTGTATTATAACAAAAAATTCATGCCACCCATGGGCAGAGTTAGAGAGGCAGGATAGCAGAGCCCGTGCCTGTCAGTATGCCCTTCCTCAGAAGAGAAATATATAGCATGCTATCTTGCCTCAGGTAACAATCCCAAGGCATTGAAATGTCTTGTCTTTTCAGATCGGTAACCTGAGTATCTCCTCAGAGAATTTTGCAGGTTGTTAATTATAAAAAGGCAGTAAAATTGTAAAAGGAAAGACCAAGACTGTGATCCTGGGTTACACTGCTGAGCCATAAGTGGCACATAACTGGAGTTATGGGAAGAAATTAATGGAAAATTGAAGCTGAATATCAGGAAAAACTTTCCAACAGTGAGAGCTACTGGACTATGAAAGTCTCCCGTGTGAAATGGCAGATGCTCTTCTTGCCTGAGAGTCTCAACACGGCGCTGGACAAAGTGTTCTGTAAGGACCATGCCGAAGAAGCCCTGCAAACTGATCTTTTTTCCTGACATACTCAAAACACTCTGAGAGAATACAGAAGACACAATGGCCTTGACAGGAAGCCCCTGTTCCTTTGCTTTACTTGTGAATGATGCTACTTTACTTTGCTATTATATGAGGTTAAAAATATCCAGTTAAAATATTTAGTTGCTCTCTCAGTATACAAATCAACGCATGCTGAAGAGGAGAGGCCTTCCTGAACATGCTCGTACATGTAGGTGCCCTTTACACAACAGAATGCGTTTAATTTTCAATCTGAATTTTCTTTTCAACCCTACTTTATTCATTCTTCCTAGCAACACGAGTCTCATACCACTCATCTTGAATGCTTTAACGTGCAATACTTAAGTGGGCTCTATAACATTTTTCAGAGCAACTTTTGTTTTTTATTAATGACATTCCAAAACCAGTTTATAACCATCTGTATGCATTTCTTTCAAGTCTGTTTTTTGTAGGACTAGCCTACATACCACTGGATGTGACAGTTTCTATCTGGCTTTATTTTTATTGCTGAATATAAATGTAGAGTTTGTCTGTGAATATTACTGCTGCCCTGCAGCTCTGGTAGTTTTTTATGCTTAGTCTTTTTAATGATTATGTATAGTTTGTCTTCTAAATGCCTTTTCTACTGTTTACTGGAGTTGTGAAGTATTCACCGACTTCATGAGATGTGACCAGTGCGTAAGAAGGAAAGGGGATTTGATTATTTAAATTGCATGGAAAAATATGCATACTGTCAAAACAAAGAAATGCGTAGGATTGTATTCTCACTTACACTCATACGCATCAGGAATAACTGCATTTAAACGAGTGGACTGGTATCACTGCAAACCCAATCTAAATGTCAGTAAAATCAGGTCTACCACTTCCATATACAAGAATATTGTAGTTTTAGAGATCCCGTTATATTCTGGAAACTGTTTACCTTTTACTTACCTTGCTATCAGTAACACTAGAAGTAATTAAAATTTGCATAAAATATTTTCCAAATCATGGCTTTTTTTTTCCCCTTTAACAGCATGTCTTACAATCACTTTCATTTTATGTGATTTTTTTTGGCAGTAGGGAAAGCATTTTATCATTATTGCTTTTATTATTCATTATTGTGAATATGAAACTTCACAGATTGGCAAGGATCTCAGGATATGTTTTCATATCCAAACTGTGTTTAAACCTTTCTTATTAAGCTGTATATCTCAAGTTGATTGAAGCATACTAAGGTTTGGATTGGCTTGGGTCACACAGCATAAATTCAGCAAGAGTTCAAATTACTCCAGATATATACTTGTGCAACTGAGTTAATGATCTGATTCCTAGAGTGGGATTCATCTGCTGTACGTCAACCATCCAGTTTCATTCAGGCTGCATCAGTGCAGAGAGAGGGGCATTTCCAGTAGTAATTTATCCTACTCTAACACAGTGATCAGAGATAGGTGAATGATAGGCACCTGATGCTCTCCAGTAAGTATACGGGTAGCTAAGACAATTATTTAAAAGATAACTAGGTATGAATAGTAGCAAATAAGGCAAGATGAATCTTGGCCCTAATGGCTGAATAAACTTTTTAAAAAAAAAAAAAAAAAAGACAAACTGTTTCCTCCAAAAAAAAAAAAAAAACTTCTGGATTTGATTTTTCAGATATTTACGTAAGTGCAGAAGCATTTAGACTGCAGACAAGATAATTGTTGCCAGGGGCTATCTTTGCTGTGGCACCTTGCAGCCTCTGGGCCTGCCTGGTTGCCTCCATTGCAGCATCCACACAGCGCGGCCAAAATGCAGCGTGGCACACGGCCACTGTAACTGAAAAGTCTCCCGGAGCTGTACACATGTGCTGGTAGGTGCTGGTGTCACTGTACAGCCTCTGGTTTTAAATCCTGACACAGAAGCATCTCAGAAATATTATGTAACTAGGAGAAAGGACATAGTTTGCTTTAGTTTGCTTTTTTAAAATGATGCAGGTTTTGATTAATAATTTTACACTGTTCTGATACAAAGTGCACCGTTTACAAAGACAAACTGTTTACATTTTCTTACAGTTATCTCGAGTAAAGAAAAGGTAGCACTGTGGCTCATCTGATTATATTATACATCTATAGTTTAAAAGATTTTCCAATTTTATCTATTTATAAAATTACTTGAAGCTGAGGATTAAAGAGAAAGGTTTAAAGCAGAAAAGCTGATTTAAGACTGAAGATCTTTCTTAGCAGCATCCATTTAAAGTTAATCTTTGATCATCTCTGAAGCTGATTACCTAACATATAAAACCTATAAAAATTATCCCCTCTCTTATTATGCAATACAAATATTGTATTCCTTCAAATTCAGCTGATTGTGGAGTAACATTCAGAAAATCTGTTAATAAAATAGTTGTGTTATAGACAGAGACAAACAGGCTGTGATGGAAGGAGGTAGAAGGATAGTGGAAAGCTTTGTCATTGTCACTCACAGCAGTGAAGTACAATTGTAGGATCACAGAGAGGGCTTGTAAGGCACCGCTCCCCTTATCTGAAGATAGCAAAGGGTTTAATATTTAAATGTACTTGATAGAGAACATACAAGAGCGCCATGCTATACCCTTACAATCGACTTATTGATTTCACTTGCTGTTCTGCCTGGCTATTAAATGTTCCCAGTACTCCTGTATGCAGCATTGCCAAAGTAAAAGTAAAAACCTACACTCAGCTTGCCAGATTTTCTCTTTGGGCCTCCTGAATTGGGCTTCTTGCATTCACCTCAGGAACGGTGTGATGCCAGTTAATGCAGTGTCTCCACTCTGTTGCTACCAACATCCATCAAAGGCAAAGACCATCCACAGAACCTCTTAATGGCAGAGCTCCTACAACTGCTACACTTTGGTGTCTCTGCTGTTTCTGCTACTTGGAAACTCATTTAGTTTGAGGCAGCAAACTAAACTTTTCTGTGTAGGAAAAGTTTTCCTAAGCTTTCACATACTCAGACTTACTGTAAATTAAAGGTTTTTAAATCATCCTATACTTTATTCCCACAAGCCAAGATGGGAGGAGGGATGAAGATGGAAGACAAGGACAATACTACTGATACCAGAATCTGGGCAAAAATTAAGCAACTTAAATCATTTCTCAGCTCATAAATTTCTTGTAAAGCACTTCGTTTCTATCTCCATACTTTTATTTTACATAAGTTTGTTTTAAATTACGTAGGAGCCTTAAATTCTTCTCTGCTTCATCCTATTTGTTCGGTTAACAACACACAATGCCTGCAATAAGTAAGTCCAGAGCAGTCTTGGACAGTTAGGAAAGGTGCTGGGGCACACTGTTCTCGACGCCTTCAGAGTACTTAGCTGTTGTTACAAAAATGGAACCATAAGACTCAGGCTTATTGTTACTTTTGCAGGAAAACAAAATCTTGTTTGCCACAAATCAAGACTTGGCATTATCTAAATATGAAACCTTATCGTTTGACTGTAAGAGTATCTGTATTAAACTGTGAGCAAGTGTTTGTTACACCTTCTGCCACCCATGGGAACATGTTACATGTTACACCTTCTCCATTACACATGGGAATGGTATTTTGTGTCTGTGTTCCCTAGCTTGAAATTAAGGGCAGGCTTAGTTAGTTTCATATTTGAGAAAACACTGGATAACCTTTGCGAAGAAAAAAAAAAATCTATGATCAGCATCTAATTTGGAGCAAAAAGACCAAGTGTAGAATATTGCTGTGTAAAATGTGTCAGCGGCAGATCAGTAATACCACTTGCAAAGTGTTTTCACATTGTCTGAAATTGCAGCTATTGAGATGATTCTAGATAAACACCTTTGCTCATTAAATGTGGCTTTCCTGGCACAAAAATCTGTCCTGTGGAGCACACTTTCTGAACAAAGGAAAAACTGAAGAGGTTGCACTGGTGCAAAGATACAGCCAAGCGAATCCAACTGCAGGATTGGTGGTAGTGCTGCTTATGGTACTTCATCCACTGAAAATGCAGAAGGATGTTACAGGCAGTGCTCACTGTTTTAATAACTGTACACTTCATATAGGTAGGTCACTTTTGCTATTTGTTTGTGCCTGATCTTCGTTTCTTCACAATTTTAGGAAGTTTGGCATCAACAAGCATTAAATTCAATTTCAAGGGGTTTGTAAGATTTATTTTCTCCAGAAAATGCTACTCTGCGTAACGTTATTGACACATCAAGAACAAAGATGTAATTTTGTTTAAAAATAATCTGTGTTTTCAAAATTACTTGGACTGTTTAAAGCATTTTTGTTTTAAATAACCTAAATAATACTGTTTGCTTGCTTACAGAAATAAAATCTAATTTATAGTAATTAGAGCACATTGACCTGATTAAAATTTATCTCCATCATCCTGTATTTAATACTGAGTGGCTTTGTTGCCAAGACAGTATTGGTTTATGCTGAGAAGGGATTTCTCTATCAAATGAGCATGTTCAGCAGCAAATAAAATAGGGGGAATTGGAGAAGTTGAAAGTGAAAAAGGAGGTAGTAATTTTAGAAATTATTTAATTTCTTATATATTTATCTGACTAGCAACCACAGTTTCTTGGGAGGGAAGGAAGAGGGTTCTTTAGAAATTATATGAAATACTGGAGGACTTCTCCTCTGTGATGATAGCTCAGGAAAGATTCTGAAGAATGAAGCATAATGAAACAAAATACCAGAAGCTCAGAAAGCTTAATCCTGTCCTGGTACAGCTACTTTACAGCAATGTATAGCAACAATGCGTTTGGCTCCAACTTCTATATCTATTCTGCCACCCAACGAAAAACTAATATAAAAAAAAGTCAACTGGAATAGTGACAAAATTTTCAAAATGGTTAACCTCTGAACTCTATCTTCCCCCCAGGATGTTAGGTATCTCAAAGCCTATTATTGCTGGTCTAGCACATCTTCTTTTAGAGAGTGGAACAGACAAGTGGAAGATGTGAAATATGTGAAATATTTATACTCCACTTCATTAGGTATGGATAGTACTATGGGATGCTTCAGGACGAAAGCATATACAAACCTGTGAGTTACTGCCATGTGTTAAGTATGGGCTTATGTTCTCACCTATTACCACAAAAAGTTATGAGTTCCTTCTAGAAAAGGAAGAAGTATTCACTTTTCATATTTCAACAGGGCAAAAAAATGAAAACATACAGATTCATATTCTGCTTTTCTGTATTCCTGTTGTAATTTAGAAGTTAAATATTTTCCTCCTGAACACTAATTGTTGGATCAGAATTGCTGTTACCCCCTACCACAGTGATGCAGGCAACCCCGTATTATTCTTTCCAGAAGACCAACTTCTATGGATTTTGTTATAAGTTGCCCCCTTAATTAATTTTCAGAGAGCATTGCATTAATAATAGAAAGGAACTTATTGAGTAAGCAACAGCAAGCAAAACAGCGCTGGGCGGCCGGGGAGGCTCGGCTCCGCCAACGGCGCGCACCTCACCCCCGCCAGGGTCCCTTTTTCTATCTTGGTAATTCTGGGATTACGCAGCACATCCTGGTGTATTCTGCGACTGCGCGCACTGTTGCTAGGGGGTCGTCTCTGTCCCTCTGGTGGTCGTGAAGATGAAGGCCGTAGTCTTCCTCGGCGTTGTGGTTCAACTTCTTTTTTTATTTGGGCATGTTGGCCCAGCGTGAGACAGGAATGCAGGATGTCGATACACTAGTTTAGCGACTTATCAGGAGGGGGTTACATGAACTTTGCAGCAGTGTCTTTGAACAAAAGAGGCAACTGAGATGCAGAAGGAGAGAAGGGGAGGGGGTTCTCTTTTTTGTTACATTAAGCAAAAGAATTTTCATAGTGTCTAGCCAAGTATTATACATCTTACTTCAGCAGGGAGCTTTTGCAACTCCTGCTCCTCAAACGGAACTCCTTGTTTTATAATACAAAAGACAATGAACAAACATTTATTGTGTATTACAGATTTCAGCCTTACTTCAGTTTGCAATAACCTTAAAAAGTAAGAAGCATTATAAATACCTGAGTGAAATTCAATCTACCATCTAATTGAGCTGTTAAAAAATCTTTTTGGAGAAGAGAAAGCAAGTAGGTTGAAGGTATTTTTACTATCCACAGTTATCTACTGACAGTATAACTCACGGTTCACGTTTCATATGAGTGGAAATTATGTGTTTTAAGTGAATTGTGAGTTTATTAGTTGAAAAAAAAAAAAAAAAAAAAAAAGCAGTTTTCCAAAGTCATAGATCCTCTGAAACACAGAATGCACAGGGAAATGCATAACCTTATAAGTACCTATTTTTATTAGGTTTTGGTTTGAAGTGAGTAAAAAAGAAAGCGCAGTGTACAATTAAACCTTATGAACTTGAAGTATATTAAATATAAATCATTCTCATGCATCATATGCTACTTTTTAAAGGAAAAATATGCATTAAAATGATTTGTTCAATCTTACGTCTGCCTTCTAGCATCAAAGATCAATGTGCAGTCTGATTAAGTTGTGCTCTATAGATTTCCGCAGTCAAGTTCATCAAAGAACCCATTTCTCTTCCTCTAATGATGCTTGAACCTAAAGTTCTTTTCTGAGGTACTTTAATTTTCACTTGGTCATTACAAGAAGACAGTGACTTAATGAACTGCAAATAGGAGAAGAAAGTAACATAAATCATTTTTGCATCCTTTTTTGTGGTATTAGCATATCTCTTCTTTCATCATTTTAATGCCTCCAGTGATTTCCCCACATATGATAGTGAAAATTAAATTATACTGCATTTTTTTTTGCATTCCAGTGCACCAATAAAAATATAAAATTATTAGAATAATCAAGATAAATTAATGTCAGCAAGCTGTAATATTATTTTACATTGTGCCACAGTAACTTGGAGTTTCCAGCTAAGATAATAGGCAGTAGACATTTATCATAGATAATCAGAAAAAAAAATTGTAAACAATTCTTCTGTGAAAGGGTTCGTTCTTGTAATGCTTCTCTTTTTTCCACCTTCTCCAAGACACTTACTTCAAAAGTGTACACCAATTCTTTCTCACTTTTAAAATGCTTCTGACTGGAGGTAACATTCAGAACTCAAAAATAAGATAGTGATTTAAAACATGTTTTCTTTCTATCCTCATGTTTCTGGCTTCTCGCTGTGTGTACTTTTGTGTAATTTTAAAAATCATGTTGCCAGTATATTTTTCTAAAATAGAAGAAAAATCAGTCATGAAAAAGAAAATACACGAAGATGTAAAAACAAAATAAAAGGATGAATCACATCAAAAGGTAGTAAAAAGCAGACTGAAAGGACAGAAATAATTTCTGGTATAATTTTGCTCGATTTAGTGCACTTATGCTGGTCTTTACTATGTTCGACTGTATGTTCAATTTGGAACCACCAGGAAGAGAGACTAAATGAGAATGTGCCTGAGAACAGTCAGATACACTTATCGAAGCAATATGTAAGCAGTGAAAAAACATCATGTATTTGGCTTTTGGTAGCCTCCTTCCACTCTTCCCTCTCTCTCACTCAATCCCCTTTGTGCACTTAAACCAAAGGTGAAAATTCCTCTGCCCTTTTTACAAAATATTTTAAACTTTAAACTCATTTTGCATCTTTTTGTTTCTACGATCAATCTTTCTATTAAAAAAAAAAAAAAAAAGAATTATTACTACGTTCTCAGTACTAATGGAGTGCTTGTTTCTATTTTGAAGTGCTGCTTAGAGGTGTTGAGCTCCTTGCCACATTCTGGAAAGGCTCTGATACATGCGTATGAATAAAATTAATATTTATGGTCATTGGGGCCTATAAACCTTTCAAAAAACTGAAATTAAATGCTTGAATTAATTGCAAATGAATAGTTCTAAATTGTCCTATCAATTGTTGCAATGTGATGGTTTGAAAGTAAGTATTTTCAGCATGAGTAGTCAGTGGAAATGGAAATCACTGGCTAAAAAGAGATACTGCATATATAGTTTGTCAAGTTTTCTTTACCCGGCACTGCTGTACCTCAGCCGATGGCAGCAGCATGTGCCTCCAGCCCTGAAGTTCCCTACAGAAGCAGGACGAGGTGAGTAGCACTGCGTGGCTGTGCACATGGGTCCCCCCGCGGCTTGAGGCATTCAGCACACAGGAACACGTAACTTACTGAGCAACTTCAAATGAAGGGAGAAATCTTCAACCACTTGGGTGAGCACCGCTACAGATAATACTCCAATGGTGGAAACTGTTTAGCTTCATATGTTTTAATGTTTTTGTGCATTTTTATTCATTTACTTTAGAAGATGATCTCATTTCAATAGTGGCTCCGATGGGAGCTATAGCACAGGATCAGGCAACAGGAGCAGCTTACTCCTAGTAGCACACCTTTAAATATCAAGTGGTATTTTTGAACAAACGTAAAGCTACTAGAGATTTCAGCTCAGCTGTATGAACCTCGGTAGTAAATGCAGGATAAAGCAGTTCTTTATTAGACTTCTCAGTGTAGTGGGTTTACGTGGCAAGGTTTTGGTAGCAGGGAGCCATAGGGGTGGTTTCTGTGAGAAAGATCTAGAAGCTGCCCCATGTTTGGGAAGGGCCCCATTGTTTTCCAGATCCGAGCCAATAAGCGATGTTGTTTTTCGCCTCTGTGAGAGCATATTTAAGACAGGGAAAAAACGCTGCGCCACACAGCAGCCGGGAGAGTGAGAGGAGCGAGGAACAGCCTTGCGCCAAGGTCAGTGTAGAAGGAGGGGGAGAGGTGCTCCAGGCGCCGGAGCAGAAGTCCCCTGCGGCCTGTGGTGAGGACCATGGTGAAGCAGGATGTCCCCCTGCAGCCCATGGAGTACCACGGTGGAGCAGGGTTCCACGCTGCAGCCCGTGGAGGAGACCACGGTGGAGCAGGTGGCCCTGCACCGACGGAGGCTGCCGCCTGTGGAAGACCCCTGCCGGAGCAGATTCTGGGCCGGACCTGTAGCCCGTGGAGAGGAGCCCACGCAGGAGCAGGTGATCTGGCAGGAGCTGCTGCCCGTAGGGGAGCCAGGTTGGAGCAGTTTTCTCCTGAGGGATGGACCCCGTGGTACGGACCCATATCTGGAGCAGTTCTGGAAGAGCTGCTGCCTGTGGGAAGCCCACGCCGGATCAGTTCATCAAGGACTGCATCCCGTGGGTGGGACCCCACAGCACAGGGGACGAGAGTGACCGAGAAGGAGCGGCAGAGAAGAAGTGCTGTAGACTGACCATAACCCCCATTCCCCGTTCCCCTGCGCCGCTCGGGGGGAGGAGGTGGAAGAGGGTGGATGGGGGGAAGGTGCTTTTGTTTTTTTTTTTTCCTTTGTTTTCTCACTTCTCTTGCTTGTTAGTTGTAGGCAATAAATCTTACTATCTCCTTATGCCGAGTCTGTTTTGCCCGTTACAATAATTATTGCGTGATTTTCTCGTCCTTATCTCAATCCTTGAGCCCTTTTCACATATTTTCTCCCCATTCCTCTTTGAGGAGGGGGAGTGAGAGAGCGGCTGTGGTGGAGCTCGGCTGCCCACTCGAGCGGAACCACGACACTCAGTTACAAAGACCCAAATGCTGGTACTTTTGCAACCAACTAGGATTTGCCTTGATCACTCTTAGAGAAGGCAAAGATCTTTTTTCTTTTAATTACACACAGTCCCAAATCACTGGCATTATCTAGCTGTATTTAGGACTGATTTTATTCCTAAAATGCAATTTCCATCATTAAGAAATTATCATTATTGCTTTGTGTATTTCATGCAAGGGAACACTTTGCACCAACTTTATAATTTCGGTATCAGATACATACACACACCTCAACTTTTGTAATGCAATGGCCGTTGTTTCGTTCAGTTGTCAATGTTGCCCTCAAAAACAAGAATTTAAGGAATCATGTTCCTTAGGTCCCTCTATACTCATTTTAGTGTTTCACCTCTGAAATGTAAATTTAACTAGTGAGGGATTAGTCCAGATTTAAGTGTATCTTACTGATTCTGTATCAACTAAGTACATTGATGTAAAGGTTCAGTTTTCCTGGAAAGCCTTTCTGGAGAGCTGGCCAGACCTCTCACTGCCAAACCCATGCCCCTGAGCCGTTATGGCATGTAAACAGTGCTGTAGGGTCTGCACACCTGGTTTCTCTGCCACCTTACGGGTATTTTGGAGCAGTAATTCAAAATATAATTAAAGAAAGGACATTTTCTTATGTGTAATTGAAGGCATAGCTTGTCCAGGCATAGCTGTAGCATTTGTAGTCACACAGACAAAGAAAAACTCAGTTAGGGTCCTGGGTCCCATCTAACATTCTTGGCAGGTTCTCATTAAAATATTGTTTTATTGAGATAACAGCAGGGAAATGTGAGAAGGTAGAATCCCAAAATATCTAATGCACTTACTGCGCCATGCCGTGTTGTAAAAACTAAAATTAAATGATGCCATTTTTACTGTCATACTTGAGTACTGCAGTATGCAGCCTTACTTTCAAATGCTCTCGGCTCATTACTAGTATTGAAAGAACTGTTTAGAAAATGTCTAGCTGGGATATACAGGGAAGGGAATAAATTGCTCCTCATTCTCCTAGGTCTCTCTTGCACCCTCATCAGACAAGCTGACAAATTTTTTAGCTAATGCAGGCGTCTCCTTTATTTTCCATTCCTCCTCCCTGTGAGCAAAATCCCAACCTCTTCTTTCTGGGGAATAGAGCTTGCATTAATTGCTGCTTCAAACAGCATATACTTAGACATGGAAATTGAGTCAGAGATGAGACAGTAATGGAAATCTTGCCCCCAAAAAGGCAACAACTTTTCTCATAAGGATTCCTGCACAGAAGAAAAGAAATAACGAAAATATGCTACAGGCCACATACAGAATCAATTTCAAACAAGATGTGTTTCAGAGATTTCCCACAAGGTATCAGCAGCTTCTTAATGCAGTTCATTCACAAATTCCTTCGGGGAGCTCAGGAAATAACGGCAGCTGATTCCCCCTGTCACAGGCCCATGCAAAGGAGTACATTAAAATGTACTCGAGGATTCAGAGAGGTGCTCAGAGCGTGCAGAGCAGCTGATAAGCAGTTGACCACTCCTTGGCTTTGGTCCTAGCAATTTAGGCTGAGTTAGGCCAAAAGTCCCTAGTGGAGCTGGGCACCATTTTGTAATTGAAATTCAATGGCAGCTGAGTACCTTGCTCCCTTGAATGTCCAAATCTTGAGTCAATGATGGCTAAACGAACAGAAGCAATTCTCCTGGCACAGTACTCCATTTGTAGCTATACAGCCACCTATCACTCTGGCATCTAAACTCATCTAAACCATCAGAACTCAGTAACAGTAGCAGAAATCCTAATGGATTTCAGGGACTCTCCAGCAACACCTCAGGTTTTTGGCAGCTAAAACTAGGCTGTAAGCCGTAACTTCAGATTTGAACGTGGTGCTTTTCTTTTTTCTTTATGCTTCCTAAGTCAATGGGACAGGCATACAGAGAAATTGTTTGCATAAGAGTAAATGAGAAGGGGAAGGAGCAGAGAAGCACCGAATCCAACATTAAACATTAAATTCTTTCTACAATAAATGGCTACCTCCGTTCTAAACTACAGATCAGGAAATGTTTTGTTTGGCAAGATCATCCACAATAACTTTTCACACAGAATATAATATAAAGAAAAATACGCTTTTGATAAGCCTCCTAACATGAAAACTCCTGAAATCTTTCCAAATCCTGTTTTCTGAGAGTTTTCCAAAAAACACATAACTTGTCCTAGCATAATTAAAAGAGTACACTTTACAATGTGAAACAGCTCATTTCACTTGAGAGCTAGCAACGAAAAATCCATACAAACTCAAAACACACAGTCATTCCAGACTCTTGCATTAGCAGCTTGATCACCCCCACACATTTCCTTAACTCTCATTTAAGGTTTTGGACTAGAGATTATTGGAACTATTTTTATTCCCCGTCATACACTGTATCAGGAAATCACAAGGTCAACATTTTGTTCAAATAATATCTGTGTATGTGTGAACACCCTGAATTTACTTCTTGTTGCAGAATAATAGGATAGTATTTTTTATGCCAATCAAAGGTGTTGAAGGAAAGAAAGCTAACAAAAATTTGTAAGTGATTGGAAAGCTGTACATAATGGCATTACCTGTACACAGAACAGAAGGTTCTAGGTTTTCTTGGGAAGAAGGGAAATGCTTCAGGATGAAAAAAGATATATGAATTAAATGCAAAGAAGTCAAAATGAGAAAATACTGTGGAAGATACAATGCTGTGGGGAATCTACCTTGTAGCTTATAGAACATTGGTCCAAGATAATTAGATGCTTCTAGGATATTGTAAAATTCTATTTATAGGATAAATCAGATGCCTGTATTTCACAAGCCTTTGGAGGCACAAAAATGCGTAAATTTTAGAAAGATCTTCTTAAAAATTGGTTTCGAGGTCCCTGCTTAAGTTCAATTACATGTAATTTCTTCAGGATCCTCTGAAAAACTCATGTTTAATATCTGTATAACCACTTAATTGTTCTAATATAATAAAAAGTTAAAAGTAACAGGCATCTTACTGACTTTATGAGGTTAATACTGACCACAAGATAGGCTTTACCTCTTTCTGAAAAAAAATATGAAAAATCACTACTGATTATAGAAATATTCAATATGAAGCCTGCTGTATTCTCCTACTGTGTTCACAGAGGACATTCTTTTATGCCTAGGGGCAGTATACAATAAGGGCTGCGAGCATTTTTGTTTACCTTTACTAATATTTAAATAAAAGAAACTGGTGGTTACTCAGAGAAGCTGTGCATCACACAGATTCTGTATTCATCAACACAATGAGCTGCCACTGTACTGGGACTCCAGACACAAACAGCCTATAGATTGGTAGTGTGCATAAACCCGAAAAAGCCCTCTTCTGAATGGGAAATTTCTCTGCGTTGGCAGCTTGCAGCCTGATTCTGCTCGACACCAGCTCTGACTTGATGAAATCCACAGGCCAAAGTAGCAGGCAGACACTGGATATTCTAGCTGTGTGTGTGACTGCCAAAAACCATTCTGTGGTGCTTCTAGACCTGGGCAACCAGCTGTGAGACATGGATTCAAATGACCTGGAAAGAAAACTTGGCTTCACTGAAATCGATGGCAGAAGTCTCTTTTTCTTCAGTGAAGCCAGGATTCGTTCCTGGCAGTTGCAAAGGTTCTGTTTGCACTGAATTGTTTTCCTACTGTCAAGTGTTGTTAGATGTGGGGGTAGGGTGGATGCCTGCTTTGCCTGGAATTATTTCTGTAGCTGTGCCAAGATCTAGAGAATTCATCTCAAGCAAACGACTTCTCCTTTTAGTTTTCAATGGATTTTTTCTTGGTTAGTGCCAAGGAAACTATATATATATATATACACATATTTTTTTTTAAACCAGAAAATCAAAACCTGGATGTAATTTTATGAGTCAAAATCAGATCTTAATAATAATGATTTCACAAGCAAGAGAATTTATGAAGTTATAGGTATAGGCTGAGCAATAGGCAGGCCCTATGGAGAAAGGCTTCACATCCAGATCTGAGAAAAGCCAATGGCCAGTTGGAACAAATTCTTATTAACCCAAATACTACTTACTGATGGACTTCCTGATGCAGAGGCAGCATGAGAATTTGAAAGCTGATGGTGTGAAGCTTTCCATGCTGGTCATTGAAAAGCTCCGCTGCTGCCACAGGCTGCTGCGCGTGTGGTATTGTACCTCCTCTGTGCTCAGCTCGGCTGCTGCCGGGTGTTTACATGCACTGAGACAAGTGTCTCAGTTGCACGAGTGAAATTCTGATTGTTTCTAATCCTCCTCCAGCAAATCTGCAAGGCAAAGATAAGCAGACCCCAAATGTGAAGAGGCAGGTAGGTATATTTTGCAGCTACATGGAAAACATCTAAACATGAAGGATAAATTCCTGTTTTCTGAGTTAGGGAGAAGATAAGGTAAAGGAGCCTACTGCCTGTCCCAGTAGCAGCTAGCGGTCTTGTGCCTGGCTGCCTTGGCACTGCGAGCAGCTGGAAGGTTTAATTACTGGAAACTTTTGGTTACATGGAGGGGATGACAGATGCATGACAGGGAGCCAAAGTTATATATTTTATGCCACCTTATTGAGTATTAGGTCTTTCTTCAGTACTAAACATTGTTTAAACAGTTTCTTGAACAAATAATTTATTTATTTTTTTAAGATTTCTTTTAATTTTGTAGACTGTCCTTTTACTATGAACAGGCTAGCTTTCCATATTTGGAGTTTAAACCTGCAGAAATGGCAGCTATTTAAAAAATAAAAATTGAAATTTCCTTCTTTAGTCTCCTAGTTTGTAATTCAAATGCAGTTTCATATCTGTATGTAACAATTCTCAAGAAGGACACTGATATGAATACTCATTATTCCTAACAAATAGGATATTTATTTCTGGATAGAGTTACACGGACCTAGCAGACAATGTATCAGACCAAATCACTGGGGCTGACTTTCCTTTTATTAGTGTATTAACCTCTGAGCTTTCTATATACCTTGTCATTCTTGCTGACAATAAAAGGAAGAGTTTTAGCCTTTACCTTTATTTAGTTGCACCTAGGTGCATTTTACAAGAATGTATTTGCTACTGAATGCAGTAACAAATCTTCACATTTATTGAACAACTTACGGCAACTACCACTCTTCAAGGAAAATAATCCTCTCTGGAAAAATAAAGGCTAAGTTTTGAGCAAACTCATTCATTGCAGTGCTTTAATACTTTAGTTGTCATTGGAAAAGTAATTATAATTCTAACAGAACTGACAGACCACTTTAGGAGTATATGAAAATTATTTAAAAAGCCCTTAAAAATTATTAAACTAGTGGAGCACACCCTACCCGTGACTTATATGGTCCTATTGCTTTGACATACTGTGTATGAACAGCATCCAGCAATGTGCACTCCTGTTGGCCATTATTTCCCTTACCCATGGATATTTGCATAAGGGTTGGAGACTATCTGCAAAGCTGCTTGTTTGGAACTGAAATTTATTGTTCATTTAGCTCCTGAAAAATAATCTAATTTTTCAAGCCAATAGAAAATTGTGTGAATTATTCACCTTGGTTCATTATTATGAGATATTTTATGGTGACACCACAGAAGTCATTATTTATAACGTATGGGATCATCTTTTACCAAATGTTTTCTCCTTTATCTTCTTGTAAATGTCTCAAAACTATGAAGTAAATCTTGAATCATCCAGTCGAAAGTGCCAAACAATGATAAATAGTCGCATTATGTGCACAGGATTGCAACTGTAATGTTTCTCCCAAAAGTGCATATTAGCTTTTACTTCTGAGAAACACGACTTTTGATATGAATTTTTCCTTAAGTGCTTCACTTTATCAGAACACTGAATATCTACCCTGAAGTTTAGATGCAGATGAAACAAAAATTAGGGTTAGGGAAACTGTAGCCTTCTGGTTTCAAAAGAGAGTAAAATAAAATTAAAACAATGAGTTAAGTGCAAAGGAAAACCTATTACTTGCAAGAAATAGGCCAGCTGAAGTAGCTTTGTGTGTGTGTGTGTGTGTTTGGGGGGATATGGGGGTGGTAAGTTGTGGGAAGGAGTTTAACTGCAGCAGTCAGACTTTGGCAGATTCATTTAACAGAGAGGTGACTTTTAAAACATCAAACCAGATTTTTATTCTGGAATTATGGCTAGAGCACAACCAAGTATGCTGTGACACTGAGCTGGAAAGCTCACTTTGTTTAGAGAGAAAACACTCACCTGATATATTAGATGTGGACAAGCCATAAGAAAGATTGTCAAAATGTCATTTATTTTTTTTTTGTAATCCTGATTCAGATCAGAAGTAACTTTCCTATTTTCTGCAAAATATATTTTTCTGTGAAATATCTGCTTAAAAGCATCAATATGTGGCCTTTCAGAAACACCATGTTTCTCACAACGTTAGAGACTTTGTCTGAAACCTGACCTGCCAGTACAGTCAAGCCATTGCCAACTTCTGAGTAGTTCAACACCTTGTCCCATTCTTTCACTGTCTTCACAAAGCAGCTGCCTTTTTGCGAGCAATGGAGTCACGGCTCGTGTTCCTGCGTAGAAATTCTGGTATGCAAGTAGCTAGCTGCATTTTGAAATTCATTTGAAATATCAAAACTCAAGATATGATGAACTCTTTTCTCACAGACTCACAGTGTTTGAAATCGTTTCCCTAGCTGAGGGCGATGGAAGTGGCATAAACTGGTTGCTAAACAGAGTCCTTAAGAGACCAGTGGGGGAAGTTACCAAGACATGCAAGGAGGGAGAGATGTGGCAGCACCAAGAAGGATATTCCTATCCTTTCAAAATTTAAATATGCATTTTGTGAGTGCTTGACAGCAATCTGAAGCACAACACACATTTCACATATTCAAATCTAGCTCACACTGTCCTTGT
Organism: Netta rufina; assembly: GCF_964035555.1. Classification (NCBI taxonomy): domain Eukaryota; kingdom Metazoa; phylum Chordata; class Aves; order Anseriformes; family Anatidae; genus Netta; species Netta rufina. Next base: position 4,515,966 of record NC_140143.1, on the reverse strand, counting down.
GGCAGATGAGTAGATGAGTGGTTCCTGACCCAGAAAAGCCTAAACTATGACAGATTTCTGGTTCAAATCTTGAAAAAGATGCGCTGGCTAAAATTACCCCCCTTTTCTATGTTATGCTTTATCAGCACATCTTCCTTCTAGCTTTAAAATCATTGAGTGAAATCAATAGGGATTTTGTATTTATTTTGAGACTGGGACTCCATTCTTTGAACTTTCTGTGTTTACAAGTGCCCTTAGACTGAGAGAAAGCCAGAACACCAGTGTTTAAATCAATATTCCTGCACTATTACTGAGAGCAGAATCAGGTTCATCAGCAATGTTCCTGCTGTACGTGCATGAAATGTTTCGGAGACAAACCCAACAGGGCATAAAGAAGAGCAGAATTTAGTTAATATTAGACAAAAGATTCCTGTTGCAGTAAATTATGAGGTGATGTCTTGGTGATTTAAGTCTCTGAGGAGCACCAAAATTGTAATGTTAAATACTATATTGACAGGTTCATGTAAAATTCAGTGCAGGCTGCCACCCCTTGGCAGCCATTCTCTGCAAGAGTGGAGGTGTCAACCCTCAGCAGCAGCAGTGGTGGCCAGCACAAGATGTGCCTCAGCGCTCCTGGAATTTCCTAACGGGCTGCGAAGCGGGTGCGTGAGCATCCCTGTCAAACAGACAGGAGGCTGCTCGGGGTGGAAAGGCCTTCCCACCGGTATTAACGTTGGCAGATGTTTTCAGTGTTCTTTGGAAAACAGTGACAGTGTAACTGAAAAGAAAAGACGGCACAATGAGCAGCAAAACGCAGACCTGAGCACCTCTGCAGGTGACCGGGTAGGCCTGCAGAGCTACCTTCCATCTATATGGTATGGGTGGGGGGCTGTAAAGTCAATGCTCCTGGTGGATCTGAAAAAAAAATGCCAAAGCACACACCAGCCTGTTTTTATATCTCTAAAGTATGTATCCCTGCTTGCTGATGAAACTTCAAAGTCCGAAGAGAGCATGCAGCAAAACAAGACATTCAAATGTTGTTTAGATTTTCTCCCTGGGCACTGAAAAAGCTTTACTTATAAACTATCTTTTTAAGATGGACTAAAAATACCTGCCTCTTCCAGTTACCTTCCAGAAATCAATAGGCAGGAAAACAAATTACTGCTTCTTCTCTTATGTCTGTGCTATTATGGTCTCTGTGGAGTGAAATTACTTTACAGTTAATTAGATTTTTAAAAAATATAGGATGGTTTCTGTATAATTCCCTTGGGTGTTTCTGTACCTCCCCGACTTTTTTAATCCATTTCCGGAAGAAGAGGCATTGATCTGGAGGAGATTTAATAACCCATTGGTAACTGTATAATCACCTGTAGCTGCCAAGCTAGCATTGCCCAGACTTTCTAATAGCTGTAAGCAGCAGGTCAATACCTTCAGCAAAAAACTGTATCTGTTTTAACAGCCCAGTCCCACAAAAGTCATCCAGAATTTTTAAAATCCCCATCTATTGTAGAGCTGTAGTTCAGCTCAAGAGGGTGCTTTGGAAGCAAATCTGCTCATCTCCACTTACTGACACTTAGTTTACATCACTTGTGCTTTCAGAGCATGCAAGTCAGGTTCCTTCAGGACTAAACAAAACCTGGTTGCTCCAGAAGCAAGTCCAGGGCCCCACAGCCACACCTGGCTGTTCCCTGCCTGGGTCCAGCCTGGGGTTTGTCCCAGGCTAACCCTCTACACACCACCTTGCCCAATACACCTGCTCCTTTTAATACAGACATAATTGTTCCAAACTATTTTTTGATGTAGGATTATCAGTAAATCTGCAGAACCACCCAACAAAATAGCAGAAATAAAAAATTTACATCTCAGTTTGTGGGTGGGAGACAGCAAGGACAAGGGTGCGAGGAGGAGGCAGAGGCTTTCAAAGATGCATCTGAAAAAACATGCTTCTGCCAGAAAGCTCCTCCCTCCCCCCAGCAATCCCAAACATCTGATATCTGGGACAGCGCATCTTCTCACCCTAGATCTTGCAGTTAGAAAAAGCTACTCTATGCCTAGAGGTAAGTTTCAGAGGCTTACTAAGAGAGCAGAATACGTATTTTTTAATATTTGGATTTCTCCTTGTTATCCAACATAAATCTATTGCTGACATTTTATTTGTGTTGCATTTGGTGCCTTGCCTTGGATTTCAAGTTTATCCTACAGATAAAATTTACACTGAAGCAATATTTAAAAATAACCCTGACATGGGTAGTCTTGCTACTGTGGCTGGAATGTTTTCACTAGCCAACTTTGGCGATGTTTGTTCACAGCACTACAGTTTGTAGTTTAAGTGTGCCCTCAATTTCAGCCTGTTATTATTTCAACCACTTTCCTTTTGAGCTTGAGATAAGCTCGTCCTGTAGGCAGCACGCAGCAGCACAAAGAAGCGGTATGCAGTTAGCACGTCTATTGGAAACATTCCTCCAAATACTGTTATTATACCTAGGTGCTGAGTGATTTGAAACAAGTGGAAAACTGTGACTTTCCAGGGTGAGACACCACCCTGGGAAGTGCCTTCAAAATACCTTCGATCTTGTGCAATTCAGTGATTTCTTTAGCAAAACATTTGTTCTTCAGAAATCCCTTTATAGGTAACAGAAAAAAGTCCTTGGCTGCTTAGCAAAATAGCATCTGGAGCATCAGGAACTCCGTCAGCTTTGGGGAAATCATCCTAATCTTCCCTTTGTTTGCACTGACATTTTTATAGGGGCTCTCCTTTTAGCACATCATTGACTGCCTTTGAAACAGCATAATCAACTCAGTGGGAATTACCAGCAAAAGATTACAGCCAATCTACTTCCAGTTATGGCAGTCTGTATCTACACTGAGTTCACGTAATTTTCTTGGACTTACTCTGTATTTACTTTAGGGTAATAAGGATCAGAATTCATGAATGTGCATTTCCAAGAGAGCATGGTATTTATAAACCTTGGGTAATAACTGCTAATTGAATTTCATTGTTTAGCTGTAGGTTGTTTTCCCCCTGAAGAGAGCTGCCAATTATCATTAACTAACAATACTTAATCAAGGTTTTACTTTCCTTCTGATATTTTTAGACATTCACATCCATAGAGTTGAAATTTTGTTGCCTTATGTTTGACTTTACATGTAGCTATATAGTTTAATACTACTTCTTCCTTCAATCTTTATATTTCTTTCTTTTCTAATGCATAGTTAATTTCGTTTAGCTGTGCTTGGTTCTTATGGAGAAAAAAGGGAACTGTGCTTGGGTTTAAATGTTTTTGCCTCTCTTTACTGCTAGCAACTACAGAAATTGTACTTTTAATAGTATGGGCTATAATTCATAACTTTTATCAGTTGTTTATTTTCAATTTACATATTATTTTACGGGTACACTTCCTAGTAATATCTTGAATACAAATTGGAATTTTGTTCCTTCACTCCCTCCCTCAAAGAAAGAGCTGATTTCCAGTGAGTGCTGGTAACAGGCCTTCCCAATTTGATGTACTGTTTTAAGACCTGCAGTTTGGTCTAAGGATAGGATATATACAAAACGATGCCTTTATTGTTTTAAAAGAAGTGCTCTTTGCTGATGGATATGGGAATAAAAATGAAAGTATGACATGAAAACAGTAAAAATCACATAAAAATCGCTCCATATGTTTCTTAAGCCACAGTCTTATCAGAATGTTTCATGGGAATTTTGAACACTTTGAATTGGCCTTTAGGTTTAGCAGGATACTTTAGAGGCTATGACAGGTGTTTTATATACATCTGTTTTTTTGAACAGATTTTTGAAGTAGCTCAGTTCTCAGTTAACAAACACCGTAACTGAACCATCACTCTCTTGAACCCCCAATAGCTTCCCGTTCTCGGTTTGTGTTCCTGGGTGCAAATTGCTTCTGAAAACCTTGCCCTCATTGGATCTCTCTCAAAACTGGTCAGAGCACAAGTATTGTCCACATACTGGAGAAGACATGAACAAGAGCATGAACCCGCTGTGCTGGCAGTTGACCAGGGAAGCAGACAATAAGGCAAAGGTGCAAGTTACAGCACCTGAACTATTACCACGTGAAACAGTTCTGAGCGGTGCATCTCAAATCTGCTCCCTCCTTCCCATTTATTAGTTACAGGCTGCCACTAGTCACAATAAAATAAACTGCATTTCAAAAACTGACCGTGTCTGTCAGGTGCGTGATGAGGAGGCCAAGGTCTGAGCTGTGCCGAAGCAGACGGGAGTCCTGCAGGTATGGAAACACTGACCCTGCCTTCGCTGAGCACCTGGCAAAGAAAGGTCACAGCAGTGAGACCACGAGGAAAGAATTCCTGACTAACGCAGAGCATGTGCCCAATAACACTAGGGAGGAGGAACTGTCTTTCACCACAGATAGCTTGTTTCCACGCAATAATTTAGCTATCAATGTCTGTTCAGCGTTTAAACTATTTTAACACTAACTGACATTTTATTTAAATTATAACTCGTGCAATTTAATGATAACCTTTCATTTTCTTCCACCTTCATAACTTAATGGGAAGCAACAAAAGTAGTAAGAAAAAAATTGCAGACACCAGAAGGACTTTTTATCAGAAGAATGTAAAAAAATTAGTTGTGCACTATTATGGCTGAGAATTTTGTTATGTGATGTCTTTAAACATTTTGTTTTCCCACAATCACTGTTCACTGGCACCAGTTTGTATGCCTAAATCTATTATTATTATATGGAGTAATATCTCTTCTACCCTAGAGTGATGATGTAATTTTTAGAAATGTTAAGGATTTTCATGTCCCACTGAATAGCGGGGACATTTACAACAGTAAATTTCTGAGCTTTCTTTTAGAAGACCAAACAGTTTATAAGTAGCCTTCATACACAGCCCGCAGCAAATAAAGTTTTCCCTGTGTAGTAATTTCTTATGGCACAGCAAAGAAGAAGTCTGGGTCGTTCCAATCAATTCGATTTGCATGGCTAATGCTGTGGTTTGGTGCACTCAAAGGAGAGAATATTCACCTTTTCCGAAGCTAGTATCATCCCATTTATGAATTTAGGCTTATTTTACATGGTGCAGTCAAATTGTACACCAACTTTTCCAAGTATACATTGCTGGAGAAATATCTTACAGGAAGCATCAGAAGGCATCTTTGTAACTGGCAACTAAAGACTACAATTCCTTAATGAGTGAGTGAAAATCTACCGAGTGGGATTTGGGAAAAGGACGCAGGAAGGCACAAAAGCATCTAACATTCAGGTTTCCCCCCCCCAAGGAAACTTAGTTGTATCCTTAGTTTTATTAGAATCATGCAGATCACAAGTCAGCCCAGACTCTGGGAACAGAAATTTCAAGAAGTCAAATGCAAAATTCCTAAGACGTTTCTCACAGATGATGCTTGCTACAAAGCTGTCCTGTTCCTGTTGCTGCGAGTACAGCGATGCTGCCGTGCAGATTTAGGTCAGCCGATGTCTGCCTGATTACACTGATGTCCATTCCCTACTTGTGCAGCACACCAAGCCTGCGTGTCTGCTACCATCCTTTTAGCTAAACTGCTGAATTAAGAAGTCTGTATATACAAATAACAGTGTGCTTCACAGAATCTATCACTTAATGTAAGCTCATCTTTTGTTTCCTAGACTCTTTATGTACACTAATGCATGACTTGCGGGTTAGAAAAGCAGACAGGGATATGGAGATGCTCCATACAAGCTGATACGTATTTTTCACAGCAAATTATTTTCCATTTATCAAAAACTTTAATGTCATCTGCATATACATGGCCTTTTACTACATCTGCAGGATGCTATATATTTAAGCATCCAAAATATTTAGCAGACTGTAGCCTCGTGACCCACCAGTTACCAGGCCATCACCTCCCATGGAACCCAGATCCGTGCCACTGGCTAAAGCCGCATGCATGAGGCTGCATTTTCATAAAGATCCTGAAGCTGCTCTGCGTGGCCTCGCTGGCATGCCTAACTGAAAAATGGGTAAATCAGTGGCCCAGAGTGAACCAATGGCAGAATTGCATCCTGTGTTCATTCATATATATTAAACAATAAAACATATACATTAATAAAACATATATATTAAACATAAAACAACTTCCCATCTCCATGTGTGCACGCCCACCAGCACTCCCTCTCCCACACCCACATCTCATCTGTATAACAGTATTGTGCAAACACATGTACATATTTATAGCCTGCTGTAATGTTATTGCTTCTCTTATTTTCTTGTGCACACAAGCCTAATTAGCAGCTATCACTCAATTTGTTCTTGATTTGAACATAATTAACAATATGCTTAAGTAATGATTTTGCTTATGTCTAGTAACTGAAGCCAAACTTGTCAAACTATTGCTCCATTAATTTAATTCTTCCTCTTCATTTAGGGAAATTCAATTACTCTAATGCAGTTAGTCATATAGTAAATGTTTTCAGTTTTCTTCTGTTGCTTAGACACTTCCAGAGCATTTTCTAGATCATTATAATTTGTTGCCTAGGGAGTACATAAGCAAAAAATGATATCTTTATAAATTGTCAGATGTACCTGACCATTCTGTACAAGTTCAGTATTATAAAAAGCACTAGCTTGGTTTTGGTTTTAAATAATTCTCCAAATGTCTTTTCTTCTACATTATCATTTTATAGCTGGGGAAGAAAATGATCCAAATAATTATGATTAATGGTCTAATCTGTTACTGTCAGCCCAGTGCACATTAGCAAGACATTCTCCAGGGACTGGGGATGGGCAAGAAGGAAAGTTTTCCTCCAGAAGAAGCCACCTTCCACCTCTTTTCCCTGCAAGGGGCTGGGTGGTGAACTGCAACAGCAGAGCCTTGAGAGGACTTGTGTCCAACAAGCTGCAGATGGGGCTCTGGGTGATCTTACAGACTTCACCTCTGCACTGTGCAAAGAAGCAGTGTATGTATTTCCTCAAAAGCCTTTAGTTCTGCCCCACATTGCTACTATAACATACATTCTTGCCATTCCTACATGGCAGATTTAAACATGTTTATTTGAGTTTTTAGCCATAGGAACATTGCCAAAATAATGGAGTTGCAATTATTATTTTAGTTGTTTAAAAAAATTGTGAAATACAGTGTGACAGTATCACCAAATTCTACATAGTGGGAGAAAAAGTTATTGACTGAAATCAGAAAATGCAAGGAGGGATTTGATCCAGTGCATCTTTGGCTGTCTATTTTGCAAGTTATCCAATGTCAGCCCTTAATCAATAAATGTAATTTCCTAATTGGAGCTTAGAAATAGCTGTTTCTCAAGTAATATCAACATATTTTGCAGTCGTAGAAATCTCAGTAAATGGTTTTGCTCTTCAATTAAGACATTGCTGCATATAATAACTACTTACAGCTTTATTCTAGTATTACTTCAGGGCACAATTTAATCAGACAGTGGATATCACAAAGCTAAGCAGAATTAACATGCATAACAAATGCACAAAGACCATCTACCACAGCCTATGTTTAGAGAAAGTACAACGTACTACTCAGATCATTACTGAATTCTTCCCCCACATTAGCTGGAAGGGAGTCTCTGTCTCAATACGGAGAAGCATGTCACCTTCCCTTATTATTACACTTAAAGATCAGTTTGTTATGTAGTCAGGTTACTGACCTCATTTGAGTGTTTAGGAACAGGGCTGGGATCCTTAAGATCTCTGAGAAGCACACAGTGCTGCACTGAATGACTGATGCCATTCACTTGCTAGTAAAATTCTGGTTCTTTGACTGTTTTTCAGCCGTATTTCTCTATTCAGCTGCCTGGAACAAGGCAAGACAGGGATGCTGTTATGATGTCTCTCAGGACTTGAAAAGCTAGCCCAGTTGCACTATCTCTATTGATGTAGAGATTGCTGTCTTGTGAATATTGCTGGCATTTAAGTCCCTAGCAGTTCAAAATATACCCTGAATAAGAGACAGGATAGGAAAACCTTGTGGGAATCCAAAGGCAAATGTTCTGCCTTAGAGAGCAGCCTGTTGTTAGCTACCAGCTTTTGAAAGGTTTGTGGTCATGTGGGGGGAATCTTCAGCCATCCATACTCTGATGCTCCAGGAGCTCGGTGAAGGCTCATTTTATTCAGTACAGCTGAGGACAAGGGCCGGCGTTTTCTGAGTGATCAGGCCTCTTAAATTCTCCCTTGATAAATGAAATAAATGATGTCTGCTGTCATCATTTGAGTGAAAAGGACTTGGCTTGAATCCTCCTCAGCTCCCGCTGATGCCAGCAGAACTCCAAGCCTACGCTTCAGGTTGTACCAGTTCACCTAACAGCGAATCCATTTTGTAACAGTGATACAGCCCCTCTAAAGCCATGATCTGTCTGCCTTGTACTTAGGTTTCCTATCCATTAAATTTAAACCCACGTAAACTATTACACAGTCTCTGGATAAAGACATTCTAGAATAAAGACATCATTTCAGATTTTAAAAAATGCATTTATAGATATATTTATGTTATATATATATTTAGAATATGAAGATGGTGGGAGTCCACATGAAACAAAGCAAAAAATAAAGTGCTTTTAAGGGCACATCGTATTGCAGGGTGCAGCAGGCAGAGGAGCATTAGGCCAGGGGAAATCAAACTGTGAATAAGATTGCTGTGCCAAGTTTTGATTTGATGATGCCTGCCTGGGCTGCTTCCCTTCAATACCTTACCCCACCTGGTGCACCCTGCCTCTCACTGCACATTTCTCCCAGCATGATACTACTTTAACTGCATAGCATTGTTTGTACATAGGGTTATGTAAAATCACACATCTTAATCTGTGAGCCATAGATTACATGGCTCCGTACTGCAGCTTAACTTCCATAACAATTTATTCATAGGTATGTTGCTTTCTGAAATCCTAAACAGAAAGGTCTGTCAGGCAGCCCTAACTCTGCCAGGACCCCACCAGCCAGGTGGCAGACCGCATGCACCCAGGGGATGCGCAGGGTGCTCAGCTGTGTGCTGTGCAATCCTCTACAAAGAGCGCTTTCTGTGGACCTTTGCTGATACTCGTGTCCCCCACAAATTGGATGGCACACCGTGTCACTGCTAATTGCTGTCTGTGCCCTTTGTCATGGAGCTGACACGATGTCATTTCACCCTAAGGTAAGAGGTCTTTCTATCAAAACCAAGTAAGATCTCGAGCTGTGCTTAGCACCCAAAAAATCGCAAGAAGTGGGGGCAGAGTGGTGCCTGTCTCCCCAGAAGAAACAGGCTGATTTCAGCTGATCTTGCTATGCTTTTGAATCCAAACCTGGCTTTTTGTTTCGGGTTGACCTGCATGCTAATTAGCCTATTGTGAATTTTTAAACATTGCACAGGTCTGCAAAACTCCCCGCTTGCCAATAATCCTCAGATCTCCTGTGCTGCCAGGAGACAGTTTGTTATTTCATCTAAAAAAAAAAAAAATCACCAAGGAATTTTGAATCTGAAAGAAAAAAAAAATATATTTGGACACAAGAAAGTGTTGTATTTCAGATACAAGGCTAGCTATGTGGACCAAATTGCCAGATGACCTCTGTAGTTTTTAGGCGAATGTATTTGCTTAAATTCACATGTGCATATGCCACCATGGGGAGAGTTGCCACTTGACTTGTACAAGTAAACACACGCACAATTTGTCAGCTATATTAGTTAGGATAACTTGAAAATTTACCCTCAATGTGATTTAATACCTCATAAGGCTGATTCATATGCACTCTGCCATAAATGATTATTGACAGAGTATTCAAAGCAGAAAAACAAGTGAACTATACATAAAGAATGACTATTTATCTTCAGAAGGCATCTTTTGCTGTGCATATTGAATACTTTATCTTTTCAATGGTCACTTAAAAATTCTCATCTATAAACTATAGATCTGAATCTCTTCTCACAATAGTGTAAATCAGAAGTAGCTATGCTGAAGCCTGTGGATTTATACTACAGTAAATCCACGAAGAGAGAAGAACCACTCAGTTTCCCATTGACACCAATAAAAAGAACACCAGATTCCATGGAAATAACTGGCAGGAAGCTTTCTAGAGTCCATTCCAGCTGACAGAAGTTATTGGGTAAATACATTTTAATGAAGCCCTTTTAAGCAGTGCTATATTTCACCTGATGTTTATATGGTAATTCTTAGAAACTGGTTAGCTGCATGAAATGTAAGATAGGTTGATGCAGTCATCTATATGTATATGTGAGAACAGGAGGTTGGGTGTGCCACATATGGAGAAAATGTACAATTTAGGGTTCCCAAATGGCATCTTTACATAGTTGTTAGAAGACTTAAAGGAGCTGAATAGCTATGGTGGTTTAAAAAAAAAAAAAAGAGAAACAAACCTAATGGTAAATAAATATTTGCACACACACATGACACACAATAATTACTAATTTAATGTCAGAAGACAAGGAGGAACAGCTGCTAGCTGTATTTTCCAAAATGAATAAGTTCATAGGAATTTAAATGTGATACTGGAAACAGATTTGAATCCCTTTCTGTATTTTGCAGGTATTGTTAAATATTCCCTGAAGTTATCCTTTCCCATATATTTTTAGTAGTAAGCAGATGTTTTTCTCTTTAAAAGTATGTGGATTCTGTGTAATGACAGGCTTTTCTGTAAATAGGATTTTGCTTCAAAAACAATAGAAGGGAGCTTTGCTAGTTATCAATCCAGCATATTGCACAGATCACAGCTATTTTATATATTGGGGTCTTATCAAAGATAACACAATTTGACAGTAGTTTGAAGACAGGTTGCATGTTACAGGCGGTATGAATCCAGGGCTGCACAGGTCTCAGCAAAGCCAGTTTTCGAAGAGCTTTCTGGTAGCAGCTCGCTATGGCCAATTAGCTGCCAGCAGGCTCGTTTTGTTTCTGGCTCTGGGGCTGCTTCTGTTAGCAGCAGCTCCGAGTTGTCTGTGTGAGCTCCATCACGCAGCATGGACATGCTCTCCATTGATCTGATTCTGTTTCTCTGAAATACCCCTATTTCGTGGAAGCAGAGTAAGTCCAGCACTGCTGTCTTATGGAAACCCAGCCTGAAGGCTTCAGCGTTCTGCTTCAGAGACAGAGAGGAGGGCTGCACGTAGCTGTGACAGTGAGCTAAGCAGAGGGAAGAGAGAAGGACAGCCTTGTGGGACCTGATGGATGTGTCGGTGTGGATGAAAAGCAGAAGTGTCCTGCTTTATCCTCCTTTGTGACAGAGAAGTTAGAATAGAAGAAATTTTCAGCTCTGCTAAACCAGCCCATAGCAATATGGAAATGTGGTAACCTGCAGCTGAAAATGGAAATCTGAGCAACTCCTGAGATGTATGCAAGAGAGGGTAGGCTCCTCCTGTGAATTTGTCCTGGAAAAGGGAATGTTTAAGTACCACAGAGCTGAGCATGACAGCTGTATGGAATTACTCGTTTATTAAAATTTTGTAAGAAGAAATGGATGCTTTGATGTTGTCTCAATTCATGTTGAATCTTGTTGCATCCTGCAATAATAATCAATAATAATTTGCAGACATCATTAACACTGCTTATTTTTGAGTTTGTCTAATATATTGATGGCATGAGTTTGGGGGTGGGTTTCGGGGGTGCTGTTTGTTTGTGCTAGAATAGATGTAATCACTAAAAGGCTTTCTGCTTGACAAGTCAGCTTTTCCCTGCTCATTTCTAGAGTTTTCATTTGAAACGAAACTCTCACCTTCTTCAAAAAATTGTTTACTGTTCCTTTATCACCACTGCTTTCATAAATGCTGTCAGTGTATATGATTCTCTACTTCAGAACCTGCTCATAGCTGTGTATTCATAAAGGTGATAAAATACATTTGATTTTTCACTGAAACAAGCTTGAGGGCCCTGTTTCTAGAATACCTCATAGAGTCATGCGGTGTTAATTCCATTTGTGTGCAGGTTAAGCTGTGAATTTCAAACAAAATAATGATTGCTCTGCCTCAGTGGGGTGAAAGTTGAATTTTTCAATATAATCAAGTTTCAGAAAATAGAAACACCCCATGTCACAAGTGAGAAACTGTCTGCATAGCAAATGCCATAATTAATTTTAAAATGATTAATATTAACTAGAACTAATTAATATTAATCAGAGCGAGATATTCTCTGGCGCATAATCTTAATGTATAAGTAGAGCACACGCGGATGAAAACTTTCAGAGGGCACACCACAAAGTTTGAATGCAACTACGAGGTGATGCTTTTCATGTTAGCACCTAACTTGTATGTTGTGCTTGTATCGTAGGTTGCTAAACAATCCCATAGCTGTCATGCTCACAAAACTGAGGCCAGGAATAACTTTGCTTTACTCTGAAAAATTAAAGAGCCTACAGTGATCAGAGAGCTGCTTGTGCCTTCCCGTTGTTTCATTAGTTCAGGGTCCTGAACCACTTGGCCCCCTGGCCACTTCCCTCACCATCAGCTGGGGCTGTTTCAGAGCATCAGCTCCCTGCTGCAGTCCCACAGGGATGCAGCAGCCCCATCCACCTGCAGAAGGGCCGCTTGCTGGTGGTGGTGTGCGACCTGAAAGCCTTGTCCCTGCCTGAGCTCAGACTCTGCAGCTCTCCCACTGATCCCTGCCAAAAATCTGAAAGTGTGGAACTGGAAATAAACCCCAAGCCACAGCTCGTCCTAAAGCATAATGATAATCCTCTGTAGTGCTTGTGGTTTGAACGCTCACTAACAACTGCATCAGTAGCAGAGGCTCTGAAGATAGGCTGGTAACAGATCAGAAGGATATTGGGAAACATGAAGAAGCTCCTTAATTAATTTCTAATCCTTTTTCAGCCTTAATCTTCTTTTTTGTAGTAAGATCTGGCATTACACATTTTCTGCACACATGCTTTCTAGATGATGTAGATTAAGCCTTAGGTCCCTGATTTGCTAGAAACAGCATGTCAGTAGGCTAGCTGGTACTGCAGCTGCATGCTGGAATAGTGGGGGATTATTCTGTCTGGGGTGATATATCCAGCTGAAATATTAATTAAGAGTGTATGGACTTCACCCAGTCATCCCGGGTTTTAAGCCATGCTTTCTTCTGTGCTTCATGAGGTTTTGTTCAATCTTTTTAGTGTAACCGCTGCTACTTTATTTGTGCATTTATTCCAGAATAAAGCTTTGTACATAGAAATGCTGGGGTTGGGCGAGGGGGTGTAAGGGCTTCTGAATACCTTGTGGCTAGGGTAGGAGGCCCATTTCAGGAAGAAGAGAACAGTAATACCACAAGTAACTGTTCTGAGTACATGTTAGTTATCCAAATATAACCAACATGTTTTTTACTTTACTAGTTAATGGAACAGTGTCTTCTAATTTATGATGTGAATGCAGAGAATAGATGGATAGCACTCTCCTACTAACATAAAAAATATAGATGCGAGACAGGTAGTCAGCAGTGCATGCTGACTGATGGAGCTCTATATTCTTAACAGGAGAAATATTAATCTTTTCTATTGGACTTGTTAATATCTTCCTCCACAGATACTCTGTAGCAGAATCTGAAGTCTCCCAGTTTGGGATGTTTGAATTATTTATGTTAGACCATTCTATCTCTATAAAATACTGTAGCAAAATAGCTTCAGAATCCTGGAGAATAATCACAATGGGCTTTTTTAAAGTTCTTCCTATAGAACCTTCTAGGTTTCCCTACAGTTAAATAAGAGTTTTCCACATGGATAGGTTTTGTTGTGTTGTTTTTTTGTTTGTTTGTTTCTTCTTCTAATAAGGAGTTAGTCAAATTTACATCTGGACAATTATAACCTGATCTTGCTTCTGATGATTTCAGGAGGAGAATCTCAGGGCTGTAACTGTGGTATAGATACAGAAGGATATGTTCAACCTTTTAAACTTAGAACTAAAGGTAGGTCAGCACTGAATATATTTTGAGGTTTTCCCATGTCATATGCTCTTACAGCACTACCAGATTAACATTCAGATAAAACAAGAATTTATAATCTGTCGCACAGCCTTGATCAGGAGAAAAATGCATTCACTAGCTTGGATGAAGCCCTACAGTTTGAAAAAGAAAGGCATTTACAGAGCATTTTTAGTTGGGTAGAAAACATACATCCCTGTGCTACATGTTTTGTCAGTATTGAGGTATCTTTCAGGCAGCATACTGCAAAAAAACATTTGGAAATTCTTCTGCAAACATCACAAAAAATAGAAAAACAGAACGGACAATGATTTTGCCCAGGAGAACAGAAAACCCTAGGGATCTTCCTGCACGTATTTAACTTGTTTCAGAGGTACATAGGAACAGCTATTATAAGAAAAACAGCCTCACAATTATAGCAGTGCAGACTACACATGTATGTAGGACAGTAAAAAGGGGACTGAACTAACCAAATCACTGAAAGATAAAGGGAAAAAATCACATAACTACAGATGAAAACATCAGGATTAACATTTTCCTAATAGCCTAAGGGACATATTTATAGTTTTGAGTTTTCTAGTATATGAAAAGCAGCCCTCTTTGTTGAAATGTTATCATTTATAGAATTCTGTTTACTCAGCACTTCTGAGAATCAGGTCACGTCTGCTAAAGTGCCTGAATGTGGAAAAAGTTGACCTAGATCAGTATTCCTCAGGCTTTTGGCATGTGTGGACCACTTTGGGCTCTTCAGTCTTCTCATGTCTGCAAGTCCCACAGTGGACACCACTGCCTTGAAGGGACTCGGCTGCTGCCAGCCGGTGAAGGTAGCTGGCAGTCCTGCATTGACGGGGAAATAAGTTAGTGACATTTGTTGCTTTGTGCCTCCATTTCTGTGTGAAGGGATCAGAGCTCAGAGTTTGAGGAACACTGACCTAGAGGGTAGAATTTTTATCCTAGAAGTTGTTGGTTTGATTTTGTTTTGTTTTTGCTTGACAGGGCATGCAAGGGATGAGAGGCAGGGATTTAGGAGTATTAAATCTTTTTTTAATATATAAATGAAAAAGACAATAAGCAACAGTATTTTAACCAGAAACCTGAAATCCCTTAAAGGTGGTTTGGCCATGACATTCTTATTCAGGTTTTTACTTAGTACCCATTACTAAATTGTCAATTGTTAACTTGTGTATATCACGTTTTGTTCAGTAATCCCCCCTCCATTTTTTTTTCTTTTTGGTTAGGGAAGCATGAGATCGTAGGAAAAAACAGAAAACAATGCTTTTGTAAAAGACCAGGCATTATAAAATCCACACATACCACTGGCTGGACATGCGAATAGGCACCTATGTATTTGGATAATTATG
Source organism: Netta rufina (assembly GCF_964035555.1). Taxonomy (NCBI): domain Eukaryota; kingdom Metazoa; phylum Chordata; class Aves; order Anseriformes; family Anatidae; genus Netta; species Netta rufina. The sequence continues at coordinate 4,500,767 of NC_140143.1, read as the reverse complement.
GATATGCTTTTAGTCCCAGAATGGGTTTGTACACGTACAAAAACACAGTTTTAATGTACCAGCTATACTCGCTCTTGAGGTGGAAGTTGGAATATCAAAAATATTTCTCTATCTCAAACTGAAACATTTTAGAACATTTGTTTTTACGTTTATTTCATTCTAGCTTAAAGGGTGCAAGAATTTTGTATTGTCTCAATCTTGTATGTTTGCTTTAGTAACAGACATGCTATCTTCATATAAATTTTCTGCTAATTTAACCAAAGAGAAATATAAAGAGTCATTAAGGCAAGTAACCCTTTTTCAGTAAGTAGACTCAGCATATGATGTTTGAAAACACCATTAAATTCCTTAATGTGTCCAGAGCTTTCATATGTTCACGGAAAACTAAGATAAATTCCAAAAATGCATTTGCAATTACAAGCAACATTTTAAATGTTACATGTTGACCCAGCCACTGGGTTTCCATCACCTTTTCTGAGTAATGTGATTAGCCATAACATTATCTTAAAAGTATGTTGTGTACCCTCTAGCAAAATAATATAGGCCAGAGGTAAGAACGTATCTGCCTTTTATATGGTAAAGACACTGAAGTTATTCTGCTACTCATGAAAATAATCAGTTGTTGGAAACTTTGCAATTAAGGAAAATAGAATCTTCCTTCCCTTAACCATAGTGGTGCACTTCCAAGTAATGAAAAAAAAGCATCACCTTTTTTCAGCACTGCTGTCTTACGTTACCTCTAGCGCCAGGGTCTAGAAACTCCTGCACACCTGCTGCTCACGCTAACCAAAGCAGCCGCATTAAGCAGCCACAGCCCTTTGCTCAGTGAGTGATGTGCCCATACTTGGAGATGGGAGTTGGCACTAAGGCTGCCTATACACAGAATTTAATTTGGTGACTTCAGGCATGGTTGGAAGGATATGTTATTTATTCCTGAAAAGAGCAAATGTACCGCAGAAACTTTTAGGTAGACATACTTGTCTATTTTTTATATGCGGCAGATTTGGCCCAGTGTCCTTATTGCAAATTAATGTCAACAATAAAAGGATAATGGATTAGAGTTCTAGCAAAAACTTCCCCAATAAATTCAGCCATTTGCCAAGTCAGTTGATGCCCTACTTTCAAGACTGTCATAGCAAGCAATTCCGAACAGTCTCTGCTTATTAAAAATGGAGTACTAAAATCAATATAGCAATATCTTGTTGGAGAAAATTCAATTTATCAACAGGTTTGTCATTTTAAAGATGATTAAAGGAGTTGTTTATTAGGCATCATCTAGACTTAGAAATAGTTGGTGTGAAAATAATAAGACATAAGCCACGATAGACTTACAAATCCTTCAATTACATCAGGGAGTGGATATTTTTCTGTAAGTGTAGACCAGTATTTCCTATCTTTACTTTAGACTATATCAGTCACCAATTACATATTAAAAACTGGTACTCCTCACAGATTTCAGTTGCTCATGGGCAGACCCATTATTCAGAATCAAAGCGCATATCAAATTGTTAGAAATACCAAATGTGCTAACATTCTCACTAATGCCTTGTAAGAAATACTTACTCTGATCTGTAAGACTTCATTTTTGGAAGCTCCAGTCCAACTTCTACCTAAGTTCTATGTAGTTCATAAGAACATAAGCACACAAACTATTTTCCTTTTCTGCAGGCAAGGAGAACAAATCTATGAGAGTGAACACTAAAACATGTCTTCATCTAGGATAAAGAGAACAAGGTTGTCTTTACGTTGAAAATAAAATGTTAAGTACCTTTCGACTTCTTGGCTGTAATTCATCAGGAATAGGATTGTGAACACACCAGTGTGTGTGCAAACACCCAGAGGTGGGGAAGGTACCCCTTCAGTAGCATACAGGAGCTTTCTCAGCCTGTGGTTTGCACGCTGTAGAGAAGGAAGAAGGTGCAAGAAATAAGGGGAAAAGCAATTGCTAATAAACAGAATGCTGATTCATAACTGACAACAAGCCACTATTTTAAAAGATTCTACCTGGGAAGATAATAAAAATGAACTTGTTTCAACAGATTAAACATTCTTGAAACTCTCTTTAGACTATATATGATAAAATGTTCCTTAAAAATGAACTTGCCTTTTATGTCTGGAAAGCTAAGATCCTACCTAAGCTAAACTGTACCCCTATTGGAAAAGCATTCAGTTCTACGCTGATTCCTAGCTAACTTTATCCCATAACTCCTTTTTGTCTTTTCCCCATGGACTCCTTTGCAAAGCGAGAAAAATCTGTATTTTTGGTAAGCACAGTGACAAAGCAAAACAGAGGGAAACCGATGGTAAATTAGCACGATGCAAAAATTGCTTTTCTAATAACCTTTTTCAGAATAGTGTCTCACCATTTCTTTATATTTGAGCTAGTGGAAAAGCATCTTTCACTGCATAAAATAAGACATGTTTGGGAACGATATAAGAGTAAAAAATTGATTCTTGGAATTCCAGACATTGTGTCATTTTGATTACTTGTAAAAATACTAATTTTCATAACTCCTCTATATGTAGAGATGTTCAGAAGATTAGAATATCAAACAACCAGCTCTTTCCCCTTAGCCATGCAATCTGAAAGCACAGCAGGTAATGTGGAATGGCGGGAGAGTTAACACAATATCTCTTGAGCAACTTTTAGCAGAAAAGTGCTCGTAAGTGAAGCCTTAGGAAGCTTTCTGACTGGAAGAATTTCACATCTACAGTAACTGGAATGATGACAAATAACCACGTAACCCCAGGTGTGGAACCACCAAAGGAGGTGAGGGCTGTCCCCATGCTGCCAGTCAGCCTGCAGCTCCAGTTCATGCTGCAGACCAACCTTCCCCATCTTCCATCCAACTTGCACATTGACTCTCAGAGACTTGAGTTAGAGGCATGCTGAAACACAGAAGAGATTCTTCTAGCTAAGATATAATTTATAGCTATCAGCATTAGGGAGATCTGTTTTTTAATATTTTTTTCCCAACTTGCATTGTTGGGAAAACAAAGGTACGTTTAGGATGGGATCTGCCTGTTTTTATTTCTACCTCTACTGCAGCTCTTCTTCTCAACATAAAAAAACTACACAAACGTTTTGGAGACAGATAAAACAGAGTAAAGTAAAACAGTCCTCTGTTAAACAGAAACAGTAATATTTATTACTGGAAAAGCTAAGTTATTCACCTTTTTTAAAGAACTAGAACAAAACATCTCCCTTCTATTAAAAAAAAAATAAAAAAATAAAAAAATAAAAAAAACAGCAAACTATGCTACTAGGCAGAATAGCTCATGATTTTTGCATGTCACAAAGGATTTGCCTTGACATATAATAAATTTTATTGAGGTCAAATTTCAAGTTATCTAAATACTAGTTTACCTCCAGAGATACAGGGCTCAGGAAATTATTTTGCAATAATTATGTTTTTCCTTGGCAGTGATTTAGGAAGCAACTTATGAAATATACTGCTCTCAAACACTTGTTACACTTCTGCTAAAAAAAGCTAATAATACTTTTATCCCTTTCCTGGCTAAAAAGTTGAGCTGTATAAATTCTTCTTTTCATCTCATGCAATACCAGTGAAGTATTACCAGGCTTCTCTGATGTACAACGACATTGCTCGGCACCCGCTCACAGACACCCAACCTGTTCCCAAGAGACATCAGCCCCCCATCAGCTCTCCCAGTTTTAGGGTTGAGCCCTGGTGAGGAACATTCCTCTGAGCAGCCCAGCTCAGCTGGCCTGCCTGTGTCCCCTCCCAGCTCCTGGGGCACCCCCAGGCTCCTCGCCGGCAGGGCAGCACAAGGAGCCCAAAGCCCTTGGCTTCAAGTGAGCACTGCTCAGCAGCAGCCATCAGGGTGTTACCAACATGATTCTCAGCCTAAATCCCAAACATGGCACCACACCAGTACTGGGAGCAAAACGAGCTCTATCCCAGCAAAGAAACAGAACAAGTGGTCAGAGGATATCACAAAGCAGCAGTGGTCACTTCATTATTTTAGAGGATTTATGAAAACTTAACAGGCATAAAAACGTAGAGCTTCTTAGCAGCAAAAAGAATTAGAGAAACGGGGTCTTTGGGCTCTTGTAAAATTGCATCATTAAACTTAATAATGGTATGTTTTGACTGCGGTGTAAAACAGATAAACTTTGTATGCACATCTTTTACCCTGCTCAGAAAGCCGTATGCTTCTCAGTCATTCGGACAGCAAGCTAATGCTCTGGATGCACCACAGCAAGAAGGTTTTGCCAACTCATTAATCCAGGCCTGGGTGTGAGGACAGGCATTTCGCTTTCTCTTTCTATCTACAGAAGTCAGTAAAAAAAAAAAAAAAAAAAAAAAAAAAAAAAAGGAAAAATTTTATTTCTATCTATGTATCTATACAAATGCATACTTAGAGAGAGATGCATATACACGTGTGCATAGATGGATGGATGCAGGTAAATAACGTGGTGAGTGTATTAATAATCTACACTTTACTACAGTGTTATTTACAACTTAGTTTGAAAAATATTTCCCAGACTAATTTAGTGCAGCCTTCTTGTTAATGCTACATACAAATAGTAAAGTAGAATATAAAGCAACAGCTTCAAAAAGAATTTAAATCAATCAACTAGCTATACCTCATCTGTTCAGCAGGGAAATTCTGAAAGTTTTATTAGGAAAGGAAGCACTGAAGAGAAAATACAAGCAAAATAAAGATATTAGAAAGTCTGGATACATTTATCAATACCCAATCAACTGAGATATTATCTGAAGTCTGTCTTACTACAGAAAAATATAGGGGAAGTGAACCACTGATTTCAATATAAGTGCTATAAATTTCCATCTGATTGGGATTCCATTGGAAAACCACTGGCATTTCAACCAAAGCACTCTGCAGAAAGAGCTCTGAAATCCAGGCAGCTACCGGGAGTCAGTGCATCTTAATACCACTCATTAAATAGCGACTCAATTAGAGCCTCGGGATTTTAACATACTCAATTTTAATTTTTAAGCCCCCCTTTAAAATGGACAGGGTGAGTTTTCATTTGTCTGGATTTCTCACCAGTTGGAAAATGTTCTTAAGCCTTCAGGTTTAAAAAAGACAGCTCTGACATCCTTTCATCAGAGACAAAAATTATTCCTAACACAGTTTTTAATGCGGATTCTTCAAACTAAAATCTTGTTACAGATTGCTAGACTAAATTAGGGTAATGGGTTCTCTAAGCCCCAGTTACTCTCTCAATTACTTATTGACTTAGCCTAATTCTAAAATAAGGTTAATGAACAAAAAGGAGCATGCAAATGTAATTTTTCCCTCTTTCTCTTCCATATAATGCTTGTAACTGTGTCACACCAAAGGATAAGACTTGTCATCTGTGGTAAAATGCAGCTATAGAAGCACAGGGCTGTGAATCGCTAAATCTAGTTACAGGCATTGTGTGTCTGGTTTAGAATGCCCCCAAACATCTTTTGTTAAACACCAGAGCAAGACATAGGTGCATGACACTTCACAACAAACTCGAGTTCTCTTCTAATAAACTGAAGTCACTCCAGAGTCTACCATAGTAAAGACAGATCCGTGAATGCTGTTGAAGCACAACCAGGTATTTATTTAAAAATCCCTGCCAGCGATCTCAGGATGGAGGCTCTGCTCCATCCTGCGTATGACCACATTTAACTTGAACTCGACACAATCCCTTCACTGTTCTACGTGGCTGAAGATACACCTGGTCATTCTCACTCTACCTTCTGAGTAACTGCATGCTGTTTACATTGATACTGCACAGTTCTGCTGCATGCAAAGAAGTCTTCTGAGGTTATGCTGTCTTTTAAGGTAACTTGTTTTCACACATTCCTCTCCCATGCTTCAGTTTGCATGCAAGTACTCACGCTGCAGGTTTCAGGATACTACAGAGCAGAAGATGATGGACACTGAGATCCAGCCTGGTTTCACAGAGCCGAACATTCTTAATGATTTATTTTTTCACACCAAACAGCATATAATGGATCCAATGTGCAGGAAGCTCTCAGAATCAAGATATATCCCCCACTTAAAAGCCTTACTGGTCCCTGAGGCTTCAGCCAGCACTGGTGGAAGCTGTCCAGTCATAGATGCCAGTTTTTCTGCTCATCTATTTCACTAATTTGATTCTCGTTTTAAAATCTAGCGAAAGTTCTGAGATCTAATTCATCTGCTACATCTGGTTTAAATACGGTTGGAATATTTTAGATTAAGGAGAGAAGTAAACATCAACACACATACAGCAATTATTAATGCTAGACACCATACATTCTGCTGCATCTGCTTTAGCCTTCATGGTTACTAACAAGGTAAAATCCTTGCATTAATGTAGTAGCGGAAATATAATAAAGCACTTTATTATCCCTAAAAGGCAGCATGTGGCATATACACTCTGTGGGGTATTACCAATGTCCTAGGAGCAGTTTCATTCCTTCACATCCTGTGGCATATAATTGTCTCAGGCTAACCATGACCCTGCGGGTCCTCTATTAAAATTATATTTTTGTTACAGAATGGTGTATACATTATTGAAGCACATTATTTTGATCTCTGAAAATTGACATATTGTGCTCATTAGCCAGTACGCCTGAATATTTAATTTATGAGGTTTGCTCCAAGATTTTTACAGATCAGACACTTAAGGGAAGTAAACAGGCAAAACTGAAGATCAGTGAATGGCAGAGATTCTTACTGAAAATGGTGCTTTAAAAAAAAAGTGTGTCATGCCATATGCTGGAACATGTCACGTTATGTTAAGCAGGTAAATAGATTAATTGGACTCATTAACATCATTTCCTTTTTAAAACTTTTCAACTTGCAAGATGAAAAGATTATTTTAATCTTTACCCTTCTCTCTTACATTTTACATTTCTTCATACAGACCTTTTTAATCAAATATTGATGATGATGCCTGTTGTTCTTCAAAGCTCAGCACTGACACTGCAGCTCCCTCCCAGTACGTGGTACTGTATCAAAACTCTGGGATTTCCTTATCTTTAATTTTCTTCCCACCCAGAAAACTTTCTTTCTTTTTTTTTTTTTTCTCTCTCTCTCTCTTTTTTTTTTTCAAGCACAACACTGTATTTTTTCCAGAAAAAAAGCACTCTGGATATGTCACTTATCTGATGGCCTTCAAGCCACATGCTGAACCTGCAGCCTCCAAACACAGTGGGGTAGACCAGAAGAAAGCTGTTTGACTGATGCAACAGACTCCACACTTCTGTCCCACAGCCAAAACCACCACTTCTGAAAGCGAAGGCACGGATTACAGCCGTGTCACAAACCAAACCAAACCAAACCAACCAACCAACCAAATGATTTCAGTTTTAATTTTCTTCCTTGCGGTGGAAGTCCCAATGGTATAGAGGTGATAGCTCTATGGGATGGGTCAACAGTGCTCTCTGCTGGCAGCAGGGAAAGTTTGCAGGAATTACAACTGGAATCTACCTTAAAATATAAGCATGAAATACTTTGAACATATCTATGTCTAAGGCCCAGAGACATCTACATGCAAATATATAAAATATCATGATTTACGAGTCCAAGAAAGTACGTTCTTTATTATACTGAATAAAAATTCAGAAATAATTCAGAATTATTCGGAAATAATTCTGAAAATGATGTTATATGAGCAGCGTTTCTACAGTTTCTTTACATAATGTTGCATATGTTGAGCTTAAAGATAAAGGCAGGGAAAAAGCATTATGAACAATAAATATTCAAATGTACAAAGATATACCAAATGCACTTGAATGTTCTGTAGAAAGCAATTGCTTACAAACAGTTAAGAAATACAATCCTTATGCATGCATACAGAAATACTGCAGAACAAGGACAGAGCTCTCAAATTTTCCATGATAGTTTGTAAAAAAATCTGTACAACAGTTGTCTCCTATTTAGTATCAATCTCTTCTTTAAGATAAGACTTCAGAAACAATTATGCCGTTTTAAACAACTGTTAAATACCTTAGAAGAATATCACTGAAGTATCTTTTATTCTCTATCATAAGTCCCCTGTTAACAACTTCTAGAAAATCACAACAGCAGCATAAAACTACTTCTAAAACTAACTGGGTGCCATAAGCACAACATTAGGAAAAGTTATGTTCTTCTCCAGGCACTGCTTTGAAATAAGGGAATGTAATCCTTGTGCAGAGAACTAAGCAGTGTGCTTTACTACATCTCAACTCCTACTTTGGTGTGGTGCTTAGTCACAGTCCTAAAGTCAGATTTCAAATCACAGACATACCCTGGAGTCTATGGAAACTCTTTTCCAACCCTGAAGCAGTCTCTGCTTTGCACAAGAGAGATACAAGCGGCTTACCACAGCACAATCAATCCAAATCAATGGGAACAATATTTGTATCGCAGAAAGCGTCTGGTCAAGATACTACAAACAACAACAACAATCATTAAATGAAAGGAATGTGCTTGGAGTACTCAGAAAAAAACATTAATCAGTTTGCTGCTGTACTTAGAAACTTAAGCTTGGGTGACCTGAGCTACAGCCAGAAGTGTTGCACAGGACAATCCCCAGGCAGAAAGCAGTACAGCCTGGCATTAACGCTTACTGATCCCTGGGAGACAGAAGACAATTGTATATTTATCTATGCATTTGTGAAGCACTTTGAGACCCCTAGATGGCAGATGCTAGGGACAGGTTAATATTAGTATTAATATTTTAATGTCTCCATGGAGCCCTGGCCCCTCCATGAACCTCCTAGGGCCACTAGTTGAGCAGAAACCTGATGGCACAAGATGTGTCCCTTAGGTAGGATCCGGGTCACCTGCTGCCCTCGCCACATTGACACCAAACAGCAAAAAGCTAAGTCAGGACAAAGCAAGTGGCATTAACAGCTCAGGTGCTGGTAAAGGAGCAGAAAGCCCACCCCTCTGAGCTTGCAGAGCTGCTGTCGTATTCCATAAACCATCACATTCAGGAGGAAAATGCAGAAGCCAGGTGGCAGGCAACAGAAATGTGGTTATTGCAGGATATAAAACTGGGGCATTATAACACCTTCAAAACACTCTTCAATACTTGGTGATTTGCTTCTCTACCCAGCGCTAAGCCTTCTTTGACTGTATCTATTTTCATCCCAAAGAAAGAAACGTCTAATGCCACAGATAAGATCCAAGGACACCATAGCAGGGAGCCATACACAATTGATTTTCTCGCTTCCTAACATTCAGTGCTGCTCCACTGGCAGGCACTGATACAAGTTAAAAAATGTTCTTGGAACTGATCTTCAGACCACTGATACCTGAATAAATCCAAAATACCAAGAGACTATTTTGCTATTTTGTCAAGACCATTGGGAAGCAGAGAGCCTGCTGAAGAAAGGTGACAGTGAGCTGCTGTCGTAGCAAGGGACTGAAAGGCAAAGAATCCATCTCTGCTCCTTTGCCTTTCCTCTTGCACTCCTTGCTTACACTCCTAGCATGGCTTCACTCCCAAACAGGCTTCTCTTTCTGTCACTTTTCCTGCACGGGGTTTTGAAGGCTGTTTAATCATAGACTAAAATGTAAAGATGTAGGACATGAAAGAACTTCTGAAAATTATGTAGTTCAGGACTAGTTGTGGAAGAAAAGAGTAAGTGAGCAAGATAGATGGTTAACTAGGACACAACAAAATGTTTTCATAAGTGCAGGGTTGAAGAATAACATTAGGAAAGATTGTTTCATTTATTTTTTTTTCTAATGGTCATAAAAATCTGTGCAGTTCCAAGATAAACACACATCAAAGAATTTGTGTTTATTAGTTAAGGACTTCTATTGATCTTACTTGTGTTCCACCTTTCAAACAGCAGAATCTGGACTTCTTTGTGATCGTAGGACTAGCAGGTTACACAGGTACCACATGAGTATTGAGATCTTCCTTAGAAATGTATTATGGAATATACATGTATTAGCATGCCTGTCTTGCATCAAGATAAAGAGAGAGAATAATGCTGCTGGGGAATTATGTGCACAAAGCTCTGTGAAGCAAGAATTAAAATGAATGAGATTAAATAGAAAATAACTACATCAGGAATATGTTAATAATTTAATTAAAGCCTACCAAAGTTGAAACATTCCACAATTAAGGCTAAAGCCCATCAACATTCTCTGTTCTACTTGGGGATTTTGCCATAGGTAAAATTACCTGTTTGGAAATACTTCTCAATGTTTGAGGAAAATTGGGTCAACTAAGAATGTGGTACGATCGTTAACTTTGAAAATGCTGGATGCAGCTGTTTTCTCAGGCAGACTTTTACTGATGCTTTGATATATGTTTTCTTTACTGCACTCTTATTACTGGTGGATAAAGTAAACGTCAATATCGATCCTTTTGAAAATGAGGAGGGGGAAATACTGCTTTCTTTTTTCCTAAGCTTGTTATGTAATTATCCTAAGCTTGCTATGTAATTATCCTTACATAAATATATTTATTTAACTTTACTAAAAAACGTTAAGTCAAACATAAAGGTAAAACAAAAATGTTATTAGCAGAGCAAGGAGCAACACAAAGGCCAAGACTGTGAAGGTCTTAGCACCAAAGATTAATTTGACAAATTAAGGAAATAGTTATACAGATCTTAACAGATCTTTTATATTACCTTTTTAAACTACCCTATAACATTTTATCCAATCCACCGAAAGGTATAAAAATTTAATTATATGCTCTGTGGAGTAGTAGGTATTGTTGTCTGTATCAGGCTGAGTCAACATCTTTCTCAGAAGACACCCCTGTCTTCCTACCGTGTATTTTATAGGAAAACATACTAAATACAGAGAGTACCACCGAGCCGATTTCTATGCCTGAGGCCCGTTACAAAACCACATGCAACTTTGCTGTCCACAAGACCAGCTCAGTTTGATGTTCGAAAGTGACCGTGCACCATCACTTTAAAGGCTCAGTACCATAAAATATAGAAAAGCCCTATTTATCAGGAGCTTCAAATAATGAGTAAGATCAGAACCTACTTCTTCTCCAGCCACAATCAAAGGTGTGCATAGTTAAAACACAATAGAATGTTTTCTGCTGAAAAAAAAGCAAGGCAAACTTCGTTCTTTCTTTCGTCATTTTTTGCATGACACCTTCCTACTGATTGTAATGCATCTGCAGACTCTGTAGGTGATTGCACTAAGCAATACTATGTCTTACAACTATTAAGTGGTTACACTAAAAAGTACACTTTTAAAGGTCATCAGATGTTGAGCTTGTATATAAACCAGACAATATCCTGAACTGCAATAGAGAATTTCACACAGCAGTATGTTAATGCTTCCCATAATCAGGCACTGCCTTATACAAACACTACAGGTCAGAAAGTCTCCAGATTTTTTTATTTAAAAAAAAAAAAAAAAAAAAAAAAAAGCTTAACATTTTCATCTTTTCTCTGTATGTAATCCAAGTAAATGGCAAATGTAGGACACTTCTGTTCTCCTTGTAGTGAGCAAACGCCCTTAACAGAACTGCAGATCAGAAGTCACTAGTAAGGGTGGGGGATGTTGACACTCTTAAGAAAAGAAATGGACAGGGTGAGTGCAACTGGGACCAGCATCTGGATTGGTATACGTGGCTGCTCTTCACAGAATCACAGAATCGTCTAGGTTGGAAGAGACCTTCAAGATCACCTCGTCCAACCTCTGACCTAATACTAACCAGTTCTCCACTAAACCATATCACTAAGCTCTACATCTAAACATCTTTTAAAGACCTCCAGGGATGGTAACTCAACCACCTCCCTGGGCAGCCCATTCCAATGGGCACAATCACAACCAGAAAGCCAGTGCTTCATTTAAGCCATAAAAGGCTGAAAAAAGGTACAAAACCTTGCATTTTTGACATTGAAGATCTTGAATTTTGTCTCTCCTGGTGACAAGTTTGTATGCCTATGCAGGAAGCTCTTATGGTTTGACTTCAGGTGTCCATCCCTCACTGCAGGTCAGAAATGAGGCATGTCAGATACTTCGTTTCATTACTGGTGTTTTTTATCTGCACTTATGTAAGGAAATTCTGTTTTAAAAGAGTCAATACAATCTCATTACAAGCATTACATTTTTATGAGGGGGAAAATGAGAAAGACAAATGTTACTCCTGTTCATGAATTTGTCTCTTATCATTTCCCCTCTCTGCTCTACAGAGAGTTATTTGATTCATATTAGAGGTTATTTGGGTCACTTTTACCTTGAAAGAGAAAATAATGGTAACCTAATTTGATATTTGTAGCAATTTAAGTAAGAAAATGAATTCTGAATATTTTGCACAGTTGCTAAATTTAACTGAGTGCTCAGTGAAGCATGAGTTTTCGAATGTGAATAAGAGGCTTTAAACCATTTCCCCTTATTTGTTTTTAAACTACATGTCTTACTTATGATATGCAATTTTATGTCATTCATATGCAGTGTACTGAAACTGAATTCAATAAACTGACCTTCTTTCACCTATTAAACTAAACTTGGTATTTAATTATTGTGCATGCAAAGTCAAGCAGAAAACTAAGGAGCATTTACAAACAAAATCACTGTGTTTTATTTGAAATGAGTAGGAATATTTGTGTTTATTGCTTTTCATTAAAAAAAATATTCCTCCTTATTTTCCAATTGGAATAAACAAAAAATAGAACATCTGTATCAAAGTTTAAAAACCTACGATAATCAAAAGCAGTTTTAATCTCATCCATTTAATTCTATTGCACAGTCTGTGCAACGTAACTTTTTACAACATACTGTGCAACAAAACACGTCATTTAAACTCCGTAATTAGTATTACAGATAAAATGACACTGCAGCAATGTTAATTACTATAGCACTGATGTAGTACAGGATATAATACATAATAGTCATGTCTTTAATTTTAAATTGAAATGCAACAAAGCATATTATTGCTGCGCTTCCTCTTCTTAAAGTAAATGAATGTTATTCAAGTGTACCATTTGTATCCATGCAGAATGTTCTTGAATCATGATTCTGCTTTAGCCCAAGCTGGCGTATTTCACTTTCTAATGGCATAAGTTAAGGAACTTCTTACTATAGGAATCTTTTCCGGCAGTGGGAAATATGACAGAAATATATTCCATATGAAACATTTCTACAATCATTTTCTTTTTCATTACAGTGACTGTAAATCAGTTTTCAAATGAAGCGTAGCATTCAGTCTTTTTAAAAATAAAGATGAATCTTAAAGAGCATTACAGCTACTTGAGGTGTAGTAGGAACTGGAGACATATGATCAAACCATAATTAATTCTGTTCCACTACGTCTAAAATATCTGTCAATTGCAAACATAAAGCATTCAGAGTCTTGCAGAGGAGGACAATGAAAGTTTTTACCTGCAGCACCAGGAGGAGTAGGGCACCCTATTTTATGAATAATTATATCTCTGCTTTTGCACCACCTTTACTTTTGGATAACTTTGTTATAAATATTAAAAGAAGAAAAAAATGAGTTAAATTTCAGATTTGTTCCGAGTATACTTAAATAATTTATGCCAGCTGAAAGGTACCCATTTTCAGTGGAGAAATTTTGTAATGAAGTCATTATTCAGATCTCACTTAAAAAAGTATTCTAAAAGCCTACTTATTTAGAAGTATAATAATCCTATTCATTGTGTTAACCATATGCCCCTGGATAAAACATGTACACCTAGATTTAGCAAAATATTTGAATATACAGTATAAGGTTCAAAGCAGAACTTGAAGTATATCCTCAGGTTGTGTATTTCATCTCACAACAATAAGAGACATTGCCACATTGAAATGAAGGCGTGTAAGGTGCAACAGCTTGAAGTACATGTAACAGGTTTCAAGGATTTACAAATGATATTGACAAAATGCTTTTTTTTTTTTCCTCCAATATTGTTTAGGTCAGCGGGACAATGTATAATACAGGGAGACATGTATCTCTACGATTAGACAAAGAGCATTTGGTCAACATCTCTGGAGGGCCGATGACATACAGCCACCGCCTCGAGGAAATCCGGTTACACTTTGGAAGTGAAGACAGCCAGGGATCAGAGCACCTACTCAATGGACAGGCTTTCTCTGGGGAGGTATGTCAGCACATGTGGAGTTACAAATGAACCAGCCTGAAAGGGCACACTTTCCTTTTCTGCCTGAAGGTATTTGTGAACTTATTTGTACTCATAAAAATCCCCACTTTATCCAGTGGGAAATTCATTTTTTGGTTGTCAGCTGTGTTGTTTTTTTGGCCCATGCATTGCCATGTGAGTCATATCTAAAAATGAAACTGTGGTATTAATTGCACTCCTAGATACCATATATTCACAAACAAATAGCTTACAAAGTAATTGAGTAAATGCAAATACAAGACTAACCATGAAGTAACACTTAAAGATGCTCTATTTTATTAAATAAAATGCTAATTTACTGCTCACTGGCATGTAACATTTTACATTGACCATTGTTCTGCCTTCAATTTATGTAAGAAATAAGGTGAAACTTAATTTTACTGATGGTTCCACAGAACTCTGTTGCTCTGCTGAAGAAATACACCCCGCAAGTAAACAATAGCAGAATCAGTACTTACTTTATCTTTTAAATGCATATCTGTAATTATCCCAGAAAAGACTGTAATTTGATGATCTTGATAACTACCTGCAGGACAGCTCATTACTTCTGTCAGGTAAACGTTTTAGCCTTGGAGTACTTTTTGAAGATATATAGGAAAGTTTGCAGATTTTCTGATAAGCAAAGCAGAATTTTTTCACTCTTTATATGTACGAGAAGAGTCTCAAGGGTTTTGCAGCACCCCATCCTCCACCAGCCCATGCCATGACCGTGAACCAGCGTGCAACTTTGCTCCACAAATAAGGCAATGCTTCAGAGTAACTGTCAATTATTGTAGGGATTATTTTTAAAGATACTCCAAGTACCTTTTACCATTCTTTCAGAAGACCAAAATGAATAGTTTGTCATAGTAAACAACTTATTTTGCTAGGGAAGAATAACCAAATTACCATCTGCGCTATCTATCACAGGTTCTGGTGATGAGACAGTTAACGCATGGCAATTTCTGTGGCATCGTGCAACAGCAGTTATTTAAGAGTAGCACATTAACTGCAGAATTGTCAAATAATGTTGTAATTGATGGTAATTATTTGCTTTGATAAGCTATGTAGATATATTAATATAGCCAGTGGCAGCTTTTTCATGAAATTATTCATGCCTTACCCAACTGCCTTCCCATTGCGTTGTTTAAATTCTGTGATAAGTGGACTTATAATGTATTGCTCCTTTAAGAGCTGAAAGTTAGGACGTAGTGTTGTAGTAAACAAGGTCTTTGCTTTGCTAAACAGATTTACAGAAGGCTATCCAAACGAAAACTGAAGAAAGCAAAAATCGGGTTGAAACATATCAGGCGTTTGGTATGATGTTATCAGTATGGTTTCAGGTATTTTTAAAGAAGTAGACAAGATAGAAATTCATCACTCATAGACTATAACAAAAGTAAACATGTAGAGCACTTATTTTATTTCCTATATTTAATGTTAATAACTTCGCTAGTCACTTCTGGCTTCAAAAATTTTGAAGAACATTAATAAATGCAGCTGGCACTGGACTGAAAGACTTTTATTATCTTTTCTGAAGACTAGACATGACAGTTTATGACATTTTAATACTCCTTCAGCTCTATTCCTGCAGCCAGGATAATACTAATTTAAACAACATTCACATGGCAACAGGAAATTTTGATTCCTGAAACAACCAGATATTAAACAGCTATATTTGAGCCACTGCCCTATTCTGCTTGAAACATCACTAACTGATTTAAAAAAGGTTCACATCAAAATAGCAAAAGAGGCAGTGAGACTTCAAAGTGGAGATAATGTGATGGTTTCCTGGATGAGAGCAGGGTGGCAAAGCAGCTGTTTGGCTGGGACAGCTACAGAAGCTGCTGACCCAGCTGCCCACCCATTTGAGGGATGCCTGACTGCCTGTGAACAGCCGCTGGAGTTCACAGCACAGTCCACGGTGAAACCAGTGAGCTTGAACCTTAGATGATGCAGAGCTAAGTTGTCACACTTGCCAGCTGGAGCCCCAGTTTAAATGCCCTGAATCTTTTCCAGGCAGCGCCCAGCCCATTTACTGGCTGAGCAGAAAAGTCAGCTTCCTAACTTGGTTTGCCAACATCAGCAGTGAGACAGCACGATTAGCTTCCACTACCCTCAGTGTTCCCTTAGGAGTTTCTAGACCAGGATCATTGCCTTCCTATTACTTCTGATTTATTGCAGGAATACATTTTTTTATTACTAAAATTTGGTATTATTTGCTTACAGAGACCTCAAGTTTTTTATTAATAAAAGCATAAAATCCAGCTAAGTGGAAACCAATGTAAATCAGTAAGTCACGTGCAGCTGGATCCACAGCATATGCAGGTTTCATCTAGTTATCTGAATTCCTCCTGCAGTGAATGGAAAGAGATTGGCATCTTCAGAGGATGATCATTCCTGACAGCCAGAGACATATCTCTTAGGACAGGACAAATCACCCTGTGGAAATGCATCTCCCCTGACAACGGAGCAGAGACAAGCAGCTGGCCAAGTAGCTTAGGCTAGATGCCTCCTTTGCAGATGCTGAGATGAATTCTGTCCTTCAAGGATGTGCTTTTCAAAGGTTCAGATAGCTGTTGTGGGCAGCCAGACAGGTAAGCTCCAGTAAGGTCAAGTATTAATTACTAATTTGAATCTGCATCTACACAGTTAAGCTTTAATAATAAACCAAATACCGTTTCCAAAGTACAGGCACCGAGTCAAATCAATCATGTTGACTAGCATGGGTACAAATTTTCAGTGAAGGATGGCAGCTGACAACGTTCTTAGGATATACATTCATCCATACAAGTGCTGTCTGTATAAATAAGTGATTTTCAATAAGCTCCCAGCACTGAGAGCTGTAATGTTTACAGCTCTCAGCAACTATAATAAGAAAACTATAGACAAGTTACCTGACTTTATGGTTACAGAGTACATGATGGTATAAGGTAACATGTTTCAGGTTCACTGCTGCTAATTATTATCACTTCTGTGGTGGGTGATACTGTCAGAAGAGATGGGATAGAGAAAAATAACGGCATAACTGCATTAGTTTAATTTGTGCAGGTAACCGCAGCAATGAAGAATTGCTACCCTGAGCTTTAGCAGGTGAAGGCAAGCAGAGAAAAATCATTGCAGGATTACACTGGTTGGTTGCTAATTGCACACTAACACCCACAACACCGTTCTGTTGCTGCTGCTCTTATTTGTGTTGGACAAGATCACTGTGGAGTTCACTGCAACCTCTAGTTTGCCATGGAAACAATGCCCAGGGATGAAGTTACTCAAGCAGTGCGATGCACTCGAGTAGACCACAATCAGCTCGTTGTTCCTCCTCCTCTCTCCTCCCATCCATTTCTGTCCCCTCACTTTCACTGATGCTGAATTCTCCAGTGCATGTTAAAGTCAGTGTTTTGGAGAGAGAAAAGGGACCCTGGGCGGCAGCTGGGCGAAAGAGCAGTGCACCTGCAGCAGCACTGGCAAACTGCTAGACTGCCTCAAACACCCCAAGTGAAATCCAAATCAGAGAAGGCAGAAGCTGTCAGATGGCCCCAGCACATCTTGAACTAGGAGCAGTGTGTTTACACATCTGGAAATCCAACCTAAGATGCATGCTAAGCAAGAGGTTTGTTAGAACATTTTTTTTCTTTTCCTAATGAAGATGTTCCACAAGTACAGAGGCACTCGGAGCAAGCTGGAGAGCACTGGAGCAGTACCATGGAATGAGAAACAATCTAGAAATAGCAATTTGCTTCAAGAAGTACTGTGTCTGAGTGATACTGAGAGACTTGTAATTTCCAGGCTTTAACATCTAACTAGGTGTTAAAGGCTGTCAGGAGAGATCTCTACAATAATCTGGTTACCTTTTAGCCTATAATTATAACTTTAATAGACAGAATAAGTGAACTAATGCTTAAATAGCTTGAGTATAAGGGCTTTAAAATTGTGTATCAGATTATCGACAATATGTTTGACACTGCTAACATGGAAAGAATGCAAGGCTTTGGAATATTTAAATAAATTGAGCATTTGCTTGTCCCTCAGATACATAGTTGAGTGCATTCAATTCTCTACTCCTTGCATAAGCATCCTACTTTATTATAACAATTAAAAGAAAATCTTGGCTCAAGCAAAGTCCCCAGCTAGGACACGAATCAATCTTGTCTGCTGCCTAATAACTCTATGCAAAACTGCTTCTAATCCTTCCGAGTCTGTGTCATTTAACAAAAGACCCTTCTTTCAGACAGAGGCAGCAGAAAATATGGCTGAATACTGCTGCTGTTCAAGCTCTGTCTACATTGTTAAAATAAAAATTAAATAGATCTGAACATCCAAAAGGTTCATGTTGAAAATGGGGCCCTTTAACATTACTGTGTGGCAAAATCTTACAAGTCAACACCATTTTGTTTCCTAATATATATATATGAATGAGCATGCTGCAGGAGAGCTCCAATCATTTTATGGTAATGCATTGTAGTAGTAGTCTTTAAAAAGAAAGTTAAGGAGCTTAATTATATAGGGTTATGCACTTTTTACATATTCCATAGCTAGAAACTCTCAAACAAGAGGCCATAGTTCAGAATACATTAAATTAAAAAAAAAAATCCTTCTCTGCCAAGTTACCTTTTGAAAACCCACTGACAGATTATAAACACACAGTGATAAGAAATAAAATGAGAGCCAGAACACTAACTAGATAAGTGAACACTATGCACAGCATTTGAAACAGAGATTTACTTCTACTACTGCTAAAAACTCCTAAGAAAACCAAGTAAAACGTAAGAAAACAGGAGTGGGAAAAGGAGCATGGCATCAGCCTTCTTCTACTACTTTGATTTCTATGTGAAAGCAGGCAAACTTTCCCTGAGTAGGGAACTTCTAATGATACTAAAGGATTACTTATCAGAGAGATCAGTGTTGCAAATCCAACTTCTGATATTTTTAGAAGCAGGACTGACAGATAAACAGCCTATGAGAAGCATCAGACCAGATGGAATAATTTAATCCAGCCTGCTGCAGAATTAGAACGGTCTCAATTGTTAAATCAGCAGCAGTGATTTTGTCACTGAGACCTTTGGTACAACTTTGATTTACCTGTACGGTTCCAAATAGTCTCCCCCAAATTACTTCTGTTGGTACTGCTTATAGCAAACAGAAGAACGTTTATGAAACACACAGGATGTAACCATATATAAAATATGACTTCAGTTATGTAGGCAAAACACGACGGGTCACGGCTGATTAGTACATCAGAGGAAACTGTAAGCGAACCACCCATGTCTCCTTTCATTTGATAAAGCCCCCATCTTCTTCCAAAACTTGTCAGCTAGGAAATGTTCAGCTGTGACTCCCATGTGAAATTTGGCTCAGGTGTTGACTTATGTGCCTATTCTGCACAAAAGCATGTTTCTCCACACAGTTCCCTACCCAACATTTAGATTCCTCACCCAGGTCTGCTGGGGCTGGGCACAGAGGACAGCAGCCTCCAGCTTCTTCACAGCTGCCTTCCTGTAGCAGGCAGGGTGCAAGCCTGCCCCTGCTATGCCCCATGCCGTGGGCACTCCTGCCAACAACCTGCAGAAAAAGTCTGAAATTCAGATCTGTCAGTTGCCACAGGCCATCTGCGTTACATTTTGGAAATTGCCTATGAAATGATACAGGTCATTTTTAAGTATTTCAGCCAGCAGACAAGTTTACTGTACTCCCGTGCTGATTAATGTTGAAAAATAAGCCTCTGAGGAAAGTACCAGATGAGGGAACACATGTCTAATGGAAGGGTGGTTTAGTAAAATCTCTATAACCTTCAGATTAATGTTCAGCTTCAGAGGAGAAAGTCAATAGGATAATGAATTAAATTGCTAGAGGAATAGAATATAAATCAGGAAGAGGTGGTGGTATTGTCATTACCATAGGATAAGGAGGCTATTCACGTGAGTAATTCAAAACCAGTGGGAGACGAACGCCTGCATTAGGTGCAAGAATACACCTCTGTCCACCCTAAATATTATAGGTGGATTCCACCACAAGTTTTATAACATATTTATGCACATAAAAAGCAGAGTTACAGTCCAAAAGACATGCTTATTTATTAATGCATAAATATTGTGTTTTTCTAAACCCAAATCAATTTCATGTTTTCAATTGAGGGGGTTGCTGTTTAAAATAACAAATTAGGATTGAACGATATCAGCACAAGGGTTATTCACACCTGGCTGTGGTCTGCCAGTTTCTGAGCTCTCAGTTGTCCATTGGAAATTCCTCTGCACTCTCAGTTGGCTCTATAAGTAACTTCAGCATTTTAACAGAGATGTGATTTAGTAGGGCAGTGCCTCCATGCTGCCTCCCCTCTAACACTACGTGCTCTCACACACAACCCCCTCTTGATAGCCTGAAATCTTGTCAGATCCAAAAATGTGGTCCATGGGTGGGGGGGAAGGCACAGTCCAAGGAAGAGACCAGGGAGATAATCTAGGCAATAAGACTTGCAGGGAGGCATATGGGAAACCTATGCTATTTTATACAGTGAAAATCATCAAAATTATTTTTAAATGTTCCCAGAATACTTCCCAGCAAAACATGAGGTGGTAAAGCAAGTTGCTAAGCAAAAGCAAAGGAGTTGCTGATGTTTACAGCACCTGAAACCAGGAATAGCACAGTAGGTGACAGTGGTACAGTATGAATGGAGAGGAAAGATAAAAGGTAATACTCAACTCACTGTACGGTATGGATCCTGTCAGGTATGGATCATACTGCTCCAGAACCACCACGTGAAACAATACACGATAATCTACTGAAGGCTACAAAAGTTTGGGGCGCACACCAATTGAACAAGTAACTTACCCCCTAGTAGCAACAAAGGGAAATATAGAAAGGGAACTCTAAGCTACAAAATATCTGCAGGGTTCATGAGATACAGAAAGAATTTCCCAGAAAAATCTAGCACTGCAAATCGCAATGGTGGGTTTATTTCCCAGATTTCTCATATTATTTTCTTCTGACTCCTGACTGTTTTTCTTTCTTAAACAATTCAATGCATCTGAGTTACACACATTTAATGGTTATTTTGCTGACGGATAATAAACAGGTCTGCAGATTAAAATGCAAACTAATTGCTGCACCAAATTCCATTTACTTGATTTCATGTTCCATTAGATTTTGGTGTTATTTTGCTGTGGCAGGTTTTCATTTATATACACTTACATGAATTATAGAACGAATTGTGAAGAGAGGAGATGACAGAGATTCCTTGAAATCAGAAGCTGAAAATGGGTGAAAAGCCAGGCAGTAACTGAACTGTCTGAACATCCATGCCTACGTGGCGGTAATAACAATTTAAAGCAGCAGTCAGAATAATGTGTTGACATCCAGATATTTTGTAAGCAGCAAATGGACAATATTTAAAACGGAACATGCAGTCAGGATTTCTTATCAAGGAAGCTTCTCCTTTTGAACTTACCCTATTGGAATCCAGAAGAAAGCAGAATTTCCAGGAATATGGACAGAATTATTTTTTATGGCATATTTTACAATAAAATACAGTGTACTTCCTACACCGGCTGCTTGCTAAAAACAGATCTTAATCCTTGGTGACCTTCAAAAACAGTTTCATCATTAACACTTTTGAAGTAGAACCACTGAATTTTAACTTATGTTCCTTCCTGTACTACTTCTGGCTATAGAGAGCCATCTTCCAAGGTAATATATGCTCATAAAATAACAAATCCCAATATTCAGTAGCCAGGAGAAGTTACAGAATCAAGTGGAGGTATAGCAACTATAAATTGCTGACCATCAAGAGAAAAATAAATAAAAAGGAAAAAAAAATGCAGCAAGTAAAGCTGTTTCATCAGAATGGCTGCATTGCTGGCAATGCCTGTCCTGCAGTCAGCCTTACACTTCGGGCTGTTGTAGTCATGCTGCCATTTTTAAAGGAAAATTAGATTCTAGAAATAGCCTGTTTTATCCTTCCCTGGGGAAAAAAATAATTACACCAAATCAAATTATATATGCTCAAACTTTATATCAGCAATAAAGAATTTTACTTCATGTGCAATCAGCCTCTGATATCATAAATACCATTAATGCTATTTTTCACCTTCCCGAAACTTGATTAGCAGTGGAAATACAAATGAGTTTTTTGACTGATTTTTTTTTTTTTGCAAGGGGAAGAATTTACAGTTTCTATCATACATCTAAGTCTGAATGCACAGACAAAACTGGAAAAGTTTAATGCTTCTCTTTGAATCAAATTGTAATAGCCTGTTTCTCTTGGTATATAAGCCACAGAAGCGCAGTTATTGCACAAACAGGGATTCGGGACTGGGCCTTGCTGCAGCTATGGCTCTTTGTAGGATACAAACTAAGGAAAAGATACGTGGGGAAAATTACATATTTATTTCTTTTAGCAGGAAGACTAATGATAACATATAATTGAAAGGAAGTCATTTAATTTTATAATCCCAAACAATCATTAGATGCCATCTGGAGTTTGAATGCCTTAGAACAAGTGTTTAACCACTTATAAAATTTGGGACTAAATTTCAGGTACTCAGACAGGATTTTGAACTTTAGGTTTGTACTTTTACATTTTATCAGATTACTGTGATATTTGGGGCCAGGAGTGCAGGTGAAAAATTATAGTTCATTATCACATCAAATAAATGAAGCTCCTTCTCACATTTATATGTGTGTGTCATCATTTTGATTATTCAGACTTTGCCCCAAACAAATTGCATCAAGTCTTTCTGGAATAATGAAATAGCTTAACATTTCGGACAACTAACAATACTGAGATCACCTGATTTCTCTAAATTATTAACTGATTTATAGAAGGCATGTGACTACGAATTGTTAGAAATGCATACACGCATGTATTTGAAAATTTCATATATGATATTTAAGGGAGTTATTCTTAAAGCAATGAATGAAAAGCTGCTGAGGCTAAGGTACCAGCTGCTACACGGTATTACAATCCTCTTCTACTCATGTGTGATAGGACTTCTACTCTCAAGTCAGTTTTGGCAAGAACCAGAAATGTTTCTGCAAATGTTTGCTGTTCCATCACCTAACTCTGAAAGCACCCAAATCCCAAATCCCCTATATTTCTCAGTGTTATTCTTCCTGGATTCCATGTAGGATATTCTAGGCTTGGTACAAGGAGCTCCATTTCTGACATCCAGTATTTTTTGCCTCTGTATATTGCTTTTTGAGATTTTGTGATACAGGCTCCACAGACACTGTCTGCTATTTATTGAAATTTAAGAAACTTATGTGCAGATTTTTAGAGTTGCATTTTTATTTCTTTTTTCATTATCTACACATATGCAGGTGCTCCTTGCCAGAAAACCTTTCGTCTTTGGAAACTACTTTTCTGAATCTGATGTATTCATTCTATTCATCCATTAGGAGAACTGTAAGAACTGTCCAAGCAAATTGCAAGCTCTATGAAAATGTCAGTTTGTATTAATGTAGCAACATGACAAAATATCTTCTGCATGGAATAATAAAAGTTGAATCACTTAGATACTGAGTGAAACAGATCCCTTTAGTAATAAGTATTTTTTTTTGCTCATGTTTACTTTTCAGTTACCAACTGTTCTCTTTTTTGGGTGGGAGGGAGAAGTGGAAGAGAGTGTCAATGTACTCAGAGCACAGTCTGTCACAGACTATAATCTAAATCCCTTTGGTGCCTCAATTTCAAAATCCAGCATCATAAAGCAATAAGGTGGAGTTTTTCTGCTTAGAGTAGCAGCTGTAGGATTTGCTCTTTTAAACCACTGGGACATTAAAACATTCAGCCCTCTAAACCTCCACTGTCACTTATGAAGTATGCATTTTGCCTTATTCCAAATTATTATAATTTGCTTGGGGTGACTTTACTTGCTATGGGGTGATTCTTCTTTAATTAAAGAGCAATTTACCTCTGCAGCCAAAAAAACTGTGTTCATTCTGCAGTGGGTTTTATGTTACTTAGTAATGATTTTTCCATTACACTTGTAAATTTTAACTTTTTCCGCAAATACATTTAATGTAATGTTCCAGAGAAGGAGGAATCAAACTAATTCCTTATGCAAAAGTTCTTGCAGCAATGTTCCTGGACAACCGCAAAAGAAAATAAAAAGCTAATGTATGTGAATTTTTATCATCTTTGCAATTTACCAAAAGAATAAAAAATGGGGAACAATTACTGCAATCGTTTCCCTAGACAAAATTCTAATGAAGACAATGCAGTTTTGCCTTGGGTAAGACTGTATGATTTGTTATGTACATACTAACCATTGCCCTCTGACTGCAAAGAGCATAAAACTTTTTTAGCCCAGTCTCTTTTACCTGATACTGCCTGTGAGCTGGAGGATGAATGCTGGCAATCAGACCACTAACAGAAGAATCCAAAGTCAAGTAACAGATGACACAAAACACTTTCAAGATACTGCTCCATCACCACCAAACCCAGTGAAATTCCTCAGACACCTGCACGTTTGGTGCTGGGCACTCACACAGCCACGCATATCTTGACTGCACTGAGTTGTTTCATATCTGAGAGCAGTCAAACGCAGCTGCTCTTAAGGGCCAGAGAGAGTAAGAATGGTCTTTACAGCCTGCTGAGCGGGGATTCACTTTGGAAGCTGTCTTCAGTAATTTTGAGGTTACTCTTTACAAATGGAAGCGCTTCAGACAGCAGCTGTGACCCCATTTATGTACACCTTAAGCTTGTTGGCCAGGCCTTCTTGGGGAAGGCCGGAATTCCTGGCTCACACCCATGTCCAAATCAGGCAAAGAAAGGAGCAAAAATAGGGTAACAGGGTTTTCCACATCCCACCCAGGTGCTCTGCTCACTCCCTGGGACCTGAATGGGGCAGGGAGCACAGCCTCCAGGGACTGAAGGAGCCCAGGAGTCTATCTCCAGGGAGGGGCCTGAAGTCTCCTTCCTCCCTGGTAATTATTATTATTTTTTTTTTAATATACAGTAGCAGCTGTGAAGCCTTACCATTAACTCTCTAACCTTCAGTTTATTTCTGTAGCTTCAGCTCCTCCTTTGTTAGGTCTTTGTCCCTTACCTTATGTTTAATAGTTTCTTAAGAGGTGTTTTAGTGCCTTAGTAAAAAGCCATCTAAATCATGTCGATTCTAGCTAATTTTTTATTACATGTTCAGGAAACGCTGTGAGGTTGTTGCAGAGTTACCGTTCTCATTTAGCATACTGGCTTGACCTTCCACCATCACTGCAGACCTCTCCTTAATTAAAAGCACACTGGCATACGCCGCCTCCTGGAAAGTCAAAATACTTTAACTTTGAAGTATTGTATTTTAACCGCCTAGTTTATTGATGCTTTCAGTAAAGGCTGAGAAGGAAATTGTTTAAAACACTCTTTTCTTTGGACAAAATTGCAATAGATAATGGATTAGGATATTTTACAAACAATAAAGGGAAGTAAACTGAAGTTGTAGTTACTGTTTTACAGGCATATCCTTCTAAAGTTATTACTATTACACCAGTTTCTCAAGCATATCTGTCTTTAAACTAGCACGCAGTAGCGGGCACAATAACATCACCGTTAACTCTACAGAGAATTAGAATTGACAAGGTTGAAACTTTTCTCAAAGACCATTTCCTTTCCATTTATCTTTAACATCTCACCTTTACCTGTCTGCACTCTTATCTCTGGATAAACTATTACACGTTATTTCACACATCTGCCAAGATTTGCTGGATTAAAACTCAGCAGAAATTAACAGAATAAGGAAGTTACTTTACAGTAGGTTTTTCTCTCCCCCACCCCCATTTTTTTTTTCTCCACACTAACTACCTTGAACACATTTTCTAACTGACAGTTTGCCACGGGCACAAGAGAAAAGCATCACACACAAGTTATTACTCTGGAAGTTCCATCAAAGGCAAAGAGAGTTCTGGATTTTAGCTAGAAAGGGCAAGTCCATTACTGTCCATCTCTTTCCATCACCTCAGTTTTTATTTACCCTTTCTTATCAACATATGAACATGCCACTGCCATCTAGGCCCAGGAAATTCTGCTAATAACAGAATCAGTAACACAGTCAATCTGCTTAACCTTCAGAACAGGTCTGATCAGAAGCAGCTGTAAAATTTTCTCAAATACATAATTCCTATGGATAAAAGCCAGGGGGTTTATTATTTAGAAGGCATATTCAATGTGAACGTTATACACTGGGCATATTTTGTTACACGATTTTTTGCTCTTTTCACCTTTAGTAATTGCTTTCCTAGTTCCTCGGGTCCTCTGACAATCTAATCACAAAGCAATCGAGGACTTAGCTATCAGTCCTAGCCGCTATCTCCAAGCCAGCCAGATAACTTGAAGTCTATCCAAAGCAAAGCAGGTGGACGTTGCCTTCAGAGACCCGTTATTTTTCACATTCATTCAGGACTTAATCTAACAGCATCCATGGCTGTGAGAGTTCAGCCACCCAGTTCTCAATTACCTGCTGCTTTTCTCTATCATACCAGGCAAGTCTGAAACACCCTGGTAAGGCTGTATACCACGAAGTTTCTTCCTCCTGCCCCAATCCACCAAACTCTCATTGCAGCACTTTTTCATTGTGCTATAAATCATTACATCAAGTAGTAGAGGAGTCTGGCTTTCAAATTTGGTTCTAGATTCTCCAGAAGAAGCAAGAAACAAACCCTTAGCGTTTTTATCTGAGAGAAAAAAAGAAAAAAAAAAAAGCTTATGGTAATATGCATACACGATGAATTGGTGCACTTGTCTGAAATAAGGAATTGTGATTCAGAGAAGGATAAAAGGCTTCTTAGAACTAAGTGTACTCCAGCTGTCAAGTGGTTTGAGGTTAATGTTCATTTCTTGCTCTCTTCACATAAAAAACAGTGAAAGGTTAATAAAATATCAGAAAAATATGCTCCCAATAAAAGCATAATTAAAAATACGTTAAGTATTTGCAGAACAACCCATCATTGGTAAAACTTAAAACCCTCTATTTTAAAACCTTAAAATCACTCAAAACCCTTAAAACCACTTTCCTTTATCAGGACATGCCTATGCTTCAAACACAGAAACAAATAGCCAAAGAGATGGACAGAGCTCTGCTTCTGCACCTTGTGAAGTCACTTTGTGGCTTTGAGGTTTGTGGATTGTCTCTAAAGAGTATTGTGACATTGATCTATGGGGCCAGTTTTACCTGAAAACCAAATTACTGCACCAAAATTGTTCCAGTTAAATCAGGTTTTGGCACATACTGTTCCATTTTTACCTTTAGAGCAGTGGCTGCTGTGAGTTGCTTCCAGGGAGGTGGCTAATGGGCAAGCCAGGGAGAAAGCTGCTGCTGGGGTTTTGAACAGTGCAATTCATCTCTGCCCCTGTGCCTTCCTGCTTCCCTACCTGTTCGGCTTTAAAGCAAAGTTCTCTGCAGAAATCTCAAGGCTCCCATGTTGTACGTGCCCAGATCATCCCTTTGACAATCTGCTTGTACCTACAAACAAACCCTTATGCATACTTACCGCCCTGCTGAGTGGAGGGACACCAAAGGCAAACCAAGAAATTACTGTAAAATAAGCTAGGGTGGTGCCCAGGCTCTGGGTTGAATCACTAGACAAGCCTGCAGGAAATCAGGGAGGTTTCCCATAGCCTCTGTTTGTGTTTCAGCAAAAGTTCTTTGAAATCAAGTTCCCTCCACAAGGTACTTTGGTTTTGACACATAAGCATTTTCCACCAAAAACACTGTTTCAGCAAAAAAAAATTAAAAAAAAATCCCAACTAGTTCTACTTCTGATTACTCCAAGGCCTTATTCTGTGTGAAGCCCAAGGGTGTGTTCAGTTAAGAGGATTTTCACTGTTTGATTTGTAGCTTAGAGCCTCCCTATCTCCTATTCCTAAGTCACAAAAGGCACAATAGAGGAACTCTTCTCCATCCAAACTGGCAGAGCTATTCCCTGGGGCAGCTAATTAAAAAAAAAAAAAAAAAAAAAAATCACCTTTATTCTCTCGGATTCTAATGAATGTCTATCTGTTTCATTCTCATAGGATTTTCTTCTAAAAATTCAGGCAAATGATGAAAGGAAAAATGGCAGGGTAAAAAAAAAAAAAAAAAAAAAAAAAAAAAAAAAAAAGTAAAATTCAGTATCCTTTTTCCTATTTGAAAATACATACCTACCTTTTAGATATATTCAGTGCTGGAGACAAATGCCTCAAAGAAAGTTGGAAATCTTCTGTTAGAATTTTGAGTTTCCAGGCAAAATTTCTGGGGTCTGTTCCCATAAATCTTCCTATGCATTATCAGCCCCATTAAAAAAAATGTGGAACTGTGGGCATTCTGATAAACGCAAAGTACAGTAGGGCATGTTTGTGATGCAATTGTAGCTTTTGGGAGCATGACAAAATTGGACACAATTCCAGGAAAGCAGGATGGAAAACAGGATTTAAAATAGTTAAATCCATGATTTATACCCATATAAATTTAAAATGTTTTGGCTCCGCTATGATCTTATATATGAACTTCATATTCATTTAATCTTACTACAAATACATAATACATTACCAAATAATTTCTCACAGTACTTTGGAAAACTTGTTTCTGTTTTGTGCTCAATCTTATGACCTAAAATGTTAAGATTTCTAAAATAAAATGGAAACACTGCTTGAAGAGAAAATGAGGAGGACCGTGCTATTACTTATTTTTAGATGAATTCCTTTGTTTAAAATGAACAGAATTCTTTGCTAGCCCAGAACGCATCAGTTTTGTGATGCCATCCGTCTTTCAAATAATCTTGTAAACTCATCAATATTTTGCTTGTGATCATCAAACAATCTTCAGCTAGCTTGAAGTGCATCGATTTTACCAGTGCATTTCTAGATGGTGTTCCTTATTTTGTGCTCTAAAAATGGCAGCTTATAACTCAAAGTGAATGCCTGTGATTAAATCTAAAGACCTACATTGTTTAAAATAAAAAATAAAAAAGTGGGGAAAGTCTAGGAAACTAACAGAATTACTGAGTTTTATCATCTTATATCAGCTGAAAATCTCTCCTTTAATGTTTGTTAGAGGGAAAGAAAAGTGCAGCAAAGAGCTGGAAGAGACCATCTGTCTCCTTTTAGTTTGTTGTTTTGTTTAGAGTTGGGCCTGAACCAAAAACCGAATTCAGATATGACCAGGGTTTGGAAGCGGTCACATCGTGCTCCCCGTGGATATTCACAAATGCTGATAGCTGCTCACTGCAGACAATAATGATATCCCTTGTAATGCTTTTTGTCAAATGCTTTGCAGTCATTAACACGTTCCCCATTAACTATCAATTACCTTGCAGTATAATTATTTTGCAGATTTTACAAATGGGTAGGCTGAGAGAGAGGCTGAGTCAACTGCAGCGATGACAACAGGCTATGGCACAGTGGAGAGCAAAGCACAAAATGTCGTGATGTAGTCAAAGTCCCAGAAATGTTGCCTACCTGCTTCCTCAAAATTAATTCATGGGTTATCTAGATGAGGAAGATCTTGTAATTATTTCTATAACAAAAGTTAATCACCCCAACTGACACCATCCTGTGCAGACTACAACATCCAAATCCATTAAAAGGCAATCACAAATTTCCCATCACATATGCACAACATTCTGCCACCCAGAAAACCTTTTATCATCTATACCTGCAGCTATCTCACATCAAGTGCTTTTTAGACCTTCAAACTTGTAATATAAATATAGCAAAAGAGGCAGATAAAAACCCTGCCAAATACTGAAGTCTGTAGCATAGAAAATACGCCAAGCTAAGTAAGCCTTAAAGTACTTTCTTTTGAAATGCAGGAGGCTTGTAAGCATTGACGATATTAAAAGTCAATGAAGCAGTGAGAATAATTCTCGAAGATGCATCTTCAAAGTTTAGGAAATGCTGATAGAGTTAAAATATATTAAAATATTTCTAAATACACAGTAATTGTTGTTTGAAAGTATAATCTCAGATTTATTGAACCATTTAATTTTTTCGACAGCGTTCAAACCCTGAGATGTTGATTGATTCCAATCAGTAGGTCTGTAACTAAAGAACTGTTTTATCACATTGCTATAAATGAAGCAAATAAACCAAGTTTTCCTTAACATGCACACATTCCATTTGTATACATTATTTACAGTAATCATCTATGTGGAAAGTGAAGCCGTATCAGTTTCTACAAAACAAACTGCAAGACAGCAGTGACAGCAAAATGACGAGTCTTCCCTCGTAATTTTAATTCATATGGGAAATCTAACTTACAGCAATGGCACCATGTAAATAAAAAAAGCCATGTAAAGCCTTGAGAACACCTCCAGCTGCAGCCAGTAAAACTGTCACTGACTGAGAAAGACCAACAGTGACTTAGTAATATGAAGTCTGAGTATGTGACCTGCTGCAATGCATCAGATTTCAGGGATTTGGGCCAAGTTTTCTAGAGGGGTCAGTCCAGCGAGAGCTACAAGCTGTATGTTTACAGGACAATAACAGCAGCAATTGCACTGAGCTGAGCTGCCGTGAGTGAATGGACCAGGTGGAAGTTGGCTAGGTGGAAAAAAATATATTTATATATATACATATACACATACATATTTATATATTTTTTTATTATTATTATTTATTTATTTTTGCTTAGGATGTCTTATGTGTTTTGCTTCTGGAAAAAACTCCTCCTCCTCCTCCTATTCTGAAGCAATGGAAGCAGCTCCTGCTTTAAGTAGGTTGTAGTATGGAACTGCTACAGGCTTCTTTGCTTTTACTGCTGCTAGTTATTTGGACCATTTTCCCCATTTGTTATTAACAGTGGAGGAACTGCAAGGACACTAGTGTCTGAGGAGCTGACAGAAGCCCAGCTGCTGGCTACTGCTGTCTCTGACCTGTCTGGCTCATTTACTGAAGATTTGTTTGCCACGGCAGCATCCTCATTCTAAGTTTTTGTTGCTGTTACTGTTCAAAAGTTTTACCTGTAGTGAGATTAGAGCTTATTTTTGCAGCAGAGATGGGAGTGAATGGTCATAGGTACTTAGTGGGAAAAGAGCTCCTGGAAAATCCAAGCAGATAGCGCAGAAGTCATTTGCAAGGGAGCAATTCAATACCACATAACATTGTCTTACCTACTTTGCAACAGTGACCTGTGATTGAACCTCAGCCAAGGGAACAAGTGTTTTATCAGGGTCTTTGCCAAGTAGTAGGAACTACAGAGCATGGCAGTGTCAGTGTAGATCTACCTTTATTCACTATGAAATTATTTGTTCACCAGACTTTCACTTGGCTGAGAATAGTGCAAGGATAAGGAGTGAATAAAAGTACACAGACCTGTGAGCAAGCTTAACTTGCCCCTGTGCCATCCATGAAACTCCCAGCGCTGCCAGGAGGACTGATGTCTCCTGGCAGTTGCCATGCCCCAACTTCACGATGTTCCGCTGCTGCTGGTTACCGACTGTTTCACTCGCAAAGCACAGCAAAAGCATGAAAAATGCTAAAAAGTGAGTTCTGTTTCATTGTTCCTTAATTAAACCTTAGGAGTTTTAGCAAAGATAATAAGGACACGAGGTCATTTATCACAAGTACATCTGCAGTAGTCTCACATCATTATTCAGAGTACAAATAAATTTAGCTTGTGCACGCTGTCCCGCCTATGTTCTACGGTAAAGGCAGGTCCTGTGTCACTGCTGGTTTGGTTTTGTTTTTCTTATTCAACACAAACAGCATACGTAGGCTGTAGCACTTCAGATAATGCAATTAGCTTAGCTATACCATTACAGACTGTCAAAGCTTTTGCTCCAAAATTTGGAAATGTGAAAAGTTGGTTGCACATCCATCAGTTTGCTTTCTCATCCAGTCTTGTTTTGCCTCCCTCTCCACTTTTTTAGCTGATCTATTTTTCCTTTATTCTGCCATGGAAAGAGATCAAACAGGGGTAATCAAACAGGTCAAGAAAACTGCGGGTTTTTTTATTGCACCTACAGCATTAATTCTGAATTGCAGCACCACACACTTGGATTGTATGTTAATGTTGCTCTGCTCTTATAATAAAAAGAGAGTAATAATTCAAAAACACAATTAACATGTTTTCTTATTTGTTTGTTCCATTCCTGACCTTCAATGACTCTAACTACGCAACATCAAAGCTAAAAAGCATGATGCATAGATAAAGTCTGGCAGCACAAAGAAGAGGTGTGATGCTGTAACCTGCCAGAGCACCTAGAACTTATTTTTCTGTGCTTTCAGAAACATTTGCATGAGCAACCTGTGACATCCTCCAAATGATGTAGACAGCAGAGCAGCAGTGCTGCCCTTTCCCACTGTGACAGTCCCTTGAAAAAGAAGCAGCGTGGTTTCAGACATATATTCACTAACCTCTTAACACCACTGTGAAAGGAAAGTAGGATAGATTCGAGGACCATTTTGCTTCTCTGGGAAATGCGCAGTGAGGACTGGCACAGCTGGATAACAGTGCTAGCATTAGAAGAATGATGGATTTTAAGTGACAGGAAGAAACAGGACAGAGGAGGGCAGGGGACAAGTTTGGTGTTCATAAAAGCAGAGGAATATGTGGGTCAGAATATGGGCAAGGAGTACGTCATGGGCTTAAATAACACAGCCTGCGTTATAGGGAAGTCTGGAAAGAGCATGGCCCAAAAGCAACCCTGCTGTTACTGGGCACATGCATCCACTGACGTGTTTCTGATGTCGTATTTTCATGTGCTGGCAGTAACCAAAGGCAGCAGGGGCTACGAGGGCAAAATTTCAGCCTATTAAAGGAATGGGGACATTTTCAGTTCCGTGCAGGAATACAGACTGCCTTGATAAAACAGGTGGTTTTAGTTGAAATTACATGGGCAAAAGTAGACAAACTGAAATTTGGGCTGAAGCACAAAAGCCAACAGCAACTTCATATGATGTGTCTGAGAGCTGTAATGCCCCGAAGCAGTAACAAAAACATTTTTACATCTCATCCTGCGAGTCTTACAGTTTTGTTCTTTTTCTTCTGGAAACATCCTAAAAATCTCAACCTTGATGTTCAAGCTCACAATTATTTTGAGCAGAACTATTTCCCTGGTGAGTTGCCCTCTTCTCTTCTGAGGTGAATTTCTTCTACTTGACTCCCACAAAATGATTTTAGAGATTGCATTCTTTTTCCTTCTGGAAAGTGTCAGTTTCTAAACAAGATCAAATAATCTCCTGTGCTTCAGTATTAGCTAATTTTAATTATTAAAACCTTTCTCCCAGGAAAAAACTCCTGCTGTTTGCTGAGAAACCTGTGATTTTTAATAGGATTTGTGAACTTCTTGGCTTGAGGAGATCAGGGAACACTGGAGACAGAATCCTCGGTGTAAGCTGGGCTCGAAGTTCAACGACTTTTTTTTTTAAAGAATACTTTTTTCGTTTTTATTTGTCTCCCCCTTTAAACCTGCAGCACTTGGCTTTACAAAGGCTATAGCGTTAGCAGCTCGAAACGTATTATGCAATAAAATTTAATCATATATATTTAAATGAATTGTAAAGCCCAACTCATACTACGCATTTACACTACACTTATTAAAATCACAAATCAATCTTTTGTTAGGTATCATTTTGGTGATATACAGTCCCCATTGCTATAATTTATATGGGATTTATACGGGATATTTTCCTCAGAAGAGCCTAGCAAAACGATATTGTTAAAGTACCGATTCCTATTATAATTTCTCACATTTAGGTTCCTATTTTTTTGCATCACTGACAAATAATTTGATGTTTTAGCAAGGTAATGCGATAATTACAGTGTTGCTCCATAACTCAAAATCTAGAGACAGCACTATCTACATTTAAAGCATAATGCAACTTCTCCAGTCATTACAAAGCAGCATATAATCACAACAACAAAATTGTTTACTGCAGGTAAGGAAATCAAATACACGCTTAATGATATAAGCTTGACAAAGTAATAAAGTCATGGAGAGAGTCAACATTATCTTCAATTAGGTGTCTAACCCTGGTTGAAGAGTTCTTAACATTACAGCTCGAAGAGCTGGATTTTTATCTGCTCTAATTTTCAGCTCCATTTCATCTATGCACTAAGAGAAAGGTTCCCGTTTGCTGTGCAAGAGCCACATTAGAGGATAAACGTACATAACAAAGAAATTAAATAAAGGAAGAGGCAGCAGGTGCAGCGTCAGGACAAACTGGAAAAACCACAGCTGGTCAAATTTGTAAATAATAATTTCCTGGGGTAAAAATAACACAAAATCCACAAGAGATAGTGCTAGAATTAAAAGATCTTTTCTTGCACATCTAACAAAGAGCAAGACCATTCCAGTTGCCACGCTCCAACAGTTGTAAATATTTGTGCCTGCTCGATTTTATGAGATTGGCGAGGGCCCAAAGCTAACCGTGGTACTTGCCACAGCCCAGCACTAGTCACACTGCAAGCACACAGCGCCCCGGCCGTACTGGGAAAACACGACCCCCGATTCACTCTTTAAGACAATTATCATGCCAGGGTGCTTTGGCAGGTAGGGGTGGCTGCTGTCAAGGCAGGGGAAGGGACAGGCACCATTTGCCCTTTGCCTCTCTTCCTCACTTAGGATCAGTGACATGGCTAAAGGAAAGAGCGCTGGGATGGGGCACGCTGAAAGCCAGTCACAGCACAGCTGCAGCTGTTCCTTTCGCAGCCCCTCACTTCATTCAGACGTGATTTCCCCGTGGCAGGGGCTCTGCAGATCCCCATTCATGTTGTTTCAGGGTTCTACAGCTCTTTCAGTGGGAACTGGAAGTGGCAAGAAGTAAACAGCGTGGGCTATTGGCATGGGACTCACAGGGACATTCTGAAGGCCAGGCCCTTTGCCAGGAAGCATAAGGAGCTGCTTTCACAGCATGGCTGAGGCCAGGCTATCCGCCAGCAGGAACTAGTTTACTGCATGGACAAAACAAATTTCAAAGCCTTTAATTGGATCATCACCCAAATTCACCTCTTCTAATAGCAGAAAGTCCAACAGACTGAAGATTTCTGCAGGAGTTTTACATTTTGGAGCACGGCACATTCCCTGGTTTTCCTTCATTAAGGAAAAACATCGATCCGGCCTTTCAGGTATTCCCATACCAGTATTTTCAGCATTTCAGCTACATAAATTGTCTTGCAAATGAATACAGACTGTGTTTTCTAATAGGAAGAAAAGCTCTGACTTCTATTCTCTGATGTGGAAAGCCTGCTGATACAAATGATAAGCGTGATTTTATCGCTGCCCCTTTCACCACCATCATGACCACGAGGCACATTTTGAGTTCTAAACGACTTAGCACTCTTTGCACTCAGCTATGTTTTAAAGAAAGGCACATAAAACACTTGTGTTGCAGATCTGAAGTGCTTTTGCTGTGCTCACCTCCCTTTCCGGTGAAGAGATGAATTACTGGTTAAAAGATTCCAGATTTGTAATGAAACAGAGATAATATCATGAAAACACAGGAGCCCCAAAGCAGCCTGTGCTCGCAAGCTTCCGTTCCACAAACCTCAACGCCCAACAGGCAGATCTGCTTTTAAGGTTAGGGATATTGCACCCTAGCTTCACCCTCAGTGTTCCTTCAGCCCTTGGGCTGATATCTAATTAAAGTGCTCTTCAGTTCTTCATGACGAACCTGTCTGCATAACCGATTTTCTTTCTTCGCCCTTTTGTTGGCTTAGCCCTCGCATCTCACTGCTCAAACAGCCCGCAAACAGACACAGCAGCCAGCGTGTTTCTGTAAGCGCTGCAATTGGTTCTCATTATTTTTCAGTGACCTTCACTTATTAAATTTTAAAACTTGTGAATAAGTGTAGGTTCAGGGCATATTCACAGAGGCTAACTCTCAGCTTTACTTCCTGGTGTTAGATGGGATTTTCAGGTGTCTTCTTGTTTCTAACCACATGTGTTATACAGGCAAGACAAACTGCAAAGCAGAGGTCACTGGTGTTTAGCTAGTCTGGGTGACAATTACCAATGAGTTAGGAAAAACATAACTGCTGTGCTGTAATATATCATTACAAAGTTTGAGACAAAGGGAAGAGGAGAGCTTTTGGTGTCTGTACAAAGCTGAGCCATTTATTTGTCGTGGATGCAGAGAAGCAGCTTTGAGAGATAATATAAAACAGGAAATGGCAGAAAATACCTTTAACAAAGAAAACCACTGTTAGATCCTTGAACTTCACCCAACTGCAGTATAATTAAGGCTGCAGGAAAGGCTTCTGTGATCATCTTTTTCCTCTGTTTGTAAACGGAACTAATTTGTCGTTGTGTGGCTGTACTGAGCTGCTCTTACCATGGGGTAATTCTCGGTACTCTTTAGAAGGTACCCAGAAGAATGTGGTCTTATGCTAAACAAATGCTGCTGTGTGTCATTTTGGGCCCTTTTAATTTATGCTGCACTGCATTTGTGAAGTAGAGTTTGCCAATATCCTGCTTTCTTTTACCAAATCTGAAGATAGAGCTGAAAGGCTTACTTTATAATTGATAACTGACTTAGAGCATAAATTCTAAGTGCTGGTTATCTTTCCTACTGAGTATAATGTCACTCAATTCATTTAGCAACAAGATAATTTTATAGTTGTCTGCCTTAAGCTGTATTACCTCATTTTCTTAGATAATTCATGTCCTCTTGTTTTGGCTGTACTCATTATTCCTCAACTTCAGGCTTTTACACTACCAGGTGAAAATCTCTTAAGCAATTTACATAAACAACAAAAGCCAGTTGTACTTTCCTTAGATTTAAAAGAAGCTTCCAAGATACTGGGGGGGTGGGAGGGAATGACAACTTATTTTCTGCCTGCAGGGCAGATCTGTGCCATCTCTCCTCTCCATCTCTGATTCTACACCTTAAACAGGAAATCCTGGTGTGAGATTTCTTCAAATGATGTTTAAAAATCTGACTCTGTAGTATATCATCTCATCTACTCCAGTATTAATATCCTAAAGGAACTTCAATAATTCAATAAAACATTCATTCCAGAAATGCTTTTGGCTACTGTGTGTCAAGCAGGGCTGCCTCAAACTTTTCTGTGTTTGAAACTTCAACTTGCATTAAAAGATTTAATGGTAGGATCACTGACAATTATATCCATTTCATATTTTTTCTCCCTCTTTTATCAGGCTTTGTGTTTCTCTGTTATTGCTCTTTAAGATGCTGAAAATCCAAGTATCCTGCAGTTTTCTGCCAAGACTACTTTATTGTGAGCTCCTTTTTGCACCTTTTATGGGTGATGTGTTACATACAGCCATAGATCAATAACAAAAATTGAGCTTCATAATATGACATTAGTTATCTGTCTTGGTAGTCTTTATGCTTTTCCCAGTGCCATTAAAGTTGCATCTGAGCATCTCACAATATTGCTGCCAGAGCTTTCCTGCTTCAGGGTTGCCAAGCTGGATAGAAATGGTAGGAAGATTTCCTTAAGGGCAGAGAAGGGAGTTGAACCTAAATTTCTTAGGTTATATGGGAGCAACCCAGTCACTAAAGGGTAAGGAAACTCTTTTAAAAATTTAAATAAATAAAAAGGCACACATCAATAAATCATTCAGAAAGATCCCATAAGACCATTTGTGTGCTTTCACATTTAACTTCTATAGGATACACTATTTAAACAAATGATTTCAACACCGTTAGTTTCTGTTTTGAAAGTTGATCTCCCCAATTACACATATCCGTCCTCAGCATTTACGCACTGCTTTCTCTTCCCAAAAGGCAAGCAGATCCATCTCTCTTCCTTCTCCTCCTCCCTGCAGGAGCAGCCAATTCTCACACACCCTGTGCTAAATTCCCCTCCCATCCTAGGCAGGAGCCACTGCCCAAACAAGCTGAGTGAGGACTTAAGTGGACCCCAGACGCATCACACCAATAGCTTCTTAAAAATGTACCCTCAGTGTTATTCGATGCTTTCATCATGTGTACACTTCATTGCCATTTTATATATACAAAATCCTATGCTTTATTTTTGCCACTGGAAAATTATATTCTTGGTTTAATAATATACTTTTAACTTCATGAGTAGCCAGGAAATTGATAAATATATTGCTTGGTTTCCGCTTCTGTTTGTAATCCTAAAGCTAACCTTTTCTTTGATTGTTGGGAACATTGCTATATGGGATATAATAAGCTTGACCTCTTTATTATTATTATTATTTGCCTCCTGGATTGTAAGATAAGGCCAAAAGAGATAAGCCCTAGAACAACAACTGGGTTTTCGCTAGCCTAGATTGTATTGACTTATTTTTGTTCCTTCTTTTATCCATCACTGTCACATTTCTCTGTTCTTGCCCATTGTGGCCACCCACTTCGGCAAGGCGGACTGAGAGCCATGGTGGTATCACATTGTTAGGGAAGGTTTGAACTTAATGCATCTCTGTCACCGCGCAGTGACTTTGTGCAAGCATCCTTTTGACACGCTATCCCAGGGTAACAAAGCAAACAACAAAAATAGCACTGATGGCCGTTTTGCCACGTTTTTAACTTGCAGGAACCAACTTCTGCTGTGTTCTGGACTGATTGCTGAAGAAATACAGAATTCTCCCAGAAATTCAGAGCTCTGTTATATAACTGAATCTCCCAAATTGAGCATTTATACTGAATTCATCATCATGGAGTCTGAGCATCTGTTGTATTTAAAATGAGAAAACAATTTAAATGTAGCATTTAGTCAGAAATCCTGCACGAATCCAGGAATGATGACAGGCTCGTCTAAGCCTTTTTTCCCCCACATTACCTCTATTGTCTCTTAAGATGCAGCTTTTGTTGATGGCGGATTGGGTCAGTGCCAAATTACAGCTTGCAGTGAAATTTTACACCATCCAAGACATAATCAACATTAAACATTTGAGTTTAAGACTTAATTTTGATCCTCACACAAAGTGAATCACAGAACACTGCCATTTATTTATGTTTACTGAGCTCTTGCTCATCTGCTAACAATGAATGACAAGAGTGGTGGACTGGCAGGGCAGCCAAAAATACCCTGTGGTAAGAGTAATCAGCAGTGGAAGGCTTCAGCAACGACTGCCCTGTCAAAAATTCTGCCGATGTCACACAGCAACCAGCATCAGACACTTCTAGGTACCTCTGGGGCTCAGCTTGGGTTTTTGTTTCATTGTGTTTCCTACTCTCTGGGAAAGGGTGCAAATGATTGTGACACTTGGAACAGTTCTGGCAGCATTTGGATGGCAGCAATCTGTCGCCTTTTGCAATCATTTTTTTAGCCTATCATTTACTTAACTTTTTGGTGTTAGCAAATAGGTGAAAAGTCCTAATAAATTCTGAGGCATGAACAGCTCATCTGGCCTCTTAAGCTGGTGAATTTGTACTTTTTACTGTAGTCCTATAGAAAAAGCATGTTTTGAATATCGGCTAAAATAGCTTATTTTCCTGTTCGCAAATCCATTAGGGTGAGGCTTACAAAAGAAATAAGAGCACACTAAAAGATTTAAAAAAAGAAATACTTTTAGATCCTCTACACTTCGTTCAGGTCAATGTTGATTTTTTATTTTATTTTCTGGCTGCAATTTGTTTATAAACAATCTACTGAACTGGAGGGCAGAAGGAATAAGTATATTTTTCTCTATTAGTAACCACATAGTTGTAAAATACCAAGTCGGCAGCCAAAATGGCTGGCCTGCTTCAGATCCGACTTGCAACGTTCTCTTTTGGAAGTACAATAAAACACCCAGCCTGAGCACCTTTGAACAGATGCCCCCAAAACCTCACGACTCTTACTTACCTTTCAATTGTATGTCTGCGACTAGAGATAATTACTTTAAACCTAACGGAGCAGATGTTACTTTAAAAAAAAAAAGTCATATGCTGAAAAGAACACAGCATTAGCTCCTTCCAGCGGAGCCCTGGCTAAGTCCCACCGGGTACCATTTGCTGAACAGAGGTACTACACGCTCATCCTTGTTACCAACTGGTCTAATGAAATGTTAGACACCATTTGCTGTTTAAGTGCTAATTCCTAGGATATAATTATTTCTAGGAAAGCAGATTTCACAGCCAGGTACAGTTAATTTGAAACTGCATTTCCACTTTACTGCAGAATGCATTGTTGCATCTCTCTGCACGTGCTTCTATGCAGTTATCTACTCATAAACAAGAGAAAACTGAGTTCCTGTCTTGTGTGCTTAGCCTTAGTCTTTTAAAGAAAAGAGAATTGTTTTTTTTTATTATTATTTATCTAGGATAAAATTGCTGGCATATTGCTATAAACGCAGATGACAAGTCTTTCTATTAAACCACTATTTTCTAGGCATTTCTTCTAAATCATGAAATGACTGTCAAAAGCAGTACAGAAAAACAACAACAACATTTCTCAGCAACAGCCTAAAGAACTTGAGTTTTGATAGAAAAGAGAGAAAAAATTATTTAAAACAAATGGTTCAGGCACTTTTCCGAAGTTGCTTTAAACTAAAATCTTCTAAACTGATTTTAATGTTCAAACCACAGTATTCTGAAAAAAAATGCTAGAGTGAACTGCTAGAAGTCTACATGGTCACGTTAAATTTACGTTGCCAATTTACAACCACGTAACATCACCTCACTGCTGTGGGCTCAGACACGTGAAATAGGACAGGTACAGTTACGGGTTAATTAATAAGTATGGGGCAATACTGGCTTGGCAGGTACCAACATTTCTTGGTAGAGTATCTCGTGCATGAAAACAGATGTCTGTTCTTTTTTTCCCCAAGAAGAATTACTACAAATCTTAATTTTTATCTTCTTAAACTGTTTTAACAACATTCTTCTGAGCCTGCTACCAGCCCAGCTCTCCAACTGTTAGTTTGAACAGGCAAACTGAAAGCAAAAAGGGACTGAAACTGGCCCAGAGTCCAAGTTCTTGCTCCACTTCAGTTGCAATGACTTGTACCTTGAGCAGGCCAAGAGCAACCACCAAAATGCAGTAATTAAACATGGACACATTTAATCTATTCTCCTCACATGGGAGGGAGTGTGTGTGAACAAACAGGGTTTGAGCATTACAGCAATTCAGGAAGATACAACATTAACATCCATCTCCAAAGCCTACCTATGAACAAACTGCAGTGAACTTCTTTCTTTCTTGAATAGTCCACGAGATACTTAGCCCTGTTGTTCTGCTGTAAAGTTCTCCAGCGCCTGCCAAACACGGGAGCATTCGCCCTGTAACACTACGTTTGTGGAGCACTGCCAGGCACTGGTCCAGCGAAACAAGAGAAATCAGGACTATGGGTTCTGAGGAGCCTGGTTTGTGTTCTCACAGATAGTGCTATGCCTTTCCATGAAGCACGAGGTGAATCTAATTTAATTAAGACGAATCTAAAGACATTTTTGTTGGCCACACAAGTTACACATCCTAGAATCTGGACACTGAAAAGAATTGGTTTGCTCCTGGCAGGGGCTTGGACTATGTCCCGTTAAGATCTTCAATGGTCCCTTCCAACAAAGCCTCTCCTATAATTTCATGATTCTCTCACAAAGTGAGGACCTCAGATCTCACACCTGGTTGGACTGACAAAAATAATGCCTTAAATATCTCTAAGGTGATATGCTGATACTGCTCTTTCCAAATTGTTTGACAAAAGCTGTAATGGCAAATATATTTTAACATGGGACTATCTAACACTATTAATGAGTTTTAAACTCATTTTTTACCCAAAATTATTTTAGTTAGTAGACATCTGCCACACTAAAATTACATAACTTTTCCTCTTTTTATTTAACTTTACATAATCAAAAACGTATAATTATTTTCCTTAATGAGATCTTGGCCACTGAATCAAAACAAACACTGAACTCGTCTTCCTGAGCAATTTCATTTGCTTTTGCTCCCTACTGTGCTAGAAATGTGCTTTGTGCTCACTCTCAATCAGTTGTCTCAACAGTTTTTCGGGTAGCACAGCATAATACAAATGTTACAGTTACAGATTAGCCATTCCTAGCTGCCATTCACTTCCCGGTTTAGAACCTTTGTCATTTACCAATCAAAATGTTTATGCACTCAATTATAACATTTCCAGGAGAGAATAAAGGCTATTTCTATTACTCCTAACAGGACTTTCAAAAAAAAAAAAAAAAAAAAAAAAAAAAAAAAAGTGATGCTGTGATATCCTAAATTTGTATTTCTCCATACCTCACTGCAGCAGAGCATCTTGCAGTGATGTGACGTTTATAGAAGTGTTACGCATGCATCCTAGAACAGAGCTCTGTAATTACAAAAGCTTTTTGGTCAAGTTGGAAAAATTGCCAAAAGATTGGTGAAAACAACCCCTGGAATCTTTAGCACCCATGATCATCACCACAGCAATCTGCCTCCTTCTGCTAAGCCACGGAGCCTTGGCCAAATGCCACATGGAAGACATCCTGCCGCTAGCTCAGCCCCAAGATGCACATTTCACCTGGGTGAAGGATCAAAAAACCCAAATGCATTGCAGAGGAAAAGTAGTACCATGCAAACAATACAAGTACTACGAGCCCAGGGCTGACCTTCAGCAAAGCACAGGCAAAAAAGAGGTTATTACCCTTCCAAACACACATACATGTGTGTTGAGAAAGGGAGGTAGGTTTTTCCCCACAGCAACCAGAGGAGAAGCCACAGAATCAGCCTCTGTTACTTTGCCCCAGAGATGCTGCCCACGGGGCTGAGGAGTGCACGCTCAGTAATTAACCCTACCGTACTGCAGCCAGCTCCTGCTGACATTCCCAGCGCCGCCAATATCAGCTGTCTAAAAAAGTGCTGCGTCTGCTCCTGGTCCAGTGCGCATTTTTGGGTGATGGAACAAGGGCACACTCTGGATTTTCATCGGCTAAAATGAGAGTAATTAATCTTAATTCTCTACTCCCTGAAAAATAGAACTTCTATTGCTTGAGGAAAACAAAGAGCTATAAGTTGTTCTGTGGCAAATTAATCTTAAAGGGGGAATCTTCCAAAGAAAATCAATAGCTTATAACAAGATTTTTTATTGTGTTTGAGCCTTGAAACTCAAGGCAGAACCAAAGGGGACTTCCAGTACCACAAGTTTGCTCTTGTTGTGTTTTGTTTTTAATCCAATGTCATCATTTGGAAAAGGGAGATTTTCACATACAAGTAATTTTAGTTATGTGGTTTCACCTTCATAGAAAAAACTAATAATATTTAATGCAGACTGCAAGATTACAGGTATTTCAGGCAGTTTAGAAGAAATCATTCTGGAAAGAAAGAATTTAATAGGGAATTATATTTTTAATCCTGCATATAGTATTCTATATCTAAGATACTTTTATTCATTTGTACCTGTTTAAAGCAGTCTGTTCCTCCATGTGAGAAACTTTGAAAATTGTCTCCTTGCATGGACAATCTTGTTTCATTCTTTCTTTTTTTTTAATTAAAAAAACTAATGAACTTAACCACAGTGCCATGGAAACAGCTTTAAAATTGATTCAGGTGCAGGGAGGAAGGATACAACTCTAACATAAAGCATGTGACAGTTCTTGGAAGAAAAAAAGTCTTCATTCAGCACTAGGTGCTTTGAGAAACAACAATGTGAGGGGAGACCTCAAACTATAGTGAAATCAGGTTTCTCAAATGCACTCTCCAAAACTGTTCAGAATCAGTCTGAGCTGTGATAAGGACAGGTGGAGTGGGGCAGAGGCATACAGACCTGCAGGAGTGGAAAAAAATGGTATGAAATCCACTTGCAGCACTGGTAAAGGATGACAAAGCTCTCTGATAACTATTTTCCTTGTAAAAGTGGAGAGATCACTGTGGGATCTGCAAAGGAAGTATCTATTCTAATTTCTAATCAGTTCAAGTGTGTTAACTTACTCCCACAACCACCTATGGACTGCCTGCAGCCAGCATGCCAGCTTTGCACAGGCTGAGTGGTGTGTTGCTGATGTTAAGAGAGGTCTCCACCGGAGCCAGGGCACTGCTGCACCCCCATACTGCTGACTGCAGCACCACGTGTCCTCCTAGAACTGCACCACGCATTAGAGTCCTT
Organism: Netta rufina; assembly: GCF_964035555.1. Classification (NCBI taxonomy): domain Eukaryota; kingdom Metazoa; phylum Chordata; class Aves; order Anseriformes; family Anatidae; genus Netta; species Netta rufina. Next base: position 4,456,806 of record NC_140143.1, on the reverse strand, counting down.
GCCATGGGTCTGAGACAGGTATCATCCTGTATGTGGCAAATATACTGTAGGCATTGTATTTCCAGAAGTCCCGCCAGTAAAAATGAGAGCTTGACATTGTCTCAGCGTTTCTTAGGGCGGAAAAAGAACGTGGTCCTTCCTTTTACCCATTTCTGCACTAAACATTTTGGTTTGTTAGATAAACCAAGCTTATCTAATCCATTGTTATTCCGGAACTTTGTGCAGAAGCAGTTCAAGTCTAAAGCAGACTTCATCCCTTATTTCCTCAGTAATTCACAAGAGAGTCTGCAATGTCTCTGTGCTATACAATAAATGCTGTAATTCTTCACAAGACCTTTAGAAAACTTACTGCATTCGTCCTGCTTCCTAGCTGTCAGAATTTAGTAATGACTTCATTGGCTACTTTGACATTTTTACTTTTTTGTTCCATTTTGGTTTGTTTGCCTTAAAAAATGCCTACTGTGTGATTTGTAAAAAGGTCAACCAACAGTTCCCAATCCAATGAGGACAGAAGTAACCAAAATTAACACATGCTAGCAGTAATCTTGACCCTTACCTTATTATTATTTTTTTTGTCTGTGAGCCATTAGTTGTAAATAATAAAGCTATGTGCCAAAGACCTAATCTTATTAACACAAATATTCTCTTTTCTTTCTGAATTTCCACTGCCCTTTTTGCATCAGTGCCCAAGTGCTAAAACTGCATTATTGAGGGATTGGGACAGGGGGCAAACAAGTCTTGAGGGATTTTTACATTAGGAAATCCTTCCTATAAGATCTGATTCTGAGTAACTGGCATATAACATATGAAAAATACATTTTACAGTCAGGGCAGAGCATAGGAAGTAGAACTGTCTGAATACTCCCAGAGTTTGCAGGCATCATTTTTTCCTCAACTTGTCATAGACTGAGATAATAATGGTGTAGGTTACAAATAACTTGGGATGCTGTTATCATTCCGATCACTTCTAGCATACATGATGGTGAACATATCTGGATAGCAAGGCTTTGTCTTTGTAATTTGAACATACATTGCAGATTATATAGGGAGGTCATTCTTCTCGAGAAATCATTGCAGTTGTATTCTGCTTTACAGTAGTGATGCTCCAGATATCACATTCATCCAAAAGGCAAAATCACCAGTGTTGTCACTAGATGACAGTTCAGTGGGTTTGGATTTTGTGGTGTTTTTTTTGTTGTTGTTGTTGTTGTTGTTGTTGTTGATTAGTTGGTTGTATACAGGAAGAAGTTTCTTCCTCATCACAAACATGGAAAGCCCTATATGGTAATATTTCTTTGCTACAAGCATTAGTCTTTGGCCATCGACTACCAGATTTAAATCGAGTCTACAGATTACATTGGACCAACAATCTGGTTTACACCAGTAGATGGAAAACGTACCTGGTTTTTAAATACATGCATCAGGCTGCTGTGATTCTGAATGAACAGAACAATGACCTTTCTTTTCTAATGGACATCTGAAAACTAGATAATGTATCTGCAGGCTAAGTAAAGCTAAATAGTCTTTCAATTTCTTAGAAGTACTTATCTGCCTCACATGAGTTCATTAAAGTTGGTCAGCTCAAAAAAAAAAAAAAACTACTAATTGCAATGTATACTGTAACTGTTTCCAGTGGTCTCAGAAAAAAAGTGAAAATAGCATTGTTCTGGGTAATGTATTTCTACTCAGAGAGAGAGATGAACTATACCTTCATAAACTAAAATACATGTTCTGATGAATTCCAGCAAATTATAAAGCTAACAAGCAGAAGGGAAGCTGTAGGAGCTAAGGAGAACCTGGTTAACTATAATACAGTAAGCACCTAACTGTAGGAGCTTTTGTAACCAAGTTTGTAGAATCTGTAGCCAATGAATATTAGTATTTTGAATTCTGCAAGTACTGCTTTAAACAGTTCCAACCCTGCATCCCATATGTTTCTACAAATATATCAACCCCTGACTCCCCTGTGTTTGGCTTGAGGCTGAAAAGTACGGATTACTTGATGCCTATGGCAAGTGCTGTTGCAATGGGGAAATGATGTCAACCCCTGCAGTGCAATTCATAACTTGATGTGGGTAAACTCACTTACTGGCAATTTAGAAGAAAACATGTTGGTGCTGTGCCAGTTGAAGCCAGATGGTAACTGAAATTATTAAAATCATGCATGCTGCAAATCTCTGAAAAATTGCACTGTTACAAAATATCCTGAACGTAGATGGGATCCTAATACAAACCAAGTGGTGTACATAGAGTATTTGCAAACAGCGTATGGAATGATTTACTACTGTTTAATTGTAATATTTCCCTTCTCTGTTTTCTAGGTTCAACTAATCCACTACAACCATGAGCTGTACACAAATGTCACAGAAGCTGCAAAGAGTCCTAATGGGTTGGTGGTAGTTTCCATATTTATGAAAGTAAGTATTTAACATTATCAACACCTACAGCAGGCAATGTACATTTCCCACAAACAGCAAATCTAGGACCTGGACTCCTCATTAAATTACTGCAGTGCCTGGGGGCTCTGATCTAGAACCCTGAGACAGCATCACCCTAGGAACTGAACACACAATCCCTGCTCAAAAGCACTTTCAAAGTAACGTAAGGAAAATGAAAAGGTATAAGGGATAACATTGAAAGAAAAAAACTAATATCATAAACATCATTCATAACAGCTGAGTGGCTCTGACTGAAGTTACTGATTCCACAAGTTCGGTATTCTTTACGAAACATGAATTATACAATTACAAGTAAGCATCTCATAATAGACTGGGGTCCTATGATAGAGGAAAGGGACAAAGCCCAGCTACATTGGCAGAAAAGGCATGTTTCTCTGAAGGTTTTGACACTGTACATTTTTCTCTTCTGCAGGTATCTGAATCATCAAATCCATTTCTAAATCGTATGCTTAACAGAGACACTATAACAAGAATAACGTATAAAAGTAAGTCTTTTCATTTACGTTAACTAACAGCTCTGTGCTTTTAGTATCAGATATCGTATTTAGTGATCCACTGAAGTAAGAGGCTCTTCATTACGGGAAAAAATCACAAAGCTTGTATCACCAGTGACTCTGTGATAAACTTGGGAACTTGAAGAAATCCAAGGTCATCAGTTCATGGAGGGAATTTTGAACTTCAAAGCCTATTTTATGTTTGAACAAGCAATAAAGTAATGAAATTATATTTAACAAATATATATGCACACTATACTCACAGAATACTCAGGAGAAACTGCTTACTGTTAGCAGCAAAAATAACATGCAAAGCAACATGGATTATTTCAAATCAAATTATGTCAAGATGCTGCATCATTACCTATTTTAACATGCAACTGTGGATTTAATACTCATTAACACTTTCATTTTGTTCAGAAAAATGTCATCTCTATTTAACTATTGCTGCACATAATGGATATATAAAGAGGTCATCAACATAGCATATATATTTGTTGTATTCACATTTAGAAAGCCTTCAACTGATAATGCTCAATAATTCCATGTTAGTATATTAAATGTGGAAAACTGGAGCTTAAATGTCAGTGAAAATTAGGGTAATTTAGAAAAAGTCATGAAAAATACATAGATCTCAATGGAACAAATCAAACCTTTTCTCCTGAAAACCTTATTCCCTTTGTCAAATATTCACTTGAATTCCAAGCAGCCATTAAGTTAATAAGCTAAATGATACAGTAAAAGTACACAGCAAAATAAGCAAATAAAAATATTATAAAACTCTGCCATGTCTACAAAGAGTAGGACAAAGTTGTTCATAACTAGAATTAGACTGGATGTCAGGACTGCAGGATTTAGTTCCCAGCTCTATCAGTCTGTACACAGTTTACGTCTTCATATCTGAACCTCCAGAGAACTCAAAAAATTCCATTTAATTTCCACAAAAGTCCCTGAACTCGGTATGATGGAAGTGTTTGGATAGGTTTCTGCACACCTCCCTCAAGTATGCAGTCAGGTTTCTTTGCCTGGACTCTATCTTTTCCAATCCCTGCAAAACTAAGATTACAATCCTACAATGTAAAGAAAAAAATATGTATTAGAAACCTATGTAGAGTGAAAGCTCAGAATTTTACCCACTAATTCCTGAGCAAAAGAACAGCAGAAAGACTGAATCTTGCCTCATGATACAGAATTTGAGGAACGGAGCAAACCTAACTCCATTCTGAAGCAGGCAGTTCCATGCCCTCTACTATAAACACGCATTTCTTCCCATTTAATTGTATCTAATTTCGCCTTCCATTTAACAAACCTTGGTACGTCTTTTTGAAAATAAGAGGCTGCTATTACGATAAAGCTCTTTTCTCCACAATACCTACAGGAAGGAATGTGACAGAGGATTCTCCTGAGAACATTTTTTTCCAGATTGTTGTAGCTGCATGAAGTGTTTTCTTCTCTGCATAGAAGCAGCAGGAGATTAGCCCAGATTTTAGACTACCAGTCTTGATTTCTTACTAAAAAAAAAAAAACACACCCTAATACTGTTCTGTAAGAGCTTCTTGCCTGACAGCGCTGCTGCGGGGAGGGATAGGGAAAACCATGGTCAAGGCTGTAAGTGCTTTTTAAGGCTCTTACATAATTATGTATTCCTGGCTTTTTCCTGTGGAGCAGCCAGAAGATCTGACAGAGGACCACTGAGAAAGCTACTTTCCCCATGTACACACACACAGACCTGCCAGGTCTTACACACTGAGCAAGAGAAGGCTCCTGCCTCATCTTTCTCTTCACAGCAACCCTATCTCATTCATCTACACGGTTACCACAGCTTTTCTTGTGCTCCTGGGCTACACATGCTCCAAGAGCTAGCCTGCAGAACAAAGACTGGACAACTCATGGTGGTTCAGAGCAGAGGAGAGGCCACAGGCATGGATATGACACCCCACAGGGCTGGAAGGAACCAGCAGCACCTTTCCTTTGCTGCATGAATGAGTGTGCAACCATCATCCCCACAAGCATGCAAGCACATCTCTTCCACTGCAAAATATTTTCTTTTTGTGCTGCATTTATAAGCAGCCGCACCTTCACACTGGAACTGGTTGCATCCTAACAGCTTTCCTTGGTTGCTTTGTCTCTCTAAAAGAAAATGCAATTCCAATCACACAATTTTGGTTTGCTAAATTTCACATTGAGATGAATGCGTAACAGATTGCTAAATCCAAGTGTACTGGAACTGCTCTAATTCCTAACCACTTACCACTAACAGGTGTGTCTTAAAGGGAAAACTTAGGTGGATACAACAGAGACCCCATTCTGCAGAGCACTGGGTTACTTACTGTAGTAACAAGTATTGACTGGGAGCTTTTTCGTGCAAATTGGGAACGTGAGAGTGTGTCGTGGTTCCGCTCGAGTGGGCAGCCGAGCTCCACCACAGCCGCTCTCTCACTCCCCCTCCTCAAAGAGGAATGGGGAGAAAATATGTGAAAAGGACTCAAGGATTGAGATAAGGACGAGAAAATCACGCAATAATTATTGTAACGGGCAAAACAGACTCGGCATAAGGAGATAGTAAGATTTATTGCCTACAACTAACAAGCGAGAGAAGTGAGAAAACAAAGGAAAAAAAAACAAAAGCACCTTCCCCCCATCCACCCTCTTCCACCTCCTCCCCCCGAGCGGCGCAGGGGAACGGGGAATGGGGGTTATGGTCAGTCTACAGCACTTCTTCTCTGCCGCTCCTTCTCGGTCACTCTCGTCCCCTGTGCTGTGGGGTCCCACCCACGGGATGCAGTCCTTGATGAACTGATCCGGCGTGGGCTTCCCACAGGCAGCAGCTCTTCCAGAACTGCTCCAGATATGGGTCCGTACCACGGGGTCCATCCCTCAGGAGAAAACTGCTCCAACCTGGCTCCCCTACGGGCAGCAGCTCCTGCCAGATCACCTGCTCCTGCGTGGGCTCCTCTCCACGGGCTACAGGTCCGGCCCAGAATCTGCTCCGGCAGGGGTCTTCCACAGGCGGCAGCCTCCATCGGTGCAGGGCCACCTGCTCCACCGTGGTCTCCTCCACGGGCTGCAGCGTGGAACCCTGCTCCACCGTGGTACTCCATGGGCTGCAGGGGGACATCCTGCTTCACCATGGTCCTCACCACAGGCCGCAGGGGACTTCTGCTCCGGCGCCTGGAGCACCTCTCCCCCTCCTTCTACACTGACCTTGGCGCAAGGCTGTTCCTCGCTCCTCTCACTCTCCCGGCTGCTGTGTGGCGCAGCGTTTTTTCCCTGTCTTAAATATGCTCTCACAGAGGCGAAAAACAACATCGCTTATTGGCTCGGATCTGGAAAACAATGGGGCCCTTCCCAAACATGGGGCAGCTTCTAGATCTTTCTCACAGAAACCACCCCTATGGCTCCCTGCTACCAAAACCTTGCCACGTAAACCCACTACAGAGTGTTATCAAAAGTAATTTTGTAGTTGTCTTGTGTGATGGATTATAGCATCATTGCTGAAAACTAATTTTACTTCTTACGTTGCAAGGATTTCTGTTCTGCTTTTAGCAGCTGGAGGTTTTTAGGTTGTGGTTTAGGGGTGCACTCCTGAAGGCAATACGCAGCAGGCTCCATAGGGGTGCGGAGAAAATGGTAAGCAGAGAATAGCTTTGGAGTCAGGACAGGTAATAACATAACTAAAGTTGCATGGTTTTTGCTGATATTTTTTTTCTTTTAAAATAACAGCAAAAAAATGAGGGTCTATGCTGCATGAAATTTCCATGGGCAATGTAGATTGAAAGTGGAATTTCTACTCTCAGATAATTAATGGTTACAGTGAGGTAAAGTGGACCCCAAGGAACTTTTAAGCAGGTTTCAAATGCTTATTTTATTCTGTGATCACACCACTTTGAACTAGTTGAAACGAGGATTCTTTCAAACAGACTTTGCTCAGAAGCTATATGAATCTCTCCGAAGAAAACCTGCTTTAATATTCTACTTCAAGTGTGATATTGGAGAGGATAAGTTACCGTTCTTTCAGAACAGTGGTAAGCAAACACTGGGCATAGCTGAAGAGCAGTAACAATTTACCTTCCCCAAACTCTTCATTGAAATTTGGGCTTATCCTTCTCCACTAAAATACTCACGCATAGCCAGCTAGACAGAAGAGCTCTAAAATTTTGAATTTCCTCAAACTCAATCTTCAGCTACGTTATAGATAACAAGTGAACAGTATTCCAATTTTAACAGATTATTCCGAAAAAGCCTAAGATCCAGATATCTGGAGATATGACTCCTAATTTCTCAAGGTTCACGTTTCAGTGGGTTGCCAGAAGGACTGAGCTCCCACAGCTCCTGTCACGAGCAGTAAAAGCTCAGCTGTCTGAAACCAGGCCCCAGGGGACCAACCTTGGGCATTCAAGGCAGTCGCTGCTACTCTCAGCCTGGGTCTGTGCGACTTGTGCAGGCTGGTAAATGGAGAAACTCTGATGCAGAGTTCAATAACTGCGGATCTCTACATTCCTTACCCTTTATTCTGTTTAGTGTCCCTTTCTGAATTATCCTATGAACTTAGGAATCAAATAGGGAATATATTAACTGAATGACAGCAACCCCAGAAGTACTGGTGTTTTAAACAGAACACACGTTTTTGCTATGAAAGCAAACCCCACACACCTGTTACAAATCTAGGGATAAAAGAGGATTTCTATTATTTGCTAAGAAAGTTGTCAGAGGCCTTTATGTAAATGAAATTGAAATCTAATGAAATGTAGTTTGTATAAGAAGAGTTCATGAGTTCAGGAATCACCCCAAGGCACAAGCAAATCAAGATAAACAGTGTGGGCTGTGGAGAGGAATGATGCTGAGAATCTAGTAAAGGCTGAGCAGGTTTAGTAAAGGAGGTTTATTACTGTCAAGCTATCACCCCACTGTTTTCAACCATCTTGAACCACAAACTTCCAGGAAATATCAAAAAAAAAAAAAAAAAAAAAAAAAAAAAAAAAAAGACAACACACTGAAGTGTTGCAGCCTAGTATTAATACAACTCCCCCAGTTCTGCTTCAGTTCCAGTACAGGAAATTTTTATTAAGATGTTGGGAAAGGAAAAGAGCAGAGCTCTTCATGTGAAAAGCGATAACCAAATGTTTGTTCTGTAATCTTCTCAGGCCATTCCCAGGGAGATTTCTGACTTCTGCTGGGAATATAACCCCCATACAGGGATGAATGAGTACCACTTTTACTTAGCCAAACTCATTTCATTCACACACATTTTTCTTTTTCCTTAAGTGATACTTTCTTCTTCGGTTTCCCTTTAATTTCACCTGATGGATTTTGACATCTGGTATAATCCACTGACTCTCCTTAAACACCCTCCAAGTGAACACAGAGGCAATTAATCAGATTTGATGCAGCTCTACTGCAGGAAACTGGTGGGGAAGATGGCTAACACAAGGAGCACAGTACATTTTGCAGGTCCTCAGCATGCAAACAAGGTAACCTAGCAGCTAATCCAAAAATCAGTAAGGCAAAGAGAGAAAACCACCTCTCCTGATCTTCAGGGCACTGGCATACATTGGACTTGCCTGAATGAGCAGGACCACCATGCCCCACACTGCTCCCATGCTGTTACCTACCATATTCCACCCTGGAGTGCTATGATATTCTGAGAATGACTAAACACACTAAATCCACAGGCAAAAGTTAGAAGCCCCCATCAAAATACTCAATTACATTTTCCATTAATGCTCTGCAAAGCAACTCCAAAATCCCCATGATTACCTGCACTAATGCCAGCAGTAAATCTGCTTCTGTACCTTGCTTTCAATAAGTAGACCTATTGCTAATAATCTGTGCACTTTTCTGAATACAAATTAGTCAACTAGAATGTAACATGCACCAAAAATACATATCATCAATCTGCATTAATCTTTAGTTAGCTTTCCATCCCCATGTAAATATTTCAGGGCAAATTGTACCTTACTTAAATCATTTTAGTCCAACTGAAGTCAATATGGATATGACAAAGCAGATTTGGTTCTCAGAGTTTGAAACCATCTATTCAGACTGACTCCGTGCCATTTGGAGTTAACACACCAGTCTCCGTGCCTCATAAATAATGAACAGGATGTTCGTGTGGGGAAGGGAAAGAAGCGTGATGACTCATGGAAAACAGGCACTGGCTTGAAAAAAAGCATTCATTCTCTTCTCATGTAATTCTAGAAAAATTACTGCTGCAGTGCAAATAATGTTTTTAATGAATAGGACACAGGTGTATTCAGTCATCTCTAGCTGTTAAAATGTAAGAGCATTTTGGCTCTGCAGTACCATAGCAATACTTCTGTACTTCCATCTGGAAAATTTGGGATTTAAAACCAGACTTGATAACCAAGGCCATGGAACAGTAAAGGCTAAGCACATTAACAAAGGTGCCAGTCACCTGTAAGACACAATCAGTACTTTCCCCTTTATGTGGGCATCCAGCTATATGGCACGGCAACTACCCTGAAGCGCAGGAAGGTGGCAGAGGGCTGTACTGCTAATAAACTTGAAATGACGTGCCTAGAGTATCTTTCCTAAAACAACAAATGCATTTTAAACACAAAATAGCTGTAAGGCACTGGCCAACATGATGCAAATATTACACTCTCACCTTTACACTTGAACTGATGCTGTAGTCACAGATACGTATAGCCTGTAAGGCTGCAGCATGTCAACGACACTATGTCAAAATAAAAAAGTCACTTTTGTTTTGCCTCTGTACTTGGATTTTTCTTTTGCCCAACGCAGTACAGAGTCCTTTTTGTTCCTCCATTAGATAGTTTGAGACAAGCATTTTGCTCATCTAAGCTTTGTCCTTCATCTATATGTTAAATTCCAGTTAAATTTCTATTTTCTTTTTCATTCTTACATGCTTCCTTGATCATATTTCTTTCCTTGCTTCCATTTACAATCTTCTTTTCCCAATAGCCAAGGAATTGTTTATCAGCTTTTTTTTTAAATGAAAAATAAAAACTGTTTAAATCTACAGTGACTAGCACATTAAGAACACCAGTGAATCCAGCAGGAATGCCTAAATTATTGACACTGACTGAAAATATGGACTTGAAACATTTCTCTTTAGTCTAAGCAGTAATCTACTTCATTTTTACATCCTTGTCTTCAATTAAAATCAATGCCAGCTTCTCCTGTGTCTTGAAAGGGGAACTGCCTAAAAAGGCAGCCTTCCTTGCCCACATTTCAGTGCTTGTTCTGCAAATAAGCCATATTGAACACTACATGCAAGTGAAAGCATGCAGAGATCGCACAGCATTACTACTTGTAACCAGTCCAGCTTTCTCGGAGAGGCACGGTAGCAGTAGCATATCAGAAGTTAAGCATGTTTATCCCCGAGTATTTCTTATTAAGGAACTCCTACAGATGAAGATTTGGCAGGAAAATCTGAGATCCAGCTTTGATAGCACTGCCAAAAATATTATAGGCCAGCGTTACACAAGGGAAATAATGTGCGTAGCATAACAAAGACTGAGGAATTTTGATGATTTAACAGATATATCCCTATCTCATTATATTTTGGTAGATGCCCACAGAGTGAATTCTGTTGCAGAGGGATACCTCATTCATTCCCCGAGTGGCATATGAAGGAAGCAGGGACCCTAGTAGCTTTCCAGCATACTTTTCCACCCTGATTTTAGCATTCTGAGTGAGCTAGCACCGCATCCGCCCCCCAGCGCACACACGAAAGGCAACCAGGCTTCATTGAACATCTTTATTATCATGCATTAACCTCAACTTCCTCCTGTGGCAGAAAGGCAATGAAGTTTTAACACTCTTGGCCTTCCCAAAGCCTTGCTGAACAAAAACTGTAAAGCACTCCAAAGTATGGTGAGTCTTCTCCAAAGACTGCTGCATCTAAATCAATAACTTCAAGAAGGATTTAACTCCAGTTCCTAAAGGAGGTTCAGAGTTACACTGTGAATGCTTGTGCGAAGTGCCACAGAGGGTGTGCTGGGCATCTAAGAGTAGGATTCAACCCAAGCAGGATGACAGAATTCGTGGGACTTGTTCTTGTCCAATGCTCTCCGGAGCATTCAGAATTGTGTTTCATGTATCATTAAACTGATGATGATATTTTGAAGTAAGAACTGTAAATACTTTTTCCTCCCCCCTCAAATCTATTGTTATATCTTTATTTTCCTCTCTTTATTCTCCAGACGATGCATACTTACTACAGGGGCTTAATATTGAGGAACTTTATCCAGAGACCTCTAGTTTCATTACATACGATGGGTCAATGACAATTCCACCCTGCTATGAAACAGCAAGTTGGATAATAATGAACAAACCTGTCTACATAACAAGGATGCAGGTAAAAATTACTTAATTTTAATTTAAAAATTACTTAATCTAGTCTAGATATAAAGAATATTTTAAACATAAGTCTATGGCTTTATGTATAAAATTAGATTCCACCCTTTGCTGCATGGATCTCTGCTTGCAACTTCTACAGATTGCAAAAGCAAGGAAGAGTCTTTTGGCAAATAAAAATCTTCACTATTTAGAGCTACCTAAATATCTGTACAAGCACCCACTTTGAGGTGAGCCCTGCTTTCAGCAAGGGTTTGAACCAAATGGTCTCCTGATAAGTTACAATTCTGTGAATAAACACATGAGGATTCTAAAACAAATAGAGCAGTGTTGTACAAAAATAACTGCCATTACAAAGGGTAACCTGGACCATTCTAAGGTCAGAAAAAAACAGCCAAATCATGAGTGACAGTTGTGTTTACACACGTCAATAGCATGTTGATGTGAGAGATCCAGTACATGGGGCTGTCTAGAAAAAACCCTCAGCCAGTATTTCCTACTACAGAATAAGACAGCAGGATAGAAATTGCGAGTATCTGCAGAAAAGCCAGATTGACAAATTGACGACCCTAGCAGAAAGGGGACAAATAAATTATGCAAAAGGAATACAATTCAATTCATAGTCAAAATTACACTGCTGCGGAAACACACCAGTGGAAAAGCCATGAAGACTGCATTTCTGTATGACTTGCTCACAATCCAGGGCCTAACATCAGAAAACCACCAAATCAGCACCAATTGCATGCTGCCCCAGAGCTTCCATCAATGAGTTGCCTGCAGAACAGTGAGCTGAGCTTAAGTCTGTTTCTCTTACATACTAGAATCCCAAAGGAACCCTTGAACCACAATCTGCCCGTCCCAAGCTCACAAGGGTTGAAACTTGGCCTGAGAAGTGAAGTGAGGGAAAATAAAAGAACTATGATATCTTTAGATTTGAAGTATTATCAGTGTAAACAAGATGCCTTTACGAAGTCCAAGAGATGTTTTATTGTTATGATATTCTCTCTGCCCACTTCTGTCTAGATGCAGAGAAAGCACTTTCTTTTCTAAATGAGTAGAGTAATTTGGAAGAATAACACGGTTGAACAAAGACAGACCCATGCTGTGCATTCTGAACTTTTCCAACAGGGAACCTGAACAATTTCCTACGTGAAACATTTTTAGTTACATTACTGTACAAAACAGAGTATTTCGGGAGCCTACACCAGTCATGACGCTTGCTCCTTGTCATGGCTTACTGGTTAGTTACATCTTCAACGTTAGTGCTGCAAACTGATTTCATGGAATACTTACTAATTATTGTGTACTCAGACTGAAAAGCTAATTCACAGCTCGCGTTTTCCCTGCAAGCTGCTAACGATTATCAGTATGTAAAATGAAGCTACTGGATTTCTTAAATTAAGTGTTTGTGGGGTTTTTTAGTTACCAGCTAGAGGAAAGCATCAACTCACTGCCTCTTAAATATTCAAACTACACATGGATATAGAAAATATATTTAATATTTTTTAACCAAAATATTTTAGTTGTTTTTTTTTTGTTGTTGTTGTTGTTTGTTTGTTTGTTTTTAACAAATTGCAGGGGGAATTATTTTTTTTTTCTAGTGTCCTACACAAAGCATGAAAGGGTTTGACTTGAACCAATGAACATGCTTGTGGTACAGTTGCACCATGTGTACAACAACCATTGCTGTCTGCTTGTAGTTTGCATTTATCACGGCTGGACAACCTGGAAATCCTGGGTGATCCAGTAATTCCCTCTCTATTGATCTGTGAAACCATCTCAAAAGAAAGCCAAAGTAACTAGAAAAAGTGTATACGTATCCCACAGACTATCAAAAAACACTTTTGTCAAAGGAGAGAGGATCTGTTTTTTAACATCATTAATTTCAGAAGCTCAGCAATATGACTTTCAGTTACCCTTTCCATCCTGACTGGATGTATGGCCATATACAGCTCTTGAGCATCAGCATCTGAAACTGTGTCTTCTCAGCTGGAAGCTACACTAATAGCTACTGAACTTCTAGGAAATTCTCTTGTCATTCATCAATGCAGCACTCCAGATAGCAGAGTATGGATAGCATCCAGTACTCTACTCCATTTGTTTCCTGCTCAGACAAGGACACCTCACACCGTTTGCATTTACTCCACACAAAACTAGCCACTTCTGGTTCAAATGGGGCTTAGAAACAGAGGACCGCAGAAGGAAGTTTTACTTCGAGTTGACTCTTTCAGCCCACCTATGATTACAAATCACTGAAACTGTTTAACTTGGATTTATTAGGTAGCTGATTTAATAGTGTTTTATGTTGTTTACTTACAGGAAAGACCAGCACTAAAAATCCTTGCTTTGTATTTTGTATAGATGCATTCTTTACGACTGCTAAGCCAGAATCAGCCATCACAGATATTTCTGAGCATGAGCGACAATTTCAGACCAGTCCAGCCTCTCAACAATCGATGTATCCGAACCAATATCAACTTTAGTTTACAGGGAAAAGATTGCCCAAACAATAGAGCACAGAAACTACAGTATAGAGGTACGTTCCACCTCCAGAATAACCCTTTCTATGCTTACACTGAGGTCTCTTCTTCGCAAAATCCAAGTGTGTAACAAAGCATAAAGATAAACACAAATGAAACTCCAGATCTTGTGGGAGTAGCAGTATGAGTCAAACATTGCATATTTGACATTGAAGAGGAAATTTGCCCAGAAACATCCAGGAAAAGCCATGACAAAAAGCAGCTGGGGACGTCTGGTATTTTTCAACAGCAGATGTGACAGGCCTTCAGCTTTCTAGCTTCATTTTAAAGTCTTACAAAGAGCATTTTGTTCTGTTACCTACTTGGAAAGAGAACAGGGGATGAGCTAGTCTTGATGCCAACTGATCCCACACAAAAGAATAAATTTCACTTTGGAGGTGCACCCCCATAATGCGCACCCAGATTGGAAAGCTTTGTATTACACAGTTGACACTAAATAAATGAACCAACTCAGTCACCTGCTGGTAACACCTTACGCTGCCACAGCTGGGGGCTCTCAACTGATCATCCTATGCATCTTTCAGCCTATGCACATAAACTTTTATTACCTGCAATAACAGTGTAAAAGTTCCTTCTTGCCAATAACTGCAAGGCTGGTGACTGTGTTGCAGTGCTACAAAGAAACTGTCATTCAGATGCAATACTTTTTCCAAGAAAAGGAGGAAAACAAGTCTCCTGGCTTTTTCTGGATGTGTTTAATTTCTAGAAGAGCATTAGATCTAGCCAGTTTCATATGTGGGGTTTATTAAAGCATAACTGTTTTTGTTTCTCTTTCCTTTCAGTAAATGAATGGCTCCTCAAGTAAGACAGAGCAGGCAGAACCCATAACCTCAGTGGAATGCTACTACTGTGAATTGACATAATCTAGAATGCACCCAACCTCACTCTCTCTTTGGGTTCGCGGCAGCATGTGCAAGCATGCTGTAGGAAAAAAGCTGCCATGTTGGAAACTCAACTAAAAATTCATTCATATGATCGGTGGTAATTTTAAAAAAAGTAAAAAGACAATATTACAGTAAATGTGATTACAATTTTGATACAGTTTTCCTGAACTAATTTAGCTTCACAAAAAAAAAAAAAAAAAGACTTTTCAGCCTTTGTATATATGAAATTCTTCCTCCTTTCCCCTCTCCCTCAAAATAAAAGAAAAAAAGAAAAAAGGTGGCTCGGTGCAGCATCAAAGTGGAGTTGTGTTCTGTGTGCCAAGTAATCCTTGGAAAGCTCTCATTATTTCACAATCATTAATGGATACTGACAAGACAGAACAAGAAGACTGTAGAGGAAACTTATTTCTAGATTATGATCCTTCTGTTCATTTAATTAAAAAGGGACAGACTTTGAGAGATAAGTATTGTAAATATATCACTGCAGAATATAAAGGAAATTGAAATATTTCCCTCTTTGTCACATATCTGTAGTAGGATTTGCCAAAATCAGAATTGATCCATTTTCTGTTTCTTGTTTTACAACAGGTCATACGTTGTGTTGGTTACTATTAACAACTCAATAAATGTGTTTAACAAATTAATTTAGTAAACTTGCTTTGGTTTATTTTCTTTCTGAAATAAGCCTCTAAATATTTGTGGCTGCACTGTTTGTGAGATTCTTTGTTTTTCTTTCTTTAAAAAAAAAAAAAAGAAAAAATCATTTATTTGTTTGCAGCCAAGTAAAGTGAGTTAATGGCAATCGCAAATGCAGTTAAAGCCAGCATTACTTTGACTGCGCTGTATGGTCCATCATTAACAGGAGTCAGGCCAGGCTCAGAAGCAGATTGCAGCAGAAACATCTCAGTTTCAAATTGCCATTTTCCCTGTTCAGTCCATTATTGGGACAAATTCAACCCTGTAAATTGGTAGTGGAAAGGAATATATTTTCTTTACAGATAAAGCAGGAGCTGACCAAGTAAAAGGGAATGCCTTTTTTCTTGTTTATAATGGTCATTCACTGTGTTTGGTTACTGTCAAGAACTCAATAAATGTGTTTAACAAGTTCACATAATGCATGTTTGGCCTTCTTGCACATTACGAAGTTTTGAATTGTTTATTTCTCTGGAGAGTGGGCAGACCTCATGCTATCATGGCTATCCAGTTCCTAACACTCCCTTTGCAACACATGATGACTGTAGAAATTCACAGAAAAGATGATGAAGCTAAAAAGGACCAAGCAGGGACTATGAAGTATTTGTACAAAATTGAAAAATACGTCCTATGAGAAGTTTGAGGGGACTGGACCGCTGTAAAGAACTTAGAGGCCCAGTCTGTGTTGCAGCTTTAACATACCCAAACACACCATCTCATCTTTGGCCAAAGAGAACAGTGTGGACAGCATCAGACTGGAAACTGAGTTTGTTGCAGACAGCCGTTTGGAAAGATTGCAGCGTGTGAGCTGGAAACTGTATGATTTCATGAGTGACATGAAAGGGAGAGATATCAGGAAAGCGAGTACATGTACGGGTTGGTAGCCACAGGACTCCCAAAGTAGGCACACTGATGTACGGGGAAGCCTGTAAGGAACCTGAAGCTGTCAACAACTGAATTGCTCAGTGAAAGCTGCAGCAGAATTACTGCTGGAAGGGTGGTGGTCAGCCCAGGGGGAAATGACACACTGATGCCTTATTTGTAGCAGGGGTTGGGGCTGATGACCCTGGTCCAGGATCCTATTAGCACATATATAGTACCCAATCCCTAACTTTCTTCAGTTTGAGCATTTCAAAATGCTTGCATGTATCAGCTTAACACTGCAGGGATCTGAACAATCTACAACACAACCACAGAAGTGCCACACGGTCACCATTAGACTGCAGGTTAACACTGTCAAATTCTGCAGCTGAGAAAGCAAAAGTTACTGACTTAGATTTACATAGCTAATAAAACTAAGTATATCACAAGTCTCACACATTTAATATTTTTTTAGATGCCACAGTGATCTTGAATTTAATTTTTAAATTTGTGGTATTCAGATTGTTTCCAAAACATTTTTTTTTTTTTTTTTTTTTTTTTTTATTTTTAAAGCTGCTTGTAGGATTATTAAGAGTAGAGCAAACTTACTGAGAGTACAGTCTAGAATGGCTCAATCTATATTTTCTGGACAAATAGCTGGCAATTGTTGATCCAAGTTTGTCAGTGACAGAAGGTAGGGAAGATAAGCCTGGCCTCCATTATGAAACTTTTATTAAGTAATAAAACTTATGTGCTATTTTACTGAAAGCTGGTTGAAGGGATTTAAGAGTAGGGAGAGATATGATAGAAGAGACTAGTCCTAGGAAGGAGTCATGCTGTGCTTTGGATTAGGTGAGGCTGCAATACAGAAACCCTGCAAATAGAGAAACGTGGCAGTCATACCAGGACACTGCAAATACGTTTGTCAACATTTCCAAGTCCATTTTGTGAACCAATAAACTCCATCTTGGTGTGATTTGTTTGGGTTTTTGTTCTAGTAACAGATTGCAGTAGAAATAGACCAAACCAAAGCTTAGAATCAAGCATCTTGTACACCCATTTGTACACCCATTGTACACCCAAACATTTAAGCGGTGGTCATATCCAGACATCTGATTTCCAGCATTTCAAACTGGGCACTTTCCTCTGTGTCAGGAGACACCAGGCGTCCAAAGGAAGCCACACAAAGCCTATCACAAAGCCTTTAAGCAAAAAGATAAAGCATCATTAACAAACAGCAGGCACAGACGATCTTCTGGTAATCAGTCTATGCAGCACATGCAAGTAGCAACCTCTGACTTCAGTCTTTTCTGTCCATGGTACTCACAAGAAGTCTGGCTGTAAACAAAGCCCAAACTCAGTATTTTGTGGTAAGAACTGAATTTGTGCTGTTGTGGCCTCCATACCATCCCTGCCTGAGCTGCTCAGATCACAAACAGGATTCCTCACTTGTGAAAAGGCTCAGAGCAGGCACAAACCTGACAAGGAACATCAACCTGACAGTGGGTGTGCAAGCAACCACCACCACAAGCAGGACCACGTTGCCAAGCTGTGATGGTGACATTAAGAACATAACACTGAGAGGGAATGCTCAAGTTTGATCTTCTGCTGTCACAGACTGTAATATCTAGCTAGGTACCAAACTTAGAACTTATTTAAAGATAATAAAAAAAAAGAGGAAATTCAAATTTACAGTTCTGAAAAAGCCTCCGTTTCAAGTAGTGTTCAAAAAAAAAGTGTAATAGCTAGCCAAGTTTGATAAGCTTAGTTGTTCCTCTAATTGAAAAACAAAAAATTACTTCTATACAAAAAATAACAACAAATACATAGGACCTGTGTAATGAAGGCAGGAAAAATCATTCAGTATAACTGTACCTATAGATACCGTGCATTTCTGTCCTGCCATTCTGTTCCAGCCTTGAAAGCTGAAGCAGCAAGTAGGGGCTGAAAGCTGAAGCAGCAAGTAGGGGCTGAAAGCTGAAGCAGCAAGGGTCTGCCTGGAAGTTTCAGAATGAAACAAACTCCTTTGAATCAAAAGCCACCCTTTCTCAACATTTAAAACCTCTCACTTTTCTATAAAGTATATACCCTGAAAGATGGGGCAAGGTGCTGAACACTGAGACCCAAAACCAAGCTTCTGGCTGCCCCCAGCAAGCCTAGGAACAATGACCCTTGGATGTGTGCAAGGCTGTCCTCCCCTATATGGATCCAGAAACTCAGACAAAAAGGTAAATTGGCCAACAAAAATCAGAAGAACTTAAAAATCATGCAAATTTCTGTTATAATGAATAGCACTGCTTTCCGGGTATTCATACACAGATCCATACCATGGCCTTAAGAAATGTCATTTAACAAGTGTTGCTTGGATGACATTAGTTCGTCAGGCACCTGAGAAACTGGGGGAGCCTGGTGGAAAAATGGGCTGCCAGCAGCTGAAGTTATTTTAAGTACTTTGCATCCAACAGTGTTTCAAACCATAGGACTTCTCAAAACACTTGTTTTTAATTAAAACAAAACAAAAAAAGAGCCACACACTTGAGATAATACTTCAGCATCTTTCTGCTTCTGACAGACCCTGCTGTTAGTGCCCCCATTTTGGTCTTCCAAGGTTTCACACTTGGCTACTTCCAACACAAGCCTTAAAATTATCAGCAGCTCTGAGCAATGCATGGAAGGTGCATTTCCCCACAGAATCACAATACTGCCGTAGAAATAAAAGAGTTGGCAAGTTTCTTGATATTTACTCTTGCTGGTAACAAGTGCTTTCCTTGTACATTTGAACTGCCACAAAACAAATAAATATAATTAAAAAAAAAATAAAGTGAGCTGCTACCCCTATTAACTGGTGAAGAAGAGCTAGAAAATCAGATATGATTTCACCCAGAAAGCCAAGACTCAAAGCAAATAAAACCCTTTCAATGTTTTGGGTATCCCTCATGCAGCAGTTCCTTTCAGGAGCTGAGCTTTCCCCCAAGGTCACAAACAAGAGGGAAAACTAACAAACGTTGACAATGTAGCATGAAGGCAGATGTTTTGCATGTTTTCTATTGCAGCTCAAAGCTTTAAGTACTGGACACTGCCCAAAATATCCCAGATGCTTTGTTCCTATACTCAAAACAGTATCAATTTTTCAGGAAGATCAGCTGTAACTTTGATTTTTATTACATTTTATTCCCTCGATGTAATGGCTGACAAAACAGAGTTTGCTGTAAGAAATGCTGATTTACTAGTAAATGGCTTACCGCAGTTCTCAACAGCATACTGTAAAATTATTCAAGGAGCCTGTTTGCATGGTAAAGAACAAGATCCATTTATAATGTGAAACCTAACGCGGGCAAACATTTTCTGTTTCCCACAGTGTCAGGCTTCTATTCTAATAACTAAAGACGTGTCAAACACATACTCAAAGCAGAAAATGAAAAACAGGATAATAAATCTTCTAAGGAGGGGAAAATAACCCTTAGCATTTAAATAGAGTAAAAAATCCTTAGAAATATGAGGAAAAAAACTGACATAGGCTATGAATTTAGACAGAAGCTCCCACCCTTTAAGGGAAAAAAGAGCGAGGATCAAAAACAAATCCAGGTGGAAAAAAGGTACAGCTGCAAGATACTGTGGTCACCCAGGTCAAGGCTTTGACCTTCAGCCTTGGCTAGCTGTTGTCCAGCACAAGGAGACAGTCACTGAAATTTGGAAAACAGATCACATTTTGTTAGGCATTCCACTATTCAAACCCAGGGCATACATTGAAACATACATGTAGACTGCAATGTATTTATGTGATCAGGGAAGAGCAATGCTGAGTCACATTCTGAATGTCTCTCCCAATTCCTCTACTCCATGCTGGATGTGCACCCTCAGTGCTATAGCAGGTGATTTTGTGAAACCGTCTAGCACTCTGCAAAGAAATCAGAGACTGCCAGAAATACCTCATGCTGTGCTTCCCTTACTCTCCCGCTGCACACATATGCTTTAGTTCAGTCTCCTTGGAACACAATCCATCCAAACTAACATCTGAAGAGCAAAGCAAACCTCACTCTTACATTTCACCAATGGTAGGATTAGCTGAGGAAAAGAGAGAGCAGTCAGAATGCTAACAGTGAAGGATGACTTAATTATGAACCATTTTAACTGTGATTGTTGCACCCAGACTTGCCTGCATTGTGTGTAAGAGCACACAAAAAGGGTTGCTGGTACTGTCTCACCTACTTTTCTCACATGTGAAGAGATCTGGAACACTTCAAGATGACCCAGGGCTTACTATTTACTATTTTTGGTCCATGTGTCCAAAAGTGGCAGGAAATTTCTGACACCTGGCTGTGGAATGACCAAGCCCCCAGCAAAATAAAAGAAAGAAGTACCAGGAAAGCAGTAAAAATTGACTTCACCCATCCAATGGTTACAGAATGGAAAGAAACCTGCCTGAAATTCTCCCACCAGTACCCAGATCAGCATAAAATTGATGACTAGATCAAAAGCAAAAGAACAAGCAGGTCATATTTATGTATACATCTACACAAGAGGTGTTTTTTTTTTTTTAAAAAAAAAAGCAATTAACCGTTTGATAGGGAACTCTTCTACAGTGCTATCATTTCAAGATTAAGGTCTAAAAGACTCTTGGATAACTGCCAGATTTAACTTGTAAAATGAGTGATTGTAAACTATACCTAGTAAAAAGGTAGGAATGATGGGGCAAACAGTGAATTAACTATTCAAATGTGATAAAAGTCTTGTGCAGGTACATTAAGACAACACAAAGTCATAAGCACAATAGCAAAATATAGAATGGTGGAGAATCTCAATGACGGAAAAGAAAAAAAAAGACTTGCTCCTACGCTGCATTTCTTCCTTAGTGATACAGTAATACAGCAGCAAGCCGATTTCAGCTTTCTGCCTTCTTTCAGGCATAATTTTAAAACTGACAGCAATGTAAGTGGGATATTTTCAGAAATTCATGCCAAATTTTTGCCACAAAAGGTCCCATTCATTAAACATTTATATTTGGGTTCTATGAGCTTCAGAAAAATTTACAGACGTAGAGCTCCATTGACAAATATTTCACCCAAACACAGTCCTCATACCTCCAACACAGATGGCCAGCTAGAATTCTTGCATTAAAAATTAAATCATTGAAACTCAGCCATGCTGTAATGCAGTGGGAGGAGGAACTGTTCTGTGTGGCTACTCCTTAAAGAATGTAAACCAATTCAATTAAACATCCACTTTTGTAACTTCAGGTTAGATGATTTCAGGTCTCAAACCAACAGGACTTTGGCTCTTAAAAGCCTTGATGAATCCCAGCCTCACTGCATAATTCAGAACACATATGATGAAGCAGGTACAGACTAACTCCAGCCTCCAAATTTTGGGAATAGACTCTTCCCCCAGCTCCTTATCTGTACCATATCTTAAAAATAGACATAACCATCTTTGTATGAAATGCATCTTCTGTAAGAATGGGAAATACCAGAGGACATAGTTGTTATCCTAAGAAACGTTGTTGTAGAGACCATTTATTGAAATGATCTGAACTGAAATGTTCATGTAGTGCTGTCTGTTATTGGGATGACTCAGCATGTTTAAAGAGTAATTAGCTGTATCTTTTAAAAATAAAAATTCCAAACTAAGTAAAAGAGGTTGGCTCAAAAAAAAGCAACTACAACACTGTTTGGATTTTCACTGCACAGGCAAACAGCGGGTACCTCCCAGATAAGGGCAAACAGCAAGCTCAATTCTCTGAGCAAGGATTCACACCATTACATGGCAAGCTACCAGCTGACCTTGTGACTACCACTCAGGATTGTTATGCTTTCCTATGAGTTACATCGCACAGGAGGCTCATCTGCACAGGCCAGTGCCTGAAGCTGCAAGCCGAAAAGCAAGTCTCCAGCAGCCTGACTGCGTGGCTCACAAACATCAAAATCTGATGCAAGGACACGCTGTCACAATTCCCCACGTTGCTACACACACACACACAAAAATCAAGCAGAGATTGCAGCGACAGTCATTATCAGGGCACAACACTAGGAATATGAGGTATTCCTTCTGCTTCCCATGCCTCAGTATCCCCATGCAAGCTTCCATCATGTAATATTCAGCTATCTTGAGGAGCGAAACAAATAAGCTAGTTACAGCTTGCCTGTGCTACTGCCCACGCTACTTTAGGTACTGGGAACCAGCAAATCAGCCTGGCCTGCCTTACCTCTGTTCCAGCTTTAAGTAACTGCACTCAGTAGTGCCAAAATAGAGCACAGAGCTCTACTTATATCTACTTGGTGCTGCCCTGTGATCTGGAAAGGACTGTGATCCTGCTACCCACATATAAGGGATAAGAAAGGAAACAACTGTCTTAAAGGCAGGAATGGGGTTAGATCAAGACTGTGTGCTTTTTTATGATATTTATATGCATGGCTAATGTGATTTTTTTTTTTTTAAATAGCTCTCCAATTTTAACCTCAGAATAATAGTATCGAGTTTTTTCCTCATATTTGTTATTTACTTGCAAGTGTTTTGTTTTTTTAAATCACACTTTAAAAAGAAAGTCACTTGTTTTGGGCATCTAGGGGAAGAACACACCCATGAAAATGACATTAAGGTTACTTACATAAAAGACTCTTCAAAGTTAGACTACATGGGAAGAAGGTGACATACCTAATGACATCAACTCCATCCTTTACAAAGCCAACACCACTGAAAGAGACGAACACAAAGCAAAGGCTTCTCCAAACCTTACAGGCTTAAAATACATTTTCTTTTAGTAGAATTAACCCTTGTTTGATTTACAAAACAGAACACAGGAATAATGTTCTCTGCAAGCAGCTCCATAAATACTGTGAAATGACTAACAAGAGACACACAGCGATGGACTCTAGTTGCTTTTATGGTCTAGGATTTGTCACTGTGAATCAGAAGATATTGTGAAAGGGCAGTAAAGTTTGGTGAGTGATGGTGACAGGCCAGAGCTGGTAAGCAACCCCCCTGCATTGCTAGAGTGGGCATCTTATGATAGGGGCCAGAGGGGGGTTGACTTCACATTGTTTCTCTTAATGAAAGTTTTCATGTCAACAGTCATTTTAATGCTAATGTCAACATATTTTTTTTTGGAAGAAATAGTACCCTGTAACATTCATTAGGGATGTCATAAGCATCCCATAACATATGGTGCCTCAAATCCAATTACTTGTCTATTCAAACCATGACCTTGAATAGGTTTCTAAGAGAAGTAACACAGAAAACAAGCCCCTGTTGCATCTTTTATAACGTAGTAGCATACTACTGAAATTCAGGATTGTGTTGAATTCCCTTTTGTTTGCTTTGCTTTCTAGTTTTTTCCAACTTTAAAAATTACAGATTTTATTTAAAGATGGCAACATCTACTTTCCACGTCTGCTTGCACATAAAACATGCTGTATGCATAGAAAAGAATACTTTGAAATACTTTAACCAAATATTGGCTTTGTTTGGCTTAAAGTTCCTCTACCCTGGAGGCTAATGTTGAAGATCATTATACCCTATGTAGCCTGGAGCACTGTGATATCCTCATAACCCAGAGGTACAAGAAGCCCACGCTGACCAGGTTTTCCTCAGCACACAGGCCCACTTCATATCATTTCTGAATGTCAGTCTTAGTCTAGCAATGCAAAAGAGGTGAGAAAAAAATTTGAAGAGTGTTTCTAGGGCTATTATTTAGGCCCTACACCTGATTATTTCAGAAAACAGAACCCATTTCCTTTATATTTTATGATTTGAAAGCACTAGCTTCACACAAGGATTGTCTGGTACTTGCTGTATGGAGCTTTTCTTCTGAAAACAGCATCCTCTCTACGATTTTAACAAAAGCTCAGTATATTGTTTATGTGAAAGTCTTAATCTGACCTATGCTATGTCAACTGCATTGTGCCTCCAGTAAATAAGTTCTTAACAAATATGATATCTTATTGGAATGTTTCTATTTGCCATAAGAATGAAGATCTCACTTTGCTGCTTAAAAATATATGAAAAAATTACTGGTTACAGACAGCATACAGTTACTTGTTATCTTTTTGCAAGTTCTTCCTAAAGCAGACTGTATTACTACAATATAAACACTTTTGCCTTTAATGTACAATTAAATCTAGGCACTTACCATAGTTGCCATAGTTTTCAATGAGCTTCACTTAGAAGTCCCAAATCATTCTTGCATTTCAATGCATTAAAAAATGTAATTATGTTTAGCCTGTCTACTTATTATGCATAGTCACTGGAAATTAGGTTCACTTTAAATATATTTTTTAACTGATGTTTAGAAACAGTGGCACTATATTAACACAGATAAATACACTAACATAGATCTGTTTCCCTTTTTAATATGGAGAATATTGCTTAAAGATACTCATTCATGAAAACACTCATAATTTTCCTCTTACTTTTAAAGTAACCTAAAAGATATGGAAAGATCAAATATGATTAATGTTTTAGAAAAATATTGATTTAAAAAAAAAATCCATAAAAAGAATCCAGAGTGCATACTATTAAAAAAAAAAAAAAAAAAAAAATGAAAGGGCTGACTTGTCTCAATTGACATCAGTATTTTTCATGGGAATAGATCCCAGCAAGAGAAGCCATCTTTTAAAATATTCAACATTTGGAGAGTTATTTATAATATGAACTGCGCAGAATGAGAAGCTGACAGCACAGCAATAGGAAATATGGTCATTCAAGAGAAGAAGTAATCAGCTTTCTAGGACTTCCCCACAGCCCAGGGCTTGCGAGACGTTTGTTCCACCAGAGGCTGTACTTTCAGCCTGTGACAAATCACTGTCCCCTCTTATGTCTCTGTTCACACCTAAAAAATGTGATAAAAAGCCTCAGCACAAAAGGGAAGGGTTGTTATAAGAACAACCACATATTTCAGATATTGCAGTAATGAAAGCTCTTACAAAGTTTTGCAGAGATTCACAGCACAGATGTGACTGGAACAGGGCAGTATTTCCTATCACCCCCCCCCCCACTTCTTTAAAAGGGAAAAAATACACACGACTCCAAAAGGACAGAGAGAAACCTAATCCCCATCCAATGCTATGAGGAAATGCCCAACCTACACAAGCAGCAAGAGCTGAGCTATCAAACCACAGCCAGCAGCAACACGTAGGTAACAATAGTTGGCATTTACATAATTATGTGAATTTTCCATATGCTTTGAAAATGGCACGCCAACCTTTCTACGTGAGGTAACCAAGATAGCCTTCAGTGGCTAGAACAGAGGACCAAAAGAACTGATTCCAACCAAACAACAAGTTCTACGTTCAGGCTGCACTTCCAAAGGGTTCGTTTCCAGTTCATTTCACTGCTTGTATATTTTCTCTGCATCTCTTCTCTCCCCCACAGTGATCATAAAGATAAGCACGACGGAAAGCTTGCTGAGCAAGAAGAGATATTAAAAAAAAAAAATGATCAAAGCACACCAAGGTCTGTTTCATCAAGGCTCAGAAAAGTCTTTCAAAAAAGCCACAAACAAAATACTATGAGAAAAGGAAAACAATACTTTAAAGCAAAAGCTAATGTTCAACCATAAAGAAAGAATAGTAATATGAAACAACTGCAAAACAAACAGCAGAAACTATTCCTATGACACATGATTCAGATAAATGCAAGTAAGAGAAGAGAAATGCTATTATTACCATTGAATACTTTCCTTTCCAGATGCTGTTTTATCCTGGTAAAATAAGGGGAGGACAGAATGTATGGTTAAAAAGTAGAAGTATGCAAGTTAAGTGCTTAAGGAGGAGACCAATGTAAGTGAAATGATCCATCTTACTTGAAGATACTTTTAAGAAATATTCATGTCTATGCAACTTTCAGAGGTGGGGGAACACTTTGTATCCTCCTCTCTAGTTCGTCCGGAAACAAAGCAAGATCTCCAGTTTTAAGAATCTTTGTTGTGTGAAGCAGATGGTCATGGGTGCAAGTACTAAAGGCAAAAAACAAAAGCAAGTGTATATGAGAAACAAATATAGCCTCAGTTCAAGTTGCATCACCTACAACTAAGGAGAACCTTTTCTTCTACTTCCACTGAATCAGCCAACACTTATCCCTAGAAACAATCCTGGGTGGCAAATCCCAGGCACCTACAGGCTTTGCAGAATCCATGTGATGTCCTAGCAAGCAGGTGAAACAGAATGCTACCATGAAATTCCACACAGTTGCCTATGTTATGACAAACCCACCAACAGTCTAGTTCTAAAAACAAAGTTGGATCAGTGTCATGTCAAATTTTCTTCTCCCTGTATATTCCAATTTGTTTCTTAATTCCTTCAAAGAAAATTTGTTTCTTTCCACAACCTCACTCACCATTCTAAAGGACAAGATGAAGTCTGCAAAAGGCTCATCAAGGCAGTATCTTGCGCTTTACAGCACTATGCTAGTTAAAATTGACCACAAATTTCTCTTAATGCTGAAATTTTGTATCCACCTGTGTGCTCATTTGCCAAGGAACTAGTGTTAATAAAGAGATGCCAGTTCTCCCCTGAAAACATTTTATTGAATTACAAACACACTCACACAGAGCACACCATACATGTGGCAGTCGCTGATCTTTCTATAACAGTTAGAGGGATTCATATATCATAGCTCTGGCATACAAATGCGACTGTCTTCATCTTGTGTTTTCAGAGCCCTGAGGATTTTCATTTTTTAGGTTGATACCATAATTTCTCATGTTGTCAGTTCCAAACACGTATATTGACAAGACTGTCAGGAAGTCGCCTTTTGTACATTTATTTTCTCTCTCTCAGTTATTCAAAGCTTTTCAAATAATGAGAAAGATGATTTATCCTTTAAGGTGTAAATAAATTCAATGGAGAAAATACATTTAAACTTCTGTTATAGTACAATTAGCTGTTCTTCTCCAATGAAGTTGTATTTTTTAAATGGATCATTGGCATTCAAATAATATCCAGCCTTCTGATCCAAGACTTGGAAAGGTGAGAGATCAACGAATTATTTTATTTGATAACTTCCTATGCATCTCCATGCTATACCAAAACTGTAATTTTGTGTTACAAATACTTTACCTTGGCACTGTTAGTTTACTACGCTGCAAATATCACCAGAATGAAAAATACTGTAGGTGAATTTCTAGAGGAAAAATAGGCACTCCTCTTCCCTTTCAACAGCCAGTAAACAGAAATTTACATGACATTTCCCCAAAATACCTCTTTAAGCTAATAAGCATTCCAATATATAAACCAGAGTCAAAGTATCACAGTTACCAGAGCTCTCAAATATATAATGCTCAGGTAGCAGGGGGAGCTAACTGCAAAATGAAGAACTGAGAAAGAGGCAGACAAGTCTTCAAGAGCAACAACAAAATTCCAAAACAAAATAGCTTTCAAGTTCAAACCAAATAAATCATGAAGTCTACACAGCACTTATAATTCATTGATAATCTTAACATCTGATCAAGTAGATTTAGCAATATTAACAAAATCTCATTTGGGATGAGCCTTCACATGTAATTGTATCTGCCCTTTTTATTTTTGCTGAAAAAAAGATGTGGTAATTTGTTCAGACATGAAAATTTTCATGGAATAGCTTTTCTCAGCCTAAGAGCCAACCTAAAAGACTTTTTTTGCTGAAATTTGACCTTTAATTTTCAATGACCATGAAAAAAAGCAGTGCCAGCTCTAGAGAACATTTATCTTTACCACTTCATAGTAACTTCGGTAGCCATCACTGGTCTGTGTTAAAAGGAAAATCTGTAGAGTTACTGTGGGTAGTTTCTGACCATTTAACAACCAACCACTGTAGGCTTGTACACATACACAGTGCAGATATTACCACAGATGGCAATGTTTGTAATAAACAGCTGCTAACATTTATGGAGAAGTTTCCAATACATCACAGCCCCACAGTGATGATAGCTTGATTTTATTTTATTTTTCTTTTTAGAAAAAAAAAAAGACAATGGACACCTTATTCCAAGTTTGGACTAAACGCATTAAATTCAATGGACATGATTCTGTTAACGCACTGTCTCAACTCAACATTGAAATGATGTCTCCCCTCAAGACACCACTCCAGGGCCCTATTTTCATCTCAGAAACGTGTTTCATGCTAGCTTTACCTGAAAAAGGACTTCAGGTTGGCTGTATTACTACTAACCAAGACAGCTTAAGCTAAACAGTACATGGCAGTAACTACAACACTTAGAGGTCTCAAACACAGCAAGTGAGTATTTTGATCAAAGGTATTGAATACATTGCTTAAAAACAAAAACTGTTTTCTCATGCAACAAAAAACATCTTAAATGCTTCCATCTCCTGCCAGCTGTGGCATAGAAAAATGTTGTGGATTGCACGGAAGTAAAGTAACAGGGGTTGACCCTATTATGAAAGGGAAGAGGGTCTGGGCTGGGCAGTTTGCTAGGATCAACATCTGCCAGAAACTCTTTTTGATTAAAAATCCCTGTAGCCTAAGCTAACCCCAACGTGTCTTTAAAAATAAAGTGAAAAGATTGCTTTAAAGTTAAGCTGTTGTTGTGTCAGTTTCTCCTTTCTTGATGACATTATGTATATGTGAGAAGGATTTTCATGCTCTCAGTGTAGAGGAAAAAAACATTTCAATTAAGGCTTTTAAGTCTTGTCTCCAGAGAAGTTCAAATCTTTGTCACTGATACGTTTTTCTCCAAACACACACACAAAAAGCATGATCACGCTGACCTTCAATCTTCTTTGCTTTCTGCACTTATCCCCTCCTTCTCCTTAGGATTCTGTATGCATTCCCTTTTGGAATAGTTCATGTCCTCAACTTCTCCCACATATCTGATATCCATAACCTTTTTTAGCATTAAGGCTTGAACCCCATGGGATGCGACTTTGATTCCTCAGCATCAAAAATCTTGAGAATAAAAAGTAGCATTTCTCAGTTTGTTTCAATATAAACACTTGATGGGGTTTTGTTTGCTTTAAATGAGAGCATTTTATAATTTCTTTTCAAAACAGAGAAATCAGTGGAAAGTAACAGTGCAAAGACAGCTAGATATACTGACTCTTGGTACCCAGTAACGATGTCAAACAAGAGTCAAGAATGGAGTCCTTCACTTACATACAAAACAGATTTAAGACAAGCACAGAAGTTCTCATCTCCTACAAAAGAGATACAATATCACACTAAATTCTTCATCTTGTCAGTGGATGAATAAAAGACCAGCACACTTCCTACTCTGGATCTTTGTCCCCTTTCTTGAAAACATGAAGACAATGCTTTGTTACAAAGGCAGAAGTCAATTGGAAACTAGACTGAAGTCTATCAATTAGTTTCATATTACTGAACTACAATCACTCTTTCATTATAAGAACAAATACAACCACACCATTCTGCATAAAAGGCACATAGAGAGTAAAAGCAAAAAAAAAAAAAAAAAAAAGAAATTCACTAAAGAAGATGATTTATCTTACCTCCTTTAAATACACAAACATATTGTGGAACACACATTTTTCATTTGTTTTTCCTAAGGAAGGGTTGAGAACAGCCTTAATTCAGCAACCACACAATTCCTGGCTCAACAATATTTTAATGCTAAAAAAATGATGGATTTAATTAATACAGCTAATTTTGATATTTCACTAAGGAAGAGGACTATACTTTTCAGATTGTACATTCCTGTACGCCGAGATCAGCTGAGTACAAAAGGCACCTTTAGACATAGAACCCATATGGAAAAACACTATTTTAAAAGTTGTAAACATATTTTTATTATAGGAAAGTTAATAATAAATTCTACTGTTGCTTACATTACCAAAAAATAATTACCACATCTTAAGACCCCAAAGCAATGTAGTTTATAAGGTATGAGCAGTGGATATTCATTTTCTCTTTCTAAATGCAATGTCTCTTGTGACTAAAAGATCCAAAGCATTCAATAACTTAATGTATTTTTTATTACAGTACATCTATCCAACTGTATGATATACTGAAGTTATGCCTCAGATACCAGTAAGTACAAAGGGTAATGCTCAGTAACACAATTAATATTGAAGCCATTTCTTCGTCACTGAAGGATCCAGTAAATACAGCTGCAAAGCGAATCAAAAGGTGTTGCAGCAAAACTGACACCTTAAAAGCATACGTTGAAAGCACTAAGTACTGCTACAGATGATTGTTGGAGAAAATAAACTGCAGTTTGCAAGGATCTACTCCTTCTCTTCAAAGGGGAGATGATGAAAGAGAGTTTAGGGTACCTGCACACCCTTTTACAATCACTCTAAAATGTGAGCTAATGATGTGTCCTAAGAGGTAAGCCAGCAGATGAACCATAAATATCACGACCAATGCACCACTGGCTAACACACCGTATTTATCCCCTCTACCCTCTTTTTCAGAGCAGAACAATGTGGCAACCACACTTTCTGGAAAAATTGTCCAAACAAAGGGAACAAAAACCTTCCTACTTTATTACAATGCATTGAGAAATTTAAGCATAGGATCTTATGACCTGTTCATCTTTCAATCTCCAATTTAATTCTATATGGCATAAAATACCTAACAAAAAGAATCTCTACATACTCATCTCTAACTTCAAGATAATTTAACCATAATCCAAAATAGAATAAATCATTGTTCATGTGGAACTCAAGGTGTCATGTCAGTGGTCAGTACAAATCTGTTCTAATATCAAGGCTATTTATGCAGCCTGTTTGTTTCATTTTAGATTTAATAATACTTGAAAGATTTTTCCAACTTCCAGCAAAGTAGGAGCTACACCGGGAATTACGAGCCGTAAAAGAATACTTCCTTTTAAAACTTCACAAGCATTGACCAGATCCTAGTTGCACTGTATTCCTCATTTAGCTAAAAGGAAACAAAAAAAGTGTAAAACATACATTTTGTTCAAACATTTAGCACATATAATCACGGACCTTTAATTCAAGTGCAATGGCAAAGTCAAATGCACAGAAGATTCAGCCAGTTCTTAGTTATTCTGGAGGCTATGGCTAGCTAACACAATCCCACCTCTGATTAATCAAAAGGCTACTCCCCAAAAAACAGTATTTATGCTTGTATGCTGTCACCCCAAAAGTCATTTTTAAAGTCTGATTGATCCTGGGTATGAATGGGATTAGACTACCCAAAAACTGAATC
The DNA here is from genome assembly GCF_964035555.1 of Netta rufina. Classification (NCBI taxonomy): domain Eukaryota; kingdom Metazoa; phylum Chordata; class Aves; order Anseriformes; family Anatidae; genus Netta; species Netta rufina. Next base: position 4,425,412 of record NC_140143.1, on the reverse strand, counting down.
TGTATTTACATTTTGCCAGAATTCCAGGTGAACATCATTCCTGCTATTGCTTGGAAACTCAAACCAAGAAAAGAAAAATTCTGCAGGAGCACTGGTTGGCCAGATGAACTGCAAGTCCAGACAATGGACAGTGAAGAGAAAAACAGAAAGTCATTTCAAAAAGTCTAAATCTTGTCTTCTCTGAGTGTATTTGACTATTGATGTCTCTGCCTGAACCACTATATCCAATTTTCATTTTTATGTTTTTACTGACAGCACAGCAGAGACCTTAGAATAAAGAGCATTTAAGTATGTGTGAGCTGAAGGACTGGACATCCAGGTACATGATAGCTTCAAGTTATTGTACTGCTCATCATCTAATTCAGGATTCAGAAGGGTACTATCATGTATTATTTGCATTCAGCAAGGATGTCTTGTCAAGTTCAGCATCCAGATTCGTTGCTTAGGTTAATGCCATGGCAAACAATCCCAAAGCAAATAGCAGTCTGTTCAGCTACATCTTTACCCCAGCTGACAGCTTGTTTTTTGGGTTGGTGAGATTTTGTTTGTTTGAGGGTTGTTTTATTTGTTACTGTCTTTTGAAAAAAAAATGTATAGGTTGGAATGACTCCACTTTGTGTTAGAGAAAACCTTTTATAATTCCCTTTCAATTAAAAAGGGAACAGCATGATTGTAAGGTAAGAGAAAAGCTGGGGAATTCCTATGGAGCGAGAAGTCGACAAATGCAGCCTTATTCATTGTTTCCTCCCTGTAGGTACATGATATTGGTGGTGGTTGTAATTATACATCTATCAGCAGCAGCACAAAACATTTAATTATATTTCTGACACATTTATTTCCATACCCTCTGCTTCCCTCAAGTGCTAGATATAATCACCCTGCTGGACTCCAACCTGCTATAAATCACTTGCTCAACATGGTTTATCACTTCATTTGTATTAGCTAGGAAATCCACAGTAAAGTTGGAAGTACCAAGCAACCCCCCCAGCAGCTATTTTATGTCCTTCTGCATACACTCAGGTGCTCACCTGGATGACATTAAAACATCAAATGCCCTGCTGCAAACACAGCACTGCCCAGAGCTTCCCCTCGCACTCACTCAGAATAGAGCTGAGCACCTTAGCTGTCCCGAGCATGAAAGATCAGATCTCTTTCACAGGCATAGAAACGTCCTTTGGTTTAATGGCTTGGAGCCTCTCATACACCAAGAACCTGCGGTCCTCATTCCTTTGAAGCAAGAGGGGAGGCCATCCCCTCAAAGTTCCCATTGAAGTTAAAGCCTTTGCTTTGTTGTAACTAAAATATTTATCTGTTAGTGAAAGAAGAATCCAAGGGAAAAGATATACAGCAGTTCTTTCAAATACTTCACTTTCTAGGAGAAAACACAACTTTTATAGAATGTTTAGGTGAGGAGTGACCTAACAGAGACAGAAGGTGACTGTTGTTTTGATGGGTAAACAATGTCTACTGTGTAAACAAGGATACTTTTTTTTTTCTCCCTATTGCAGCCAAAATCAAGTACTATTTGGTGACCACTTTAGAATTTTGATATTTTAAGAGCTAACAGTAACTGCAGTTATGCTTAGTATGTCAGGGGCTACAAAAAAAAAAAAAAAAAAAAACCTTTTACTGTAAACATCAAGCTACACCCTTGAATTAACATGCTTAATATCATCCCTGTTCCTAGCCTCATGGTATTTGACCATATTTATATAGAGGAACAAATACATGACTAAGCAAGCATTCTCAGAAATTAAAATTTCATGTGGAGCATCACTTGATGTCTCACTGATTTTACAGAACTCACATTGGCCAGCAAGATCAAACCCAATACATCTTACACAGAAATATATGTATCTAGTATTTGAAAGAAGAAATTGTCAGAGATGCACTGTGATTCATACCATGCAAGATTACTTAACTACTTGAGAAGGGAATTCATCACTGTAAGAAACAGCTACCTAACAAGAATGGAAAAATTCTGGTCTCTAAGCAAAAAGGCAAACAGCCCTTCAACTTCACAGGTGCATCTGGAGTCTACCACAATAAATATTACTTTTGAACCCTGCTGCAGTTCAGCATTATCATCCTGCTTCACTCGCCACTCACAGAATTTGTCCTACAGGGTTTTCAAACAGAAACATTGTTGAATTAAGTCCCTCTCCGCAGTTTTCTTACATGTATTCTTTACTATAAGGAGGTTTGATATTGCTTTAGCATTTCAAAAAAAAAATACACATATATCAACACATTTTATTAATTAAACAGCCTCCTGCAGTAACTATAGCAATTGACTTGAAGTTTTCTCTCATTTGCTGCAAAGCAATAATGACTTGGTACAAATTAATCTGACATTCAGCTGTTCCAAAAGCTAATAAAGAAGAACCCTTTGTACTAACTTATTGTAGCAACTTTGTTATACATGGTTATTTATAAAAAATCATTGTACCTAAAAATCACAGAAGTAAGACTTAGGTGTCCTAAGGTCTAAGACATATTTCAGTGACAGCACAAAACCAATATTCATGTGGTGTGCAACACTAGAGCTCGTGGTGTACCTGAAATGAATGGAGAACATCAATCAGTGCAACACAAGCCTGCATAAATTACCATACCAAGGTGGATGGTGTATTGTGCCTACATCTGTTTCAGGAGTGCCATGTTAAAACTCACCATAAGGTAACATATTACATGGCTCAAATTAAATAGAAGTTAATATTTCCTGCAACTTTTCTGTTAAATATTCATCACGTTCATTTTCTAGAAAGTAAATCATGCAAACCACTAAGTGTTATGGTTTGCTAGGATTTTTGATAGCCATCTGGCTTCAAAACAATTGCGTTGGTACAGAAAATGGATTGCCAAACTATTGTCTGTAATCATCATTTAAGGAACATATGCTTATACATTTCCATCCTCATTTTCAATTCATCCTAAATAGCCAGAGGTTACAGTTAGCAGATACAAGAAGAAAAAACGACACGAGCTGCAGGAAAAACCTACAAACCCTGCATGAATTTGATAACACCGTGGCAACGTATTCAAACAAACTACTACATTGCTATGATCCAAACAAGTCCCACAAAAACACTTACCTGCATTCATACTTCATAAGTTATCTGCAGTGTTTCTCTACCAGTGTATTTCGAATTGTTTATGAGCAAACCAGGTACAAAGCAATAAACTTGTATAAACCTGCATACTTCAACAAGGCAATTAATTTATAATGTATCTTATACAACAAGGGAAGTAAAAATATATTGTTGGAAAGGGGAATTTAAGTTGTTTAGAAATCATTCAAAGTCTAGTTTTCTGTTGTATACAGTAAGAAGTTTCAGAGGTGTTTTACAAAGAACATGTAGATTTCAAGTCAATGTATTTAAACATTTATTTCATAGTTTAAGCAGCTTAAGCTTTCTTATCATAGCAAAAGAGATTTGAAGGGGGAGAGGCTGATCATGCTTTAACGTCAGCCATCAAGGCACTTCTATGTAGCTCTTCATAGCTCTACACATACAGCACCTTTGGCTTATTTTCTTCTCCCTTTTCAACGCTTAGATCTTTTTTGCTCTGCTCCTGTACCCAAACATCACTGTACTTACAGCACAGACCTTGCCCATCTGAGCTCATGGTTTCAAAGCAATGATTCTGCAAAGACCTTAAGCTGCATAAGCCAACACTGAAGTTAGAAGGAGCTTTCAACTTCAATCACAGCTTTTTTCCAGTTGCCTCCTCCCTCCCCATATTTTTCAGCTTTGCCCCAGACCCTAGTACCTAGGAGCATTTGTGACACATTGGGACTAGATCAAGAAGCCAAATTAGAATACCTCCACCAAATGCATGCATTTAATTTTAACCTGGCTCCCCAAGTAAACGCCTCTGCTCGTGCAGAGAGGGGGTAAGTGAGCCCAGAAGCAAATAGCAGATGTGCCACCTGCAGTATTTTACACTGCTCCTGAAACCACAGCTTCTGTAATTTAACTGCAACAGTACATATACTTGTTTGTTCAACTATGACCACTGCGTGATGAGATTAAGTGGGGCAGAATGCTCATTTTGGACTGCTACTAAGGATTTGGTTTTTCCTTTAGCATTCTGAATGAAATAACAATAGTGTTTGCATTGATATAAACAGGCAAAATAAGAAAGGCTGAGCAATGTGACCTAAATAAAATGTAAGATGCTTAATACCTATAAGGAATCCCCAATGATAGAATCTTTTAGATCAACAAATGCTAGGAAAAGATAAAGATTTCTATAAAATCCTAATCTATTATATGCTTCAGAGCATCATCACGTTTATTTCAGCAAATACTAAAGACACTTCAAGAGATGTTTTAGTGCTTCTTTAGCACCCTGGTATCAGGTCTGAAACAAACTGAAGTGACAGCATTTTTAAATGTGACATAATTCTTCACTGAAACCTTTTACTGCTAACAGAAGACCACTGGAAAATATGACTACATCTAGAACATACTGGGGGAGGAGCAGGGAGCACAATGGTGGTGGAAATAAAAATAGATAAAAGGAAAAATCAAGAGACTTCTTGGAAAGTGTCAAAACTTCCAAAGAATATCCCATCTTGCAAGTTTGTCATCCTGCTGTGCTCAGAAGTTCACTGCATCAAGCACTTGGTTTTGTTACACTAGGGAACATCCATCTTCTAGATGGGGAGAATGCCATACAGCTGTATCACAGCAGGGTCATGAGATTTTATTAACATCTGTCAGGTGCTCTCAACTTCTCAAATCAAGTGTTTCATGTAAGTGCTAAGTTACTCACAGACAGAAAGTCACCTATTTTTCCTTAACTTTACCGCAAGTCAAGACCTTTTGCAGCATTTTGAAGCAGTGCCTAAGATGGAGCCATACATTTTCCAGCAATAGTTTAATCTATCCCTGTTGCAAGCCTGTAGTTGCTGGTCTATCCCTGCAACTACTTTTTTTCTTTTTCCTGCAATTTTAGCTAGTTTTGTATTTCAGTATTTTTCCGTTATTTCATTCCCCTACAGCATACACCCAGTAATAGTGTGACAACAGAGCAGTATATGCTGAATATGCTTCAACTATAGACTAGCAAGACCACTCTGCCACTATACTCAGCACATTTTAAGAGCAGATCATCATTCAAGTACTGGATGGACAGCTGAAGGACAGACAGGCATGAGGGGTTACAGCCGGGCAGGAAAAACATATTAGCAATGACTGGGATTTGGCATGACAGCTGGGCATGGTGCAGAAATATCTGCAAGATCATTACAGTCCAATTGTCTTCCTACCCCACCATTCTGTTTCAGAAGAACTTGTAAATGCTGGAAAACGTGAACTGGTCTAAAACATTAAGTGACTTTTTTCCATCATACATTAGAAACTCAGCAGTAGAATTCATGCCATCTTTGAAAGCCCTTACAGTATTTAGGAGTTGGGTAGGATGTCTCAATAAAGAATTGCAGTTTCCAACATGCACTTGGAATTTGTGTTGAGAATCGACGAGTGTTACTTGTTTTTTCTTCCTCTATTGTTTCATTTATGTGGTTACATTTAAAACACATACTCTGAACTTTATAAAACTCCCTGCACACAAAATTTCAGTTATATGTAGTCTGCTATGACTGTGTATGACCTCTAAAGCCCATAGAAAACTAATTTAATTCCTTTCTTGCCTACCATTCTTTTCTTTTCTACACACACAAGGACACGCATATATTTCCAGGGCAGAGATTTTGTCAGATGCTGCATTATCAGCTACAGCTCTGAAGGTGCCTTCATCCTGCAGTACAGAGGAAGTAGATAAATCTTCTACAATCTAACGTGGCATAATTGAAGAGACAGGGGAGGAGGAAAATTGGAGCTGGTAGCCAAAAATGTGCACATGCTCATAAGCAAAGTGAGCACCGCTAGACAGCAAAGTAGTCACTAGAGGCTCCAATACCAGTCTGGAAGTGCACCGAGATCGTACTCATGATATGTGATAGAGAGTAACACTCCAAGCAAGACTTGGACACTGGGCTATAAGTAGTCCTAAAAAGAGTTAATTTTAAAATAATAATAAAGCACCATCTAACAAGCCTCTCAAAACAATCCAGCCTCAATTCCACAAGACCAGTTCCACAGCCTCCACCCCACAACCGTGGGCCCTGCTTTCGCTCCGTCTTACAGCCTCCTCCTCTCCTCCAACCCTTGGGTGACCCCCAAGGCCAGGTCACATCTTCATTTCTTCAGCTTCCCAACCCTGTCCATATTTCACAGTCTCCCATGGAAAATCAGATCCCATGAGTGATCCTGGGTGCAGCAGTGCATGCACTCAGCAGATCCACGCTCACACCCTCTCTATGCACAGCGCTGGTCATCTGAATTACAACAACCACAGCTTGAAAAATTCCAGTTTATCAAGATCATTAATGCTATGCTTATTACATTACATTGTCACAGGAAGCAATTTGTTTACAATTTACTTTAAAACAATCCATATGGCTATGGCTAGTTTAAGTATTACCTTATGAACTTCCTAATTCCTTTAGAGTTTTACATTAGATTAGAATTAGACTTAAGCACCCTGAAGAAAAACCTGTCCTCCACAGGGAGTTACCAAATCATGGATAAGAATTGTAATGCAGAGGATAAAGAAATTACCCTTTTACCATGGAAATTGGATTAGATAATCACAAATTTATCATGCAGAGATGTATCCTAGAACTTAAAAAGACTGAGATTGTTCAAAATGCACAGAAGCACAAAAAAGAATAGAAATACACACCATTAATTGCTTCGTGCAACTCTCACTTGACATGGCCATGCTGGCTTTCCTTTCAGCACTGAAACAGCATCTGTATTACATTACCAACACAGCCTCTAAGTTTCAAGTTCAGTTTCATCCAAGTCCACCTGTCATATAAATGACTACCCATAGCTTGTGATTATCTTGTAGATGGTTCCATACTGAGTGATGAATCAGCAATGGAGTCAACCACCTTTGATAAAATTCCACATCAATACAAAAAATGCACACAATGCACAAAAAGCTCCTGTTTTTTGTTTGTTTGTTTTTTTTTAAAAAAAAAAAAAAAAAAAAAGATTTCTCTCTTGACTATACATGGCACTTACTCTCATCCAGAAGTCTCTACTCCCTCTACTATTAAAAAAAATTAATCAAAGATACTCTACAATTAAAATTATCTCACTGAAGAATTTGGCTGCAGGTTTTCTTGGGCAAAACTAGGAATAAAAGAGCTGCTCAGGATGAATGCAGGTCCTGCCGTCAATTTATTCATGAAACACACCACCTATGCAGTGTTTTCTTTGTGTCTCAGTCTGAACTGCTTCTCTTCCCATTCAAAACTCAAAACAACACATAGCAGAGGGTTTTACATCTCCATCATTGGTATCCGTGAGGACTATTTTGACTGTGTGTGGAGATGAATGTCTATAATGTTGCTCTACAACTACATTGAAAAAGAATAGGCAGGGGTTCTTTTATGCAAAAAAGTGATATGCTTTCTCTAATGACACTCCCTTTTCAGCTTGCCAAACTAACATTTCATAGCTTACTACTTACACATAGGTGCATTTGACCTAGTGCATAGGCAAAAATAATTTATACATGCAAGAAGAAACACAGGCATAACTTACGCAGCCAATAGTTCTGTCCATAACTTTTGCTCACAAACAAATTTTGTCTAGGTGCTTAATTTAAAAAATAGTTCTGGATTTATTCAGTTTGGTACTACACTACAACAACTGCAAAGCAGGACAGGGGGGCGGAATAAAGTTGACAGGCAGTGATTCACAGAAGAATTAGGGTAAAGCATCTATTTTACATCAATACATTTGTTATTTTAATACTATTTAAGGTGTTTATCAATTGAACCTCATCTAAAACCTCAGCTCATGACAGAACTTCAGGGTACAGGATGCATTACCCCTCTCTTGCTGTCCACAGCACTGAATTTGTGAAGTGTGGCTCAGTGTATGCTATCACAGAAATGGTATACACATTAAAGGACTTGAATAAATGCATTTTTCATTGAAGATAGTACCTTGTTAATTCATTAGAAGTTAGATCTGAGTAAGTGAAAAGCATGGGAAACCAAGTTCATGAAATACAGATTGAACTCACCAACACACAGCCACAAAGCTAACCACTAGAGATCTCTAACTCTCATAAAAATCCTCCTTTGCCATAAAGTTCATATTATTTATGTATGCAAGTCATCTAGAAGACTGAAGAGCATAAATTATTCCACCACACATTGGCAGTAAATTTGCACTTACCCAACTGGCTTCAGATCTGATTGTTTCAGGTGGCAGAGTAGGAAAAACTTTGATGTTTTACTAAATTTTAAAGTTTTGCCATCTGTTCATAAGCAATTTGCCAACAGAAGGATGCCAAAATTCATTTAATAATTGTCAGGAGTTACTGGCTGTATTATTGATTGTACATGACTGTAAGACAAAAGCAGCCCATGACCTGCCCAGCTTACAACTAACAAATAACCAGACTCACACATATAATTTACAGAGGAATTCAAGAGGAAAAATTAAGTGCACAACAGCTACAAAGCTAACCCTCTAGCATACTTAAATAAGCAAAGTTTTGACTTCTGCTTTAGAATGAACTGGCAATTTACCTCTTCACAGGATACGGAAACACACTAGTGATGTTACTGATTTCAGAGGAATTGCTTCTATGAATAAGGGGCCAGGATCATGAATAAAATCTGAACAATCTGAACCATGGAGCAGAATGTACTTGCTAAGTGCCTCCACTGAGCTGAACACAACTACCCAGCTTGACTTCATTTTTGTGACAAGACTTCCTCTCATTCACAAATTCAAGTGAGGCTCATTCATGAGAATGAGACTCTGCCTGGTCTGTCCAACAGGAAAAAAAAAAAAGAAAAAAAAAAGAGAGAGAGAGAGAGAGAGAGAGAAAGAACACACCAAACAACTCTTCAGTGGTACACAAAGTTATCTTCAGGAAGAAAAGAAAGGGGGGAATGCAACGTACTACTTTGAAAGTTTTCCTCATCTCCAATACTCAAAATGTCAAGATGGAAAATAAAAACATTTCCCAACGTAAAAATGTGTTTCAATTAAAACAGCTCATATGCTGTATTATGAAGGAATTAGAATCCTAAAAAAAAACACCCAAATACAAGAGGGGACTCAGCTGTTTCCAAGAGCATCACAACAGATATTCCATTTTTAGTTTTTTTGCCAGCTGGCTTACATACTACGTAATCTTTTAAGCTGTTAGAGCATTTCTAATGGTTCAACATTCTGAAAATCAAGTGACACTAATTATAATAGGGACTTAAATTATAATTTAGCTGTAGAACAAAATGTTACCAAAAACTGGATAGAGAAAGACAGTTTAGGTTCTAAGTTCAGGAATAATTTCTCATTCATTATAACCGAAGCTCTGGTTAGTAATCAACATGAAAAATAGACAGTTTAAAATATTAAACTCTCTCTCTTCATAAGGGTTCCAAAATTCATACAATGTTTACTCATTAAAGAAAAATAAAAGAACAGCTACATTGTGCTCTTGATTAGGCTGACAATCTATTTACCTTGAAATCCAAATTTTGGGATGCAGATGAGAAGCAACAGAAAAAGTTGCAAATGGCAAGGCTTAATAATTTTTACCTCTTTTACCATTCAAGACTACTTGTTCTCATCAATTTCTTAAGGCTTCAGAATACATATTTGAGATTTTGTTGAGATTTGTGCCCTTTATATCGCTGAAGGTACAGAAAGAGTTCTGGTTTAGGAATTAAAAAAAAAAAAAAAAAGAAGACAAAAGAGGAAGACATAAGCATATATTTGTTATTTTACTGGAGAGGGACAAGGCTCAAGGCATTGTGGCTGTTTTTTTAATTGTTCTTTTTGTTGTTGTAAAGTGGAATTTTACTACACAACCGTACTCTTCTCAAGTTTCAGAAAAAAGCCACTGCTGTTCCTATACTCAACTACAGTATTGGTCTACCTTACCAGAACTACTCAATGCCTTTTTTTTCCTCCTCTTTTCAAATCCTTCCTCCAGAGGCAGCTATTTACATGCAGCTTTCAATTTGGTGGAAAATCTTAAAACAAATATATGCACAGCCTCTAAGTGGAGAACATCCTCAGTGAAATGGAACAAGAATATGGTCTGGATGTACAGCCTGTTTTTAAAGTAAATGACAAGGTCAGAATCATTTACCAAAGCGGTCTGTTTAAATCATCCTCTCAAAGCACTTAACATTTTGTTTAACTTGAAGGAAAATATAACCCAGTCAGAGAAAAATACATGTATTGGCTTAGAAAAGACTGACTGCGAACAGTATTGCTTGATACTCTCTAAATAGAAAATCTGTCTTCAATTCACTAGGCTGAACATAGAAACTAAAAAACTGTAAAAACTGTCCATAAGAGTGTATGAGACAACATGAAAATATATCTAAATCATAATTACGTTTTATTTCAGTAGCGCTTGTGAATATTTGTGTTCCCTTAGCCCATTTAGTGCATCAGTATGAGACATTTCTGGTGAGTCAGGCACGCTGAATTAGATGATATCACTTCCTGAGATTCACCTGAGCCTCATAAAACATCATTTTCTTATTTTAGGTGTATATAATCTGTAGTTATATAACAAATTATTATATAACAATTCAAAGGATTATTAATCAGTGGCACAGTAGCATAAGGCTTAGCAGAATGATCTATTACAGACTGAATCCTTCCAAGACTTCCAGATTATCAAAGTTTTAGTTTCCAGATGGTTCATCAAGAACACAGACATCACAGATCTACTCAGGCTTGTAGGCAGACTGGAAGAACAGCAAGTAAAATGGGGCAGCACAAGCAAAATTTGATAAGGCAAACCCAGGTCTTCAATCAGCCACTGATATTCTAACTCCAATGAAATCTCCAGTCGTATCTTATAACTCAAAGTCAGCTAAGTCGGTTTTGTACATTCCTGCCATTTGCGTCAGTTGTTGCTCAGCAAACAAAAATAATAGTTTCATCAGGATGGCAGTTACTGTTTGTTTCCATCAACTGCACATTCACCCATGTGAGAACAGAACAACCTGCGAGGACACGGATGGCTATCAGTGTCAAAATAAGACTCTGCCCTCTCTGGTAGATGGTTCTGACTCACTTCCCGTTATTTCTCACAGATAGGATTTCTCCCCAAAGCCAGAAAATAGGTACATAAAGGAAGAGCGTTATGTCCTAAGTTGCAGTTGATTCTAGTTTTTATTTTTGTGAAGTCACAGAACCACCCATCAAATACTTCAGGGACAATCCTTTAAATGTACTACAAACCTTCACAGGTACATAGGGAGTCCGAGGCTCTAACCCATTTACTTGACTGGGTTGAGAATGCACAGACCAAAGAAATCAGTGGTCAGACGTCTTCCTACAGCATTTTCTTTTTTTACAGAAGAGATAAGCCTATGAGGAACAGGTTCTATACTGAAAATGCCAGCAGAGCCTAGACTACAGCAGCCCTCAGACATGCTACTCTAACACAGCAAATTACCATGGGCAAGAAAACGATACACTGGGGAAGCAGTAACAATGATTAGTAAAGCCTGGCATGAAGAGTTAGGCAGGCACCCTTTCAGAGGAACCTGCTCATTGGCAAATTTGTTGTGACGTTGTATCAGTATTCAAGTGGAATTAATTAAAGCCTTATCAGCCACAATATATTGTAATCATACCACGTTGCACCACTGTGACATCCTGACTGTGGTGTATCAATGCTGTTGTGATGTCTGTCACACTACCTGTAATGCCAGCACAATCCAGACCTTTTCACAGAATATGTAAATTGCCTAATTTTATCATTAGAACATCAAAGTCTTCACCCACTATTTTCTTGATTTGTACAAGATAAACTTGTATTGTAAGAGTGACTGAGTCTACAAAGTCATCAGCAAATGATTTAAGTTAATTGCCAATGACTAGACAGGAAAAGCTGCCAGTATTCATTGATTTTATTTTACAGGTGAATGACAAAGCAATAGATCTAGCTGCTGGTTAGGTCCAGAAAGACAAATAAGATTCAGATTACACTTTAAAAAAAGCACAATGTGTTGGCATAATAAAAATTCACTATTAAATCATATTCTGTGTAATATTCTGCAACTGAAACAACATGCTTCCTATTTTATTTACCTGAATTTAGATAGGTTTTTATCCTGCACACACCAAACTCATGGGGCCAGGAGGACACCTGTTTTTTTGTCATCTTTGGAAACTGTGACCAGTGATACTGAACAGAAACCTTCTCAGAACACCACATTTCTGCTTAGGCATTGTAGCAAGACAGAGAAAACAGCTTTTTTAGACAACAGTTTCCCACCTGTCCCCCATTACAACTCACTTTCTCTGAAGCTAACTTAAATATGCTCTCCTTTTAAATTATAGCGATGGAACAATATCAATTACCTAATCATGCATGAGGAACTTGGCTTGTTGGGGGTATATTTTTCACTGCAGAGTTAATTTAGATAATTGGCATCTGGATTTGCCTACTCTCAGACTGAGCAGCCTCACACCAAGGAAGGAACAAATCTAGGTTCAGTGCTAGCAGTGTGTGGTCCCCTCACTGTCATTGCTCTGAACCACTCGGGCTGGATGTCCAGGGAAGAGGGGAAAATGTTGGGAATAGGATATTCAAAGCAGAGGATTAGTTACTGAAAGAATGCCTTTCTTCTTAGACATGGCGTTGGCATTCCTAGGTACACAGATTTTTCTATAATATCCTGCTAATAAGAAAATATTCTTATCCAAAGAATTATTAAATTCCTATGAAAAGGGAAAGCCAACAAATCAACAATGTATCAGGTATTCAGGCTACCTGTTTGTCATTTTTTATTTTGTTTTTTAAAGATCTATACAACTGCTTTGAACCAAATCTTTTTTTTTTTTTTTTTTTTTTTTTTTTTTTTTATAATTCATACTCATGATAAAAAATTCAGCTTTCCATAATCAAGTTGTATGCCTAATCAAATTATTTAATCACTTAAAGAAGCTGTTGCATGAAAATTAGTCCTTGGTACATACATTTAAATTAGGAAGATTAGGAGCTACAGAAGTTTGACATTTCAAAAAAAATGTAAGACTTCTTTATTTACTTTAAACAGCCAGACTGCAACAAATATTACATGAAGACAGAGGGTGAAATTGGTCCAAGAAATTCCACACTACCAAGTTCATGAGAGACCAAATAAGCAGTAGAAAGTATTTGTCTGTTATACCTTTACTTAACTAATTTCTAAAAGACCAATTAATGTTGCCGTTTTAGATGTAAATATAGATAGAGCTTGGAAAAGAAGTATACAGTGCCAATTCAAGAAATCTTTGCCAGTTGGCTTTTGCCAGAATAAGTACTGAAAAGTTAATTTACCAGGAAACCTACCTCTGAAAAACACAAACCTTTCATATTCTAGATAAATATTGAAGTGAAACAGTAACTGAACTGTTGGCCTGAAAGTTTATTTCGGTTTTGAAGCTTAGAAACCATACACAAACAAAAACTGTAAAGCTTTAATCTGGGAACTATTGGTGCACATCCACCAGATTGTATAAAAAATAGAGAAACTATAAACACAGCTTAGACTCTGCTAATCTACATATATGTACCTCTGAAAGATAGATATGACATACTGAATTGTTCCAGCAGCAGTAGAATAGCCTCCCTTACAGTTTGATGTTACATTCACTGAAGTAAATAGCTAAGTCTCCACTGACTGCAATCATGCAACATCAAGGATTTGGAAACTATTTTAACTCATTCATTTTAGATTTCTAGATGCACTATTCAACAGGGGCATTAAAGACAGTTTAAAAAAAAAAAAAAAAAAAAAAAAAAAAAAGCAAGCTAGTACTCCACTCAGTGGGTAAACATTTCAATAAAGAACTTAAGAACTGTATCTGTTTCCACACCTGCAAGCTCCTGGGGAAGCCTCAGTGTTTTTTGTCCTCAGCATCTCAACTCAGCTGTATCAGGATTTATTCTGAAACATGTTGCTGCAGAAGTGGCTAATTAAAAAAAATACAGTTCTGGTTCATCATTTTGCATTATGGATTAGAAAGATGTGATTAGAGCATGATGCAGAATAGATTTCTCCACATAACATTCTGTGCTATCCTGACTACAATATTTTGTCAAAATCCATGTGCAGTAACAGCAATAAAGCTTGGCAACCCCGGTGTGGCTGGGCGTTTAGAGCAGTGTGCAGGGCTTAAAGTCAATGCTGCCATTAACACCTTATTTAATAGTAACTGGTTGTCACATAGTCCTGGGGGAAAAAAATAATCTATTTCCATCACATATTAAGGCTAAAAGACAATGCAGCAGAAAAATAAGGACAGTTTGTGGTGACTTTCACTTCATGTAATAATTGCACTGATTGACAGGAGTCTGTGAAACGAGAAGGAAGCTATGGAAGTTTATAATGCACTGACATTTACAGGCAAGGATGACTGTCACAATTGTCAGAACTTTAATAAATATGTTAACTTCCCAAGTCCTGCAATAATGAGATCTCTTTTGGGTATTCTGTTATCAGAACTCCATTATCTGTCCTTTGCAGCCCAACATACAATGAACCGTTCACAATGAGTCACCTTTATAAATGCGATTAAAAAAAAAAAATCTGACATTTAAGGCCTGAATCTTAGGTGGGCTGAGCACAAGGAATACTCGCTGAAGTAAAGTGAAACCTCAAAAGCTTCAGAGCTTCAGTTCTACCCTACTTGACATGGGTATACATCCTGTACCAGATCAGCAGGAATTATTGACGTAATAAAGCAAAACTCTTCTGCAAATGTAGGTCTGAATTTTCCCAAAGTTAGACGGAGTTAGGACCTAGTTTTTGCTTTAGTCATCCCTTATTTACAATGAAAATCCAGGAATTAGATCAGAAACTTAGAGAATCCCTAAAATAGTTATGCTTTTCAAGAACAAAACAGACAGAGCAGCAGTCCAAAAGGCATTTTCAGTTATAAAGTGCTTTATGTACAGCAAATATCAGATTAACTCTTCTCTCTACCTTCACACAAAACTGAGCTCTCTGAAGTTCGGTAAATCTAACTGAACCTTTGACAAAGATTGCAAGATGATAAATACAGGAGAAAAGAAGGAGGAAAAAAAGTTTCTGCTTGTGACCACACACAAAAGAGACCATAAAGTAGACGTAGCAATGGAGCACAAGAAGAGTCAAAAGCATATTTTTAAGTTAACAGTGACTTTATCTCATGGACAAAGAATTCAAGTGGGTAAATACACCTTTTCAGAACAAGGTACATCTATATCAGTGTTTCAGTTCTTCAAATCTGACGGAAGAGGTAAACAGTTTAGAGGTCATGGCTGCCTGTCATAGGTTACACCCATGCCAATTTAGTACAGAACAACTGTAAAAGGACAGTACCCAAAGGAAGCTCCCACAACATACTATCTGCAGAAATAAACATGTAATTTACATTTAATTATACAACCTCTAGAGCAATAGGAAAGTTGCAGCTTTAGAGATCATACTACAAAAGAGGAAATGTTTGACATTAACAAAGACTAGGCAGTCAACAGTTTGCAAATAAAATGTGAAAAGTTATGTTAATACAGTATATGCTGCATATTTAGCAGCACTATCTTATGGAAGGAAAATAAAAGAACTAAAAGAGCACAGGTGCAGTAGTAAGAAAAATAATTTCATTCATCCTCTTTTATACAAGACGGCCAACTGAAGACCCTCCTCACCAGTCAAAACCACTGAGGCCCTAGGAGAACCAACATTAAGGTATGTTAACACAGCGTTGCATTTAAAAGGGCTTGGAGTCATACCACTGAGATCACTATCCAAGTTTTCCCTTCTATTTGGGAAGATCATTTGCAAATCATTATTATTAAATTATCCAGCAAAACAGCTTCAGGAAATGATTTTATCATCCCACCCCCCCAGCTCTCCTAGGCCACATTCACTCATTTACAAAATGAAGTCCCATAGCAAGATATAAATTAACATCAGACCTATTAGACTCCCCCTTTGTGAGACAATGTTTGTATGAGAACAGTACATAACCTGAAAAAGAAGCTTAAGCATCACTTCTCAATTCATGTGTCAAGTTCTGCTCCCACTGAAATCAACAGCAAGAGTCCTATTAACCACAAGATCAGCCCAATCTAATCAAGAACACTAGCAAAACTTGGTGCTTTGTGTAGTAATACGCTTCTCATAATAAGCATACAGTCTTCCTTCTGCTGCATGCACAATCCTCTCTGCATTTATATTCTACTAGTACAATATGCCCTGAGAGACCTCCCTAATTTATTCCTTTACCACAAATTCTCCTTAAAAGTCAAGAGAAGTATCAACTTTCTTACTTGCTTCCTACTTCTAAATCAGTTCCTCAGATAGCAATTTATTTATTTGGATATTTCATCCAAATGCACAAAAGGAAATAAGTTACTGGCTACTCATGACTTATGATGGATATTCAGGTAAAGCAATCATGCCACATATTTTATCCAATTATAATTCACATACTTCAGTGACTGGTAAAAAGAAGCAGATGAGGATAGACATTGTCTTTGATTAAATAGCTGAATATTTGATACAACAATATACTGCAACATCAAAGCACAATCAAGTAGATATTGTACCAAACAGGCAGACTCATAGCTTCACAAAATCAATGCAATAGACCAAGAAAGGATTTAATGAGGAAAGCTCAATCATTTGTTGTTTGTATCCTGATATGAAAGAATTTCCTTGGAATGAGGGAGCTTGAGCTGTGTCCACAGCCTGCGCACAACAGCATTAGATCTGTACCTTGGATCTGCCAGGTAAGGAGAGCAGTAGGGTCAGCACACTTGAAATACCACAAGTACCAAGTAACAGGAAAACAATTTCCCTCCAACTTTCACGCAGTGTTCAACAGTGAGTGGGCATACATTGTTTTAGAAGAGGTTGTAAGTATAGAGATCACAGGCACAGAGTTTCTGTTGCATATCGTACTTCAAGTTTAACAAATTCTTCTGTCAGGTAAGTTGTTTTCTTGATTATTCATCCTACACTGAAAATCTCCCTAAACTTCACAGACAATAGTGGAGGAAAAGCTGTGAGACAGAAAAAAGTAAGAAATAAAAATAAAAAAATATATACTCCATGTACTCGTCTTCCAGGTGGTCCTTATTTGGTACAGCAAGCTCCAGGTGGTTCTTACATGGTACGGCAGGCTCCTACTTCTATCATTACTTTACCTAACCTACTATAGCAGAACTCCCACCACACCTTCCTTTTTTTTCCCCCTTCCCATAAATCTTGGCCCAGAGCAATGATTGTGCTTCCACACAAGAAAGCTTCTTAGGAGGCAGAAATGTCCTGCATTTAAGCAGCTGACAATGAGAACACATAAGAGAGGGATAGCTCCTGACAGGAGTGATGTTACTGCTAATTACTTACTGTAGGGATGGACACAGGACTGGAATTCACACTGGAGCAGGGTAGGGAGACCACTGAAAAGTAACTGCCTGCAAGACAGCAAAGGAAAGCTGAAATGTGGAAAGGTCTAATACTGCAACTCTTAACAAGACAGCTATGATCCTCGCCATGGCAATTGCCTGTTTTCTTAGATTTTTCTTCCACTTCAGCAAGTACACCATCCCACCTAGTCTGAAGTGACTGTCACACAGTTGTCTAGGACTCATTAGCATCCAGATGCTTATCAGCATTACACAGAGCACTCGATGCATATTTGAGAGACAGAAAGAGGGATGAAATTTAACAGCAATCCAGACGTATAAAAATAAATAACATCCTTCTATGCAGTTAGATGTTTTTCCTAGCTGAATTATCTCCAAAGATATTTTTAGCAAGCCCAGCTGCAGAGGCTGGTGCAAAATATCAATACAATCTGTAGAGCCAAACCTCCACATGTCAGCAGGCACCCGACAGAAGGAGCTATCCTGTATTGAGGCTTTTTTTTGCATAAAGCAAAGGGAGCTTGAAAAGCAGTTCTTAGTTTCCTTTAGAGGAAGGGAATAATGAGCACTTTCTACAGGACAGTGGCCCAGAACATATATAAACATATGTATGCACACAGATGCATACATTTATGTATATACACATCTATATAAACACACACATATATAGAAACACATACACACCTTAAATTTACATCTTCAAACTTGGGGCCTCATCCACAGGCCCCAGGGGCTGCAGTAGGCCTGGCCATGAGGGGGCTGCTGTTGCTAGGCAATTTCCCCCTACCTCATGGCTCCTCACAGCCTCCACCTGAGCTTCGCACACTCACACAACAGCCACGTGGGCATTTTCACCAAGCCACTTTTAATATTAAGAGCTAACCAAAAATTACTGATGTTCATGAATCTATGTGCATATATGTACACGAGCACACACCTACCTTTCAGAGGCAGACAAGCAGGGAGCTGGGCCTGAGGAGGGGCGGGAAGCAAAATGCCTCTCCCTGCACCTCTGGGGAAAACCCTAGAAACCCACGTCCTCAAAAATGCCTTTTCTTGTTCTAAAAACAGCTACTCCATTCTGACAGGTTTCCCCTCCTTCTGTGTGATGCTTTGGGTAGGCCTGAGGATGAGTTTTGCTCTCCTGTGAGGGGACCGACCTTTCCCCAGGCAGCGCTGGGCCTGACAGGTGGCTGCACGGGCCTTTTAAGGCGGGAAGCGGTTCAGTCCCACACCAGTACGTCAGACTACCAAGTGGAGGTTAACTGTGAGAAGCACCAAAAAGCATCAAAAAAAAAGATCTTCCTACCTGAAATCATCTGAGGAAATATCCCAGCTGTTATTTTTCCAAAACTGAATGGGCAACAACAGGCCCATCGTATCCCTTTTGCCCCCTTGCACAGCCAGTCTGAGCTGGAGCAAGGCAAATTCATCCACACACTACAGGGAAGTGGATTTTATAAATACTTCACAGAAATTGAATCTTAGAGCAACACTGACCTGGAGTTACCACAAATTAGTTGGTGGGTAACTGAGTAAATGATTCTGTGACAGGGATAGGTTATATGCCTGCACTGAAATAACATAACCTAATTTATCTTATTTCTGAGAGGATAATTCTCTCCAAAATATAAGAAAATGGCACCTCAGTGAGCCTCAGCAAGTAAACTTATATGAAACCTGCAAACCTCTGTTATGTACAAGTCTGGCAGAATCTAAGCCCCCAAACAATTTCAGTACATTTAATGTTTGAAGGACCATGCAATATGCTGTGTGACCTGCAGATAAAGGGAGAGGACACAAAACATCTCCCACCTTTCTTCTTACTATTTCATATAAAATTTCATGTAAACAAAACTTCATTTTAGGTGAAGCAAAGATGTGGAGTAATCACTTTTTTTTTTTTTTTTTTTTAAACTTCAGCTATATGTAAAAAAGTTTGAATGAGAAGTTCTTGAATGAGAAATTCTTTAAACCCCTTGAAATCTGTATTTCCTTTTTTTTTGGACAAGAACAGTCCTCCACTATTAACATTTTTAATAACAAAGGTGAGGGAGAAGAAGCACACCACAGAT
The DNA here is from genome assembly GCF_964035555.1 of Netta rufina. Taxonomy (NCBI): domain Eukaryota; kingdom Metazoa; phylum Chordata; class Aves; order Anseriformes; family Anatidae; genus Netta; species Netta rufina. The sequence goes on along the minus strand of NC_140143.1, from coordinate 4,405,859 downwards.
GCTGATCTGTGAAAACAATTAATTGAATACAGATGCTAAGTATTTTCCCTCTCTGGAGATTTATCATATTACTATGTGAGATCTTCCCACAAAGGAGCAGGTGTGGTGATGGTTAAACATCTGTGGCAAGTTCTAACACACCTCCCACTTCATTGCTTTTAATGAGAAAGTAGAAAGATGGCAGAACATCACGGGCTTAAAATATTGCATCCTCTGTTGCTCCTAAATTCATTATACTTATCGGAGATGGGAAGTACAAAGATAATAGGGTTAGAAACGTGTACATTTTTACCATTATTTGCTAAGAAAGGACAATCACTGATGCATGCAATTTGATTCTAATGGGCCTTGTTGCGGAAAATTCAAACCACTGCTCCACAAGGCTTGCCAGTTAGAGGTTTCTCCATACTATTTTCAGCCTAATTTCCTACAGAAATGAGGTTTTAACAATTACTGTACCCGTGTGTCTAACACTCCTTGAAAGTGATTTAACCCATTGCCTAGCCTTAATAAAATCAAAGGGGCAGGAGTCTTAATTAAATATATGAATTCCCATACATTTAATGAAAAAAATTGATAACAATTTCAGTTACAAGCCTGTTTTTTCCTCGCAAATCCTTCAAGGTATTTGAAGAGACAACAGGATATAGTTTTAATTACTTATCAGCATTTATTTTCCTGCCTGAATATAGTTATTTTTAGCAAAGCTGTCTGTGTAGGTTCTTGTCACCACTTCAGCTCCAGCTGAATGCAAAGGTATATAAATTCCACTCTTAACCTTCCCAGGTAAATTTCCAGAATACTAATCTTAAAAAAAAAAAATCCTTTCTGTGTCTGTGTTTAACTTCCTTTTAAGTTTTAATATTTTCTGAAATATTATTTAATTTTTAAGATTTGTAAACAGCTGTTTAAATTTATAGTTATTTTTTTATTAAATGAAGCGTTATGTTCTCTGTGATTCTGTGATTCTGTGTGATTCTGTTCTTAAATAGTATTATGGCAAGAAATGAAAAATGAAACTGCTCTTGACTTTGCACCTATGTAATAATTTTCAAATTGTAAGCATTAAAGGAAGGCATAACCCTATGCCATGTTCTTTTTGAGCTAAAGGCTTATTCTGCCTGCAGGATGATCAGATCTTTAGAAAATATAACATTCTTATAAACATTTTAGCTATGACCAGATTGAGGGATGGAAAGGTCAGGGATAACTCCACCACCTTTTCAGTTCCATCTTCTAACATCTGTTAGATTGCCTGATAAATACTTGAAATAATAATATAGTTTTGTTCTTCATATCCAACTTTACATAACTCACAACCCAACAACACTGGGGTCTACTCATTAAACATGTGTGCAAGGTTTAGTCTGGCCAAATATTCTACATCTTAGAATCCTTTAAGAGACAAAAGTCACGGACTATGACATGCACAAATATGTTATTACTTAAAAGATTAACTAGAGCTAGAAAGACATTAGATATGGCTAAGCAAGAAAGCAAGAAGTTGCTCATCCTGGCAAACCTGGACTGGATTCCTTTTTTTAAAAAGTATACATTTTTCACCTCTTGTGTTTTTGCCTATTATGTCTCCAGAGTCATCTGGGACTGACATCTAAAGCTGCTGTGTCTACATGGGGCTGCTGGACCCAGAGCAGAGACAACCTAGTCCTGGCCTCTCAGATGCCTTGTACACAGCCAAGCTGACAATCACAAGTTGGACAGGGAGCACCTGGAGGATTGTTTCTGCAAGAGGAAGGCAAAACAAATGAACTTTGTTTTCACAATATTAAATGTTTGCAAGTTGAAGTGATATGTGGGCACTCTGCTAGCATGAAGCAGCAATAAGACATGAATGCTTTTCACAATTTTGCTCTAGAACATTATATGATACTTTAGGATTTAGCAAAGGGAAGCAATGCACTCCATTTCTACACAAAGTTCAAAAACTGTATTACTTATAAGAGTAAAGGTGGAAAGACCTGTTGAATTCTTTCACAAAGGGAAGTTCTATGCAGCATGACTTGCTCCAAGTCCATGCTCTGCTTGCTGCCTCTACTTTAGCCCTTTGTCTCTGGAAAAGTTTGACTTGGCCAAAATTGCACAAATTATAAAAATACAGCTTAGGAAACACAAACCAAAGTGTTCGCCATTTTTTCTACCCACGATGTTTGTCATTCAAATGCAAAGCAAGCACATAAGGGCAATTCAACATAGTCCCCCAGTGGGATAAAAGATAATGGTTTCAGGGCTAGCAGTGTGAGCACTGAAATGCTAAAATCCTCTCACTTCTCATCTTCTTTCTCAAAATCTTTCTGTAGCCTTAGAAAACAAGGATAAGTCACACAGAGATGTGTTCAACATCTGCTGATAGCTCTAAGTATTCAGCACTTAAAAGAAAAAAAGATTCTGTACACAAGGAAAAATCCATTTAAGTGTTATTAATCTGGCGGTTGTTCTAACCTACTCTGCTAGGACTCAATAATAAACAAGGAAATGTGATGATAAGAAAGGAAAATATTTGTTTACCTAACCTTCCTCCCCCAGTCACGATTTGAAATGATATTGGAAAATACCGGCTTATCACCACTGCCCCCAGGATAAGATGGAGAGTTTTAATGGACTCGTGCAACAAATTCACAGAATTCTATCTGCAGTAAACAGCTCTTCTTCCTATTCTATCAAAGGCTATTTCAACATCAAGCACCACAGCCACCTCCCCTGGTGAATCCAATTTTGTCTCTGCAATCACTGCTCCCAGATGGTGGATATTATCAGTCAGGAATCTGTTTTTAATAACAACTTGTTTGATCTGTACAGCCTATTGCAAAGAGCAGATCCCTCCGGCAAAAACTATTTTTCACTAATATTTTCTAATTACCATAAAAAAGAGCTGTATAACCCCATCTCAAAAAGATTCTTCACAAATTTCATTTAAAAGAGCAGAAAACAAAAGCAGATACCAGATTAGGACTAGAAGAACTGGATGCTTTCCAAAATCTTGTTAGCAATGGCTCATGTTTAAGGGGCAAAATCTCCGCAGAAGGATATAAATGTGTACAACCCAGGCCACCTAGACTCTTGCTCTCGTTTTCCAAATGAAGGTGAAAACTGTAAAACTGTAATTCATTTTAGTTTCTTATTCAGAGTCAGAACTTCAGAATCAGCTAAATTTTGGCATAAGGTTAAAAAAAGAAAAACATTATAGCATTAAGTGTCATTAGCCTGAGCGTAAAGAAATTGACTCACTTGAGCTGAGCTTTACACATCTCTGCCAGAAGAGATGTGGTATCCAACTTTTCCCATACCCTGAAAAATTTAAATACTACAGATTTTCCTGTTTTGGCCAACTCCCTTGGGAAGATAAATGCAATAAATAGAAATGAACAGAACTTCCCTGGTTAAGCCCTCATGGATTTATTAGGCAAAACTACTTTGTCATCCTTACTTTTTAGCAGCACCTCCCTGAATACGTAATTCCATTAAATCTTTTTTCCTGCAGCATCGCTATCCTTCAACACAGCACATTTCAAATGGAAAGAGAGCAAAAACTCAAATGTATTAAGAGCCAAGTATAAACAAAAGACCCAAGTGTAAATGAATGAAATCAAGTGCTAGCTCTCTTCAACTGCATTTGCACCAAGATAGGAACTGCAATTTTAAGATGCATTTCGTATGTGATGATGATTTATTAAGCCAGCACAGTAACTTCTGCAGCAGTAAAAGACAGAATGAGTATCACTAACATTATTTCATATTTACTGATTTGGTCAATATACAGTTTTTTAAAACACTCCCCAACACCATTTAATACTAGAAACTGATTCAGATTAAACCTCTTCCTCCAACATGATCTGAGCATATATGGAAGAATTAATTACAGAAAAGAAGACTATATTCAAGGTTTGAAGCTAATCTGGCTCTTGGATATACAGATAGGTGGGATAGGTGGTAATATTACTTAATCAACACCGCTGCTAAATGTTGAATCCTATCAATTCACAGAATATTTGCAGCTATCAGGATAAGGAGGGCTCCACTAATCATAATCAACTACACATATTGAAAATAATCTACGTGTTTTTCACACTAAAACTATGAAAAAAATCAAAGTTAAAAGACCGGTTGGTTCTTGTTCTCTAGATTTATGATTCCTGTATCAATGCTAGTCTGTTATTCTACTAGATGCAGTATGAATGAATGTATCTTCATAGAACAATCTACATTTTGATTCTCAGTTTTTGTATTTAGACACATACACATTTTATATATTTATACATATATAAATATATAAACAAAATCAAAGTCAGGTCCCAATTTCATGTTTGAAATCCAACAGTCTGGGATCAGCATGCATTGAATTTTAATAAATCCCTTCAGGGCAGTTACAGGTTATGAATACAGAAGACAAGTTCTGCACACACATTTCCAGAGCTATATTCTCATTTAAGCTTTTTATTATTTCCTGCCATTAGATTTTGAGTATAAAAAACCCTTCCATTTTAATTTGAGCTCATACTCTTGATCAAAACCAATGACCAGTAAAACAAAACCTTTACCATGCTATGAATCAGCTCTGTACCTTAAAGCATATGACATGCCAATACACAGTAACACCTAGTGCAAATGGACACCATGGTAAGAATAGAAAGAATTTAGGATGCAGAAATGACAAGCAGCAGTGTTCACAAGAATAACAGATATTCCAGGACTTCTTTGGTGCTGTTTTGTTGTTGTTGTTTCTTCTTAAATATACAAAAGTCCAGGAGTTGTATTTTCAAGTCACAGATGATGAAAACCACGCTCTCTCTAGGGTATACAGAACTCCACAAAGCAGTACAGAGTCAGGGAAGGAGCTCAACATGCGGAGGAAAAAAGCCTACTCGTAATGTGTTATACCTTCTCCATGGAGAGGTACATCATTGTTTTCATTTATGAGCCCTCAGTGTACACTTCAGAAATCTGCCACGACAAGTTAGGACAGCAAGGTCTGTGTGTTACAGCATCTACATTTCAGCCTCGTTAATACAGGTGATTGCTTAGCACTCAACTATGCTTGCGCAGTTTCCTCATGTTCTTCTTTTCCCACATTACAATAAAAATTAAGTACTCGCAAGAATAAAAGTGATAGATTTTGTATCAGTGCAAAAGTTTGGAAGAGAAAAAAAAGAACTGTGTTTGGGGATACACGTAGTGTTGTTATTAGTTGCCTTCCTAATTCAAATGAACACAATTCCCTCCACAAAGATGTGCAGTGTGTGGAAAAAAACGGGAACTTGGGCAGCTGTCTCGTGGATCAGTTCCCTCCTAGTCCCCCGTGTAAGGTCACTGATGAAAGCAAGTAAGAAAATTGCTTAGTTAAGGACTTGCCAGTAACTAGGGCACCAGGTAATCTTAATGGCCAAGTGCTAACATCACCATCTTTCCAGGACCTTACCAATACATACGAATACTTGAGGTATCCTTTTCCTATACTGCAGTCTTCTAATGAAAGACCATTACATGAAATCCTGCCAACCTATTTCCCAGTATAATAAAAATTGAGTATTTCAAAAGCTTTTATTACCTGATACCTTTTATAAAAGCTTAGCTAAACAACCACAACCACAAAAATAGCCCCTTTACAGAAGCTCAAATCTATGTATAGTAAAAAGGCTTAAATTGTCATATTCATCAAAACAAATTAATTACATGAATTACAAACACTGAAGGTTCATCTATTATGGAGTTTTCCTTTACAGTTAGCCCAGCACTGGCACAATTGGACACATTAAGGCTCTTCCAAACAGTGAGGGATAAATTCCTCTCATGAGTGAAGTCATGCAGATGATTCTCAGCTGGATAGTTTTCATTTTTCAAATTGATATTTGTTGTGCTCAGGGGACATTAGCAACACAGCATGCAACAATGGAACCACCACTCCTAATACTTCCTAACTGTTTTATAAAAATTGGTTACAGCTTACATTATTTCTATATTTAAGTATGTATTAAAAATAAAGTTTTGGCTAATCCTCAGTGGTGAGGGGAATGCAAGGAGACACAGGGATGCCATAGCATGCAGATGGGGAACTATGTTCCTAACACTCTTCAAAAGCCTTTGCTGCAGAAATTGCTCTCACACAAGTTACATGACCAGCCTCAACTACATGACTGAGAACAGGCAACAAGGACAGAGATGTTGAGGTGTGACAAGAGAGAAAAGTTCTACTGCTTCCTCCAGCCCAGGACAGGGTGTTTTCCTTCTGTTTTTAATGAGGAGAAATGGATTTCTTTGTTTTCATTCCTTCATCTATGTGCAGAAGAAACCATTCCCTTATACATTTCCTTCTTTTTTGATATAGCATCTGTAATTCCACAAAACATGGTGCAAATGTTTGATGCAGAGGTGAGATGAGCCGTGAAGCCTATAGAAGCAGAGCAAAGCATGTGGGTTTGTACGTCTGCCTGTTGTGCAGGAGCGAGCACAAAGCCCACACTAGGAGAATTCACGAGTGGTATCATTGCACAAAGCTTGCATTTTAGACATACTGAACTATGGTCAGGACTGAGGAGTCGTTGTATGGTGAGGTTTTCTTGGTTTTCCAGTATGTACATTCAGTCTACACTATGTTAGCCAATTACAATTTGTTCAGCTAGCACAGTACAAACTGAGCCACATCATTTAACTTTTGGATCATCGTTTATTAAGTGACTAACAGTATGTTACAGACTACAGGCTATTAAAACTGCTTGAATTAGAGTCCTCTTAAAGAAGTGTTTCAATGGACACTTACGTATTTATTCTGGGAAAGCTTCTACCCCCACATCCCACGATTAAAAGCTTACAGGGTACAGATTTCATGCACCATTCTCCCTTTAAATTTATTGAACAGATGGTCACAATAAGAAGCTGCATTAACTCCCTTGATAAAACACACACCTATTGCAGTTAAGAAAAACATTTTTCTCACCACTTCTATCGATGGAACTGAGCAGCAGCACTGACAAGCATGAAGGAAGCTGCAGGTCTCTTCACTTACAGGTTGCTCTAGTTATTTTTGCAACCCAAACTCAATTGTGGTCTTTGGATTAGGGCACCGAAATGGGATCAAAAACTGGAGAATCGCTTTCATGGCTCAGTAGGTTTGCTGTGCACCACTGCTCAAATCTCTTCACCACTTTGTGCCTCACTCCTGTGATGGAGAAGATTACACTCGATAACCCTTAATACAATGGGGCTAAAGCATAATTAAAGTACTTTAAGATCCCCATTAAGGCACTCACAGGAAATGCAAACTATATGATTAGTTATCTAATGGCATCCCTGTCCTCAGCATGTCTGTCAGGAATGTGACCCAGCAGGTTTAGGCTTTAAAAGCACTAAATCTAACTAGACATGGCAAATGGCTTGACACTCTTGTCTGCTCTCAGCAACCAAGCAGTAAGTTTTTTGTGCATCAGAAATTAGTCACCAGTCACTATTAACTAAGAGATTTGTCTTTAAACCCCCAGCTAAAAATCTGCCACCAGTGTCCTGTATTGGCAGAGTTCTGGTGCTTTACTTAGCACAACATAAGGCAGCTTCCTTGACAAAGCCTTGCACGATATTTCATCAAGTTCCACATATTTGTTTTAAATCAAAACAACCTGAATCAACATGCTTCAAAATTTTGTATGCCTCCACAGAAAAAAATCACATTATGAATGCAGAAAACAAACTTGAGTACGTGATTCCACTGTTATAGGTACTGAAAAAATAAAAGCATGTAAGACTTCCTGTTACAGTTTGGCTTCAAGAAATACGAAGCTGACAAAAGGAAGCAAAATATAAAAATTATTTTCTCCCAATATATGGCAATAGTTCTGATCTTTATCTAGAAGCAGTTACAGATGAAATACTGTGACCCTTCTGGAGTGATATAACCTGGTTAAATTGCAAGCTGCGCTTTGGTTTTGTCAGGAGCTATAGTAAAGGAAACATTCAGTAAGTTTGATGCGTCTCCTATAAAAACAGCCTCAAGAAAATAAGTAGTGTCAGGTAGAGAATGCCAGGCTGAAACCCAGCCACCATTAAATCTAAAAGGATAGCTAGCTTTTTTTTTGTTTCTTACAATGTCACTTGCTATTTGGTGTTCTCCAACCGTCTGAGAGGAAAAAGTAATTTGTATATAAAGACACAAACATCTAAAATGTAGCCTCTTTGGAGGGAAAAAACGTTTTGCTTTGTAGTCTAATGCTATTGTTTTTTCCTCTTTTTAAAACACAACAACATTTGCTAGAGAACTGCTTAAGCTACGCAACTCAGTACTGAGCTTTCTCCAAACTTCAAGAGTACTCCAGTACCACAAAGTCGGACTTAAATCTCCACAAAACACAAGTTCTGAGCTGAACTTGTTAGGAAGGCATTTTCCAGCCTTTTCATGGTCTATCCTAGGTTTGTACCCCTAAGCGTCTAAAGGAGAGGAGACCTCGAGCACTCCTGAGTAGGTTCATTCTTCACCATCACAGAGCTCCCGAGCTGTTTTCCTTTTTTCTTTTCCATGTTGCTGAGGGGTAGGAGCAGGAGAGCAGAGCTGACTGTAAAGGTTTCTTCTACATATGAAAGCCCTTAGGAAACCTATGCCAGCAAGGGAAGGGTGACTGCTCTCTAACAGCTGGGAGATACAAAGGCAATCACTGAGTTTCTTGGATTGTTCCCAGCACACATGTACCACTGAGGAAATTTGTCTGATTAAACCAACAGTATTTAAAACCCTTGCTGTACCATCACCACACCCCCTGAGAGAAGCCAATACCATCATGACAAAGACAGAGTTTTCTGTGCAAAATATCAAAACTATCAAAAAAACAATTCTTCACAGCTGGCAACACACAAAGAAAGACTGCCTACATTTTTCTGACAGCTTTTAAGAAGAAATTCACAGCTTAAGGTCCCCAAAATAACTTCAGTCCATGCACATTTAAAAAATCACAATGCTATGACAACATAGAAGAGTTAGCAAGAGATAAGCAAATTGTTTAATACATTTTCAGGAGATCAGAACACATCACTACAGCAAATTCAATACAGCCAACTCCACACATTCATAAACCATGAGCACAGCCACAAGGATTAGGGTTTGCTTTTTTTTCTTTTATTTAAAAGTGAAATTCTTGTTGTTCCAGGAGCTTGGGTTTTAGTAACAACAGCAAGCACTGCTAGACACCCACCACTGCAATCAGCTTAACTGCCAAGGAATGTGAAGTGATGCAGTCGCAGACTCCTTCTACTTTGTTCAGTTAAGTTCATTTCTATAGCTACCTTTTTTTTTTTTTTTTTTTTTTTTTTTGAGTTGAGTTATTGCACTGAGTCCTGAGCTGGTTGCCGGCTACCTGCTATCAGTGTAAAAGTAGCAATAGTGTTTCCTAGGTACTGACAGATATAACCTAACACTCATTTCTTCAAGAAAGAGAAGTGTTATCCCCATTGTGCTGAAGACCATGTAATGCACCACTAGTTGAAATGACATGTTCAAGGTCACTAAAAAAAGAAAAGAGTCCAAGTTCAAATCTTACTCTTCCATAACCCTGTCCAGCAGTCCAGTGCCTGACATTCATCTCCTAATTAGAACTTCAGTGTTTATTCAGTTGTATGCTTTCTAAAACTATTATTTTGAAGTACAGAAAAAGTCACGGAAAAAAGAGAGAAGATACAACATTAAAATTCATTGCTTTTGACCAGAATCATCAATACATATTTTTGCTCAAGCATGGATCCCACTAGATACCACATAATATTGTCACTGGTTATTATGTTAAATCCCTTTTACCAGCAAAGCCCATCAGTTTATCAGTTGATGTATAGCTGGTAGACATTATTTGACATTTGCACTTCAACCTTGACTCTTTAAGTAAAATAATTCCTTTAATACCACTGAGATGATTCCTCCAGGTAGCACAAGAATACTTTAGAAAGCTATCTAAATACATTCTTCAGTCTTGGCACAATCAGATTTAGAGCAAATTTGTTAAAAGGAAAAAAAACAAACGTTTTTTAGCCAGAAAAAAACACACATGGATTTATTTTATAACTGTAAGATAAAGCCATATTACAATATATATATATATATTTTTTTTTTTTTTCAAATTGTGGTGTATGTTTGTACTAGGAGAGATTACTGCAAAAGCTTCAAATCTTAGATCAGGCACTGCTTCAAATAAGGTCATTGATGATGGGAAGAAATATTATGAAGATGTGTAACCCTAACTGATACGCACATGTAATACAAATGGCTTGGACCTGCACCAGTACAGCAGAGGTGACCAATACTAAGTTGCCTGCAATACAATTGTCAACTTGACTCAGATTTTAAAAGAACCATCTGCTGAAACTCCATTTCACAAGAGCTGCACCAAAAGTTTCACTCCCAAAGCCAACCTTTCATTTCTCTTCCCTATCTTTCTGTACACCTTCCACCATTAATCCATAAAGCATCACTTACAGACCACATATGTTATTAAATATTGCTATGATAATGCAGAGCAGTTAGTTTCATCATCCCAGCATAACTTAAATCATGCATTGCTGGAAGAGCACATCATGATTTAGCAATATTAAATTTCAGTTCAGTCGTAGTTCGGATACTACACTGAGAAGTTAGGTTTTCCTCCTAGAAACCAACAGGAACATTCCAAACTTATTAAATGGAGCTCAACCTTAACCTTTAGTGGAACTGCTCACATACACATGCCACAACCACAACAGCTCACTTCCAAGCCATACATACATGGATTGATGTCTTAGGGACCATATATAGTAAAAATCTAAACAGACAATCCAATCAGCTCTTAGGCTTACTTTTATTTTGAAATATATGACATTTTGATATTTATATTAACAGAAATCACTTGGAAAAATACTCCTCTGGATTCAAACTTGCTACAGTTTATGCCGAGACAGTAAAACATTTCTGGTCTCAAGAGGTAGCCCTATACCTACAGGGAGCTAAAACACAAGCTGAAGACTTTTAGACATTGGATACAGAATGTATCTACATTTTTTAGAGTCTGAGACTCAGCTGAGCTTACCAGAAAATTTTCACAGAATGTAACTGTCTTCAAGTTTAGAGTTAAATGCTGATTTAAAATATAAATACTGTACAGTACAAATACTGTCATTAGACAGTATCATTTTCAGCACTCTGTACCTGAAGATCCTCCCTGCAATTAACACAATTTAAGTTTAAAGTCATTTCCTCTGCTGCAGAAAGGAAGCAAAATAGCTAATACAAAGTATTTTCCTAGTGTTGTACTGAATACCTTGTATCAGTAAAGTGTTTTAAAATCTTACTGACTTGGAAACATAGGTAATATACTGTCAAAATGCAAAGTCTGTATTTTCATCAGTATTATACGAACTAGTAACATCCTATTATTCTTTCTCAATTCATGAAGCTGCTTCACTAAAGTGCTGTATTATTTAAGCTGAGATTGTTCATGAACTCGTTTCCCAGCTTTACCATTCCAGAGTTGAAAGCGTTCTTCAGACATTTGTTGCTGGGTAGGATGAAAAGGAAATGGGGTTCAGGGCTTAAGGAGGACACTGAGACCAGGTTGACTGGATGCTTTTTATAATCATCTTCCTGGTGAACATGAGCAGGGAGTTTACATCTTCCATAAGTACATTTGTGCAGACAAAAGCACCCTAAATCACAATCAAAATACTAGCTGTAACCATTACAACATACTACTGATTTCATCATTGTATAGCAGCGATGCACCCTGCCCGTGTTTGGGTACACAGCTGATAACATGGGCCAGCCTTACATTCAATCCACCTCAATTTTAAGTTACTGAGAAAGTCCCTCTAGCATCAGTCATGCTGAGTTCCTGGGTTCTCTGATGTCAGCAAGCATTTAATGAGATGCCGTTTGCTGCTTTGAGGATGAACCATGCTCTGCCCCACATGACACCTTCCAGCTGCCATTCCCTACCAACTAACTTGCACCGACTCCACCTAAGCTATGTGAGAAGCACACCCTTCAAGTGTGCCTTTTCCCGCCCCCTCCCAGTATGTTGGTGAAGATTTGCAGGCAATGCAATTTATTTTTCACATCCAAACACCAAACTGCATTTGTACAGAAGCAAAAGGCAGGAAGCAAGATGGACTTCGCTGCACGTAGACTGTAATCCTACAGCAAAAGGTACACTTCTGCCAAAAAGCAAGCATCTCTAGCCCTGAGCAGGCTGCCAACACAGCTTAACCCATCCCTGGGTCATATTTGTCCCTCAGCAAAGCTGGCATATCACCTTCTGAACAGGCTTCATACCTTTATAACAAGTTTCAGTATTTATAGCCAAGTGTTTATTTGTTCACCCTGGGTGCTTGGGGATGGAGTCCAAGCACTGGATCCAATACAAAAGCTTTTGCTTTTGAACTTGCAACACCTGTAGCTTGAGGGATGTATGCTTGCTGTACACACACAGAGAAAGATTATTTTGGAAAAGTTTAGAAATCACTTCTGCACTGAAGGTGGAGTTTTCTGACCAATGAAACAGTTCCAAGTCCACAAGGTGAGAAGAAGGCACGGCTAATTTAGCCATGTTGCCAGACTTGAGAAAGCTGGTTGAAAAGCCCTGTTTGGCAGTCTTGACATACGGAAGGACCCATGTCTTCTGAAGAGAGCTCCACTTTTCCTCAACTTTACTCCACATTCAAATAAAAACTACTTGGCAATAGTGTGGCCCAGGACACAGGATAAAAAAAACAAGAGCCCATCCACTACTGGGGGCCACCTTCTGGACAGTAATGCTTTGGAACCAAATCAGCTCTTCAAAAGTTAACCACGGAAATTTAATCCAGTTGCTTTTCAGTGCAGATTTGTATCTTATTTCACTTCACACTAGAGCTTTGCCATTGATACTAAAACTTGCATTTCTAAAACTGATGCACATTTGTATACTCTTGGCTCTGGTGAGTACAATGCAGATGAGATTTGGGAAGCTGTGCTCAGTTCAGTCTCATGTGAGCCCAGGCTCTATGATGGACAATGAGAGGCAACATCTAAGCTGATGCAGAAAAACACGTGCAATTTCTGACAAACTCAAATTATTTAGGCCAATTTTGCTATTTAAAAGGATCCTCAAGAGAACCACAATTGTTATCGTAAATATAAGTCCTTATGGTGAAACAATGAGCTCCAACGGACCTCTCAAAATTTAATGTTTATATTTTAATTGGACAATCTGCAAAATAGGAGAAGTCCTTAACTGCACCTAAGCAGCAGTACTGGCAGAAGACTGTGGAAACACTTAAAGTGCTTTCAGGGAAGAAAAAAAACGGACTGCTGATTTAAAGTCCCTTTTATAGCCATGTTTATTGCCATTCCTATTGTAATGTCTAAGCTTGCTATACTGCATGAGCCTCAGGCTTCTCTTCTCACCAGCTTCAAACTGGGAATTCATAAAGTACAGCTTTGGCCCAAAAAAGTACATGCAGAACACTGCTCACAGCATGCAGACCTAATTACGAAATGTTCACAGTGTAGCCCTTTACAAAGTCAGACCAACAGAACTAATAAGCAACCATCTTTGTTATTTAGAACACCTAGTAGCGTATTTCCTCATTACAAAGCTGCAGATTATTTTCAACTTATTGATGTTGTACCATGGAAAAAAAAATGTGATAGCAGCCCAGCAGAGGTTAGATGCTTCTCTGATGTCAGAAAGTCTCTACCCTTCCTGTGCATCTCGTAGAACTCTTATTAATGGGAAATAGAATGGATTTCAAGTCCACTGGATCAGGAAAAAAAAATGGAATAAATGATGTAGCATGTCTAGGGACCGGGCTTCTTTTCAAGCCAGTGACAGATGAAGCAGCCTGGCTTTAGTATCTCACAGGGTCAGGGATAAAATGAGCCCGTAGCAGCTGGAGAGGAATCCCAGTGCAGACAACGTTTTTAACCTCTGCTGTAAGCTTCCAATAGAATAAAGCAAGAGATGATAAAAATGAGTATGTAACGAGCCACTGTGCCTTGACGGCTCAAGCTAGACTTGACACTGCCAGGACAGCCATATCAGCCTGAAATTGTGCCAGCTCTATTAGGGAGCCTGAGCCGTGTTACATTCAATGTCAAAACTGAAACAAAATAGAGATGTGCCCTGGATAGCAACTACAGTGAAAGATCGAGATAGCGTGTTCTGTGCTCAGCTTTGATCTGCATGTTTCACTTTGCCTACCTTGTTTACAACTTGGATCACACAATGGAGAAGATTCAATGCAACACCTTATTACTCTACCTTCTTTTAATCAAAACAATGAAGCAAGAGACAAGTTCTTAAAAACCTAAATCTTCTCATACCTGTCACATTCCAACCAAGTTATTTCTTTCAATACCACCATGTCTACTGTGTCTTGATTCCTATTCTACATAAACTCATCATTAGTTAAACTTCAGATATTAGTCAATAGAATGGAGATGCTGGCACTATCACTACTCATATTTAGGCTTTGTAGAATTCAGACTATGTTTACTTAAATATATATCAATATTTATAAATAATACATATTTGGGCTGCTGTTTATTGTACATGGCTAATTTATTGTTAAAATCAGATTTCCTTCCCATCTCCGTTGGTGCTTCTTTCCCATACTTCCCCTAGACCTACCTCTTGAATTCTCGTTTCTCCTTCTAACTCTCTTCATTATACTCCTGCCTTGTCAAAAGGTCACCTCTGCCTCCCTATTCCACCACATTTTTCCAGGTGCTCTCTATCTGCCCATGAATTAGAGCATCCAACTTGTGGAACCAGGGAAGGACAGCAGAAGGCAACTGCAAGTTCTGGGCTGCAGAGAGGAGAGGCTGAAGTCAACTGAAAGGAAAAGACCCAGAAGTGCATCAATAGATTCCTTTTTTTCCAGTTATTGCCTAATGGTATCTATATAGATAAGTACGCATATCTATTTTTAGCCTGCCAGTATCACACATGCACCACATAAAGCCAGAAAATGTCATTCTTCCAGCTTTCAGTCTGGCACAAGTTTACATATGAGCAATATAACTGAAATAATGCCAGGAGAGCAGTTAAAGGAGAGGTCAGGAAGCCTCTGCGTGGTGTTCCACCAAGCCACAAGCTAAGTGTTAGAAAAGCCAATGCAAATACCAGAGGAACAAGCTGGACTTCCTCTGGCTGATGTTTATTTCTATAATTGTTTTCCCAGATTCACCAAAATGATGAGGGTGCTTACGGGCATTGTGTCTGAGAGCAGAGAGAAACCCCTCACTCCCTGCTTTGACCCTGCAGTGAAGCGCTGCAGCCTGGTACATACCTGGCCCAGCAGCTACAGATTTGTATCCTCTTTGTCATGCCCTCACTATCCTACCATGTCAGCCTACATCAGGCTGAAGACAGAAACAGACTAGACATCTTATTCGGAGCTTTTTATTTTAATAGCATCATAGGTAAGGCAGGCTAGCTTGCAAGCTTAAGAAGTCACCCAATAAAATCCACCTGTCAGTATGTTACAAGGCTGTTCTAGCAGCAGTGCTACTAAACAGAACTGTATCAGGACTCTGAGGGATCCCTTCACTCAGAAGGCAATCTGGTACCAAGTCTATTGGAGTTGCTTTCTCATACCATTATCTTTATTCAAGACAAAAGGAAGAAGCACATCCTGTTGCCCCACACTTTCCAAGAGCTATTTTGCAACCATTTCTTCTAGTAAGCAACAGCACAAGACCACCGAGTATCAGATCCTAAGTTATCCCTATTTTGGGGACCCAAGGGTCTTCTTCTACTGCGAGCAGAATGGAGTTACATGAGAAGGTGCTTATTAAACACTGAATCCTGCCTCCAGAGGGGGAACAAGCCTGTGGGTAGGCACTGTGCCATCCAAGTAGGTAGGTGTGCATGTCGAGGTAGCCAAGAGACTGCACATGCACAATCTGGGGACTGCAACCAGGTTTTCCAACCAAGCTAACAAATACCTAGCTGCTGACCCCGCAGTGTACCTCTGCTTCAGAGGACAACAGCCTCTGAAGGAATATCCTGAACTCCAATCATTTCTACAGCCACATGAAGTGATACCTGACCTTTGCAAATTAACAGAAGCAGACGCAAGATGGAGAGAGATCTTTTAAAGCAGTGATCACATCATGGGAGCTCTTTACTCAAGTCCCAACAGAAGAGGCTAAAGCTCACTGTTGTTTCTGTAATAGTTTCATCAAAATCAGCACACAGCACCTCAGCCAACTTGGGTAATACTTCTATTTCCATTCTCACAGCAATAAAAATGGGGAAAAAGGAGAGGAACTATTTTGCAGAACGTGAAAATGGAGCCTATAGCAGTGACATACTGCAGAATTTGTTATTTTCTCTGTAGAAATATTTCATGTCATGCCTCTGACCCATGAAAATAGTTTAACAGGGAACATTCCAAACCGATTTTTACAGCGATTTTTTTCCCCTCAGGACTGAAGTATGAAAGTAACCAGACAATTTGTGCAGCTTCTAGTGAAAAAGCTGAAATAAAGAGGCCACTATTAAGCAGCTTTAAGGCAGCTACAGTATACTGGAATGATTACGCATATATTAATTTAATGCCACTTGCTTTCCACTTGCCTCAGTCCTAAAGCGATCAAGATTAACTGAGAAGAGCTACCCCTGGTGATTTCCTTAATCAGCAGAAGGTATATTTACACATAGCACCACATTTTTGTGGGGTTTAAGGAAGAAATACCATTTAAAGAAACACATGTGCACTTTACGTATACACTGCACAGTAACTTTCCCCACCTGCTGCACTATTTTTGTTTTATAGGCATCTGTAATTCAAGGAGCACAGTGCTAATTTCCATCATGCATGCTGCAAAGAGCATCAGTTTGAAGTTTGCTCTGTGATTGCCATCTTGTGGCCACACAAACCTGTCTTCCTTGCTGTTCACTGCTCAAAAACAAATCCATCTTGGAAAATTCACATTTTCGCTACTCCTTGAGCAATAAGGGATAGTTTAGGGCTCTGGCTACCAAATAATCAGGGCGGAATTTATCACTAGGACACGACACCAAATCCCATGAGCCCTGAGCATTAGTTCAAGAAAGGATTAAGGTGAGCTGCTCCCAAACATCTGCTCCTTGGCTCCAACAAAAGAGGAGCAGGGGCAGAAGCTGCCTGCACTTTCCCAGGGGCACGGAACTGCCTTTGTTCATTATCAGAAGTGAAACTCTGCCTTAGTTTATTATATTCACACCTTTCATATCAAGGACTCACAGAAGTGATCAAGTCTGTTCTACCTTGCACAAATGCCTGATCTAGAACCACCAAAACAAAGAAGCAACAACAACAAAAAAATTGATTCCTTTTTTTTTTTTTTGTCATCATCTAATCTTCAGTAACCCACCCCAGCCCAGCCTGCCTGCTGAAGACTTTTCCATGTTACTTTTACTGCCAACTCACTGGCTGTCAGAAGGTCATTTAGACAGTCTGAACCACTTCAGCACTCATTACCAAGTAGTGGGTAAATCTTTTTTTTAAAATACAGCTCGTTTAGCACCCCCAACAGCAAATGACAACAATAATACTAATAATAGAAACAAACTTCAGGACACGTGAAAATTATCATTTGATGACACAAAACACAGCTAGGGACACACACCTCACCCTTTAGAAGGTCAAAGGTCAGACAGAGATCCAGGTTCACAGATCATCACAATGGGCCATAGATATGCTGGAAAAAAAGGATTAGAGAAGACCCAAAAAAAAAAAAAAAGCAAAGTGAACACAGGGAAAAGGAGGAGGTCTGAATAAGAAATCTGACAATGCAGGGGAAAAAAAAGGTCAAGCAGAGAAAAAAATGCCAAGAAGATCCAAAAGAATCCAGGCAGGTTAGGTAACAGAACATCAGACAAAAAGAAAGGGAGAAGTGGAGAAGTGTAGGAAGAAAAGAAGGTCAAAGAAGGTCAAAGAAGGTCAAAGAAGGTCAAAGAAGGTCAAAGAAGGTCAAAGAAGGTCAAAGAAGGTCAAAGAAGGTCAAAGAAGGTCAAAGAAGGTCAAAGAAGGTCAAAGAAGGTCAAAGAAGGGTCTGAGACAAGAATACTGGCCAACATTAGAAAAAGGGAGGCCAAAGCAGAGCAGAGAATGAGAGAAAGGAAAACATCACAAAACCTCACAGCTTACCAAAAGAGAAGAAAACAGAGCAGGGAAGAACAGATTTATTTCTATTTTAGTGTTCATTGGCAGGTGTTATATAGAAATAATTACACTTTTAAAAAAGATGCTGTTATCCTAATGATTCACTGCATGATGGCTTTGCCTAACTCTGTTGGAGTTATCTGGTAGACTTTCCTTCTTAGCACTCTGAAGATCTGCAGTTACCATTGTGCTCCAGAGCTACCCTAGTTTTGTTCTACTAGACCAGTTATTCTAATAAATTATGTCACATGCATATCATACCCTGTGCATCACTGCAGCTATAGCAAAATACCACAAGACACTTTCCCGTATTTCCTTCTCATCTTAGTATCTTCCAGGTATTCTCTTCCTCAGTTATGCAAGTATTTATTATAAATAACTTCCTCAGCTATTTAAAAACTACGTTAGGTAGAGCTTGCTTTTAATTGACTGAGGTCAGCACTGATCTGCCAAGCACAAAAAAGCAAGGCTCTTCAGGTTCACCCTGCTTCCTAACCACAAGGGAGCAAAACCTACTCTTAAGCCTATTGCTGGTAAGTGGTGATGACTGCACACACCAACGGGCGTTCTTCTTCACTACTGAGATGAGCAAAGGGCAGAGACACCTTGTGTTCCCTACACACATCTAGAGAACAGGCAACATGAAGCTCTCAAAAGGGAAATGCAAAGCTTTAGTCTCATTTTTCTTTGTTTCCTCAAGCTGTGTGATTAGAGCATCTCAAGTATCTTGCAATACAAGCTTCATTGTATTCATCTTGACACATATTGCTTTAACGCCCAGCCAAACCCACCCAGTCAGCACTCCTTTTTCCTACACCACACATACTCCCTAACTTTCAGATTTTAAAAAAAAGTCTTTACAGACAAAATGCTCCACAATGTTAGGAGTGAATTTGGCTCTGTGAAAAAAATCTCTGATCATAAAGAAAATAAAGCTTTGCAGTACGTTAGAAAGAAAAAAAAGAAAAAAAAGAAAAAAAAAAAGGCAAAGAAAAGCTGTATTAAGAAAAGCAACTAGTAATAAATGTAATCAAAAAAGCCACTCGGTTCTGCACCAGCTCAGTCTGGGCTGTGCCTCAAACACACATGAGGAAGTAGAGGGAGCTCAGGGCTTTTTTCCTGGAGCTGTAGCTCCCTTCAGCCCCCAGCTCTGCATAAGCAACTACTTCTGCTGCTGCAGTAATTCCTTAAAACAGCACCACACAATATTTTTTCCCCCCATCTTTAAAGCTTTCTTTTATGTGACCTAGAACAATAAACTTCTTACAAGTGGTCTGTAATATCCTCTTGCCTCTGGCACAGCCAGACAAGGCAAAGACGACCTTCCTCTCTGCTGCCCAGTCACACCCTTCCTAAAGGGATATAAACACACAGACTGCAGAGCAAATAAACCAGATATCTTTCATTAAAACCCTGCTCTGAAAGGTCCCCTTGGTTCAAGAAAAATCAAGGGCTAAGTAGAAAGTCATAATTACAATATAAAATCAAGCTTTGGAGGCTGCAGACAGCTGGAATTGGAACTAACACCACCCTCCAGCCTCACAGTCACTTTACCCCCAGGAAATGGGAATCTTGCAATTATATCTCAGTCTTCTAGCAATCTAGCATCAAGAAGCAAGAAACAGAGCAATGCAACAGAAACACACTTGGGTAAATCCCTAAGCCCAATTACAATAGTAACAATACAGTGTCTGGAGGATTTACCATATATAAATGATGAACACATTAACAACTCAAACAATGAGCATTGTTTAAACAAGATAACAACAAGGACTCCCTTCGGGGACAGCACAAATCATGAGCTGCTTTTCTCAAGTACATTCAAAATGCAATAATATAACTTCCATCAAAGAAAGATAAACACTAAAGTAGGATTAGCAACGGCCAGTACTTAGACACACGTTGTGTTCCCAAATTTACATGATTAGCAGGAACAGGAAAAGAAATCCTGAATATGCTGCAGCAGGTCAAGCTTTGGATTCCTGTTGTAACCAAATGTTGAAAAACCATAAATTTACCTATGAACAATGCCATGCAGAAACACTTCTGACTTCTGTCCCTGTACCATCGTCATCCTGTTTGAATACCATACATGTATTTCCTTTATTTGTTCTGTTGATTCAATTTTGTGAAAGGATGCCCAACACAGCAACAGTCCACCTAGATCTCATGACACCAAAGGTCCCTGCAACACTTCGTGTAGATTAACCACTACCATTTCATTCCCTTCCCCAAATTCCAGATGTCAATACATAGATAGCACTGAGTAATCCCTTTTCCCTGACCTGAGCCAGAGCCTAACCAGATTAAGCACTGTCCTATTACTGACAGCGTAGCCTAATGGTTTATTCTTTTCACTAGGTTTAAATACCCTCACTTTACTATATTCTACTACAGCAATACTGAAGGCAGTGGTTATGAAGCAGTCCAGTTACATCCATGGAATCCCTTAATGGAATTCCCCAACAAGGCTAGCTTGGAATGGCACTATTCCACCTCTCCCTAAAAGAAAAACTGTTCAATAACAGTTAAAGATTAGAGACCCTCTTTTATCAGTGCAGTTCTGCTGAATTACCATCCCATAAAGATGCAATATTGAAAGACGCTTTCAAGGCAGTAAGGTATTGTATACAAGCAAGCATAAAATATGTAGCAGAAGTCTGCAACAATAACAAATATATAATGATTCATCCATCTATTTTCTACACAAATGAAAAATTGGAGCAATTAATTTTAATTGCAAGATTCGAGAAAAATATTAGTTAAAAGCATGAGAAGCTTGTTCACCTGTTTCTGATCTATTTTTCCATTATTCAAAGGGAAATTATTACACTTCATTTACAGCTTCTAATTTATATGTGCTGACATCATTAATACACAGAGATTACCTAAGATCTTTACAGTCCCTTCCAGCCAAAGCCTTTCTATGATCTTGAAGTTTGACTCGTTCTGCCATGCTGACTCCCAAACTGACAAGTAAACTCCAGATCCCAGGCCACAAAATGGGACTGCCCTCAGCTCCTACTTCTAGCCACTACTTAAAACCTAGCAAGATGAGTCTCCATGATACAAATTTAAAAGCTTTAGAAAAAAGGACATCAATTACAGGCAATGCTCCTAGATCATGCACGGTCCACGCTCCAGTGTCCAACAGGCTGCAAGCTGTCTGCAACTTGCATGGACAACCCGCCTGCTCTGGAGCACTGTTTCTCCCAGTCCCACAGAGCCCCTAGAAGCAGGTTACAGCACTTGCTCCAGCAGCAGCAGCTGCCACCTGTATCTGAACACACTCCTTCCAGTAGTCAGTATGAGGCAGGACTGCTAATCACCTGTGCAGGTGTGTTGATGCCATGGGTGCATAAGCCTGAAAAAGCACTGGCAAGTGTTACAAGAATGCATAGACCAACTCCGGGATTCTCTCCTAGAAGGATATTTCTTCCGCTGAGTTACAAGAGAAGAGGGCAAGAGGATGATACTAACTACTATTGTTTGTTTGTGTTTGTTTTTGTGTTTTTTTTTTGCAATATAGTTACTTGCAATATTCAAGTGTACTGTATATGTAAACAGTATATAAAGAGAATATATAGTCCCATTCCCATGTGTGAAAATATTTCTAGAATTTGAAAGTCAAACTGCACTTGTTATCTCAGGCACTAACTACCTACCTCCTATTTACAGGCTCATCTGAAAGGGACAACCCTTAAAAATATTCAATTTTAATAAATGCATTTCTGCCTATCTTTAAAGGGCTAACATAAACAAATCTGATCTATTTTTCATAATTTTATTCAAAACTAAGGGGCTAGTGCAAAGACTTTCAGTACAAGTGTTGCTTTGGTAAAGACGGAAAGAGCCTACTTCTACAAATGAAAGATGCTGCTATTTCTCCTTAAGACTTGTTTTGAGAAAGTAACTAAAAGACATAGCAGTGCTCTGTCCAGTATTTGAAGACACTTGTAGTGATAAAATTAATGACATTATTTAGTTGTTTTACTAACCCGAATTTACAATTGCCCTGATAATGCCAGCATTTTCCCATGTGAGCTGCCCTTTTCAAAGGCTCTATCACTATTAGCTTGTTACAGTCGAGCAATTTCAAAGCCCTAACTTTCTGTTCCTGTCATATTTACCATTTTATAATCTTTTAAAGAAAAAGGAAAGAAAGTCTATAAAAGCCTATAAAGTATTATTTACTCAAGAGGCAGTTGGTTTCTTTCAAGCAGTCACTACCTATCTTCCATATAAATAGAAGTATAGGAAAACCTCATACAGTGTTTCTGGAAAAGGTAGTGTTTCTGTGAACAATAACCATCTTCAATATCACTTTTCTTATACCTATAAAGACTTCCATTACATTTTTTCCCCTCACCCAAAGAATATGGGAGAGCACGTGCCAGTGGCCATACTGTGCATCAGTGCAAGAATATGACATGACACTGAAGCCTGTACACTTAATTTCAGACTTAACCAACTATGACATAAAACAACTAAAATCAACAAATGAAATGAAAAATGTTGAAAGATATTGATCCCAGTCTCATGTAACATGCTACCATGTTTGAAAGACTGAAGATCACAGGGGATCTTTCCCTATCTGTACAAGTATCTGCTTAACGCTAACAGCAAGAATAGCAAACAAGGCTTTCCCCAGACAGCATTTTCCCTGGGAGGTTTAGCATGGAGCACAGGGGATACAGACAGCATCTGCAGACAAAACTGCAATAAAACCTCCAGGCCAATTCCTTCTGCCCTGTACTACTCTGATATGTACCACCCCTACAGCACACCGTGCTGCAGCTGCTGAGAGATTAACAAGTTGGAAAGATCTTAGACTCTAGCCCAACAGGCAATCCAAACTGATCGTTCAGTCATCAACCGTTCTGCAACAGGTAGACGAAGAACTATTTATCACTAAGTCTGGCTAACGTATAATTGAAAGCTTTTGTTTGATCTATGTTAGTTTAATATTACACACTGAAATACAAAGTTTTCAGGTTCTGGCCATCCTGAAAGCACAAGCTCAAACAGAGGATTACTGGGACACAAGAGCAGCCACCCAGCAGATAACCCTTGTTTACACCTGTATGGACAAAGAAAGGAAAGCAGGAACCCAGAGACACAAAGAGATCCTAAAGGAGGTGGGGGTATGCCTTGCTGATACCTGCCAGCCCTGTGCAGGCCCCTTCAAAGAGCCCGATAGCTTCAGTCTTAACTGCAGAACACTGATACCCACTGATAAAAGTTCCTATCAAAGAAGTCTTACTGTATTAGTAATAATTTAAACACTTGCCAAGTCTGGGGATTTGAACAAGGTACATGGAGTTACTTTATCAAACTAAGTTCCTTATTGAATGAATGGAGATTCATAAGTTCTGCACATTTGGTATCATGCTCTTACAGTTTTTATCTTCAAGATGTAGAAAAAGACATGATTGCAATGGGCTAAAGTAGGTTTACTTTCCTGGTGTTGTTCAGAATGGATATCTTGCATGATTGAACAGCGCTTTGTTCAATTCTCAAAGCAATTTACTAGAATTGAGAACAGAACGTTTGGTAGAGCAAGTTGGTCAGTCCTGGATGATTACTTCTTATTCCAAAACAATTACAATAAAGGGAAAATGGGTTATGTTGCTGTAAAAATATGACTCCTTCCAAACAGCAGCAGAGAAACACATGGATACACAATCACAGCCGTAGCAGTCAGTACAGAAAACAGAGCAAGTCCATGCTATGCCACGAGAAGCCTAATTTGCAGAAATTGCTTAATGAGCTCCTTTTTAATATTTAAAGTGCCACATAAAGTCGGATACATGCCCCATCGTAACAGGAAACGTGCTTCCCCACCCCTTCCCACCCCCATTTTACATTTGCTCCCTCTGTAGGTTAGAAGCAGCTGATGCAATGCCGCACCACAATGCAAGCACTGCAAGGGCATTCTTGGGACTGTACCGTCAGTAAATTATTGGATCAAAGAAAATGAAAAGCCATTGCTTCTCACTGCACTCGTTCCATTGCCAGACAAAGGACTTCTCCCCAGCTCTGCAAATAGGGCTTTGTAAATGAAAAGCTCTGTGTTGTGTTCCCCATACTGCTGCACGCTATTTACTGTCTGGAACTTGAAATGGGGAAATGAAAGCAGCCTGAATTTTCAGAGGTTTCTGTGCCTGTAAACGAAGCCTATTTGGAAAATTGAGACCTCATCAGTTTCTGTCTGAGGAAGGAGAAAAGGGATAAATTCATTTCAGTCTGTGATAACGCTATGGCATAAAGTAAAATACAATAAAAGTCATTTAGCAGTCAGAAAACAAAGAGACGAGTTAGAACTGTCAAGGTTTTCATTAAGCCACTCAAATAGTCAGCGGAGTTTTAAAATTCACAAAAATATCTTGCTTTCAAAAGTGTTCTAAGCCAACACCCTGCATACATGATTGCATTAAGCTACCAATACATCACCACCTAAATCCAGGTGATATCAAAACCTGTGATATTGAACAGAAGCACACAGGGCCCCGTGTTTCCCTGATACACTTGTCTGGAGAACCCTTATCTGCAAGGAGCACTTGGAACAACTTGGAAAAAGGGAAACTTCCAAAACAAGACTGCAATACTTAAACATTTTTAAGGACTGAAAAGAACAAGGGATTTACCTGTGTTTAGGTCTGTATGAATGCTGAAGATACATTCCAATGCTCACAGCACTCCCCACATATTTGCTAACACCAAGTTCCTCCAGTGGAATGTGTTTATACACAATAGGAAAAATACAAACATCTTGGAGGGATGCCTCAAATTTGCCTCTTTTCACAAAGTTCTTCTGCATACCAGACTTCAACAGAGCTTGCAAAAAATCATCCACACCCATGAGTTTACCTCACTAAAATGTCCCACCTGCAAGCCATCAGCCTGGTAACACTTTTGCCCACTGGGCACCAGCAGATCACAAGGCTTCATAAAAACACATTACTTAGTGTTTGCAAAAGTCACATTACTGAAAGAAAAAGGAAAATATTACAAGTGGCAGCCATGTGAACTCTACATGCTGCCAACTCCCCACGTCCCTTCTAGAAATACTGTGCCCAGTCCTGCATTGCCTTACACCTTGTGCCATTCACAGCAATTTCCACAGAAACGTAAAAATGATGGATCACATTCTTTAACCTTCACAACGCACAGATGTAAGTGACAACAAAGTACAAGACAAAAGGAGCAAACTGAGAATAAAAGGATATTTTAACATCTGCTGTCCTCTCACATCTCACGTCTCTGGGCAAAGACTGCCAGCAAGGCAGCTAATTAGCACTAACTCTGGTGATCACTTTTTTGTATGAGTATACCTGTCTACTAAAGAACAAAATGAGATCAAGAGCTTATTTTGAAGACTGGAATGAGCAGCCATCAAGTGGTAATTATTTTGCATTTACCAACAAGAAATTGTCTTGGAGAACCTCTCTCTTGTGCTGGTTTTGAACTATTTACTGCTTCTCAGCAAAGCTAGTCCAGCAATAAGCTCACACACTGGAAGTCCAGAAAAGTTGCAGCCCAGTACTTGTAGAGACATTTCTGCTCTACAATGGTTTTGTCTCAAATAGCTGTATCTATATATACGCTAATTAGGTGCCACTGAAGTGCTGCTGGTTGAATACTAAAATAAAACATCTGCTTTCACCACCCATTTGTACTGAGGAGCACGTTGTAGTGTCAGGTTATTGTAATGTCAGGTTATCATAGTTTATATGCCAGCCATGTACAAAAACAATTACTTTTAAATGAAGCTGACATCATTTGCCCTCCTGTACTGGAGCTGTTCATCAGATGTCTTACCTCTGCCGTGTATCACTTGATTCCCTCTGAATTAATCTGCTGGGTCATGGAACCTGCTCATTTTAAATTTTTAGAAGATGGTTACATTTTCTTAAACCCTCATCCACATTCTTCAAGTGACTTCAGAGCTTTACACTGGGCTAAACAGCAGACTAGATCAACTTACCACCCCCAGAATGAAAAATAAAGCCGCAGAACTGGACTTTTGCAAAAATACAACCTTCAAAACCTTTCAGGGGCAGAAGACAGCATTTTGTGCGTGCCTAGAGCAAGGGGACTCTGGTCTCTGGCTGGACTTAGAGATTCCATCTTAAAGTGCAGTACAAAAAATACAAACAAAACAAGCTTGGGGCAAAGCCAAGAAGACTCCTGTGCAGAGAAGGGAACACATGGCAAAGGAGAAATAGGTTTTGCGGAGAAAGTGGATGGGGAGGGGGAGAGACAGGAGGTCAAACAACCAAAAAGGATGAAGCCACCTTCCACACAGCAACCCCTTTAGCCCTCCTTTTCCAGCCTTTGTCAAGCAATCTCACTAAGGCCTCGCACCCCTTCCTCAACAGACAGCACTCTTGGGGTAGGTGGGGAGGCACAAACCTGTCTCATTATTATTAAACTAAATTTTGCATGAACTCTGGAAAAATCAGAGACAGGCTTGGTACATATATATGTGCTTGGGACCACTTTTAAGATTTAAAAAAAATTGAAGCTCTGTGCCATTACTAAAACTGCTGCAATGAGATATTACAGTGGCATGTCTGGGGAAAGACTGCTCAGTCTTTTTCCCCTTGCCAGCAGCAGAGCATTAGGGCAGGTTATTAAACATTTGCTTCTTTAAGCAACAGTCCCAGGTTAGGATTAACATCCCGAGCCACAGGAGCTTTTCAAAAGCTATAAATTTCACCTAGGGTGCAGCAACTTGCTCTTTGCCTTTATCCCACCTGTGCTAGTTATATTAAAAAGAAAGAAGGGAGGTTGGAAGGCAAAGATGCAGAAAAGAAAAAATAACTTATCACAGTGAGAAGGATTTAGCCTGCAAATGAGTTTTATCAGAAGCAGGAGAGCCCGAACCCCTTGGAAGGGAAGCCCCACAGCCAGACATGGAACCCACGACCAGAACAGCACATGGGATCACGGCCACGGCCACAGGGACAGTGTCTGAAAGGGGAGCCCAGCGCAGTCCCACAGGCTGTTTCGCCCACATTCACAGGAATCCAAAAACTATATTGGGAAATAATTTCTGCCACCTGACCTAGAGCTCCTCCAGAGTATTAGGTGGCAAAAATCTTATTTCCTGATCCTCAGATGATCCTGGATTCACAGTGCTGTCCCAGCAGACAAGCATCTCTCGTTCCCTATCAGCCTGTACAGGCCTAACCCAGCTGAGCAGTCCCTAAAACTTTTTTTCCCCCCCCCTTAATCGAGGTTTTCATCCAGTTGAATATTTACCAGAATGAGAATCCTTCTGCCTGAGCAGAGATGGAAAGTCGAAAAAAAATACCCTACATGAGAGCTGTGTGTTTGTACGTACTATTAGACAAGAAGAGCATATGAAAAATTTAAATTCTGATTTGAACTTTAAAGAACACCCTGTTCCCCCGGGTAGCAGGGTTCAGCTGAGGAGGTTTATCCACACTGACTGCGGTACATATGGCTCTTCTGAGTAAGCATACCAGAAGGTTTTGTTGTTTTTTAAAATAAAAGCTTGATTTTTTTCCCCCCTGAAATTTTCCAAGATGCTCACATGTAAAAATTATGAAGCCTCTTTGCAGACCTAGTACAAATTTTTCCCCCCACCTGACAAATGGAGGTTTTTTTTTCAGGCTTACAAATCACCCGTTACTCTCTTAGCTTTAGAGGGACCATGTCAGTAAAAAATACTGCAGAACAGATTACCTAGAATGCACTCAGGTATTAGTGACAAGTCTGTACAGCAGCTCATCATTGCCTTTGTAAGAGCTATACCCCAAACAGCCTGCTGTATCCTTAAATAGGCAATAGGCGCTGTAAAGCAACATTAGACAACCTCGTCACCATAATTCAGGGAAACACACCTAGCACGGTTAAGAATTACTACACAGCAAGAGCTTCTGGTAGCATTTACACACATCAAGAGCAGTGAAATGGCTCCATACTAATAAGGCAAACTATACAATAGCCTTTTAGAGGAGGGCATAAGGAATGCATCTCTGCTCCTGCACGCGCTGCTGCAGCACTTCTGCCTCCCTCAACGGCTGCCTGTCTCTCCTGAGCCCTTCCTGATTTTAGAAGCCCCGCAGTTAAGCACACTGCAGGCATGGCAGGGCTTACTCAGTCACATATATACAGTGTGATAGTCCCATCAGTATGTTAACATTCATTTCTTTGTTCTTTAACTGTTCATTAATCCGCACTCACAAAAAAAAAAGAGCTGTTTCACCACATTACACTGAGGAAAGCCAAGAGGAGCAGCCAGGTGAGAAAGGAGCATGACTGCTCCCTCTTCTGTAAACCAGCAGCCTGCAGTTCAATGGGGATGGCCACGAAGCCAAAACCACCAGCAAGAAACCAGGAATTAGGAAAAATACCAAGAACCAGGTACACAAGAGACACAATTGCTCATCCTGGCAGGAATTCCCTTCAGCCTGCATCCCCATGGCTTTCCTATTATAAGTCTGAGAAGGCAAACATCTCTCAGGAAAGTGGTCCTGTTTCAATCCATCTCTGCACAGGCAGTTTCTACAGTGATAATAAGAGTACTACATCCCAAACAACTCGCTAAATCTAGATTAACGGAGCTATCCCTACAGCTTTCAGAAAACACACTTCAGATTCCCTTAGGGATACCTTTCCCAGAATTCAGCTATTGTCAAACTACTGAAACTAAAACTTGAAGAGAAACAGCAGCTCAGAAGGACCGTCTGGACTTCCAGCTCCAGGTCGCTGCAGAGAAATTCACCACCATCACACAAATATACTGATGAGCAAAGCTTCACCCCCCAGGAAAAAGATTCAGAAAAGCATTATACCATAAGGGAACTCTTACCTTTCTTCCCACACTCAGGCATACCTTGACCCAAGCTGAATTCATCCGTAAAAAAGAACCTCTGCTCTGCTTCCACTCAGCTATAGCTGCCTGCCTGCACAGGTGTCCCATCACATGCCACTTCAAGACAGGCTTCTCCACTTAACTTGTCAACTTGGTTTTAACAAGCTCAACCTGTCCTTATCTTCAGACAAATCCATTTACGTAGCTGTTTCTAAAATACCTTGGATGGGCATAGTTCTTTGTACTACTAAGAGATGCTTTTTGACCACTGTGATGAAAAATCTGAGGCTATAATTAAAGAAAAAGTCTGAAATGGAAGAATATGTACTTGTTCCTTCTGAATTCTGTGGGAACAAGACACAGCCTCATCATTATGAAAGCTTTTTTACTTTTTGAAAGGACTTTGTGCTTCACTTAGAAGGCTTAGAGATGAATGACTGACACTAAGTAGACCTTCAATGTTTAACCCCATGACTGCTCCATCCAGTGAGCACAGAGAAGAGCAAATGCCAGGCCCCCATAACAGCACAGTGCAAGTGCCTCCTGCTGCATCTCCCCAGCTTCAGCCAGAGCACAGGTGTCCGGCCTCTCAGAAATGAGGGATTGCTACGATCTGAACCATGACCCCATAAATCATCATCCAACCCAGAAACACCTGACATACCCAGCTGATATTTTGCTGGGTAAAAACTTCAGAATAAGGCATTTGTATACCTGATTATGGAAATGCAGAACTCCTTGAAATAGTTTTAAAACTCCCATGAATTCAGGAAATTGTTCCCCAGAAAATAAATGCATCTCCGTTGTTTAGTGATCTCACTTCTGCTACAACACATGTGTGCGAATGTGCACTCCAGCACTTAATGATGCTTATAAATGTTATGATACTGCTCTGTGTGCAGGGACTAGCATTTGATATTTATGAAGTCTTAAGTAATTTTGCCTAATAAAGTTAATGAAGTATAAGTTAGTAGCTGGAGTATATCAGTCTCATCATTTTCACTACCACTATACATAAGCACTTAAGATCATTACCATAAAAATTTAATAAACTCATTTTTTGCAAGTTTTCTTCCCTAACCCTTCTTCCTAGGCTGATCTCTGAAAGTGGCACAGACACCTAGAAGATGAAATGCATCTGTAGGTGGCATCACCATGTGTTTCACAGAAACATCAGCCCTGGCTATGTCCTTGAGAGCAAAGGATCATTTGCTATCAAAATGCAGGAAAACTATGAGGGGAGAAACCTAATGAAGCAATGACACGCTCATCAGGAACATAATCTAACTGTGAAGTAGCTCCATTAAAAATATTGGCTAACTTTCCATGAACTTAAAACTGTTATGAGTGTTAACAGCAATTACGTGCCTCATATTTTTAGATTAAGAGTGCCAGCTGAGCTGAAGACTTTTTTTCCAGGGGACTTATCTAAGTCTGTCTGAAAAAACAAGGAAGAGGTTCCCAGAGGATAGATCAGGAAGACAACAAAGCTCAGAAGAAAAAGAGCAGCTTGTGCCACAGAGCTGTGCCCAGCGCCAGGCACTCGGACGTGCAGAGCTGGGGCAGGGGGGTCCTGTTCTTGCAGAGCCCTTCAGCAGATCTGGCTATTTTACTGCTGTTGGAAGTTAGTCAAGTCTTCCAGACTCAGGAAAAACTAGAGACCTGACCCATTCATTAATTTACCATATTTCACCTTCATCTGTTCTTGGCCATGTTTTGCATAAGCACACAATCTTCTGAGCTGAAAATGCTCCTGAAAACATTGGACTTACTCCGCGCAACTAAAAAAACAAATTATCTAAGCCAGCTTCAGAGATTCATATCCTTTCACATCTCAAACACCCACTCATTTATTATTCTATTTGGAAAAATGTTACATGATACTCTCAGATTTTCTCCCTCCAGGAGAAATCAGCATATGGCAAAACCAAGAAAAAAGCATTAAATGCATTCAAGTGAAATTCTGTTCTACTGTTTTAATTGCTCAGAGGTGAAGACATGATTTGCTGGAGGATATATTCAAACAAACTCAGGGAGTTATTACAGCTGCATTATTTTTTTTTTAAAGGTACGCCCCCAAAAATGTAATTTCCAAAGGTATTTCTTGGTTAGCTTCTTTCTGGGTAGAAGCATCAGTACACTGCATGTAGGGCAGAATTCTGTATGTATTGTTACAAGACAGTTGTTTACAGAGACACCCTGAGTTTATATCAGCACAACAGTATCAAGCAATTATTTTAGCAATAAATACAACTGACTGTGTTACTGAGCACTTCTTTTAGTTTGTCATTTGCATTTTCTGCAGTGCACCGATGTAACCTATAGAAATCATCATACTGAATCTCCAACATCTGGATTCTTCCAGACATTTTGCTAACTGCTGGGGATTTTTCTGCTGTTCAATATGTCACTACCCCTAATTATTGGACTTACCCCTAGCATCACCAGAGTTTGTTTTATTGACAGGAATCCAGACAGCTAATGGTCTCCTTTAAGCTGTGTGTAAAAAACTGACTTCTCAGAGATTTGAGGGTAAGTTTACTGCACATCTCTTAAAGGCTTTAATTAATGTCTCATATCCAGAGTGAAGACAGATGGTCACAAAGTGTTTAGAAAATTAGACAAGTAAAATTTCACTGTGGAAAAGCAGCTCTGGCATTATTAGACACACAAGATAGCAAGATATTTATGTAAGTTTATAATAAAGGTAATTATTTTTAGATGGCCCTGACTATAGCCAACTTTATGACATACCCCCCTCCCATTTTCCTGGATTGTATTTTCATCTATATTCAGAAGAGACGCGGGAACCTATGAATTTCAGTGCAAGTTTTAATTTTCTGCAACAATTTCAACTTTACTGACTGTCTTTGCAGAAACCTGCCAAAGCTGACAGGTTAGAAATACTCTGACCTGAACATCAGTTCCCAGAGAACTAGTACTCCTCACAAAATCTAAACACCATATTCATCAGCAGAGTCACTTTAAAGTATCTGCAGAAGGAAAACAGACTGGAGAATGAAAGGACCACCTTCAGTATCATTCCAGAACTACAAGTCAGTAAAAAAAGGGAATAGCAGGTGCATATACAAAAACAGGCCAAGGCATAACAATCCAATGAGAGAAGCTAATCCAATGTTTTAGAAAAAAATGACAGGAAATCAAGCAACTAAACTTGAGATCCCAGTTCCAACTCAGCATATCATTTATTTCACCTCTGTACCTCTCCCCTCCCTCCCCCCCCCAAAGAGAAACCTAATATTACTTACTATACATGATTACATCCCTTAATAAAGCTCTTTTAGATCTTCAAACTGAATGGGCTGCAAGTACAGATGATTACAATCAAGGAAGACACTAACATTTTTCCCTAATTTAGCCCTGCTGGGCTTCAAGACACTGTTTTGAATTATATAGCACCTCCACTTTAAGATTACTAAGTGGACATTGTACCTGCAAGTACAAATTGCTATTATGTTAATCACAATAGGATGAATTTTAAGCAAAACACTAGTTTCTCTTCTGACCATAATAATCTGCACCTTGCTGCTCTATGCCTGTCACGCCTTTTACTCAAATACCTTGAGGGAAATTAGAAACACAATTCAACTTTGCCACAATGAAGCTACAGCATCTTTTTCAAAAATCTACAAGAAAATAAGATCTATAGATCTAGATCTAAAATAAGATCTATAATCTCCATCCTACAAAGGGAAAGCGTATTGTTTATAGTCCTGAATTTGAATAAAAAGTTTTCATAAGCCCTCAGCAACTCATGCTTACTCCAAAATTACACAGTTCTGATTGGAAAGCTTAAGTACACAGTTTTAAAACTTTTCCTTGACTTTAGTATAGTCTGTGTATTTCTGAATTCCTCAGTATCTTTAGAGAAAAGCCACTTGCTATCAGGCCTGATGCAACACATCACTTAAACCGCGAATAAGAGTCACAAATCTCAAGAGTCTTCCATTCAACTGGAAACAGCATTTAAACTTTGCTTTTTCTGCAACTGAAACCCGTACCCTCGAGGGATCCCAAGGACAGCCTCTGTTCTCTGTTCCACAACTACATTAAAGTCGTTATATCCAATCAAAATAGGTCGAGATAAATTTAGACACAGAAAATCAGCATTGTTCTGCCAAACAGCATTCTTTGAGAAAGAAAAAAGGAGAAACACTTTAATTGAAGATTTGCTCAATTTTGACCAGCTATCTGTCCATACTAAATCTTACAATAATTAATCTTAATTGGTATACATCACTTTATAGCCTCGGCTCAGTATGTGGTATAATACACAGCTGAAATACACCAGCACTAAGTGGTTTGAGAACTGACAGCTGGATTATGTTAATATAGATATAAACATTTTTATAAGCAATAAAGGGCTTTGTTAAATAGAAAATTAACTTACACAAATTTGCCTGTTATTCTTGAATCCCATGTGACTGCTATATTTACCCACACATTTCTTGTGTCTTCTCAATTAAATGTAACCTTGAATTTCCTATTAACAAGGACTTTTCCACTCAGTTCCAGACTTCATCTCAGTACAGTGATCTTGAGTTTTCAGGCACATATTGTAATATATATTATGAAAATCAAATCAGGCTGCAGTCAGTTCAAAGTGTATAATCAGCTTATAAGATTTTGTTCAGGTTAAGGGGGCTCAAAGTAATTTGACAAGATCTGTAACTTAATAGTTTTAGTCACCAGAAGAAAATACACAGGTGCAGACTGCCTCAATGAGTGCCCCAGAATGGGTTAGACTGTATTCCCTGCCATACAAACACAGGACAAATATCATGTCTGAGCACCCAAGAGATGTTCTGTTCCAGAAAACGTAATCTTTGTTCCATAGTTTCATCAACAGAAAGCCAAACAACAGTAGGAAGTCATTAAGTGCCTAGCGGATTGCTGCTCAAAAATGCAGTGTAAATACACAAGAATTTAGTGACAGTGTGGTCTACTGAATGCCAGCTGGATGCCTAGACGTATCAGATAGCAGTAACCTGAGCATTTTGTCCAGTACATTCTTTTACTGCTGACACCCTTCAGAAGAGCTCCATATCCTCCACCAGGACTCACAAACCACAGCCCCCCTGCCAAAACCAACAAAAAAAAGGGGCGAAGAGGGTGTGTGTGTGTGCACGTTAGGGTGTTACTTGAGACCTTTAAATACTTTGAGAAGCACTGTTAGGTGAGAAACCAGCTTCTTTTTAAGGTGTTCTATAACTGCCATATCTACAGCACTGCATCCAGAGAGGAGATTCTTACTTGCTCTCCCTAATCAGCAAATAGCTAGGTGTACTGGGTCTGGCTGGAATGTTAACTAGGAAAATCAGGTAGTGGTTGAAGCAGTTCCACAGGGATTTATGGAACTAACTTTCCAAATAATTTTGAGAGAAGCACTCTTGGACCTTGAATTAGACACGGTGAAAATCATTTTGATCCTTTAAACTTTTGCTATTCAATTTCACCACAAATCTAGTTCCAGAATCCGGAGCAAACTGTTTCAAGACAGACTTAGTAGTAAACCTAATAATCTAAGTAACCAGTGTTACTCCAGCATCTAGTCAGTCTTTTTTTCCTTTCAGATTTCCTTTCTAAGCACCAGACTAATTGTCTTTAGCTTGCAGAATTGGACAAGATCACAGCCTGAAGGGGAAAGGCTGTGGTGATAAATATTTAATGGGCTACATCAATAAAATTTATTTTGCCAAGGAGAATGGAAGAGGAAAAAGCAGAGAAATAATTCATTAAAAGAACTTCAGCTGAGCAATGCCAGTAAAAAAAAAAAAAGCCACGCTAGGAAAAAAGGAATTAAACACAAAGGTTTTAAATAGGTCAGAAGTATAAGTACTATTAACACATAGCAAATTGACAAAGCTGAATTTTTCATTTGAGATGAGTACTGTGATATGTTTATCTAAAATGTGGTAATTCATCCACAAATGAACTACAAATTAATTGCAAATAAATATCCTAGACACATTAGTAACATCAACTTCTTGCAATACTTATCAACATCCCACTTTTTAAATCTGGTAATTACCTGAAAGTCATTACTGAAAACACATTACAAAATGCCACAGACACACTGAGGTTTTTTTCATTTCTCAAAACGCAGAAGTCTTCACTATTCTATGTTGAATGGAGCTGTAAGCTATGTTTTGCAGAAGACAAAATACAACAGCAAGAACTAAGATATTTAGTGCAAAGGTTAAACTTGCTTGTTCTCCAGTGCTCCTCATTGTCAAGCTTCATATTTGCTAACCACATCACAGAATTTGTTTAAAATGTTTAATCTCTCCTTTCTTTCTGGCATTATTTGGAAGCATTTGCAGTGACAC
This sequence comes from Netta rufina, assembly GCF_964035555.1. Taxonomy (NCBI): domain Eukaryota; kingdom Metazoa; phylum Chordata; class Aves; order Anseriformes; family Anatidae; genus Netta; species Netta rufina. The sequence continues at coordinate 4,370,516 of NC_140143.1, read as the reverse complement.
AACAGCATACAGCACCACACCACACTATGTAACACCTTTTCTATTCGCTTTCCTGTCCCATTCAACCTAAACCACAAATCTGCAGGATGTACACGGAAGAGCATTAGAAGCTGTTGGACTTGTTAAATTAACAAGGCCAGGAATCCCTTAATTCCTAGTTTGAGATCTGTTAACGGCTTGCTATATGGTTTTGAAACACTAGGTTCAGAATTATTTCTTCATGGAAAGAATGGAGACACACTGGAAGAAGAGGGGCAGTGGATTAAGTGTACTAAAATACTTCACAGCTACTTTCATGTGATTGGTCAATCTAACTTATTAAAAACCTACCTTTTTAGAAGTCATGGCACCTATCTGAAAAAAGATGCAATAGTTTTGTGGATTAGGTCATGCTATTTAAACCTAAGCCTGAAGTACAGAAATTATAAAAAAAAAAAAAAAAAAAAAAGCTGAGTCATGTTGAGAACCACAACCCTACTCAGGAGCAGGGCTGTCACAGGAGGAACTGATACATTGCATAAAGCCATTGAATGTCCAAAATAAGTGATTAAGTGCTGCCCTCTAGTGAAGTATCAACCAGTTTCAGCTTCTAGTTTTCTGAAATTCAACAGATTTTCAGTCCCATCTAGATTTTAACTAAATTTGGTTGTAACAGAAAAATCCTGTATCAAGCATCTTAGTAAAGTGTGCTTATTTTTTTTTTCCTCTTCCAAAGATATTTAGGTTTAACACTTCAATAAGTTTAAATACTCTAATCCGTTTAACACCTTCATAGCATATTCTGCTTTTCCATGATTTGTAAAATGCACCATTAGTAAAGCTGTGTTAAAAAACCCAGTACTTCAGAGAACACTATCCTGTTTTTGAAAACAGTTATGACAAGTATTTAGCAGTAAACTCATACCTTTGACAGGTTTCTAGAATTAGCTTTCCTCATGCTCAGAGTACCTTCCTTGTAATAACACTTTCACTGACTGCTTAATATCGACCTTCACTAACGCTTACTGGAACACCTTGCTCTTGATGTTACTGCTCCAAAAGCTCCCTCCTGTGAAGTGGACAGATGTTATTAGTCACAATTTATTCTCAAAATAGAGACTTCACTAATGTTGTAGCAGACTCCTAGCCAACTTTTTCCTGTATGTATTTGAAAATATGTGGCTAATTCAGGAAAAACAATGATTTGAGACACATCAGAAAGAACCAGCAACAGCAGCTGTAATGAGATCAGGATTTTACAACTGATTGAAAAATCAAATGAAGTGACATTTGGGATTATTCAGGGTGCTTTACTTTCACAGAAAGGTAAGAATGGAGTCTTCCTGAAGAATTAAAACCACAGTACAACAGTTGATCTGGTGATGAGACATTAAGCACAAAGGATGGTGGCTGGTGTTCCTCCTAAGCTATAGCTGGCCCACTGCACCAACAGGGTTCTTCAGGTTACTTCTTTGCTCCCCCGGTCAGCAAAACCATGTTTCCAGCCACAAATGGATCTGACTGGTGGCAAAGCTCAAGCCAAATGCACAAAGCAGAGCTCACACTTTATGTAAAGCCAATACTTATGTTAACAGTGGAATACTTTATATTCTCATAATAACTGAGGACATCAAGCATTTCTTGAAGACATTAACTTGAGTAGCAACCATTAAAGTCTTTAGTCATTTGCTTAAACAAAACATTGAAAAAAGTTGGAATAACATGCCTGAAAACTTATCAGGTACATTTATTACGTAAAAACATTCAAAAGCCACAAGTTATATTATTTTTCAACTTCCATATAAAAAATTTGCTTGATCGTGTAGTTCCATTCTTGTAATTCCAGGTTACAACACCTGTGGAAAGATCAGTACAGAGACATTTGTTAGTATTTTCAGAATATTTAGCCATCCCAAAGTTTTACGCAAGCTTAACATGCAGAAGATTAATCTGCCTCCCATTTGAATGGGCTGAGCTTTCCATCATTATCACATTTTGGTTCAAATAGCACTACTACGTTACTGACAACACTACAGGACATGTCCTTTCCCAGGACAATATTAAAGTCTACAATAAGATACCTGCACACAAACTGTACTTCAAGCTTATTTATGTAACCTAAATTTTCAAATATGCAGGCTTAACATGACTTCACAACAGGATCAAGCTAAGCCAGCCCACAGTTGCTTTTACCACCACTGCCCAGGAGTGTGATTTAAATATGGTCAGATTTTCTTTAAATTGCTGTCAACAGGACTGGGCAAGTTCCGTTAAACTACCTACTGACTTTAAGAGTATTATTAGAAAAGCTGAGATTAATAAAACAAGTATAAATCTTGCCCACTAAAGTAGCCCACTGTGTGTACGAAATACAAACAAGACCATTTCAGATTACACACTAAGAACTTCTTGTTGCCACCTATGAAGTAGTGGAAACAGCAAAACAAAACAAAGATTCCTCAAGACAATCTTATCAATAGCTCTAGTGCTACTCTTACCTGAGTTACTAGCCCATTTTCTCCTCTATCTTTTAAAAATCTGAATAATGTTTCAGCCTGAAAAAAAAAAAAGTTGAGACAGGTTTAAAACTTCAGTAACTTGTTGAGCAAACACCATAAGAAATGACAACTATTCAATAGTTGAAATATGTATGTAGTAAAAGACAGCAATCATCAGGTTAATAGATTTACCCGAAGTGCCATTACAACATGCAGTTCAGATTTAAATAAAGGACAATTACATTAACAGATTTATTCTCATTTTTACATTCTTGCTTTTTGTTGTTGTTGTTGTTTTTTCCCCATAAGTTCTCCCTGTCAGACCTCATAAATCAGACCTCACATTAAAATCAAGTTTATCTTAAGCTAGTCAGACATTCCAATTGCTTTCGAGTATCTCAAAGGATAGAGATTGAACAACCTCTCTGGACAACCTGTGCCAGTGCACCCCCCCCATGGATGCTCTTCATCCTGCCTTCACAGCTAGAACAAACCATGACAGATGTGGATGCTAGTATAGAAACTCATATCTTGTTTTAGTCTTCCAATTCTTTTAAAAATTAAAAAAAAAAAAAAAAAAAAAAAGGAAGAACATCCAGTATCTGGCTTTTTCTTTCCTAGTTATTTCAGCAAGTTATTTCAACAAAATTTTTGACATAGATTTCTGATTATAAACTATATTTTGCTGCAAACAACTAGATTCATTCCCCAGGATAGGAAGTCAGCATCATACTCTCTTCATTAAAATTTAGATCAAGTAGACCATTTTTTTTTTATTATATTTTTTTTTTTTTTTTATCATTTACCAGTCATCTGCCCCACCTTGAAAAGGTAAGTGTGCTACCTAGCATTTATCAGCCTAAGTTAGTACATACCTATATAATAAAGCTTTGCCTTTGTTGTTTGCTATAGAGAAAAATCCACTTCTAGGAGAAAAGTCCATAGACTGAGTAAGATAAATTTGTTTTCTTCTGAACACTGGGAAGTTTGAGAATACAGTATACGACGGAATGTGTATCTATTAAGAAATAGGTAACTCATCAGTTAGGAGCAAAAAAAAAATCACATCAAAGTAAAAATTTAACGTTTAAGTTCAACACTGATTTCAAATGATCAGTTCTATTCCTATCCTACTCCACTCTAGGTTTTCTACTGAAGAAACAAGGTGCAGGAAACACACTAAGAAATCATTTATTGCACCTAATTTATTTTTGAGTAATTACATCTAAGGAGTAAAAAGAGGCTTCCAAATCCTCAGATTAATTGATTAGATCTACTGTTGACCAGAATTCTGAATGAGCTATTACCACACAGTAAGACTGTAACAGTTAACAGATACTGGAAAATCAGATTTGTTGCTAAGTTGTTTTATTTACAGCACTGTTTAAAAAAAAAAAAAAAAAAAAGCATTTTAAAGAAAGAAGTAACAGGTGAATTAAGCTACATTCAGAACATGCTTCAAAGAAAAAAAAATAATTTTCTTAGATATACGGTCCCTTGTACACATCCTGATCTGCTCTGTCTAGCAAATTCTGCAGTATACTTATCTACTCAGCATCAGTTTTATTTTATCAACAGGAAATTTTTTCCACCAAGATACCACGCAAGAAGCTGAACATACCAATTTGACAGCCTCATCAGCTTCATTAGAGGCCACAGCCAAGATTTCCGTGGTAGGATTGAAGGTCACAGATGTAGCAGATGTAACTAGATTCATTATGGCTTTAACCGGTTTAGGATTATTTTCTTTGAGGCAGACATCAGTAGTATATAAGTTTACAACTCCAGAAACTGAACTAAAAAGAGAAATTAACAAAGACTATACCAATAAATAGCACTTCCAGTACATATTAATTTGTTATCCATAGCCAACATTCAACTTAAAGAGATCACTGTTAACTATTTAGCACAGTTTGTAATATTCTGTTTGAAGCTTGCATTTTGCTTTAAAGTTTGCAACAGTATTTAGTGGAGGGTTGCAAGGAGTGAGTGGGGTGACAATGACACCTACCCAGAGATACTTTGTTAACTGGTCTCTTATATACGATGAATTTAAAGCAGTGAGAGCTTACTATCAAAGATTCAGAAATCATTGAGCTCTTGTGTGTTTGCTTTTATGCAAAATATGCCTAAAAACACGCTCCACACAGAACAAGTCTGCTTTAAAATCCTCTTCTGCAGTGGGCTGAGAAAATGCATATTGTAAATATTTTGCAGTCTCATTGTAATGAATTGATACCACTAGCTGAAGTTGCATCTCAGCAAGCTTATTTCAGAAATACTTTTAAGCAATATTACAGTTCTGTTGCTGCAACTGAGTTAAGACATCTTTTGAAGTGATAACATTCTCTTACAGCAATCAAATCAGAAGTGTAAGAGTAAACTAGAAGAAAATGTCAAAGAAATGGGGCACCAGACTGGTATTTATATTACAGATTATGCAATTTCACTCCATGTGATTTTAAAATTAACTGCTTGTCCTGGTTTCAGTTAGGACAGAGTTAGTTCTCCTCATAGTAGCTGGTAGGGCGCTATGTTTTGAATTAGGATGAGAAGAGTGCTGATAACATGCTGATGTTATAATTGTTGCAGAGCAGCGCTTACGTCAAGCCAAGGATGTTTCAGCTTCTCGCTCTGTCCTGCTAGCAGGCAGGCTGGGGATGCAGCAAGAGCTGGGAGGGGACAGACCCAGGACAGCTGACCCAAACAGGTATTCCATACCACCTGACCTCATGCTAAACAATATATAGGGGTGGCTGGCCGGGGTCGGGGGGAGGCTGGATTGCTCAGGGTTAGGCTGAGCATCGGTCAGTGGGTGGTGAGCAATTGCATTGCATATCACTTGTTTTGAACACAGCAGTAGTAGTACTATTATCATCATTATTGTTATTATTTTTCTGTCTTAATAAACTGTCTTTATCTCAACTCACAGGCTTCACTTTCCCATTTCTCTCCCCCATCCCAGAGAGGGAGGGGGGAGGGTGAGAGAACGGCTGTGTGGTGTTTGGCTGCCGGCCAGGTTAAACCACAACACTGCTAGACCTATTGCAAGGCAATAGTAATACACTAGGAGTGATACCAGTATTCAGTGTGTATGGTATTTTACATATACATGGAACAAAATAAATGATTATCATAGAAAAGGCAATGGTTCATCCATTCACCTCTACTACAGCTTCATTAAAAGTGAACTTTTTCTGTATTCCTACATTCCTACTCTCCTACTAGCCCCAAACAAATTTACTGAAGAACTTCAAAATGATAAAGAAACTGAAACATCCACGTTCCTCACCCGCATGCCACATATTGGTTATTTTTTGAAACAGCAATACACTTTCCTTCCAAAGAGCCTTCGTCTTCAAATTTGTGTAGACACTTTCTGCTTCTTACATCCCAAATGAAAACTTCACCTTCCTCTGCAGAATGAAATAGAAGATTACAGAAACCACATATACAGAAAACACATTGATTTGTCTGTCTTGATAAAGTAAGTTTCAGAAGAAGACAGCTGTTAACTCATTTACAAGTATCAAATATAGGATTTTTTTTTAATCTAAGAATATACTAAAGCAGTTTATTTATCTGATCACTTAATTTGCCAATTAGCTCAGCAAAACAGTTGATTTACAAAAAACAATATAAATGGAATTACAATTAGTACTATTAGAGAAAACACTTACTTGAATAGCTATATACTTTACTGCTGTCTGAAGTGAAAGCAGATGCAGTTGATCTTCCATTTACCTTCATAGTGCTGATCAGTTCCTTTGTCTGTAGGATGAAATTAACAATGGTGACAATGAATCTGGCATTTCAACACTTTTTTTCTGCTCTCTCAGAGGGATCTTATTACATAAGGGAACTGAACTTTATTTTTAAAAGGTGTTTTTCCTAGTTATTTCTAAGTTGCTATCATATAGCCCTTCCCAAGTGCTATCATATGGCATTTTAAAATGTAATTGAAATAAAGTTCTAGATTCATTATGAATCACAGTAGGTAGGGCAATTCATGACAAAGGTACACCAACACACGCTAGCACTATTCCAAAAAAAAAAAAAAAAGTCCTGTATCATCCACCCTCCATATTGAGGCCATTCATTTCTGTTAGCAGGGTTTATGCAATAAAATGAAACACGTCACTGACATAAGACTTTTTTAAAAAAAAAAAAAAAAAAAAAACACAACAAAAAATCCACGATACTGTGGATTTAATTCCATTATCAGTCCCAAACACAACTTCACCGTAAAATTCTAAACATCCCCAAATCATTTTCTAATACTATAGGCAGTTAATAGCTCACTCTCAAAGGCTGTCACAGTATGTTATACCTGTTTTAACTAAAAAGCTAGATGGCAAGCAGGCTTAAAAGGAAAAGGGTACCAAGAAATGGAAGTTAAATGAATAATGAAACTAAAACTACCTTCATTGACAGCAAATGAAGATAACCCGAAGTTCCAGTTAGAAGCATAAATGATCCATCTGGAGAGACTTCAAAGTTTTTGACAAATTTGTCCTCCATGCCTTTAAAAAGAGAGAATTAGAACGTCATGCTGGCACAATTTATTCTTTTCCTTAACATTCACACCTACAATGAATAGAAGCAAGACCTGATTGTAATTCAGCTTTTTGTTTCTGTAACATACTGCCCCCATAAACCACGTCATTAGTTAGATGCCACACAAACTTAGTGTTGTATCCTTGACAAACTAAAGCTAAACATACTCTAATAAGTATCACTACTTCCAACAATTCACTCCACTTCCTTTTAAATAAATTCATATGCCTTCTAAATGGCAGTTATATCTATTTAACAATACTGAAAACACTTAAAGGTCTAACATACCTCTTACTTGATGTACAGGAATAATGCTTCCACCCATCATGTCGTACACGTAAAACATTTTATGGTGAGTACCAGTGGCTATAACTTGTTCTCCATCAGCACTGAAACAAGCTTTATAGATCGGAAAACTCTCTAAATAGATGCTCTGTATTTTTGGATTCCTTATACCATCAACCTTCAATAGAAACATCATCATATTAAGGAACATACCACATAGTTCTACAGTAAATTCTTATTGACTCACCAGTATAAGAGAAAGTAAAACTACACCAGATGGAAACAAGTCTCTCCCTTTCTTCCAAGTTTACAAATAGCCCATGTCTCACCCCTCACCCTATACGCTAGGAACTCCCAACCTTCCTGGATTACCTCTTACCCTTCCTGTCTAGCCCATGCTTTTTTCAAAATGTCATTTCTAACACACTTTTCCAAATGGAAACATTTGCTTTGCATTCTCCTTTCCTGCAGACTTGTGGAGGTCAAATTCAACTTTTGTCTTTGACCATTTCACTGATGCTGGGCCACGCAGAAAGTTCCTAACAGTTATGGTTTTTAGTGTTCAGAGGAGCAAGACAGGAGTGCCCCAGGACTTCCTTCTCCAGTACAGCATCTCCATGCCCAAACTAATTTCTCAGCAGTATTACAAATTCTAAATGTAAGTGGATTGCTCTTCACAATACAGGTTTTACAAACAACTTAAAAAAAAAAAAACACCACAACCTCACCAGCCCTTGTTACTCATAAACTAAAAAGCCTGATGAAACTAATTTACTTATACTCTGCAAATAGCTGGTATGAAATCACTGACTGAAGTCTCCCATAGAAATCTTCCAAAAAATTTCAATTCACAGACATTTGAAATCACTTTCTAATCACAGACATTACAACCACTCTGCGCATGCCACCAAAGGAAGAATGAAAAAGCAAGTCTATCATCCCAGCCTGTTTCAGGTACATTCAACAAAAGAGTATTCGGTATTAATGGCCATCTACATCATGTAAATTGAAATTCTTCACCTGAAAGAGTGACACGGATCGATCACGTCCAGCAGTCATAACAACTTGAGCAGATGGATGGAACTGCACAGTTGACAGTTTTCCTTCAGCAAGACGTTCCTGGTTAGCTGGCAAGCAGCTCTTCATCTAGAAAACAGATCAAGCAGTTTGAGAAAACAACAAAATTTATGCATTTATTTATGCTGACGAACAGTCAGCTTAATCATTCTTTGTTCTATAAGACATCTCAAACTATATGCTGACATTTAGGCAACCGATACAAGCAGAACTCACACACACAGTAAGCTTAAGTTGTTTCCACATGGCAGACATAATAAAAAGCTACTTAGACTACTGGTTGTAGCAGAAAGCCTACATAAAACTATCTACATTCTCACTCACCTGAAATAATTGCAAATGAGATGATATAAGAAAGAAAATAATTGTAAATGAGATGGCATAAGAAAATCTTAAGGCTCACTTTTCAAAGACCACTTCAATAACCTCAAACGTATGGGAGATTTCCATCCTTCCCATACAGATTGAAATCCCAGTAGCAGATGTTATTTAAGGATACATGAAGTAATCCCTACAGCAAACAATACACCTCAATTTGTTTCATGCTTTTATAAGGTGACCTATCAAGTTGTGTGAAGTGTAAATATTGAAACATTACCATTACAGACACATACAAGAAACTCATGCAGTCACTGATCTCTCTGCCCAAAGAGCAAAGCATGTATATATAGCTCAGACTAAGGTGCAAAACCAGGCTTGCCTTTACCTCCAAAATACCTCTTGGCAGGGATTCCGAGGTTGTTATGAAGTTACCAGTTCTGCACAGCAGATCATCATCATCATCATCGCTGCCACCTAATTAAAACAAAGCATATTGAAAAGGTTAATTCCCCACTCACTGATCACAACCTATAAATTCCATACAGAAACAATAAATCAAATAAAAGCATGCTAAAGAAAACTGATTAACCCAGCAAATTATCACACCACAGGAATCAACCAAATATCAAGCAGTCATTTTCTATGCAGCTGAATAGGAAAGCACAGAAAGGCATATTAGAATTGTAATAGGTTTCTTTACTATCACTTCTAGTCCGCTTGGATTTCTTCCTGTATTCTCTGTCAGCCCAGGCAGGAACTCCTCCCATAGCTCGTTGAAACCTAGCAAGATAATGGTGAGGAGTGAGAAGGATGAAAAGCTTTTAATCCAATTATTTCTTTCTACACATCAGATACGTTTATGTCTTGCAACACACAGATGAAAATTTGCAAGATTATTTTCACTTAAAATGGTATGTGAAGTTCTCCTCAAATTTCATTCAACTTCCTTTATTAGTGTATTTTGTTAACTTGTAGAATGTGAATCTAAAGCAAAATTGATACCAAACATTAAGGCACTGCTCTTCAGAATGATGCACGCTTACACCAAGATAACCAAAGCCCATCTGAATTTCTACATTGTTATGCTATTGCTATTCTTTCTTATATTTTATACTAAATTAAGATATTTCATCACCCTAATTAAACCACAACAGATCACTACAAATAGTTTTTGGTATAATTTCTTAGAAGAATTAAGTAACCTCTACAAAAACAATTTAATGAAAAGAGACCAAATTCATATTTTATTTACTACTACTTTAAATATTACTTTTGGATATAAAAATACCAGAAGCACCATAAGAAGCACCAGCTCTAAACAATTCACATTAATATGGTAACATTTCCGTGGAGATCAGCCCACAATGGGACTTGGAAAACCACACACTCTTAATATAATAAAGCTTGCCAAATAAGTATTAACAGTACTTACTGTTCTTCAAGTCTTATTTTCAGCTTTTTCTTGGTAAGAATTTTCTCAGCATCGCTTTTCATCAGGTCTCTCCTGTACCTATGTGTCATATCAATCCTAGAGAACAAAAACACACAGAACATGAAAATCATTCCCGCTGAAGCCCTTTATAACCACTCCTACCCCCGAACTTGGACTTACTTTTCCTCAGCTTCATCATCCTCATCCACCCAGGCCGGCGCTTTAGACACGAAGGCACTTTTCGCTTCATTCTCCACCTCTGAATCGCTGGAGTCTCTGAGAAGACTCCCTCCATCCTCGGCAACGTGCTGAAAACAACCGAGCGGCCCCTTTCAGCCCAGCCGCGGGGCGACCACCGCCCCTCGGGGGGTACCCGCACGCAGCAAGCTGCCGCCACCGCAGCTCCCACCCGCCCCCGGGCCCTACCCGCGGCGGGCCGGCCAGGCGCTGCAGCAGCTCGCCCTCCTCGGCGGCGAGGCAGTCCCCGAAGAGCAGCTCCTCCAGCTCCCGCTCCGCGCCCGTGGCTCCGGACAGGGCCTGCAGGTGCCGGCCGCGCTGCTCCGCTTCCTCCGCCTCCAGCGCCGCCGCCTCCTCCTCCTCCGCGAGCCGCTGGAGCTGCCTCGCCGTCTTCTTCTTCTTCCTGCTGCCGCCCATTTGCGTTTTCCTCGCCGAGGGCTGCAGCGGCCCCGGCCCGGCCTCCCCCCCGCGGGCCGCCCCCGGACCCGGCCGCATCGCTCCTCACGGGGCCGCCTCGCGCACCGACCGGAACCGGAAACCCCGCTGGCTGCTCACGCGACCGCTCCGCCTCCCTCCCCCGATAGGCCCCCGCCGCACCGCCCCCCCTTCCCCTCGCTCGGCCCACGTGAGTCCGGCTGCGAGGCGCGGTCACGTGGTCTCCTTTCTTTGCCTCCCTTTCGCCCCGCCTGCCCCGCGTCCCACGTGACGCGGGGGCGGTCGGGCCACACCACTGCGTGCGTCGGGGGGTGCTGCACCCCGGGGCGTAAAAACGAGCCACTTTCCTCCCCAGATTAACAGACATACAGCATTCCTCGCTATCTGTCCTAAAATCAAAGCAGTTCCAGGCTGGGATACTCCTCTTTTTCCCCTCTTTCTCACTCTCTCCCCCCCCAGCTTCCAAATGGTTTCTCCCATAGGTCGGAGGGGGGAGGGGGGGTACGGCGAGCGAGGCAGCCCCATCCCGCGGGGCGCCCAATGAGGGCGCGCGGGGGGCGGGGCTCGGCGCCTGCGCAGTGCGCGCCCGCTCATGTTGTTGCCGTCCCGGCGCAGGGCGCGGGGCCCCGCTCCCCCGGCGCGGCGCTGAACTCCGCGGGGCCGCCCCGGGGCCCCGGCAGGGGCTGGGCTGGGGGGCGGGCGGGGGCGCCCTGAGGGGGCCGAGCCCAGCTGAAGGGGCCGCGGCGGCCGCTGCCTGCTGCCCGCCAGGGCCTGATGGAAGACACAAAGGAGCTGGTGAGCGCCGGGGGCTGGCGGGGGGAGAGGAGCCCGCGGGGTGCGGAGCGGGGCTGGGAGGGAGAGGGGGGCTGCGGGGGGCTGTGAGAGCGGGGAGCAGCGGCTGAGGAGGGGGAGACCCCCCCTTTATCGTGATCCATCCTCCTGTCGTGATTCACCCCCCTTTGTCGCGATTTCCTCCTTTGCCGTGCACCCACCACTTCGTGATTCACTCTTCTGTCGCGCCCCGCTCTCTGTCGCGATCCCCCGCGAGTCGCGGCCGTGTTGTTGTTGTCGCGGCTTTGTTCCCGTGCGGCCAGGTCAGCCTCCAGCCCGGTTCCTGAGGGGCTCCCCCGGGTTCTGTCAGCTCCCGGGAGAAGCGGCCGCGTGTGGGAACGCGACTCCTTCAACAAAAGGGAAAAAAAATAAAAAAGTTCAAAGCCCCTGTGGCAGCCGCTGGGATCCTTAACTTGCAGTCCCAGTCAGCTCTGTGGAAGCTGCAGGGCAATTCTCCGTGTTTCAGGTGTTTTGCATGTTTGAGGAGCCGCGTTTGTTTGTTTGCTCGTTACATCTGGTTGCAGCGCTGCAGTCCGGTCCTGACTTGCAGGGAGCAGAGCAAAAAGGGCATGGGAGAGACTGATCTGGAGCGTTAAATGGGAACTAAAAGCGTGTTCTTTAAAAAAGCCGACAAAGCTGATCGGTGTGTGCAGTTGCTTTTGCTTGTTAGTTCTGCCGAGGGATCAGTTTGAGGAACCGTGTAACCTACGCTATAGGGGAACGTAGCTGAGGTAAAAACTCCCCTAGGGGGATGTCGCTGCTTTTGCCACAAGAACGGTTCAGGTGTTCCTGAGAGCGTGGAGATCTGCGCACATACAACAGGCTTGTACCCTGAAAATAAGAACTATCTTCATTTTTGCTCCCTAAAGAGCTGGATGACACTAGCGGTGTTAATAATCTTTACAAAAGAAGTTCCTCCTCATTAGCTTTCATTTCTCTTACTTTCCAAAAATGTGATTTAATTTTGCAAGGTTCTTGATACCTTCTGCATACTCCAACACACCTTCACTTCTCAGGTAAGTCGGCACGCATTAGACCCATGTGATGTTTTGCTGAATCCAGCTCTGAGCACATAGAAGGAATTCAGGTGTAGCACACTATGTTTTTGGGTTGGTGTTGGGTTTTTGGTTTGTTTTTGTTTTTTAATGTTAACAGGATGGTTAAAACAAAGTATTTGCCTTCTAGACTTTGCCTCTTCCGGGTACTCCTGTGTATAAGAGCTTTGTAAACACATAATGGATTTTGTAACAGATTTTCATTTTTTTTCAAAACTCAGATATTTCACATATTTACATCACCCCTCCCCTTCCAAATTGCCTGCTAATTTGATATATTTTTTTGTAAAAGAGTCTCCCCTCTTCTTGTGTGAAACCCCCTGGGGAAGAGGCTATGGACAAAACCATTGGCAAACAGCAGAAACTGGCTTCAGACAAAATGCTGTCATACATAGCAAATGAAGAGACAGGAAAAACATTTCTGTAATTTTCCAGCTGAGATTTTACTTATTATAAGAGTGGAAGGCACATTTCCAGATAGAGGTGAGTTGCTTATATAAAAAAAGTAAGTTTGGTTGGTTCTGATTTCCAGGAATCCCAAGATGTTTAGCTTTGGAGTGTTTTGCTTGTTTATTTTTAATGAAAGCTGAAAGTGTGTTTTCTTTAAATTGGTCCTGTTTGAATTTTCCGTTTTTGTCACGCTCTGAGGCATAAGTAGATCTTCGGTTCTGTCAGGGGTGAGCTAGTATTACTGCACTAAATTGCTCTGGCCAGCTTAAGTTCAGAAGAGTTGTAACAAATAAGTTCTGTCGTGTCGGTGCCTTAATGCTGACATCTGGAGCTAAAACTGAGCTTGTGGCATAAAACATTAATGAATGAATTTAAAAGCCGTGCATCAAATTTAATACTGACTTCGAAGTACATTATGGGAAACGTATGATCTGTTAAGGATATGTGATTAAAGTAAATGTGACTTATCACAGACCCATGGCCTGAAGGTTATGGTGACCTCATTGTTGACCTTGGCCTCAAATACCATCTGCTCCAACTTCTGTCACGTTTCTGGGAGTCAGATCTGAGCACTGAAAGAGATGCCTATCTGTGTAGGTGCTGGCAGGCTTCTGTTAAGCTACAGCTCTCCTACTCACTTCTAAACTGCTGCCTTTCTGAATTCAAGCACTAAATTGATTCAGAAGTAATGACAATCCTTTTGAGCAGGTTGAGACCTTTCTGTGATTTTTGTATCAACCTCCTTTTGCCAGGGTGTGCTTGCTTGGAGGCAAGGGGTTTGGTCACTTAATAACAGGGTAAAATTTCTATAGCAACTTCTCACCTTCAAAAACACTCTCATAAATTGTGCCAAAACTTGAGTATAGTTTTCATTAGAACACTAAAGCAATTTCCAGAGTAAGTATTTGATGTCTAATTAACATTATGTGGTTTTATTTTCTGGTTTAATTCTGTGTTTAAGCCCTTTGTGACCATCGTTTTGTGCTGAAAAAGTAGTTACTATTCTCCGAAAGCGTGTGCTATAATGTGCTGACTAAAATCAACTGTGTAACTATATGCTAAAGGAGTTAAACTAGTTATTAATCATATTTGTTTATAGTTTGCCTTCCTGCTTTTAGGGAAACCGGTTTTCTTAACTATATTCTTTTATCATGCCATTTGCCTTGTGTAATGGTTAATTAAGAGTATTTCTTAAAAATACATCGTTGCCAAGTACTCACAGAGGGGAGAGGAAGAACAGGAAAATGAGAAGTTGGGCAGAATACGAAAGCAGCTTTTTAGGGCTCCTTTCTCCACCCACCCCTTCAGTAAGAACTATGCAAGAAACCCCCCCAAGCAAATATTCGTGCAGACTTGGATTTGCCAGTCCCGCTTCGCCTAGATCTTGTATCGCTGTGTCTAAAAACCATTCCTGTTGAGGAACTGGTAATCTCACTAGGAAAATAAGCTTAGCCAGTATACCTAAATGTTTGGCCTGTATGTGCATTGCTTCTGCTCGCTGACCTACTGGGTTATCCTGTAGTGCAACAGCTACTGCTCTTTGCCTAATGACCGGTTGCACAGCTCTGAGCTTTATGGTAAGCCAGGCCTCCTGCTCAGAGCAAGCTTTGCAGATGCATTCCCTCACGTTTAGAGGTGAAGAGCACTAATCTGTTTCAATCTTGAGGGAAAGGTAATTTTCCCCCTCAATGTAATTTTTCATGCTAAATCCAGCTCCTGAGAGTAGGAAACGTTCTTTTCTTTGGATGCCTGTATTGTGAAACATGGGGATTGATCTTGTTATGGTTGGATCAATTTCTGCTACTGTCTCTAGTAGCTGGAAAATGAATTTTAGGAGAAATATTACTAAATGTTGATTATTAAAGCCTGTAAACATACGTATAATGTAAGCTCACTCCCCCCCATTGACAGTGATGACCCCCAGTTTTGTGGCTATGACAGGCCATTTCAGCACTGTAACTATTGTGCTACTTTTTTGGGTGGAGGACTGCATTCTCATGGACAGTGTGTCTCAAAATCCAGTGGGAGCACCTGGTACAGTGAAAGCTGTTCCCTCTGAGGCTTCCATTCACAGAGGTGCTGCAGGTAGCAGCTAAGTGCTCCCCTGTCAGATGGTGTGGCTAGTCAGCTGGTAAGGCACGCTGCTGCTCAGCACTTGGAAGAAGACAGCAGGAGTTGCAAGCTGCTGCTGTTACTGAAGCAGATGCTTTTTCCTCAGTTATGGTTCTGTTGGAGACATCTGTTGCCCTTTATGTAAGGATGCAATTGTTGACCTTTGAGTTCAGAGTTGTACCCTAACTATTTTCTGCTTCGGATATTAAAGCTTGGAAAAGAATAGGACCTTTCATTTCAGCAAGAAGGGCAATCAGAGATCCACACATTATTCATTTGTTTCTACAAATACTGTCTCAACATGGGTTGAAAAGAACCTTAGAGGTGTTTAGTATCAAAATAGAAGTGTTTTGATGTACTCTAGCAAAATTCCAGAATAGGTATTTGCATATTTTCTTCCCTAGCTTCCACCTACTTCTATAAACAAAGTAGTTGGTATTTTTTCTATTGAAAAACTGTATGCTTTCCAAGTTACACAAAATGTATTTTGAGTAATTTCCCAAGAATTACAATCCAGATAATAACTATAAATTGACATTAGGAATGTCCTATGCAAATTATCTGGCAAGCATGCTTATTTTCTGGCAAAAGCTTGGATGAAAATGTTATATAAAAACTATAGTGTTATTTTAAAACAACTAGTAAAGTTACTGTTTAGAGTTGCTCATAACTTGAGCTGAGACAATTTGACCGAATACAAAGTAAATGGAAAGGTGGAATATGAGACTTCTTTTGACATTTTAGTTAAGCTTAACTAACCCTTGATGATTGCTCCTTAGAAACCTCTGTAATGCTGAAGAACGATTTTTTTTAGAGGTCCCAATTTCTCTAGAGAAATTGGAAATGTTTTCTTTCTCATCTGTGAATGTTTTGGCAGAGAGGGCTTGGCAGTGATGCTGAGGTTCCAAATGTATGTGATAGCAAAAATAAAAAATAAATTAAAAAGAGCCAACCGTTCTGTTGTGGTATCTGCGATTGCAATCTTGCACCATGCTTCAGCTTGCCTGCCGCAGCCTTTCTTCCTTTCCTCCTGTGCCACTGAAGCTTCAGCTTGCCTCCAGCTTTCCATTCCTGCTCCTGCTCTCACAGTGGGAGCTGTGCTGGCTCTGCGGGGCTGGGAACAGAGTTGTGCTTCTCCTCCTGAGCTGCTCTAGCATTTCACAGCCCTGGCAGCAAAGCTCTGGGTGAACAGAACGGCCACGTGCGTCCAGAGGTCTCAGGTTTGAAAAGAAAAAGGGATGTGCTGAGACCACCCCGTGCTGCAGCTTCCAGTAAAGGGTCGAAGCCCTCCTTTGTGTGGGACAGGGCCCTGGTCCCTTAATGAAATCAGGTCAGCTGATTGACAGAGGATGCATGGCTGAGGCTGGATATTCTGTCCGTGGGCTCTGGTACACCACCAAGATCTGTCCAAAAAATGAGGATGCAACGCAGTGTTACTGCTGTGAATGGTCAGGATGGTGGTGTGTCTTATTTCCTGCTGCAGGCAATGGTCAAGGAAAGCCAAGCTGGGGCACGACAGAGTTTGAGATTCTGGGGAAGGGAATGAGTCTTCATGTTCTGATCTGTAAATTACTGACACTTTTTGCAGAACACTGTATCCATGGCAACGTGTTCAACTTCTGTCTTAATCTACGCACACGTGCACACAAACGAATAACTGATCTTGCATCTTGCTGGTAATAGTATCAGTGATAGTGTTCAGGTAAGGCTTGCTACCAGCGCAGCTTAGGACAAGGGTTCGTTCTGCCCTCTCCCTGCATTTCCTCTGATTGCAGCTGTTGTCCTAGCTGCTTCAAGCAGCTCTCAGCTTCTTCAAGGAGATGCGGAGTTATGCCCTGTCCTAAGTTTTGGTTGGTTTGAATATAACTTTGAGTGGTTGGCTGCGGGATGTGTGTACTGTTAACATTACATTGAATTTGTTTAAGTTTCAGAGCTGTTTTAAGTGATTTGTGTATCTTATTGTATAATCTTCTATGCTTACAGGATGTGGGTTTTGGGTTTTTGTTAGTGGGATACTAGGATTGAGTCGGTGTGGGAATCAGTTTTCCCTTTTTAAATATGAAGAAATCCTTCTATAATAGGACTTAGATCGAAAAGGAGAAGAGAGAATATTATAATAAAAGAATAGCAGGGCAGAAAAAGGCTTGGATAAAATCCAACAATAAAGATGTTCAGGCATATACTCTCTAGGAAAGGGATTTGGGGAATTACTGTGATGAAATCTTAAAGCTATGAATCCAAATGCAATTGAAGAAGGGAAAGTGAAGTCACGTTTCTTTTTGTCTACAGTGATTTTTAAGTAAAACTAGCTCTTGGATGGGAGTGGGAAGGAAGTGGAAGCAAAGACTTTCTTATTTATTTTTGTTTTCTTGCTGTACTTCATTCCCCTAACCTGTGCTTCCGTTGTAGATTTTTTTCTTTTTTTTATTTATTAATACCTCTCAATCTTAGTAGATCTTGTTAAGAGTAATGGAAATACTTTTAAATTTGTCTTTTTTATAGCTTGATGAGGGCAGCTCACTTACATAGCAGTAACCTTGTTTCAGTAGAGCTGTTTAAAATAGTGATCGAGTGAAAGATGTGACTATTACAATGCATGTAGTGGATGTGCATCAGAAAAAGATCAGTTAATCTGTTGTTTATGCTTTAATGTTTTCAGAAATTGCTCAACTGTTTTGCATTCTTCAAATCTGTATGTTTTCACTTGACCTCAGATTTATAGGTTATAGCAAAACTATTATGTAACAGGGTTTTGTAGATGACAGTGGCAAATTAGTCACCTTTCTATCTTTTAGTATTTATTCAGACCCTATTGCCATAGTAACTGAGCTCTTCATAATTGTTAATGTATTAATCCTCAGAACATCCCCGTGAGGTAGAGAAGTATTCCTGGTTCACCCATGAGAAACTGAATCCTAGGGAAGCTGAGTGATTTATCTGTAACCCTGCAAGCCAGTAGTAGCAGAGAGAGCCTCGTTCTTGCTCGGTGGAATAGTGCCCTCCTCATTGAACTGTCTTTTCTCTGCCCAGCTTTCTGAAATGAATGAATTCTGGTGAAATTGGCTGCAGCCATCTGGAAGGTGCTTATTTGCATATAAGATCTCTGTGGCTGTCATTAATCAGCACATCAGGATTAATGAACTCTGAAGATACCAAGAAAAAGGAATGTATGGGCTGCTACTGTGTATTCTCAGTGGACCGAGAGAGATTTTTCTTCCTGTTTATCCTAATACCAGAAATTGGCTAGTTTTGGCTCTACTAATACTAATTCAATTAGCAATATGTGGCTCATATTTCTGTGCTGATTGAGCAGTTTGTAGTAGTTCTACATTTAAAGGTTGACTTTGACCGTTGAAACTTCTTAAGTTTGCCTTTTAATTTTTTTGTATTCAGAATGCTCTGGTATTTTTTGTTTTGTTTGCTTTTATTTGTTTTATTTCTTTTTTAATTTATTTTTAGACAGAACATACTTCACGAACAGAAAGGAAAAGACGTGATTCATTCGGGATGTTTGACGGTTATGATAGTTGTAGTGAGGACACCAGCAGCAGCTCCAGTTCAGATGAGAGTGAAGAAGAGGTTGCTCCTTTGCCATCCAGTCTCCCAATCATAAAGAACAATGGACAGGTCTATACTTATCCAGATGGTAAATCTGGCATGGGTAAGTAAGTGGAGCGTGAGTACCAAGACTTTGTTTTTCAACCTATGCTGTGATTTCTGAGGGTCGGTCCAGTCCCAAGTGTTTGTTGCCCTTGAAATTTGACCGAAATAGCTGAAGGGGAGTGGATTGTTTGGGTTTTACAAAACTGTAATAAGATAGAATTTGAATCTTGCTGTCAGGAAAGAAATAGTTTATGAACATTTCCCCCCTTTTAATATGTGTTGTGTATAATATTCACAAGTATGTGTTCTCATGCACATTGTTTTCGTGCTTTGAGCTCTTCTGTAAGTGTCATTCTGTTCTCTTACACTTGGAAGTATATCTACCCTTTATCTTGTTCATATATACAATATATAAAAATATTTCTTCCAATACTAGGAAAACTTCATTACCACTGCTGGATAAAGCCTGCCAGTGTGTCCCTGTTCACTATTACCTAGCTATGAACTGCAGTTTACAAGAAAAATAAAAGGACAGGGAGGAGGGGAAAGATTACTTTTGCCAATGGGGAAAAATATTTTGGACAAGATTATTAGTGATTAGCAGAGATTTCTCCGGGTAGAATTTTGGATTTGGTAGAAATGGATCAGTTTGGTGCCACCTACAGGACCTTTTTCATGCTGTCTTTGTTCTGAATTTTTACTGTGGCTTTTTTTTACACCCCTAACATTTTGTTCTTTCTGCCCTCTGATTAGCTACATGCGAGATGTGTGGAATGGTTGGTGTCCGTGACGCTTTTTACTCTAAAACGAAACGCTTCTGCAGTGTATCGTGTTCCAGAAGCTATTCATCAAACTCCAAGAAGGCCAGCATTCTGGCCAGACTTCAGGTAGCGGTACAGACACCATTTTCTTTATATACTTATTATAATCTGTCTTTGTAAAATGTGTACGCTTGTAAAACTTGCATGATGTTTTTAAAACAACCAAGTCAAGTTTCTAAACACAGTAAAATTGTCACATAAATGATTTCTAAGGCGAAATTCAAAACCATATCAATAATGAGCAAATTGCTTTGCTCAGCAGAGCAAATTACACAGAATATTGACTCCTTATTGCATTTCTGCTGTAGTGGCCCACTTTTATTTGCAAGAAAAATATAATGTAATCAACAATTAGTCTATATATATGGTGATTTGAAAATCCATGAGTCTCATCCCTAAGATACTTTCAGGCTTTAGAGAGAATAAAGGTTTATTTAGCACTGTTGTGTTTGCTTTTGAGGATTTTCTTAACTTCACAGTCTTACAAAATGGGGTTTAAACTGTTCACTTAAAATATTAATCAAATAATCAGGAAAACATTTCTGTAACATTGAATAAAAGAACTGGACATGTCGAGAAATATTATATCCTATCTCATGCTCATTGCATATGCAACAAAGGCCAAGAAACTGTGCATTGATAAAATTAGATTTAAAAATTCTTCCTTCTAACCTGCTTTCCAAAGATATCTTTTTTTTTTTTTTTTTTTTTTCCCAGGTAAAACAATGAGTATATATGTTCTTCAAATTGGAATACTAGTACAAACGTAATCTTTTAGGAGTTGTTTTGCTGTTGGTGTTTGAATGTCATTAACATTATATGTAGTTTTGTGTACTTGGTCAACTTCCATACCATGTTGTGAAAAATATGTGATAAATTATTTTTAAAACTTAAGTTTGTTTTGTTTTTTTTTTCCCCCACAGTGACATTTTTCAAAATATGCTACAGATCTATGGAAACTTTTGGGTTGGAGTTTGGAAAGGCTTTATTTACTTAGCTTTTTGTTGTTGTTTTAGGGTAAACCTCCAACAAAAAAGGCTAAAGTTCTACAAAAACAACCATTGGTGGCTAAATTAGCAGCATATGCTCAGTACCAAGCAACTTTACAAAACCAGGCAAAGACTAAAGCAGGTAATGGCACATAAACATCTTATATCACTCAGAATTTGTTTTAGCTTTGTTTCATTAGCAGCTTCCTAAATGAAATAACTTTCTCTTAACAGCTGTCCCTGTGGAAGGCTTCAGCTGGGGTAACTACATCAATAGCAATAGCTTTACGGCAGCTCCTGTGACCTGTTTTAAACATGTAAGTATTTTTCAATGCGTTAGTCTTTTGTGTGTGTTTGTATGTGTGTGCATGCATGAGAGAGAGAATCCCCGTTAATTCTTGCATTTGTTTTTGCAAAACATGCATATCCAAACTTGTTTCCAAGCCTTGGAGTGTGCAACCTGTAAACTGTATGAGTATGACCACTTTTTAAGATACATATGTATGTTTCTGTTTGTTCTTTGAATCATTCTGAATGCTCTGTCACACCCATCGTGCATGCTTTCACAAAGAAAAAAATAAAAGGGGTCTTAAACACTTGTGAAATTATTTTTCAAACATTCTGGGCACAAAATCACGCTATAGAGTATCAAACCAACTAGGTTTCATGCAATGCTAGATAATGTTATAAAATACTTCTTATACTGGAGCAAGCCCCAATCTATAGGAACTGATCTTTCCATTACATATTTGGGTTTGATATTTTTTTAATCTTGGTTTTTAGTCATTCTTCCTGTCAGTTGTGCTGCTAGGTACTGTAGAAATAAAGGAAAATTGAGCCTCTTCATAAATGTGAAATGAAAATCATACTTTTCTTTGTGTTACAGTTATGAAGATTTCAAACAAAAGGTCCTCATTCATTCTTGTCATGACAGAATGTAGCTTGGGGAATTAGGAAAATATTTATCAGCATCTGTCTTTAATGTGTTTGTTGAAATCCATTGATTATATGTTTAAAATACTGCTAGTAGTTTCTAGTGTAAAAGTATCTCTAAGTAAAAACTTTCACAGTCTCTTTTCTCAGCGTGCTGTTGTGGTTTTTTTTATTTTATTTCAGAAGCTAGTGTTTCAGCTTCTTACACAAGTTTTATTTTGCCCGAGATTATCTGCTGAAAATTTCAGTCAAAATAAACATTTTGCTTCACAGAAGCCCTTCATAAGGGAGAAGAGAGACACATTTTCTGGCCAGTTCTGGAATTCATGCTGAGCCCTGTCAATTCATAAATCAGTAGGAGTTGAGGGCTCTTGGCAGTTGGCACTTTCTGAATAGTACCCTTTATGCTTAGAGGCCTTAACTTCTGCCCAGAACAGAGCCTTGTATTAGTATAGATTCATGAATTTGTATCAAATTCCATGTGCTTAAGCAAGCATGTTTGCCCTTTCCTTTCACAATTATGTATGTGTTGTAACAAGTAATTTCATAAGTACATATCAAAAGATGTTGTTTGATGATGTGACCTGTGCAATTATAACAGCAAATGCTTCATGCTTAATTAGGATACATCTACAATAGTGATACATTGGTAAATTAAGCTGTAACATTCCATATTAAAAGGAGTCAGAACTTCCTTTCTTACTGCTTCATTCATTGACCTGAATAGTACGCCAGTAATGTGAACAGGTACAATACTAATGTTCAGAATGGTGTTTCTTTACTCCCTACTTTTTCCTTTTTTGTAGAAGTAAAATGCAACTGCTGCAGTCTCATTTGAAACTTCTACTTTTTTGGTGGATGTTATTTAGCTTTGGAATAGTGTGATTTACATTTACCCTTACTGTAGTTATTTCTATGAAAAGCATATTTATTATACCAGTCAAAATCCAAAAACACATCTTTTCTTGTTAGATCCTTCTCTCTCTCTCTCTCTCCCGTTCTCTCTGTTGATAATTAAAATAAAAAATATTCCCTTTGTCCGTCTGGAAAGCTTGTTGCTATTTTTTTCAACGTGATAGATTCTTTGATTTGTAAAACTTTGTATTAATTGACGTTTGTTTACAATTTATATTATAGATGGCATGCACGTTTTGTGTGTGTCCACAAGACTGAGTATATCAAGTTTATCCTGTCCAAGATAAAGGTGTAGAATTGACACTACAGTAAAATAATGACGCATCTGCCCCTAAGTTTATTATTAGATGAATTGTGTACCTGATTATTTATCTGCTTGGATATTTAATAGGGAACATTGGGATCAATGTTAAAGAAAACTTAAGCAAAATCCCATGTCTTACTCCCTTATTCATTTGTTTATTCGTTTCATAACCCAGTGTACTTCAGTATTTCAGGTCTGGTGTAATTTTCCCAGATTTGCCATTTTCTTGTATAATGTGGGGAGTTATTTATTCTTCCATTTATCACATTTTAGACACAAAATAATTGAAATTCTCTTCATTGCTTTTTCTGTATGAGAGGAATTAATTTCAGAGGCTTTTTTGATGCCCTTTATGTGGCTTTTGCACTTCCTTGTTACCTTCATTCCAGACATCCTGACATTTCAGCCTTGACTAACACTAACGAAATTCACTAGCAATATTACTGCCGTATCTGCTTTCTAGGTCAGTAAACTGAAATAGAGAAGCTGTTTTGTTTGTTAGTTTTTTGTGCAGGAAGACTGTGGCAGAGCCAGAATTACAGTTCGTGCACCTTGCCTCTTTTTTATTTGCTGAATTTTTACTCTATTTTGTTATAATTTAGCAACATACAGTGTGCTCTATTTGCTATCTCCATTGGTAACTTGCATTCTGGTTTCATGATCTTAAAGTTTCTACTTTTTTTTATACTTTTGCTTTTATTAGCTGAAAGCAAATAGTGATTTGAATCATGCATCAGTACTACTTAATGGTGCATTAAGTTGTACATTAACAGTAATTATTCTTTTCCTACTCTGCTGGTGAGACACATACTTTCTGAAGTTAAGTGTTTTATCGGTCTTTATGAAGTATTTTTACTCTTTGTTTCTTTTGATCCAAAAAAAAAAAAATATATTATTTGGGAACATTTCCAGGATTTTGCACTAGGTGGCAGTGCTTTGCTTCTAGCTTTTAAACCATTGTACACGTTGTCTTCTCTGCATTACCTTTTGTGGGGTTAGAGTTTACACATGGTAGCAGCATTGTGTCCTTATGCTTCAGGAACTGGTAGCATTTCTTTGACATGAAAATCCTGATTCCAGCTTCAAATCTGAAATCGTGGCAGTATCGATGCCATCCAAAACCTTTAGAAGCAAATAATTTAACCTATGAGCTCTTTGTTCAGCTAAGCATGTGGGGATACTGAGCGCTCAGGCATTGCTTTCAAACCCTGTCAAACAGGACCTTCCTGATTGCAACTTACCTTGCAGAAAAGGCAGCTGCCGCTCACAGATAAACCCTCCCAGGTCATCTCCCGGAGCAGGAAGCGATGAAGCAGATCTTCCTTGTTTGGGAGTAACGTGAAGCGGATCTCTTCGTCATGAGTCTGAAAGGTAAATTTGTTCTTACCTGTAAATTATGGTTCTGCTAGTTCTTATTATGCCAATCCAGACTTCAGAGTTACCATTCCAGCCAGCAGATAAATCAAACTTGACACTTACATAGTGCTTTGATTTTTATTTTTCAAAGCATTGTGCGAATGTTAATTAATTGGACAAAGACAGAGAAGACAATAAGGAAGATGGCTGCTATAGCCCTGGTTTATCCAGTCATCCTCCTGTAAGAATATTATGAGTGAAAAAGGAAAAGATGTGCAGTATACCAGGTATACTGTAAACTGTCACTTCAGGGCAGTAATGTTATCTGGCTTTTCAGTAATGATGCTACACAGGATGGCTTCCTTCTAAAGGGTGAGCCACATGGATTGGTGTAGGAGAACTAGCAGAACCAATATTTTCACAGACAAGGACAAATTTAACTTTCTGCTATTTCCCTCTATACCAATCCACGTTCTAGAAATAAAAATATTTGTGACATTTCTATTATCGGTTGATGGGAGGAGAAGTGTTTTTCTATACTTTTCCTCTGAATCAACTGAATAGATGAGCAGGCAGTAAAATATTTTTTAATGTAGTGCAGCTGGATTAGGAAATTATTCAGCACTGCTATTTTTGATTGTTTGGACTCATCTGTATCTCTATACAAGGCAACAAGATTTACTAAAATATGCAATTTGAAAGTTTATTTCCCCATTTCAATTCAAAAAGCTACAAATCTCAATTTAGAGATGATAGTGAATATGCAATAGGACTTGATTAAGAAGCTGCATCTGCATGCTTTGTACATGAAAATAAAGCATCAGCTTGCAAGTTTTCTTTCTGTCTGCCAGATGGCAGAAATGAGCTCTCCAGTCTAGACTGGTGTAGATGGGACATAGCAGAACATGAAGAGACCAGGCTTCAAGAATAAGAAATTTGCATACTTTCTCGGACTAACTTTAATAGGTTAAAACTTGTTTTAAGTTTTGCATGCCTAGCCTCAAATATTTCTACAAGTGAATGGTATCCCCTTTTAAGATAACTTTAGTCTTTAGAGCTACTAGGTGGCCATTGCTGATTGCCAGCAAAATTCCAGTATTGGAATTTCCAATAATTTAGGCAGGATTAATCCAGTTTTCATCTCCTGTGGCTCACAGCCAAAAATCAGTGAAGTTAGAGGCTATTCCCAGTGAGCTGTGAAATTCTCTACGTTTGCAAAGAACCTTGACCTTGTAAATGAAACACAGCCTTAGAATACAATACATAACCAGGGGTTCCTTTAACTGTCGCTGTATATGGACATTGTCTGAACTGATCAGAATTTACTTTTGTCAGAATAGATTACATTTGATATACCTGTTGCTTTAAAATAGCCAAAATCTGAATCTTCCCATTCTTAGTGGTCTCTAGCTTAGACTGGCTCAACTTACATTTTGTTACTGTTAACTTTAGCTGAGTAACTTTTAAGGTATTAAATTCTTTAGCACTATGCATTTCTTGTATCTCTGCTATACCATCTTTGGCTATCTTTCATGATGCTCTGTTCAACAAAACATTCTTCCTGGCAGAGCAAACTAAATGTTGGTTTTTGTTTCCAGTTTCCCAGGTTCCTTAGGAATTCGTCAAGTTTCTATTTCTTTTTGTTATTAACACATTAGCCTAAGCTTTCAGAACAGTGTATATGTTTCCCTTCATTATTCATTAAAAAGTTAACCTCAGCCTTCTGTTATTTTAATTTATTATTAGAATAATTACTTGCAGATGATATGAAAGCCTGTTCTTGTGAGAGGATCTGAACCAATAGGTGATAAAACCCACCATAATAAAACTTCAGAATAGACTCAAGGAATAACTTGTAAGCATTTTTCATGCACATTACGGATTTACAGAATATAAAGATTTTTCTGTCTGTGGCACAAGTATGAATTTGAAGTGCCATAATTTTCTGCTAATAGAGTTGAAGAGGAGTTACATCGTTCTCACTAAAATCAGTAGGTAGCACCTAGTTGAAACATAATGGAACAAAGCTGACCTCTGAGCATATACAGTGTGTGCTTGTGCTTTACAGGTGTTTAAATTTGGAATCCTAAAGCTGGTAGGAAATACACAGTGATTGTAGTATAGTAGAACTATACTTAAGCTTTAGATAAATATCCAAATTAGGTTTTCATAGATTATTTTCTAACCATCTTTGTCTTATGTATATCGATTATCATATTTTATTTGAAAGTTACTCACAAAATACTAATATGACTTAAAAAAAATAATAATTTTCATGTGCTATAAATAAAGTGGTGAACTGTTCACTTTTCCCCCCTACCTTAAATGTTAGGCACCTATGGGGACATGCTGGGGTGATATCTCAGAAGGAGTACGAGTGGAGGTACCAAACACGGACTGCAGCCTACCTACCAAAGTCTTCTGGATAGCTGGAATTGTAAAATTAGCAGGTGAATATACTTTAATTGAAATACTCAAAATAATTCTGTGAAGGGAGCTGAAACTATAGTCAGTAGTCACCTGGTTAGTAGAATATCAGCACTAGTTAGGGTGTCAGTGCTGTATTGCTAGGTTACATGTTATAGCACTATCACTGTCACACTTTCACAGTAGCTTCAAAGAGAGTTGAAAGCATCTGTTTTTTATATTGCTGGAATTCACTAAAAGCAGTGCCAGATGAGAGGATAAGCAGTTGTATGATAGCAAGCCTTCTTTAAAAAAAAAAAAAAAAAAAAAAAAAAACTTGTTTAAAAGTAAAATTAAAAAATGAGGGTTGTGTAGCTAAAATATAAAAAGCACAGACTGTGGGTAAAGAAACAATTATTTCTCTATATATAATTTCTGAAAGTTTATAGTACAATAATTTTAATTTTATTTAAAATATGATAACATACAGCAATGTGCCTTAAGAATAATGTTCTAGAAAAAGTTCCAGTCTAGAAAATCCAATGTAATTTATACTGAGTAAAGAAATACTAATGTTTTTTTTTTTTATATGATTGTTTTATTTCAGGCTACAATGCTCTGCTAAGATATGAAGGCTTTGAAAATGATTCAAGCCTTGACTTCTGGTGCAACGTTTGTGGGTCTGATATCCACCCGGTTGGTTGGTGTGCTACCAGTGGAAAGCCTCTAGTCCCTCCTCGAAGTATGTAAATAGTTGCCTCACTGATTGCTATAATTGAAAAGTCTTTTCTTAATAAATTTGCTTATGGTTCTGATATCCAAGTGTTTCTTTTTTTTTTTTTTTTTTTTTTTTTTTTAACCGTTATAATGATTTCAACAGTTAGAAATAAATCATTAGATCTATTGGAAAAATAAGGATTTGGCTTGCAGTGAAAATGTTTCTTGTGGTAGCCCCTCTGGTACAACGTAGTTTTTAAGTTCAAGGTGAAAGCAGTTAGCTAATCAGTGATGTGAACATGCACTGATTTATATCTATATTTTGTTACTAAATACTTTGCCCTGACATACCCATACATTTAATCTTGGGTAGCATTTATTCTCTAAAGAGGTTTTCGTCATTACTTTCATTCAGGCTTTTTAACAGTCATCTAGGATTTCTTCTTTACATATTCCAGACTATAACATTGTCTCTAACGGACACAATTAAAAATCAGTGGCTTATTTTGTCCCCTTCATTTGCAACAGCCATCCAACACAAATACACAAACTGGAAAGCTTTTCTAGTGAAACGACTTACTGGTGCCAAAACACTTCCTCCTGACTTTTCTCAGAAGGTAAGGCTGATGCAATATCAATGATGTACTGTGAACAAAATTGCAGCACAGAGTGAAGAGCTGAAATATTTTACAATGGCACAGTATCTCCTTTTGTAGTGAAGATGATAAAGTAGTTTCTTCACTTGAAACAGTTTTCCTGGGAATCTCTATTCTTCGTTTACCCCCACACTTGTCAATGTGATGCTGTTGGGAAAACTGTTTCCTCTAACAGAAGTAATTTTCTTTTAGAAATTAGTTAGTCTACTTAATTTTAAAATATACCAATTTAAAAAAAAAAAAAAAGCGCTAATAAGCTACCCTGTGATATAAGAAAAAATAAATCTGATCTAATTCAGCAATGGTTTTTATTGTGCACTGTTACAAGGAACTAAGCAAAATTAGTTAATATAACACATTTCTAGATGCAAAAAAAAGACGCTTTTAATATTTTTCATCTGCTCTAGATTAGATTTCCTGTTTTTAAGTTGTATGGCAGCTGCCTATATGGTATGCTCTAAGTTAACTTAATCATTATGAGATGGTACATAGATTTTAGTAGGAATATATGAAGTATTGTTTTGTTGTCTTAACATTGCATCTAATAACCTCACCCACCTCGTTTTTTTCTGAAGATGTTCATTTGTATTTAAAAATAGGCTCTGTTGGAAGCCAAATTAAGTTGGCAAAGTCTTGAGGCAGGATAACATCTATTTCCATTCTGTTCCTTTCTTTTTGGTATATGATGAAATGTTTGTGAGTGGTCAGTTTTTATTATGTTTGAACATTCTTTTTCATGCCTCATAATAATTTTAAATCTGTGTTTAAAGATGCCAAAGCAAAAGGGTTTTATGTTGTTAAAATTGTTACTCAAGGTAATTTTATTCATTGTTATTAACTGAACAAACTTTCATTAAGTCAAAAGAATTAATTTAACCTTTATGAGAGCTGTGTTAAGGCTGTACTTGATAAAAGTTACACCATTGTAGGATATATTCTAATTAGTCTTGTGAAAATGTTACATTTTGGCAACGAAATACAAGAGAAATCATTCGTGTCACTTCTCCAGGTGGATTAAGAAGTTACTTGAATTAAAGGGAAAATGCTTTGATGTTGTGCTTTAACAGTAGAAGACAGATGACTAAGCTGAAACATTTTTACATAATTTCTTTTTTCCCCTTATTTTAAGGTGTCAGAAAGTATGCAGTATCCGTTCAAAACTTCCATGAGAGTAGAAGTTGTTGACAAAACACACCTTTGTCGAACAAGGGTAGCGGTTGTAGAGAGTGTCATTGGGGGACGGTTAAGATTGGTATATGAAGAAAGTGAAGACAAAACTGATGACTTCTGGTGCCATATGTACAGTCCACTCATTCATCACATTGGTTGGTCTCGAAGTATAGGACATAGATTCAAAAGATCTGGTAAGCCTTTTGGATTTCAGAGGTGTCTTTGGGGGCAGTATTGACTTGGAGAAACCTGACTTAAGCAACACTGCCACTTCATAAAGCTAATAAAACTAGCTTTAGCAATTATCTTTAAAAGTACATATAATGGGGTATAGGGACTTTTAACAATTATACTGTCATTCAAGACTTTCAGCTAAAAGTACAACTAGCATTTTCTACAGTGTTGAAAAAGCCATAATAAGTTTTAGTTGAGTATAGTATATCAATATCTAGAGTTTAGTATATCAATATCTAGAGGGCTTCAGTCTTATGTAGTGGTTAACAAGTTGTCTCTGCAGGAAAACCTTGAGCTGCAGTATTCAAGCACAGTATCACTTTTCATGCTGATATCTGGAATTGCACTGTCCTGCTCCACTAGTTTCTCTGTGTTTGTCTGTTATACACTACAACGTGAACAAGTATCCTATGGGATATGATTTTTTCCCCACTCAAGTTTAAGGACTATATTTTTTTTTTTTTTTTGAAAGATTTTGTGTTTTAGAAATTTTTGGGAAGGGAAGATAAAACAGTATAATAGGTGATACATGGTTAAGACCCTTATTATCTAAAACACAAAAGTGGTTGTAGTTTGAAATATTTAAGGCTTCTAAATTTAAAAAAAAAAAAGTCTGTTTTTGAATCTTTCCCTGTTGCACTGTGACTGTGTCCCTTGTCTGAAAGAGAATTTCTGTAAAACAGTTCACAAGGCATCCCTTCAGGACAGTTTTAGCACTTAAACTTTTACTGAAACTCATTATAAATAAGAGTAGTTAGAGAAATCAAGAACAGTGCTATTTCCTAAATATAATGTCTCTAGTGAGGTTTCAGGGATTCAGCAGCTGGCAAAAATCAGTTATGTATATAGAATGATTAGACATAATTGTATACAAAATTATATGTAATTACATAAATGTAATTTTCTGTCATAACATAGCTCAGAGAGGTTAACTTGCCTTTTTTTTTTTTTTTTTTTTTTTTTTTTCCAAAAGCGTCTATGTATTAGTAGCAATTTGGTGATGTAATTGAGCTGTCTTGTGAACATTGGATTTTATTTCCTTTTTCCATAAATGAGGTTGTGTTAGAGGTTTTTTCAGGTAGAAGTCAATGAGGAAAGTAGAGAATGTCCCCCAGGTTTTTATGGTGATCTTACCATAAACTGTGGGCCTCCCACACTAATAAGGTGATTGCTTTCTAGTAGTTCACATATTCAGAGAAAAACATACTTTTTGCTCTACTAACAAAACCTCCAATTAACATGTACTCTTATTCCTTGTAGATATTACAAAGAAACAGGATGCACATTTTGATGCACCCGCACACTTATTTATGAAGGTGAGTCTGCTAGCAAGAGCAGTCTTTTCTCTGAGTCAATTGAGGACCTTTAGTTCCTGGTATTTATAAAAATAGACCTGAAACTACTCTGTTTAAGTCCTGGAAATATGCCGAGCAAAATCACTGGTGTTTTTTATTCACACAGTTAACTAATTTGACCTTCTTAACATAAACAGAGGTGACAGTACAAGTATTTTAATCTGTTCTTTTGACTGTGTGTGGTTTTATATTGTTCAAAGATTAGATTATTAGATTTTTGCTTATTAGATTTTTCCTTCTGATGCTGTTATCTGATTTTTTATTTTTTTATTTTTTTATTTTTTTTTTTTTTTAGGTAAAAGAGGTTGACACAGCTGGAGAATGGTTTAAAGAAGGAATGAAATTGGAAGCTATAGACCCCTTAAACCTTTCAGCAATATGTGTGGCAACTATTAGAAAGGTAAGAAAACAAACGTGTGTATGGGGAAGATGGACAGGAGTCTGTTTTTCATTTACCTTTATTCAGGTTTGAAACAAAGAAAAAATAAATTGTTTATTGAATGCATCCGTTAATTGTTTATATGCAAGTACTATGAAAAGGAATATATTCATGTAACTTTTTCATTTTTGATCTCTGGAAATTCAGCCTTATCTTTAATTTGGATGTAATAGCTTGTGAGATTACTTTCAGGACAGTCTTCTGCTAACTATCTTAAAAATTTTGCAATTCTGTTCCAAAATGAAAAAAAGCCTCGTCTTGCTTACTTGCTGAAGGCTACGAAGACACTTCAAGGATGATCTTTTCTTCCTAGCATAGTTGAAAAGGACCCCATACATGCGATATACTTACTAAAAGGGGAAAAAAAAATTAAAAAGTAGCTGAGCAGCATAGCATAACCTTACCAATGACTGTGGTAATTATTTTGAATCTTTTTTTTTTATTAATAGTGTACAGAATATCCTTACAGGTTAGAGTAAACTGAATTGTAAAGCTTTAAAAGTAGAAGTGGTGTTCACAGAGAAATAAAATAGAGCTCAGTGAAAGGAAATATTCATCTCATAACTTTGCAGTTAACAAAGGTACATTTGACAATAGCATACACCATCGTGGAGACAGGTATGATTTTTTTGTTTGTTTTATTATAATTGAATGTTCTTCTAAGTATTTTCATTATTACTCAGTTATTTTTTCACTCTTGAAACATGGCATGCTTTCTTTCTAGCCTTATCACACAGTTAAAGGTATTTAATGTAAAATTTTGTTTTTCTTTACAAAGGTTTTAGCAGATGGCTATCTTATGATTGGGATTGATGGCTCAGAAGCAGCAGATGGGTCTGATTGGTTTTGTTACCATGCCACTTCCCCTTCTATTTTCCCTGTTGGTTTCTGTGAAATTAACATGATTGAACTAACTCCACCCAGAGGTACATATAGCATTCTGACCACATTTTACTTTGAATATTTTTTCAGTGATATTGTATGTGCCATATGCTTTGTTTCTTAATTCAGTCTACAAAATTCATGTCACTTTTTAGGACTCAAGTCAGAAACAAATACAACAGCGTAACTTCAAAGTAATCTTAAAACAAAGATAAACTTTAGTTTAGAAAAAGTGAAATTGAACATCTGTATAAATCACTGACTAAAATCTCCTTTTGCTGTCATAAATTGAGGATAGCCACTTGAATAGTATAACCATTAAGTGAATGGGAAGTGTAAATATGCTAGTCACTGAGCAGTTCATAATATGTCATTGTTGGGTTGTCCTGACTGCCAGAGGATTAACGAACATTGTTAAATTATCTCAAGTTTAGGTTAATTGATGACAATGACAGGAGATTTCTAGGAATATGCACAAATTTGATCTTCAGGGAAGTAGCCATTAGAGCTGTATGCTTCATAATCCCTACTGTAAGGAAAAAGCTGTCTGTCCACTAGCATATGTGCCTATAGAAATATCTTACTGCCTTCATCTTTCCATTTTATTGTCTTGCTCTAGCAATTTATAAAGAGGATTGCAATTAGGTGTGTCACAGCAAATGATTTTTATGGATTTTTTCCTTCATTTTCCTTCTTGCAGGCTTCTATTTATATTTACTGAATGATTTTCTAGGTAACTACACACGAAGAAAATAATTTCATATCATTTTCATTACTGCACACTAAAGGGTTCCTTAAGTATTTGTAAATTGCAGTTAGACAGATTTACTGTTTTTCAGTCAGCTCATTTAGTGAATTTATTGCGTAGGAATTCATGGGCATGATCACTCCTCAAAAAATGTGCTGCAGGAGTCTCTTACAATAATAATCATTGTTGCATGGGGAAAAAGTGTGTGTATCAATATCAGTTAGTTTAGAAATAAATGCATTAAATGATACAGAATAGAAAACATTCCCTTTTATGATGACCTCCTTTTTACACTTCAAACATTATTTACACAGTGTGCAAATTGTATTATTTACACCTTACCATACTACTGTTTTTTTGTATTGTGGCAACTTTTTTACCTACATGTATTTTTTCCCTTTTATTGCAGTTTTCCACAACAGTCCTGTATCGTCTGCTGAGAGACGATTTAAAATCACACATGCATTAATCTAAATGTCATTTGAAAGAGGAGTTAGGAGTAAAATACAGACCATAAAATGCATTAATATACTTAAACATTTTGTTACTGATTTAATAGGATCGAAATGACCAGAGTTTTAGTTCTTATGATGTATATTCCACTCTTGACATTATGAGCTAGAAAAGGGAGTTTCTTAAATCTGACTACTTTAACACGGACCACATGCGTGTGTCTCTGTGTGGTGAGAAGTAAATTAAAGGGCTCGTATACAGATATGTTGGTCTAGCCAGAGGAACTGTACATAAATGAGAAAAGTATTAGCACGCAAAAAGTGGTATATTACTACCATTACCAATTGCTAGCTATCCAGCTACATCTATTCACGCAGATACCACATGCCTGATGTGAACACCCTTTTTCAAATTACAGTTAGCTATGTGGATAACTTAAATGAGTTGCTATGAAGTTACTGGACTTCTTGTTTGTAAGCTCATTCCTTCCAAACATCTTGATCCCTTGCTGAAATCAGCAGAAGCTGAAGATGCTTAGACACTTCTAAGGCTGAGATTGTATTTTGAGTCGTGAGTGGCAGCTACCTGTTGAGTCTGGCTCTTCAGTACTGAGCTGTGACTCAGTGGGAGCTCTCTACCCACACTCAAATGAGATGAAAGCATTTCCCATAGCTCTCTCCCCATGCTATACCCAATGCACCATGGTTGTTCAGAATGTCCAACATTGCATGCTACCACAAAGAAATCTTTCAAGCTGTTGTTGCTACAGGAGTTAGAATTTGAGAATCTAAGCAGCTGTAGGAGTTGCAAACAAACAGAAAACCAAACAAACCAAAGTAAAACCAAACAAACAAAGAAGTCCTACATCTTTTAGGCATATTCAGCTTTTGTTCATCTAATGAATATAAAAGAAATTTTCTTACCTTTACAATAGCTTTTAAGATTGGAAAAAAAAAAAAAAACTGTAATTTATCCTATTCTTGCTATCTTTAACCTCATTATTTAAGTTTTAAAA
This sequence comes from Netta rufina, assembly GCF_964035555.1. Classification (NCBI taxonomy): domain Eukaryota; kingdom Metazoa; phylum Chordata; class Aves; order Anseriformes; family Anatidae; genus Netta; species Netta rufina. The sequence continues at coordinate 4,336,251 of NC_140143.1, read as the reverse complement.
TATCTCTACATGTTCGTACAAGTCTGTTCCTAACGCATCAAATTTTTCAATAGTGGAGCTCTTTCCCCACAGGAAAGACACTGGATGTGCTTAATTACATGATCTGTTCTGGGTCATTTGTGTGGGGCTTGTAGAGATCAAGGATCTACGTGGACAGAAAGCTTCAAGTGTGAATGATTAATCTTAACATCAAATGACACTTTCTGTATTATCTAGAAGTTCATTCATCTTTGTTGCAAATGGGCAGTGTCCGGTTGATTGTCTTGTCCCTTAGACGAAAGCTCAGAGAGTGGAAGTTTCTGATGTTAATATTTTGCTTCTTTGTTGTCTTTTTAGCCATAACACAGTGCCAATATACTGTTCTTGTTGATGTTTCAATGCGTGAAGTTTGCAGTTGATGTATGAAAATGTTGTTTAAAATTCACAGGGTATGCAAAACTCCCTTTCAAATGGTTTGACTACCTCAGGGAAACTGACTCAATAGCAGCACCTGTAAAGCTCTTCAATAAGGTAATAAATATTATGCATGTGTATTTGAAGTGCAGTTAGTATTTTCTTTAGATTTGTCTGCGTACTCCATGGGATTGACCCAGTTCTTCGAGCAGAATTGGGGAAAACTAGGGCAACAGGGACTCTTTAAAAATAGGAACCGTTTGAGTATATTCAGATTGAATATTTCTGAAATGTTAAATACAGGGCAACATGAAACTTCATAAATGTTATTTGCTTTGTGAGTGTGCTTTACTCATGTGTAAACGTGATATAACGTGATGTAACGTGTGTGTTTGTTGATGTTTGACTTGCCAACGTGCTTACTTTTCCAGGAAGTTCCAAACCATGGGTTTCATGTTGGAATGAAACTGGAGGCTGTTGATCTGATGGAACCTCGCCTGGTATGTGTGGCCACAGTAACTCGCATTATCCATCGTCTGTTGAGGATACACTTTGATGGGTGGGAAGATGAATATGATCAGTGGGTGGATTGCGAGTCCCCAGACCTCTATCCAGTGGGATGGTGTCAGCTAACTGGATATCAACTACAGCCTCCAGCACCACAGTGTAAGTTCTGTCGTGTAAATAAAAACAGTTAACTGGTCCTTATCGACATGTTATGATTTTCCTAACTGCATCCTTTCCAAGTTAGGTCACCAGGCATTACAAAAACGGAACAAACTCTTGTTAATGCACAGGAGTGCACAGTTCTAATCTCTTCCACATTGACTTTCAAAGTACTTCTCAGCATTTCTGTGGCTAAGTTTTTCTATTTTTACTGCCAAGTGCTTATTTAATCTAGGAAAAAAAAATGTTATTTACTTACAAGGTCTGGAGACAGAATTTATATTACATGAAGTTTGCAAGTATATGTGCTTTACATACTGAATTTAATGGAACTCAGTGTGTTCATAGTTATTCGCTTACATAAGTATTTATGTGAGAAGACTACAGTTCGTTTACCTGCATCAACATGTGGCCTGTCAGGTCAAGTTAAACGATAATTGTGTTTCAAGAACTGTTAATGGTTTATTGGGAAGGTAATATTAGTTACTGTTAGTAGTTTAATGAGTTTTTTTTCCTCAATAAAGGTGTTCTGCCTTCATTCAGTCACTATGGAGAAATCTATAGCAGCTGTGACACATTTTGAAGTATTTTTTTCAAAGTAGTAAACTTTAATTTTGTACTCCTAATTATTTTTTTTGCAGCATCAAGAGATAACCAGTCAAGTTCATCAAAACAGAAGAAAAAATCAAAATCGCAACAGTACAAAGGACATAAGAAAAGTGGGTGACAAAATAGCATTTGCATTTTTCTCATTGTTTAAAAAGCTTGTGGTCTCTCCTTAAGTCCCTTTTCTATTTGGAAGTGCTGTTTGTGTGTAAAACAGATGTTAAGCTTAAAGGTGCAGTATGCCATAAAAGGAACTCTTAAAATAACTAAGAACATAGATATCTATATTTAACTTGCAACAGGATTGATACTGTTAATCATCTGTGAATTGTAGATGGATAAATGTTATAGTATTTTCAGAATCCAGACGTTATTGTAAAGAATACGTTAAGTAAGTTGCAAGAGTGCCTTATACAAAATCCTCAGGTATCCGTTAATATGGTTTTGACTCTGCTTTTGTAAAACAGATGTAAAAATAAGATTCAGGTTACTTGAATCTGAAAGAACTACATGTAGAAATTTGAAATTACTGTCTAGCTGGTTCCTTTTGAAAAGAAAAAGCAACTTTTTTGATGAGACATCTGTGGGAAGCAGTATGTAAATAAAACTACTTTTGTGTGACTACTTTCAGAGACAATAAATAGCATTGCAATTTGTGACTGTTCTTGTCACAGTAAAACATTGTAATGACAATTTTTAAGAATCTGAGCTTTTTAACAGAACTATTCAGGTTCTTCCCATAGTTATTGTTTCCCTCAGGATCAATTTTTCTTTAAAATCACAACCAATTTGAAGTTTCTTTTGCACAAATGCATGTTTTGCATTCCTCCGTATTTATTTCCATGACACTAACTGTTTAAGCAGGAAGTCTTTTTTGTATGAGTAAAATAGATGGAGCAGAGATAGCCAGTCACAAGAGGACCTCCCATCATCGACTGAAAATCAGCTCTGCTTTCTGTCCTGAAAGAAGAACCAGCTCTACCACATCAGAATGGTTTGATAGAAGTCAGGGGCTTAGTTCAGGACAGTCTAACTATGTTTATTGTATTTGGAGCATCAGCTCTTTATGCAGATTCTTTTGGTGTTTTCTTAGAAAGAGTGGAGTGTTGAAAAGAAAGTGCAGTATTTTATGTTGCTAACACATGGACAGATCAGCTACAGAAAAGGTCTATAATCTGTTGTCTTCATTTGGCCTTGCTTCTTGGTCAAGCTATTTTCTAGTGTGACAGCCTAGAAAATAATAAAATCAACAGTTTTGGTAATGTTTCAAGTTTTTTTTTTTATTCCCCTGCAAGTTAGCAAACCAAACTAAAAATCTTTAATAGTCCATAAGGTAGCATCTGGAGAGGTTTCATTATACAAAATCCTGTTCTAAGCAAGAAAGTTAGGCTTTTCATACTATTAGAATCCAATCTTGACTTCTTTAGGCTTATTTCCAGAGAATTTTTTTGCTATGAGACTTGAGTTCATTCAAGAATAGAACTAAAATTTGAAGTCTGAAAGACAGAACAGTTTTCCCCCATCCCTTTAAAACTGACCTTATAATACAGAGGCTGTTGAAATCTGAACTATGCTATTCTATATATGTGAAGTACAGCTGCTTTCTTTTGAGGTCTTTCTAACTTCTGGCCAGTCTTATCTAACGAAGTATGAATTTTGATGATTTCAATGTTACTGCCATTGCTGTCATCAGAGTTCCAAAGGTGGATTTCTAAGGGTTATCAAGTGCCTTCGGCCACAGGTCCTAGGTAAAGAATAGGTGTGAGAGGAAAATAAGGTAAGGTAAAATTTTGTAAAAATACAGCTTTAAACGCAGTGAGGGGGAAAATACTCACATACAGTTCAAACACTCAGTTGTAAAGTACAAGGTGAACTAAATGCCTCTGAGCATTGAAAACATGGAACAGTGGGTCTATAGACAGCTGCCTATGTATCTTAAAGTAATTTGGTTTCAATCAGAATAGTTATTAAATATTTTTTTCAGGGAATCAATTAATCTTGAGGTTACTGGAAAAAAAAATAGACAAGTTTGTCTGAGCTAAAATAAAAACTCACCTGTCACCAATCTCCCTTATTTCAAAGCTTTAAATCTTTGACCAGTAGGTGTTGTATTGAAATAAGCTGCATCCACTGATTTTTGTTCTATCACAGATCTAGCTATAAGGGAAGAGGCCCTTAGACTGGGACAGGAAGAAAAAAAAGATACCTGAGTAGGACCTGAAGCTAAACTGAGTTATGCCTGTTCCAACTTCCTACTATCTAAAAAGCTTAATTGGGGTCCCCACACTGAAGCCTTCTAGTAAGAAAAATGTATGTGTGATACCTTGAGCGCATGCATAGTCTCATTACCTTTTTACTTTAAGGGCTAGGCTTTTGTTAATGATACGGTCTTTATCTGACTGTGCTGAGAATACTTAAGCATTACAATCTTTGGTTTTGATATAGCTCAAAGTAGTGGAGATGACGTATTAAAGTGCTTGCATCCCTGCTATTGTAATGAGAGGTTTCCTCAGTCACGGAATCAGAGCGTCTCCTAGGTAACATAGGAGGAACAGATTCACAACTGGCATGGAAAATGGTTTCATAGCGTTTTTTCATGAAAGCAATGCTTACTAATTTAAAGGAATTTAAATTGAATTAAATAAATAAAATTGCTAAACACCAAAAGGCTCATCAATGCTCATAAGGCACTATAAAAATGGTAAGCATCATTCTAAAGTAACCATGAGTATATATTTTTAGGCTTTAGGAGAGGATAAATCTTGTCTCGACTGGATTTATTTTCCAAGAACCACATTTCCTGTCTCTGCTAGGTACACACACAGAAACAACTACAGTTTCAATCTGTATGACCAGAGGATTGTATAGTGACTGTGTGGTGTAGCTGCAGCAGTAGGAATTTACAGCAGTTATATTTCATTGATAGCATGATGTGCATAGAGTCCTACCATCCAGTCTCTAGAATTCAGTAAGTAAAAATGTGGTGGTTGAGAAATGGAAGAATATTCCCACTAATAAGGAAATGGTACCATTGTATATGAAGGCCCTCGTTTTCCAGAATCTGTGAACACGAAGCAGAGCCATTTCTCAGTTGAACAGTCTGAGTTACCTAATGCACTTTAACCCAAGCGTTTATTGTAGTTTGACTTGATGTTTAGAGAGGAAGATACCAGTTGGGAAGAAACCTGTCAGTTTGTCCAGCCTACCCATGGCAGGTGGGGTGCGGAGGAGCTTCTCTGGTGATGACGAGTTGACTCCTCCTCCATATCGAACCCTTCCAGCACAGACAGCCCCGGAGGCCTTCCAGCCTCCCAGGACTAGCCAAGATTTCAGTCCCAGCCTCAAAACAGGTAACTAGACACATCAGCCTTGCTTACTGCAGAGGGAAGTGATGGACAGGGTGGGGAACCGAGCATGGGCTAGCAAGGAACATGCTGACTCATCAACTGTTTTTTTTCCTTTCTCTTTCTTTTTTTATTTTTTTTTTTTATTTTTACTTCCCCCACCCCACCCTTAGAGAGCTTTTCATTCTCACCGATGCACCACATCACTGAATTAATTACAGTAGAAAAGGACTCTAATTGTTTGAAAACTTAATAGCAGGACAGCTGAAGGTTATTGGGGGACAGAGTTGCTCTGCGAAGTTTTAAAATACAGAAGTGCATTCTGTTAAGCCTAACTGAATGGCAGTGTGTTTTGGGAATATTTGACAGCAGGAAGTTAGTGTGTAACATCTTTTGTAGAGAAAATAGCAGTACATAATAGATAAGGAGTGATATTTGCCTTTATGTCAGAAAAAAGACAGTTATCTGGGAAAAGATAAACATCCTTGGAGAATGGAGATGTTAGTTGACATTTTGTGAGTTACTAATGTAGAAATTATATTTGAAATTAGTTTGTCCTTTAAGATGAGTCTTTTTCCCTCTTTGCTATAAAATCTGTTCTGTTTAAGTATCAATGGTATAATCATGCAACTATACGAGTGAGCAGAGAAAAACACTAAAATCATCAGTGATGTTAAAATTTTATTAAATTTTTATGATATTAAAATACATAAAAATATTATAATTTTGAGCTTATTTAAGGATAGCTTGTGTAATGTATTCAGTCTTTTTCTCAGTATAGATTACTATACAAGATCTGGTAGTTTTTCCTCTCATCTTTTCCTATTATGTATGGAAGTATAGCAGATACACTAAATATCGCTAACTGATAAAGTGGAGAGGTACAATCCATCAGACAAACCAGATTGTGCTCTACCTGCAGGACAGTTGCCAGGTTAATACATACAGCTTCAAATTTCCTTGATTTATGTTTTTTAAAACTTCCTTTAGTCTGATTATGCTGCGGTGTTGCCACTTTTCATTGACTGCAGAGGACATCCAGAACAGTTCCTTTGTCCTGACTCTCTTCTGTGTACCCCCCAATGTTTCTCAGTAACTGATGTACACGAGTAGCAAACTGAAGTAAAAAGAAATGTCTCTTTTCTCTTTTGTACCAAGGAAGCTGTAAGCCTGGTGAGAGAGGATTTCTGGATTGTGTTTTTGCACAACTTGTCTTCTCTGACTGCAAATCTACAGCTCAGGTGTTTATTTAGTGCACAGACGTGCACAGGCTGAGTTTTGTGTGTCATTAGATCTCTGAATTCCTACAAAACCCTGGTGTTCTTTGGGTTTTGGGACCTGATGCTTTCCATTACCATCTTCAGGAACTTTTCAGATGCCAAAATTCTGAATTTTGAATTTTTGGGACAAAATTAGTTTTGTGGTGTAGCCTTGTCCTTGACCAAAGGTGTTTAAATAGAAACCAGAAAAAACACACCTTTTAAGTCTAGGGAAGAGGGAAGTATACCCCAACAACATGTAAGCTCAACACATTTGAGGTCAGCCATAATTAATAAATTGCGTATCTATTCTGTAACATTTAACACTGCCTTATGTTTTAGTAGTCATAGCTAGGATGTAGGCGCTTTTCAGGAAATACCTGTATGGCTTTGAATGAAAATAGTGGAAGATTACTGACAAGACAGATACCTACTATAAAACTTCTTGTCTATCAGAGAACTTGGTAAGATTCACTAAATGTCTTTTTCCCCTTTCCTACTGCCACATGTTGGAGAAGGTTTCAGTAGTGCCTCATAGCATTTGGAATACAAAGTGCTTTTGTTCTCTAGCAAAGTTGTGCTGCTTCTTCGATGTAGATTTGTATCTTTGAGTCGTATGAAATGATCCTTAAGCACTGAAATGCAATTGTAGAACAGCATCACTTTAAAAAGAGACAACAGCCAGTGTCTTGGAGAAGGAGGCTGCTCTGAGAGACTCACCCTACTTCTTGTCTACATACAAACCATCGCTCCGTGCTGTATTGATATTTTGGGTGTAGCCTTTGCTTAAGGTACTAGCAGCATACCCAAGTAAACAATTGTGTGTTTTGCGATTTAGACAGCACTTTTGTTGTCTCCACAGACTAGAGCTCTTGATCAGAGCTGGACATAATGCAGGGAGAAGTGGTTTTTTGTTTGTTTTTAAGGCAAGAGAGTGTGGGCTATGTAGCCAGTGAGATGGCTTCTGTTAAATAAATGGGGAGAGCTTGCGTTATGTTGCAACTTCTGGACTTTTTTTTAATATCTTTATTTTCAAATTTTATTTTTATTTAGCACGAGTGTTTCCAACATGGAAGATGACAGAAAAATAATAAAAGAATTATCAAATGGCTTGTAAGTTATAGCAGGGCTACAACTAGTAATAGGTTATGGAATTTATTTTTAGTTTCACTGCATAATATTTCTGCATTTCAAGGTACATTGATGTGCATATAAACTTTATATTAAGTAATCATAAACTTTAGTAGTTTTCTCATTCATTTGGTCACAGCAAATCATTTATTATTGTATAATCAACCCTTTAATGTGGGTACTGCACCTTTAATGAAAGTACTGGCATACTTTGTTTTCAGTGTCCTTTTCATTGTGCTCATGTTTCAATAATTACCACTGTCCATTAGTGAAATTGGAGAAGTAATTGTGACATTATTGCTATTCATAACATCGTTCTTTCTATGTCTCAGGTCTCATTTCTATCTTCTTTATACAAAAGAAAGGGGAGAAGATTACAACTACTAAAAATGTCTTGAATGAAACCTCTGGGATCCTAAAAATTTAATGATATATTAAGAAATCGTTATCAATGTTTTTTTCTTGTCTTGTGTAGACTGTTTACAGTAATCAGGCAAGTAATGTGATTCAGAGATTGTAAATGGCAACTAGTTCATTGTAACTAGGCTAAAGACTAAATTGGAAGTAGACAGTAAACAAAAAAGTGAGCAGTAAAAAAAAAAAAAAAAAAGAATTTTTCTTAGCAACATTTTGTTGCCCTCTTAAACCAGAGTTTTAAAATAGTAAAATCTTGGAAGAAAAATTATATAGAGCATATATGATTGTGAATTGCTCACTCATATGTATTAATACTAGAGCATAACTTAAAGTTCAGTGTAAGGTCAGAAAGGATCTGTGTTCTGTGGGATATTGCATGTTAAAAGAATAACCACTAAAACGCAGAATGTAAGAAAATGGGAAATCTTGGAGCTGTTGCCAATTTAAATTATATAAAGTAAATTTAAGAGAAAGTTGTACTTCTTTTGAATGTTACAGATCTTTAATGTTCGTCTTTTGTTTTTAGTGTCTTCATTGCAGCTGAAGGAGGAGTTGCTAGATGGAGAAGAATATAGCTTCCTTCAAGGAGCATCTGATCAGGAAAGCAACGGATCTGCCAGTTACTACATTAAACAAGAACCATAAAGCAGCTCAGAAAAGTGAGGGGCAGATTATTGGTGATAGGAAAAGAGCCTTTCTCCAAGACTGACTGATCTCGTTCCCACTTTGATGGTGCAGTTTGGATGACTGTACCTGGGGCACTTTGCTAACTGTAGAAGAGTTAGACTCAGTTCAGAATTTTTTGGAAGGGCGGGGAAACTATTTTAGTGAAAGAAGATTTTTCAATTTATTAAAAACAAGAATGGACACTTTTGTGTTGTATTTGAAGCTTTTGAAAGAATTTTGTAATATTTTCAAGTTCAGATTTATTGTGCATTGTTAACAAGAACTGAAAATCTAATTTTTTTGGTAAGATTAAAGTTTAATTAGCACGATTGTGGGAAGCGGTTGGAGGAAGATATAGTTGCAAGTACAGATGAACTGTCATGACAAATGAACCTTTTTGGTACAAGTTGGGAGACTTACAGACTCTTGCGAACTGCACTGGTCACGCCTCTGTTTTCTTACGGTGAAAATAAGGCATTTAAGCTCTGATTTAGAGGCATAAATTGTATGTGGAAGATAGTCCTGTAAAGCTCTACTCAGTGAGTAGCCCCAGTTGCATTGGAGCCATCACATGAGGGAGGTTTTTAACTTTTCAAGATGTTTTTATTTAGTTTTAAATGCTTTTTTTTTATATAAGACGTTTTGTAATTTTAAAAAGTTCCTTAGGGTCTGAATCAGTGCCCATTAATATCAGTAGCCTTGTCTTCAGTGACTGCTGTGGGCATTGGATTGGGACTATAAAGCTCTTGTCTGTACGTGGATGTGTGTAGTCTTGGAATGCTCCAGCAACTGTTTACAGAGCCCTATGCCAAACTGGAACTTCAGAAAATTCCCACATTTGGAAGATTAAGTTTAGCTCTGAATTTAGGCTAAAGAAACTTAGTAACTCAGGCCTTCCCTTGGGAGTGGGAAGGAACTTCGAAGTATTCTTCTGATTATTTTTTTTTCCATTCAGAAAGACCTAGATGTTTCCTTGCCATCTTAAATATTTATTTCTGAACATTCAAAACTGATGTTCCATGTGATTTCAGTTGAGCTAAAATGAGCCAAGCATTACAAATTAAAAAAAAAAAAAAAAAGTTCACAGCCTGCACAGCCTGCAGAGTTCCTTTCTTGCTGCAGTAGCGTGATATGGAAGTTGAGATTTGGAAAGTATATAAATCATATACAATCTAGCATATAATTCACAAACTGGATTTGCTTATTGCCTGGAATCTTTGTGTCGAGTATCCCTTTAACCCCACCTGTTGAACTGTCCAGCGGTTTTAAAGGCAAAAGTCACGCAGAAGGGTGAAAATGGCTAATAGTAAAATACGAAGTACTTTTGCATGAACTCTGAATTATTTGGATTTTCTTTCCATATTTTTAAACTTTGTGTGTTTATTTAGATGGCTTCATTTATGGAGTTGATTAGTAAAGTTATTTATCAGCCCTGCAGAGCTGTGACTGGAAAAACGTGCATCAAGAGCTTTAGCTTTTACCAGTAAGGTTCATTAACTAAACTCTCAGGAATTAATTGCATATGTTCTATAAGTGCTTCTGGGTCTTAGTAGGTCCCCTTCAGAGCAGTACAATGATCATCTGACTCTTGACTATAAGTTAGGGCTTAAAAAAAAAAAAAAAAAGTAATTTTTTTGTTCCTACAGCCTAAGAAATGCTTTAAGGATATCAACCCACAGAGCCCCAGGAGACCATTTTTTTTGTATATTGTTGTTTGAATTAAAAAAAAAAAAAAAGTGCATAGAAAGTTGAAAACCAGCAATTTGATTATTTTCTAAAATATTGCTCTAACTTTGGGTACATAGTATTGGTAATATGCACAGGTTTACCTCATTCTATGCAAGAGGGGTTAATTATGTAAAGTTTTGTATTTACTACTGGAATTAAAAAATGTCCTGTATAGCGTAGGAATGTCTGGAATTTTCTCCTCCCTTACTAGTGAAATTTCTTTAATACTGACCCCTTTTTAACAACAGCTTCTTACATGAACAGAATCTGGTTATCAGACTATTACGTTTCTGTAACTTCAGGTGGTAAAGACACTTTCGCTCTCTAAAATAGCCACAGTGAAAGGACTTTATCACGGTTGGTAGACTTCAAATACGTTTTCTCAGATTCTGACACACGTGACATTTCTTTTAAACAGCCTGGATTGGAGAAGTAGGATTAGAGACCATTGTTAATGACACTTTGGTGAGCCCTGATTTTTATTTTCCTGTGCTCTCCATTTATTCTGCTGTAAAATCCAGTTCTGCAAGCATTGTTTTGGTTTGGTAAGTACATCAATATTCATTTTATTATGATTATTATTTTTATTGTTTTATTTTTTAATGTGACAACTTGCAAATTGTCACAGCTGGAATGAGGTTGGCACAGTCTTGCATTCTTCTTTCATCGATAGCTTCTGAGTACAGTAGAAAAATTTGCATTAATTTGTGTTTCATAATGTGAAAACTTGGGCTATAATGAGCAAGGTATATTGCAAAGCCAGGAAACCTGGAACCTTGGACTTCTGCATATTGCCCAGACTCAGAACTTGGTTTCCCAGTCATGTCTGACTTTTGAGCTATAGTCTTCAAATGTGAAGAGGCAAAAATAGCACTTAAGATGAACACACTTCCTGTGTTGGAAGGATAACAGAATCAGATTTGAAGTCTGTCAGTCTTTATAATGTTCTTTAAAAACAGGTATACTTTTTAATTAAAACACTAAAGTACAGGAGTTGACTTGCATTCTCAGATACACAGGTGACTACGCTAGGAGTTGCTTGTTGAGACTTACGGATGAAATCTCTCCTCTGTTTCTGAATTCAAAATATACCCACATTGTTTGTCAAGTATAGTGAAATCTGTCCTAAGTAGACCATGAGAGGAATTAATTGAAGTCATTTGCTCAGGATAGGTTTAAGGAAAGGCTGAGCAAAATTCTACTAGGTATTGAGAATGGATTCCCCAAAAAGTGGGTTACAGATTGCCTGTGGTATCCATAGTACAGGCTTCACTGTATTTGTAAAGCATTCATTAGTAACATGGCTCTAGGTATTTTTTATTTTCACTTTAAGCCATGTTACTTGGCTAAAGGAAGAGCAGTGTTAGACATCTGAAATCTTCAATGGGGTCAAACTTCACTATTTGGCATAGCAATTTTTTTTTTTTTTAACCATAAGGTAGCACAAGTTACGCACCTTTGCAGCTGCCCTTCTGTTGCTCAGAATCTTTCTGCTGATCTGTTATTTTAAATACAACTCTTTAACCTTTTCCTTGCTGCATCTGAGGAAAGCTAAAGCAGTTATCAATTCTTTGTTCTACGGATACTAACACGGGTTTCAGTGTTTGTTTGTTTTTTATGATTGTTGTTTTATGTGATGTGAATACCCTCTCCCGTCAATATTTGTACGATGGTGCTAATATATTTGGTAACAATCCTTTATTGGGAAGGGATTTTAAAAAAACTGTGATTTAAACTGAATTTTTCTTCCTTTTAATTTTCATATTTAAAACAAAAAGCCACAGCCATTTATACAAAAGGCGTCAGCTCTGGCCCCTGGGAAAACATTGGGGCGGGAATCAAGATTAAACAGATAGGGTTTTTACATCATTTCTGTATGTATTTGATATATAAATCAATATCTGTACAAATTTAATCTTTTATTTTCTTGGTAATTTGTGTGGTCAATGAGAGAGTATTTAAAACTTTCTCATGCAATGTACATAACTAAGTGAAAAAATGCTTTTGGAGAAATTAATGTTCCTTTCATTTTTATGAGACCGCAGATTTTCAGCATGGATGTGAAAAGCATTAAAATTATAACTTTGTGTACAAGATGAAAATAATTCACTAAATTTGCCTTTTTTTACACAAAATAAAAATGTTAAAAAATCTCTTCCTGTATGTTGTTTTCTTAAAGGGGATTGGGGCACTAGGTAAGCATTTAATACAGTGCAAGCTTAATACTTGGACTTGGCCTTGTATTTTACAGCTGATATAAATAGTTGTGCATCGGGATAGAAATCTTGTCACGGGATAATGTCACTCTTTTCAGTGCAGTTCCATGCTTGAAGTAGCACCCCCACCCCTTCCCTCCGCAAGTTGGCTTTGGACTGCAGCTGAAGGTGTTTCAGTAGTCTGCAAAGCAACTTCAGTGACCATTCACTGCAAAGTTTTATGCTTCAATACCTGTATAGGGAAATCTGTATTCTAACACCACTATACCTTGTGCACAGGGAAAATACTGAAATATTCATCCCACTTTACTGAGTAGTTCAATAGGACGAGTCTGTCATAGTAAATGCACCACAAGGAGTTAGTTTGTATCATCCTTTTATTTGATAATGCTGAAAAATGACTAAGCTAACCGTGGTGATAATTGCTCCCAGATCAATGGCTGGAATGAGATGACATGTTAAGAGGCACAATTCCTTGTGGAAGCTCATTTCACTCATAGATCCAGTCGTGTGCACAAGACTTGAAGTCAACGAGCTCCGTAGGTTTAAACCACAGATTGATCTCCTTCTGAGCACTTTCTACGGAGTCACTGCCATGAATGATGTTTCTGTGGAAGAAGACAAACATCATTTCAAAGGAGAAAAAAAAATTAGTAACCTAGTAGTAAATGGAAAATGTGGATGAAGCACCTAGAGCTACAGGGCTACTATGTCAACTACAGTACTTAAACAGCCCCACTGTAAGAGCTAATTAAGCCTAGCAGGGGGGACTAGGGCTATTTGACTACAACAGCCAATGCCACTGACTGATCTTACATGAAGCTCTGATGAGTAGCTGATGAGTATTTCAAAAAAAGTGTTTTGTACCAAGCCATTTTCCTAAGTATCTGTTACAAAATGCAACCTGCAAATAAAAAAGAATCAGGCTAGCTATCTATCAATAATTTGACTTTCTTGAAGAAAAGTCTACCACCATTAAGTTTCTCAATAACACTGATACTGAGCACACAAACCTTCCTACTTGAATGCAGAAGTCACCACGGATGGTACCAGGCTTTGAGTCTGCTGGGTTGGTTTCCCCTAGCATTACTCTACCAGTTTTAACCACGTTGAGGCCTTCCCATACCTTCAGGGACAAAAAACAGGAAAAAGACAAGACAAACCAAACCTATTAATTCTTGCTTCTACAACATTTCAAAGATTACTCTTTAGTAATAATTCACATTTTGTAAAGAAATAAGGGTTTTATCTCAAAAAAAAAAGTCTAGATTCTCTCCTTAGCTTGTTTAAAGAGGGGGAAAAAACATCTAGGGAAAATTTGTTTTTTAAATAAGAAATTCCAGTTTATCAGCACTGTCATTCCAGTTATGTGAGATACCTTAACAAGCCTTAAAATTACTTAATATGTAAAGCCAACCTTAAAACACTTCTCTTTTGTTAGAAAATGAACAACCCAAAGACTTGCAGGAATGTGTAGTTACATGTATGTTTTCTAGTCACAAGATGAGATGCTTCTAGAGGGGTTTTATTGTTCTGAGGAAAGCATAAAGAATGACACAGAAGATGAACATCCATGGAAGAAAGCAGTAAACTAAACTTCTCTCTCTTCTCCCTCCCCCCCCCAGTAGAAGGTTCTTTGGGGCAGAAATTAAGCTGTCAAGACTCTTCAAGTATTTTAATTGGCATTTTAAACATGCACATCTTCCTTCTTTTTAATAAAGAACTCACACTAAACTGTCTTAATTGTATTAGTATCAGAACTAAACAGTTTTGTAGCGTTCCTGTAACAACCAGTGCATCTTACTATTTTAAAACAACTTGCAGCACGGGACAAATATACTCAAGAAAGCAGTTTCTAAAAAAAAAAAAAAAAAAAAAAAAAAAAGCCACATACCATTGCCACAATAGGTCCAGAGTTCATGTATTTAACCAAACCAGGGTAGAATGGTCGATCTTTCAGGTCAATGTAATGTTGTTTGAGAAGGTCTTCAGAAGCCTTTAAAAGAGCAGATGTAACATTAAATATATTGCTGTCAAAATACCATGACACAAAAGATGTTACTAGTGTTAGGAGATGAGTTCCTGCTATAAAATTAAAGGAGTGCAGGATGGGGGGCGGGGGTTAGGGTGTTTTCACCCTTCAGTGTTTCAAGTGGGCAAGATTACTTTTTTGTGTTACAGTAATCCTGGGCAACAAGCTATGGACAAGGTGTCTGATGCATGTTGGTGGCTACAACCTTTCAGTCAAGGTCACTTGGTCTCAGGGGCTCCATTAAGCTAGCAGAGCCCTTTCCTTAGGAAAGGGAAGGAAGAGCTCAGGTGCTCGTGGCTGGTAGAAGGCTCGGCCTGACGGGCGTGCAGCTGTTGTCCAGATTCCCGTTGTAATACAAGAACGGCAGCATAGGAAAACGATAGCATGGGAAAATGGTACCTTTACCTATCGTGGCAGCTGAACGAAGGCGTTTAGAAGGGAGCCAGCAGCGCGGGGACTTACGTGCACGAACTTCATGGCGACCAGGCGGAACCCCTTCTGCTCGAAGCGCTTGATGATCTCCCCCACCAGCCCCCGCTGGACGCCATCGGGCTTGATGGCGATGAAGGTGCGCTCGCAGTTGGCAGCCATGGCGCTGCGGGACACGAATGCACCCCACTTACACCCCCATTTACACCCCCACACACGCCTATTCACACATCTCCCCGTGCCGAGGGGCGGCTCAAGGTCGGCCGGCAGCCGGCAGCCCCACGTCCATGGCGGCGCCCTGCCCGCCCCGCCCGGGCCCACGTGGCGCCGGGCCCGCTCCCGTCCCTCAGCCCCTTCCCCTCCGCAGCCACCGGGGCTGAAGCGAGACGACTCCCCCCGATCCCCCCGTGAGGCTCCGGGTGTCGGCGTGGCGCATCCCGCTCCCCCTCCGGCCTCCCCTGCCGGAGGGCCCGGCCGCCGCCTACCTCGCCGCAGCCTCCCGCTCCGCAGCCGCCGCAGGAAGAGGAGGAGGAGGCGGGCGGGCGGCTCCTCCTCTCCTCACGGCCGCCCCGCGGCGCTTAGGGGCGGGCCCGGCGGGGCTGGGGGCTCGTCTGCGCCTCCCGCCAGCTGCCGCCAGCCCCTGCTCGCTGAGGTGAAGCCGGGCCGGGCCGCTGAGGAGAAGCCGGGCAGCCGCCGGGCCTCGCGGTGGCTGCGCTGCCTCAGCGCCTGGCGGCCCGCCCGGGAGGGAGGCAGCTGTTGGGGCCTCGCTGTGGCAGCTCGGAGGCACCCGGCATCCTCCACAGCTGCCCTAGAAGCCCCTCAAGGCTCCCGTTCCCTGCTCCTCCTGCCCTCGTTCTCCCCCCACAGGGGTGCAGAACCGAGCAGACCCGAGCACGGGGCTGTAAATTGAACGCTTGGTAAACAGCGGCCAACGCCAGGCATCAAAACGCGTTTTTCACAGTGAAAAGTGAGACGGTTAAGGATGTGGAGCCGTGCTAAATCTTTTCTTTACTAGGAGGCCTTGCTTTGCTGTTTTCACAGATAGCCCCACTCTCTCCTATTAGGTGGTGGCTGAATTAGCTCAGCAGAAGCAGCACGCCTCAGGCCGGCTGGGCGTTGTGTCCCCCAGAAGAGAGATGTGGCAGCTGGAAGCCAGGGAAGTTGCCTGGGATATTTCTTTGGCTATGATATCAGAAGGTGAAGCTGAGAAGTGTCAAAACATACATGTAAAACTTAACAGTTCCCTAACCTGCACCTTAATGAGAATTAAGAAAAATGTTATTAGTTTTTATAGTGCTTACTAGCTGATATAATTTACAAGCTACGTTTTTTCTTCCTGAACTAGTTATAATTCAACACCAGCACTGCGGCTGTAACATGAAAGCAATACCCTCTGCAGTACGTACGCAGTCTCCTATTGACAGGCAACTTAAATTAGTGAAACTGGAAACGCTGAGTCAGGCAGCTCAGATGTGCAAGAGGAATACTGCATTTCTTCCAAGAGGTGGCCAACTTCCACCTCCTCTCAGTCTAAATGCATTAGACACTAATCAGCATCTTTCTGGCAACCCCCCTCACCTCCACGTAAACCACATTTCTTCCCAAATTTCTGTTTTGTAGTAAGCAATCAAGAGAAAGAAACCTAATCCTTCAGGCAAAAGTGGAACTCAGGACTACTACTCATCCAGTGCACAGGTTTGTTATGTGTTCGCTTTGTTCTAACAACCTTTAACTTAATTATTTGCCTTCTGTAGCACTGACTATTTTTAGGAAAGAGGCTACAAACATCATCTACAGTTTGGTAGGTAGGGAATTTGTTCCCTCTCCTTAGACTCATTAATTAGCCCTAAGGCAATATAATGAACAAACCTTTTGTTTAACTTAAGAAACAGCAAATATTTTATTTTGGAGCATCTCATTAGGAGTTGGTTGCCTTCATAACATATCATAAGCATCAAATTCAATATTCATTGCAGTTTACTCTTTGAAACAACAACTCACTGTAGGCAAAAATATGGGAGTTTGAACAAGTAGTTTCACAAAACTCCTGCTTTTAATGAATACAGTGTTACAAGGAAATAAACACATTACATTGACTCCAGTGCACTTTCTGTTCCTACATCCCAAACCTCTGTTGAGTGTTTGTTGCAAAATATTTCAGCAAAAGGCTGTTTTCTGTGATGGAAGCAGACGCCTCTACTGAAATAGGTTTAGCATTACTACGAATGTATTTGTTGACATGATTAAATAAATAAATAAATAATGCTGGAGCCACTTATGAAGTATCTTATCCAAAATCACCTTGCTCCTTGCTTTGGAGTTCCAGCTATTAAGGAAGTATGGATGTAGAAGTACAAATGAAGCTAAATTATCAGCTCTGTGGTCAGTACAGCAAACATCACTCCATTGTTCCTCTATGCAATGTTAGAGGACTGCTACAGTACAGTGACTGAAAATGGATCACGCTCATCCATTCTCACATTAATCTTCTTTTCACATAAAAGAGCATTTCAAAAAGCCTGGCCTATTAATCCTTCCTTAAAATGCTAAATAAATCATGCAGAAAAAAAATGAAACCATGTCAATGTAGAGAAGTTATTTTATCATGCTCTGTGTACAGGCACAGCACCTTTTGGAAAGAGAAATAAGAGTTTTTCTGCACCCCCTTTAGGCATGAGGATTCACTTGATTTGATATCAAGCTCAACCCTCAACATCTGAGCACACAATGTATTTACATACCATTGGTTGACCACTAACACTTTAACAAAATGATGCACCTTTAACACTGAGAGATTTGCATTAGCTTCTATTTACTAAAACCTCCTCTTTGACTTTGGGGAGTGCTTCAGGAAAATACATGTTCTGTATTATTAACAAGGAATGTTTTGCTTCTCTGTGTTTGAATCTCACCTCTCTCACTCCCATACCTAGCTAAAAAGTTTTTAAAAATACAATCCTATCCATAAATTGATAGCTTTTTAACCAAAACAGCAACAAACACTGATTATATTTAATATTCACAACAGTGAATACCACAGGTTTCTGAAACGGGTTTCTACTAGTTGATATGAAGGACTTTAAAATAACTGGTAACAACTGATTACAGATAGTAAGGATATCAAAAGGTATGGGCTCAGTTCTACTCATAGATCCATTCATGAGCACAGCTTCTGTAATCAACCAGTTCTTCAGGAGTGAACCACAGATTGATCTCTGTCTCAGCACTTTCTACAGAATCACTTCCATGAATGATGTTCCTACAAAAAGAAGAGGTGGATATAAAATTAATACAATCGTCAAGTGCAAAGCAAAGTCAACTTCATTTTTAAGTGGTCACCATTACAGAGAGAAGTCGTGAGGAACTGTAAAGTAGTTATAGGCATGGAGTGGGCCATGACAGCTTTGCTCATCATTTTTGTCAAAGGGAAGACTGCAATTCCACTTCCACCTTTAGATCCAGTCACATTATCATGGGGAAAGCAGCTCCACGCATAAAATGAAGAAGGCTGGAGCACTTTTCCTATGTGTATCACGACATACCACTGGAGCTTTAGGGGCTTCAGTTTAAATCAGTACTTTCAAAATATACCTTCCAACTTGAACACAGAGGTCACCACGAATAGTGCCAGGCTTTGAATCCACTGGATTAGTTTCCCCCAGCATCACCCTTCCAGTTTTAACCACATTAAGACCTTCCCACACCTTAGTAAAAAAAAAAAAAAAAAAAAATCCATTGAGATTATATTGCACTAGACAAAGTAGCAAGAATTAATAACACCTTCCAGAATTATGCAGTGCTGTTCATCATAACACAAGTCACCATCCCTATATTCCTAATAGGGAGTCATATTTTATTTCCAATTTCTCTGTCAAATTCTTGAAGCCTTTAGTGCAGTTCTGCCCTTCCCCGCCCATCTGCAACGTACCTTTCCTCCCCAAGGATGGGAAGAGAACTATTTTAAATCTCAGTACTGTAAACAGCCTTCCAAAGCTCTCTGCTCATTGAAGATCTAAACCTCCAGCTCAACTATTCAACAAACACACTGTTAAAGGGAAAAAAAAAATAAAAGGAAAATTCCTTCTAATTAAATTAGACTAAACAAGATTTTCAAAGTTACTTGAACGTGAGAATATTGTAAAAATATTTCATCATCACTTCTCAGCTTGATTAATACATGGCATTCCACAGTGGTTTTTTTGGGTGCAGGTTTACTGTTTATCAAAGTTTCAGCTTAAGCTCTCCCTTTTCCCCTGCCCTATTCCTCAACATACTGACTCAAAGGATCAAAGGAGAGAAAGATTGTGATAAAAAGATACATAGAAAAACCAGGTCAGAAGTACATCTTCCAAACTATATTATTTGATTATTTGAATCCTTTCAAAGGTAAACTAGTATTCATTAGGTACCACGAGCTTATTTACAGGTAAGACAACTAAACAGTGTATTTTTCTTAGTTAAGCTTTGTTTTTAAGAACTCACCATAGCTACAACAGGTCCAGAGTGCATGTACTGCACCAGACCATCATAGAATGGACGGTCTTTTAGATCAATGTAGTGTTCTCTCAGAAGGTCTTCAGAGGCCTGCATTAAAAAACAACCAAACAAAAAGCTTCTTCTACGAACTTAAGAGCGTACTGAAATCAGATAGATTAACTGCAGAGCACTATCAATCCTAAAACATGCCTACACCTCAAAATTCATCATTTCTAGCAACTTCCTGTAAGTAATTATAGTAAACATGAATTTGAGCTGTTTGTTTTAACCACACCTGAACTCAAAAAAGATCTGTTGCTAACACGGGTATGTGAACTGGTATTTGTTGAAGATATCCAGAGATATTTATTAGGTATAGGATGCACCTAAAAGAATATTCTCTTCGGGCTAAGGACATCAAGTTACTAAAATTAGCATACTTAGCATGTCTAAAGCATTTAGCCAGAGCTGCGAATTGGAACTTTTCCAAAATAGCCAAAGACTTACCAAAGGTCCAGGTTTAAATTTTCTGAACGGTCAATTTCTCATTATTGTCTCCTACTTTATTTTTAGGTTGCCGTTTCTATGAAAAGGAGATGTGCAAGTTAAGGACAGCTTACGTGTATCAGTTTCATGGCCACCAGTTTGAATCCTTTCTGCTCAAACCGCTTGATGATCTCTCCCACCAGTCCCCGCTGTACCCCGTCAGGCTTGATGGCGATGAAGGTGCGCTCTGCAACAGCAGCCATCATCCTAGCGAGGAAGAACAAGAGTTGTTATTCCAGGATCAGCAGGCAAGTGTGATCCCAGCCCCGAGTCGTGTGTGCCATCAGCTATGCTATTGTAATGACTGCATTGGCTGTGTCTGCAGGCTGTCACCCTGTGATCTGCGCTGATTTGATAAATCAATCACCCCCCACCAGGGTTTTTACAAGCGCAACAAATGTAACCTTAAAACAATAATGGTTTGCCAGATACAGAACCAAGCAATTAGCAAATATTAAATTCAGAAAAGCTCTAAATGGAACCAAAGCGAAGAGCTCTACTGCAGGTGCAGCGAGGGGCTGCCGCCGGCAATTTAGGACAAAGTAGGTTGAATAAATCCATAAACATCATTTTAATCTATAGACATCTCTATTTTGTTTGGCACACGGTTTGCTGCAAGTACGGCATGTGCACACACAAGTGCAGCCACACACCTGTGCACACTCACAACGCATGCACACACAAGTGCACTCACACGCAAGTGCACTTGCACACTTGTGCACACCCCCAAAGTGCTCAAGCACACCCCCTTGCACACTCACCCCCCGTGCACACTCACACCAGCCGGCGGTCAGCCTGCTGCGGGCTGCCCCCTCGCACCGCCCCGTCCCCGTGTGAGCAGAGGGGTTCCCGGCCGGGCCATACCCCCCTCATCCCCTTTTCGCCCCCCGTTATCCCCCTCGACCCCTGTCCCCCCCGCCCCGTCCCACCTGCTCCGGCCCCGGCGCTCCCTCGGCGGCCGCTCCCGGCCGAGCCCGGCTTAGCCCCGAGCCGCCCCCGGGGGCCGCGCCGCTGCCGGGCTGCCCCTTAACCCTTCCCGGGGCCTCCTTAGGCCTGCCCCCGGGCCCTGATCCGCTCAGGGGATTTGGTGCCGCCTTCCCGTGTCATCCCCCGCCGGTGGCCTGGCCCGCCGTGACCCTTCACCCGCGGACATCCCCACGCGGTTCCTCCGAAGCCCGGAGTGTTTTTGGGGAGGGGGTGGTGCCGTCATCTGCCTGCTTGCTGCTTTTCGGGTTATTTAAAGTGGGGTGCAAAGGAAATGCTTTGTTGAGCATTGATTCTTTGCAGCTCAATTCCGTTTTTTTGCATTACAAACCATGCACGGAATTATTTCTATAAGCCTCGTTATCGCAGTGTCTCTTTTTCTTTATGTTTCTCCTTTAAAGAAGGCATCACATTTTACATATCAGCTCTCAGAGGCAAACCCCCCTTCAACACTTACCTGTTTCTTAAGGGTTTTACGCCCTTTGAAAGATGTGAGGATAAAACATCTGCAATGCCCTAGTCTTCACGGTGCATGTGCTGCCGAGAGGAAACCCATTCTTGTCCTGTTCTTGGTTCTGAAACTGGAATGAATTTCCTGGGCTTTACTCCTTGGATCTTCCTGAAAGCAAATCAGTGTGGGCTCCCCTTCCTTCTGGGCAAGACTTAGCTGCCACTTACCAGGAGTAAGTTCAGCTTTATCAGGAGAATACTCAGAAATTCTACCAGGTATACTCCATTGTTCCAATACACCTTTATTTCAGATATTTCACATTACTAATACAAACACTAATGTATGATCCTCACAAAGGCAAAGCAGTATTTATAAATAGAAAAATGTCCCCAGAAACAGAATGTTTAGAAAAATATTTAGTCAAAAGCAGCAATAGGACATCTATTTATAGCCTTGCTAAAACTGTGCTATTTAATGATTAAAGCTTAGGACTTGCCGTAAGGTGGGCAAGAACTGTCTGCAGCTTTACCGTAGGCCTGCCGTGTGATCTTTGCCAAGTCTTTTAACCTCATTAAATAAGGGTCATCTTTGTCACGTTTGAGATTAATCCATGATTAGCAGAACATGTTGTACATTATATAGTACATAAATCACCACAGAAGTATACTTATTTGTTATGTTTAATATAGCATCTTTTTGCTATAGTTAGAAATTCTACCAAAATTACTGAGTAGATTGAAATTACATGTTCACCTAAAACGTGAAGTCTGAGACAGTCTAGATAAATAATCTTCTAAAAATGGAGAGATCATGGGAAGAGAAAAAAAAATCTTAATTCTTCAATGTAGAGTGTGAATGAATGAGAAACGCCATTACTGAGCTCAAGCCTTTAACCCTTTACTTAAAACTAGCAAAGATTTTTTTAAATGGGCCTGAGGCAACAGGCTGACTGTGAATGTCTCCAAACTTCAGGAGACTTTAAACATAGCTCTTGGCTTTTACATTTTGGCCCAAGCTTTAGGAAGATCTCCGATAAAAGCCTGTACCTGTACTGCTCCAAACAAACACCTGGTGAGTTCTCGTCTGGACTTGTGTTCTGTGCTATGCACCTCTTGCTGCTCATAACCAGACTGGGAAGTCTGACTTGCTTTGTTGCTCTTGGCTATGCAACTCCTCATTTAGCTACGTATTGCTACCATTTGATTATTGTAACCATGATCCTTTATCTTCTGGCTTGATTTCTGTTGTGCTTTAAGACATAAAGGACTACAGAACTAATTTCTTCTTCTGGGTAAAGCCCAAGTTAAGTTCTTCTCATCCCCAACTGATTCAATGGCTAATGGTAAATTACAAATCAATTTAATTTCAAATAAATTGATACTTGTAGGAATGCAGAATATAACTTTTATTATCCAGAAAACTGCTTTGTTTCTCAGGTAGTTCTTTCCCCATGTCTATGAATTGTATTTTACTCTAGTTGTCACCACAGACAGTCACTGTTCTCAAGCAACACAGACAACACTATTGTGTCTCTTGTGCCATTTCTTATGCATGATCAGTTTACTAAATTGACAGACCATTGAGGTTTCTTAATCTTTCTGCAAGCAGCTAGGATATACTTTCTTATCTTGTATTTTTAATCCAACCTTGAGTTTCTGATCTCACACTGACTGTGAGGTACACATAATAAAACATGATCAGAATAGTAAGACTGCCCACAGGATACATCTTTACACCAGCTGAAACTTGTCCTGGGTAGTTTTTCTAATGTTCATATTTTTAAATATTTCATTTATCCATGGTATAAAACTTTGAGGTTACTAGACATAAAACAGGAGCACAATGGAGCACAAACAGAGCAAATGGAGCACAAACTCTCTTCCCCCTGTACTCTGACTGCAATCCTAGCAGCAGCAGCCTGCCCATTCACTGATGGACTTGCTCCAGCTATTTGAAAGAAAACCACATCTATCAATTTTGCTAATAGAAAGAGGATAAAAATAGTATATCCTTAGAGACCCCTTCCCTTAAAGGCTGTCAGCGGACACCTTGACCCATTTTTGCTGTCTGCCAAAACGAAAGTCTTTTGAGCTAATGTATTTGTGCAATTTGCCAAGCATGATGACAATAACTATAAAACCATATAGACAAAAGAGCATTTGCAACAAGTCAAGATGATCAGTATTGTTAGCCTTATAATCATCTGCAGTTGTTTACAGATGTCCTCACGTCATGCAGTATTACACATGAATAATGCAGTAAGGTCTAGGTTAAGAGTCCACTGCAATTGGATATGGCCTACCAACATTGTCCTGAGAGCAGAATGGAATTACTTTGGATATCTGCACTCTTCCTACAAGATTTATTCAGGCTCACTTAAAGAAAAATAACAAACACAAGCCAGCAACCCCCAACCCAAAGGCTTTCAGTGTCTTCCTCAATACAAACAACTGAAGCAAATGTGAAACTGTGGTACAAAGGGAGAGAGAAATTCTGAAAGACATTGTCCCTCAACACCCCAGCATCAAGTAAAGACAGTAATCCATGGCAGACAGCTGGTAAACATGGGGAAGTTGCAGTTTTTCTCTGAGTGGACAACTGCTAAAGAGAAATACAAAATAATATTTTCATAGGGGTCATTTCCAATAATTCAAATGAAAATTTCACTTGAGATGATTTCTGTATGACAATATACTTTTATTTTATTTTATTTTAAGCTAAAATGACTTAATTTTTTGGTCATAATTCAAAGGCAAACAACTTTTCTTTCCTTTTGCCATGTTTACAAACAAATGTGTAGTTTAGCTGTCCTGGCTGCGTTATATTAAATATCATCTTAGTTTAAATATGAACTATTAGTTATGTCTGAACAGAACTCACATGTAAACCCAACACAGGGGACTGAAATCTTTATCTTTGTTCTTCCTATGCAGAGCCATTAGCTTAGTATGTAAACACAATGCAGTATATGAATTTAAGCATATTTACTGCCTTAGAACCAGCCCAAATGAGGGAAAATACAGTGCAAACCTCTACTGCACTCCAGTGGAAATTACTGCAGTCACTGCAGTTGAAGTTTCATCACTTCTCAAGCTTTTGCATTTTTTTATTTCTGTTGCTGTACTGCTGCTAGGCCACCTGGTTCCTTAGCTCCACTGCACATGAACTACATTCACGTAATGAAAAAAGGTGATTTCCCCAAACGTGAATTGTATGATAAAAATGAAGAATGTGAAGCTTCTCTAATTTTTTATTGAATCTATGTAGATGTTCTCAAATTTACAGTAAGTGCCTGAAATAGCCGACTTTGTTCCCCTGACAAAACACACCATCATCATTCCAAACCCCAGGAAAACCAACCTCTCCTGCCAAGCACAACATGTTTCCGAACCATGTTCCCAGTAACAGAGCAGGTTTTCCGACACGAAGTGATCAGGCATTGAAAACAAGAGGTCTTTTTGTTGTCGGAAATGAAGAAACACAGAGAACTCAGCATTGCTGCAGAGCTGCTAAGTCCTAAAAAAATAGTTTTAACTCTGCCAGTCATCCCTAACCCATTCACTTGATCTATTTATGCCTCTGTACATGTAGTAAATAATAATGCTTTCACGGGAACTGTTGGAGGGCATTTCTGCAAGTCTATTAAAAGAGAAGGAATCCCCGTGCCGTCACCCGCCTGCCCACAGGGGCCGCCAGCACCCAGAGCCACATGATCAGGGTTTGGATTTGGGTTTGAGAGAGAGGAAGCTCAGAGTCCTGGTGTGTGGGGAGCTGTGTAAATCCTGACAAAGGAAGCTGAGGTCTCCCAAAAGGCTTCCGTTGCGAGGACAGTTTCCTGGGAGACTTGGGTGGGCTTAGTGTGGAGTTAGGATCATGATTAGGTAACGGGTAAGGTTAGGTTTAGGGTTAGAGTTCGGGTTTGGGGTTTGAAGAGAAGGAAAGCGCAGAGGTTGGACTAGCTGATCTTGGAGGTCTCTTACAACCTAGATAATTACGTGATTCTGAGTGCTGTTGTGAGTGGGGCTGCATAAAGGCTGCCGAAGTAAGTTCAGGTCTACCAGAAGGCTTCTGTTGGGAGCAGCCAAGGGAGACTGAGGTGAGCTTAGGGTCATAATTAGGGTAACAGGGTTAGGGTTTGAAGAGAAAGCGCAGGGTACTGTTGTGTGTGGGGCTGCGTAAAGGCTCCCAAAGGGCGCTCAGTTCTCCCAAAAGGCTTCCGTTGCGAGCACTGCTCCCTGGGAGACTTCTGCGGGCTCAGGATGACAACTAGGGCAATGGTTAGGGTCGGGACTTAGAGAGAGAAAAAGCACAGAACCCTATTGACAACGGCACTGCATAAAACACCACCAAAAGCAGCTTAAATCCCCCCAAACCCTCCCGTTGTGCGCCCTACTTCCTGACACACCCCCCGCCTCCTCCCCCTCAACCATTCCCCTCAGGCGGGGCGCGGCCCCCTCCCCCCCCTTCACCCCCCCCACACCTCCTTCCCGCCCATTCCCCACCCACGTGACCCCCCCACCCGCGTGACGCGCGGCCCCGCCCCGGCGCGGCGGCTGAGGTCAGTGCCGCGCGCCGCCGCCGTTGCTCTCCGCCCCCCCCGCCCCGCTCCCCCCCCTCCTCCTCCTCCTCTCCCGGCCGCCGCTGAGGCACCGCCGCGGAGCCGCCTCCACTCCCCCCCCCCAGCCCCTTCCCCGGCCCCGTCTCCGGTCCCGGCGCTCCCCTCCGAGCCATGGAGCTGGCGGACGGCGTGGTGTACCAGGAGGACCCCGGCGGCCCCGGCCCCGCCATGATGTCGGAGCGGGTGTCGGGGCTGGCCGGCTCCATCTACCGCGAGTTCGAGCGGCTGATCGGGCGCTACGACGAGGAGGTGGTGGCCGAGCTGATGCCGCTGGTGGTGGCCGTGCTGGAGAACCTGGACTCGGTGTGCGCCCACAGCCAGGAGACCAGCGTGGAGCTGGAGCTGCTGCGGGACGACAACGAGCAGCTCCTCACGCAGTACGAGAGGGAGAAGGCGCTGCGCAAGCAGGCCGAGGAGGTGAGGGGCGGCCGGGGCTGGGGGGGGACTGAGGGGGCTGGGGGGGGACCGGGGTTTGGCAGGGAACCGAGGGGATCCCTGCCCCTGATGGGCTGGGGCTGCGCTGCTGTGGGTGCCTGCTGTGAGCCCCCAGCCTTACTCAGCAGTCTAGAGGAGAATCCTGGAATTGTTAAGGTTGGAAAAAGCCTCCAAGATGATCTGGTCCGACCATCTCCTACTGCACCACCACCCACCAAGCCGTGTCCCTGAGCACCACGTCCAGCCCTTCCTTGAGCACCCCCAGCGATGTTGACTCCGCCACCTCCCTGGGCAGCCCGTCCCAACGCCTGACCACCCCTTCTGAAAACAAATGTCTCCTGATTTCCAACCTGAACCTCCCCTTACCACCTTGAGCCCTGTCACTAGTTACCTGCGAGAAGAGGCCAACCCCCAGCTCCCCACGCCTTCCTTTCAGGTAGTTGTAGGGAGCGATAAGGTCTGAGACTTCTCTTCTCCAGGCCAAACACCCCCAGTTCCCTCAGCCTCACCTCACAGGAGTTGTGTTCCAGGCTGTTCTCTGGACACACTCCAGGGCCTTGATGCTCTTCTTGTAGTGAGGGGCCCAAAACTGAACCCAGTGCTGAAGGAGGAGCCTGTGAGGCCTCAGCCCTGCACAGCTCGCACAGGCCTGGGACCGAGAGCACAGCCTCTTCCCCGCTGTGCTTAATGCCTGGTGGGAGCTGGCCAGCGCTGGCTGGGCTCTCTGGGCTCAAGGTTTGACGAAAAGGATGCGCTGCAAAATGTATGGAAAGAGGCACTGTCTGCACCGGTGCTGTGCAGAGTCTGTATCTAAAAGCTGCAGCTGGCAACAGGTGGTGTGGGTTGCTCAATGGCAAGCTCAGAGTTTGGATGCAACTACAAAAAATGAAGTGAAAATGCCAGAGAATTTCCTCCTCGTAAACTTGTTAACTGGATTTTTTTTTTTTTGTCTGCTAGGTTATAAGGAAATACAATAGAAGGCAGCTGCTCAGGATAGCTGCTTTCAGCCCATTGTCCTGCCAAACTCTTGTAGGAAATTGGATTGACAGCATTATCTGTAATAGAACAAGTCATCTTATAAGTCTATTTCCAGACCTCACGCCCCATGCTTGTCTCTGTGGTTGTGCTTACCTTTTTCCAGATTAGAAAAATAACAGCGCTGAAGATGAAGGCAATCATGATGAGGAAAAGTTAATTTGGAAAACATTGTTTGCCCTGTGCAGATGTTTGCATTCATTACGCCTATAAGTGAGCGAGAAATGTTGTCTTTCAAGTTGCTCCAGGGCTTCAGTAGTTTGCTGCAAACTAAGGTGCTGTCAACAGCATCCCCAGACTCTTGTACCCATGAACCATTTGTTGTCCTTGTCAGGCATTTAGTTGTTTTACAGTGCTTTCTGGACTTCAGTCTAGAGAGACTGTTGCCATAAATCACTAATTCTGACACAAGCTGCATGTAAAAGGCTTTTATTTAAATACATATTTTTATTAAGAGTGTCAGTAGAAGGGACAGATACAGATGTTTCTCTGAACTAGTTGATGAGCAAGTCAATCAAGCTTGAAACCCAGGAAGCACTTTCCAGATTAAAAAAAGCAGGCCTTGGACAGCTGAACAGAAACCATAACAATATGATGAAATAGAATATGTCATAAATTGTGTTATTCAGGCTCTTCAGAAGCTGTATGTACATATTTGTACCTCACTGTGATCAACGTTTCTTTGTGTCATGGTAAATTAAGGGGACAAGAGTTAACACTGTCTTAAAAACTACTACTTGTGCTGCAAGACAGCTCACTGATGCTTTTTAAAGAGCAATTAGATCAAAGACGGTATGTTCCATTGTGAGCACCAGGGTCATCTTTTTGGTATGTGCTGGGGTCAGTTCTGCCATACGTTTGTGAAATTGTCCCATAAAGCTTGGTACGTTCATGAGGGGTGTGTTTTATTCAGACTTGATTGATCATTGTGACTTATTTTTGAATGCTGAGGTAACCCGATGGGTGCTCTATCAGTGAAACGAGAGGGAGGGAACGTGAATGTAGCGCTGTTTTTCTTGGACAACAAGTTATTGGCTTCGTGTTTCTCTTTTCTTTCATTTTGGAAGTTGTTTGTGTGCTCTGATAGCAAAATGGAGACCTGTGAGCTACAAAGTTCAATGTTCCATACTGTCTGTTCTGACTACCCTGGAGAAGTAACGTCCCTTCTTTTTACTTTCTGTTTGCCACTGTAGGAGTATTTATTTGTGGTAATATCTCCGGGAAGATAAATGGTTTACTGTTTGAATAGCAATCTCTTTACACCGCTGTCCTAATTTGCCTCCTTTAATTCTTGAACTTAAAAAGAGCTAGGAAATGTTCTGGAAGCTGTTTTCGCTTCTGTTGCGGTGACTTTAAAATAAAGGAAGATTTCAGAAATACCAGACCTGCTTCTCAGTCCTTCAGATAGTAGTCGAGATCTTGTTAATTGCTATAAAGTCATTTGCCTGACTTTTAACATGGTTGTGCTTTGTGCAGAACTGGAGAAATAGAGGAACTCGCTAGTCTGCTGTTCTGCTTATGGTAGTGCATAACTTATCTTCCCACCTCGTAAACGAGAGGCAGCGTGCCCTGCGACAGAAGTGGGAGAGGAGGAAGGGTTTGGAGTTCTGCTCTCTTACCCGTTACTTCTGCGGGAAGCCAAAATCACTATGCCACTTTGTACTTTGGTGTGCATTGCTAGCAGGAGTTTCAGGTGGACTTGGAAACAGACAAAATCCGTCACTGTCTAGCAGTGTCAAGCAGCCTAACTTCCCTTTCAGTTTTTCTGCTGTTGGTGGGATTAAGCTGCTTTCCAGGTCTGATATTCAATATGTAGCTGCTACTTCTACAGTCATGAAAAAGGACTCACCACCATGAAGATTAGTTTAAGTAATAGCATGAACTTGATAGCTAACTTCTGTTATAGGTCTCAGAGCTTACTAAAATAGCATCAGCTCTATACTTGGTTGTTTTCAGCTCCACATTATCTACACCAAGTCTAGCTGAGCTGGTTTTCAACAGTTCCTATCTATAGGATACTCAAGGAAGAGCATGCCTTTGGCTGAAAAGCTAGCATCACTGCAATAAAAGTTACTCAAGTCTGTGTCATAGGGTAATAAAGGCTGCCAAGTAGGTGGTACCCTCAAATCAGATGTGCTCAGTACTGAACCTGGATCATGTGACAAGAAAACAAGTTAATATAGAAGGAAACAGAAGATGAAGACACACACAGGAAGAAATGTTTAATTTTGCTAGAGCTATATTACCAAGTCACTAAATGGACATGTGCTTGAGAGACTGTTCAGAATGTATAGTATATGCTTTGTTGTTTTAGTTTGTGATCCGAGTTCATGTTTATTGCAATGATTATTGCTCTAAATTTTATATAATCAATTTTAAATCTGTGTGAAGACTTCTGGAACTTATTTGCAAAGCACTCTTATACTTTATACTGGAAGTCTTTAAGAACAGGTCAGACAAATGCCTGTCTGAAGTGACGTAGTTGATACCGCCTAGAGAAAATGGGAAGGATTAAATGGGAGTTACCAAACATAGCTTGTGAAGGTATCTCAGGCTTGAATTTCAGCGGTAGGCACATGCAGAAGGAAGTGTGCATCATATCCTGTCCTTACACATCGTTATATATCAAAGTTAGGATGCAGACACCGGCATTGATCATTGCAGATTAAGAGCCTGGAAACAGGATGACCTCCTAAGGACAGTTTGAACCTTTAGATTAGAGTCTTCTGTAATCAGACTCATTCTTTTAAAGATGCACTGGTGTCCTTCAACTTGTTCTTCTCTTTTTTTCTTTCTTTCTTTTTTTTTTTTTTTTATTTGGAAAAAAGCCCCCAAACTCACTTCTCATTAGATTGCTAAGATACGGCTTTGTGGCCTGTGGAGGAAGTTGCATGAGACGAGGAACGCTAGCTTTTCTGTCTGCCTGAGTATTTTGTGTAATTAGCAGCTCAGGTTGAAATGAGAAATCCATATATCGAGTGGCCAGTGTGTTCCTATGTGTGCTGCTGCATTTACTTTAAGCAGTGCAGAGAGCGTGCCGGATTTAAGTGTGCTGTCAATGTGCTTGGCTGCAGTGACTGCTTATCTGACTGGTCTTTCCATCCTAGTCATACAGGCTTAGTCAAGGCAGGGTGACCAGCTCCCGGGGCTCTGCCTGGGCCTGCCCCGACACAGGAAGGGGAGATGAAACAGCACAGACACACTCAGCCTCAAGGACTTGGTCTGTGGCTTGATCTGGTACAGTTCTCAGCAGAGGGAGAGAAAAAAAGATCCGTCTTGAATCAGAAAGTTTTCTGAAGAGATGTAACTTGAACCCTTACTCTAACAAAGTGAAGGTAAATGAGTGAAAAACTAACAGATCATTTATTTAACTTTAATGCAAAACCACTTCTCTTGCGTGCAGTTGAAGAACATGAGAGGAAATAGGAAATAATGAAGGACTCTGTCCACAGTTTTGTGACCAACAGTGGCATTGATGGCTTTGAACGGCTGCTTAGTCAAAAGTATAATTGTCACTGGCCTTTTGCAAATTCTGAAACACATCTGACTTTAGTTGGTTCTCTGATGATTTCCCAAACAAAGATGTTATAGTTCTGTTTCATAATTCTTCTTTCATGTTTTCCCATGTTTTATGTACCAGACCATGGTGGTATTTAGCCCTGGTGCCAAATTTGCGTCCAACTTTGAAGCCCTCCTTAAAAAGGAAGTCTGCGAAGAATGAATAAGCTAGACTTGACTTGAATTTTCAATATAAAAGGGGCAAAACTATTATATCATCTGCTGCAAAGGGGAGATTGAACAAGTTTTAAGTTTGAGGTTTTTGGTCATACGCTGTCAAATTAATATTCCTAAACTGTTTTTGGAGGGCGTGATGTGCAAAGACTTTCACGTCTGTCTTTTGGAAGTGGGGGAAGAACTAACTTTTAAATTGCAGAACCTGAAGCAGTCCCACCTGGGTTAGTGTCAGCTGCTCCTCGATTGTTTCATGACTTTTGCTGCAGGCACAGTCATATGAATGCCGTTCGGAGTCCTGTGATAGCCATGTAGAGCTTGCCTGAAAGGAACTCTTGTTCTTCTGCATAGATTTTGATGCATTTGTACATTTGAAGTCATTTTTAATAAAAATCTTTTCTGATGACTGTGCTAAGCTGAAGCCCTTCCATAGGGTAAGAAGCTGTAGTCCATATGTTTGTTAAAACTTACCAGCTTATTAAAAGTTGGTGTGTGAGCGTCTGAATTATTTTTTCCACTAAATTTTTCTAGAAACACACAGGACGTGGTTATATTCAAATCACCTGTAATATTACTATTTGAAAAGCTGGTTTGTAACAGGCTCACGTGCCTTTCCTTCTGCTTGTGCACTTTGCTTTTTCTTCTGGGTGTTGTTAAAGGTTACCAGTTAAACTGATCCCCAGTGTGAAGATAGCTCGTAACCTTGTGACTGCTCCAAGGGAATCCTTCCCATTAGACACCTCCTTCCGCTCAGTCCCATCAAGTGGGCGATTTTCCCACTTCAGTGGGAGGACTGAAGGAAAGGAGGGAAGTGGGCACTGTCCTTTTTCCATTAATCCTGATGATAAAGTGAAATCAATAATTTTTTTTTTTTTTTTTAACTTGCTGGCTCTTCTCTAGTATCTGGGCTCCTTTTCTTTGCTTCCATGTGGTATCCAGCTGCAGCTTTCTTGCTGAACCCCGTTGCTGTCTGGGCTCTTCTTGGTGAAGGCCTCTGATACACTTTTCCTCGTGTCATTAGCTGTCTTAGTAGCTTTTCCTCATGCTTTGGCCTTTTCGCAGTGCTGAATGGAGCTCTGTGTGACCTAATCCATCTTTGGCTGTTCAAGGTAGTCTTTGTGCTGCCAGGACACGCTCAATTTCTTCAGGTTTTGGTTAAGATAAATTGGGAGGAAAAAAAGCTTTTAAAACTTCCATAGTGATGAATTGTTAACTTGTATGTTACAGAATGTAAATGCTGATACTTGTTGGTGAGCTCCAAAATGTTGAGTGATGCTCCTTGGTAAACCACAGTAGCAGAAGGTGGTGTGACCAGCACTATCGCAGTGTCTGTAAGTGGTTGGCTAAGCAGTTGACAGATTGGAGGAGATGGTTATTAAGCTTTTGATAAAGACTCAATGTTTTATAACCTGTTGGACAGTAGAAGCAATTGGGTGGGGATGGAAAATGTGTGATATTTTTGGCTGGCAATTGGGAGGTGTGTACTGTAGTGGCTGTGTTTTCATTTCATGGCTTCTTGGTGAAGGTGTGTGTCATAGATGTTCAGTCAAATCAAAGGATACTGAGGCCTTCTGTATTCCCATGTGGGGTTGGCAGACGGTGTGTGAAGCTGGGATAGAATAAAATAATTCATGTTTGTATTAGTACTGAGCGGGATTCTCTGAAGAAGCCGGTACTTAGATGATGGTGATTATGCGAAGCATGCTGGATGGATGGGATACTTGACCAGTGGACACAAGAGTGAATGTGGGCTGTAGAGGTGTTATTCTGGGAACCCAGTTGTATCCTTCTTTGCTGTGAAGAGCTCTGTATTGTTTCCTACATGCTTCTTGAAGTGAAAGTCTTTCTACTTAAATCTAGGAATGATCGTACATCTGTTGCTTCAATTTGATGAAATAGAAATGAAATTTGCTCATTTTAAAGTTTTTTGAACTCAAGTCTAATTTGACTATATTTTCCTGTCTAGAAATTCATTGAGTTTGAAGATTCTCAAGAACAAGAGAAAAAGGACTTGCAGACCAGAGTGGAAGCATTAGAATCACAAACTCGACAGCTTGAACTAAAAGCAAAAAACTATGCTGATCAAAGTAAGTAAAATATATATTGCACCGTGTTTAATGTGATAATAGTGTATTAGAATTTTGTTCTGTAGAATGGTAACATACATGCTGAATATCTATACTGATTTGTGCATTTTGACAAATAACTTTTAATTCCTGTGCAAGTTTGTTTTCCTTACAATTAAGGCAAAAAAAAAAAAAAATTAGATACATGCATATGGTTTATAATGTGATTCTTCTTCTATCGTATTTGTTTTCCTTTTAAATCATGCTATCTTCTTCTTTAGCAACTTTTTCAAGAGCTTTTAGAACTTGTTTTGCAATCAGTAACAAGAGAATAAGCTAACTTTCTTCCCCACAAATAAATTTGCATCTTATTAAACTGTTGCCTGTGCTAAAAATAAATGTAGTCTTTGGGTTTAGAAGTGTTACTGGATAAGAATACCTCTGCTTCTGATTCTAGTGAGCATTTATAAAACTTTGCTGAATTATTTTTAAGTCATTTAGTATTTACAGAAAATGAGTTGAGGAAGTGTACTACTTTGAGATGTTCTGTGTAATTCACCAAAATTTGTGTAAGTTTTGGAGAAACACAGCAATGTTTAGTTTGTTTGAAATATGGAAAGTTACAAAATGAATGTAATGTAGCTCTTTGTTGGACTGGTTCTTATCCAGGTGGATTCAGTGGTTGATCAAAACTTCATTGTGGGTTTTTCTACCTCTAGTTGAGGAAAGGGTAAAGAAAAAATAACAAAAAACCTCTAAACCACAAAAATATTCTCTCATTCCATCTCTTCCACCCCCAGTCTGAAAGTGAAAATGAAAGCTCTGTTGCTAATCATGGATTCATTTTTTGTTTTATTTTTTTTTGCTTCGAGTCTGTTAAGTGTTCAGTGAAGGTTCTGATCTTTGTGTTTTCATTTAACATTTTTGGGCACAGTATAGAAATGTTGATTAATGTCAATTGATGTTTTTGTCAAACTGATGAGAGGTGCTTCTGAGCTCATTTCTGTTCACCTAAGACGAGTATGCCTGGCTGTTAATATACAGCTTTTATTGCTGGCCCATGCACAAATGCAGTGACGGAGTGTTATCAAGCCTGATCAGGCTGGGATAAGATCAGCTTCTAAAAGCGAGCTGCCACTTGTCGAGTAGCTCTCTTCTCCACTGTTCTTTCCTCCTCTGTTTCTTGTCAGCCACCTTGCATGTCTGTAATGCAAGAAGTTAGAGCTTTCTTTTTTCATCCTAAGATATAATAATCTTCTGTGAAGTTTGGTTTTCAGTGTTATGAGTAAGGGTAGAAACGTAACTTTTGAGAAACAACAGAGCTGTATGGAACACTGGGTTTGGCTTATGATGTGGCTTGGTAGCTTGTCTAGGACAACATGAAAGTGTTACAAATACTTGAAATGCTGCTGATGCAGAGTAAGATCAAAGGAGCCGTAAACACAGTTGTGAACACCTAATGAATATTATGCAACTGAACTGATTTTTCAGTGATCTAAATTTCTAGGGTATGAAAACGATGCAGGTATACAGATTCTTCAAGAAGTCTAACTTTGCAGTATTATCTCTTCTATTCCATAGGCAAGGCAATTTGTGCGTCCTATGACACCAAAAATACAAGTATGTCACTTGAATTCACTGGATGCAGTTATGAACCATCTAGTTATATTTCTTTTTCTCTACGTCTGGTACTGTCTGTGCACTTAAATCAGTCTGTGGTATTGCCAGCTGTTACCACACCGACATTCTGAATAGTGGTGCTGTTATCACCTGTAATGGGACGTGCCAGTTCCTGGCACAGGGTGAGTAAGCTAGTGAAACCTGGCTTGGCCCTTCTGGGTCAGAGTACAGAGGCTGAGATAGCGACATCAGTTTATCGGAAAATGCTTCATGTATTACTTCGTACTTAGTATCAGTGGAATGTGATATACTAGATTACTTAGTATCAGTGGAATGTGATAGATACTAGACTAACCATTTTTACATCCCG
Organism: Netta rufina; assembly: GCF_964035555.1. NCBI lineage: Eukaryota > Metazoa > Chordata > Aves > Anseriformes > Anatidae > Netta > Netta rufina. The sequence goes on along the minus strand of NC_140143.1, from coordinate 4,301,031 downwards.
TTTTCTTAGGGATCCACTTTCCAATCTCAGAATCAAAGCACTCTTGAGCCTGGCAAACATCTTTGTGAGACACTACAGTTTTGCCACAGGCACAAACCTAGGGTTTATGGTTAAGCACTTTCGTGCATATTAGATTGCAGAAATTCACCAAGTGGCCGTGCTGGTGTTTGGCTGCTGTTGAACTGCCTCAAAGTATGTGGGAGGTCTGTTTTGTTTTTCATCTGAGAACAGTGGTGTGGGTTTGGTCAAAGATGGAAATGCCAGTCTTGTGAACTAAATGGAGACCCAGGGGTTTATGCCTTGTATATTTTAATTCTTGCTGTCAAAATACAATACAGATACAAGAGTTCAGATGTTTGGTGACTTACTTTGTACCTCTTGGTGAAGAATGACAGCAAGAATGAGTCATGGGTTTGTTTTGACTCAAAATAAGTATTTTTTTTTTGTCAGTAACATAAGTCAATAAGATTTTGACTCAAAATCTAGGCTTTTACTTACATGTAAGTTACAGATAACACTGAAGTTCAAGTTGGTAAAATCTCACAATAGAGCTTATTGGCATTTTCATAATTGACTGATTTTTAGAATAAAACCCAATTAAGACATGGGGCTACATCTCTGAAGGTAGTTTCATCTGCTAGATGGTATCCAAACCTTGAGCAGGATAAATAGTACTCCCTTCTGCTAAAGAGTTCACATGTTGCTCCTCACAGAGATTGAAATGCTTTACAAATAAAATGAACTGCTTTGAAAACACTTAATCACAGTGATCTTCCCACTAAAAGAAAATATTTCTTTCAACTGAAGTATCACGTGGGATTACGTTCATAGCCACATATGTAACCAGCTGGGCTGGAATAAGTCTGCCATTTGAAATTAAAGAAGTGGAAAAGGAAGCTTAATTTTTGTCAACTAGTTTCTACATTATTGTGGTTCACTTCCCACCCACCACGTTACTGATTTAAACGTTTGCTGTCAGCTGCAGCCTAGACCAGTGACCTACCATGACAAAACATTTCCCGGAGGAATGGGGAAGGGGCAGAGGGGGACAGCTTGGCCTGGTGGCACCGCTGAGAGTGCACGGAGCTGCTGTAGATGGTGAAAGCCTGTGTGGCAGGGGCAGATGCACGTCTGGCTATCACTTGCACAATATAAAGCACCTGATCCTTGGTTTTGGTGGGTTGTGGTGGTTGTCGAAGTCAAGTTTGCTGCCAGAAAATAGAAGTGGCAAGTTGCATCCTGGGATATTTTGGTAAACTTTACAACTGCTTGAAGTAGAGCAAAGGTGTAAGGATTTGTGACTTCTATTTGAGTGCAGGAATGTGCTGCTGTGGCATGGCTCTTTGGCCTGTCATCCATTTACTCGTCTCATTTTGCACTGCTACTTTTCTCTGTGACTTTGCATTGTCTGCCCCTCTCCAGCCCTGCATTGGCAGCCTTGGCTGTCATTGTTACCTGTGCAGGGAGCACAGGGAAGTCTGGCCCTGTGGCTAGTGGAAGTAAAAGCAAATTAAGTCTCCAGGATCTATCTTCATGATACTTGTCTTGGGATAATGTCAGTACAAGCAGTTTCAGAAGCTCTTGCTGTCAGTCTTAAGAAAAATTTTTACTCGGAGAGCAGATGTCTCTTTGGCTTTATTGCTCGAGTAGACTTCTGGATTTTTTTCTTGACAGCAGAGGGCACCTGTGAACATTGCAGGGGTGTGCCAGGCATGGATGTGCTGGTGTTTCTTGTTTCAAATTAGAAGCTTTAACACTTCAATTCTTCTCTTCCCCTTCCCATCCCTCACACTTCAGACAAGTGTCTGAGGCTGACACCAGTCTTTGATAACCCTGAACATCTTTATCAAGAGCTTTAGATAACTGCCTAACAGTTTCACATTATTTTAAGTCTTGATTGTAGCGATGCCACTAGCTCTGCTTGTAACTAGCTTGCAGCCTTAAGAAGTTTCAAATTTCAATCTTGAATCTGGAAAATCAGGCTCACAGAGCTGTTTAAAAACTTGTAGTACAAATGCATACCTTGCTTGTCCAGCTGAGCTCCACAATTGCACATGCTGTGTTGCTGTGGGTGTTGCTTGGTCTGGTTACTAAATGGGGTGTGAGTCTTGCGGTGCTCCCCTGGTGCCCCAGTGAATTCTGTGGGAGCTAGAGAAGTTTATTCTTTTCCCTCCTTGCATCACTCTTTGGGAATATCAGGTGGCTTGGTTTGTTTGTTTTGTGAAAGGCAACTATAGTATATCTTGTGGCTTATTGCGTAAGTGAACAGCTTTGGGATGTGCTTTCTGGAGGAATGGTTTTTCGGGTTAACTTATTCACAAGGATAGTCGGGTTTAATCCCAAGAGAAATTGGGGGGAAAAAAAAGTCATCTGGATGAATCAAGTGCTTTCTGATAGTGGTGGTAGGCTCTGGGAGTTGAGAGATTTGGTTTCTTTTCTGGATCTGCCTAGTGCTTAAATATAACCAAGGTATCGTGCCACATTTGACAGGACAACTGAAGCACAGATATGTTTCCATACCTCATAAGTTTATCAAACATAAACTTCCTAAGTATGCTTGTTAGATTTTATTTGGAAAAAACTAAATATAAAATTAAACCTCTGTCTTCAGAGCTGGGGACATTGTGCCACAACTGTTGGGTTGACTATTTCCCACATCAGGTGACATAACTCAGCAATTGATACTGCTGGCTGTAGGTTTTATTTGGGATATGAGGCAAATGTTTTGGCAGCTGATGTAAACATGCAGATTTGTTTTCCTCCTATGCTAAACAGAGCTGTTGCTTTTACTGACTTCAAGAGATCGCAGGACTGGTTACTGTTGTGAATCTTCTGCAGATGTTTGCTATTCATTTTCATCTGAACTTGCCAGATACCAGCATTATTACAGCGTACACCAAGATGGACATCTTGATCTACAATCTGAAGGCACCCAGTGCCAGAGATCTGCTGACACCTTACTGCAGAAGCAATTGGATGTAGACGTGTGTAGTTAACAATGAAACTTTAATATGAACTTTCACCTGTGAAACCTAACATTGGTTTGAGGTGTGACTCGTGACTTGAGTATCTGCACACGTGATAATGTCAGCAACTGGTGTGAAATACAGCTGTTGGTAATGCTATTTATAGGTACGGCTCAACTGGAGTGGTTTTTCTAAGGAGTTCAAGAGACCTTTTTGGTAGATCCTCAAGCTGAGAAGCTAAGGCTTGTTCAGGGGAGGTCTTTATTCCCATGTATTTCTTGAAGACTGAAAGCAGGCTCTTTTCCAGCAGAAAAGGAATAGAGCATATCAAGTTCTTGTATTTCTTGATTAATGAATTTGGACCTTAGTTTGCTGGGTTCTCCTCAGCGTTGCTCATCTACATTGGCTTGTTGACAAGGCACAGATACTCCCCCTCCTTCTACACTGTGCTGTGGGTATCGTTTACTAAACTTGAAGAACCGTTCTGTGAGGAGGAGTGTGAGCATCAAAGTGTGCCAGAAACAAACACTTGTTTTTGACTAAAGCCTTTCTCAGTTGCTTGGAGAGGTGACGAGCCTGGCGGCGTTTCAGGAGCTCCCTGGGTACCTCCAGCTGCTCTTGCACCAAGGGGATGTTTATTTCCCAGCTCTGCACTCCAGCCAGAGCATCTGTGACAAGGCACTGCTGTTAGGAAACAAACCAGCTCCTGCCGTGGGGAGTTCGGACCTGAAGGTGTCTGGTACCTTTCCGCTTGAATGCGAGTGTGGAATTATCATCTATACCCCCTCTGTTAGTTCTTTATGCTGTGAAAAAGGTGAAGACCAACAACAGTGCTATTACAGCTTCAGTTATGGTTCCTTTTTACCTTCTTAAAATAGTTTTCCAATGCTTAATTTTTATGGGCATCTGTGGGCTGCCTTATGTTGAGAGACTATAGTGGTACCTGGTGTTTCTGCGTTGTGGGAATCAGTCGTCCACTAGATGGAGCAGAGGCTACAGTTAGCTCGGGAGGTTGCACTAAGTCACGCTACAAGGCTGGAGGCTAAACCAAAATGGAGTAGAAAATGAGAGCAGTGATTGGTCTGCTGTGAACTAATCTATTAATATACCTGAGCAAAAGTGGTCAGAGTAGGTTGAAATCTGCTGACATGTAATTAACTGCTTGTGGAAATCTATTTTTTAAATTGAGTGGCATGCCAGTGGTTTAGGTGCTGAATTTTGTTATAACTCTATTGTTGTTTTTCTCTAACAATGGAGAAAAGCTTTAAAAGCTTTTTTTTTTTTTTTTTTTTTTTTTTCCCTAAGACTCCTGCGTTCGCAAGTTGTCTGGGTTATCTGGCTTTAAACACGAGCCCAGTCTGCTGTCTTCTGCATTTATGTTGACTGGATTTTTTTGGAAAAAGTGACTTGCTTTAGTAGCCAAATGTATAAGCAAATATATTACTTTTCAAAACAAACACTCAAAACTTTCCTCAGTGAAACACTATTTTGGCCAGAGAACAAGGGAGAAGTTAGTAATAGATCCAATTTTTGATTTGATTTTTATAGAAGTTGGCTTGTACATATCCTTGTTCATTTGAATTTCAGTCTCTGTGAGGGAGCCTGGCAGTGCAGCTGTCTGCATTAATATAATGAAATGGTGGTAGCAGAAAGTTGAAGGAGCATTTTTGAAGTTATGTCAAGCTTTTGATGATAAATTTCTATGATTTGGAGGTTTGTTTGATACAGTGGGTACTTGAACAGTCCAGAGATGGCAGCAACAAGACCTTGGAGCTTTGTGTGTTATTTGCAATCAGTAGAGCATTATCTTGACAATGAAGTTACCTGATTTAGTGCCCTATTTTTGAACTGCAAAGTAGATCTGCAGTTCACAGCAGTAAGAGCTACTCGAAGATGCTGGTTGACAAGGAATTGAATTTGCCACTTGTATTAAAAAATTGTTTTCTGTGCTGATTATTTCCTGGTCTTATCACTTTTGGGTTAAATAATTGCTTGACAGCTTCAGTGCTGGTTTCAGGCAATGTCTGATGTCTGTCCTTTAGCAACTTACTAGATCATGAGGTCCTACTGGCTCATAGAATCGGTTGTGCTTGGTCTGTAAGTTAACTTTGCTATGGGACTTGCATTTAAGAACAGATCTGGATGAGAACTGTTCAAGGAGAGCTTTCAGATGGCTTCAGTGCCAGGAAGGGCTTGTCGGTGAGCTGGATCTGTGTCCTGGTTTGTGTAGCAGGAACTTGCCATTCCTCTTGAAGGTGCCACACAGGTTGGATTTGGTGTTCTAGCAGGTCTGTTTCTCTTTCTCCCCCTCAGGCTTATCAGCAGTTTGAGGCAGAGGACAACATACAGATGGAGGGTGTTCCAAACTTGGTAAAAGCCATCAGACTTGGGAGGTAAGCTCTGATTTTTGAACAGGCAGGGTAGGCAGCTGTGCTGCCTAATTCTTTGTAATGCTGTCAAGTGGTAGAAACTCCAGAGGCTTGTCTAGTTTAATGTGTAACCTCCTTTTTTTAGGTTCAATTGATTTGATTTGAGAGGACTTCAGTTAAGACCAGTGCTTCAGGTCATTGAATGTGTTAGGATATTGATAGTGCTGGAGAAGGTTGCAGACAGACCTTGAGCGTGAATTTGTGATGGTGTGCCAGTAGGATGCTTTCACATTGGCCTAAAAATAGTAGGGAACCTGCGTTTTGTGCTCTTCCTTTTAAAGCTGAGTCTTTTTTGTTGTAGAATGTCAACAAAGCCCACAGTGACGTAATATGAAGACCTTTCCATTTTTGAAAGGTGGACTTGCAGCCATGAGCGGTGGCACTCTTTCGGTGTTTATTACGTTTTGCCCCTGTAGTATCTATCATAAACTTGCACTGTATCTCACATGATGTAACAAGGATATAATGGCTTTATAAAGCCATTATGACAGAGGCGGTGGATACTTTGCTTTCAGGTTGTGCTCTTGCATGGCAAAACACATGGGAAACTTCATACGTATGGCAGTGATGGCAGCTAAAGGGTTTTTAACTTTGTTCCCTGAAGCATTCGGACAATGTGCAGCATCAAACTGATTTCATCAGCTACCCATTAGGAATTCAACATCTTAGGAAACGTCAGAGGTGTTTTTAATGTTGTTACTTTAAACAAAAATGTGACCTTTGCTTGGATCCCTGGCTGGCAGGCTCTTTGCGGACCCAGCGGTGTTAGGCAGTGCCGGCACGGTTCCTGCTTCGGGTGGATGTTATCAGGGCAGTTCCAGACTTCCACTCTTTTGTGTGGTGGAGTAAAACAGAGCTGACAACAATGCAGTTTAAATGTGCTTCTGTGTGCCATTGGAAGGCATTTCTTCTGTCTCCTATTTCATTGCTGTGAACTTCCTCTTGCTGCTGACAGGAGTGTTTATTTAATAGTGACTTTATTAGTTCCTCTAAGGTTTGGGGGCCAGAACCTTATGGTCTTCCTCAAGTCTTCTGGCTGTTCTTCACCAGGTGCAGGTACCCTCTGTGTTTAGGAGTGTGGTGATCTCTGATCCCAAGGGAATATCTGATCTCTTCCATGGTGTTTAACTGGAAAAGGGAAGTGTGCTCTGTTGGCTGATGTTTGGTTTAGATCATCTCTTTGGGGAAACATGTTCTGTGTCAAATAGGTTTCCAGTGTTTATTGTCCTGTTGGTATTGGAAAAGCTTGTTTTGAGGACTGTTAATATGGTATCTGAGGTACATAAACTTAGCATACATCTGCTTGTGGCTGAAACTGCCAGCTGTAGAAGTGTGATGTGAGCATTAAGAAACTGGAGACAACTCCCAGAAGAAAACTGGGAATGAGAAATGCAACTTTCTAGGGCGTTCATATTATTTTTAAACTTCCGTGCATAAGTAAACCTGATCTTGAGTAACCATTTTTATGAAGATCTCCTCTTTGAATATTCAGTAACTGTATTTATGTACTACTGTTTTCTATTACTTGATTTCAGGAACTAATTAAAATTGGATGATAGGAGAAAATAGCGTGCTTCATTATGGAACCGCAACCCTTGTGAAAGTGTTTGCTGTGTAGCTAATTATGGGAGGTGCCTTTGTGGGCTTCATGAAGGAAGGTTACAGACAGCTGTGAAGAAAGAAGCGTGTTTGTAGCACCTAGAGCACCACTTTAATTAATTTCCACTAAATACGTTGCATAAAGTAATTCTCCCAGAATCTTCCAGCTCAAGTTCATCTCCAGGACTCAGTGTTGGTTGTGGTGCCCAGATGCCAGTGTATCGAGCGGTTTGGGGGTGCCCCACCGTTGTCTCCACCAAACCCTGCTGTGGTTGCCTTGAATCACAGCCTTGGTTGCTGTCAGGAAGCAGCAGGGATCCACGTGGAGCTTGTGTTAGTTGGTGTGGGGCTGTGGAGGGCCCCTGGGCCTGTGCCGGGGCACTTGGAAACCGTTTCTAGGGAAGGGAGCAGGTTTCACAAAACATGAAGCTAATTAGCAATGCAGTTTGCATTTCCATCACTTCCAGGCCGTTTGCCTGTCCTAAAGCAAGGTCTTGTGCAGCTGAAAGGCTTCCAGGTCTGTGGGGGGGCAGAGAGGCAGCGGGGACTTGAATGTGGAGCCCGGAGATGGACATTGCCAGGAGGAGCTGCAGGCGCTGCTGGGGCCGTGGGGAGGTAGAGCTGCTGCAGCCCGGCCTGCATCTTCTCCCTGGGTAGGGCTGGGATGCCTCCCATGGGCATTTCATGCAAAATGTAGGTTTTTTTTCTGACTATTATGCCTGCCATTTTAAGATACTGGGTAAAATTTTTATGTCAAGCTTTGTAATTACACATTTTGACACTTGTTTCTGTAGGCACTTACATGGGCTTCCCTTTAACTGTATGAGGAGGTTTAAAATGTCTATCTAAAAATAATAAACTAAATTCTTCCATTCATTAGATATCATTTTTGTGTCCTGCATTGCCTCTCAAAGCTGTGTATTGCCATGTGTATTGTGCTGTAAAATATATGGTAGGATGGAAATACTTTTACATCGCTTCCTGTTATTTGACCCGAAGAGCTTTTGTTCAGTCTGATAATGGTGCAGAATTGGAAGCATTCAATCTTGCATTAGTGTAAATAAAGTTTGATTTGATACTTTTGGTGAGGTATTTATAGGTAGAGTGCAAAAGGTTGTGTCAAGAAACTTAATGTTCTTATAAGAGCGAGATTAGATTAGGAGCTAAGAGTGTTTATACAGATTTGGGTGAACAGACAATTGCGTATTTTGGTTCCAGTGTTTAACTCTGGCAAAGGTTTTTTGATTGGAACCTACTTGCAATAAAGCACTGTGCCAAAATACAGATGTATGGAGCTAAAAAGAGATGAGAATTGACTTTCAGAATACCCAGTCAGCAATGGCAAAATGTGCAAATACCAAAGAAAATGCTAGCATTCATCTTCAGATAATGTGTTTGGCAATGAGTCTCTGGAGGTGAGTAACTATAAATTCTAAGTTTCCCAGGAGTATTTAAACAAATGGAGTATGGGAAGCTACTTCATGGCAAATGGAATAAGGGAACTGCAGTTACAGAATTTGAGACTCATCCTTATATCCCATAAATACCATGTCACAAAATACCCAAAGAAAAAGATGTCTTTCCCATTTAAGACTGGCAGCAAGAAGTGTTTTCTGTTTTAATGGGGGAAAAAAAGTTGTTCTTTCACTTTTTTCCTGAAGGGGGGAAAAAAAAGTCGGTTTGTTCCAGATCGTCTGCTCTTTAATATTATGTAGTTTCTGAAATGTTACTTTAATCTGCTAGACATATCTTTAATTTGGAATGCCTACACAAGTATTCGAATATTTTCTTTCACTGAATTTATTGTATTACTGCATTATTATTACCTCAGTGGAATATGAGTGAATGCTAGCATAAAAGCCTTAATTTCTGTACCACAATGCGTGACTTGAAGCTATTTCAAAATACCTTGTTTAGATTTGTACCAGTTAAACGCCTCTGGAGATGTCTAGTCATATTTTAGGAAAGCAGGGTAGAACTTCTGCTGGAGCTTGCAACTCTCATCCTATATGATGTGGTTTCTGCCTCTTGGGTTTTTTATGTTCATGTGTGGAAAAGATCTGGATTGATACAAGCTGTTCTTGAACATAGAAGTCCTGTCATTGAACTAGCATCAGCCAGGGAAAATAGTGCTCTGTCTTTCTTATGGGGACTGCAGTTTGTAACATTGTACTCCTGTTGGTGTGTTCAGGAACCTCAAGTGATGAGAGTGTAAGGAGGAACCGATGTACTTTCTATTCTGCTCTTTGCTATTCATTGCCAACAATATTCTTGTCTCTGATTTGTCCAGGATTAAGCAACTAGATCAGAAGTTTTTTAGGTTTATGAATTTAATTCCTTTCTCAATTTTTGTCTTCTAGTTAGCAGACTGGAAGAGAGGGAAGCAGAACTCAAGAAAGAATACAATGCTCTTCATTCAAGACACACAGAGGTAGGTCATTATAACAAGATACTGTAAAAATGTATGTCTAAGGAAGATGTCCTATCCCGAGCAACTGAAAATTATTGCGTATTTAATCTATTCACTGATACTCTGATACTTGGATATTTGTTTTCTTAATGTTGGTTGTAACCAGGTGTCACTTGAGACTTAGTTTTCATCTCATTCATATCCACGCATATGTTTTTTTCCATGTTAGTTTGATTATACCTTCTGTAGCTTTCTTACACTTTCAGAATCCAAAAAAAAAAAAGGAATTTGCTTTTTTGTATTTTAAAGACAGTTTTTGAAAGCACGCTAGCAGATTTCAAAGAAATAGAAACAAAAAAAAGTTGTCCTTCTCCTGAGCATCATGATCAGAAAACCTTGCCATACTTATTGATAGCTGTTTAAAAAAAAAAAAGTTATTGCTGATAAACACAGGACAAGTTTGACTTTGTCTATTAAGTTAAATAAAAACAAATAGCCACACTGCTAAAAGAACGTTCTGTAGCATAAAGGGATTTGCAATGCTTTGATTTTTAACTGCAGGTTGTTTTTCCCATGCAGGGATGCTTACTGCCTAGTTAGCGTATTTATTTTCGTAAGGAAATCCCTATGTTCTTTGAATAATTCTGATCAGTCTGAAGTACTCAATAGCACAATTCTCGTTCTTTCCCCTTACTCTGATTGCTTTGCCTTTCTTATTTGAAAGATCAGATAGCTGGTTTGGGAACATTAGTAACAGAGGGGAATGTGATATTGACTATTTGTAGTTTGAAGGATGTGGGGGAAGGAGAAGCAAGCATTAGTGTTGGGTTTGGTTACCTTTTAATACGTAGCATACTCATCTTAAAATTGCTTTAATACTGACAACAGCTGGAAGTCATTTGGAATGGCAGCCAGCATATAGCATTCAAGTATTGCATGACAAGACCTCTGCTTTTCGTATTTTTATAATGTTGCATTTGCTGTAATTTTAATGTATTTAAGATCACATTTGTTACTAAATAGTTACTTTAGAAGCTGCAGCTGTTGAAAACTGGAAACTTAAGTAAAACACGAAGTGACAAAGGTTAATGCTGCTCAGTTGTAGGCTTGCTTCCTTTTGAGTTGAAAGTGCTTCAGAGTACTGTGTGCCTTCACAGGTTTGGTTTAGTTCAGTTAGACCCTACGAGTTACTACCACAATAGAAATGGCACAATTTTTTTATCAAATCTTCTTTTGCAGAGTTTGAGTTAACTAAATGTGTGGGGTACCAGTAATTCACTGAAATGCTAATGAAACATTCTGAATATCTTTTTACGTAGGTTTTGCTCCAAAATGGACAACAACCTTTGCTGGTTTGATTCCAATTTATTAAATGCTCTTACATCTTACATTCACTTTCTTTGGTGTAGGGAGAAGGTTGTCTTGGGTTTTATTGTCACTGAGGTGATTATGTCCTTCCTTCATAAAGAAATGAGTTGTAATGTGATATGGCATATCCATATCTCTGTGCTCCTAAAAACAGGTCTCATGTTTTCTGTGCTTCCCTTCAGTATGCTTGCTTCCTTTGTTCTTCATTTGTTCCCTTGTTTTAGTATTTTGACATGTTTCACCTCTTTCTTTGTTTAGCCAACTTCTTACAATTCAAAATACTAAGGAAATCAGGGTGATGCAGAAAAAACGTTTTACATCGTTTCTAAAAACAAACACCCTTGCCATAGGATATTTCTGCTTTTGTGTATGTAGACTTTGATCTCTGTCTTTAGGTGACATGTATATATGTTACAAAGGCGCACAAAACTCTCAGGCCATCAGCTGACATCTACTGAAATACAACAGTATATTAAAGATAAAGCATGGAGAATTGACGGGGTAATGAACTTGTAGGCTGAGAAAGCTCAGCTCTGGAGTGGGGACTAAGGACAAAGCTCCCAGCAGTACGATTGTTTTTAGAAGGTTAGGGGTCTTTTTAACAGCTGTGACAGTCCTCAGGAAGTAACTAGATATTCTTTATCTGTGCTCTTAACTATATTTTTTATTACAATTAGACCATTGCCAATTTTGTAATCTGTGAATTTGTGAGACAGTCTGAGGTATGTCAAGAAGATCAGCATTTTATTGCAGGTTTCTGGTGTGTGTTTGAGACTTAAGGACTGGAAGAGACTGATAATAGTCCCCTTCTTCCCTCTTCCCCTTTGTGATTTCCTGCTTCCCCTTCTCCCAACAGACAGATCTTCATGTTTTAGGTCTGTGCAGGTCCTAATGCAAGGTATTTTAGCAAATGCTCAATCTACTTTAAGCAGTGTTATCAAGTGCACAGATTTAAATACTTCGATCACAATACATATTTGTAAAACCTTTTGTATGTTATTTTTTGTAGGAAGGAATACTTTTTTCCTTCTGAATCAGCTTCACTATTGTCTTTTGCAAGTAATCTGCTTTTGGTACTTACTGAAATGACAATTGTTTCCCTTTCAGTTGACCAGATAACGAATGGAGTATTAGATTTTTTTAGTGAAGATGTTGGCAGTGATTGCTCTGACAGATGTCACATAAAAGATGCAGCTTGCCTGTATTTTCTGCCGTCTTAATTTCTACCAATTTTTCTCTATTCTCCCTGCCTTTGCTATTTGCTTCCTTTCATCCTCCTCTGCCCAGCTTCTTTAATCACGATTTAATATTTCAGACTTGGATGGCTTCCTCTTCTAACTCTGAACTTCCCTGAGGCTCCGTGGCCATGCTGTCAAGTGCTAGGAGTGCTCAGCAGTGCAGCCTGCTAGGGACGGTGCTCTGCATTGCAGCCAAGGGCACCAGCCTGCCCTGGCAGTGAGGCATCTGTGCAGCTGCAGAGGCAGCAGGACTGCCCTGACTTGTTAAAGCTCACAGAAGAGGCTTTAGCCCTCTTCATCCTTCTGTCAAATTAGCCTATGTCTGTCTTCCCAGTTCTACATACACTGGGAGATGAGCTAATGGGTGTGAGTGCCATATATTCCGTAAGCTTCCTTCCCTTCTAAGCCTGTGCTTGAGCTAACTGGCTTGATTTTAAGTGGATTAGGGTGTGATAACCTCAGCGTTTAGTTGGCACATTTGAAGGTGGAGCACAGCTAGGCATTTGTAGCAGATACTTGAGATGTTGGCTTGTTGCGTCAGAACAGAATGCATGAATGCATCCTGGACATGTCCTCACATCCTTGTGGTGATTCCCTGCTTAGCTAACGTGCTCTGCTCCTTTGTCTTTTTGTTGCTTACAGCTGGTTTTTGGTTTTCCACCAATATTGCTACGGTTTAACACTCAGAATGGATGAGCAATAAAGCAGCATGCTGGAGTTCCTGGATTCTAACTTCTGGAACTTCTGGAGATGTATGTTGTTTTCCTCTTCCTAGAGCTGTAAAGGGCCAGGTGTAGGAAATGATCACGCAGCCATGATGACAGTATGCTAAAAAGCTAAAGGGTTGGACATGGTCTAATCCAAAAATCTCTTTTTATAGAATAAAGAAAAAAATTCTGGTACGCAGTTATAACTTATCTCAAATACAATTTTGGTAAATATAAAATTGACTCCTTACATTGCCTGTATAAGAGCAGACCTGTTATCTGCATGTACCTGCTGGAGATTGCTTACCTGTGCTGCAAAGAGGTGATGCGCTTGCTTCTTGGGACTCAGAGCAAACCCCTAAAGTAGCATGTAAAGGGGCATATTTTCTTTTGATAGGGCACTCTTAGTCTTCAGACAAACCTTTAAAAAATTGTTACATGTTCATTGCTCAGGAAACCAGGGCAAAGCACTTCTTACTATTTACTTGAGAGTTGACTAACACCTGTAGCACCTCTCTGCGCAGATTTCCAGAATAAAACTTCTGCTTAAGCAAGCACTTTTTTATCTTTTGGGAAACACAAGGGTAAGATGGTTCGATATCGCTCTTCCTGACACAGAGAATATGGGCTTAGTTTAATGAAGCATAATTGGGCCATGCAAATTTCTCACTGTTTTGCACTGATACAATGTGACAGAACAGTGAGCCTATCCCTGGCATTGGGTGTGCACTTTGTCAGGTTCAGTTGGATAAACAAGTGTCCTGGGCAGGTCACGGTGTGGGGAAGCAGGAAGAGAAGGCTAAATGGAGAGGGATGCTTCCAGCTTTGTCTGAGCCTGGGGACCACACTTGGTGTCTTTGAGGTTATACTTCGGATATTTGTTACAACATATTGTTTTTCTCAAGCCTTATGCTAAACATTGGCACCTTGATGTAAAAACCTGGATTTAGCATCTTTACATGTTATTGTAACTGCCAGCAACATCGTCTTTTATGTGGATAAAGAAGCATCTGGTTCATCAGTGGGAATGTTACCGAGGTGACAAGCTCATCACAAACCCTTAAAGGTAAAAGAGTTACATGGAAGTTCATTTAGGACTCATGTACTAAATCAAGGAGATTCTAAAAACGTCCATTACCTTAATAGGTCTAGATTATGTGGGACACAGAAATGTCTATATATACACAGTTGGTCACCTGTTCCCAAAGGGAAGAGCTGCTTGTGCCAAACCTGGCTGGATCTGCAGACTGAACAGTGAGCACTGTCGTGCAGAGCCTCGTCTGACAGTGAGAGAATTGCCAACTGCTGTCCTCAGGGGGCTGAAGCCTTGACACGAAAAGGAACAAGAAGAGAAAGGAAGGCATGAAGGAGATGCTTTCAACTCGGTTAAAGAAAAATGCTCAGACTGTGGTTATGGATTTATACACCTTTGTGGCAAAAGAAGTAAAAGGCTTGTGTATATTGAGGGATTATTTGTAAGGGTAGGAATACAAACTAGTGCCAGGATGTTCGTCTTTCACTGAGCACAGAAGTTTGAGGGAGAAAAACCTGTAATATTTCATACTTCTAGAACTTGTCACATGCCGTATGTGTTAACGAAACTGAGCGTTTTTTGAGATGGAAAGACATTGGATGACTGTTGCTGCTGTTCAAGGGGAATGACTTGAGTATTGATGCAGTAATGTGTTCAAGCACTCATTATAGTTGTCTATTTCATGTGCCCTGAAATGAGCGAATAGGAGTTTTGAAATACTGTTAACTATGGAAGTTAACTTTTCCAAGTTTTGAGCTTTCTTTAATCCCTTCATCTATTGGTAACTGAGCAATGTATTTAATCACAAAAATGATGAAGAGTGGTTGGTATTTATTATGTTGTCTTTGGAGCAATTGGTCATATTCAAAATACTTGTGACCTTTGGAGGCAGCAAAGTGAGCTGTCAGTAGGAGAAGGTTACAAATGATTGAATATTGACTGCAACTTCTGTGAAAGAAGACAGTAGCTGTGGTCTTTTATTTATTATCTGTCCTTTTCTATAACTTTGTAAGAACAGTAGATACTCCATTTCTTAAGTTATCAATAACATTAAAACTTGAGATAATGGAGTATTCTTAACATTCTTGATTGAATTTTGAGTGCTCTGACTTCTAGCACGTTATTTCATGAGACATTTATTTGGGTGAAGATGGTGCACTTCAAGGATATGCTGAGGCTCAGTAATTTCGGTTGAAAGGGCCACTGCATGTTGTCTAGTTCAAATCCCAGTGGTTTTGGAGGGAGTCTTCAAAATTTTGTTGCAATGGAGCACTTTGAGATAACTTCTCAAGGAATTACAGCATTTATCATTTCAAGGCTTTGATTATACCGATTTCTACAAGTTGAGAATCCATGGGCTGTGTCTCACGTTACGTGATTTCTGGCACCGGCTGTGTAGCCCCTCATCCCGTGTGTAGGGAAGGAGGGTGAGGAATTCAACTCCTTGCAGAAGATATTCCAATATTGCCAAGTTTCATACATGTGACCCTGGATCAAGGCAGTGTGTAAGCTTTACATGGTTTTTTCTGACTGTGGGGACACTGCAGGCATCTGTACCCTGAATCTGTGGGGAAATTGCTGTGCTGCACTGCGCGTGCATGAGATGCATACGTTTGCCTTTCTCATCTTACTTTTGTGTTCTTATAGCTTATGCGCTTTGTGCTGAAGCATGAGATCTATGGATATGCTGCTTTCACCATCAGCATTATTTTCATCTGCAGAGCAATACTAAACTGCTTAGTCCTTTAAATTGACCTGCCCTCTAGCCGCTGTATGCGGGTAATAAATATGATGAGACATTCCAGTAAACAAAAGAATAACAGGCTGAGGGGAGGGAAGAAAGTAGGTTAAACAACATATTTTGTAAAACGCGGAAGTTAGACAGATTTTACTGACCCTACTCTTTTTTCCCATGTTGTAACTGTTCCTTGGAAAGGTACTAGTTCCTTAGCTTCTGTTCAGTGGCTTAAAAAAAAAAAAAAAAAAAAAAAGAAAGAAAAACAAGATGTTCTGTGTAAAACTTTATTTTTTTAAAAAATGCTGCCCTACAAATTGACATTTTTCCAGGTAGGTTGAGTTTTGTGCAATAATTCCATTCTATGGTGGGGGGGGGTATACAAACAATACTGAATGGTCTTATATACATCTCAAACTAATTCATGATTGTTTTTTTTCTCTGGGATTTCTGAATTATAGACTTGTTATTATGTACAACCCTGCTCAGGAAATATTGGAACACCTGATTTTGATTCCTTGATGGAAACAGAAAAAACAAGAAACATTGGGTAGTTGAAAGTGGAGTTTTCAGTTTTTTGATTGCTTCTGCATATAAGCAAGCATTTAAAAATAATTCAGAAAACAAATGAGGTGGTTGTAGTAAAACGCTGCATTTGTATCATTTGTGAGGATAAATTTTGTAAGCTTTTGACAGCAGTTAAAGTACATTATATAATGTTTCTCTAAAAATAGCAAGATAATATAATTCAGAGCAGAAAAAAGTATTTCGATTGAATGCAGGGAAAAGATCTGTGTGTCATGTAATGTTGATTTATATGATGCCTATCAATCAGGATATCTTAAATCTGTTCGTAATATGAGAATTTTAGCCTAAGAATATTTATCCATATGTAGCTGATGCTGTCAACTGGTGTTTGCATTGAACTCCTGTCTTAGTAGCCTTGGACACATCAAGCCTGACTTGACAGAAACATGTAGGTGGAGGTTTCCAGGTCTTGCTGAATTTAGTCCTAATGTTTGAACATATCCTCACAAACAAAAGGTTATATAGTATTAGTTGTATAGGTACTTGTTAATAAAGGTGTTCTGAAAATGCGTCCACAAAAGTTGGACATGGTGGTCCTTGTTGGAGCCTTTCCAACTCGGAATATTCTGTGATTCTGAGAAATTCTAGTTTTACAGAATAGGTATAATTTCCAGAAAGAAGCCTTTGACATGGCTTGAATATGGTTTGGAAAAAAATTGCACTGAATTCTTGTGCAATATACCTATGATTTTTTTTCCTTTTCTGAGTGCCCTATTAATGTTGAATGTGAGCACAGAAATGCTAAAAATAGTCATGTAGGGTTCTCTCCAGGCTTTCAATGCTCTTCAGACTTTTCTATCTTTCATTCTGAAGATGCATGTCCAAATTAGCCTTTTAGAATGATGTGGCAATACCTGCTACTTCTCTCCATGCACGACCCAGATCACTTGTCTGCTGAGCAGCATTGTCCTTAGGCTGATTGGAATCAGGGTTCGTTAAATAAGTCATGACTGCAGGAGTCAGCATGTTGGCCCGTGGCTGTCTCTTCACAGAAGGAGAGGAAGTGATTGGAGCTCTTCTCAAGGACTAATCACAGGCACTCCCTCCTTTTTATGAGGAGTCCATCTAGGTGATTCGAAACCAAAGCTTTCTGTGTTCTCTATAAGAGAAGTTAAATTTATTTAAATGTTGGGAGAAAGAGAATGCAGATCTTTTGCAGATTTTTTGCAGTTAGGCAATAAAATGTCATGTCAAGCAGATATTCTAATTTACTATAATTAGAGGTTTTAGCACCTAAAATGGATTTGAATATGGCACTTATTATAAACAAGAGTTTTGAATTTACTACATGCACTTTGGATGCTAGGATATTTCCTGTGCATGAATGCACAAGTTCTCTTTTTTTTTTTAAAATTATGGGATTCTCTGCTGGTTTGTGGCCTTACACACTATAATTTTACTTCTTTCTTTATCTATTTAATGTTTCTGAATGCTTTTACTATTTTTAGCATTACAAGAAAAAACTATATTGTATTAGCTAAGAATTACGCAACTGTACTAAAAGCAAGTAGTATTAATTTTACTGTTTCTGTCATTTTAAACAGATGATTCACAATTATATGGAGCACTTGGAAAGAACCAAACTTCATCAGCTAACAGGGGGTGAACAGTTAGAATCCACTACACACAGTAGAATTAGGTAAGCTATTTATTATGCTCTCACCCTGAAATGAAAGAAAAATCCATTCGTTTGTGTTTGCAAGACTTTGTTCTTTAATCCTACAACAACGATTTGGCTGAATCAGAAAGATTTGTTGTATGATTGGAATGCAGTAAGAGAATAGCGTAGAAACTAGTAGAGAAAAGCTTTTGCTGTTGTACTGCTAAACATTAAGGCTAACGTACAAAGTATATCTCAATTTCAGCTTTTTTTTGGTGTTTACATTCAGGTAGGTAGGAAAAAAATGTCAGCAGCTGTGACAAAATAATTGATACCGTGCTGTTGCTTTGTGTTCAGGTTGGTGGTGTGTATCTTGATACCCACTTGTTCTAAGGGCTCGGTGTGAATATATTATGCAGATTTTGAGCTTTCTAGCCTATGAACTCTGCGTGGAAGGAGGGGAGAAGAACTCCTGGGCTGGCTGTGTCTCTGCGTCGCTGCATAGATGCTGCGAGGAGCCCGGCAGCTCGTTGCGAGGGGGAGGAGAGGTGATGTCATTGCTTTGGAGCTGCTGCAGAAGAGTGGAAAGCTGCTGCTGATGGCATTGTTTTTGTGGCAGCGGCTGAATGACAGACTTTGCCTACAAAGATACACCCTCGGCCTCTGTGTAGCCTTCTTGGTTCCGGCGTTTCACCATGCCAGCACAGCGCCATGAATCCTGGATGCATGCTGCTATTTGTGTTTGGCTTCGTTGGCGGGGCGGTGGTCATTAATTCGGCTATCTTGGTATCTCTCTCTGTTTTGCTGCTTGTGCACTTTTCTATTTCTACTGGTGTGCCAGCTCTGACGCAGAACCTACCAAGGATACTCAGGTACTCTGACCCACTGAACCTTAGCTTCTCCTGCTCTTTCTTTTTCTCTGCTTTCTCTTTTCTTGTCAAACAAAAAGAGCAAGGACAAATTAAAGATGCAAATCGTGCATAAATTTCAAATTCTTCTGTAAACTTAATGTTTATGGACTGGGAATGTGGTAATATTTTTAAGCATTCAAATGTAGGTGCCCTTTGCTTAAGCAAGTTATAAGGTCTGTTAATGTATTTTTGTTCTTTTAAGAAAGCTATTGTTTTGGTTGATGGTAACCTGCAAAAAAAAAAGCTGTGGTGACAATCTCATGAATCAAGCTCACATTTATTGTATTGTCAGGTACTTGGCTGATCATGTGTAGCCATAAATATATGCAGACTGAGACCTTGTACTAATACATTCCATTAATTTTTAATCTAAAGAATTGCATAAGAATAGCAAATTGATAATTGTTCAAATACATACTAATTAGTTGATTACGCTATTGAAAAAAAAATGTTTATTGGTTTGTGGGGGGAAAAAAATCTTTCATTATTTAAGCATTAGAGCTCTTAAAGCCTATTCACTATTGTTCAGCCAAATGTTATCCTCTCCTCTTTTCTGTACTTGTATGGCAACCTGCCAGCTCTCTGTCCTCCCTCAAGTTACGTTCTGTGTCCTAGTTGCCTGGAGCAGTACCAGACATACATTAGAATATGGTTACCAAAAGTAATCCTGATATGCTTTTGTACCATAATTACAAAAAGAGAGCAACTGGAAAATTTTAATGTAGCTTTCTGACCTGAAAACTTGACATGCTTCCCACTGTTGGTGAACTTAATTTCAAAAAAAAAAAAAGGGCAAAAACAAACTTTGAGAGTGAAAAATGCTGGAAATGTTCTCTGAAAGAGCCATGTGATGTTCTCCTTGATACATGGCACATGTAGATGCTGTATGGTAGTATGCTTTTTAATGTAGGTCTCTGAGCACAGACAGGTTTTTCCAAAGCTTTCAAGTCCATCAGTAGCTTAAAAACCATGTGTTATTATTGAGAATAAATATGCATATTAAATACAGAGAAATAGTGTAACTATCTAGACTGGTTTAGTTGGGCTGTTTTTGTTTAAGACGAGCAAAAAACCTGAACCCATATTCAATAACCCCCAACTCTTAAAAACGAAACAAAAGCAGCACAGCAAAATATTGAGCTTCAGGTTCAGAAAACTTCATTACAGTTCCTATATTTAAGGAGTCAGATAGTTTAAGATGTTTTTGTAATGCGCTTTTCCTTCCCTGGTAAATATTTCATGGATTTGAGTGTTTTTGGAAGCCGTTCCCCCCCTCCCCCCCAGTCAACTCTTCCTAGTAATATATTTTAGGAGTTACGGGAATTGGAGCTTAGTTCCTTAGTCTATTATTCATATCAAAA
The DNA here is from genome assembly GCF_964035555.1 of Netta rufina. Taxonomy (NCBI): domain Eukaryota; kingdom Metazoa; phylum Chordata; class Aves; order Anseriformes; family Anatidae; genus Netta; species Netta rufina. The sequence continues at coordinate 4,281,086 of NC_140143.1, read as the reverse complement.
AGGTAAAAACATAGGGTGAAGGAGTCCAGTTGTAAAAGAATTGTCTTGTTTTTCACATTAGCCAGCTGTTAAAACAGAGCATCTGGTTGTTTATCGTAAAGGTTCCTGTGAATGCTTCAATGCTTTATTTCAGAATAGTCAACAACCTGTGAATAAGTTGAGATTGCTTTAGTCTAATTAGATAATTTCTTTTAATACAGGCATCCAGCATCACATAGGAAGCCTTAATGTCCAAAATAAGGCCTCTTTTCAAACTTCATTTACAGTGCAGTCTTGCAATTCACCTGAACAGTATTTTAAGCACATCAAAATAGTTTCAAATAAATTTTATAATGAACCTATTCCACCAAAAAAGCACTTCTCAGCTGAGAACTCTTTTTCCAGTACCTGTTTTGTTTCAATTCTCTATTCTGAAGACTACAAAGCAAACAAATCTGTCTCCTTCGAACCATTGCTCCAGGAGGCGTTTTCCAAAGCAAGGGGCCCTTCACAATGCATGCTTTATAAGCTTTCTTTTGGACTGAAGGGATTCTTTTTTCCTTTTTTTCCCTGCTGGATTTCTTAACCAATGAAATGTTTTCAGTCTTTTATCATAACTTAAGCTTATGTGGTGTCCTTTGTTCCCTGCATGCATTAGAGTTGTGGGAAATCTAAAGAAAAGCAGCACCTATCACAATAGCGGTAACTGCTGGAATCCAATTCTCTTTAGCTCTTTGGCTATTTTTTTTTTTCATGAAAACTTATCAGAGCAGTAACTTTGAAAAATGCAAGCCATATGATGCTTTTTATTTTGTAACCCTGATTAATTTTGCTTTACTTGCTTTGCTGCCTGATTTGCTGTGCTAAACTACTCCTGAATTAACAACTGAAGGTGGAACGATATTTATGAAAGACCAAGACACGAGCAATGTGAGAGTTTGAGACTCCTATGACAGGGAATCTTTTGTATCTCTGTACTGCGAAGGTTCATGCCAAACCGTTTACCATTAAAATATTGCTATTTTTGCTGACTTTTTCATTGATTAAATTCTAAATACAATCCCTTCTTGACTAACTTTCCTTCTTGGTTTAAAATTTAAAAAAATTTTCCTATGCTTTTTAACATTCCTTTTTGTGGTTTTGCATATAGCTTATAAGTAGGTACTAATTCTGCATAGAACTGTGTCACAGTTAAGTTTAATTTGTGAAAAGCCTGGTTGTTAAAAAGATGAGGTGGTGATTTGACTCATTATAATGCTGAAGTATACAAAATCTCTCCGGTCGCAATATTGTCTGGATTATCTCCATAGGAATAGTTAACAGCAATATTTTCTCATGGAGCTCAGTCTTCTGCCATCACTTGTGTGCACTTTGATCTTTTGGTCTACAGTATACTGAAAACTTTGCTTGAGCTGCACTGGTTGATTACGGTCCCATTTTTTGCTTCTGTATTTCATTGTTCTAACTCAACAAATACGTTGTTTTGTCTCAATTCTATGCCTGGCTGATATTTTTCCTTTTCAGGGCTGGCTCTAGCATCCCATTAATTGCATTCTACACAATGTTTTTGTCTCTTGCTATCAGGAAGTATTAATCTTTTTCTGTTTACTGATAACACTATTGATAGCAAGACTGGATTTGGGAATCTTTTGTGGAAGGGATCAACATACAAAGCTTTGGAACTTCCAAATGTTGTTGTAGAGAAGGGATAAAGTTAGCAAAGGTAGTGAGGAGTTAGGATGAAGTTATCTACCTTTCATGTTGTTGAAGTAAATCTTAAGCTGTAGTTGATGTAACATAGTCAGTACTGCTACTTATGGCAGCAGTCACGTTATGGCATTGGTTGCTCTTTCCTTGCTGTTTTCAAATTTTCCTGTGGCCCTACAGTAAAGCAGAGTACTGAACTGGTCTTTGTTAAAACTATAAACTTTTTAGCTGGGCTGGTTTTAACACTTGTAATTCCTTGATCTGTTTATTTTACCCAGTTACACAAATGAATATAATTCATGTGACCTTAAATTTGAACTTTTGGTTGATGTCTTATGACTTTCCCAAATGCTTATATTACTGATATAGTTGTTGAAGTTGTTAGAGAGTATCTTGCAAAAAAAAAAAAAAAAGTGTTTCGAGTGGCTGCTGAAAACTAATTTTTCTGAAGTAGACATTTCTGTTTTAAACTGCTGTTTGTGTTATGTTTCTGTTAGTTTGCTATAGATTAGATTCAGTGCGATCAATGTTGCTGCCTAAAGCCATGGAATAGCCCAATCTGCAATTAATCAAATCATGTGAAATGTGGAATTAGTATGTGCTGTAATACAAATTGCATATGCTGCATTGTATGTTCAGTAGAGAACAGGTTATGAACATTTGAACCTGTAACTTTACGACTTCCCTGCTGATTTTAGAGGTGAACAGGAAAAGCTATGTGACATCTGAAATAGTTGACAAAATCTGTCCTTTTTCAAACAGAAAGGAGCGTCCAATATCACTGGGCATCTTCCCATTACCTCCAGGGGATGCACTGCTTACGCCTGAAGCTCAGAGAGAAGCAGGAGAAACACCTGGGTCAGAGCACTGGAAATTCCACGAGCTAAGCCAGCCACGATCCCACACAAGCCTGAAGGTAAGTTGTTAGTGTGGCTGTCCTGTGCATTAGGAGAAACCCCTATAAAAATGTTACACTTTGCTGCCGGTAGAGAGAAAAATGGAAATGAAAGAAGAGACAGAACCCTGAATCACGTTCGTTTACACAGCTGTGTATTTTGCAAACAAGTGGTAATGCAGTTCTCTTATTCCCAAGAGTGTTTATTCCTGATCAATGACCATTTTGAAAGGCCAGTCACTATTTCTTTACAGCCTAGGTATGTAACTAGATAAGCAGGTCTGCCAACTCAATATCCTTTTGGAAGGAAAGCTTTGGCTATAGGCAGTACTCTAATGCAGCCGCTGCCTTCTCTCAGACTACCGTAGAGTTGAGTGACCTAACTTTCCTAAATTAGCTTGTGATGTGATTTCCCTTATGTGTAGCTTGGCTATAATTTCTCCAATTGTTCTGTGTCCCAGCAGTGGGAGGTGGCATAGAGCAAGCTGCAGAAAGGGGAAAAATAGAGGAGTGGTGTTGGTGTGTGGTAAGCTTAGTGGTTGGGACTAGGGTGCAGGAACACAGCAGGAGCAGGGGGCTGCAGGTCAAAGAACTCCAAACTGTGTAAAGCCTCTGCCTCCTGATGCTGCCAAGGTGTACTAGGAGATATGGATGTGCTGTTATTTCTGAAGATGTGTGCAGCTGAGGGGAAAGTGAACTTAATATACAGCAGAAGAATACTAAACTGATAATAAATAGCAATCCAGAAGTAACTGGAACTTGATTTTTTTTTTTTTTAATCTAGAGGTCACATGGAGTTAATGGGAAGTGATGAACTATAAAAAGATATCAGTGACAACAGGAGAATCTAAAAAATTGTCACTTACCACACTATTCCCATTGTGCCATCTTAGATTTTAGTTTTCCTGTTCCCTTTGTCCCATGCCAATTGATTTCAACGAATTGACAGAGCTCTTTTTAGGAGAGCTGACTGAAATACAGATTAGTTATGACTAAGAATAGGTGGAGGTGGAATAAAAAGGGGTTTCTGATCCCATCCTGTGCCCTTAGAAAGATTATAATGGCTACTATATGTCATCAAAAAAAGGTTTCTTGGTATAGTTCCACTCAACTCCGCTAGAAGAATGTGGAAAATAATGCGAACTAACTTTTAAAGCCTGTTCAGTCAGAGTAAGTTTCTTTAGTCCAAAGCAGATTTATACTTGTGAACATAAAATACTTCTGAAGTGAACCTGTGGGATGACATGATATATTGAGGTCATAACCAGAATTTGAAATTTTTTCTTTTCTTATTTTTCTCTCTAAATAATTTAACAACAAGTACAAAGTAAGGGTCTGCTGCTTTCAGGCATGTTTGCAATTCATTGATGGACAGTAATTCCTTGTAAAGTATCACAACAGTAAGTGTCAGGGAGAAACCCAGACTAAAAAGGCAAAGTAATCTGTAGGAATACAGAAGGAACATTACCTTGTCTTCCAATATTACTCAGTACAGTTGTGTATGTTCCATTCATTCTCTTCTACTTATTTCTGCAAGGTATTGCAGGTGAGCCACAACTACTCCAGTTTTAATGATCTAATTTTTAAACTAATTTTGCAGTATTCAGGAAAACTGGCAACATTGCCAAAAAGGTCAGATTTGCTAAGGTAGCACTGACTTCCAAATGCTTGGTCTTTGAGATATTCGGATTTTCCTGCACTTCATGGAGTTGCATTTCGTTTTCAATAATTTTTGGACCAAACATTCACAATAGTTTAATGAGCATTGTTTCTGAGAGTTATCTACTGCATTTTTTTCTTCAGCTAGCTAAGTCAGAAATGTAAAGTATGGGGTTACTTGAAATCCCTTTAAGCAAAGGGCTGTTCTCTTCACTATTTTCTTTGTCTATCAAGACATGTTTCTGGAGTTTTGTGTGTGAAAGTCAGTGGTCAGTCTGCTGCATCAGTTAGTGGATGCTTTTGGAACACAAAGATGTAGAAATGTTTGAAGAGAACCGTTGGCTCTGTTAAGACTTTATTCTGTGTTTGTGTGATCTCTGGATTCTCTTGGTAAGAGGTATCATTTCCTCCTTTCTGTCACTACTTGGTAAAGTATGAATCATTGGCTGAACTTAACAAATTCAATAAGCAATTGGGTAGATAGTGTAGTTTTTTTTGGAAATGGACACCAAATATCTCATAACACCTTAGAATCTTGGTTTCATTTTCTTGAGTAAGAAAATCATTTTCTTGGTTTTCTTCATTTTCTTGGTTTCATTTTCTTTTGGGGGTAATTTCAAAATCAATAAGTCAATTACTATCAATTTCCTAACTGATAAGAAGGTATTGAAGGAAAGAGTTTATTTCTATGCTTGCAAATTCCAAGTGGAGATGTTACTATGTGATGCAAACTTTTCATTTATGCAGATATACGCAGATGTGTGTCTTCCTGCCCTCAGAAAATGAAGTCTTACCTTGCAAGGAAGTAGCAAAAGTGTAAAATAAATAAATAAATAAAAATAAAAATAAAAAAATTACAACTCCTAGTAATCTTGCACTTGGAATGAATATTGCACTTAATGTAAATCTAAGAACGTGTGTCTGCTTGCAAGGTTTTTTGTTTTTTAAGCAACCTTAAACTTAAGCTTCACTTCCTTCTTGAAAAAGGATGCGAGCAGTACAATGAATTAAAGCTTCACAAAATATAAACTTCCTTCTTTCTTGTCATGTTTTGGTTTCCTGAGCTAACAGATGAGTGCTGTTAGATGTCACGGGATGCCTAGGAGCCTTGCTTTCACCTCTGATTCACAAACAAGACCATAAAAGAGCTTTTTGTCAAGACTTGCTTTCCTGCCTTCGTTTTGCATGTAGCAGTCTCAGTATTTCATCTGTTTCCCAAAGATATTTCTCTAACACTTTGGAAAACAGTGGCCTAAATAACCAGTTGGTGTTTGTATCTACAGAGAGATCTTGTTCACTGGTATGCTGCTGTTTAAGTCACGGTTAAGATGCTGGTACAGTTCTACATGCTGTAGTACTACACCAGTTTAATGCGTGTTCTGCATCAGTACTTGAGTATCCTCTGAGAGGCTATTTTTAGACGTTATACGAGTTTTGGAAAAGCACATTTTAGAGCAGCTTTGGGAAGACCGTCAGCAATTTACTGTGCAGCTAGAAGGATTACTAATACGGGAATACACACTGCTGTGTAATACTTAACAGAAAAGCATCATAAACCTGTTGGTATACTTCATAATCTCAGATTTTAAAATGGTATTAAAATAAGGATGTGTATTTTGTAGTTACAGCCTCCTTAACAGGAGCGAAACCACAGCCTTAGCTATTCACAGCCATGAATCTGGTAATACGGGCTTAAGTTACTCTTTTCGTTCCTATTTCTTTAGATCTGCATATTCTTCAGAAAAATGGAGGATTTTTGGCACTTGTTCTTTAGAAACAACTATGACTCTTCTAATATTTTAACTTATGCTGACTTTTCAATGCTAATTCATCTGTTTTAGGATGAGCTCTCTGATGTTAGCCAAGCAGGCTCAAAATCTACTACTCCAGCATCCACGGCTGCTTCTGATATACCTGCATTGCCTGCTGAAACTCCTCAGAAGGAAGATGTTGAAGGACTTGCGAAGGGCACAGATAAGCAGAGTGAAAAGCCAGACGTAAGCAAGAATATTGAAGTACAGGTAGCTCAAGAGACAAGAAATGTGTCCACTGGTGAGCCGCATATACTTTTTAGTAAATGAATTATTATGGACCTATACATAACCCTTAATGAAATGCCTTAATTCTGCCAGAAATGATAAATATTTTTTACTTAATATTTTTAGGAGAACGAAATATTGGTGAGAGAAGTCTGTTGTTTATTGGTGGTATTAGTCCTTATTTTTCTAGAATCAGAGTCATAAATGACATTCCCTTGTGAGCAGCAGAAGTAACACTCATCTAGACACAAAGTCATGAAATGAGGTAGACGTTCCTTGATTGCTAATATAAAGGAGTGGGGAATAATGACCATTTAGTGATTAGAGAAAGGCCTTCTCTAAAAAAATGATTTTTGCCTATTACTGTTGAGAGTTGCAACTGGAACTTCAATTCAGTTACAGGCAAGGATAGTGTTTTCTCAGTGAGGATGCCAAAGAAACCGAAGCCTTCTAAGAGTGCTGATAAACTACATTGAAATAAACTTCTGCTGTACAATAACTTTATTAAATTTCACTTGGTCTATAAGAGAGACTTGCTTAGAAATTCCAATGTCTGTGCTAGGGTATCAAAATCCATAGATCTTGTTTAGTTGCTTAAATAAGTCTCTGAACACAGATATATTGAATTGATCATCAACTTAACATTAATTTAATGTCTGTAATGTTGTGTGTCACAATTTAAAGTGATTTTTGATTTATGGAGACATACTACTTGATTTTCCCTAGGTGGAAATGAAAATGAAGAAAAGTCTGAAGTTCAGGCCATCATTGAGTCAACTCCAGAGCTGGATATGGATAAAGATCTCAGTGGATATAAGGGTTCTAGGTAAGTTGTGTGATGTGATTTGAGTAGGAAAACCAGTTTTAGAAAGTACCAGACTTCAGTTTTCATCTCTTTACTTGTTTTGAAATTTTAAGACCGAGGTCGTGTGTTATATAATGAATCTCCTACTTCTGTGACCCTGTTTCTTTCACCAGATTCCTCAGGAGGTTTTAAGTGTAACAGTTCTTCATTCTGTCACTATACTTCAAGTGAACGTGCAGGGTACTTCATATTACAGCACGCTTAATAATACCTAAATATTCTTTTCATATTTTGAGGGTCTGTACCAAGAGGCCTTTTGTACTCGAATCTGGGTTTCAAGATATTAGCGTTTGTTAAGCTGACCTCTTGTGATTTCACCCAGTCTTCAAAATCTGGATCTAGGACTGACTCCTCAAGTGCTACAGCATTCTTCAGATTCTGATGGGAGAATCCCATTGCTGGTAGAGTGCCTTTGCCTGAGTCTGCTTCTTGTAGGCATTTGCTTATGAAGGGTAACATTAGGCAAACATATAAAAATAAAATTTAGGACTTTAAGACAAAAGCTTCTAAAACTTTTATTCTGTTTTTATAGGGTAACAAATGAACTACTGGCAAAAAAAAATATATGGAGAAAACATTCTGCAGAGTGGGAATGGACTTCTGCCTTTTTGATATGTTTGTTCTAATTCTTTAACAGCACTCCTACCAAAGGCATAGAGAACAAAGCATTTGACCGTAATACAGAGTCACTCTTTGAAGAGCTGTCATCTGCTGGTTCTGGCCTAATTGGAGATGTGGATGAAGGTGCAGATTTACTGGGTAAGAATGGTTCTTCAAAGATCCTGTTCAGAGGAGTTTTCTTTGTTAGTGGAGTGTATAATTGTCTTTAGTAGACTTACTGTTAAGAGCCATTTGCATGAAAATATCTGACTGTCATCCTAAGGTGGTTATTGGAATTATGCAAAAAAATGACATATACTATCAGCCATAATGTTTTTAGGTACTTATAGGGAAAACTGAAATAGAGTATAGTATAATATAAAACCTTTGTGTCAGATAACATCTTCAACCAAAGTAATCTTCAGTTTTAGGTAGTTTAATTCACGTTATGCCAGTCTGTAATGGCCTGGCTTTATCACAACTCTGTGGAAGTTGTGTGGTTTGTAAGAAAATTGCAGTATAATGCAGTGGTGGTAATTGGAGAATCAAACTATTAATTAAAAGCAGGGGAAGGGGAAGAAACACATTTCCCTCTTTCCCACCAAATGGCTTGCTGCTGCTTGTGTGCTAACTGACCAAAGTGGAGGTTTTAGGGACATGAGTTGATCAGGAGCTAAAAGGTCATGTGGGGGGAAAAATGGATCTTTCCATAAATGACTATCTAGTATTATCACAAGTTATTTTTGGACATACCACTGTGCGCACCTCATTTTGAAGTAATGAAAGTTGGTACTATGGAAAACATATAAAATACAGATGCATCTCGGGCATGTGTTAGGTTGCATATAGAAAATCATTAATTGCCCTGTCAGAAGCTAGAAATCAAGATTATTAATTATTTAGAACTACTGTGTATGTGGTCTGGATTTCTGGTGGTTGCTTTCTACCAGAAACTTAATATAACGTAGGGGGCATTTCTGCCAAGCATTTCCCACTTGAGTAATGGGCCTAGTCTGAGAGAGGAGTTTTCATGGATGTTACTCTGTACTGCTTTGAATCCTGAGCAGTGAGGACCATCCCATTCTTGCTGAACATATTTCATCCAAAACTCTTGCCCTCTGTCACAGGGACAACTAATGGCACATTCTGCGTGCAAAAAAATGTAGGTACCGGAGAAATATTAAGATATAGCAACTTCTGTCTCTTATCTGAATGACAAATTGTTTAAAGAAATCCAATTTCTGTCAGGGTGTTCTGATAATACATACTTTACCATATGCAAAAATAATATACTTTTTAGAATAATGTAGCAAAGGTTTTACTGTCTTCATTAGCATTTTCAGTAATACACTCTGCTATAAATACCAGTATGTGGAAAATGAACATACTGCTATAAATGTATGTTATGCAGAATGTGATCTAATAGTTTGACTATAGAATCACCATGTAACTTAAATACAACCATAATTTGAACTACTTTGTGGTGCTTAAAAGCCACATCTACATTCAGGATAGTTGGTGTGTTTCAAGCATTTGGCTCCACTTTGTGACCATTTATTTTTAATTTTGAGATCTGTAAAAATAGTTAATTGGGATTCTCTAATCTGTTTTCTCTTGGGCTGCATACCCAGGGGAATATTCTGGTGTGTATGCTTCTTTTTTAAAAAAAAATTCTTTGAAATCTGTTGCTTCTACAGTTAGGCGTTCTTGGCTGCTGCTCTCATAAAATACATTCTCTGCATTTTTTCCCTGCTTGGTAACTTTTTTTTTTGCCTTTGCACTCTTGGCTTTCTAGTTTTTGTTCTTGCATTAAAAAGGATCCTGAAACCTGTTGGAAGTGATCCTAGCTAGTTTTATCTATGCATACTGGAAACATATAAATAGCAATAGCTGTTTTATTAAAACCCTTGGACTGTAGTGTAAGGAATTTCTGTAGTTATTGATAAAGTAACCTCAGGTGATCCAAGTTCCTTCAGTATTAAATGTCATTTATTTTTAATCCTAAACTCAGAGTGAGGAATTTCAAGAGAGGAAATTGACTTGCATGTCTATTTAAGTACCATTTTTTGTTATCAAAATATCTTTTAAGTCTATCAAAGTTGCTTGAAAGGTTGTGTTTATAGAATATTTTAAAAGGCCTCCACCATTAAGAGACTTCTTTCTTGTGTTGACCTCGAATTAGCATAATTTCTATTTTCATCAATATGATAACAGTGGGAGGTTTAATTGGAAAATAATTTTGCTGTGCAGGATAAGATGTAAAGTGATTATTCTTCTAAAAGTTGCTTTTAAAAAAACTATAACTGACTACTTTATGCATGCAAGCATTAGGGGGTTAGAAACTAATTTCCAGAATTTTAAATAATATTAAATTAGTTATGTAGAGCTAAGTTTACTTTTTTTGTAGTAGCATATTTCTTTGAATCTTGTACTGAATGGTTTAGCATTTCAAAGTATTGTGCTTCTAAACTATTTCACAGAAGCCAAGATGAACTTCTATTAAATTACTCTTTTTTTTTAAGAGGTCCAACCAATAGAAATGGTTGTGACGAGCCTAACTTTTTTTTTTAACATCTTCCATGTAAATCCTGCTTCTAATCACATCACATTTCACTTCAAATTATTGGTGGTGGCTTTGTTTTAATTCACTCTTATTTCATAAATCTAAATATTTTATTGCTCTTCACCCATACTACACCTTACATGAAATATTTCTTGTTCTTGTTTTTGCTCTACATGGAATGCATGGGCTTTAAAGACCATAATTTCTTTGGTAAGGTATCATTTGCTCTGGGGAGGTCTGCAGGGCTTTTGCAATCTGAGCTTTGTTCAGCATGTTTTATATATCATCTATATGCTTTTGAATCTTACATGGTATAAAAGACAGACAAGCATTTTAAACTTAACTTTTCATGGAGTAGTACTTCCCCGATGATGCGTTTGTTTTGTTTTGTTTTTTAATTAGTAATACTGTAACATCTTCAAAATGTATACAATAGGTGGAGGTAGCTCTAGCCTGCTGTCAGCCAAGGGTGCTATTAGTCTTTAATTGAAGGCAGGTTGAGAAGGTGGAGGGGAAAGCTAATTGTAGAAGGTAGGTCCTGAAACTTCAGATAGCTCAGTTCTCTGCCAAGCTACATACTTAATGTTCAGTTGTTGTTAGACAAAAAGTAAAACATAGCTTGTAAAAATAACCATTTCATCTGCTAATCTTATGTGTTTGTTTCCTTTGGAAAGGAATGGGTCGTGAGGTAGAAAACCTTATTTTGGAAAACACTCAACTGTTGGAGACAAAGTAAGTGTGAATGTGTATGTAAAAAATTCCTGCCCTTCTCTGATACTTTGTTATGCTTCCAAATAAATCCTCAGATAAATGTCATCAAAGAATGCTGGACTCTTGTCACTTCAGTGTTAAACAATAAGCATACCTGCTCAGAGCTCTCCATAGCTGCACATTTTACACATGCAGTGTGTAAAATGTACCTGAAAGTAACCATATACCTGATTTGTCCTTAATTTGTTGGCATGCTTCCTATAGAGACCTATATTAGTCTCTGAATGTTTTCCGACTTTAACGTGGAACAGAGGTAGATGTGAAACCCCATGTAAGAGAAGTGCAGAGACCACTCAGTTACACCATAGTAGTATGTAACATGATCAGGACAGAAGACGTGACACCAAGTTGTGTGAAATGGGTGGCTGGCAGTCTTCCTTTCTCCTTCTCATTTAAAAAATCAATAGTAATTTGTATCTTCATGCATGAAAATCTGAAATATGCTCTTTTGTAAGAGTATTGGTGGCATATAAATATTTTTAATTTATAGGTAGATCTGGCTAAATACATAACTTAAATGGGTACTCAAGAAACTAAAGACCTCGTGAGCAAAAGATGACTTTTCCCTGTAAGGATACGCATTGCTATGCCCTAATGAGATCAACTTCCTACCTTTTGTTAGAAACACACTTGTAACTGTAGAATCTAATCCATTGGAGGCCTGTTGAGGAATGCAACCTGTAAACAAACTGTTCTGAGTTATCTCTACTTCTTTCAAATACAGTGGTACAAATGTATTTTGTTAGTGTTTGAGATTTGTGGGAGGGTTTAATCTGTTGAAGAAAGCTAACTTTTTATAGTAGCTTTATGTAAGAAACTTAAATTTTGAGGATCTTCAAGTTCAAGAATAAAGCTAACTTAACTATGAGACCATAGTCGATCCTTGTAATGATGTGTTTTAAATGTTTGTGTAGAAATGCACTGAATGTTGTGAAGAATGATTTGATAGCAAAGGTGGATGAATTGACCTGTGAGAAGGATGTATTACAAGGTGAACTGGAGGCTGTAAAACAAGCAAAGCAAAAGCTTGAAGAGAAGAATAAGGAACTGGAAGAAGAGCTCAAAAAGTAAGTTAAATACCACGGTTATGAAAAAGAAGGAAAAAATTATTGTGGTATCTAATGCAGCTATTTTTTATTTTGTATTTAGAGCTCGTGCAGAAGCAGAGGAAGCAAGACAGAAAGCTAAAGAGGATGATGATGTAGGTGTATGTGTGCATCTGTATTTTGTATAAATAATTCAGAATTGGATGTTAGAAGTCCATGTGTATTTAGTGAGCGCAGTTAAGCTTTATTGCTTAATAAGTAATAGCAGAAAACTTCCGCTACATTAAGGAAACAGAAGACCTAAAGAGCACAAGTAAACTTACCATCTCTAGCTTTCCTTCTTTCCTCTCTGCCTGTTATTATGTCACTTTCTTCTTGAACTGCTTTTTATTTAGATTAAACTACATTACAAAGGATGGGAGGAGAGGAAGGTGAAGGTAGAATCTACTGGGTAAAATAAAGTTTTACAAAGCCCCAGTGACTTGGAATCTGGAATTGTGCCCTAAACTGACTTTTGTCTGAAGGCAGAGGCTGACTCTGCAATGCTGTACTGTGCTTCTTTGTTCATTTTTTTTTGTGTGTGTGTGTGTGTGTGTGTGTTCAGAGTGATGTCCCTACCGCTCAGCGGAAGCGTTTTACTCGTGTTGAAATGGCTCGTGTTCTGATGGAAAGAAATCAGTATAAAGAGAGGTTGATGGAACTTCAGGAAGCTGTCCGATGGACTGAGATGATAAGGTAAGACTCTTGAAATCTTTGGAGCTCCTTAGATTTCACAAGTTTTTTTTAAAGGAAAAAAAACAACTGCAGAGCGATCTGATCAGTAGGCTGAGGCCTTAATCAACCTGCTGCTTGTCTCCCCACTTGTCTTTGAATAAGTTTGTTCTAATGTTACATGCATATAACTTACCTTGTTAGAATGGGTTTTTGATGAAACCTTTGTGAAAATGTATTATTTCGTGTGATGTAAAATAAGCATGCCTTGAAGAAATGCATATTCTTCAGAACAATTACAAACCTTTGAAATCTTACTATTAATTGGGTGTACAGGAAAAAAATACTGTATGCATGCACAAATCTTTAAGTGTGCCAAGTTATCAGCTGAGATATCAAAGTACTAATACAGTTCTTCAAGATGGAGTGTAACTTGTGTAAGAACTTCGTTAGATCAGGAGGGAACAATTTGAAAACTGCAAGGTTTATTAAATATTAACCAGTAAGGATGCAGTTTGGTCTAATTTGCATTCTGAACACTGAGTTGTCTGGAAGGGATGATGTAAAAAGAAAACTCAGCCCCAATTAATTCTTGCCACATCCCGAGTCAGTTCCATATCCAGTAGTAAGTGTCATTTGCTGCCGCCTGCTGGTCAGGTACAATGGTGACATTTGTTTTTGTCATTGTCTTTAATATCTGTGAGCCATTTTCTCTTTGAGTCTGAGAGAGAAATATGTGTTCCCAGGCAGCCATGGCTTGCTTTTTTGTAGCTGTTCTCTCTTGTAGAAATCTTCTTGTCTTTCCTCTGTTTGTTTGTGTCTTCAGGAGCAATCACTTTATCATTTATTTACTAATGTGTTGAAAAACAATATTTTTAAAATATAAAGGCAATGATTAAAATACCTTAAAAAGCATTTTAAAGTCTTCTGCTTTCCAGCTGTTTTCATTGTAAAGTATTATACAGACTTATCTTTTCTGTCTGCAGAGCACTTGCCAGTTGTTTGCAATGCAAATAAATGTAAATGTTTGTGTTGCTTCATCCTGTGAGAATTTGTATGTTGTGCTCTGGTTAGAAATGCTAACGTGAAGAAATAGGCTTTTATACTTTCACTATCTGTTACCCTATTTTTTTTAAATAAATTGAACACTGTGTTCCTTTCCTTTTTATTAATGCTTACTCAGTAAATTTAAAATTCGTCTCTTGTAGAGCATCAAGAGAAAATCCAGCCATGCAAGAAAAGAAGAGATCAAGTATTTGGCAGTTGTAAGTATTGAAACACAACTCACGGACAAAATGAATAAAAGACCCTAACCAATTAGCTGGCACACTTTTATATGTTAGCTAATTATCTTTTGGCAGATAGAGATATCTTAATTGTTCTCCTCTTGTTACCTAGCATGCCAGCTCGGTAAGACTGTTCTTGAAGACAAAATATATCGTAAGCTGCATCACTTAATGAATGGCTGTGCACTTTGAAGTTAAATGCCAAAGTGCTGTAATTTTCCTAGCTGACTATGCACCAGAACTTGTTCTGAACATTTTAATGGATTCTTTTTTTATTATGAAAATAGAAACTTGAATAGCTTGTGTGGATTGTCTGTATTTCAGCTTCCTTTTTCTCTGTGAAGTCTAGTTGACTGTCAAGTTTTCCTTTCTAACCTGAAGCTCTTTAAATCTGAAATGGTATTATTCACAATAAGTTATTTATCAAATAATCCTCTTAATGTTGTGGTTTGCTGATAACTAATCTGTTTCCTACCCTAGGAGTCGGTGGGGCTTTTAGAATGCACTGTGCATGAACTAATATGCATCATAAGACTGTCTTCTAGCTGTGATGTTCACATGCTAATTTTATTGGTTTCTTATAGACTTTCATTCAAGATGAAGATCCCAATAAATTTAATAAACAAACGGGATAGTAAATCTTCAAGAATTTTTAATACTGACATCAGTGTCTGTTCTTTCAGAGTGTTTCTGAGTGTGCAGTAGCTGCTGTGTTGGGCTTCAGTTTTAGTCTTAACTGGCTTGAAGGCTAGCATGTGTAGTGTTTTGCCTGCACAGGAAAGTCAGGATGTATATTAAAAATCTTAACTGTTATCTTTCTTCTTTTCCTTTTTTCTTACTCCAGTTTTAGCAGGCTCTTCAGTTCATCTAGCAATACAGCTAAGAAACCAGAACCTCCTGTCAATGTTAAATACAATGCTCCAACGTCGCATATTACTCCATCAGTCAAGAAAAGAAGCAGCACCTTATCTCAATTACCTAGTGACAAATCTAAAGCCTTTGAATTCCTCAGTGAAGAGTAAGATGCTTTGGTTTTATAATACTAGATATGATCTATCAAGTAATTACTCTTTTAGTCTTCTGAGATAAACAGCATTGCTGCAAAGTGAAGTATAATGTTCTCCTGAAGTGAATGTTGATACTTAAGAAATCAACATAGTGCTAACTGAAATACTCAGTGGTGGATGATTATTCTGGGTAGCTGGCAGTAGTGTTTTGTTTGGCAAATATCACTGCCTTCCATAAAGTGCATTTAGGCACAGGAGGCAGCATTCAGTACACTTTTATTCCCAAGCAT
Source organism: Netta rufina (assembly GCF_964035555.1). NCBI lineage: Eukaryota > Metazoa > Chordata > Aves > Anseriformes > Anatidae > Netta > Netta rufina. The sequence continues at coordinate 4,265,668 of NC_140143.1, read as the reverse complement.
CGTAGCTAAGCAATAGCTGTGTGAATACTATCACTTGAAATTCAGTAGAAAAATACAACATGAGTTAGGCTAACTGCTATCTGTATTGTTTTCTCTCATGTACATCTTTTTGGCAATACACAATTCTGGTTTACAACTTCACAGCTTCCTGTAGAAGTGCATAACCCATGCACTTACTCTTTTTTTTTTTTTTTTTAAGAATACTAACAATAGAGATACTGACGGTAGACTTCCTGATTTTTGCTGCGTATTTCCCAGGTCCCTTAAAAATAGCCTACAGGAAGCCTGGTGTTATACAGGTGATGTTGCAAAAGTTTGATAATCTGATACTTCCAGAGATCTTGTCATTGGAACTTCCATTAAACTCAATAGACACAGAATTTTGAAGAGCCTAAGTAACAGGTTTTTTTAATAATGATTCTTCTGTAGAACTGAAGCCAGTTTAGCCTCACGCAGAGAGCAGAAAAGAGAACAGTATCGCCAAGTGAAAGCACATGTCCAGAAAGAGGATGGTAGAGTACAAGCATTTGGCTGGAGTTTACCTCAGAAGTACAAACAGGTATTATGCTTATGTTTTCAAATATAACAGTAACAACTTTGTTCTGTAAAATTCTAAGAGATTAGGGAACAGTGGTATTTCACAGCTGTTTGAGTGATTCCAGCATTTCTGCTCTTCTCAAATTTGACATTTAAAAGTCAGTCGTCTTGTGGTTTTAAAGAAAACCAAAACTAAGCATGTTTAACAAAATCTAATCAACTGATTATGAAGATTGTACATGTCTTTAAAGGGGAAAGTTTTTCTGATTATTATTATTTTTTTTTTTTTTTGCGTAGGTAGCAAATGGTGGCCAAGGTGACAATAAGATGAAAAACTTACCTGTACCTGTTTACCTGAGACCTTTAGATGAAAAGGATACCTCTATGAAGGTAGGATGTTTGGAGGTATTATACAAGACTGTACTTTGGATGACCTATAGCTTGATTGTTTTTTCAGCTTTAGATTTAATTATTTTCTGTAGTAAAGCTTATAAATTTAACAAGTTTTATAAGTTGTAATAAATCACAGATGAATCAGAACTTAAGCTTCAGTGGAAATATACATAGCTTTAATGTTAATGAATTCCTTAAAGTGGACTGCAGAAAGATGATAATTTTGATATTAGCATACTTTATTTTTCTTTAGTTTAACATTTAAGTGAAATATTTATTTTTCTTTCAAGCTGTGGTGTGCTGTGGGAGTAAACCTGTCAGGAGGGAAAACGCGAGATGGTGGGTCTGTTGTTGGTGCTAGCGTATTTTACAACGATGTGACTGGTACAGATGCAGATGGTAACAAGCAGCGCACAGGATCTCAAAGTAGCTTAGATAGACTAGACCAAGAGCTCAAGGTAAGATCACCATAAAGGATGTTGAATAGTTTTTATAGTTAAACGCCTTTACTGTATATCTGTAGATTAATAATATATTTGGTAATCAGTTTTTGTAATAGATTTTTCTCAGGAAATCATCAACCCAAGATATTTAGGATATTGAAATGAAAGACTAAAATATTTTGCCTTTTTTTCTGTGTCAGCTTGTTGGTAAATGAGGAGCAAGGCAATTTTACATTAAAATGATGCACTGCTTATGCCAGTACTGTCTGTTTTGGAGGGGAAGGAAAAAATTAGAATGCTGAAGTATACATTAGTTTTCATGAGTTTATGAACTTAACACAATGAATGGAAATCACACTAAAACTTTGGTGTGAAATACATTGGGACATCTCAATTGCTGGTGATAGCAAACATGGTAGCTGGCATGTAAATAGCATTGTTTTGTAGCATTATACTTTTTAGCTGTATAATTGTGCAGTTGTAGCGATTTTGTTCTTTTTATACAAGAATAAAATGTTTTTCTTTAATATTCAAACTCCATAGAGGACAAGTCAGTAACTGTAACTTTACAATGGAATTAAATCTATATAAGCATGCGATAAGTATATTTCTGTAGTTGATAATGTAAGATCAACAGCAATAATTCTATTCTTATTTATTTACCTTCTGTTGTTCATGTCTACTATGCCTTTATTTTGCTTCAGGACCAGCAGAAGGAGCTGAAACATCAGGAAGAATTATCCAGTCTAGTTTGGATCTGTACTAGCACACATTCTGCTACAAAAGTTATTATTATTGATGCTAATCAACCCGGAAATATTCTGGACAGTTTCATTGTTTGCAATTCTCATGTGCTTTGTATTGCTAGTGTACCAGGTAAAGACTTATGATATTTTAGCTCCTACTTTTTTTTAAGCGCATCTTGTTCAGTTTTTCTTATGCAAGGGAAAATTGAAGATCAGTGTGTTAAAAATAGTTCTGTAACACAGCAATAAGAAATGTTTAGTTAAAGGGAAAGCTATTGGATTTCTGCTATACTGTTCCACTCTTGAATTGGCTCTTGACCTAAATTAACTCAAAGGTAGAGAGATGTCAGTAACTAGTACCAAGTTTTTTGTCTGCTATATTACAAATCGTGCTGTAGTGCCACTGTTTTGTGGAATTAGTTTGTTATTCGGTACAAAAGTGGCTCTCCTTTTTGCCCACAAGAAACATGCAAGTTTAATCTTGTTCAGGGGCAAGGGAAACAGACTATCCTGCAGGAGAAGAAGGGTCTCAAGAAGCAGATCCCAGCCAAGTGGACAAGTCATCTCTATGTGGAAGTATGACTAGCAACAGCTCTGCGGAAACTGATAGCTTGCTTGGAGGAATAACAGTGGTTGGCTGCACTGCAGAGGGTATTGCAGGAGCACCTATAGCTCATGATGCAAATGGTGGCTCACCAATGGCAGATAAACAGTCAGGTATGAAAACTGTACACATATCCCAGGGGTGGAAAACACCATTAGGTGCAGCTGAGGAACAAATGGTGCATGTTTATTTAGTATAATAGCATGTCTTTAAACGGTGGTGACATAAAAACAAGCACTGTATGGAAAATGGCTTACAAATCTGGCTTGCGTTGCATATTTGGAGCGGAAAACTTTGTGGAAGTGGTATCAAGTGGGTGTAGACAGTTGCTTCTTTCAATTCCCTTTGAGTGAAGTCTGTCTCATGCATGGTCTAAAGAACTTATTATTAAGTTGTCCAGTATTGAAACACTGATCTTGTCTTGACAGATGACTCCAAAGGATAAGGATATTTGCTTTATCCTATGAAATCTTAATAGAGATTGAAGTGAAACCATTTACTTAGTGCATTTGACACCTTGTTGATACTGAAACTTCAGTAGGTTACTCTGTTTCTGATCGGAGGGTTTTTTAGATGAGACATTTGGATTGTGATTGTCTGGTTGTTACAGCTCTTCACTTATGTTCTAAGTATCACACTCTGGCTATTTTGAACAGTTCAGAATTCTCTTGCAGTTCTTTAAGTCTTTGTTCCACAGATACTGCAACTGAAAGTAATTCAGCAGATGACAACATTCCAACTGCAGAGGAGGCAACAGAAGCAACAGAAGTAAATGCAGGGACAGGAGAAGACCCAGCTGATATTGCACAAACCGGAGTCTACACAGAGCATGTCTTTACAGATCCACTGGGAGTACAGAATACAACAGAGGCATCTCCAGTGTATCAGCCTAGGTACATAGTCAAAGCTTACACCTCTTAAAATGTATTTAAAAATAAAAATATTATGTTTTCAGGATCACAGGTGACAAAAGTACTACCTTTTTCCTTGTAGAGGATATTGACCTTTATGTAAGTAGTCTTGTTATAAAATGTTCTGCGTGCATGAGGTGGTATAGTCTTTTATCTGTGAAATACATAGGACATGAGTACACACACCTACAGAATGCAGTAGTGGGTGTCTGCCAGTTTGTCACTAAGTCCTCTTACAGACTTGATGGCACTGATCTAGAAATGCCTATTGAAATTTCCTGTTCTGATGTGAAACCGTCATTTTCTCCTGGCCAATTGGTTGTTCAAATACGTTTCCTTTCTGAGAATAATCAATCTGAGTAATTACAGCAGTGGAGAAGCTTGAAAATAAACAGTATTTCAAATGATAGCAAGTTTGAAATCTTCCCCTGTGCATGCAGGCACAACTGTATTACTGGGAGTTCAGGGTGTTTCAGCCTTTCTATAAGTATTTCTCTTGCCTCTGATGTTGCAACTCTTCTGCCGTTGCCCTGGAGAGATCAGTAAGACCAATAGGCTTGAACGAAACCTAAACTTTCCTTTTATAAGTAAATGTCCACTTTAAGAAATTCATTCTTATTAGGTTTGTTTGTATGATTGACATACTTCTATGTACTGTTACTATTTTTTAAACATTCACATACTTACAAATAACTGTAGATGCCAACAGCAATGAAGTAAATACCCATGTTATACTCTGAATAATCTGTGCACTTTATTCAATGTATTTTAACTGTGTTTTTTAGCACTGACTCAGAGTTATATAAAGATGTTGCAATATTGCCAAATGAGCAAGATCTAGTGAGAGAAGAAGCACAGAAAATGAGTAGCCTTTTACCGACAATGTGGCTTGGAACACAAAACGGATGGTAAGAAAATGATAATCTTTTAGATTCATTTAAAAATTATTTTAAAGGTACTTCTTGGCCCTGGTAACTGTCTCAAGTCAAAATTAATTGCAAAAGCTGTCTAGAGGCAAAACGTTGTATGCTTGGCTACATTTGGGCATTAGAACTCTCAAAGTTTTGTAAGTGATTAGCAGGCTCTTTTTGGCAGATAACACTTAACTATAGAAAAGTCTTTTTGTAGTGAAAGGAATGGTTTAGTAGTTCTTACCTTTCGATATTATATTATGCTAGAAAATATTGCCTTTTTTACTGTAGATGTGCCTACAAGGGACTTTGTAATGTTTTAGGCATCTGGAAAAACTGTTCTGCCTGCTAATATAGCTTTCTTTCAGTCTTAATACAGTGTTCAGTGGAATGTGAAAACCTGTTTTCTTTTTAATTGTGGATTTCAGTTATAGGTGTTTTACCTGTTTTTTTCTCCTGCCTGGTAGACCTTTCTTAATGCCTTTTAATCCTTCCTGATTTGTCTTTGCAGCCTGTATGTTCATTCGTCAGTGGCCCAGTGGAGGAAATGTATTCATGCCATTAAACTTAAAGATTCTATTCTCAGTATTGTGTAAGTCCTGAAAGAATGTAATGTAAATTACAATTAACTTTTATTCGAGTACATATGAAGTAGATTTTTATTTCCTCCCTAGCTGTTGGGAATGTCAGCTGCCTTAAGTGAACACATTCTTTGAGGGGGGGCAGTGGAAAATGCTTAGGGTGTGAGGAAAAATAAGAGATCTTGTATATATTGAAAATGCTGTAACTCAAATATTGAGTTTCTTTGTAGCTGCGTACTCAAAGCAGTTAGAGGTTGTTATCCTTGATGTTTCCTTCAAGCATTGTAGCTTGGTATGTGAAGCTATCTGAACTAGATTTTGAGTCACTGTTACTGTCTGCTCTGTTGAGCGGTATTGTAGAAATCAAAACACTCAGGCTAATGCAACTATAAAAAGTATACTAAAATGTATGTTTAAAGTAAATTCTAAACGTTTTTAGAAATGCAGTTTAACACTTTATATTCTTGTACCTCCTTTCTCTTAACAGACATGTAAAAGGAATAGTATTAGTTGCACTAGCTGATGGAACACTAGCAATATTTCACAGAGGAGTCGGTAAGCATTCTGTTAGGTCTTGAAACAGAGAAGTTATAATAGTACTTTTTGAAAGAAATATGCCTTTTGTAAACAGTGTTTTGAAAAAGGGTCTCCCAATGTCTATTTTGCAGATTGTATTGAGAAATCACTCTTATTTTTCAGTTGCAATCTCGAGTCTGATGTAGATATTCAATACTTTAACCAAGCATAACACTTGGTGTAAGTTCAGGGAAATTTTAAATGTAGCAATTAGGAATCTCCTATTCTCTTCCTCTTGCTCTGAGACACCCAGGTTCTTCTATTTGAAATTGCCACCACAGATTCTGACTCGAAAGTTCCTTTCTATTGCTTAAAGGACTACAGAGTGAATGAAGTGTTGAATGCAGAATATGAAGTGAGAGCCTCTGGCCCACTGCTTTTGTTAATACCACCTTCTGTGCATCCTCTGCCTCTGTACCTATACAACACATAGTTACATTTCTTTATAATTTACTTGGCTGTCTGCTGACAGATGCTCTTTCACATGTTAAAGTACTTAACTCTTAAGTACTCTTATGGCATATTTAAAGAAGTCTTAAAGCACTGGCCAACATTTCTATGCTCAGCATAGTCAAGCAGCAAGTGCCTAGCGTTGTGTGGGTAGTTGCTTGTTATGTGTATATATACTGATGCCTATCCAAGTAAAGCATTTAGCAGTAGGTAACTTGCTGTTTTTAAAAATGTTTTGACATGTTTTAAATGTGAGTCATGGTTCAACCTTATTATATAAAAACAAAGTAGCAGTTGGGATGTTGGTAGTTCATACAACTAATAGCTGCTTTCTTTAATGCAGAGCTTAGACATAAATTTGTATTGACTTACCCGGATTATTACAGTGCTTTTAAGAAATGAAACTTAAGATATTTGTGCTTTTAACTTTTAAACTTACATGAACCTATTTTTTTAATTTTGCTTCTGTTTTTAAAGATGGTCAGTGGGATTTGACAAACTATCACCTCTTAGACCTGGGCCGGCCACATCATTCTATAAGATGCATGACAGTGGTACATGACAAAGTCTGGTGTGGCTACAGGAACAAAATCTATGTTGTTCAACCGAAGGCCATGAAAATAGAGGCAAGTTTAAAATGGTGTTTCAAATAAATGTTTTAATGCTTTCTCATGCTCCAGCTTAAACTCCTGAGTAACTCTGGAGAACAGTTATTTATTCACGATCACAGAAATAGGCAGACAACTACTTCCTTAAAACAAATTTTTAAGTTTTCTTAAGTTGTTTTCATTGTTCTCAAAGAGTTTAACATATGACAAGATGGCTTTTATTTGTAGAAAGTGATTATTTTGGAGTTTAGTTCTCCATTTCAACCTGGCCAGAAACTAGAAAATGTCTTGTAGATCCTTGCAGAACTTGTAAGGCTAGCTCCCAGCTCATTCTTTGCATTCATGCATACTTACATATTCATTATGTTTTCCACCCCCCTCTAACCTTCTCTAGAGTCTGAACACTTTAGAGGTTTGTAAGTGTTAATCTTGAATGTACTCTCTCACCAGTTAAGGAATGTTTTGTTTATGTAAGGTGTGTAAGCTGTTTTCTGCAGTGCTTTATGTATGCAACTACAGGAAGCTGCTATGTTTTCTGAAAGCTCTTAGCAATATTAGTACTTCAGCTTCTGGTACTTGGTCTAAGATATGGACCAGACTTTCAGGGTGACCGCTTAGCTCTTTGGAAAATATTAAACACCCAATTCATAAATTCTTTGTGACAAGTTACATATGTGGGAAACCTGAAAGGAAAGAATTCATACAATAAAGAATTGAGTTGTTTTGCTGGTGGATAAAGTGTATTCTGCAGGGATGAGCTTGTATGCAAGAGCAAGGCTTGACAAAACTAGGAAGAAAAACACCTTTGGGGCATATGTATCTTGTGCAGTGTCTGGAGGACCTCACAAAATGGCCTCTGGATAAAACAGATGGAAATCAGAGTAGGCTGGGAATGTTATTTACATAAGAATGTAGTAGGAAACTATGTCTTTGAGATCATGCTTTAGGGCAGGGAATTGGCCTGTATTATTATTACTTTATCAGCATCATATGGTAATTGTCACTAAGCTAAGCAATGTTTTTGCTAGTAATCTCACAAATCAGGGAGCAGTAGATGACTTGAGAAAATTGCTGATATTGACAGTGTTTGAGTAGTAGAAAAGTCCTTTGTACTCTTCTTTATTTCATTTTCTAATTTAAAATCCAATCTTTTGTAGAAGTCATTTGATGCACACCCAAGAAGAGAAAGCCAAGTGAGACAGCTGGCGTGGGTGGGTGATGGGGTATGGGTGTCTATTCGCTTGGACTCTACTCTGCGTCTCTATCATGCGCACACGTATCAGCATCTGCAGGATGTGGACATTGAACCTTATGTAAGCAAAATGCTAGGTAAGTTGATAAGAAACTGTAGTATTCTTACACCTCTTTATGTTTGGAGCTTTCATTTTCTGTCATGAGCCAGTCAATTCCCATTGCAAACAAACCAGATGGGTGGGTGGAAGTCTAGTCAAATCCTGTTTGATGTGAAAACTTAATTTTGGAAGTAGAAGTCTAAGTCTGTCCAATAGGTCTCTGGTATAGTCTGATTCTACCAGGTGTCTACAGTGTCCCTGGAAACTCAGAACTATTGACAAAAATGGTATTTGGACAGGAATGAATAGATATAGTAAAATCCTTCCTCTTTATTACTAGAATGATGCCTCTTTTAGTCTGAATGGGAAGAACCCAGTACTTCTCTGCAGAAAATGCTGTTTCTTTTCCAATACAAGTGCAAAATATCAAATTCCTACTGCTGTGGAAGCTAATAAGGCTTCTGATTTTTCATTAAAGTTTATATAAGAGCAATTTGACTACCTACATAACAAATATAGGTAATCAGGCCTTTGGAAATCCTTCACAATTAACTATTATGCCATCAGTGTAAGGGGGGCTAGTGTAGCATACATTCCTCTTAGCTTGGCAGCTGTCTTCTGATCCCCTCATAGCATTAGTGATAGTCTTTGAAACTTCTTCACTTCCTGAAGAAACAGTACCATTTATTTTAACAAGCAAGAAACTATTTCACACTGAACTCATCATCTTTTGTTTGAAAAACAACAAAAAAAAGCTTCCATGGCTCTGTAAGCCCCAAAATAACTTATTGTGCAGCATTGTACAGTTGTTTTATCTTTTGTGCTTTCTCGCAGTTCACATTAATCTCTTTCTGTATAGGTTCATGACTTTATTCACAGAAATGTTGTAACTTTTTATTTTACCTTTACAACTTGGATGTGCTCCTCTGCCTTATTTGTTTGAAATGGGAGGGAATTACTTGTCAACATGAGTTGGGAGTTGAAGTTAAGATTATATTATGGAAGTAAAATTATTCTTGCTCATAATTTTTGATGAAAAGCATTTTTTGTTTTTAGGTACTGGTAAACTGGGATTCTCATTTGTGAGAATCACAGCTCTTATGGTGTCTTGTAATCGTTTATGGGTAGGAACAGGAAATGGTGTCATCATCTCCATTCCATTAACAGAAAGTAAGTAAAATATAAATGAATAGCACTGTGCAATATGCTGTAGTTGCAAAAATAATTTTAAGGTCATTCAGATGCTTGATAACAGATAGAAAATTTTACTGCCAGGTCTGAATTTTTCAGGTTTTAGCACCTAATCTGTGTCCATGGTTACAATTCTGAGCAAAAAATCCCATCTCCAAAATTGCGCTTTAAATTGAAGTGGACTGGCTTGAATGCAAGAGGCACCTTGAAGCCTTAGTACTAGCAGTGTTTGTAGGAGTTGATTGCTTGTAAGAGAGAGCTGTGGTGTTGTATTTAATGTTATGATTGCCATATGATCACTGGCGTAGGTTTTCTGTTTGATTTGAGCAAGTTGGTTTTGTTGCAGTACAATTTAGCTATAGCTTTTGAGAATTCTTCACAAAGTTTGTATAAAGGACTGGAACAGCACTAGTATCAGCTGCTTCTAAGGACGTGTTTAAAGCTCTGGGAGTTCTAAATGCTTTCTCTAAATAGAACACCAACTTCTAGGTAAAATTCCAATACTGTAGATCCATCTATCTGCTTAAAGACAGACCCTAAACACTTGTCGTAGACTGAAACTAATTGGGGATGGGGGGGAAGTACTCTGCCGTGGGCAGTTGAACCCTGAGAGAAAGTGATGTTCCAGTTCAAGGGCAAAATGAATGTTACAGGTTAAGCTTCAGAAGAATTTATTTGTAAATTGGTTGCTTGAAGCAAACAACAAAACAACGATTCTTGTCTAAGACTAATAAAACATATGGACAGAAGTTTCAGAAAATAAAAAGTAGCACTGGTAGTCTTAATTGTACTGTGTTTTGTATCAAAATTAGTGCAATCTGTTGAGTAGATTTTAGGGTAACTTAACAGTGAAAGGTCTTCATGTTGTATCTGCTTTGTTGAACAGCACATACATGCGTTTTTCATACTGTTCCATTACATTGTCTGTCCATTCAATAAATGTCTTTTTTTGCATTGCATGAGTCTGCTAGGAAAGGACAGGTTTCCTATCAAGGAATTTGAAATAGCTTAAGTCATGCTTTAATAAATTATAGCTCTTAATTTGCATCAAGCTTAATTTAATGTTTCCAGAGGAGTGTGTTTTAAAACAGCGGTGACATGGAAAAAAAATCCCTATTAAAGTTATTTGGTTTAATTTCAGTGTTGTTAGTAGCTCGTGAATTGGAACAACCATTTGTGGATAGCTTGATTGTGGGTTTGAGAATCCTTGTTATAAATATTCAGGGTTTCAACAGCGGTCACATCCGTGCATAATCAATTGCATATCTCGGCTCCCTAGGTCTCATTAGCAGGGCACCTTCCAGATCTGCAGATACTGTTTCAAAAGGGCACTTGAAAACAAGAGTAGTCATATATTACTTTGGTAGTTTCCTGCCAAGGAAAGAGAGAAAGGGGAAACATTGCTAATCAATGATAAACTCTATAGCAATAAAGCACATGAAGGTGACAATGCTTTTGTTGTCCATTTTGTACTGAAACTTTAATAACAAGATGCTGTTCTTTGACGTAATATTGAATCTTCTGTAATTAGATATTTACTGTTTTAGGAGCTATTTTAAGCTCTATCTTATCAAAACCAAAATACAAGAATGGTGGGTTCTCATTAATCCTTCTCCTCTACTGTCGTACCTATCCATTTCCCCTTTCCTCCTTTCTCACTTTAGCTGTAATCCTCCACCAGGGACGTTTACTGGGGCTGAGGGGTAAGTGCAGATCCTGAACAAAAATCTATTTTCAGGCTTCTAATAGCCACTTTGAGGCTGTTTTCCACTCCCTATAGATTTACCCTTTGTATGTTCCTAAATGTTTTTCCACTTGCAGTTACTGCATTGCAGCAGTTTTATGTTTGCTAAATGGCCACCAATCTGCTCAGCAGTTTAGTATATCATCCTGTGTTGCAGCTGAACTTTCATACAGACTTTGTTTTTCTTCCAGCCAATGTGATACCATATCTTATAACTTTGTCATTAATCCACATTGTTTACTGTCTTGTTATAAATCACTGTTTCCTTCACTTCTCTGATAGCCTTTGGAATGGAGATGGCTTGTATGTCTAGCATGAGTACTTTTCTGTTTTAATGCATTTTAAAACTTCTCAGTAAAAATTAGACATAGAATTATAATATGGTAGCTTCTTCATGCCCACAGGTGGCTATTTTTAGTTTTTTCACTTGCAAGGGGATACCCTATGATTAGTTGGAATGAACGTGTCTTTAGTTATGTTATATACATTAATATATTTCAGTAAGAGCAAATTCAGAGGTACTTATTTCCTATGAAAGATATAAAACTTTCACAAATTATTTATTTTCCAAAAGTAGGATATTAAAATTTGGTGATTATGCTAGACTAATAAGAATCCTGCTCCATTTTCTGATGTACTTAAAATAACGAAGCATGCAATCTTTTTTCTTTCCAGCTCTGTCTTGAATTGGCATTGCTGCCCTCCTGTTTCATTTTTATCTAAGTTGGCTTTAGCTTTTAGATGGTACCATAAGGTTTCTTAACAAATAACCATTTCTGTAATTTGTTCCTTCAAGTAGAAAACAGTTCTTTTCTTCTTTTACAGCTAATAAAGCAGCAGCAGGCTCCGGAAACCGTCCAGGGAGCGTAATACGTGTATATGGAGATGAGAATAGTGACAAAGTGACTCCAGGAACCTTCATACCATATTGTTCAATGGCACATGCACAGCTTTGCTTCCATGGGCACCGTGATGCTGTTAAATTCTTTGTTGCAGTACCTGGTGAGCTTTTATTGTTATTCCTCAAATTAAGTTGTTTTTCTTTCCTCCTTTGCTTCTTAAGCCTAGAGTTCAGGCGAAGATAGCAAGTATATGAAATCGTGTCCTTGGAAACAAACTTAATACTTTTTGCAAGACTTTTCTGATTCATTAATGCAGTACTGTTTAGTGGGGCAAAAAAGGGGCTGGCCAAAAAAAAAAAAAGACTTTTTTGTTTTGTCTGGGGAAAGGTACTGTGGGAACCGAGTACTTGCCTACTGAGAAGGTGACCAACTGCTAGCTGACACAAGGTCTGATTTAAGAATCTGACATCCTGCAGGAATGAAGAACTACTAAGGGAGTAGTGCCCAGAAGAAAGAATCTTGTTTGAAAAAGCTTAAGTTTTCTAGGAACTGTGGTGCTGGTAGAATTACCCTCTCAGCAACTGCATATACATGGTGTGCTGGAAGTAAATGACAAGTTTACTTAATGGGCTGACGTGCTGAATCATTTTGGTTGTCTGAAAAAAGTCCTTAAGTCTGTTTCAATGTCATTCTCTAGATCATTCTCTAGATCTGCATGCCTGTGCTGTGAATTCTGTCAAGAGGCACTTAATTCTGACTTGCATTGGGCTGATCTGACTTCATCTCTTTAGAGAGCGGTGAAAGCAGAGTATAGCTAGCTTTTTTTTTTTTTTTGCTGCTTGTTAGAGAGATAATAGAATCCAAAGTTAAGTGTATTATTAGGCATTAGGTATGTCAGCCAACAACCGAATTAACAGGTGGTCTAATTCTGTGAGATGGGGCATAAAAATGTGTTCTGTATATTTTTATACAGGTCAGGTGGTTTGCCCACAGGGTAGTGGTGGAACAGAGCTAACGGGTGATAAACCAGCCCCAGAGTCCTTCAACCAGAGTTCCTTAAAATCCATGTTGGTGATAAGTGGTGGAGAGGGATATATTGACTTCAGAATGGGTAAGAAATACTGAATTTAAAATTAATTCTAATTTCATACCAAAAGCCTTAAATAAGGTCATAAGCCATATAAAAACTTCCATTGTGATTGTGGAGTGCATTTCTGTGGTTGCTCAGTATGTGCGTGTTTACTAAGTGTATAGAAGCCTCTTTATTCTCATATACACACACCTTCAATTTCCTCTTCTCCCAGTAAACCATGACATCTGAGAGACTACTGTTTGAAAAGGTTTATTTGAAACTCTGCTTTGGAGTCATGTACCACCTTACCTTTTATGTATTCAGTCTTATTTTGAAAAGTTAAGCTCTTCCTTCTCAAGCTGCTGAAAAATATGTCTGTAGTTAAATGACCTTTTGTGGTCAGTTTGCATATTTAAGTATTACATGAACAACACTTAAACATGAGCAAATCTTGGTTTGAAGGAAGAGGGAGAGAGTAGTTTACTGTTATCTTTAGATGCCCTGCTTATTTTGATCACTGATTTTTATTTTTTTTGGACAGCACTTTTGCATGATCTAGCCAATAAATAATCTCTTGTGCAAGCCTTTTTATTTTTAGTTGAAACTTTTGGGGAAATGTAACAAAATAAGTGTCATAATTCAATGTTTAGAATCTGCAGCTGGAGAGTTTGAGGAAAAAATGCCCCAAAGGAAGTCCAACTCCTGATTTAGAACTCCTTTTTGCTTTAATCTGTTTCTAGTGATCAAAAAAAAAAAAAAAAAAAAAAAGGAAAAAGAGGGGGAGGAAACCCCCACCCAAAACAACAATAAAAATACGAACAACCAATCACCCCAAAACCAAAAAAACAAAGGGCTAGCTCAAGTGCTGTTATTCCCAATGCAAAATAAGTTCCTGCCAGTAACCCTGGTGGAGTGTATGTAGGAGGCAGGACGTAGCAATTCTGTGCCATGTTGCAGTGAGGTATTGAAAACTCGGCACTTGTTCTAAACAAGCTGGTATAGCCACATACCAAACGTGCATTTTGCTGTCCTTGTGGCATGATGCAAAGACTTGAACTTAAGCATAGCATAGTATAAGCTGCATTAACTCAGCCCTCACCACACCAGTGCAGCAAGCTGGCTCAAGAGCAAGTTCAGTCTATTGCATGTTTAGATTCCTCAGAGCTCCAAAGTAGTCTAACCAGAATCCCAGCCAAATTGTGACTTGAAACCTTCCTGAAGTTGTCAGTAAGTTCCCATTTCATCTGATTAAACTGATCTTCTGTACCACAAGACTGCCTCTGTACTGATGTTTATTGCTGTCTACATGCGGTTTTGTTAGTGGTTAGTTGATCACCTTTGATCCAAGTTGGCTCGTGTCACAAAGTTTAGATGCAGTTGTAAAAATGCTCTTTTCTCTTTTGAAGGGTTATAAAGGAGAGTAGGTTTAAGGATGCCGTGTGCCAGTGTGTGCGGTGTTGTGACAAGCTAGGTTAACTAGAACAAGAGGAAAGAAGAAAAGGACCGTTGTTTATCAAACACATGGATGTTGTATTGTCTTATATGTGCTCAATTACTGCCCATATTTCTAGAGCATTTTGTGGTTTGTGTGTTTATGCTAGTGCACTTTGTAGCATAACCATCTCCATTTCCTCCTGAAAGATGCTGCAGGTTTGCAAGTTAGGCCGTTTCTTTCTTGCATCAAAGAGCTAGGGGTAAAGAAATACGTAGAGTTGAGATACTCACAAAACTCCAGTTAATTTGTGGTGGGGCTAGGTCTGCAGAATGCAACTGTCAGAATACTAGGCTCAAAATAATTAGGCAACAAACTTCCAGTTTGTAACTTACATATTGAAGATTGTGAATATTCCTTTAAAGGAGCAAGTGGCAACTACTATCTGTAGTGAGCTGTAAATCTAGATGTCATTTATTTTGCTCCTCTTGGTGTTAAAAATGGTTTTATCTGTCTGAATCAAAGCTGCTGTTTTTCAGGTGATGAAGGTGGAGAATCTGAACTCCTTGGAGAAGCTCTGCAACTAGAACCTTCTGTAGCCAAAGCTGAGAGGAGTCACTTGATAGTGTGGCAAGTAATGTATGGCAGTGAGTGAGCCTGTAGGATGCAGCTGGAGACCTTAAAAACTAAAAAGGAAAAAAAAAAAAGCTTCTGCATGTTTTTTTATTTTGTGAAACATGTTTCACTACATGATGTTGAAGCATTTCTTTGCTGTTTAACTTTATATTGCAAATCTGTCATACCTTTAACTATACAGGAATTAGCTTGTGCTGTTTTACTGCACCGTTGTTACATGGAACAGTATAATGAAATCAGAACTTTCTCAAAACTGGTGTGCACACCATAGTAAGCAATCGAGACATTAGTTTTACTGTACCACAACAACCTAATATAGTTCACTTCTTTGGTAGTCTCACTTGAGTTTGGCTTTATTTCAACTGAGCTTCATTTCACTGTATAATGCATTGAGTAGTAAAACAGCAAAGTTATTCCCAGAATATTAAAAAAGAAAAAATTAGATGGATTATCAAGGCTCATCCAAATATTCAGTGAGGGCTAAAGCAAACTGTTTCAGCTTTTGTTTTCAAACTTGGAAAGTCTTGCTTACCTAGTGTATACAGATTAATTTGTTACTTTCATCAAAAATTGTGGGGGGAAAGGGGTTGTATAGAAATTATGACAATATTTAAATAAAACAACATGTTTTCACTGTTGAACCATAAAGTTTGAGAACTGCTGCCCTCGATCAGCAATTTTGAGCATAGTGTTTTCCCATTTCCCTGACATGGATACATGTGAATGACTGTTTCCAAAGGGTATCCTTAGGATGATTTAAATTTGAAAACAATTGCAGAATTCTTGAACCAGGGGATACATTTTCTTTTTCTTTTCTTGTCTTAACTCCTTATGTCCTAAGCACTAGAATGATCTTCTCTGCCTAGCTGGTCAAACTCATGAGGCACTACATGTGTGAAGGTTAAAGACCTCAAGTAGAGCATGAGAAAAGACTGAGAGTGTACAGGAAAAATGCATTCTGCCCAAGTGAGATTGTAAAGGAATTTTAGTGCCAGATAATAGGGTACAAAGTGTATTTTTTGTAGCTGCATACTCCCATTTAGTCCCACCCAAAAGAAGTTTAACCATGTTAGCAGGATTGAGTAAATTGTTGAAAGTCAGGAGACTCTAATATCAGGCTGACATTCTGTCTACTCACCGTCTATTTTTTTAACCATAAGTGTGAGTTGAAGACTGTCTTCCTTTTACATTGAATTTCCTACATTAGTATCAAACCTAAGTTAAACACTTCATGACTTCTGTTCCTCAGACTATTTTAAAACCTAGATTTGCTCTTTCATTTATTTGCTAGAATATACAAGTTTGAGGGGTTTTAATAAACATCCAGCATTTACCCCCCAAAAGCTGGGACTGTTCTGTTCAGATTAGCAGAAGAATTAGTAAATTGATATGTGAGAGAACTGAACAGTTTCAGAGGAGTAAATGTAGACACACTTTTTTAAAACTGCCTAAACATTTTTATGCAATAGGAGCAGTTCTGGTCTATCAGGCAAACATGTGTTTATATATTTTCTTAATTTTTTAAATGAACACATTTAGCTGAGGTCTATTGTGTAAATATATATTTAGGCAGCTTTTTCAAATGCATATCATAGCTGATAAACCAGAAAAACTCCATTCAGGTCTATTGGTTAGATTTATATGTATAAATACTTTTTAAGCAACATATTTTGTACACAGCTGTTCCTCTCGTAAATATGTATTTAGGACATGAACTATGTAGTAAAAAAAAAAATCCTTATTAAAGAAGTCTAATATCTTGGTAGTATTTTTCTCTTCAGAATGCCAAAAGTGATGAGAGCATGTTGTTCATAATTTGCTTTCCAAATTCATCTTTAATGTCACTCAAACTACTTTGGCGTAATTATGAAGTCTGGGAGCTCTTAAAAATTATACAAATACAGAAGGTAAACTGACTTAATGCTCTTATAGAGGCCTATTTAAAACTCCTGTAGAAATGTATGCTGAACTTGAAGCACATCTGAATTAACTTATGAAATTAGACGTCTAAGAAAAATGCTGTCTAAACTTTTACAGTTGTGCAGAATCTTCACTGTGAGTGGTGCAGTTTCATTGCTTCTCCTGCCATCTTAAATTCATTTTTCTTCAGAAAGCACAGTCTCCAAAGCTTTTACTCACTGGTTGATTGTCGCATTCTTGTGTTCTCAAAAAAAAAACAAACAACCAAACGCACAATTCCATTCCTTGGTTCTTGTATAGCATTTTATTTGTAATTATTAATGAAATGATCAGTTTTCTTTGAATGGCTTTACTGCTGTCAAATAGAGCAGTAAAATCTGGCAAGTGTGTACCTGTTTTTTTGCCAAATGTATCTGGTCCACCGTGCCATTTTAGTCACCTCAGTGGACCAACTTCAGCAGATTTTTCAGCAACGGCTGTTTCTGTCCAAAAGTAGACAGGTTTTTAAAGAAAATAATAGATTAACTATGTACCACTGTTGGTGTAGATAAAAGGCATGTGCACTTCTCTGTATTTCTCATCTAAAAACTATCCCCTGTCCTAAGGTACAGTAGATTAAATGGATCCTTATTCTCATTGCAGTGCACTGGGATTTATATGCTTCTGACTTAAGGTCACTTTGAATGGTGAGTAAAACAAGGAAAGCCCCAGGCATTGAGATGAGAATACACCCCTAAAAATCAGTCTCCAGAATGTTTATGCATACACTCATATATGATTAAAGCATCATATAAATAGGAGCTAATCTTTTGATAGCTACAGCTTGTTAATAGTTTGGAAACATTTCGAGCACAAAATATGCAGCACATTACTTGCCTGGGTAAGGGTGTTTGCATGGTAAAGGTGAAATGCATTGTATAAGCTGCTGCATTGTCCATTTCTTGTAAAGGTCTTCCTGCGTTGGATCAGATAGAGCTGGCAGAGCGTAGACACTTTATCATAGGCTGCCTTAGTAACAAACAAATGTTAAATCTGTTTTATTATACTAACTGTTCTAAAGAACGTGCGTCTTTTAAAATGCTGTGTAACTGAATATTTATTTCCATGTGAGTATTATAAAAGTTACCAAAGGATTAAACCTGATTTAGCACTCTTGTAAGTGACCCTGTCTCAACAGGGTCTTGTGAAGGCCCTGATCTGTAAAACAAGACACGGTAAACTCAAATACAGTTCTTTAGGGAAATTAAATGTTTTTTTCTAACAGGGTTATGCCATATTGTAACAACCTATGTTGCACCTCAAAGCATTTTTCTATACACTAAATGTCTCTCCCGCCCTCTAACAAGATTAAGTTTCCTTTATTAATTTTGTTGATGCACATTTCTCAATCTTTTAAACATATTTTAAACATTTTATGGTCTGTAATTTTTGAAAGTTTTGTCTGTTGGACACTTTACGCTGAATTTTACTTGCCTCTGTAATCCAAGATGGATACTACAGCGTTAAACTTGCTGTCTGTTAAAACTTGAGGCTTCTGTGAGCAGAAAAGCTCATATAGCAGTGTAGTTATTTCAGTATTTATTTCTATTATTGAATCCATGGGGTTCAGAATGTAACTTTGTACATGAAATATATATAAATATGTATATGAAACATGCATCTGATTGGTGTTTTCTTTGTGGTCTTGTGTTAACTTCAAAAGCTTTTGATGCTACCAGAAGGCATCATACTAGCAGCTAAATATTGCTATCATAAATACGGGTAATCTATTTGAGTCGTCCCACAACTGCTCTAATCTTGGTATCTCATACTGGACCTAAGCAAAAAACTTGAAGAAAAACTGCATACACTGACTGGATCCTAAATGCTGTCTTCATCTCCTGTATAGCCTACAAACCTGCTGATTCATAGATTAAGACTAGAGGATGGATAACCACTGAACTGCAGCTCAGGTGAGGTAGCCACTGACACTGGAATTTATTTTCCAAACCTCTTGGCACCTTACAAAAGAACTGGCTTAATTCATTTAAGCCCAAAAGCATGTTGGTTAGTTACTGCACAGCACAGGAAATGATATATTTACAAGGCAGAAGAGTGAGGGCTGGGTGACTGATTTCTCCTGCAGAAGCAAAGCTCATGGCTAGAACCAGGTTTTCAGTTGTTTCCTGGGTTATCTGGCACATTCTACCCCTGTTTGTCCCAGCACTTTATCTTGAGTCTGTAAGAACTGGCCATGCCACTGAAAATATTTGGTTAACCTTTGTTATAACGGGTTCTGGTGGCGCCCTCCTTGTGAAACAATATTTTGTCCTCTTGTGTGCTGGTGGCATGTTGCTGCCTAGCCTGTTCCCCCTGCCTGTGTGTGCTGATGTACTCTTGCTTCTCTCAAACCATATTGAAAAGCCTATATAAAGTTGCTTTTGATTACCTCTAGGATGCAAAGACCTCGTGTTAACATACGCAGAGATTCTTTTTGATCATTTACCGGAATTTTCTTGCAAGATCTTTGCCTTGTTGCCTTTCCAGAACAGATGTGCTGACATTTCCCTCAGTGTTTATTCTCAGGATGTGTCTGTTCACATGCATGTCAGTGCACTGTGCTCATAAGAGTGTGTGTATTAAATATGAAGAAGCATCAAGAAAAATCTTTACTGGGCAAATGTTTAAGCTTTCTTCTCCTAGCCCAGCTGTGCATGTGGATAAGTAGTTTGATTCTTCAGATTTTTCATTTAAAAAGTGCCTATAGCACCACAGTTTACAATCTATCAAATGATATTTGGAAACTGAAGTTTTAAGCCGTGATAAATGCCCCAGCTATTCACCAATGAACATGATGGTAACAGGAAAAACACAGCTTCTGTAGCAAGTTTTTAAAAATCTCAGTGGTCTGTCTCCTATAAGAAGAAGCGGCCAACTTCAAATCATAGTATGTAAAATGTTAATAATCAAAAGAAGTGAAAATGTTTGCCTGAATGTGTTTTTTATTTATTGGAAAGTACTTTGTTTGCTGGAAATTAAACCTCAGGCTTAGTGAAAGAGAGTGAATTTCCTTTTTTTCTGCAATGGGATGTTAAACCAAAATGAGGCATTCTTTTTGCCATCACTTCCCTTTCACCATCCTGTAATGTGTTTGAAAGCTGTTTGAGCAATACAGTCTGTGAACATTATTTAACTTTATGATCATCTCTGAGGCAGGAGTGCCCCTTCAAGTCTTCTGCAGGTGAATGAAGGGGGCTTTTTGGCCTTGGACCATGCTCCAGATTCAGGACTTGTAGCAATCTTTCCTGGTTACAATTAACTTCTTTGAAAGACATTGAAGTGACAAACCTAATTCTGAGAAGAATTGTTTCCCTGCTTTTTGAAACACTGTTGTAGAGTGGTGTGATGTGGACTGTTTGTTAGCTGCTTGTGCCTGTAGGTGGGATGAGAACCCTCAGGACTGCCTGTGTTGTGTTTAAACACAAGGTGGTGCTCTAAGAATTCAAAGGCTCCATGCAGACCTGGAGGAGAAGTCATCGTGCTGGGGTACGGCTCTTCTCCCTGCCTGCCTGCCAACATGCAAGTTTTGGGTTTCCTCTAAGAAGGTGGAGATCTTGTGTCAGCGGTCGAACAAAGAAAAGGAGAATTGGGGTGTTTGATCATCAAAGGGTTCAGAAAATTGCTTGCCCTTGCCTTCCCCTTGGTTGTGGTTTAAGTTGTATTGTGGGGATTTCTCTGCCTTGGGTGCGGCTGATCTGTGGTGTGGTGGAGCCCCTGTGCTGGGACCTCTTCAGCCCCTTGCAGCTGGGGCATGGAATAAAAACGCTTCTCCTATTTTAAAGACTATGGAAGCATGAGCCCGGCTTAATTAGGAGGTGCTCCTCTTGCCTCTCTTCAAGAACAGAAGCACCACAGCCCTCCTCCACCCCACAGCCCCAAGGCTTTTGGGCTTGCAGGTGGCTTCTGTGGTCAAGGGAAGGACTACTGCCTTCCCCTGCTGCTGCCCTCTCTGCACGAGATGTTTGTGCCCAGCGGCTTCTGCTTTGTTAATGGCTCAGGGCTGGGGCTTAAATAAGGAGGAGGAAAAAAAATGAAAAAGTTGGAAACCGTCCTGGATTCCACATCTGCTTTTCACTTCCACCTTGGTGCAGAGGGGCCGGCACTGGGAGTGCTGCGTCTGAGTGGCCATGGGCCCAACAGAGCTGGGGTTTAAACCTCCCTCTGGGGCCACTAGAGCTGGGATTGGGGTTTTAACCTCCCTCTCTCCCTTCGTGTTGGTGGGGACGGGGCTGCCACCACTGCGTGCCTGTGTCTGGACCAGTGCTGTGGTGGCCAGCAGCCTCTTCACCCAGCTGGGAGCAGAGGGTCCATGGGGATGAGTGTGGTGTGTGTGAACTGTGGCTCTCTTTGGGTGCTGGTGTGGTGGCCTTTTGTGTGGGTTTTGAGAGCACCAACTTCTAATCATTGTGGTACCCCGTGGCCTGGCTTGCAGACATGGCTCCTGGGGGTGACTCCCTTCAAAGCAAGGATCAGCCTACTTTTACTTCGAAGTTAAGATTAAAAAAAAAAAAAAAAAAGGTGATGCATTGGGGCAGTCCAAAAGCCCTGGTGTCCTGTGTCATGGTGGCAAGTGCCTGGAGAAGAGCAAGCTGGGCCTGGCATAACTTGCTGGCCTTCAGGCCTTGAAAACAGCCTCTGCCTTCTGGAAAGGGCTGGATCTGTGGAAAATGGCATAGCTGCCTGTAGCCCAGCAGGAATAAAAAGCAGGAACTGGGAGAGCTCCCTGGTGTGCAAAGGCAGCTGGGAAGCCTCCGGGTGTTCCTCTGGCTGCAGTAAATATCCAGTGAGAGGCCTGTTAACTTCTGTCCTCTCCCAGAGCCGAGCCCTGGGGGCTGTGTGGAGGTGGGGGCTTCATGTGGTGCTGCTGCTGCTTGCTTTAGGTCATGGTTTATCTCCCTGAGATGGCAGAGAGACCTTGGGGGATGACAAGAACCGGGGTCAAGTGAGAAGGCCCAGCCAGCCTCCTCAAAGCCTAGAACCAGGGAGGATTTGGCTCTGCCTCTTCATGGGCTGCATTAAATCCTGGAGACCCCGGGTGCACCAGGCTGTAGGCCTCAGGGCCATGCCCAGGGAAGGCTGGCACTGCTTTGGGTGGGTAATCGTGTGGGGAAGGGTGTTTACAGCTGAATGCCAGAGAAACACGGCGCTGAGGAGATTTTTGGCTGCTAATTGATGTGCTCAATGAGAGAACAGCAGGATGCGTGCGTGGGCAGGGAAAATTGAATTCTTGTCAAAATTGCCCAAAAGATAATGAAAATCCCCGGGATAAGAGAGAGGTGAGTTGGGTGGCATCCACAAAACCATTACAGCCGGGTTGACTCAGCTTGCAAATAAGCACTGTGTGGGTGCTCCCTACCAAAAGTGCTCTCCTGGGTTTTGGGCTGTGGCCGTGCTGCGTTCCTCCTGGGGAGGGAAGATGCTGCAGCCCTGCCTCTGGCCGCAGGGCAGCTGCCCGTGCTGAGCACCAGGCCTGAGGTGCCTGTCCTGGACCTCCTGCAGGGCTGTGGTTTTCTGTATGTGGGAAGAGAAAGTCTAAATGAGGAGAGGTGGCACCGGGAACATCCCTGGCAGTGCCTGGCCAGTGAACCTGCACCACATGCTCCCCACTGGTGCTACTGCTTATTGAGAAAGTAAAGATTTGGGGCTTGCAAAGAGGGGCAGGGAAACAGCTTTGCTGCCGTTTGGGTACCAACATGCTGCCAAAACGACCTGTCGTCAGCTTGAAATAGCAAAGTGGTTGTCTGGCTTTTGCAAGCATTTTTAAGAGTTGTTTCTCAGCCAAATCTCTGAACTTTTCAGGGTGCTGGGAAGGTCATTTCACCATAGCAACCTGGACCTGCGCTAAAGCCCCAAATGTCAACTTTGGGCCAAAGCTGTGGCTGAATCGCTGCAAGTGAGCTGTGAACAGAAGGGGATGTGCTGCAGGCTGCAACCAGCTCCTCTTCCAGAAAGGTGCAGGTCCCCAGGAGGGGCTGCAGCTCGTGGAGGAAGGTGAGTGGCACCACCGGGGCTTGTGCTGCCCATGAGTGGCAAGTCACTGTCTCTGATCATCTCCGTAACTGACTGTCATGCGCAGGACCTGCAGCTCAAGCAAGGCGTGGTTTAGAGGCTTTTCCATGCTGCTCTTCTCGTCCTCCAGCTGCTCCATCCCCAAATACTGGCCCAAGAGTGCTACGTGCCTTCCTCCAGGGAAGGTTGGTGTTCGGGCAACAGGCACAGCAGACTGTTAATCAACCCGGCTGCTGCAGTTTCCCTTCATGTTTGTACAAATGACACTTTTTAAGCAAATCTCATGCCCCACCTCTGCTGATCTTGGGCAGCTCTCATCACTTCTCCTTTAAAACAAATAAACAAACCCCCAGACTCCATGATGCTGCAAAGCCTGGTGCATCCAGCAGCCTGGTCCCACAGCAGAGCAGCTGCAGTGCCCTGGGTTACTTCCTCCCTGGGACCAGCTCCTCCTGCAGCAACCCTATGGGGAATTTACTCCTTCAAAGATTTTGATAGAAATAGAAAGAAATCTCTCTTGTCATTCCTCACAGCAAGCAAACTTTGCATCCAAAGCAAACACCAGGGCCAGAGGTCGACGTGTTTGTTTTTCATGTGCTGCAGCTAGGCTGAACGCTGGTACTGTCTGCTCGCAGTAGCTGCCCACCTGTCTGTAAGCCCCCATTTCTGAAACCTTTGTCAGCCCCCCATCGCTGTGCTTTTAGCAGAGCTCAGAGAAAGAAATGCCACAAAATGAGCTTTGCGAGTGCCTGGGATGGTAGCCCCATCTGAGTAAATAGAGCTACAACCTACTGGCTTATGTAACTTTAACTAAACCATTTATAGGTCATAAATCCACGTTTCCTGGATTTTATAGCTCCTGTTTAAAAATACAAACAACAACAACGACAACAAAATAGTATCTGATTGGAATAAGCCTGAGCATTGATCATCCCTTAACACAAATATTGGCTCCGAAGCACTCCTTACCCTGCGTGCAGGCACGCTGCCCCGGCCCTGTGCTGGCAGCGCCCTCCAAAAGCCTGGTGACGCTCAGAAGGGAAAGCTGGAGGTGAGCAGAGCATGGGGCACGGCCGTGCACACAGTTATTGAGGGACTTGGCCAGCACCACGTCACCATACGGTGACACGGCGATGGCACAAACAAGACGTGCATTGTGCTCTTCCTTTAAATAGCACCAGCATCCAGAGACTCTATTTCTGCAGGTTTTATGGCTGTGGAGGGTGCAAGAACCCACTGGCTTTTAATAGCTTGGAGTTATTTAGAGATTTTATTTGCCCAACAGCGCTGTGCTTTCTGGGATGCTTTAGGAAGTGTTTGCAGTAGTAATGAAATGTTTCTATCAAATGTCCTCACTTGGGGATTGCTAAACCTTTTCTGTTGGTAGCAGCTGTGCAGGGACTGTCCTGGTCCACTTGGGGCTAGAATGAGCACCAGAGATGAGCAAAATGCTGAGAGCTGTGCTGGTGGCACAAGGACGGGCACCTGGACCACGCCGTGCATTGAGCTTCCCGGGGCAGGCTTCAGTCAGCGTGTCAGCTAGAAGGGTGGCTTTGAAACCATGGTCTGGGGACATTTAGGATGCTGCGGGTGATGCTTAAGCATCCATAAATAGTAATTAAGCAAAGCAATGTTGTACGGCTTGTTGAGCTGTCTGTAAACTTTCCCTGGGGTCTGCACGCTTGCTGGAAACTGCATAAGCCTCCAGCAGTCAAAACAGAATAAAATACCCACAACCAGTGCTCAGAGCATTGGGGAGACTCTTCCTAAAAATGACTCCTGGGCTTGACAGCATCAAGCCTGCAAGCTCCAGAGCATGCACGTAAAGTCACTCCAATCCCTGGGGATTAGGAAAGCTGCAAGCCTTGAATCAAGGGCACAAGAAGGAACGAGAGGAGTAGGATTTGCCCCCACAGTAACCTTGAGTTGGTTGTTGAGGGCCCCTGGCACTTGTCCGAGGCCGTGTTTTATTACCACAGACGAACAACAAGTGCAGCAACAACGAATGAAGCATCAGGAGCTTTGGAAAATGGGGGGAAATGTCTGATTTCTTTCTTCCTCCTCCTGTATGTGGCTCAATGAAATGACTTATTCACAAGCCTGTGTGCTCCCATTTCCCAGAAGATGGATGTTGGCCTGCCTCTTCCTTGCCATGCACAGGTGTGATGGGCACTGCCCGGGGCAGGCACACCCTGCAGGCACCGAGCCGCTTGGTTATAACCTCGGTTTGCCTTCTTCTCCCTGCTCCCCTAGGCAGTGCTGCCCCCTGTGCTGTCCCACACATCCCGTGGTTAATCTTAGTTACAACGCTCCGTGCTCACACGTCTGGCTCAGGAACAGTGCCTTTACTCTGATCCCTGAGAACAAACGTGTGTTTTGGATAGATAAGGCTCCATGCCCCAAAGAAGTCAATAAATAACTGTGGTTGTTAACACGGATCACTTCATTTTGGAAGTCGCAAATGATTCACCTTCTCCCCAGGCCCACCTCTGGTGAGGATCAGCACAAGGCAAACAAGCATTTCACAGTTTGTTGGTTCCTTTCTTGCTCTAGTTGCATTTTCCAGAAGTCAGGTCTGGTTTTCTTTCCCCAGGTGCTGCCTCTGGGCTATATTGGGCCTGTTCACCGTGATGCCAGAAGGCATTATATGCGGTGGTAGCTGGCTGAAAGGCCTCTGTGTCCTTGCTGCAGGAGACTTCAACTGGAAGAGGGACCTACAGAGGCTCCGGAGGGGTTGGTGTTATGTTAGCAGCTGTGAAGCTTTTTGACTGTGGAATTAGGAGTGAGCTGCAGCATGGCAGGCGGGCCACCACTTCAGCTGGGCCTTCTCAGGTCATGCAAAGCAAGGCAGGACACTCTTACCCATTTCACAGAAAATGTATTCAGAAAACAGTCCTGTTCCCTACTTGTTTACAGTAACTTGTAGAGACTGTTACCACACCTATGTTGGTATTCTGCAGGCCCTGGTTGTTTCACTTTCTCTCCTTGTTTCTTGTGTTTGCTGGTCATTTCTATCCCTCTCTGGACTTCGCCTCCTTGGTTGTTGAGCCTGAGCAGTGCTGAGCAGAGCACATCACATACATCACCGTCCCCTCAAGGCTCTCTGCCACCTTCCCTTGCCTCCTGGTCTTCTCCTGAGGCTGCTCCTCAGCTGCAATTTTTGCTGAGAGCTTTTATCCTGCTAACTTTCAGCTCATGCTGCACTTGGACTCATTTTAATATTGTTACTATCTCAGACCTACTCCTTGTCACGCATTTTGGGAGTAGGCAGGAGACATCCAAGAATCTGAAGCCAAAAATAGAGAGAGAAAATAAAATTGTGACTTTAAAGTTCTTCTGACTCAAAACCACCTTAGTGGGACGCTTCCTTGGCCGTGGCACTGCAGCTGATGTTGGTCTTCTCCAGCTGGTCCCAGCACTGTGACTGTGCTAGACAGGACCGTACTGGCTGTCCCATGAAATTTGAAGTCCTAAAGCAGCCCTGAGGTGCTGCAGCACCCTTTGGTGTGCTCATAGGTCCTCTATGCTGCAGCACTGGGACCTGGGGCAAGCAGGATGAGTTGCGAGAGCAAGAAGCACACCTATGGATTATAAAGTGTTGGGCTGTTCAGAGCCTTCTTGCCTCGGGTGCTCAGCTCACCCCTCCTGGGAGGCAGCATCTGTTCCCCACTGTGTGACCTTACCCTGAAGGACGCATGGGATGCATGCAGCTGCTGGGCCTGATTGGAGAGCCCTGGGGGCATCCACACCGAGAGGTAGGAGAGGCTGTGCAGGGTTTGAGGCAGATGTATGGGGGGTGAAACACAAGGAGATGGCATCTTGCTGAGTACCCAAGGCTCTGAACAGAGCTGAAATGAGCTTTTGCACTGAGATACTGTTTTTTATGGTTTGTAGCTGTGTTGACTTTGTTTAGGATCATGATGGGTTAAGTCACAGATTTGTTATTAAAACCTGACCTATTTTGTTCTGGTATTAAATACTACCTACTCTCAGAACCAGGCTGGTTTTAAATGTCCTTCTCCCAGTCTGAGCTTTCCCAGTCCCAGAAGAGAATGGATTAGCTGCGGGCTGCTGTTGTGGCATTGAATTTCTCCTCCTCTATCACAATGTCGTAACACTTGAGTCAAATGTTTCCAGGGAATAGCAGCTCAGTTAAATAATTCTGTTTCCGGAGGAATCAAAAAGGAAACTTTCCACTTGATCTCATGCACAACATCCTATATTTACAGAAACTAAATATCAGGCATAAATTGACTTGAGAGGTGCCTTGGAACCGGCTGTGCTATTTTGATCCAGCCCTGCAACTGCCACTGCCAAACGTGAGGCTGGTGGGAGGGCTGGAGCAGGAGACCTGAGGGGCTTTGCTGGGGGGCACGGGACGCATCCAGGCCCCCTGCTGTCACCGCTCCCCCCCCTCCAGCACCAGGAAGGGTTTGGACAAAACCTTGGGTTGCAACCAAGCCAAGCACCCAGTGCTGGTGCAGCTCACCCCAGGAAAGTCCCTGCACCACGGTGGTGGGTTGGATGGAGCCCAGTGGTCCCTGAGGTGGTGCACAGGAGGTGACACTGCATGGCCACCAGCATTGTCCTACCGGGGGACCGGCCACGTGTCTTCTATTTTCGGTGGTGGCACGCCGGGAGCCCGGGACGCGCCGTCTGGGCTGTTCGCCTCCTGCGGGTTTCGTATTGCCGGACACACTTGCTCCATGCCCAAAGACACTCAAGCGGTTAATTACGACCTAGAGCACTGATGGATCACATCACCGCTATTTTTAGCGCTCTCACTTCTGGTGCGAGGCCCGCATCTATCTCTTTTTGGCCTTTTATTTTCAGTTTCTCGTTGCTGTTTCCTAAACTCGTCTCAGCACCAGGTGGGCAGCAGCTGGTGAATATTTTTGTCTCCGTGCGGCACAACGGGGCTGCGGCGGGGGGGCCAGGCGCTGCCTCGCTTGCTGAGCAGCTAAAGTCGAGCAGGGCGGCAGCTGGGCACAAACCAGGGCCATGTCCTGGGCCAGATCCTGCACCGGGTGCGGGCACGGCTGGGAACGGCAGGCTCAGCTTGCAAGAGCAGAAGGATGAGGATGCAGAAATGGGGTGGTGGTTTGGGTTTGGGGTGTTTTAGGGGGTTTTGTGCAGCTGAGGGGTCAGCTTGGTGCACCCGAGATGTGAATGTGGTGCTGGTGTGATCCCCTGGCACAAACTGGTGATGGGATGTGCAGAGGTGCTGGCGAGAAGAGCAAATGGGGTGATGTGGGCACAGAAGAGCTCCGTGTCCCTTCCCATCCCCAGCAGACATCTCCCTTTCCTCCGCGCCTCGGGCAAGGACCCAGGAGCTGGACGGGGCGGGAGGAGGAAACCTGGCCTCAGGGGCGAGAGGGAGCCGGGAAAGGAAAACCCTCTCAAGCCAGGCTGCTGACGGATGGGCCGGGAATAGCCGGTGCCCGGTTCCCTAGAGAGCGGGCTCATAGCATGGACATAGATAGGAAAACCCACCCCGAGCGCCGGTCCCTCCCAGCAGGTGCCCACTCCTCCCGCTCACCCCCATCGCCGGGTTCCCAGCACCTCCCTCCCCATCCCCTGCTCCATCCCCTCCCTCCGCACAGCTCCTTCCCTCCCTCCCGCCAGGCCAGGAGTTCAGCTGAAGGTCGTCAAAGGGATTTAAGGCTTTGGCAGAGGAACGAAAGATTTTTGTAGAGCTAAAGCAGCTCTGCTGCTCCCTGCAAGCGGCCGGCCTGTGGCTGTGTGCTCTGGCGGGCAGGCTCGAGTCTCCTGCAACATTTTACAGAATAACAAGGTGTTTCTTGTAAACAGGCAACACCGAGAGGCCATTTGCACGGGTTACTGGTGGATGTCCTTGTTAATAGGCACACAGCTAATTCCGATTTAATGCCTTCAGCTCCATAAAGTGCAGTGCCAGGGTGCAGTTACGTTACTGCCCATTCAACACCAGTTAACCAGCCAGAATCCAGAGGTAACTACAGACATTAACTACATGGATTGAGTGTAGGACCGTGTAACCGTGCTCATCTGAGCTTAATAAACCAAGCACAGAGCCCTGAAGCAGAACAAAGGGAGGTAATGGCTCAAGCAGGTATATAAGCACGCAGGTGTCTGGGTGATGAGCACCACAAACGGAGTCCTCTCCTGCACCATGACAGCCCAAGACATGGGGAATGTGCTCCAGGTGCTGCCACACATCTGGCTACCTGGAAATGAGATCCTGACCTTATTTATATCTCTCCTCCTGCAGCGTATGCTCAGACGAAGACGGGGACGGGGTGGATGATAGGTAAAACAAGCAGATGCAACAACAGCAGGGGCTGGGGGGAAGCGGAATCTAAGATCTTGCTGGTATCTGTGGAGTGTGTAACTGGCAGGAACATTTTAGGGCTATGAATACAAGCTGACGTATGCATGTATGTGCAAGCAACAATCCTGTGAGGCCAGGGCATGCCGATCACCTTCAGGAGAAGGAGTTTGGGGCACTCGTTTTCAATTAAAATCCTTTTCATGTCAGCCTCAAGGATTTGTGGCTGCCATGCATTTTTCTCTTTTACTGTCCCTGCTTTTTATGGCTTTTTGTATCAACCTTGGTGCTAAGATGGGGTTTATTTACTGCACTTTTTATGCTCTGGCTCCCCTGCTGCTGGCTGCTGTTGCAGGCTCTCCAGGCAGGGGGTGAGGCCAAGCCCATGGTTTCTTTGTGAGATGCCACCAGCTGGAGGTTTCCATCAATCTTCGTGCCTAGAGAATCAAGTTTTCGTAGCAAACAGCGGATGGCTGTGATCCTGGTATGAATATCAGAAAGGACCGCGGGAGCCTCCTTGATTGGCAGGCAGATCGCAGCAAATGTAAAACTGTGGTATTTCTGCTAATTTGTTGGAAAGTGCAGGCTGGTTATGTATAGCACTTACTTACACATGCAAACACACACAGATCTGTCTGCAGGCAGCACGTGGAAGAGAAGGCTCTGGATAAATCCCGCACAAGAGATTTATCTCAAAGCAGACAGCGTGGGAGGGCCAAGGCGCAGCGACGTGAGGGGGACAAAACTTAAACCCTTCATTTTCTCCCCCAGCCCATGTGCAGACAGGGGGATTGATCCTTGGGACTGCTAAGTGTGATTTGATACATGCCCTGTGTCTTCCCAGCCATTAATTTGGGTGGCAATGGCAAGTTATTTGTATTTTATTAGCGTAGGGATGTTCACCAGACCCCTGGGCAAAGCCCTCTGTGAGGACCGTCAGTCCTCGGGATGTCCCCGTGACTCTGGATGTACCAACTAGGCAAGGAAAACAGGTCCAAACAGGCAGGTGAGACAGACAGGAGCTGTGCTGCAGCAAGCACCAACTCCATGTTGCTTTTCTAGGTTGGCAACGCAACTTCAACTTCTGCTCGTGAGATGAAAAAAATAAGGAGGTGAAAAGTATTAGGTCAGGACTATGGTGATGGTGAGGTTGGCTGAGCCGTGAGAGGGAGCAGCAGAGACTTCTTCCTGGCTGGGGCTCTCCTCTCACCACACAGATGTTGCACAGAACCCCTCTGGACTGGGCTGGTCTCTGATGTTGTTCAGGCGGCCGTGACACTTACCTGACTGCCTGCTATTGAAGTAGATGTGAAAATAAAGCAGGTTGGCTATTTTTGATCAATGACTAAAATCAAACCATGCACGTCCTGAAAGGCAGCAGGTCCTGCTAGGTGAGTGTCCCCTGTCAGCTGGAGGGGTGACCAAAGGGACCCTGTGAGGTGCCAGCCTCCAGAGCAATAGCAAGCAGACTCTGTAACAGCTGGTACAGGCCGTGTGTACACATGGGCACAGAGCATTTGGAATAGACTGCTGCTCTCATTGCCTTTTTCACATGTAACATCTTTTATTTTAGGCTGAACTGACCTTGGAGTAAAATTCCTGAGTACTGAGGAAGAGGGATGAGAGCCTGGACTCACCAATCCTCTAGCCTAACGAATGCAGTCATCGTACTGGTCGTAAGAAAGGTGATAGGAAGCTTTGGAAACTGAAGATGATCTGACAAGGACAGGTAAAACTGGTCAAATTATATTTTGATTCTCACTGGCTTACGCAGAATGTGTCCCTCAGGCCCTTGAGTGCTGTGAGCTCCAGCAGTGACCAGGTATTTAGCTGGCAGGTACTGTGGGAGACAGACATCCAGCAAAGCATTCACGCGTGTGCCCATTGGAATGGCATCCGAAAACACGGCTCAGTAAACTTGCTGTCATTTGGGAAACACCCCAGCTCAACAGGGAAGTTTTGCCAAGAAAGAGTTTAAATGCTGAAGAGAAGGATGGAGTTTTTTGGCATGTAATTACATTTGTGATCAGGCTTGCAGTCATTTTTCTAAATATGTCTCTTGGCATTGTGTGACTGAAAGAAAATCTGGGGCTTGGGTGGTTCTTTAATGGTTTCTTACCATTACTGTAATGAAAACCATGCTCAGACGTTAACAGTAAAAGGTCACTGGCAGGGAACTTGTTGCACCTCAGCACTCTTGAGGCTTCAAATACACCAGGGACTTGTAGTTCTCAGCATGTGAACAGTCAGGGCCAGCTCTGCCTCCTTCTCTTCCCTCTCTCCTGCACCCAAGAAGCTGTACTATGCGTCATTTAAGAGAGGTTTCAGCTGTTTTGGCTGGAGACTGGCCCAGGAGATGTGTGCAGCTCCCAGAAAAGCCCAGGACAGGTACCAGCCCCCCTCCTGGAGCAACAGCCATCTGCAGGCCAGGGCTGTGGGTCCTGGGCTACAGCGTAGGGCTTAAAACATCCCCCCTCAGGTATTTTTTATCACTCTTTACCACAGCAGGTCTTTGTATATTTATTGATAGTTGGTAAAAGCAAAGCTTTTGTACCCAAGCACCTCTGTTCTCCTCTTCTGCTCAGCCCTTGCAGCCCAGCCAGAGTGAGGGTGAGGAGCACACCAGGCCCCGCAGCTCGCTTGTGCTCGGCTCTCTTCAGCCAGACCAAAACCTTGGATCCAGCTGCCCGAGAATGGTGGTGAGCTTTGGATCTGTGCTCCTGTAATAAGTACTTGCTTGCCCTGGCTGTTGGCTTAAAACTCTGTGGGGGAAAAAAAAATAAATGTTTCTAGGGATTGTTTCTAAACTAAGAGTGCCAGTTGAAAGGAGAACCGTGTACAGCCAACCCTTGTGTCCAGCTCATGGACTTCTCTGGGGAAATGAGTGACTAGAATGAGACAATGAATGAGATAAATAGCATTTAACTGGTATTGTAATGAACCTTGAGCAGTCTGCCTGTGTGCAGAACCTGCAATTTATCTCCACGGCCATTCTGTGAGTTTTTAAAAGAGGCTGAGAATTATTCACCAAATCCCCTGAAGGATGACTGCCCAGTGGTCTCCTTTGAAAGTCCCAGCCATGTCCCACTGGGGAGATAGAGCTCCAGGTTAAACACGCCATAGAAAGGCTTGGATTACTTTGTGAAGGGCAGTAGCATGCAGAAGGAGGATAGCAATGTTGTGTGTCAGCACCAGGCAGCCGAGCACGAAGCGATGAGGCTCTGCTACTGCTCCCTGGGCAGCAGGGGTGGCTTTTGGCCCTGCTTGGTGCTGCCCGGCTGCTGGTGGCAGGGCTGTCAGCAGTGGGCTGAGATGGGTGGAAAGAGGAACACTTCTATGGACACAAGGCATCTCTGCACGTTCACTTCTCCTTCTCTTCAGCCTCTAGGAAGCCTCTTGGAGAGTGCTGCAAAAAGCAGAACATGCTCAGTCCCTCCACTAGACCAGTGTGCACCTAACCCAAGCTGTGCCTCCAATTAACACCTCCATGGATGAGGCTGGGGAGGATCGGCGGGGCTTTGATTTAATAATTTCCTTACAGATGTTGTCTGCTGAAAGCTGGAAGGGAGGGTCTGATTGAAGGCCATGCTCTAATTAAATCCCAATTCTGCCACCAGCCCCAAGGTCCTGGGTCACACAGCCTGTGGTGTCCCCATCCCCAAGGATGGGCTGGAAGGAGGACAAATGGGACGGTGACATTACCACGAGGAAGTCAGGGCACAGTTGCCCCACTTGCAAATGTTCTTGCAGGCTTGTAGAGGACAGAAACGTGTTTGCAAATACTTGGTATTTGCCAACAAAATGAGATTGCTTAACAAGTAAGAAGGAGAAAAAAAAATGAATGCAAAAGTAATAGAAGACATAGACAAAGACTTAGGCCTACAAATGGGATTTTCTCAATTTTTAAATCTGGCTGGGGTCACTTTCCCATCCTGCATGAGGAATAACACAATTTTCACCTGCTATGTAAGATTCAGTTATGGTGTGTCTAGGGGGCTGTGAAGATTAATGGTGTTTGTGCCATACAGTAGACTTTTACCAGATAGCAGTGGATTTCCAGGAAGGGAGGCATTTCTTAAGCCACTGCGGAGAGCTCAGCACAGCCCACTAAATAAGCTGATGACTCCCTTGGCTCCGCTCCTCGGGGCATTTCTTAAAGTGCAGTCCTGGAGCACAGTGTTCTTAAATCAAAGCACAAAAATAACCAAAACAGTATCAAGTGAATTGTAAGAGCTGGCAGAATGGAGGTAATAAACAAGGTTAAAACAGTCCGATAACAATATCCTGTTACAGGAGAAGAATTACCAATATTCTGTAATGGTGAAATATCAAACTTTCTGGTGACAAGGCATCGATTTTCCCAAAAAGGAAAGCGAGAACAAGCTGCAGCAGTAATGCAGCATGTGTGAGCACAGAGAGGGGATAGCTATGACAACACTGAATAAGTATCTCATCTCCAAGAGCTCGAGCTCTGTGACCTTTAGCAGTGTTCGGGATTGTATGTCTGTTTAGGATGTCATTAAACATGACAAGCTTCCTCCAAATGAATAGTGCGTAGAAGTAATTGGAGCAGTTTGAAGGGCCAGATTCCTAACTAGCTACTTAACTAACTTGGAAAAGCTACACGTCATTAGGAAACACAACACAAAAATCTAGTTTAGCAAAATTTAGTTTTGGATAATAGCTCTTTACCCCATGTTCAAGTTAATAACCTGGTTTCCATGACGGGCCTAATAGAGGGGATGGTCCTGTGCTGGTCCCAGTGCTTGGTGTGCCATGGAACTGAGAGCAGGTTACACATGTCCAAAAGGTAAATTTAGATCATCTGGAATAGCCCTTAGGATCCAGGTAGTTTATCTCATGCTGAGTAGATGGCTATGTGATTGCTGACAGCTTTGCAGACCTCTGAAGGAGGGAGGAATTGCAGCAGCCACTGGGGCTCAACCCGAGGTTTAGTACTCTAAGGGTGGTGCTATAAGCATGTCTCTTGTGGCCGGGTAAGTTATGAGTGGCATTTGAAATCCACTTTACAGAGTAGAATAAAGAGAGTGAAGAATTGTAAGGTAGCTTGAAGACTGACATTAATTACCCAGTAATTTTCTAGCTGTGATCCATGAAGTACTTGTTGCTGATCCCCAGACAGATGGCTAGTCACATAGGATGGGCTTCTCCTCTTTATTTCCATCTGCTATATTTCATTAAGACAGCTAAAAATAAAAATATCCCTAATGTTATTTTTCCATGCAAGCTACTGCTAGAGTGATTTGATGCAACTGTGACTAGAAGAGTTTCCAAGAGACAAGATTTTCTTAATTAATTTGTGATCCTTGGCATAAAAATTGACTAAGAACCCCTACACAAGACTTATCATGAGAGCTACATTTTCTTCTAAGTGCTATATATCTAGAAGAGTTGGTTCAAAACAGCTTCTCTGATATAAGGGGAGTAAAGACTGCCGTCCCTTCTGAGCTGAAGTTCCCATTTTTGCATTCAAACCAGTTGTAGATGGTGACTACAGAATGGAGATGTAATCAGGGAGATTCTTCAGGCATGAAGTCTTTTATTCCTCTGTGTAGTAGGAATATCTCCAGAAGCAGCTGTTCCTCACAGCTCCAAGCTTCTTTTCAGCCAGCACAGTGCCCCAAAGTGTTTTGCAGGTTGTTTCCTTCTGTCTTTTATGGATTGTTTGCTCTATCTAATGTGTCTTTGCGTGGTAAAGCTGGATTCTTGCACACACAGCTCTACTAACTCCAGTGTTTATTTTCTGGACTTAGCTAACACTTGCTCTCCAGAATTGAAGGTGAAATCTGGGACTGATATCTTAGGCCTGGGCTATTTTTATTCTTCACTACACAAGTCATTGCCATAGTCCTCCTGAATGCTGATCACAGATGCTTACAAGAGATCAACTCTATTACTTCACCCTTCTTTCAAAAGCCTAAAGAAAGCAAGCTATTTTAAACAGCACAACCAAAAGCACCACCAGTACTACGTCTCAGTGACACTGCCTACAACACAGATGAGAACCTTTGTTCCTACCCCTCCTTTATTAGTTGCTTCTGCTTAGAAAAACAAGCAATTTCCTCACCCTCCTGGCAACGTTCCCATGAGGAAATTCCTCCTCCCAAGCCACAGCCACGGAGCCACTCACACAATCCCTCCTTCTGTCGGATCACGCTGTTTTCCCATTTGCCTGGGCTCTGGCCACGCACCCCAGCCCAGGAGAACCTTTGGCTCCATTCTTGTGCCTGTTCTTCCTCCTCCAAGAGCCTTTATTTGAGTTCCACCCTAAGATCACACTGACTTAGGCCCCAGTTTAGCAAGGAATTTTATCACGTGCTTACGTGTAATTGACTTAGACCTTCAATCTGTTTTTAGCTTATCAGAGCCATGGGTGGGTAACGCCACCCGTCTGCGCGCTCCTGACGCCCACGGAGGTCGCCTGTTGACACCGTTGAGCGAAGAGCACATGGGCCTAAAACTGAGCAGAAACTCAGATAAGGAGGACTGCTGAGCTGGACTCCATCCAGCATGGTGGCACATCTTTTAAGACCTAATTATCTCCACACAACACTGCGGAGGTGTCAGCACCATGGCTGTGACACACTGCAGGCTATTGGGTGCTTCGACCGCAACTCGCCACTGGTGTGTAGTAACCAAACTTGGGTAGTCTGTGCTCTGCTCAGACTTCATTTTGGATATCAGCAGCTTTTCCTGCCCTAAGTCCTGAGTAAGGACTTTAGGAGTAAGCCTTAAACTTTGGATCAGAGAACGTGTCTAATTTTGGCAAAAAGCAATGAGTGCCTCCAGCCCAGAAAAAAAAAATAATAAAAAAATCCAGTAATATTAGATCCAGTATTTTATTCTGCTTAAACCACAGTGAAGTTTGACACGGAAGCACCTCATTTTCCTGTAGGGCCCCATCACATCAGTACAAGGCCTACAGACAATTGCAAAAGAAGTGGAAAGACGCCCTGGATTTCACTTGGCCTCTTATAACTTTTACCTTCAAAGTCTGGCATATTTAATTCAGATCATATAAAAATTCCAGTGGTGAAGGGTGGGGAAAATTGAATGTTGAATGAAGACTTTTGTTTTCCGGAACAGAGCTGAAATGAAGAAGAAGCTGGGCTGTGACGATCAGATTTCTGCTATAGGTCAGAAGTTCAGTGTATCATCAGATTTCATGTCATGGGGCTGTTCTGTTCCTAATTGCAACCAGCCAGGACCCAGCCCATTGGTGAGCTTTTACTCTGTGCTCCTTCCATAAGATATATATTGTAGTCAAAGTAGTAACTGAATCATTTTAATTGTATTTTAAAAGCAAATCATTACCTTTCAACTCTACAACACAGCAGAAAATGAAAAGCCATGCTGGCTTACAGTCATGTAAAATATAAAAGCCAATACTGGATTGTTGCCGCAGCAAGTTTATTTTGCACAAATTTAATACAAGCATTAAGCTATAAAGCTCTGGTAGCTGTGATCTCTGATTTGAAGGTATCGGGAACCTCATGGTGAGAGGAGCCCAAAGCCCCACAAACCTGGTCCAAGGGCCCAGACCCCAACCCCACAGATTGGGTGGGGATGTGTGAAATACGGCTCAGCTGGGCAGCGTTGGTGCAGTAGGAGAGAAGGGACCTGTGCAAGCAGCACCAGGCAGTGCAAGTCCTGAGTGATCCCACTACATAACTAAATTAATGATTTATATGTCTCAGGGGGAGCAGCTATAGCTACATCTGAAGTTGAAATGAAAAACAGCTTAGCACTTAGCTGATGATCGACTTTTTGAATAATTTAAATTGGTCAGAGACATCCAGGGTGGACTTGTGTAACCTCCTATGGACATCCATTCGTCTGCAGAATTAAAGGAGACAGCGTGTGAGTTGTTTGGGCAGCTGCATCACAATGCTGCAACAACATTAAATTATGACAGAGAAACACGGGCTGTTATGCAAGGATGATGTGGGACCTCGACTAAGAGTCAGGCTGGGGTATCTCAAGTTAATCCAGTAGCTAACAAAAATTAATCTACCATTCCTAAAATGACTTTGCATCATGAGTGTCTTCTGCAGAGCACCTCTTACTGCACTTCTGCTCTCTCAAGCTTTTGGAAGCCCCTGTCTCATGTGGTGATAGAGTCTTAGAGAAGTTTTATTCTTCCTATGTCCAGGACAGACCATCTTGTGACCTGCACCGCATCCTCTCCTCAATAAATCATCTTCTAAACCTTTTCATACTGAAAAGAGGGCATTCACATGTTTCAGCGAATTCTGGTTTCCCTGGTTGGGAAGAACGAGGCTCTTGCTGGTGCTGCAGGACAGCTTGGAGATGTAGGCACTGCCTCAGGCTGGGGAGCAGCGCCAGCCAAGAGGAGCAGGACTGCCTAGAAGACACGTCTGTATTCCTCAGATGCTATGTGTTGCTCTTAAAGCCAAGAAACCTGAAGCTGCAGTGGCAAGTCAGACTTCCTCTCGAGATGGAGTCGAGGCAGGCTAATTTTAGCCACTATGCGCTATGCAAATCACCGCTCTGTAGCTGGGTTTATTTTTTAAAGCTCTGACTGCCAAACTGGCTGCAGGGCACAGACTTCACGTGGGTCTTGGAGGTTTGAAACCGGCTCTTTGATTTCTGATGCTGCCTTTCAGATGGGGGCAATGTGTGCTCAGAGAGGCTGGCTAGAAAGCACGCTTTCAGTAGGGAAGGTCTAGATGACTGGGTTAGATCATGCGTTGCCTTTCTAGCTGGCTGGAATTAGCTCTTGGTGCTTTTGTGGTCCTACATGTAATTTTTCTTTTTCCTTGAAAACTCCCCTGATAAGCCACACACCGTGGGCCTGCCGGAGATGGTGGGAGTGCTGGTGTGGACCTTCCTGGTAACTGGACCATGCCCAATACCAGTAGATAAAGGAAGCATATCTCTATTGGCTTCTAGGTGTATCCTCTAAATGTTTGGAAGATGCACAGAGTTTACTTTAAACTGTGGCTGAATATGATTTCCTAGGAAAGAAGCATTTCTTAAAAAAATTATTATTAGACTGTGATTCATGGCACTCATTTAAAAGACAGAGGCAGATATGGGGAAGCGAGGCGGGATACGCTTCCAGTAAGCCCAAGCTTTAGCACAGGCAGTAAATTGTTACATTTCTCTTCAATATTAAGAAGATTTAGCACACAGAGTTTCATCTGATAGCTTTCACAATGTCTTTATCATGAGCCATACTGTGATTGAGTTGTAGTTTGTATCTAAAAGAAACAATTCTCTATTATTTCATATCTACATGTCATAGATAGCTTCAGAAAGTTTCCTCTCTCAGCTTTAAGAACAACCACTTCCCTGCTTGATGCCTTACCCATAACTCAAGCAGGTCTGCATGGAGCATGGTTTTGAAAGGCACTTTGAATCCTGGACTCCAAATGAGGCAGGCAAGCAAAAGCAGGAGCTCGATGTCAGCTGTGCTCCTATGGCCCGTGGCTGATCTGGAGTCTTTGATGTAAGTGCTTAGGATCTGGGGCTTGAACCACAGCGAGTGGTTGGAACTGCTCCTTGAAATCTGCTGTGGACTTCAGGGGTGACTTTGAGAAAAAAATGTGCATAGCATAATGCAATTTCGATAGGGAAGCTCTGAAATATCCCACTGCATGCAGGGCACGAGAAGGGACTGCCACTGTATTCCTTCGAACGCAGGGAGCTAACGCGTTGTGCATTCATTTCCATTTACGTGCACAATCTGCCCATCTTGTGAGAGTCCAGCAGTGCTTAGAGAAAAACACCACCAAAATTAAAACAAATAGCTGTAGGGCTGTACATAAGCCGTGCGGCAGCTCCCCAGCCATTAGAAGGGGGGGACTGGGGAAAACATCTTTTGCTGGGACAGCGCAGGCGCCCCGCAGCTCCCCGAGGTGCTGGGTGGCACTGGGGGCTGCCGGGGGTCTGAAGGGACCTGCTTCAACCCCAGCGCTCCTGGAAAGCTCATCTCCAGGGGAAGCGATGCCAGTGTCCCGAACCTAAGAGTGGGGAGCAATAAAGAGCCTCTGTGGAGATGAATGGTGCGTTTGTGCTGCTGGGCGTTTCAGCTGGACGAGCAGACACGCTTGCCTTTCAGCATGGCTACACTCTATTTTTGTACATTTTCTGTGTCATTTCATCGCCGCTCAGCTTCGTATTAAATCTGACCTTTCTGCACTTGACTAGGGAAAGGCAATCACTTACTCTGCCTTCTTCAGAGTTATATATCGCCACATACAGCAGATAGATAAGTGTATCTGGAAAAATATGGCTGCATGTGAGAGCCGGCAGGAAGAAGTATCTGTGAGCAGGTCAGGATCCACTTACAGACCTCCCAGACCTGCTTGGGCACAAATATATTTTTCAAGTCGGGTATTTAACTCCCACTGGCTCCCATGAAAACTCAGTGTATTGGTAAGCTGCATAAAATCTTTTGCTTAGAACCAGTGGAAAGAGACTTCAGTTCCCCATTCCGCATCACTGCAGCCAGGCCCTGAGCGAGCACAGTGAGGTTTCTGTGATTTATGATGCTACAAAGAGTCGGGAAGTTTAGGAGGAGGAAAAGGAATATTTCAGGTTTCATTCAGTGGATAGAGACGGATCTAAATACGCTGTTGTGCAGCCCTTGGACTGGAACTGAGACTGTGCACTGCACAGAATAAACATCAGCCAAAAGGAGTTTAGTACCTAAGTGCCTCCAAGTACCCTGGATTTCCAGGGGATAACAACAACCGCACACAAGCAGCTCTGTTCGAGCACCGTCACAGAAACTTCAGGGGCCTCTTCTAGTGAATGCATCTACAAATGACATGCTCCAAGTCCAGATTTGATCTCTTGGCTTCTGAAGCTACCAATTGCTGTAATGCAGTGATAATTCTGAGCTGATCACAAGGCTAACGCAGTGGGAGAAGTACGGGAACAGGGCAGGGCTGCAGTTTGGGTCGAGCCCTAAATATCTTTAAGCCTTGCAGCTGTGTCTGTTCTGTAAGTCCAGGAGCAGAGTAAAGGAGCCTGCACTGTGCTAAGTGTTGCTCCAAGTGCTTAGGCTTCTTGCTCCTCCTAGCACTGTGGTGTGATGCTGCCCTGGGCAGCAGAGGCACCTGGCTGCTCCTGCCGACAGCAGCTAACGAGCAACAAGGTGACGAGGGTCAGCGGCAGCAAATGCAAGGGCAGGGCTCCCAGCAGTCCGGGGCGTGAACCCGAATCAAGGTCAAGAGACTGCCTTGGTGTCACAGCTTATTCTGCTCATCTTATTCATGGAGAAGCTGTGCTTAATGTTGAAGTGATTAAAGAATAATTTAGCTTGATGCGGAAGCATCATTCAAGAAAAACAAAGGCAGTTTAGCTAAAATTGGTTTGAAAATGCTCATTAATTAAGCTCATGTAAATCTGCGTAGATGTGGGCTTGCTAACACTCTTTTCCCCCCTCTTCTTATCTAAATGTGACTAATTATTTGTCTAATTATGATGTAATTGTGTGGCCTTGGGATCACTGATTACAGATGCGCTTCCTTTTCTCCCTGCTTTGTCTGAATCCAAGCGGAAGATGGGATGCTCTGCTGGGATGTGCTGCTGCTCCTTTTGGCTGCAGTCTTGACCTTAAAAAAAAGAGAAGAAAAAAGTGAGTAAGCTGAGCTATTTATAGTTGAGCTAATTATTTTGATGTGATATGACAGCAGTGGAGTCTGTTTTCCCTTCACTCAATTAATGGCAATGGAAAAAGCATTCAATACCCTTTTAACAGCGTTCATTGGCTGCAATACAAACCTTTGCTTAATGCTTTAAGACACGGGATTTTGCAGTATGGTGATGGGGGGGCAAAACTCTGTGTTGTCTCTGCTCGATGGAGGAGAAGCTGCAGCATGAGTGGCAGCAAGGAGCTGAAAGGGAATTACTGTTATTAAAGGAAAAATCCATTATTTGGTAGGAAGGTAGCATGCAGTAAGCACATGCAGACTGCCACAGAAAAGTGTACAGGACAAAACTCAGACCTCTTCTAGGATTCTTGGTGGGCTGTAGGGAGGTTGAGGTAGCTCGAGCATTGCTGTTCACTACAGGGAGAAACTGAGGCAGGAGCATACTGCCTTGGTAAAGGTTGCAAAGCAATTAAATGGCCAGACAGTAATAAACTTGGTCTGTGGTCTCTGATAAATTCATCAAGAAAGTGAATTTATACTGAGCTTGTGATCCTCTTTTATGCATTTGTGCCATTCCCACACATGAATTCAAGGAGGGAGACATTCTGGGCAGCGAACAAAAGGGGGAATGTGGAAGGGGCAGAGCGGGATGTCTTGTCAGCAGTTTTTGTTGTCCGTGACTGAAGTTTCAACAACAGAACCCCCCCAAGCACCACGATGTGTTTTGTTGGTCTCTGGGGAAGTTGTTAATAGCAGCTAACCCTGCTCTCTTCGGGAGCTGGATGAAAACTAGGTTTTTATCTTCTAAGATTTGGGAATTAAAAAAAAAAAAAAAAAGGCATGAAACAGATCCCTATCTTTAATCAAGACACAATTTGAAATCGTAGATGCCTGTGAGTTAGTTCTGGTGGGAAAAGCCTTTCACCCATTGAGTTAAAGGCCTGGGGTCTTGCTCCCCCTCCAAGACTCATAAAACAGCTTTTCTTCCCTGCTCCGTGCTGCCCTCGGGGTGCTGTGGCTCGTCCCTCTGCATGACCACAGAGCTCCTGCCAGAGGGCTCGCCGTGCATCGCCGTGCTTCCTTCTCTGCTGCATGAGAGGAAGAGCAAACACGCTCTCCCCTCCTTTTAAGGCTCTGAAAGCTGTGTGCTTCTCAGGTTGCGTTTTGTGACCTTTCAGGCTCTCAGAAAGCAGGTGCTGTTTGTGAAGCCTTTACGTGACTGCCGCTTTGTTTTCATTTTATTTATCTTTTTTAACCATGTGGGTCAGGCAGCTGCAGGTACAGTGCAATATTCATGAGAGGCTCTGATTTATGCAGGCACAAGGCTGTGCAGAGGGATTACAGGGTACTGAATGTTATATGCAGCTTTAATTTCTTTTCATGACCAAAGGATACAGCCAGAGTTTCTCCAATATGGAATTTATGAGAGGCTCATTCATGCAGGCTTTAAAGGGGCCCTGTATCTGTGCCTTGCAAAGGAAGAAGAGCAACGACCGGCAGGGCGCGGATGCGGCTGGGACCAGGCGCTGCACTGAACCCGTGGGGCAGCTGAGCTGCAGTTAAAGGAAATTATATATAAAAGCATGGGCAGGGCAATTAGCATGACACCTAAATGGCCTCTGTGTCTGGCAACCAGGCATTTATGCATCAACCCCAGCCTCCCTCCGAGATAGGCACCCATTACGGGGGCACCAAGAAACTCAGGGAGATGCTCAGGCTGAGATCTTCTGAGTGGGGACTCTGTGTGGTATAGTGTGAGATTTTAGGGCTTCTAAGAGCTGCTCTGGCACAAAATGAATGGCAGAGGAGTTTGCAGCAAGCCTGGTTGTTGTTTGTCCCTCCTAACTTCCAGTCCTGCACTCTGCGCCAGTGGCTGCAGCTCGGTCCTGTTCTGGGCCAATTTTGGTGTTTTCTCCGAACTGCCAGCCCCTTCTCCTGGGACAGGGTGTGCCTGCAGCTCGCCAGACGCTGCCCTCCACCAGACATTTGTGTTGTGGGTTATGAAATGGGGCTGGCACATGATGCCGGGTGTTCAGCCTGGGGATACAGCCTGGCAGCACAGTGTGAGCATCGAACGTGTGCTGTACAGCCCTTCCCTGCCTCGGGCACCACACGGTGATTTGTGGGTACTTCCATTGCACGTGGCTGTTTTGTAGGGAGGGATGAGTCTTTGGAAAGTCACTGGTGTGTTTCTGCAGTGGAACTGAAGCCATCAGGGTACTCTGAAAACTGGTAGTGGGTTTCTGATCGACGACCCCACCAGGCGTTGGTTATAAATGATCTGGCCATTTCTGACCACCTCCAGCTGCCTGGGTCAGGGTGAGGGGAAGCCCTTCCATAAGCCCAAGAGGAAGTCACGTCCAAGTCTGACACCTCAGAGCATGGCATATGCTGTGCTTGGCTCTCTGCGAAGGGCCGTGCGTGGTCTCCAGTCCTCTGGTGGCTGCTGCTGGTGCCAGAGCCCCTGAGCCTGACCTGGCCACATGGCCAAAGCCTTGCCACATCCCACAGCCATCTCCTCGAGCTCCTATTTCTGCACAAGGGGAGCTTTCCTTCGATCTCCCTCTGCCATGCCATCCAGGAAAACAAAAAGGCGCTGCTAACATCTGCTCTCTTCTCCTCCTACATGCAGGCTCTTTCTCGGCTCCCCATTAAACCCCTTCCCACACAGAGGCGTAGGCAGCCTTATGCGCGTACATCTCGGCGTACAATTTCTCCCGTCCCTTGGGAGCAACATTTGCAGTGGTGACTGGTGCAGGTTTATTTCTGTTCTTTGCTACGGCTTTGGTTAACGGGCTGCTCAGGCTTGAGCTGCTCCTACTCCTCTGGTGATCAGACCCTGTACCGAGCAGTGGCAGGGCTGACATGGAAGCTTATGGAGATGCTGAGAGTGGGTGGAAATGGATGAGGCAACGTATGTAGACGCTGCGCATTGCTAAGCTACACTCAGGTGCATTTACTTCTTCCAAGAGGAGTTACTAAGGAAACAAGGAGCTGTTTTCTGAAAAAAACAGACGGTTCTAATGAGCAACAAAAGCTATGCTTGTCCTTCAACTTCTGCGCATTTGGGCCTGTTCTTTGGTCTCCAGTCATTGAGACGTGGCTGGCTGGGGGCTCTGCCATCTCCCTCTGGCCCTGGTCCTGTCCCTGGGGCCCCCAGCTGCGGCAGCGTGCCAAGCGCTTCCCATAAAACGCACGAGCTCTGAGTCACTCCTCCTCCTGGCAAATGAAACAGGAGAATCCATCTGGGCTCGTTCCATCCTTAAAAACTTGCCATGTTTTGCAATCTGCACATTTTCTCCCCTGATTGGAATGGCTTTGCTTTTCCTGAAGCTGGCATGGCTTTTTTTGTTGCAACAAGAAAAATCCCCATCAAAATAAATTTTGCGGAAAAGTTGAATCCGAGAGGTTCAAAGCCAAGCTGTGCCAGCTGGTGCACCACGAAGCTTTGCAGAAAGGGGCTCTGCTCCCTCCTGCAGCCCTGACCCAGCCTTGCTGCCCACTGGGGCTTCGGCATCCCTGGGGACCTGGACTAGGGTGCAGGTGGCATGAGTCTTCTGCGATGTTCGGGTCGCCTTTGTGGTGCAGAGGCTCGTGTCATGCATGTAAAACTCGAGAGAAGCCAACCTGCATCCAACCAAGCACTTGGCCATTAATTGAAATGAGTGATTTACTCTTTGAGGAACAGTGATTATCCTTGAAAACACAGCGAGGTGGTTAACTGCGCCACCAGACATTAAGAGTTGTGTTGAGAGAACCTCTTCCCAACAGAAAGGGTTTTAAGATAGAGTGTTACTCCGGAGAGAAAAATCCGTTTTCCCAAAATAGAGAT
The DNA here is from genome assembly GCF_964035555.1 of Netta rufina. NCBI lineage: Eukaryota > Metazoa > Chordata > Aves > Anseriformes > Anatidae > Netta > Netta rufina. The sequence goes on along the minus strand of NC_140143.1, from coordinate 4,220,947 downwards.
CCAAATACCTAGAACAATTCAGAAAATGCTGTAAAAGAAACATGAATAGCAGCAATATTGTTAAGAAAGAATACTTTGAAAGGAATTATAATCCCCAGCTGAAGTTCTCCGGTATAGAAGCAAAGAAAAAGATTTTTTGGGGGGGAAAAAAAATCCATATTTCTTGAATAGTGTGTTTAGTTTGGTGGGATGTGACATAATTGTGTATTTTCCCACCATTCAGAAAGTATAATTCCCCAAGTTATCACAAGGAACACTTGCTCATTAAAACAAAAAATCGGAGCTCACTAACTCGGTGCATTTTGCAGTGTGATTAACGTGCTGGCTTCCAGAGTATTTAATTCAAACAAAGGAAAAGTTCAAAGAGAATGGTTCAGTTTATCTAAGTGTATAATTTTTTTTCCTGTGAACACAGAAAAACACAAATAATGGTTTCTGTTGTTTTTGATAGACCCACAGTGCTACCAGATTACAGCCAAATGATCCTAAAGACGTAAACTTTTTTCAGGCTTCAGACTTTGCTATCAAGCAATTAAAAACAAACAAACAAAGAAACAAAAACAACAACAAAAGGTGTTGAAAATTAACTCCAGAAGAAAGGAAAACTTTGTTACATATGGATTTTTTTTCCATTTTGTCTATTCTTGATAAGTCCTGTTACAGCAGGAAGGGGCAGGCAGGTTTTTGGGCTGCCCTTGCCTGCGTGCCTGCGCTGTAACTGGTGACTGGAGGGGTCAGCGCCTTTCCTATGGAAATATCAGATTTTCCCTGGGTGCTGACCATTGGGTTTGGCTCTAGAGGTCTGATCCAGTCTGTGAAAAGTCCCCGGAGCAGCTGCAGCTCTGCTGGTGCCCGCAGGGGAGTGAAGCTTGTAGCTCCCTGTGGGGCTGCACTGCTGCAGCTCTGTGCTGGGTGAGGCAGGTGGGCTTAGGAGGATGGGGGGTGCAGGGGGAAAAATAAAGAGAGGCTTTTTGATGGGAAGGTTCACAGCTTTCTTTGATGTCCTACATAGTGCTTTATTTTTTTTTTTCTGAAATGTTTTCAAATTACCTGCAATATTCTCATGCAGTGTTTCCAGCAGTCACAGTCTGACCTGGAATATCATTATATTGGAGGAAAACAGGAGAATGAAATGGAAAACAAAATAAGAATTAAAAATACCCAGAGTAAGGTTTCTATTAAATAGTGATTTGGGTTGTCTTCTTGTTTGTTTGATGTCATTATGGTTTTAAAACAGTAATATGGATTAGCCAACAAGCATGATCACATCCAGCTTAGATCCTGCGTTATTTCTGGGGGTGGAAGCCGCCGTCCCTTCCCGGGGAGCCCCAGGCAATCACCACTCTCTGGGCAGGCAGCAACAACTGCGGGAGCGCTCTGCTGGCAGCCGCCTTGGCAAAGCCCTGCTGGATCAGCCTGGGGTCACGGGGTGGTCAGGGCGAGCGAGGGAGGAAAATACTTTAGGGGTGAGCTGGGATTCCCTCCGAGGTCCCAAATAGCACCAGCGGTCTCGCTATTTAGGATGGCTTTAAAGTCGCAAGAGCAAACACTGCGGGTTTGTACCTCGACGGCCGCTTGATGTCCAGCAGCAGCTCAACGTTACTATGGCTGGAGGCTGTGCAGGTGCTCAGAGCCCCTTGAGGAAGGGTTTGTGCCCGAGGCACGAGGAAGGGTTTGTGCCCGAAGCACGAGCAGAGCGTGCACAGGGGCAGTAAATGTAGGCACGGCTGCAGCACCACCCAGCTTCGGGCTGAGCCCGGCGGTGACTCAGGGCAGCCAAACAGCCCGGTTCTGAAACCTGCGTGTCCAAATCAATGCCCGGCAACCCCGGTTTCGCCCGGCGCTTTTGTTCCTGAAATAGGCAGATTGCTAAAGCCCTGACTAGAAGAAACATCAACTGAAACCTACAGTGTGCTCACAGCCTTCAATTAAAATATATCTATATTATTCCCTCAATGAGGAATTACCGCTTGAATGAGGAGTTCAAATAAGGGAAGAGAATTTCTGCCTCTTTTCCTTAAACTATTAAAAGGCCTATCTGTCTTTCCAATTTAACATCCCTGGGCATTGGCAGTGTCGCAAGAAGTGTTTCAGAACCGAGGCGAAGCTGTAATCCCTCAAGAGCTGGCAGGGAGCTTTTTTCTTTTTTTGGATATTTCGCTTTTCCATTTACCCAGGAGTTTATTGCCTAGCATTTGCTCATTGGATTTGGATGCTGCAGGGAAGACAGCCAGCGGATTACCGGGGACCTGTTTAAGCCCGCACCCTGTACAGAAAGAGTTACTGAGCTGCTGGTGTGGTATCCCAAAATAAGCAGGGCTGTCTCGAGCCAGCACGTTTCTCACAAGCTTTCCCATGAGATACCCCTGTGTCTTCAAAATGGGATTTTCCTGCAGTGGCAAACATGAAAATGTACTCGAGTGTTTTGCTCAGCTATTAGCGGAGCTGACGAGTGCCGCGAGGAAGTAAATAACACCAGATACCGCGGGTATGCGAGTCCCTGGCAGTGCGGGGCTCTGCTCGCTCGCCTTCTCCAAACCCTTGCTCTGCCAGGAATGTTTGTGGGAGCTGGGGGCTTTACAGCCAGCGCTGGGGAACACTGGCACCGAGCAAATCTTAAAGTTCACGTTTCCCCACTCATCTGTGTGAAAAAACATCCGTGGGTTTATGTTGCTCCGGCACAGGGACAGAAATGCACCGTGCAGTTCAGAGATACCAAACATAGCTTTTTTTTTTTTTTTTTTTTTTTTTTTTTTTTTCAGCCTTTAAATATTTACAACAAATTGCTTGGGAAGCAATCACACACTGTTCATTTTCATTGTTAATCTAATAAAATTTTGAAATCAAATTTTGCAAAAAAACCTGCCAGTAAACACTTTATGGCGAGCTTAAAAAAAAAAAAAAAAACACCCAAAAAACAACAGAAGACCAGCTGTGCTAGCACTTGAGATTTATTTGGGCAATTACAGCTAATAGGAAACGCAAGTCTCCTAAAGAAATTATATTTTCCTCTTCAGCTGTTGAGGAACGCTGCACGGGGCGCTGATGACAGTACGGCAGTGGGTGTGCTGGGGCAGGTGTCGGGCTGGCAGCTCGTTTTCCTGGATGCCCTTTCCCTCCACGTGTCCTTGCCGTGTGTCCCTTCCTCGGCCCCTCACTTGGATCTGGGGCTAGGCAGGAGCCGCTCCGGGCCCTCCTGGGTGCCTGGGGCTCAGGCGAGCGCTGGAGCAGCCACGTCTCCCTTTGTTTCAGGTCACTGAGTTTTTGCGTCCAAGCTGCGAATCAGCCCCAGCGTATCTGAAATGCTGCCAGCCTGGCTGGAGATTTGAAAGTCTGAGGAACCAGGAAATCTCCTGATGGAAGTCTGGGGAGGGAGAGAGGACGCTATATGTGCTGTGCGTGCTGTGTGCGCTTTATCTGGGGGTTAGCTCTGAAAAAAAAAAGCTTTTTTTTTTTTTAAATGAATTTGCAAAACGCAGCTCCATTTTATGCAGACTCCATCTAAATCTGACTGCTTTGTGCTAAGGTGCCGGGAAGGCACTAACCCCATTTACCAAATCTTTTCCATGCTGGCTAACCCCCTAGGCGCCCATCTCACAGCAAAGCACCCCAAAGACCCCCGCCTTGCTGCCCCATGGTGGCTTGTGGGGCGCTGGTTCACCATGGGAGCATCGCCATCACCCCACATTGGGGTGGGAGCCCTAAAACACAGGGCTGCTCCCCTGGGGAGGAGGTGCGGGCAGGACAAGCTTTGCTTTGCCGGTGCTGAGAAGCGAAGGTCACAGAGTAACCGGATCTGGCGTTATTTATAAGCAGGGCGCTCGCCGCTGAGAGCAGCAACATTTGATCGGGGCCTCTCCCGCGCCGTGCGGGCTGGCCTCGAGCATGTCAGCCTCCGGCGTGCTGCCTCCCCTTCTCAGGGGGCTGAAGGGTGAAGGACACGGGTGTGAAGCCGAACTCATCCCACCTCCCCGCAGGGTTTGTGGCACAGGGTGCGGAGTAGCCATCGTGGATCAGATCCCTGGGGCTGGAGCATCTTTCATCTACATGCAAACGCTGAGCTAGCGTAAGCCGGAGTTCCTTTTTAAGGCTTGCTGCCGGTTTGTTCAGTTTAATGATTTCCCCAGGTTGCTTATTTATTTATTTCAGTTCTCCAAAGGCTCCCGGCTCTTTAACTTTTTATTTTTGATGGTATTTTCTGAGTATGTGGTTGAATTAAATGTCCGTGAAAAATGCCTTGCTTAAGAGGATGGGGGGCTGAGCAGCGCTGGAGCCCCAGTTCAGCAAGAAATGTAAGCACTTGGTTACCTTCCCTTTAATTCCACCAGCTCGTTAGGTGCCCACCTGGAGTGAGGTGTGTCCTCGAGTCCACCTCTGCCCAGCAAAGCATTTCAACTTGCTTAGCTTTAACCACGGAGACAAGGGATTTTTAGCATATGCTTCGCTGCTCCCCAGAACTGGAACCGGACCAGCTCTGGTGGATGATTACCCTCTCGCCTTCCTAGCGCTGCTGGAGCTGTCCTGCTGCTAAAAACATTACCAGCAACAGGATATTTTAGGGAATCTTTGTAAAGTGAAAGCAGCCCATCCCCTGGTAGCACAGGCTGTCCCACAGCATCCTCCCTGTTTTGGGGCTGCAGGGACGATTTCCAGGGCAGTGAAGGGAGTGATGATTTTCAAGTGAGTGATGCTTTGTGGTTGCACCGAGTGTCGCTTGTGCTATATTTAGCTGTTGTTGCACACACAGAGTGCAGGTCCCCAAAGCCTGTGGGTGTTGCTGAAACACAGATAATAAATGGCTCGTGTGATTCGAGTGGAGCCACTTTGCTGAGTACGTCTGAGCCACACAAGCCGCTGTTCCTTTTGCTGCATGGGTCTTGTGGTGGCAATTTCTGAAATTCGGTGGCAATTTTTAAAATACCCTTTCTGTTTTAAGGTTTCAAGCGTGCCTGTCAGCTGTGTGTTTAAGACCAGGCATCATTGGAGGGAAAATTCAGTCTGAATGCTTCTTGGGAAAAGGTTGGCAGCTGATCAAAATAGGCAGCAGAAATGGTCTGAAGTGAATCCCAACACGAAGTGGGCAGCTTGGGGTCTGCGTTGCTTCTTCTGCCATTGCCTAATTGGTTCCTGGGCATCTCAAGTGCTGAGTTTCTCTGAAACGTGTAAGACTGACAGCACTCAGACTCTCAGATCAAATTATCCTGGAAAGCAGAAAGGCTCCAAGCCCTCGCTGAGCCAGAAATCGGTATTTTCTGGGATTCAGCAAGAGCCTTAAATAACAGCTTCCTCAACCCAAATTTGGACAAACTGCCTTTTGGATTTCTGGTCCCGGGCTGCGCCTTGGTGCAGTTTTTTAGCAGCTGCTGTGAGCACAGGGACAGGGGCCAGAAGGGGTGCCACCATCCCAGGCAGTGGGGTGGGGGTGTTGCCATGATGCTTTGGGCTCATTCGCTGCTGCTTTGAGTGAAAACCGTGTTTTCCAGTGTAAACTCTCTCCTTGTTACCCCAAATAAAACCTGCTGGTGGTCGCATAGTCCTAGCACCAGGTGAAGGGCTGAGGATGGGAAGGAAGAAGGAGTAAATCAATAAAAGCAGTCAGTGCCAGTTTTCAGATGGGGGTGATCCAAGCACTGTCCAAACCACAAGAAAGATCAGACCTGTTCCCAGCAGTGCAGCTGAAGCCTGTCCTCACGATGGGACAAAAAGCAAGAGTCTCGATCCAAAGAGCTCTCAAGTTGTGTGGATTCAGGGATCTGCCCTGCTTGGTCACGGCACAGCCCCGCGTCTGTTCATCCCCTGTTGTTTGCCTTGGCTGAGCAGCTCTATCGGTGTAGACTGCCTGCTTTTCTGCCAAGGCGCAGGGGACATTTAACAAATCGCATTTTTTCAGCACATATTCCTTCTCTGCAAAGCTGTTGGCTATTCCTATCTTTTTAAAAAGTCTTAAAAAAAAAAAAAAGAGTTGTTTGTGGTGCTAATGGTATGGAATGAGCTAAAGCTTTATGCCATTTTTAGTGCTCTTGGAACTGAGAGAATTGGAGGAACTGAAAATATATGCTTAATCGCCCCCAAGAAAGACTGCCATAATATTTTGGGTTGCATAAGCAAACTAAATTGGAAATCTGGAATCTATTCAAGACCTTTTGATCAGGGAGCTTTGCAAGTGCAGAAAAGTAAAAACACAGACAGATGGGGATTAGAGTTGAGCATCAGGAGAATAATTTCCTCTTTTAATTTCAGTTCCGCCAACATATAAAAAGCATTAACAATCCCGTTACGTAACCTGCGTCAGAGCCAGCTCTACGGAGCGCCAGTGCTCGCCGCAATTAAGCCGTTGGTTGTGCTGCCTCCGTGCAGCACAGGAGTCGCTTTGCACAAGCAAACGAACCCCCCCCTCCAAAAATCTGGGCAAATGGCCGGGCCAAAATAAGACCTGGTGATGGAGGCTAACGGGAGCTGCAGGGGGGCTGGGACCATGGGAGCCCGCTCAGAGATACCGCTGCGGTTGCAAAATCCAATTGCATCGCTTGCAAACCCCAATCCGCCCTGTTTTGTCACTAAATCGGCTTCGGTGGGAGGAGGAAGATTAGGCCGAGGAGCAAGCGGAGATATTTTTTGCTGATTGTTTGATAGCGGGAACAATGGGCTGTGATAGGCTTTGTGCTGCTCTTGTGGCAGGGTCGTTGAGAGGAGGCACTGCGCTGGGAGGCTGGCAGCAGCCCCAAGAGCTGGCAGAGCCGACAGGTTTCTGTTCTTGCCTGTTCTCCGTGTCTCAGGGTGTTTTTGCGTATGGTGCTGATGCAGAGCGGTGCAAAAAAGTACTAAAAAGGTGGCTTTTTAGTGCAAGGACTGCTTGCTAACTGGACGCAGCTTTTGAGCTGGTTTTGAGGAGTCTGGCACAATATCCGTAAATGCTGAGATGGTCCCATTTCTTCCAGGTAGTCAACTTTATTTATTTTTTTAAGCAGGTTTATCTTGCAGTTACTCTTGCTTGCATTTCAATCTCATTACACAAACCTAGGTGGGAGTAGGACTGAAATTCCACAGAGCAGCTCTGCTTTTCTTCATTTCAATTAATATCAGATCTGGGAAGCCAGCCGTATTTTTGGCATCCCTTTTTGTTGCTCTGCATTGGCACGAGCTCGGAGGAGCCTTCAGATCCCCTGCAGCGCTTCCCAAAGCTGGCGGAGCCACCCCAGGTGGGTTTCTCCAGTCTGCAGAAATCCCAAATTGGCCAGGATGAGCCAGGGGGAGCTCTGGCTGGTGGTGGGAGGGATATGGCAAGGAAATCCCTGCCTCTTGGCAAGCCCTGGCTGCTGAACCAGGGTCTGAACTAGCGCCGAGCCCGGCCGTTCATCAGAGCCAGGCACGCTGGCTATTTCTGGGCCACGGCAAGAAGAGTCGCTCACGTGTGAGCAGCACTCTGCAGGCTAATTGGCCATGGTGAATAAATAACAATAATGTGGAAGCCTTAAAAAACTAGTTTTACACAACTGGCACATCTTCCCCATTCAAATGGGTTATCCCGTAGGTGCGCATGAGATCACAGCCTGCTATTTAAAGAGGAAACCTCGACTTACATAAATGTCTGATTATGCAACTGTCATGGAAACCAGAGATGACAAAGATGCTTTAGATTGGCTTGTCCATTCCCTCAGAGAGCTGGACTGTTCCTTGCAGTTTATTTTTTGCTCGAGATTTTAAGAAATGATCAGTGACTGCCAGGTGCCGAGCTGGAGAAGAAATGATTTATAGAGAGAGCTGAGTTGTCACTTTTCTAAAGGTGATTTGCTTTGGAAACTCAAGAATAGAAGAGCTTTAAGTCGCATCCAACGGTCCTCACACTAGCTTAGTTCAGCCCTGTGCTTATATGTTCAGCATACCATGGCTTTCATTACTTAAAGAATGTGCCAGAGTCTTAAAGGACACTTTTCTAGTGTTCTGCTTGACCTTTCTTTAATTTTCACCCCCTAACACTGTTGTCTTTCCAAATAATAATCCATCTTTCGCTGTTTCTGCACCCTGCCAGCGCGTTCCTCATGTGCTGCTGTTGCTTAGCCAAGCTATACAAATTTAGCTCTTTTTAATCTTCTCTCATAGGTCAGTCTTTCTAGCCACGCTCATTTTTGCTGCTACACAGGGAAATCAGCGGAGATTAATATTTTAATCTTCTTTCCCTGTTTAAAGAAACCCCAGGAACTATGCACAATGAATGGTTTTCCTGTGACTTTAAATTAGTGTTTAAAAATAAATATATTTTTATATGCATTTCTCCACCTTTGCTTCTAGTTCCTCTGTGTTATTGACTTACCTGTTCTTTGGCCTTCTAAGGAAACAGCATTTTAATTATTTTGAACAGATTTAATTTCAGTTTGGTTTCCTGCGATGACTGGAGTAAAGTTGTTACATCACAAATGATGTGGCTTAGTCTGACCTGGGCTAGCCAACCTGGCTAATTCTGCACAATTAACCCGGACTGGTTTTAACCCAAACCCTCTGGACTGTCCGGTCCCTCCAGAGACTTGGGATTTGGGAGGATGTGTACATGTACGGAGACAAAAGATTAACTAGTATTTACTGTCATTTGTGTAAACTGCTTCCTCTTTTATGGTGTTTTCTGCTGGCCAGCAGTGTATTTCGGTGCTTTTGTTTTCCTTGCAGTTGGCCTCGTCCTCTCTGACTTGATCCCAGTGGTCACCGAGTGCAGCTTTCCAATTCAGTCATTGATTTTTTAAATTATTATTATTTTTAATTTAATTTATTTTTTTTTTTCCTGAGGCAGCTGATACAGGGAGCAATTATGGTGGTGATTTCTCTGTAATATGGATCTCAGTTGACCACATGGTGAAGGGACGTGTGCTTATTTTGCACAGAACCCCACTACGGGGCAACACTTTCCAGCTGCTGCCCAACTGAGACAGATTTGACCCTAGAGATGAAAATTCAGATTGCAACATCTCACCCCGAATATCGTTCCATTAGTGAGACGGCAATGAAATGTAGTGCTTGTGGCGTGATTTGTAAGACAGAAGCGCTCCAACTATTCATCTTAAATCACAGCACTTGCACTACATATAGGCAAACGGACTTTTATTTTTCTGAGCAGGTCAGATAACTTCCAACCTCTTCTTCAAGTATTTAACGCAAGTTCTTAAAAGCAAGAACCTGTTTCATTGCACTTAAAAGAACAAGCTACCCCCAAGGGAATTTGCTCATCCTCTCCCCATTGCTCTGCAGCCGCTGCCAGCATCGCTGCTCTCCTCTCCTCCGACAACAGAGGCGTTTCCGCAGGAATGATCCCTGAATTTCAGATGGAAGAGCCTCCAAGATCCTTCTAAATAATTTCAGCATGAGATATCGTAAGGAAGCTAAAAATCAAAGGCATGAGGGCTTGCATATTTAAAAAGATGGAAAAGGCTCTCAGCAAAATGAGAACCACATTGGCGGGGCTGGGAGTTTTCCCCGGTACAGATTCCGAACGGGGTCATGGGTTCGTCGTACACTGGCAAGCGCAGATGCCGTGTGTTCAGCATAGGCAGTAATTACCTCTCCTCTTTCTAAATTATGTTATCAGGAAACATCTATATTGTTTGCATGGGTCTAGATTACGCTCTGAGAATAGAATGTTCTTTGCACAAAGAGCGCGGTTGGGGTAAATCAATGAGAATGCACTCAGAAACATCAATTAAAGGTAATACAAGTCTTTAGCGCAGGATCAGGGAGCTAGCATAGTTTGAGATTCCTATTTTCCCAACCCTGCCTTCCTCCCCAGGAAAGCAACAAAGCAGAACTACTCAGAAATTCATAAGGTTTAAAAATAAAACACTTGTCTCTTCTCATCCTCTTCTCTGCTCAGGTTTTCACTCAGTGCTGTTTCCCAGCTCAGTGTGTGAACATCCTGCTGTTCTGCAGGAGATCTCAGTCCTCTGCTGGGCTGGGGCTATGGTTCTGCACTTTGGTACTGGCGTGCTCACCCCAAAACCCCTGCAGCCCGGTTTGCTGAGATGCCCAGAGCTTCTCCCAGGTTTTGTCCCAGCTCTGCTGCACCCAGGCACCTTCACACCACCACCCAGGAACTGCAGATATCACAAGCTAACGGATATTTCTCAATACAACATAACAGGGCGAACCGAAGATAGAAGCGGGAAATAAATCCCAGACCTTTTGCCTTCCTAGCATTTCATACCTGGTGCTCATTTCCAGAAGGGTGAGCAATCTGGCCACCTTTGGACGTAACCAGCAAGGGAGATCTACGTAAAAGTCGTCAGCGTGTTCTCTGCTGGTTCCAGTGATTTTCTGTTATTTTGGAAAATGGGAAATTAATGTGAATCTTCCGTCAACCTATTAATTCTGTGTCCCCTTCACAGACGTTAATTCAAATGCGAAACCTGAGCCCAGCTTTGAGCCTCCCCTGCACTCGCAGCGGTGCACGTACGGGGCTCTTGTTTGGCTCCATTTGTTACCTACGTGACACTCATCGATCATGGTGATTGTGATGGGGATAGGTGGAAAATTTTCCCCTAGCTACTTGGGGAAAAAAAAAAAAGGACTTTATGTAGAATTTATAAGGTTTTCTTCAGCTAAGCTAATTATTCAGGAAACAGTATTTTTCATTTCTCTGCAAGAAGCACAGGCAAGCAGATTCCATTCATAACCCAAATACCAAACAGCTTTAGCACCTTCAGTTTTAGTGGCTTATTTTATTAATACTAAGGTGGTGTGGTGGTTGGCTTTTTTTTTTTTTTATTTTTTTGAATGCTTTTCCCTTCGGGCAGAAAGCTGCTCCCTTTTCGTCACAGCCTCTATAATGAATTGCCGTGTACAAAGCCGGTCATACAATACGCAGCAGCAGCACGGAGCGAGAATCTTTGGGAAGAGTTTCCATAGAAACACTGACGTCCTCCTGGCGAACAGGACACCGAGTTCCTTCAATGGGAGGTATGGGGTTTTAAAGGAGCAGTTGGGTGGCAGGGAGCCAAGCCAGCAGAGCTATGACTCTGCATCTCCCAGCAGAATAGGGGGGGGTTGGGGGTTCAGCTGGTGGGAGAAAAATAACCCAATTACCCTCGCATTAGCAAAATGTCGGGTTTGATGGTTGTTGCCGAACGGTGCTGCATATACCCTGGTAAATAATTAAACCGCTGACCGCAGAGTGCACAAGAGCTGGGAGCCAAAGGCATAAATACCCAGGGCTGCGAAATAGCTGCTCCTAAAACCTTGTCAGGTTTTGTCACAGATTCCATCCCCAGGAGCCTTAAATTCGGCACAGGGCACCATGACGCAGGCTTAACCCTCCCGGGGCCAGGCAAGGTTGCACCCAGCGGCGCGCCCTCCCCTCCGCTGCTTGTCTTGGAAGCAGACAAGTGTTTTGCTAATGTTCTAGCTCCGCGTTTTAAATAGCCGCATGTCTACCCGGCTAAATGGTGGCAGAGCAGCTCTGTCTGGAAGAGGCTGTTTTTAGAAGGAAAACAGTCAGAGGAAATGTTTTTGCCAGAAATGTTGGAAATGGTACAAAACCAAAAGGGAGCATGCAAACGAGCTCCCCGCGTTGGGCAGGCTCACGAAACGCCCTGGTTCAGCGCAGTGTCTGGGTGAGATTGAAGGAGGGGACAGACCTCTGTTGGGTGACCAGCCCCAGGGCCATGCTAAAGCCTTGTGTCAGAGGCTGGAGCCTCCCCACCGGCCACGGGGCTTGGGCTCTCCAGCCAGCAGCGGCCGTGCCCCAGCCCTCTGCACACAGGGAGCGGCCGCCCGAGCTGTCTCGGCACTCCCAGCTTCCTTGAGCTCTTTGGTTCCCTGCTAGATATCTCCACCAAGGGTCAGACAGCCCTTGGGTGCAGCCTCGTGCATCTCAGTTAGGGAGGTGCTACGTGCCACTCTCCCAGATACCTAAATCGTCCTGTGGAGAGCTGCACCAGGTGGGGAGCACCTCTTGCAGCTCTTTTTCCGTTTCTCTACAGCAGTGATACTGCAGGGCTGGCTCGCTGTTTACCCAGCAAATCTCTGTGGTCTGTGGTTTGCTTTTTGAAGGCAGCTGGTGGGAGGGTGAGCTCCACCGGGACAGCACAGAGCTGGGCAGGAGCTCTGCTGCCTGCAGGAGCGAGTGTCATGGTCTTTAACCAGCCCCAGTTGTGCACACTTTTGTTTTTGTGGGCACAGCTTGCATTCTCTCCAGGCTGATTACCAGAAAATGCAAAGCATCCATAACTCCATCACAGTTTACTGGGATCCTCAGCAGATCTGCACCTTGCAAAATCTGCTCTGGAGAGTCTTAAATTAGGCACCAAAGGCAAACGACTCTTGCGAAGCTGCTGACCTTAACCACTTGTCCTTTGCAATTCTCAGAAAATGTGGCTGTTCATACTGCTGTCATTGCAATACTGAAAACTCCGTGCTGAAAGTTAAATTATTTCCAATCTATATGGTTAGGATGCTACATGACATTCCGGTATGTAATTTTATAGCGAAGACGTCTATTTGCTCAGTGGGCTCCCGATAGGACGTTTGGTACCGGACGTGGAATTGATCTATTTGCAGAATGTTTGCATGGAGATTATTTTGCATAAACCTGTTCAGCAAGATTTGCTGCAGGCACAGGAGGACAGGAGAGACGATAAGTCAGAGGACGTTAGAGAAGTGCCCAGGTTTTAGGGACTCATTTGGACTGTTTCAAAGGATGATGGCAGGAATTACTTTTACAGGAATAGGAAGAGAGGGTAACACGGACCTCCGTCTGTCTTACTCGTACCTAGCTTTTTTGCCCATTAGTCTCCAAGGCTTTTGCTGCAGAATCAAAAATGCTCCATCTTGTTTTGTAGATAGGGAAATGATGCCTGAGCAGGATACTGACACTTCTCTAAGAGCATTCCCTAAACACTGGTACGATGGCCTAGTTCAGTGCTCCAGACACGGGACAACTTTGTAGAGGTGCTGGAGATCAGGATGGATTTAGGATGTAAGAGCCATGTTACTTGAGCACTTCACCCTTACAGTTCAGCTGAATTTGAAGGCTCGTTATGCTTTCTTGATTAACATAATTTCAAAAGGTGTTCAGACAGCAAGGTGATGAACTCAATTTAAATACCTAGCCAGGCTGGACTTGTGGCAGGAAGGGCAGAAAAACTGCCTACAGCACATGCCCCATGCGATAACTTGGCCAGGGGCAGTGTTGGGGTTGGGCAAAACAAGGACCTGGCTGTATTCAGCTGGGTGACCCACAGCGTGTGGGGCTGGCACCATCACAGGGGTCTACCTCCCTTCGGAGGACGGGCACCAAAAGAGAGAGCTTTGTTTATATTGGTTTAGGAAGAAATACAGTTAAAGCAGGAGGACGCAACTGGTTTGACTGCAATTGTAGCCTCCAAGCACTTTTGTGTGGTATTTCTGCAACAGCGAGCAATAAGTGGAATTATCTACTTGACCGATATTAAACCGGTGCATTGCAGCTGTCACGAAATTCTTCTAAACCAGATCTTTTTGCAGCTCCTCTTATGCCAGAAGTGCTGTTTCTTCCAGGTTACCCGAAAACCTGAAGTGCTGGACGTGCACCCATTATTGGTGTGGTACATTTGGCCAAGGCCAGGGCACTGCTCGGCTCGGCTGGTTATGAGGCCCTGCGGAGCAAACCCTCTTTGCAGACACTGAGCTGAGAAGCTGCACTTAAGGAACCTGATGGACCTTGATCCCTCGCCTTCTGGGCAGTGCTGAACTGGAAGGTGAACTCATCCCTGAATAAAAACTAATTTCCATCAAGGTTAGGCTTATCTGCAGGCTGAACAGGGCAAAGCTGCGAGGATAAGCCATGCACAGGGCATTCAGTGATGCCTCAGCGAATCCATGCAGGCTTGTGCTTAATGGAGAGATGTTGTGAAAGCTTCTGCCTACTACTTAAAAACTCGCATTGGACTTAAAATGTGAGAAGAGGGCTAACTCCCTCTCCACATATCTGTAGTCAAGAGTTGTCAAACATGTTGGAGGTGTTTATACCCCAGCGGCTCTGTTTAGCTGAAGCATTCGCCTCGTGCTTGCTGGCTGAACCAGCGAAGTCTTTCTGTCTTTCTCTGCACCTGAGCCCACGTGGAAGTTCCCATTGGGTGGAGGTTCTGGAAACCTCCAGCCATGGGTCACTGCAGCCAGCAAACGTTTTGCAAATTCACTGCACAGATCCATTTCTCTTCCTGGAATCGGGCCTTTTGCAAACATCAGTGAAACTGTGTTCTCTGTGATGCATCGTCTGAGCCTTCTTTCCAGCAGATCCTGCTTCTTTTTCACATCAACTCAGATACTAAATCTAGGACATGGATGCTCAATCCTGCCTTCTGGGCTCTCATCCATCAGATTTGCAAAATTTTTTGTGATACAACAGTAATAGCAAGCTGCTTGTGTTAAATGGCATGCTATCAGGAAAGCCTTTCCAAAAGGGATCTTAGTCTTTGATCATTCTTTCTATTATCAGAAAACAAAGTATGCCTTTTGGTGATGAAAAATGAATGCCCAGTTCATCCTTCAGAATGGTGCTGGGTTCCTGCTCCTCAGACATGGCACAGCAAGCCACTCAACATTGATGTTGGATACAAACCCCTGAAATGTGCAAAGTGATAAGCCCATCGCTGCCCCTTCCGCACTGGTGATCGACAGCATCTAGCACAGAATAACAAAAAGGAGGAATGCACTTTATTAAAGATGAGCATTTGATACCAAAAATTAAGCATGGCCATAACAATTACAGCCATCTAGTGGGCAAAAGTTTTGTTTTGCTTTTTTTTTTTTTTTTTAATTAAAAAAAGTATTGATATGCAATTTTAACAGGAAAATATCTGTAAATGGCAGAGGTCCATCAAAGAACTAGCAGAAGGAGGGGCTTGTACCCTTTTTTACTATTTTTCATGAATACATAAAATCTTAAATATTTTCCTTCTGGCATTGTACTTTGGAAATGTTAGGAAAATTAGGTCTCATCTGGCACTACCATTTTAATGAGGGACTTGCTGAGAATATCTGATGAAGTGCATTATTGCTCACACTTCAGCCAAAGGGACAGAACTGATTTTTTTAACAGAGATCTCCTTTCTCCAAATGGTTCATTACATTTTAAAGTTAGATATGTGATGACAAAACCTTTAAGTTAAGTAGATAGCAACGAATCAGCATGCTTCACAGAGTGATTAAGAATCTCTTTCTTCAGTTGCTTTGTATATATTCCTTTGGCTCTTGATGCCATCCATCATTTCAGGAGCTCTTCAGGCATCGAAGGGTATTTCATGTTTGATAGCATCTCTAGTGATTTCTACTGAAAAAGCAAATTGGAAAGTAAGTATTTTGTCTAAATCTTTGCATATCAAAAGGAAGAAAAAGTACATTCCTCTCTTTATCTTACTTTCATATGCGGCAAACAGGCTGAAACTATGAACTTCAGATCTGAATTCCAAGAACTCCAAAGCATTTTGATTTAGTCCATAATCAAATCTGCACTGGGAGTTCATAACAATGCTTTTTAATCCACCTAGGAGGGAGGGAAAAGATTCTCTGTAAGAGGGTTTGCTCTGTTAGAAGTTGGTGGGCTTTTTTTGTTTGTTTGTTTTATTTTTTAACTTCACTTGTACTCAAATTTTTTAAAAACATATTTACAGAACAAACCTTCTTAGAATAATCTCTGCAGGCTTTTGATTGCATGCCTTGGAGTGGAATAACAGGCTATAGGATTTTTAACCCTATGACAAGCAATAACTGGCTGTGAATTTTGGAAATCCTCTTTGGCATGTATTCAAGCCAATATTAATGAAAAACGCCCCATGCCAATCTCATGACTCATCCCAACCGGCAGTTTCTGACACTCATCCCATAAGTCACTGGCCTTCCCTGGGAAGAAAACAAAGCTGCCCCTCCCTTCCTTCCTGCAGGCTCATGGATGTGAACTGCTGCTAAACCGGTGCATCCTTTGTATTGGCGAGTATTTAATTTGGGGTTTGATCTATGGATTTCAAAGGGGAGTTTGTCACTGCATAATTCTTCTCAACTTGTGAGCCCTGCTGTGCTGAGCAGCTCTGTGGTGCTGCCTGCTGCCACCACCCACCCCCCATTTCATGTTTAGGGCATGAGAAACTTTTTGCAGCCAGTATGCGAAATCCTCTTTGCACCTGTGGTGCAAATCTCTCCAAAGACAGCTATACATACAAAATGTTATGCTGCTTCTAAATCCTATGTATTAGTAGGAGATAGTACATACATATATGTGTACTTCATATATTATTGATACAGTGCGCAGATATCCAAGTAACCATTATCCATAGGTAGACAATGTTTGCAAAGGAAAATGCTGTTTTAAGTACCGTGGTTCTGCAGAATCGTGTGTGCTGGGCTGTCTTGCCCTGTGGCCATTGAGCGAGGGCCTTTTCCCCATCCCCCAGGTGAGAGGTGAGCAGTGAAAGGCAGAAGCTCAGCTGGTCTGATTGTGAATTTCTTGACCTCTGACAGTTTATTTTTTTTTTAAATCACAGACTTCTCTAAGCATGGGCTGTGCAGTTTAGTGTGCCATAAAAAATCTCAGATAGATACAGAACTAGATTTGTGATGCAGTTACTGGTATTTCATTAACCTTTATCTTGACAAGTGGAAATAACGTGCTGTGATTCGAGGTAAATTTTTCACTTGAAGAGAAAAATGGAGCCAAAATGGAAGTGAACAGTCTAGAAATTAATAAATACAAATCTGAAAGCACAAATCACCTCCCAGCGGGACCAGGCCGCTTGTGCGCGTTGTTGATGACTGTCTGTGCACTCTGGATCCCGACAGCATGGGTACGAAACTGCTGGTGCCATGCAGCCCCAGGGAAAAAAGTGGGTCCTAGGAGGGCTTGAGCTCAACCCAGCCTCTCTTAGACTGCAGAGTCTGCGGTGGCCGGCAGAGTCCCCCAGAGGAGACGGCAGAGCTGGTGAGTAATAAGGATAACTGATGTTTTTCCAAGTCAAAACCAGCCTGACTCACCACTATTTTGTTTCTTTTATTGTTATTTGTATTGCTCTGATGCCAGACATCAGATCTCAGTTATTGAGCCCAGAGTTTTATCGCTGTATAACAGGAGAAAGTGCCCTCTGAAATGCTTCCAGACTAAATCAGTAGGAGGGGAAAAAAGGAAAAGCAAAGCAGCTCGCTCACTGCTGCCCTGCGATTTGGGCCTAAAAGCCCTCTTCTGCCCTGCTCCTGAGCAAGCACCCTCACTTACCCATGGTGGCATATTTTTCAGCTGGCCTTGCAAACACTTAGGTTTGTAAGTCATTGATGCTGTGCAGTTTTCCAAATCAGAGACCTGCTCAGAGCCCGTGTCCCTGGACCCCTGGTGCTCTAGCACTCGCTGCCTGCAGGGGCTGCTCATAGCAGCACCGTTCTACCGAGGTCTTGGTCTGAGGGCACCTGAGACTGAAGTGTGGCTGCAGAAAAGGAGCAGAAGGTAGATCCACCACAGACAGAGCTCTGGCCCTGCTGTCCTACAGCAAGTGGCACAGCCTTGGACAGCCACTGCCTGTCCTCTGGTAGGTGAAGTCAGTGTTCCTGGGCAGGGATGCCATGAATATGTCTCTCTGGGGCTGGTATCTAACATGGAAATGTCTCTCTCGAGCCAGTGTCTAGCATAGGATAAGCATCAGGCTGTCTGTGATATCCATCAGCCTCTTGAGGTTTTTGTGACACCCCAGGTGTTACCATTGCAGGGAGCAGTCATGCTCACTATTGCATCTGTCAAAGCAGAAGATATCTATCTATACCTTTAAAGTCTTCATTCTTACCCCTAGGATTTTAATAAAATATAAGGCCCTGCATCTGGTAGCATCAATAGAAGCAGAACTATTCCCAGATCCAGACAGAGAAATACATGTACAAGCAGAGGGAACCTAGATGTAAGAGAGACAAAAGCTGGCTGGAAGATCAATGCAGGAAAGATTTGTGAAAGGTCTGGGCTTTAATGGGATGAGTAGGATGGGACTTGGCATACATCAAAGCTATTAGGAGCAACACAGAAAAACTTGAGATTTGGACAGTGAGAAGAGGCAGAGGACAGCTGGAAGAGGAGGCTGGGAGGACAGCAGGTAGAGGAGGCTGTTTTAGCTTGTGTGCACCACTGGAAGAGTGAAGGCAGCTGCAAAGCCTGGTCAAATATTGGAAGAAGACTCATGTCTATATGAGAGCAAGAGAACAGGGTCACCCAACAGCAGAGCAGGAGGCAGGGCAAGGTGGTGTTTTGGCCAATCTCAGCTTGCGTCTTGGCTTGGGAAAGCATGCCTGGCATTTTTGTCAGCGGTGTCTCTTGAAATAAATCACCACCCGCTCTGGAGACTTGTGCCTGTGTCTTGGGACAATTATTGCTTTCTTCTAGCCTTGGCTGTGTAAAAATGCATTGCTTCTCGTTGTGAGAAATTCTCATCTCCTTCTGTCAGTCATCTTGTCTCAGCAGGGAAAAAAATCCCCAAACCCTGTCATATCAGAAAATGAGAAAATTATCAATATCTACAGTGTATGTGAAAAATATGAGCTCTTTCTCTATTTGGGAGAATGGATCTCGGTTGTAAAATGTTATAAATGTTAGCAGCTTCTCAGACATTCAAAAATGTTAATGATCCTATGGTACTAAAATAGCTTGCCATAGAGTTCTCTATATTACAAATACTGTCTTGCCCTCTGCAGCCACCTAAAAGACTATCCTGGATGAATGGTCCTATGTGTTGCTTTATGTATTCAGAAAGCAGAGTCGGGATTAGGACGTTCATGCAGACACAACAGGCTCTGATGACTGCCTGCATATCTGGAGTGAGGATCGAGCTTCGGTGCCTGCGATCAGGTTAATAAATACTATCGCCTTCCTCCCCCTGAGCATAGGAATAAAAACCACCTGACAACAGCTGTATCTCTGAATTGGAGCCCGTCAGTGGAGGAAATCTCTGCTTCAGCCAGCTCCCCATGAGCAACCTGGGGCAGCTCCTTCCCCGCTTCAGGCTGCCAGCTTGGCGGGCACAGCTCGCCTCCTTTGGGTGCCCGCAGCTCCTGCCTACGTGCACCTCTGGCGGCTCTGCAGGACCGCGGCTCTGAGTCACATCCCCAGGCATGCAGAGGAGTGGTTTAATTCTATTCCAAACCCAAATTTATTAGCGCTACCTGGAATCACAGGTTTGAGTCTTGGCACCTGCGAAGGCGGCTGGCTTGAGGCCTGTGTGGAGGAACCTTCACTGCTTCTACAGCACTCCTGTGGTAGGGCTCACAATTATATTTGAATTTGTTCTGCTTTTTCCTTTCCAAATATTTGTCCCTTTTGCTTTTGTGAGCCATCGATTGTTTTGTTTCCCCACCAGATTAGTTTATTCCTCTCACTTGTAGCTTTGGGCTTTTGCAGCTGAATAGAACCCGGGAGACCTGAGCGTGAGGACTGAAGACAGAGCACAACACAAAAAGGGCAGCGGGTGCTCAGCAGACACCACAAACCACTTAAAACGTCTTTTGTTTATTAGCTATTGTTCGGTTAAATATAGCACCTGCAGCTGGAACAATAGGCAGTGGCAGAGGACGGGCTTTGTGTGCACAGGGACTATCACCGGGCGCCGAGGCGAGGCCTCAGCGCATTAGGCCGCAGGCAGAGTGCAGCGGATTTGCCTGGAAAGCCCCCATAATGCCATTATAACCGGCCCATTAGCAGAGCTACTGAGGAGACTGCATAAACGATGTCTATCTCGTTGCTGAGAGCCTGCGGCGGGGAAGGTTTATTTAACCAATTTGGCACAGGGAAGGTGGACGTTGGTGGGGCCCTGGAGCCATGGGATGGCAGATGGTGCTGGGGGAAATGGGTCCAAGGCACCCAAGAGGGCCACCCACTCCTCTTCCTCCCCTTCCTCCCATGCTGGTCCCTGAGGAGAGGCTTTCTCCTCTTCTCCAAGCCAGGCAGGTTATTTCTGGGATGCTGGAGCAGCAAGCCCTGCAGATCCATCCCCACATGGCCTGATATATCCCCATCCCATCCCAGCTGGTGTTGTGTTGTGTAGTGCCTGCTCTGCTCCTGGGCTTCCTGCGGCCCAGAAACAAGGCGTTTTCAGACACTTAAGCATGTGTTTCCTCAAAACTTGTGGTGGGACTCTAAAGAGAGCTACTGTGCGCATGAAGCCATCCAAAGCTTTTCGGATTCCCCAGCTGAATGAAATGTGAATGTGGGTTTTGTTGTTGTTGTGTTGTTTTTCTTTTTCCGCCATTAATTTCCTCTGTTCCGAAGCAGAACTGAGCTTTCTGATATAATTAGCCTTCCTTTCCCAAAGAAATATAATGGTTTTGAAAAATTGCCTGCATTTTATACACCCAACATCTGGATTTGGTAAAAATTCTGAAACTTCTTTAACGCTACTTGCGGTCTAGAGGAAGGGAGGGCGATATTTAGTTGATGATCTTTGCCCTCATTTTTAAGAAAAAAAAAAACAAGCCATCAATTCAGCTGCTGGCAATTGAAAAAGCAGTTAGGCTGAACTCTCTTTTAAGTGAACAAACACTTAACGGATCTATTTATACCTGCCCTGAAGCAGACTACTGTAGGTGGAAATGCTGTAATTATTTCCTTTCCCTGCTTTCTACTGTCCTATAAAGATCTCCTGGAGCAGCTTGTTAACAAGTTACTGCTGTACATGGGTGAAATTAAAATCAAACCCAGGTTAACAACAAAACCAATTTGCCTAAAAATGACTAGAACTAGCTGTAACAAAGGTGAGACATGCTTGAAGGCTGCTAAGAGACAGCTTCTGTTGCTTAGCCCCATCTATCTAAGAAGGCTGAGAACTACAAATGATAAGTGTTTGGCAGCTGAGGGGGGACCGGGACCTGATTAGTAGTGATGAGGGGATGCAACAATTCTTTTTTCCCCTGTGTTTCTTTTTCCCATCAGTGCGTATTTTCAATTAAATTTCCCTCCCAAGGAGTCCCTCTCCTTGATTATCTTCCTGCTTTTCTCCCTTCTTCTATTCCCTGGGTTTATTTCCAGAGGAGATGATCTCTTCTATTCACCGCCCAGGTTAACTCTAGTTTCAGCATCAAGGATTGTTTAAGCTACAAAAAGCTTTTACTGAGTCCATGTTACAGCCCAGGAGTTGTAAGGGAGTTGTAACCCAGGAGTGTCTGGTCACCAGACAGCATCTCCAGCTGCCTCTGGGCTGGCGTGTCGGGGCTGCGTGCATTCCTGTACTCTCAGTACGATGGCCCCAAGCCATTATGTTTCATATCAAGTCAGGAGGGTCACGGACTAGATTACAGCTGGTTATGGTCCAGGTGGGAGGTGCTGATGAAACAGGGGGAAAAAAAAATTGTTAACACTCAGCATGGCAGCCTGTTCTGTGAAGTAATTTTTAATCTGCAAAATGAATGGAAAATGATGTTGTTGTTTTTTAAGTGCCCATAGATTTTTAGCACTCTGTGTTGCTATGGGTTATTAGGAATGGTTAGTGGTAATATTTACTATTGTCTTCTGTGATTACAGAGTCCAAATTACTCAGTTATATGAAATAAGCTCTATACTGTTTAGAACTATGAAGGGTTGACTTTTAGTTCAAGCAACAAGAAATGATGCTTCTGGAGCAAGGGGGTGGCTGTGCTGCAAGTCCTGCTGCTACAAATTTCTGCCTGCCTTGAGGCACAAGGGGACGGGACCTGTGAGTTACAAACAGACGGTGCATCTCTAAGAGCCTGAATAGAGCTGGATGCGCTGAGTGCCTTAGTGACACCCTAAATGTGTAACAGCATCACTCCTTTGGGAAGATGGCAGGCTGGTGGGGGGAAGGAACCAGGAGCTGGCTGTGGGGAGGGCGTCAGTGAGTCCCCAAGGAGGGAGTCCTAGCAGAGATTTCAAAATCCTCACTATGTCTCAAAAACAAATAGACTGTCTTGATAGCAGGAGATAAAAAAAAAAAAAAAAAAAAAAAAAAAAAAGGTAGCAATTCAGTGAATTTTTACTGCAGTGTATTTTGGAAGATTTGCCAGATGGCTGGCAGCAAGACTTTTAAACTCTGACTTCTTTTCTGAGCCAGCCATATTATCATCCATCAGACAGTCACTTTGGACTGACATTGCAGAGTGTGGCTGTCTCCTTTAGGTTTGCCTTGCTCCTGTTTATTTCTAGCTGATTTATTTATATCTGGAACTGATACAAGTGGCACAATTTCTTTGTTTCATTAAAAGATTCCTTGATCTAAACTTTAAAAGATTTGTCTACAGAGAGATCAAAGTCAACCAAGCGTATGTTTTGCATCCCTGAGTTTTTCTGACATTCCAGTCTTCAGGTAAATCTGGAAAAGACATTTTGCTGCAGAGTAGTAAGCGGTGTTGATGAGGTTAATGCAGAGCTGATCACCGAATTGTTGCGTACTAATGTGTACTTCTTGTCCAGGCTTCTTAATTATTATTTTCTAAGAGGTGAAACAGTGTTGACAGAGCTTAAACTATCAAGCACTTGTCAAGGTAAAACTGAGAGCCAAATGCAAGCATGGAAAATTACATCCCACTGCCCAGCAACTCACAATCAAGCACGTAAAATACGATTTGCACAGCTGAACGGAGGCATTGTCAGGGTGCTCACCAAGGAGCCGAGCACTCCTGAACTTGATCTGCCACAACCTGTGGCTTACTCCTGGGAAAATTGCATGCAGCTCATTCTCTATAAGAAGCTACTAATCCTGGATACCTCATTTATTAATTTTTGGCTGTGAATCTCAGCCCCTCCACATCCCCTGATTTCTAGACCAGCCAGCGGTGGCAGCTGCCACCAGGACAGAGCTGTCTCACTCCCTGCTGTTGCTGGAGGGCCAGTGGAAACCTTTTCCTCCCAGCTAGCTCAACTTCTCCATGAATTAGCAGGTCTCAAGCATGCGTTTCTGCCCCATTGCCTGTTACCTGCTAGCGCCGTTGAAAGGAAAGGGTGTTTGTGGATGCTTTGAAGACATAAAGCTCTATAGGATTGCTGCACATTGTTGTGGATTGTTTGGGTATGTCCTGGATATGAATCACCTTGCTCTTTCTGACCTACTGTCCTAATTGAGCTTCGTGTATTCTTCAGGCACTCGTCACTGTCTGTGCCCTACCTTTTGGCAATAAAGCAGCAGCCTGGAGCTGCAGGTGTTTGCCCCGCTCCCTCATTCCGTGACAAATTAAAGGAGATTTAGTAAATGGACATGCTGAATCATGGATCCTCCCCAAACGTGACCCCGGATTGCTGCCCCTTTGTTTTGCTGTTGTCCGCAGTGGGGTCAGGCTAGGACATGGCTTTCCCGTCGGCTATGTGAATTTTACTGCTCTGCATGTTCCAGTAAAATCAAAGGCCTGAGAAAGGGATTCTGTGGAAGCTTTTTTTTGTCAGTGACTTTACCCTCGTTAGTTATCATTTAGAGCACAAGCCTTGGGGCAGCACCAGCACAGTTCATCCTGTTTGATTATGGGGGCACTACTGCTTCTTCAAATACCTCCATGGCCAGATGGATCAGAAACACAAGCTGCTTCTGCCCTGCTTCTCCAGCACGTTTAGGCTGGAGACCCTGACCCTGACCCTGACCACCTTGTATTTTCTATATATTGAAGGGGGAAAACACCTGCCTGCTCCGAGTCCCCTGTAGTGAGACACAGCCTGGTCACAGCCCTTTAAAGAACTTCTACCCCAGGGCTTATCTTCACTGCAAAATTAGCTCAGGCTTCCAGCCAAGGGTGCCCCAGCCTCCCAGCTCTGCCCTCTCCAAGCAGCGCAATGGAAAATTGCTGTCAAGCGACCCACCAGTGGCTGCAGATTCGGGTTTAAACGCTGCTCACGCTGGAGTCGCTGACGTGGCTGCAGTGGTACAGACGTCAGCCCGTGCTGCTCCGCGCTGCGTGTCCCCTGGCCCTCCCGTGAGACCCGCTGCGACGCTCGGCTTGCCACCTGGTGCTGCCCCGGTTCTGCTGTCCCCGCTCGGCTGACAGCTGGGCAGGCTGGTGCCAAACGCTTAGCAGGAAAGGTCTGGGTGGGAACACTGAGCTTGAGCACCTGGTGTCTTCCCCTTTGAGAATAAGCTTCTTGTAAGAGAGGACTGTCCAAGGTGGCCTGGGCTGGGAGCACCAACCTGGGGGAGCCATGGGCGCTTTATTTTTTGCTGCTGCTTTTGAAGGTTTCAGACCATCTTTTCTTCTATTCAATTTTTTTCATTTTTCTCTCTCTCTTTTTTTTTTTTTTTTTTTTTTTTCCTTCTGTCTTTTAATTCTTTGTGTTTTGCAATAATACAGCACTGTTACGCGTTGACCAGAAGAGATCAGATCCTTGATTCTGGCCCTGTTCTAGATCAGTTCTGAATTTCACATTCTCCGTGCATATTTGTAGTGCTTTTTACAATGAATTTTACTCTTTTATTTTGGGGGCTCATTGGTATCAGGAAACACAATTCAGCTGAGCCTCTTTTTACTCTCTGGAAGGAAGTCCTTGAAGAAAAGTTGATCCAACTTAGAAAAGAACTTGTAGGTAGTAGACGCCCAGTCTCTGGGTGTGAAGGAACAATCACGTTATTATCTTTCTGTCATTGGAGATAAATGAGATCTATTCTTCTGGGGGTGAGGCAGGCGTGATTGATCACTGGATAATAAAAGCTACAGTTCCTGGTAAGGAACAAGGCTGGGCTGTGCAGCTACAAGTGCTTGTGGAGAACCTAAGCTTGAGGTGTGTGCCCAAGTTGCTCTTCATTTCTGAGCTATTACCTGATACTAAACAAGTCCTATATAAAAAGTAAAATTTCAACCTTTTCCATATGTGATTTTCAGTGGCAACTAACGAAATACCTCAGTCAGCAAGAAAGATGTTCATAGTTAGATGAAAGCTCAACCAAACCCTGCCACCTCTGGGACTGCTTCTACTCCTGGTTCCTTCAGCTCAGGGCTGGTGTCACCTGCAAATCCCCCCAGGTGGGATTGCTGGCTAATAATTGTCATTATTCCAATTATTTAGGTCATGGCCCTTCTTCTACTCCTTCTTTTCACTACCTGAGTGGTGGAGTCAGAAGAGAGATGACCCAAGGGCATAGGTTCTGGTTTGTCTCATTGCACAGAGCTCTTAGCCTAGGGTTCACTGCTGGCATTGCATCGTTCCGTTCTGGCATTGCTTCTTAAAATCACTCTTCTTTCACTTCAGTTCAGAAACCAAAAAACATTCAGTTTTTAAGGATAATCACACACTGATACCTCCAAATGAAGTTTTACAGTATGAGGCCGTTTTCAAGAAAATAGATCTCCATTTAAAATACTTGGGGCTGTGTTTGCTTGCTTGTGTTTGCAGGTGCTTTTATTCAAATGGTCTGCTACGAGCATGTATGTAAAGTGATGCAGCCCCAGATTTGACTGAAATGAAGTTGTGAGAATTTATGGAAAAACACTTTGTGAGAAAACATTCACAGCTATGTAGCCTTAGAAACTAGCGAGGTAAGAGTTGGAGTTTGAAGAGCGGCTATGAATATGGAGAGCCAGGAGATGGAAAAATCACAAGGGAGGAACTGCACCAGCCGGGATGAAAGATGAGAGCTTCAGCAGAAAACTGATGAAGGTAACGGAGCAGGGGAAAGATGTCCTGTGACAGCGGATGGATTTGTAGCATCCAGCCCCAGTTGGAGCATGAAACATAAGCTTGCTTGGAGTGGAGTGGAGAAAAATCAATCAGAAGATTTCACATGTGATTGTGAGACTATAGAGAGCTCCAAGACACCCTGGAACACTGCACCATTTACCCTAATCGGAGGGTGAGTCAGCACTCAATTATGTGCAGGCAATTTTATATTCAGTTTTCTATGCGTTGGCGACAAAGCAATTTAGATAATATGGTCGTATAGCAGAATCACCTTCTTTACAAGTCTGAGTTACATTAGCTGAAATAAAAAGTATGTCACTGCTCATTTTCCAGTGTATAAGATAATCATCATGTGGGATCAAGAAGAAATCTCTTCTTCTCATTGCCAAAGCAACATAATTGTGCAACACGGCTGGTTTCTCTCTTCTGAAGTATAAGTTATGGCTACTCTTGAGACTAGACAGATCCACCACTGTGTGCAGATACTGTCTGTAGTCTTGCACAGTAATAAGAGCACAAGATATAATAACTCCTACTGGTTTGTGTACTCAAGAGAAAATGTTCTGTTGTAATGAAGTGGGTTGTGTATCTGAAGGTATGTAAGGACTGCTCACTCTGTCCATCACATGTCAAAGACCTGTGATCTGGGAAATAGAAGGATCTGTGTTCTCTCCCTGCCACAGCCTTATTGGAATATAAAGTCACAAGAGTAATGTCCTGGGAGATTTCAAGATGTGGCTCCAGGTTTGCACAATGTTTTGCCATCGGTTCAGGAAAGATGTTATGCTAATCTGACCTTTTTCTTCGTCTTTAAGGCACGTATTATATTATTTTGGAGCAATTATACCCTTAGGAACCAAAGGTTGGAGAGGAAATGAGTGATTTACTATGCTTTTAATCAATGATTTAAACTGGATGATTGTTTCAATGCCACTGACGGATTCAAATCTTCTATGAGCTACTCCTTACATGAACTAGATACATGAGCTGCATTAAAAAGCACTTTGTGCATCCCAGGAGCAAACACTGAGCTGGAATCTTCACTCCATTTCATTGTTCCTGTTGCCATAACTCCATAGACTTAAATGTGAGTTGAGTAAGGGTCAGATATGGAGCATAATGAACTCAAAGAGAAATTTCCACTGGATTTTTTTTTCCGTGGATAATACCCTTAAAGACTCAGGGTCAAACATTCATCTGTGATAAGCTGGCATCTCTGTCCAGCTAGCACTTTGTGTCTGTACTGCACTTCAGGCACCTGAAATTTCCTTTCCCTTCCCGTCCCCCACTCATTCTGTTCTTCAGATTGGTTTTCTGAGCTCAGCATTCTCTAAGTACGAGTGCATTTTAGCAGTCACGGTCAAGTTTACCCACAAATGCTTTTTTTGTCTATTAATTTATTGGACAGAAAAGACCAATGATGCATAGAGAAGTATCTAAACTTATGTTCAGATCTTGAAAGCATTCTGCTTAGAAACCAGCATGTGTTCAGAGCAACTAGGTTTCTGTTCCTCTCGAAAGAAGCACCCTCGTTTTTTTTTAATTAATGTGAAGATAGCTTCCAATGATCTTCCTCTATCCATCAAGATACTGACATTTGAACTCCTTTTACTTTGAAGTCACCATCACTCAGATTGTCACAGCTTGACAGCACAGTCGGTTAACTCATCACTTCTCAAATTAATGCTCTCAGATTCAGTATCAATACATGGGACCTTTGGCTTTCTTACATGTGAAATTCTGCATTTTAGTCACTAACTAAACTCTCAAAGTCCTGGGCAGTGCATAAAGCACTGTTACTGACAGCAGCAGGATTGTGGAAAGGTATCAGAAACCCAGTTAGGGGCCACATGCTCCAGAAGCACAGATTGTTTCATTTATGCTTATCACATAAAAGCTTAAAATACGGATGGTTTCCTACAGAGCTGTATTATTCTTGGTTGCCCTAAATTCATAGTCAAGAACCAGGTGAGATCTTCTAGCGATGTTAAAATTATATCTTGTTCTGGACTTTATGGCAATAGCCAAGGCATCAGCACTTAGGGAAAGGCGACTTTCTCCAGAGCAATATTACAAGAGCAGTTCTTTCACGGACCGGTAAGCACTGCCTCTCTCAAAGATGACTTGGGATGGGAGACAAAAATAGCTGTAGGTCTTTTTGCTTCCTTATTGCTTCCATATGACAAATGGATCATGTGAGAAACGTTGGCACAAAAAGCAATCCTTCCCTCCCTTCTCATTCAAGATGTGCCTACCTTGCTTTCTTGAAAGGCTAGAGAACAGTAAGGGGTTGATCACATCCTTGCTAAGCCAAAAAAAAAATAAAAAAATAAAAATCATGGCTGGGAGAGCCAAAGGGTGAGAATTTGGAGCAATGGTTTAGCGGTACATCAGGGCTAGCAAGGAGGGGTTGTATTGGCTGGATCTTGGCCTCAATAAATACGAGTTTCCATTTATTTCCAAGAGTCTCCCCTGGGCATTCTCCGTCATATTTTTTTACCCTAACTGATGATAATCTGAATGTCAAAAATTAGCAGAGCCTCTGTGTTTATCAGGCATTTGTGGTAAACAGATGCCGCTCCGTTACTCCTCCTTGCAGTTTAAGCAGCAATTTCCTTATTTTCATATATTTAATATATTCCTCAGTTTTTCATATTTAGCATCTCCTTTTTCACATTTAGTATCTCTCAGTTAAGAAGATTGACTAGTTTTCCTGGATTTAGCTTCTCAAGAAATAGATTTAGCAGTTTTCCTGGAAAATGCTAAGTAAGCAAAATTCTTCACTAAGGTCTTAATGAAACCTGCCTTCAGAAGAGACTTTTCAAGCTGCTTTCATCTGTCAGAAATTAAAAGGGCAAAAAATCAGTCTTTTATCTCCAGTGTTTACTTTTGATCCCCATAAAATAATTACGGTGAGCTGTCCTTACAGCTTAACAAGCAGCTTTCTGTCTCTAAAACTGTTCGTGAATGGCTGGTGGTAACAAGCAGGGTGAAGCATCTGAAGCTGATTAACTGAGAAGTTAGATGGCTATCAGCTAGGACAGACCTAACCTCATAATTTTATCTGTTAGCAGATACTGCAGAACTGATTGACATTAAACTGGCAGCATCTCAACGCAAAGGTGAACTCGAGGAAAAAATTATATCGGATTTTAATAAAACTTTCCTCAAAGGTCAACCTCTCTAAAGTATAAAATCAATTTTTCTTCCTTCCTTCTTTTTAAGGCTGTTTTCTCATAACTACAGAAAATTCTGATACTCATGAAATATTTCCCATTGCCTTTTTCCCTTAACGGTATCTGTCTGCTTGTGATCATTCTTTTTCTCAGTATTTTTATTTAGATTCACTACTCCCCATTTCTCTCCTTGTACCTGGCCTTCTCAGGATCTGTTCCCCTTTCTCAAAACATCACTCATCAGGTCCCTGGTCAACAACAGATCTTGCCTCATAGCAACCTCAGGATGCAAAACCTTCTCACTTCATCCTTGAAGATGGCTGAAACTTTGGGAAGAGCAAAGCTTTGGTGCAAAGTCTTTATTAAAGCATGCCAGGCTTCCCCTGGTTTTATTTTTTTCCTTCTTACCCAGCAGCTGCCTTCTGTGTCTTGCTCGGGACTCCAGTAACTTTTGCCAAGTAAGCCACACGAGCACCGTGCCACTTAGGAAAGAAGGATGTCCTTGTGAGCCCCATGCTTCTGCGGGTCACTCCCCTTTGCTTTTATTGGCCCAGAAAAATAATATGTGTTGTCTTTTTCGTTTCTATTTCAAGAACAATCACTAATATCTAAGAAAGTACCAGCTTAGAAGTATTTTGGTTTTTTAGAGTGTGCTGACTACACAGAGCAGGAGGTACCCAAATCTTTTTTCTTCATCCTTGGCATATAAGTTCCAGTGCTTGCTAGCCAAATTTTCAGTCTTAGCATACCGGAGCCATCGCATACTTTAAAAGCAAAGGAACTTCTGGTATGCATGTATGGCTGTGCACACCCATTTGGGCTGCATTGGGCTGCATCTCTTGAGAATTGGTACCTGGGTTTTTGGGGCTTCCAGGAGTGCTCCAGTGGGGTGCAACATCCCTCGGTGATGCTGGGTGATGTCTCACAGTCCCAGCCTGTCCTGTTACCATAGCACTTCCCTCCTTCCACTTCAAAGGCTCTTTCTCCCCCTCTGTGGCAGGATTAATGATACAAGACCAACAGACATTTATCTAACCGACAGGTTTGCCTCCCGCCAGCCCTTCCCTGCGTGCTCCCGCAGCCCCAGCACACAAATCCCATTTCTCCAAATTCCGCAGCCCCCTGCACTACGCAACAAGTCTGGGCACAGCTGGGGCTGCTGCAAAGCCAGGCAGCAGTTTGCAGCAAGTCCTTGTTTGCCCTGGGGTAGGAGTCTGCAAACAGGAGTTATCACTCACACATCCTGCCATGTGCACGCCACTTGGCACCGCTGCTCTTGGTCGGAGGTGACTGTTTGCCCCCTTTGCATTATTAGAGAGGAGCTTGGGGCTCCCCTAGGGGATGTCCTGGCTTGGCTGCTGCTGGGCCAATGCCCCTCGAACTTCTCGGTTTTGGCTGATTTCTCCTCTTCTTGGTTATTCTTTACTCCATCAAAACAATGTTACAGCCAAGCTAATTTTGTGGTTCCCAACTGAAAAATCCTTGTGGTCAGAGAGCTCCCGAAGCCGGGTAACGTCTGCTATGCATGTGCATGTGCTGTAACGTGTATTTATGGAGAAATTACTGCTTAGGCTGGTGAAGTGAAATGTAAGAGAATCCATGCTACATGTCAAAATTGTTAAAAATAGATATATGCTGGAGATCAGCCCAGATTGGGTGCTCACACTGGTAGACGACGGAGAAAAGGGACATGCGTTACAATCAGCAAATGGATAAAACTGGGCTAGAAAGGGATGAATACAAGGCGAAAAGCTTTCCACTTTTTAAAAACCAAAGCCCAGGTCCTCATGCTAAAAGAAGAATTGTATTCCTAAATAGGAAAATGTTAAAAAAGAGACTGTACTATATTCAGGAACATACGTTACAAAGCTTTATGTCCGTTGTGGGGATACACATCATATATTCTGTAGGGGTCAACAACATTCATTTAGTAGAGAGGGTGAAAAGGACCAAGTCAGGCAATGAGTATTATGAGCCTTGCTTGCTGCTTCTCTTAAATTCTTGTCTATGTTGACAAAGGTTATTAATTTTTTTTTCCTGGGTATTTTAAGCTCCTTTAAATAATTTGTAAGCTTAAAAAAAACCCTGTATGTCAGTTTTAGATAATGTATTGATCGATATATAACTCTGGTTTAGATTTTAGAAGATGCTATCAGTTGTTTCAGGAACCTTGGCTCTCTAGTTTAGACTGCAGGGACCTAGACTGTCGAAATTGTAGCTCAGTTCCTGGTGCTGTGGTAAGACAGCCATCGCAGGATATGGCTGTGTGCAAAGATGAGATCAAAACCCTTCTAGTTTAATATAGGTTAAGAGAGTCTCCGTACTTCCAATCTCGCTCTTGCCTCTTTGCAATGCTCTGAAATACTTCTGCTGATTTGTTTTGCTGAGGAGAGAAATTGTCAAGCTTTGCCAGGAAAAAATAGGAATATATATATATATATATACGTTTAAGATTAATCTCGCAGTTGAATAGTATCGGCAACCTGAGTCAAATTTTGCTGCTGGAGTTGTGATTTTGTATCGATTGCGTTTTTAAAGATTTTTCTAGCAGGGAGAGGCAGACATTTTGTTATTGCTGTGTATTAATCAAAAGGGCTGAAAAATATTGCAGGCCTTACTCTCACATCTTTGTGGACCAAAAAGACAGTTGCGTTTGTAAGAATACAAGTCATCCTGGATTAGACTCAGCTTTGAAGTGCTAGTAATTTAACACTACTACGGTTTGGCACCTACTTTTGATGTGTGCTATGTGGAAGACAATGATCACTGCAGTTTAAAAGTCAGAATTTGCTTTTTCAGACCAATGGGGATAAACCGAAACTTTCCTTAGACCCCTAGAAGGGGACTTGATGCTTGCTGACCTACAGAGCTTATTTTTAGGGCAATTACCTGTCTTCAACATTTAACATAATATTTTTTCAATAGCACGCAATTTTAGCATTGTCTGCATTAGAAGCTTCTTTTACATAAGCCATAGAAAAGCACCTCACCATTTTTGCAGCTTTACGGGATCTCACAGCAGTCTTGATTACACACGTATTAGCTTTGTATTTTTAATTCAGCTCCTAATGCTTCTCACGCAGCGTTAAAGCCATTCAACAGAAAGTTTCTGCTTTTACAACCGCTCATTTTTTAGCAACTCAGCAGCACAGTTAGTCAGTTGGTAAAGCTACTTACTAAAGCTCCCCTGAAAACATCGATCTCCCAGGTTGTGCAGTTTTTCCCACTTCAAAGGGAAATCTGCTGCTGCTGCCTCAGTTAGCGCAGAACTGAGCAAAGTAACATGTTGAACTGTTTACGGAAACAGCTGATGTTATCTGCCAATTTGGTCAATGTTTGCCGTACCGGTGAGATTTCTAATTTTTAAAAAACTGCATTTGTCTTTTCACCCGTTCCGGTAGTTATTTCACCCTCTTAACTTTTGTGGTAGAAGTAATGACAACTTGTTCTGAGCGAGAAATCCAAGACTCTCTGGACCTGGCTCCCTGGCTGTGCTGCAGCGACTCTCGCTCATCTCCACTTTGCCAGGGCTTGAAATTTTCTCATCGCCACACCAGTTTCCAATTTGGGGAGCATGGCGATGACATATGGCCCCATTCGCTTTGAAGGCGCAGGCAATGCTTCACAGTGAAGAAAAGCATGAAGGATTGGGACAAAAAAAAAAAAAAAAGCGACTATTTTGAGCCTGAATTATGATTTTCACATTGTTTGCAATACTGCAATCAATCCTAGTAACACCCATATTGATGCATCTGAATAAAAACTATGTTTTGCAACGGGTGAGGCCTTCCAGCAGAACTTTTCGGCAGTGGAAAATCCCCACTCTCACCCTCGCTACCTTTTGCTTCCTTAACACTTCATTTCCCACTCCCTGCCTCCCCCCGCGGATTTTAACCTCCTAAGGGTTAAAAAACCTCGCCATTTCTTCCCAATATTTCCCAAATCACTCCAGGGGCCGGCGCAGCGTTTGTGCCAAAATGCTTTATTGTGACACGAACACGGAGCGAGAAAAAACACCACAGAAACACCACAGCCGCCTCCTTGGACCCCGGCTCCTGCTCTCGCCGGCCGACAGCAGACCCCCGGCGGTTCG
Source organism: Netta rufina (assembly GCF_964035555.1). Lineage (NCBI taxonomy): Eukaryota > Metazoa > Chordata > Aves > Anseriformes > Anatidae > Netta > Netta rufina. Next base: position 4,188,096 of record NC_140143.1, on the reverse strand, counting down.
AAGGGGAGCCCTGTGAGGAGATTTGCCCTGGGTTCCTGTCAGCTTCGCCCTCGGGGGGTGGACGAGGGGCGCTGCCGGCCGCTTGAGGGGAACGAGGGGAGCGGGGCGGGCGCCCGCCCCGCTCCCCTCGTCCCCCTCAAGCGGCCGGCAGCGCCTTTGCCCCCCCCCTCCCCCTCAGCATCAGGCTTTGACGTCGTCCTCCTCGATACCGAGTGACCAATCAGGCGGCTAGCAGGGCGGGCAGCCAGCCAATCGGTCAGCGTTGCTACCTGGGGGGAGTATTTTTAGCCTCGGCGGCTCGGGTAGGGAGGGGGTGGGGGGGGCTGCGCCCCTCCTGGCCTGAGAGGGGCGGCTCGCGCTGAGGGGGGCGCCGCCATTTTGCGCCCCCACCTTGACCGTGGCTCGGGGGGCGGCCGTAGGCTCCTCGCTCCTGCCCCGAGGTGTCCGAGTTCCCTCCCCAAGGCCCCGCAGGGCCGTGACCGGTCGCTGCCGAGGCCCCCGCGGGCCATCAGCGCAGCGGCGGTCATGGGAGATGTAGTTCGGCGCGGGGCCCTCCTCCCCCCATCCCCTCCCCTCCCTGTGGAGCTGAGGGGCGCGAGGGCAGGCTTTGACGTAGCCAGTGACGCAACGCTGCTGCGAGGCGAGGAGCGCGCTGACGTAGAGAGCTGCCCCTCCACGCCGGGCTGGGAGGGGGGGGGAGGGAAGGGACGCGGCACCAGCAAGGAGGCGTGGCCTGATTGAGATGGGCGTGGCCTGGTGGAGGTGGGCGGGGAGAAGCCGGGCGCCGGCCGGCATAGGGTGGTGCTGGGGGGCGTGGCCGGGCGGGGTGGGGGGCGTGACTAAGAGCTGGGGGCGTGGCAAGGGAGGCGATATATAGGGGCGCGCGGCACGGCGCGGCAGTAGCAGAAGGAGCCGAGCGGCGGCTGCCGGGCGCGCACGTCGCGGGGGTGTGAGCAGCGCAGCCCTCCCCCCCTTTCCCTCCCCCCCCTTTTTTTTTTCCAACCCTCCCCCTCCCTTTTTTTTTTTTTTATTCTTTTTTTTTTATTTTTTTCAATCTTCTTCTTTCCTTTCCCCTCCCATCCTCCGGGAGCCGGCTCAGTTCGGCGAGATGATGGGGGCCGGGTGCTGAGCCGCACCCCTCCACCCAGCCCCCCCCTCAACCCCAGCACCCCCGCACCCTTCCAGCACTCACACCCCCGCCGGGACTGTTTGCACTACCCCGCACACCCACCCGGGTGAGTACCAACGCCTCAGGCCGGGGGGGGGCCGCGGCAGCCACCGCCCGGCCCTTGAGGCGGAGGGGGGGGTGGGGGTGGGGGGGCGCTGAGGCGGGCACGGCCCCACCGTGACGGGGAGGGGGGTGGGGGGGGAGAACACACCACAGGGGCTGAGGGGAAAAAAAAAGGGAGAAGGAGCCCCCCAGGGAGCGGGGCTGGGGCTGAGGGCACGGCACGGAGCCTCCCGGGGCCGGCTGGGCCCCTGCTGCGTGAGGGGCACCGGGGGGGTGGGTGTCGAGGCCTCCTCGCCCCTTGTGCCCTCCGCTTGTCCCCTCACGGGGCCCTGCAGACGCTCTCCTTCCTCCTCCTCCTCCTCCTCCTCCTCCTCGGTTTGCCGGAGCTCCCCGGGCCGTGAGGAGAGCCCCAACCGCCGCGTTATGTAACGCCCCGGAGCGCTTGGTGGGCCCGCAGCCGTCTCGGGAAGATTTAAAAACGGCGACAGCAGCAGCAGCAGCACCGCAAAATAAAAGTTGGGCACGGCCGAGCTGGCTTGTTTGATCAGCTGCTCGTGCCCCTGGATCCGTTTTGGGGCGTAAGAAAAATGTATGGTGTCTGCCCGGCGCGCCTTGAAAGGATCATTTCTTTCCTAAAGGACACGGAGGCGGGGAAACAAAACAGATGGATTAATAAATCATTTTTTAAATGCCCCTTTTAACCACCCAATCAGCTTTTCTGCGCTGATTGTGTCCCTTTTGTAAATATCTTCTGTTTGCCCTTGATCTTTTCCTTATCCCCACCCAGTGCTGATCCAGCAAACGTTTAAAGGTCGCCTTATCTTACAAACTATTCCCATACCATGTTGGGGAGAGCGCAAGTGGCTTGGAAATAGGGTTCCAGGCTTTAAAAGGAGATTATTCGGAGCAAGAAATAACAATGTAAATAACAAAGCTTTTTTTTTTTTTTTTTTTTTTAAATGGGATTTTTACCGACTTTGATTTCTTTAATCTTCAGTGACAGCTACGCTGAATTTCGTTCATGGTGATGCAGTGCAGAAAAGCACACCCTTAATTGAAATTCTTGTTGAGCCTTTCACTTGAGCCAAAAATATATTTTTTTTGTTTCACTGGAACTTTTTATATAAAGGTGTCTCCTGTGGATGAATACCTTATATTAGGGTATTGCAGGATTTTCATTAGCAGGGTGTGTGCTAATACTGGATTCTAGTCCCTTCTTTAACTTTAGATAGCTAATTTCCCTTTTGTCCTTTGAAGGACTGACAACCATATTTTATATTAAATATAAAATGGAGTCCTAGGGAAGGAGAAAGCCTCAGCAAAAACAATTGCCTATGAAAAGCCTTCTTGGCTCAAGTAACTTTTTGAAATCTGGACTATAGACAACACAAAATATGTATTTAGCTAATATATTACATTTGACCTATAGAATAATTAGTAGAAAGAGAAGAATTAGGGAATTGATCTATTGTAATCATTTTTGCAGTCGTTGCCACCCTTGTGACAGCAAATTCATGCGTCTATTTTGTATGCATTGACTGCATTATCGTTTTAGCTGTTCCGAGGAAAGGCAGAATTGTTATATATGTACAGCGGACATTTTCTCTTCACGTAGTGTAATTTCGCCAGCGCAGCATAATTCACAACATAATTTCACCAGTTGATGTGAATGGTCGGCTTGGACTTAAAATAAGTGCAGCGTAATTTTAGTTATTTGGGTGAAGTCCTCTAAAGCAACTGAGAATATTTTTATATTTCTGCAGCTTACAGCGTGACCAATGTGTTTGCAAACTTTAAAATGATAAATGAGCCTCGAACTTAAGACCTTTCAAGCTAAACTAATAGTCCAGTTCTAAATTTTGCAGCTGAGTACCATAAATCATTCAAATATGGGTTGGTAATTGAACCCTTGACAGGCCTGGCAGTTCTGTGATGTCTTAAATATTATACTTGCTGCTTTGTGAATAACTAAAGTGCAAGCTCATGTGATTCTGAAATACCCCATGCTGTATATGTAAACACATGCCTAGTGCATCTTCTGCAGTACTGCTTGTAAGTCACACCGAATGTAGTTGACACCCTCACCTTTTGCAGGCATGAACATAAATAGTTTGCAATTTTTTTAATTTATTTTTTTTCATTTAAAAAGGAACCTATTTTATGCAAAAAGTGAAGCTAAAAGAATAGGCCTTGGAGCTTGAGCTTACGCTGTCCTTATTTGGATGTGTTTGCTTTTGTTTTTTCTTAAAGGAACAAGAACACTCAAGGTGAAGGATAATAATCTACTAGAATCAGCACTTTGAATGAAATTTTGTTTCCCTGTGGCATCTTGAACACTTTCTTCGTGTTTCGAAACAGACTCAAACCTTTGTGGCATAGCAGCTATGCAGCTTGAAATCCAAGTAGCACTCAATTTTATTATTTCATATTTGTACAATAAGCTTCCCAGACGACGTGTCAACATTTTTGGTGAAGAGCTTGAAAGACTTCTCAAGAAGAAGTATGAAGGGCACTGGTATCCAGAAAAGCCATACAAAGGATCAGGGTTTAGATGTATACATATAGGGGAGAAAGTGGACCCAGTCATAGAACAAGCATCCAAAGAGAGTGGTTTGGACATTGATGATGTTCGTGGCAACTTGCCTCAGGATCTTAGTGTTTGGATTGACCCATTTGAGGTTTCATACCAAATCGGTGAAAAGGGACCAGTGAAAGTGCTTTATGTGGATGATAATGAAAATGGATGTGAGTTGGATAAGGAAATCAAGAACAGCTTTAACCCAGAGGCCCAGGTGTTCATGCCAATTAGTGACCCAGCATCTTCAGTGTCTAGTTCTCCTTCTCCTCCCTTTGGTCACTCTGCTGCTGTGAGCCCAACTTTCATGCCCCGCTCCACTCAGCCTTTAACCTTCACCACTGCCACATTTGCTGCCACCAAGTTTGGCTCGACCAAAATGAAGAATAGCGGCCGTAGCAACAAGGTCGCCCGCACTTCTCCCACCAACCTTGGCTTGAATGTCAATGACCTGTTGAAGCAGAAAGCCCTTTCCTCCTCCATGCACTCTCTCTACGGGCTTGGCTTAGGCAGTCAGCAGCAGCAGCAACAGCAACAGCAGAAGACTTCTGCCCTTTCTCCTAACGCAAAGGAGTTCATTTTCCCCAACATGCAGGGTCAAGGTAGTACCAGTAGCATATTTCCTGGTGACAGCCCCCTTAACCTCAGTCCTCTCCAGTACAGTAATGCCTTTGATATGTTTGCAGCCTATGGAGGTCTAAATGAGAAGTCTTTTGTGGATGGCTTGAATTTTAGTTTAAACAACATGCAGTATTCTAACCAGCAATTCCAGCCAGTTATGGCTAACTAAAAATAAAACAGAAGTGACATACAAGTAAATACTATTGTACAAGTTAAAATGCACGTACCCAAGGGTGTATCTTTTTTTCCACCTCTTGAGATTTTTTTTAAGGCTTGTAGTATGAATACATTCAAGCTTGGTTAGATAAATACAACATGCATCATTTTTTCATTTGCCAACCAAGCACAAAATTATTTTATACTGAAATGTACATTACGAAAATATACTCTCAAAATATGGCCTCTTACAGTATTTAAGATATAGCAAGGACATGGCTGATTTTTTTCATGTGTATATATATATATATGTCCACAAACATATATGTATATATATTTCAAAAAAATTGGCACTAATAAGTGGGTTTATTGGTCTTTTTCTAATTGTATAATTTAATTTAGTACAAAGTTTGTAAAATATCAGAGTATATATATTGTTTCTACAACATGGTATTGCATTTATATCTTTTTACTACAGTGATCTGTGACAGCTGCAGCAGCTTCATGTTGTATTTTTTTTACTGAAATTGTAAGATATCCATCTTAAAGACATCAATTCTAAAAAAAGTTGTGTACAGAATATTCCTTAGTGGTGGAATTAAAATGTACGAAATATTTGCTTTTTTCAAAAGAAACACAAATTGTATTTTCTGTTAAAAGTTTAAAGATTTTTGCTATATATTATGGAAGAAAATGTAATCGTAAATATTAATTTTGTACCTACATTGTGCAATACTTGAAAAAAGGTATAAAAGTATTTTGAGTCAGTGTCTTACATGTTAAGAGGGACTGAAATAGTTTATATTAAGTTTGTATTAAAATTCTTTAAAATTAATTGACTGTTGTGGTCTGTTTTTACTGTTCTGCTGAAGATCAGAGTGCTGCGCTTCTTGTGTTGTCAGTGCTAATGATGCAAAAAAGTCTGACTCAGTGCATCACAAAGGAGCGATGGAAAGGGTTGCTGTATTGATGCACCACAACAATGGGCTGCTTACCTAAAATACTTCTGACAAAGCACGTAACCTGATTAAATGCTTGCCTACAATTACTTGAGCAAATGTTCGCTTGTTTTCCATAACTGCAGCTTACTGAAGTCAGGAGGTTCGTCGTTATTTTTCCCTTGAGAATTAAGACTACAAGCGGTGCGAATGTTGACTTGTCGTGTGATGTGATTTATCGAGAAGGTACTCAGGTGATTCAGTGAAATTCCCTGTCCATGTAATCAGAGCGGATTGGAACTATTATCTCGGGAGGTCCTAGACCAATGCATCAGCGTTTGTTTCTGTACTAGGGATTAATAGCTCAGAAGCTAGGCTGAATAAAAGTGCTGATGTACAGTTTACTAAAGTCATTGTAAACTTCCATTTTATATGCTCTATTAAAGAGAGAAATGTAATGCAACTACAATGTGACAATCTAAGGTGTTTATTCTAGTGGATTTCACCAATTTTAGCTTAATAGATTTTCAAAACATGAATGTGAGTGGGAGGACAGATTCCAGAAGCTGACAAAAATAACTCAGCTTTTCCATGGCTATTTTGAAGTTGAATCCCTTACTTTTTTTCTGTGCTTTTGACAAATAGTGTTCCTTGCTAATGGATGTTGTCATGGGGAAGAGAAACTTGCTTATTTAATCCCGAACTCTAAAACAGCAATTCATTTTCCTTCCTAGCTCTGGTCGTACAAAGAGGAGATGCATGCTAAGTGGATTGTCTTTTGGCTCATAATGGTGAATTAGAAGCTACTAAAGGAGTACAGTATTAAAATTATCCAAACATTACTGTTCTGAAACAGGCATTTGAGACAAAATCAGTCTTGGCCTGCCTGATGCACTTGGTTTTATAAAAGGTGTAAACTTGCCCACCAGCAGCACCATGCCACGCTTAAAAACCCAGTCTGGTGTGAGAAGAGCAGCAACTTGTTGGAAATAGCCTCATGCTGTAAGCAAGGACAAACATGGTCTGCAACGCTGCTGTGAGGTCTTTGGGCAGGGTGCAGCTGTGACAAAGCATTGCTCTAGCAAAGGGGTGGGTTGGAGATGGGAGGCTGACAATGCTATCAATTTCTAATGCCATGACAACCAATTCAAAAGCAATAATGGAGTGAATATTTTTTTAGGCATTCATCTGTTTGTATTTAACTGGCTGCTTTTTATTGAGTTTGCCATCTGTTTTATCTTTCCACTAACAGCATATCAGTGGACAGAACCATGCTTAGGAGTGTTTCACTAATTTTGAGTGGGTGATTTTGCTTCTAAAAGGGACAGGCCACTGAACGGTGTCTAAAATACATACATATGTCATAATTACTGAAACATGGAGAATAATTTGTGTATTATTTCTCTCTTTATGTCTAGACTTTAAGACTTACTATAATTAGCATTTACAATATAATAACTAAACTGCCTAGGAGGTTCAGCAGCTTTGATAGCAGAGACTGTTTTCAGTGTTCCTGTGATCTGAGCTAAGATCATTTGTTTTAAAGGTCATCCAGGAGTACTACCTTCTTTCCATTCTGATTTGTTCACTTTCACCATAACCAACTCTACAATAAAAGGCAGTCATTGCCTTGAAAGGCGGTCTGGAAACAAAGGTGGTTTTTATTATTTTATTTTTTGGTGGGTGTCTACATGCAGCAGCTTTTAATATAAAGATTTTAGTAAGCAGGTTTCTGTTGTTCATAGGTTGTTCATGGTGCTTTGCAAGGAGACAATCTGGAGAGAAAGCTTGCAGTTGAAGAATGCAAATGAGAGTATTTTTAATCTGTTCTCTTACTCCTTATTAGAAGTTAAAGATTTTATCGTTTTCTGTTCAGTCTACTACATCCACTTATTTATCTTTTACTAAAGCTTAGGGCTGAATTTGTTATATCAAACATTGATGTTGCAATATTCTGTTTTAAATGAGTGCCAAGTCAATCTCATTTAATGTGCACATACCCAGCTTTCTGTTCTTGCAGCCCTGCTCTCAGGTAAATACATTTGCTTTGAGACAAAGGGCCTAACTGGAGCGAAGGTGAAAAAAGGAAGCATTTGCTCAGTTGTGCAAGTTCTTTTGTATTTTCTGTTGTGAACATGCAATTTACTTCCTTAAAATTGCTGGTGTAAGTTAAACCTCAAAAGACATCTTTTATTGACAGTGAAGAAAAGGGTAAAACCCTAACTATGCATCCCCCTCCATGATGTTTAGTGCATCCTGTCTCTTCATTCAAGGCCTCCGACCAAACACAAATTTTTAAAAAATATAACCTTTAAATATCTGAAGTAGCAATGGATTGGTGTTAATGCTTAACTTCTGAACCATAACCAAATTCAGTCGTGTTAGCATAAATTCGTAGAGTCTTAAAGAAATTAGAATTGCTGTGACAAACTAGTGGCAGTCTCTGAGGTCCACATCTACTGTAGCATATCCATCTCCTCCAGTATTTCTTGCTTTAACCTGTATTTTTATATAGATCTTTTAAAAGATATAAAGTTATAATTTTGAGGTATTTCTTCTGCTTTTAGAAAATGTCAAAATCAATACTCATCAGTTTTCCACTGCATGGTTAGTTTAATAAAAAAAAAAAAAAAAGTACCCATTCTCTTTTTCTACAGTTAGGATTAAACAAAATGAGCATAAAACCTAAAAAGTAATGATTGTTTGCCGGATCTATAGAATTTGACAGAGCTAAGCCATGCCTACCTAGGAAGGCAATGAATGTTATAACTATACTGAAGGTTACACTAATTTGCTTTTAAATGTAAGATTGTTTAAATGATCGTGCTACATTAAAACAAGGTTAGTGTTCAGTCATTGGTTCAGAAATTGATAAGCGATGGTAGCACCTTAATCTGTAAGGCTGACTCAATTCAGTACAAGTTGATTACTTTTGAAAATTGTAATCTGGGATCTGTGAAATTGAGTTCAGAGGCTTCTTGGCACATCAGGGCAGGGAGGTTTCAACAGCAGCGGTATGGGCTGTGCGTTTGTTCTGTGGATACGTGGCAGGCCTTACTCTTGACCCCAGGAATCTAGTAGCCAAAATTAAATTGATCTGATTATTTTCTCAAAGAGGAGACAGCTAATGGGTAGTTTACAACACTTTGTGCTTCATTGCCACATCATGTTCTCAAAGGTCCATGCTGTGGCAGTGAACCGAGCGGACGCAGGCTGGCCTGGCATCGCACTCTTGGTGAGTACAGGTTTCTGTAGTTCTTTCAGCGTCAACTAAGCTACCACGACTTGCACAAATTGAGGACTAAGCTCAAGCCACAGAAAGACCCATCTCTGCTCTTCACCATGCAAAATCAGGAAGCTCTGAAACACCATTTATACCATCTTGCTACAGCTGAACATGGCAGCTGATCGTCCAGCACAACCACATGCCCAGCTGGCATCACTCAGTGCTCCCCCTGTACTGCAACGTGCAACAGCCTGGTCCCACTGCATTTCTGAAATGTAAGTAACCAAACAATGAGCTGTTAAATCAGCTCTTTCAACCAGCATGGGATCAAAACAGAGTTCGTTTACTGATCTGATGCCCCAGACTGTTCTATTAACGTTTCACTAAAAAATACCTCAGTTTGTGTTGGTAGTTTTGGAGCAGATGAAGCAAACCGACGGTTCAGCATTCTTTTTTATATCATCAGCAAGTTGATTTAAATTGAGTGTACAGAGTTGGCTGCATTCCTCTCATGAGCTGCATAAAAAGTTTGCTAAATCGAAGTGCCAGAGCTGTAAAATCCTGCTGAAGGGATTGTTTCCAAAGATCAGCGAGAGGAATGGTTAAACTGTTACCGTGGCAGTGTGTGTATGACTTTTGTCCTCTTGGCTTGATTTTAGTGGAGGTAGTAAGGAGTTTTGCCTTGCAGAAGGGAAAAAGCATTAGGACTTGGGAACATAAACCACATTCCCTTTGGCACTGCGCGTTCTTTACCTCACAGACAAAATATGATCAGTGTGCGGAACAAATAGCAGGTGTAAAATATTTTTAGAAAAACCTTGGCATACAACGCAGACATCCCTCAACCCCCATCCTTTATTCTGTCATCTTTTGTTTGTTAAAAACAATCCGTAATATTGATGGATGCAAGTTTGGTGGAACTCGCTGTAGTTTTCATTTGATAATTTAGCACTTCAGAGGCCTGAAATTGGAGATCCTCTCCTCCTCTGAGAGCCGAGACACCATTACGTTTAAACAGTCTGTCAGCTCCGTGCCCTCTTGGAGCTCGTTGAGCTGCTTTCCCTTTTCCCCTTAGCTTGAAGATTACCCACAGCATAAAACAAAAGAGGACTCTGGGAATGTAGTGCCTTAATTACTGTTCAGTGCCTTGGCAAGCTTCTTTGAGATGGTTATTTCACCAGCACTGGCTAATGCAATTAAAAACAACTCTGGAAATCCACCTTTTTTCCTTGGCAGAATATATTTATTGCCTGCTGTACTCATAACTCCTTCCTTTGTCTTTTCTGCCTCTCCCACAGCACCCTCAGAAGGACTGGCTGGCACACCGCTCCAGTTGTTCGCTGCCTCTCGCTACTTTGCTGCGCCAGGCTTTCATGTCGTTACTCTTTTCACCCAGGCTCTACTTCTCTCTGATCTCATCTCTTAAATTACTCTGTGCTCTGTCACATAGCAATGCCAGGAACTGCTGTGTGATGGCAAACATCAGCACATGAGGCCCTGGCCACCCAAAGGTTCCCTAGCCCTCCGCCACGTGTAGGCTGGGCCTTACTTGACTTCACTTTATCTCGACAGACAGCGTAAAGAATACAGCTAAGAATTACAGTAGATGATCACAGTCTTATGAAACAGGGTGAATTTGCTGCTTGGGCAGCCTCACCCAGCAGTGCAACAGCCTGGGAGTTTTTAGTCATGTTGACGGAAACGAGAGGTGGCAGCTTAGCGAAGAACATGGGACAATAGATGACAACTCGGGCACCCCGCATTTCAGCTCTGACTCTGGGCAAGTCACTGCCCTTTTCTCTGTTGGTTTCCTCCTCTGGCTCCACTGAAATTCCAGTGTTAGACATTAGCTGGCTATTGCTGTCAATAAGGAACTTCGTCCAATTTGTCTGTGCCACAGGAACATCTGAGGCTGACCTATTGTTCCCTCCTTTTACTGCCTTCAGTTGCTGTGGCCTCTGAGAGTCTTCTCCATAGTACAATTCAGTTAACGTATATTACATGACCTTTATATTTTATAATAATAAAATAAGGCATGCATATAAAAGTAAAGCACTTAATTCTCATTGTCCATGCTATAGAGTCTGATTCATCCACCAATGGAGCAGAAAGCCTCCAGAACAGTGAGATCTCACATACCGACTATTGTGATTCTTTAAAAGAATTTCTGTGGGTGTTTCTATAGATATAGAAGTATATATTCCTCCAGTACAAATCATGTGAAAATTTTACACCAGCCTACTCACTGAAGTTGCTGCTGGTCAAAATTAGACTTGCATACAGATTTTACAAACTAAAACAAATTCCCCTTTGATTTTCATTAGACCACAATATTAAGCATCCTGTGTATGAGCACAGAGGCAGGGCTACAAGGTTTTGCCTCTGGCTGTGCTATGAACTGTCTGTGCAGTTTTCAGCAGATAGTTTCAGCCTTTCCAGAAGTGGTTTCTGTATTTTTGAGCCTATACTTGAGCTTTTAACTCCCTGCTGAGTCTCGGATGCTGTAGATAACTGCACCTTATTTCTGAAGTCAACAGGTTCCCAATCTGTCTGTATCTCTCAAGTTTGGCCAGGTACATATAGCACCTCTGTTTGGCAATTTAGTGGGAAGAGTGCACAATTCCTAACTACAGTGAAAAATGTTAACACCCGGGGCAGTTACCTAATTTGCAGATAATATGTGAATCTCATGTTATATTTATGAACTGCTTTGAGACACAGGGCATATTTTACTTAAGAATGATTGATTTTTCATTTTTTAGTAACACATAATGATGTTCACTATTTATGTCTTCTAGACTGTTACAGTGTTGTCCTTGTTTCAGTGTTGTCAAACCAAATCACTTGATTCAGGCCTACAAGAATATTTTAGAAATTATGAGACAGCTATAAATAATAATCAACCTTGCATCGTATTAATTTATTTTCTGGGTATAAATTTAAATCAGTTTCAGAACTTTCTAGCTTTTCTCTACAAGACTACTGAGAACTTAACTTTTAGGTGAAAATTTAGATCCATAGGATATCACAGGTTCCTAAGGACTGGTACTTCACAGGAAACAGGGATAGATTTGAACTCACGAGTGTTGGCATTTAACCACAGCTGCTGAATTGAATCAGATTTCTAAGCGATACAGAATGACTGAGACCACCACTGCCCTCCTGTTTTCTGCTTCTCTGGTGCTGATGTGCAGTTTGCATTACAGATTCCATAGTTGGCAGTGGCAACAACCAATGGCAACTAACCCAATTTAACTCATACAAACTGACAAAAGACAAATGCACAGAGATCAGCCACACCATCTCTGACCTCTTACTCCTGACCTTTAAGGAAGATCTCCAAAATTTCTTCAAAAGACAATCTGAGTACTAAAATTCCTGACTCTAGGATATAAAAATCACACAGATATTGATTGCATATCACATTATAATTTTTGCTAGCACCAGCCATCCCTAGGCAGTAATTATTCCCGTCTCTCTCACCCTCTCTTTGTGCCATGAATGACATTATCAGCTGTCCTCTGGCTAGTATCCTCCCTTTGATCAACAAGAACCAATCGTCCTTTCCCTCAAATTGCCTAATTCGTTAATATAATGAAGTCTAACTCGGAACAATTATTCTCAACCTGTATTTAGCTCTAAGGTTATTGCTTCTATTTCAGACCTAAGGAAGCCTTATGTGCTTGAAAGCATGTCTAGTTTTCCAAGTATGCCAGCTGACCTAATAAATGATGTCCCCTCTCCCTGCCCTTGCCTCGCTTCCATCCGACACCATCCTTGCTACAACGCAGTACTGCACCTGCTGCCCTTACTCCTGCTCAGCTGAGTCTACAAATGAAGGCAGAGCCTTGATGAGCTATGGGAGGTAGTCTGTTACCCCAACTAACAGAAGAGAAGTGTAAGCATTGTGTGGTAGAGCTGCTTGGCCCTTACAGGCATCCATCCCAGCGCATCTGAGGCTGCACTGCTGGCTCTGAGCACGTCTCGTGGCAGGAGCTGGGGGAGGTAAGTGAAGCTGCTGGTGGCACTGGGGCCCACCATTTCTTGCTCTCTCTCTAGATTTAAGAATTCAGTATTTGGAACAGCTTACTCACCCAAAGTCAGTGAAATTTAGGCTCTCCATTTCATTCTCATATCTTATTCTCTGAAATTCCTAGTTGTTTTTTTTTTTGTTGTTGTTGTTGTTGTTTGTTTGTTTGTTTTGTTTTGTTTTGTGTTTTTTTTTTTGTTTTGTTTTGTTTTTCCATCAATTTTACTCTGTTTTCCTTCAAAGTCTTCCTTAAAACTTACTTTTCCTCATTTCCTTCCCAAACCAAGCCTTTTCCCCATTCAGCTTGTCTGAGGTCTGTGCTTCACCATGTGTAATTTGCAGCGTATTATCTGATTGAGACTGTAATCTCTTCAGGGCAGGGCCGTCTCTCTCTGTACTCACAGTTCCCTTTGCTGCTCTCTGAGGTTGAATAAGAAGGACAGAAATAGCAGAGTATACAGACACTCCCAAATATACCATGTATTTTGTGAACTGTGCTCGGGAAGCAAATTAAAGAATGATTTTTATTAGTAACGTGGTTTGCACTGCATCACAGGAAGGTTGAGAAGAAGTAGATGCTTCAGGCAAAGAAAACTCCTTTGCAAAACGTTTGTGGAACACATTAGTCTAAAAATACCCATGCTTATGGCGGAGAACAATGTTCCATTGCTGATCTATAGCGAATTGTCAATGGCAGCACTGCACACTTCAGTCACACAACAATCCTGCTGTGACATTGTGTGCTTTGTCCCTCTCCTGTTCTGCAGCACCCCCTGCACCCCACCATGACCAGTGCCAACGCTGGTGCCACCACTGCTGTCTTGCTTGCCCCCTGCCATGGCTTAGTTCAGGGAGGGGATGGTCATGGGCACCTGCCACAGAGGTGACTTTAGGGAGGGAAACCTTAAATACGTCTTTAATGGCCACTGAAACTTTTCTTCCCTGTGTGTGTGCTGTGGGTGATGTGCTACGTGTACATGCAATGTGGTTTGGTCAGATCTCCAGCGAGCTTGGCGTTTTGATGCCTGCACAAATGGCTTCCACGTACTCAAATGTCTGCCTGATGAATCTAGAAAATGAGCGATATGTAAGGGGAGATGGGAGCTGTGAGTCTGACATTGATATTACTCTCCCAAAGCCTGAGTGCTTAGAGCTGGTGGTTTGATTTTTTTTTTTTTCTTTTTTTCTTCTGGAGAGACCAGAGGCCATTTAATCCTGCAGGGGCATTGCTGTGGGTGGCAGCCTGGCCCCTTCCCTGTCCTGGCGTTTACATCGCCTTGATCAAAAGGCTCCTTCTGGCTGGCAGCGCTGCAGACGGGCTCCCCCTTTGTCTGATTCCCAGTTGCTTTTTGGGAACAGCTAGCTGTGCTCCAGTGCCTGGCTTTGAGTCTCTTCGGCAAGTGTTTCTGTGGGGCACTGTCGTCTTGGGTATGTTGGTCTCTTTTCAGATGTGAAAAGATATCTGTATTATCTGCTAGCAGTTAGTCATCTGCTAGCCAGAATGGAGTTGTTTTCCTTAAGGATGCTTAGGATCACATAACTCTTGCAGGCAGAGTGGAAAACATCCGTAGATGTCGGGATTAGTCATATAACTGCTGCAGTTATCTTCATCCAGAGTCGCTGCTTTCGCTCCCTGTTAGAGCTGCAGAGCTGCAGGGTCCCCAGCCTTTCCATAATGACGTTTATCTGGGCAGGCTGAAAGACAAAGGAGAGCCAAGGCTGCACAACCTTTAGCCAGTTATTTCTTCCTTTACTTGTGTTTTTTTTTTTTTTTTCAACCACATGATAAATTATGCTGTGGAGAGCTGTGAATGAAAGGATATGAGCTGCTAATCGTGCTCGCCAGTTTCTTGCTTCAGGCAGCTGCTTTGGCTTTTCTGGGTCTCCATTCCCCATCAGCACAAGGTAGAACCGTATTTCTGTGCCTGGCAGAGGTGTGGTGAGGTTTGCCTCTTGCTCCAGAGCTCCGGGTGACTCTGGGGTACCTCCACCAGCCTCGCACCTCCCAGCCCTGCCTTGTGTCACCAGCCCTGTCCTAGAGCTGTGGGATGGGGGCAGAGGAGAGCTGGAGGAGCAGCTACTGGTCAACTATGAGCCAGGGATGGGATGAGCCACGGGCACCATAAAGGCCACCCTTGTCCTCCTGTGGTGTGTGTGACACTTTCCACCACCTGAGAAAGAAGAGGATTACTCACTGTTCACTTCATCTGCATGATATCCTCTACTTGATCGGGATAGGCCTAAACTGGGCCTTTATGCTTTATGGGGATATTTTCAAGGGAGCCGATGTTGAGTGGGAGTGCACAGCAGCGAATGTTGAAGGTCGCGGCACAAACCCTTTTTGCTGGGGGTGTCCAAAGCCGAGTGGTTAACCCATGTGCAGGACTGAACTGTGTCTTAGCAATACAAGGACGAGTGAGTTAAGGTAAAAAGAAGGAAAACTGGGATCCAGTCAATGTTATTATAACCCTTAGAAGTTCTCAGGTGCCAAGCAGGCCACAGAAGACAACCAGAACCCAACAAAACCTGACTGACTCAGCCCAATGGTCCCTCCACCAGCACGGTCAGCCCAGGCTGAACCTTGCTGCTGTGAGAGGTGCTTGCTTTTATGGAGGTCAGGCACCAGCAGGCCTCTTGTAGAGCAAATTCCTTCTCTGCTCACGTTTGTGAACTGGAGGAACCTGAAGGACTGGTGAAACAGGGACCCTGCAGCCAGCTGCTGCCAGGACTCCCTCGGGGATTTCTCTTCTCTCAGTCCTTCTGAAAAATGAAGCAGCATTTGCTTCGACATGGCAATTGGCCCATGAGGCACGGCTGGATATAGGATGCACTAAAAATATATGTGACAAATGTAAACATTGACTTTACCAGGGTGGCAGCCTGCCTGCCAAGAAGCTTTGGCTCTGTGAGCCCAGCAGTCGTGGCGCTGGGAGGAAAAGGTGCACTGGGCTGGCAGGGCAGCGGGAAAGACACTTTCTTCCTCCGGATTTTTTGTTTTGCTTTGTTTTTTAAAGCAAGTATTTAAAATTTCAACAGCTTCACACATCAAAATTGCAGCTTTTTGCTGATCGTGTTGTAGTAACCACATTTCAACAGGTAGGGGAAGAAAGAAAGAAGGGGGGAAAATAAGAACTGAAGAAAGAGGAAGGAACTGCAGAAGAGGGAAATGCCTCCGCTTCCTCCCTCCTCTGCTGATTGCTTGTTTGGGGTTTTTTAGACATGAAAGTTAACATAAGGATTAGGAAGGAGCTTGTCCGTCCTCTGCTTGCAGCCAGAGGCAGGCTCTGGGTCCTGATGTTCCCGGAGCAGAGGACCGGAGCCGGTGACCGTGGTGCCACGTCAGCATCCTGCGTGTTCCTGCCCTGTGACTGCCGACAAAGGTGGCCATTGAGGGGCTGCAGTGCCTGCTCTGAGCAGTTGTGCTGTGGGAGCGGGGCTGAAAGGTCCAGCTGGGCTCCGTGCAGGCAGCTGATCGGGCACATGAGCCTGCTCGGCACTTCCTTTCCCTCCAGCTTCCTACCAGAAGGTCTGCAGGGTGCTGTGCGGGATGGCTGAGGCTGTGGTGTGCCAGGCAGGTGGGGGCCAGCAGTGCGTATAAATGGGCTCCCTGGGTGAGCAAGCAATGTTTGCTTCATTGGGGTGCTGTGTCTGACACAGCAGAGGACTGTAAAGCTGCGCCTTCAGATGCTGCATCCTCAGCTGCTCTTCTCTCTGTAGCTACTGGAAAGGGTGCAAGGGGCTGTGAGCCCTTTGCTTAGTGTGCCCTATATGCTGCATGTGAAAAATTTGGATGCACAAGGCCATTAAAGTCAATGGAAATATTCTGATGGCTTGAGGTAGAGAGGAGCTTGGATCTTGCTTTGCCATTGAAAAACCTCTGATGCCAGGGGCTGTTCTGGGCAGATGGCAGGCAGAGGAGCAGCTTGGCCAGAGCAGGGAGCTGGTTCTTGGGACCAATGTGGGTCCCAAGGAGGGGCCTGCAGCTCACTGAGGGTGAAATCGGAGCCTTGCACCCCTAAAAGGGGATCCTGAACCGTGCCCTGTGGGGCTCCAGGCCTGGAGCAAGAAAAGATGCTTTGTTATAGCAGGGCTGGTCCAAGGGCTGGGCTTGAGGCACGAAGTTTGGAGGAGACCACAGCAGCAGAACCTGCAGACCTTATGCCGTCCTGGTGGGGCCCAGGCAGAGCACAACAGCCCCTCCTCAGGGACCTTTTGGCTCCTAACTGCTTTTTTCAGGCAAGGAGTCTGAACTGGCCTGAAGCAGGAGAACTGATATGTCCCCCAAATGTTATCTACAGTCCTGCAAGGGCAGACACCGGTTTTGCGTGTAGGAATGCTGAATTAAAAAGCATGAGCAAAAATCCCTAGCAGCCCTGCTTTCCTGCGCCATGTCTTTCATTCATATCCCGTAGCACTCCAGCTGCCCTGCAGAGACCTGGCACGGCCGCTCCATTCTGTGTCAGCCTTCACCTCCGATGCTAACAGGAAACAATCCACAAAGATCCGGCGCTTCAGTTTTGCTCCCCTGGGCCCCAAAATGAGAGCACACCCCTCCAAGCAGCCACAAAGCAAACAAATGGGCTTTTCCTCCACCCCTTGATTTTTTTTTTTTTTATTTTTTATTTTTTTTTTTGTCAGCTGAGGGTGCAATAGCAGAATGCAGGAAAACGTAGCTGTTTATTTTCCTCCTTTGCAATTGCTAACTACAGACATCCCCTATGTGCAGCTCCAGGAGTGAACAAAATGATTCTGTTCAGACAGTCTCTGCTCCAGAGCATAAAGTTACTCAGCATTTGCAGCACCAGGCCATTGTAGATGTTTTTATTCTGTCTCTACTTTGCACTTAGACTGACATATTATGGATGACTCCAATTAACAGTGCATGAGCATAAACAATGCTTTACTCATACATTACAAATTGAAAGATTTTGTGTGTGTGTGCTTGCAAAAACGTATTCGTGTTCAGAATTTCTTTATGCAAAGCTGAAAGCACCTGAGCTCCAGGCCGGGGAGGTTTGGGGAGCGGGGTGGGGAGGAGCTGGCTGCACCACGCTGTGCAAACAAACTGCTGGTTTTGAAAGCAGACCTAGAGGAGTTTGCAAATGCATCTATTTAAGCAAGCAACCCATCTGCTACTACCAATAATGGATGCACAGACCAATTGGGTATTTGCTGAGCTCACAGGCCAATGAGTTTTGTGTATGTTACATGATTTGCACAAATCGATAGGTAATGTAGACACACATGCCCACATCTGGAACACAAGCCATGAAGGCAGGGATTTGAACAGTGACCTAGTTAGCACCTAGCAGCGCCTGGATCGTCAGGGTGAAAATATAATATTTTTCTTCTTTTTAATGAACTGCTAGATTTTATTAGGCTGCCTGTACCAATGCATGTTTCATGAGGCTGCGTGACTCCTGCAGGATGCAGCTACCACAAGAACTGGGCTTGGAGCTGCTTCAGGTACCTGGCTGGCCAAGGAGGAAAGCTCCAAATCACACATGAATGCAGCGCAGCTGGCTGAGGACCTGCCCCGCTCCCAGCACTGCCAAGTACGTGGCCGTGCCTTCCGATTCCAGCTGTGGAACTAGGGAAAGGAAAGCTTTACACAGGAAAAGAAAACAAGTTAGTCCCTTATGGGACATAACCACCCCCAACGACAGAAATATGTGTGGGCTTCTCTGCAAAGTGCTGTGTAGTGGGGAGCTATACTCAGAGCTCCTTGCAGAAAAGTAACACTAGGGCTCGTCTCCTTGCGATGGAACTGGGGCTCTGGTGGTTGTGGCACACGTGGGTCCCATCCATGTGCTTCAGATTTCCTTAAACTGGCAGATGTGGAGCTCCTGAGCCCTTCAGGGTGTCCACTGTCCCCGTTTCCCATGTCCATCTCCCACCAGTTCCTTCTGTGGTGGCACCTCACGTTCCAGAAGTTTCCCTTCTGCCAGAAATATTTGTAGAAATTGTGCTTTATTATATATATATATTTACCACGCTTAGGAATGCATGCAGAAATTTCAAGGGGTCGGGGGTGTGTGTGTGGTGCATGTGTTTGCCCTGGAGCTTGATGGAGGGAGCTGCACTCTCCCAGCAAAACCCAGGAGCAGTTTCTGCAATACACTGGTGGGAAAGGTGGAGGCCTCAGACTTCGATTTTATGACCTTGCAGTGCCCAGAGGCTCAAACCCGTGACAAAAGTCTCACTGGTCAAGGCAATTACTAAATAGGAGAAAGGAGGGTGGAACAGGAACCTCTCCTCTCTCCAGATTACAAATGTAACAACCCATGAGCTGCAATAATTCTGCAAAAGGTGCTCTCAGGAGTGTTTTTCCCAGTGAATGTAGTCATAAATAATAATAATAAAAAAAATGCATGCGTGTATTTTACAAAGCAAGGGAAAATTTTCTTCCTCTTCAAGTCCATAGTCTGCAAATAATTTGTGAACAAGAGAAGCAGCTCCATCTATCTTGCGCTGTATTTGTTACAAATCATTTGCTCATGTGTAAATCTTCCTGCCAGGGCAGGAGCAGCAAATCCTCCTTCAGTCTTTGTCCTCTGAAAAACTTTCACTAAACATGAAAATTTGAACAAAAAAGTAGCAGGTGTGCAGGTGGGAGCCGGGATAGATGCATTCCCGGTGCCCTGAGTGAGTGTGAAGCTGCTGCTGGCTGTGGGGCTGGGTGTCTGCCTGGCACACAGGGCTGAACTGAAAGGGCTCGTCATTTTGCAGGAAAACAAAAGCCAAGCCTAAAAGGCCACCCTCAGTACCTGCTTCCATCCATAGACTGCCTAGAGCAAGCAAGCAAATGGCCACTATCGATTTGAAATACATTAGAGCATCCCATCTGGAAAAAAATATCTCATTTTTTAAAGCTCACAGCAAGTCCCTAGATGGCAACACTGCTCTTTCTGACCCTGGTATAGTGTTGTGAGCCTTGTCGTGGTTGACAGATCTCCTAAAGCTCCTGCTTTGGAGATTATGTGATTAAGCAAGACCTTAAACTTCCACTCACAAACAAAAATGAGAAAAAGTGTATGTGTTTAGTGCTGGTGGGGGCAAAGAACAGCTGAAAACTGTGGTTGCTGCAAGGATCTGCAATCTGATGGCAAATCAAAAGAACAACCAATACTGCTGAGAATTTATCCAGCCAGGTGGCAAGCAGTGGGATGCAAGGAAATGATCTTAGTTTGTGCCAGGGGAGGGGTAGATTGGACATTTGGAAGAATTTCTTCATGGGGAGGATGGTCAAGTACTGGAACGGGCTGCCCAGGGCTGTGGTGGAGCCCCCATCCCTGGGGGTGTTTAAGGGACGTGACTGTGGCATTTCTATGTGGTACTGAAGGACAAGGCTTAGTGACAGGACTCAGCAGGTTGGGTTGATGGTTTGACTTGGTGATCTAGATGGCCTTTTCCAGCCTAGATGATTCTATGATTCTGCGGAAAGAAATAACAGGATTTTAAAGCCAAGTTCATGATATTGCAAGTCATGACTCATGAATCCTAAATGCTTTGAGCTGCCTGTGCAGCTGAAAACCCAGACAAGTAAAAACTGTCCCATCTGCAAGCTTGTGCCCTCTGCAAGCTCTCTGTGGGCGAGGAGCAGTTCTCCATCACTGCTCACAGCACGCAGCCCTGTGAACATAATTCCAAGTGCAGACATAGGTTGGACAGTCAAGGAAAAAAAATGCCCACCCGACCCTGCTCCAGATATTTTCCTGGAAAAAGCTATCAGAGACCTTAAGGATGAGGACACCTTTGATGTGAGTCCTGTTTCTCACACCTGTTCAATCTGTAGATCTGAGAAAGCTATTAGCATTTCGCTTTTAATCTGTGTTTGTTCACTGCTGACTCTGTGCAGGTCTGCCCTGCCTGTGCACAGCCCTCACAGTGCTGCAGCTCCGCTTGCACGTACTCGTGAACGGCTCTTGTTTCGCTTAAATGCCAAACCGACTGAGAGGAGCAGCGATTTAGTTATGCCAGAGATAAGATACTTTTGCTCGTCTCTTGATTAGATGACTTTTCGAGCCAGCTAGCACAGTGCAAATTGTGAATTGCAAATATTATAATCAAATATACAGTTTGAATTTCATCCTGAGTTAATTACCTGAGTCGTATACATCTGTTAGCTACGATAAATTACAGCAGAAATGGAGAATTTGATTGCAATATTCACTCTTTGGATTATCTGCAGGTCAAGTATTATTCATTGAAGAGATTCATGAATAATTTTGAATAACTGGACCAATATATTTAGAAACCAGACAATCTGCATACAGGGAGACAAAAAGCGCCAAATAAATTATACATTGTGTCCTTTTCTTGCAGCTCTGCAAATGGATTTTGACTGCCTTATCACACTGCCGACTATATCTATTTTTTCCAATAAACCTCACATTTCTCTGCTGTATCGCTTACCAGGCAAAGATGAAAGGCAGCGAAGCGGGACCCCAGCCATCCAGCTCCGCAGGGGTTGTTTTCCCCTTAGAAAAACCTAAATTATACAGCAGAGTGTCTGTGAAACAGTTAAATTGACGAGAGCAAGGCAAATCTAAGCACAGTAGGTGAGAATATTTCACTTTAGGAAGGGAAGAAACCCGGCGGGTGCAAGGCGAGAGGCAAGGCCCCAAAGCGCGATGCCACACGCCATCTTGTGTCAGGCCATGGGAGCAGCTGGATGCTCCTGCCCCAATTTCCAGCCTTCTGACGTCATTTCAGTGCTGGGGGACGAGGGGGGGTTGTTTGTTTTTCTCTGCATCCCAAACATTGCAAAAATTGGAAGCTGTGGCTGTGTGGGATCTGGGGTTTGCCGTGGTGGGCGCAGCAGTTGTGCATGTGTATGGTCAGCTGCTGGTGCTTGGGTTTGTCTCCTGTGACCACAGTGGTATGGTTGGACATCACTGGACAGGATCTGGACATGAACTGGACATGGAGAGCTCTGCTGAGGGCCATAGGTTGCAGAGGTTCTGGTCTGTGCTGTCCCCACAGCCTTCAAAGGATGTCCTGGGACAAAACACAGTCACGGGTGCGTGTCTGAGGCTCATGTGTGTGACTTGTGGCTTTGTTTCTGGGGGGGCTCAGCCCCCGCTTTTCCTTCGCTGGAGCACAGAAGTGTGGTCAATCCTCATTGTGGTTATTCTTGCTGAGTTTTCCATGCTGTCTGTGGGATTTTGGAGGCACTAGCAGGGAGCAGAGAGACAGGGACTCAAACCGGAGGGCAGTGCAGCTGCTGCCCGTGCCACTTTGGGAAGCAACGGGGCCAGATTTACATTTATTTTCCTAGATATTGCCAATTAGCATGTATATTCCTGCAGGTGATAGAGATGTCTGCTTGGCTTTTCCAAATAAACCCAGGTAAATGAAAAGTAATAGAAATGAATTTGCTTTCAAGTTCCTAAATGCTGCTGGCAGCTGTTATCCTTATGCATCAAACTACCTTTGAAAATCTATCTGTGACGACTCGGAGCAGCCCCTTGCTCCCCAGGGTTGTGGGTCCTGTCCTGCTCTGGGTGACCACCACGGCACTTCAGAGCAGCTCCCTCTCCATGAGAGCTCTCCAGCCTTGAAACCTTCAGCCGAGCCTAGCCATCATCTGTGTGGCTGTGTGGCCTGAGCTGAGCTCTGCTAGGTGGGTTCAAGGCAGAGACCCAGAATTCAGAGAGCAGCAAACTGAGGGGAATTCAGTCCCAAATCATCTACGTTTCCAATAAGAGTAGCTTGTTTGAAGGTATCACTGCAATGCGAAGTTACAGCTTGTTTTTCCCCCCATGTATATTAATCAATATTGTATTTCATCTGCTATTTTGTCATCCTGTCACTTGGTATTACAGTGTCCTTCTACAGCTCCTCTGTCAGCTTGTCTTTTTGCAGTCCTAAATGACTTGGTATTGACAACGAAGCTGGTAACCTGCCTCTCCAATCCCTTTCCAGATCATTTCCATTAAGCAGCCCAGGCCATCGTACATGTCCCCAGGGGACTCTGCCGATGACTTCCCTTCATTATGAAAGCTGACCTTTCATTCTCACCCCTTCTTTCCTTTGTTTAACCAGTCCTTGGCTCAATAGACTGCTTTATGTCTCACTACAGGACAGCTAAGTTTCTTTAAAGATCTTGGGTGAGAACTCCCCCCAGAGCCTTTCAGAAATCCAAGTCAGCTCTATCAGCTGGACCATCTCTGTCCTCATGACTGCTTCAAAGAGTTACGGAGCACTGCTTCACCCCGATGAAGTTTGCAGACCAGACTCTTCCTTTTTACACCACACTCATTCATCTGGTGAGTTTTGCTCTCTTTTACACTTTCTACCAGACTTGCTGAGTTCTTGTGACCAGTTCCCGGGAACCCTTTTCTAAAATTAGCCCCATGTTTGCCACCTTCCAGCCCTCCGTTCCTGCAAAGAAGCAAGCAAAGGTTATCCGCTGCAGTTAATAGTTAAGCGATTTCTTATGTGAGTACTTTTACCCTTGGGTGAATACCATCTGATTCTGGAGATTTATTACTGCTATTTTTTTTGTTTATTTCAAGCAGTAGTGGAAGTAATGTCCTTTACGCATGTTACAGTACCCATTTTGATCTGAGCGTGCTGCTAGGAGTGGAGCAAAGGAGGAAGAGAAGGTACAGACTCCTTAAGGGGTAGTTCCTTTTCATGCCAGTTAATCCAGTCCAACTACCGTGTCATCGTGCCAGTTTAAGGTGTAAAAATGCTCTCCCTCCTCCCTCTTTTCCTCATTCTCTTTTTCCAGCCTCTTCCTTTCCTCCTGCATTTCTTGATTTCACTGTGACAAATGAGAGGGTAGGCATTGCCAGGTGGGACGAGACCCATGGGCCTTTGTGTCCTGTAACCACCACACAGAGGTGGCACCACGGAGGGTTGTCTGAGCAGAGAGACTGATAGACCCAGAGTAAAACACCAAAATTGAAACTTTCTGGCTGAAATCTGAACTGCAGAGCAGCCTTTGCAAGACTTTCCATTGAGTTTCTAAGCTCTTGGGCCTGAATGTCATATCATTTGCCCAGCCATAAATAGCTGTGAATTAAGCAGGCTGTGCTGCTTTTTTGGCTAACAGATATGTCCAATAATGCTGCAGTGTTATCTTCATATCCCACTGGTGTTTGCATTGTAGATCAGGAGCTCAAGCTGGCATTTTTTTCAAGATTTAAAGAGCTGGCAGAACATTTATTCAGTTGTGCAACCTCCATTCACAGTATTTCTCAGATCCTGAGCATGGGGCTCATTTTTTGTCCTTTGACAGCCGCTGTAAATCAATAAGGCAGTTGGAGGTCACTTGTAGTCAATCAGTAACCAGAGCCTGCGAAGGGGAAAACACTAAATATCTGGTATAAAAACACAGGCTCCAGGCTCGCAGCTCTGGCTCGGGGTGACATGCTCACAGCTGAGGAGCAGCAAAGGGCTCTCACTGACTCCAGCAGCTCCCAGCACCCGGGGCCTCTGGAAACCTGGCTCCGCACAACCCTGATGTAGATATCCAGCCCGGCCATAATCTTTTCCTGGCAATTGGCTATATGAGAATTTCACGCTATGTGCACATGGGGCGAATTTCAGTGAACCAGGCACGAGGTGCTTCATGTGGAGGAAGCAGGGCTCATGTTGCATGGTGTTTGTTTGGTGCCAGCTGCATTATTCCTTCTTTTTGCAGGAAGCCGTGCAGCAGCTTTGCTTCAGCCACCGCCCTCAGGAGCCCAGGCCCACGGCAGGCAGTAATTCTTGCAGGGGTCCCTAATTCCCTTTGAAACAACTGGGAGCTAAGCTCTTAAATACCCCTGCCATCTGAATCATGTTCCAGTGGTGTCACCATCTCTGTTTGCTCCTACTTCTGGAGCTGGTTGCCCATCAAAGCTTCTGTCTGACCTCATCTCTGACTCCCACAACGCGAATATTTCCTCTTTCTCAATTTCCTCTTTCCCTTGACCTTAGCTGCTCCAGGGTTTGTGCTGATGCAGGCCCCTACCTCTGAGAATTACGCAGCCACCTCTCTGTGCTTGCTCCCTTGGGGCCCTCACGCCCTGTGCTGCCAGGTCCCATAACACGGGCGTGCTCTGTCAGAGGCTTCTCGCCGTCACTTTTTTGCTGGTATTTTGTCCCTCTGCTAATAGAGCTCGGCTGTGCAGATGGTTTGCACAGTAACCTGTGACTCATTTTCAGATCCATGTGCTGGATGGTTTCCATTCAGCTGTAGCTGCAGGGTTTGCAGATCAATGCGTTGCACTTTTCATCGTCACTCCAGACCGGGAGGTGGGCAAGTGGTGCTGGTGCCAGCGGCTCTGTGTGCTCCTGGATCACTCACTATCTGTGTATTCCTGCAGCTCGAGGGTCCAGCACACCTCTGGCTCCATCCTGAGCCCTGCAGAGGTCCCTGCAGGTCTCTGTCCCTGCAGGTCCCTGTCCCTTCTCCCTCTCCTCCCACACATGGGCTCTACCTGCTGCCAAGCTCGGCACAAGTCCCAGGACCTGCAGACCTCCTGCTCTGCCCAAACTCAGTGCCAGCCCAACAAACACAGGTGGGTGTCCATGGAAATGCTGCTGCTCTCCATGCTTGGACACGTTTGACTCAGCTCTGCCCCAAAGGCTGCTGGCCTTTGCCATGTGCTTTGAAGAGGGTCTCCTGCCTCCAGCTCCACCACCGTGTTCTTTCCCAGCCTGCGTCAAAGCCAGGAGAGAAATTGAACAGGCTTTTCCCTTTCTCTCACACTTTTGATACAAACCGGCATTTCCATCCAGCTTTCTGACAACCTCAAGGTTGCCTTGAAATATGCACCCTAGAGAACAGGACAGAAAACTGTGTGTGAACAATGCGAGAGGGATTTTCTGATCAGGAGCTCCGTGCAAGTACCTATTAGCCTTGCAAGGGCTTTAACTACATCCTTCAGCGCTTGGCCCTGTGCGTGTGCTTTCCTCAGGCTGGCTGACTGGTCAGACTTGAATTTTAGGCTTCTTAAAGGTTTAATAAGAGGCTGAACTAAAATATTAGCTTCGAGTGGCAAGCTAAGCTCTTCAAGGTCAGAAGGTGGAGAGGCTCTGCTCATGGCAGCCCTGTGCCCAGGGGAGGTGCTGCTGGGATGGCCAGGGATGGATTTCCCCCTGGGAGGGGATGCCCATGGCACAGCTCCTTCTGCCTTGGGGAGCAGCAGTTCTCAGACTGCATTTAGACATAAGCACCGTAATGTGCTTGCTGGAAAAGCCATGCATCAGCTACTTTTTGCTCTTAGCAGCTTTTGCATCCCAGCTCTTCTGGAACAACCGGGTATGTCTCCAGAGCCGCTCAAACACTCCCACACTTGCAAAATCCTTTAGCTTCTGGAAGAAAGAACCATATAAAGCCAGTCTTTATTAAACCTCCATTTTCCAATGCCTCAGCATTGGAAAGTGTGGCAGGAACATGCCACTTCCTACAGCTTCCTTGTATGACAGATGCCACGGCCTGGGCTCGGGGCAGTGGGACTGGCACCTCTTGGCCCCAGGAAGGAGTTGTCACGAGAATACAGGCAAATGTTATGAACCTTTAATTGGCATTTTTCTCACTTACGCATAGGAAAGGTGCAACACAAAAAGCAAGCGGGTATTTTCTTGGTCAGCAGTCTGATCCAGGCTCCTCTCCCTCCCACCCAGCTTCTTCCAGAATTACATACGTAAGCAGAGATTTAGATCAGTTCCTGTTGCTGGAGCATGTTGGATGCAGCCCAAGCCCAGACCACCAGGAGAGAAGCCCAGCCCTCTGCCTCCTTGGGGTCCCTGCCCATCGCTTGGCTGCTGAGCCCAAAACCCACCATGAAAAGTGGAGTAGGGCTCCACTTTTAACTTCTCAATTCACCTTCCCCACTCTTAGATTTCTTTCCTGCAACCCCTGACAGTTGCAAAACACCCGATGTGTGCAAGCTTTGGGGATGTAGAGGCTTGTATGCGATGCTGAAGTGCAACATCTGCTTCTTTCACCTCCTTCTGCCAGGCCTTATCATACATGGATGCGCAGGAGCAGGCAGGGCCCCCAGCCCACCCGTTGGATGTCAGCATGGAGCAGTGCTCACTGCACCTCCCTCAGCTCCCTGAGGTGGGGCTGGGGGCTGCTCCAGCCCTCGGTTGCTTTCTGTGCCATGGTGGGCACTGCAGTGACCCAACCAAGAGGTGCCTTGAATGAGGTGACCCACCCCAACCAAGAGGTGCTATGGATGAGACTCACCGTGTAGCCCTCACGTCCCACTTTGACAGTCAAGGACATTCCCCAGTAGAGGCAGGATTTTTCCAGGATCAACCTTTTCTTTATTTAAGCATTTTTACATAGGCAAATGTTACATTTTTGGGACACACAAATGTTAAAATGTGTATATGCAAGCTCACACCCACAGCCCACACTGTCTTTCTTGGGGTTTTTATTCATGCACGTATATACAGTGGCCTAGCACAAAATGTTTTCCATCGTTTGAAAGCATGCCCTAAAAGGCTCAAATTGATAAATATCTTTAAACTGTCTACTGAGTGTGTCTGTGTCTATGCATTTGTGCTTCACTGGCTTTGTGTCTGTGCACGTGTGAAAAGTCTGCAGACCGTGTATTGCACTTTTCTATTTTGGATTTCATTTTGCTTTTATTTTACTTTCTTGCCTATAAAAACAGGCTTTCTGATGAAATTAAGCAATAAATCACTGCATGTGCTCAGATGGAAAGGATTTTCAAAAGCAAAACAGCTGGCAGCACACTGCCATCCTCCTGCCTTGCACTTTGTGTGATAGACAGACAATATATTGATTAAAACGAAAATAGGAAAGTGCAATAGAATAAGGGTGTTTGCTGACATTGTTCTTATGACAGAAAAGTAATTTCAGGGGTGAGAGTGTGCCTTGGGCTTTTACATGGACCTGTTGTCCTGGGTTTAAGATCAAGGGAGTTCTTCAGTGGGAGTTTTCTCAGGTAAGGATTGCCAGCAGGTAGTAGTTGCCATTCAGAAAACGAGCTACAATCCAAAGGAAACTGCTAGGAATTAAAATAAGCAAATTCATAACACATAGATTGGTTAAATGTGCGCAATTGTAAATACAGACAATAATTTACAGGCTTTTCTCGTGAAATATATTAGTGCTGCTATGAGGAGACAAGAGTGTGACTTACTTATAATGACTTACCATAACATTTCCATACTGTAAATGAGACAGATTAAGTTGACATTATATATTACTTAGCTGTGTACCAATTAACTACACAAATGCTATGAATTCCGTCATTTATGATGGAAGCTATATAAAAATTGTATAATTACTGCAGTGAGTCATCTAGTTAAATGGCATTCCTATATGGACAAATTGATTTCAATGCAAGATTAATAGCCTTTTGCTGCTGTCTTACGTGCTTGCCAAAGACCATACTACATTGTTGCTAAGCATCATTAATGGATTAAAATAAGGGTTCTGCATAATTCCTACACTGTATCTTCAAACAGCTCGTTTAGTTTGTGCACTAGCCTAGCGCTTGTTAGCCCTACAAAACACACAGGTCTGGGAGGCTGACACGTGTGCAGGAGGTTAATGTAATCCTAAGAACTCTTTCAAAAGCTCGCAGGTTTTCTTATGGATGACTTCGCGGAGTTTCCGTACACGCCGGATGCTGGAGGTCCCCACAAAGCTGTCTGGCTGTAGGACAGCCATGCCATTGTGGACGTCTCCCATGATGATGAGCTGGCCATCCACTGTGGTCATGTTGGGACACGGGCAGCTCCAGTCCATGTTCAAAAGCGTGATTTCTAGTGGTTCCTTCCCCAGGAATTTTAATCCCATTTTTTCATCTTTGAGAATCTCCTCCACTGTCACCAGGGCGTGTCCTGAGTCTTGATCTTCGGTCAGTTCTGTGATGCGGCCCAGGATAACAAAGTCGCTTTTGCAGAAGCTGGTCACCAGCTTCTGGCGTGGCTTGCAAGCTTTGCAGTGCGTGTTCTTCGGGAAAGGGCACATCTCTTCACAGGCCTCCCGGCTCTCAAAGTTGTTCTCGTTACCTCCGCACCCGCCGTAAATGAAGGACTGGCACTGCTTTGTCAGGCTGTTGTAGGCCCACCTGGGCTCGTAGGCTTTGCAGTGGCCTTGGAGGGCTGGCAGATTGCAAATGTTGATTGGGCCGTTCATGCACGTTAACATACAGTTCTCATAGGTCTCAAAGTGGTTGAGGTTGCTGTTACAGTTCCCGTAAATGAAAGTAAAGCAGTTGTTTTTCTTTGCGTCATAGTACCACCTGGTCTGCTCTTCTCCACAGTCTTCGCTGTCTGGTTGCTTCAGGCACTCATCAGTTGGAAAGTGTGTTTTGTTCTGGGAAGCTTCTTTGGATGTGGGTTCTCCTTTGATGACTGACAAAGGGAAATCAGCCCTGAGAAGGCCACCGCTGTTTTTGGCCGTGCAGGTGTAGATGCCTGCGTCTTGAAGCTGGGTGTTGTAGATGACCAGCTGGGCAATGTTGGTGACCACAACATTCCCTCTGACGTGATTTGGCTTCATGATGACTTTTTCTTTCCCATCTACCTGCTTCTCCCATGTGATTTCTGGCTTGGGCCTTCCTGTAACATCGCAGAGGAAGCTGACGGTCTCTCCCACGTAGACAGACTGATGGACGGGGTTGTTCACGAGAGCCGGCGGCAGGATGTCGATGATCGTTGTCTCGGAATAGGCGGTGGTCGGGCGAGCTGTTGTTTCTGCAGGGATAGGGCTGGTGTTCGGCCAGGTAAGGTGGTATCGACAGGTGACTACATTCAATGTGATGCCCTTGATGCAAGCTTCTGCATCCATGTAGCACTTGTTGTAGTAGGTGAGCCCGTCGGAGGCACAAGTGAAGCTCGGCTCCTTCTCACACCTGTCCTTGCACTTGCACACAGGCTGCCCGTCCCAGATGTCGCACTCTGAGCCTTGCTGGATGCACATGAAACGGTCGCAGGTTGCCTCTTTGGGCATTCCCACCGGCCCTTTCTTCCCCTTGACGTCCATGTACCGAGCCGCCACGCAGCTCTTTGTCCCACAGACATTGGGACAGCACTTCTCAAAGGTCTCGCATTCCTGCAGGGTAAGAAAACAACCCAATTACTGGGGACAGAGTTAAGTCCTCTTTAGAGACCCAGCAAGCAGAGACCCCTGAAACTTTTAAGGTTTCAAGCTCAGTGGACCCAAGTCTGTCACTTGATCCCAAACTTGGTGTCCCCACCAGCAACAAGTGTAAACCCCTCCAGCATCTCCCAGGAGGTGGCTAACCATGTTAGGGGTTCTGAAGTGCTTCAAGAGAAGCCTCTAGAGAAGGAAAAGGTATTGCTATTTCTTAAACACTAACCACATCATAAGTCTTTCCTAGAGTCACATGGACTGCTCGACTACAGAGCTAACAACCCCCCTTCGGCACTCCGAAATGCCTGAGGACAAGCCCTGAGAAACAAGAGCGGATGGAAAGACTTATCATATGGCTGTAGGCAGTAATCCTTCTTATTTTCCACAGAAGTATGTAAAGTATTATTTGAATTCCCTGAGACTAACAGCCTACTCTTGGAGGTGAAACTGCCAAGGATTTGTAATTGTTCACATTGTAGAGGAAATAATAGAATACCTCAAAAGTAAGGAAATTCTTGCTCCAAAAATAATTTTTCTATGGTATTTAGAAAAACAAACCCCAAACAGCTCATTATGGCTTCTCTGTCCTATTTTAGTCCTATTTTCAAATGCAGCATCGCTATTCTAGTAATTTATTACACCCCATCTTAGCTACAGTCAGCTCTAAATTGTGGTTAATTTTAGGAGAATTCTTGTCTTCTCTACAGACAAGGTATTTGATGTGTGTCCACTGAATCACAGCATCCGTTTCATTAGGGATTACTTTAAGGGACCATGAACATTGCTGCCATGTACATGACAGGGCACGCTTCCACCATGTGTTAAACATCTGCAACCCCCTGAAATCCAGCAGATTTCTCTGTAAGTGAGAACAAAATGTTTTTTAAGCTACCAAACTCAATAGTTTCCCCTGAGTCCAGTATCCTTTCCTTATTGGGAAAAAGATGACCTAATAACATAACTCTTTCCCTATTTCCAGCTGCACATTACGAGGTTTCAGAAGCAAAGTTGCAAAACGGTTTCAGCTGAGGTTAAGGAGCATGGTTTAGCAAAGTCAGACTCCTGCATGTGAGTTCCCAGGACTCTGCTCAGACAAGGCTAAAGTGAGTATTTTTATCCAATGGCTTCTGGCTTTCAGGTTTTGACCAGTAAATTATTAAAGCAATGTTCTCTGCTGCTGCTGGGTTTTTACAAGTCTCTTAATATTCATTGCTGCACCTGGTAGTTGAAATAAAGAAGGCTTTATCGGGACTGATGAAAATAAAAAGAACACCTTCGTTCATAACACATGGGATCCATTGGAGGAAATCTCTTAATTTACTAGATGAGCCTTTTTCCCTCTTTTTTTTTCTTCTCCCCACTACTTCTAGCACTGCAGAAACAACATGGCTGTAGAGCACGAACCAAATGACTTCTTTCTGCATGGTACGTGTGGCTGTCAGCCTGCTTTGGGCTGCAGGAGCATTGCCGTTGATGTAAGAGGCAGGAAGAGCAGGTATTTTCAGATGCCAGCTTGAGCTGGCAGTGCTGACAGGTTGAAAAATGTTTTTTAGGGTGGTAAGCTAAGCATAATTTGAGCTGGGAGCATCACAGAGAACATCTGCTTGGTCATTTTAACCATGCCCCTGTTCTGCACTCCGAGCACGCTTTATGTTTCAAAGTGCAGAAAAGGCTGATGATTTAAATGTTAAATCAAATGATTTCATACAGAATTCCCCCCCCCACTCAGGAATATAAAGCACTGATGATGGCTACCAACAATAAAGAACATCGTGACACTGCTAAAATACTGTGGATTGGCCCCAAGGCATGCTGAGTTCTGGAGTATCAAATTCTGATGTTTCCTTTGACAAGAAACCAAGGAAAATGATCAAACAGAGTGCCTGCCGTACCCACAGCAGTGTTAAGTGACAGCTGCCACACACCTCCCTGCTTAACTGATAATTCATCAAACCTTTTCTATTTTATATAGGTCACGGGTCAATTAAATGCGTGCATTGTCTGGATCAAGTCCAGCACGGTGCTGGTGCCTTGCTACATGGAATAGAAAGAGACCGTGGTGCAAGCAAGCAAGTTTACCACCAAAACCCACCGCCCGCACCGCAGAGATACAGAAATGTGCATCACTCACCAGGTCAGCTTCGCACTCCCTCTTGCAAGTGCTCTGCGCGTCTACCCACAGGTTGGGGTTCATGTCATTTGGGCATATCCCCGCGTGTGAATACCGTATGGGAGGTAAAGCTCTCCCTTGCAGAGAGACCTCCAGAAGCAACAGGACGCTGCTCTTCCCCAGCAAGATCCACATCCACCGAGTGAACGGCGCCAACAACATCTCAGAACTTCTCCAGGGCAGTGGCAGTGACCAAGCTGGAGGTAGTTCTTGTTTGCCTGGGGTTGCTTGTTTTGGTGAGCCTTAAATTTTTGAGGAACCCAAATGCACCTGACTTCTGTAAAAGCTTCAGCAAGCTCCTTTGCTGCCTCTCCTGATAGTGCAGCTTGGTCTGGACCTCATTGGATTAAAGGTCCTAGGAAGTTACCCCCTTATTTTAAGAGAAATGCTAATAGTCTGAGCAGAGTTAGCTCTATTTATACCCTGCCTCTGTTAACAAGTCAGAAAAAGTAAACTTGATTTCTTTGACAGGCACACGCTTCCTATGTCCTGGTGGCAGTCAGACAGATTTGTTGCAAGAAAAAAAAGCTGGAAAGAGTTTAAAAGGCTGGAACTGGCACGGTGGGACCCCTGCATGTTTCTGAATGCAGGGAGGCCTTCTTAACCCCTTTAGACCTAAAGTACTTCCCTATGCTAAGAATGGCATTTACTTCTGAAAGGGTACTTGTCTAAGTAACAGGGACCCACGATCAGGGGATTTCCCCACGGCAAGGGGCTACACAATCACTTGCTAAAGGGAACAAGTAATAGGATTGAAGCAATTAAAGCTAGAATATCATATTTTAACAAAGGAAGCAGGGAAGAAATAACTTATTTAAACTTAGAATCTGCAAAGCAGAATGTCTTCGTAACTCCCCCCCGGCGCTCCTCCGGGCTTTTTTTCCTCTGTGGTGTGGAGATTTCCAGGATGCTGCTTTTACTGCTGCCCTCCAACCCCACCAGCAAGATGTTAAAAGTGTCCCTGAATTCCTCCACATTTCCTGACAGCGAGATCCCGTCATACAGTGCATTGCTGACCCCTTTAACGGCGACAACAGAAAAAATAGTAGAAGTTCAACTCTATGGAAACCTGCATAAAGGAATGTACAGCATTTTTGCATTGGGGGGTGGACGGGGGGGGGGGGGGTTGGAAATTCAGTCAAGCTGAGTTTGTCGTTCCCTGATTATTACAGCAAGGGGCCGATCCTGTTTGTGCTGAACATTTGCCAAAATGCAGAGGCACACGGCAGAAGCTCGAGCTGCTCAGCACCTGGCAGGATTAGAGCCTCTGGGCTGAATTCTGGGCTGGCTTGGCCAGATCCTGCTGGGTGCCCAGGGCCTCCTGGGAGGACCAGGTGAGTTTGCATCCCAAGAGGGGTTCAGGAGGGCCGGGTCGGCAGCGCTGCTTCGGGAGAAGGGACCATGTGGGATGCACGACCCCTTTTCTGCTGGAGTTATTCATGTAGGGCTGCTTTTTGTGGCTGAGCATGGGCCCAGTTCTGCCCAGTGGTGGTGGCAGCAAACCAGCGTGACCAGCAGCTGCCATGGACAGGCCTAAATGCAGGCAATGCCCCAGGAACCGGGGTCCTGCTCCTCCCTGGTGCGTTTACCTGCCAATGTGTCCCAAGAACATCCTCCAAAAGGAAGGGCGAGCAACCCAAGAGAATCTTCCCCCAGCTCTGGCATTTCTGTGGCACCCCAGGCTCATGGCAGAGGCTCAAGCAGTTGGGATTTATGTGACCGCAGGAACGATATGCGCAGCATTTGCATTTCGTATGATGTGCGGAGAGCAGTTGTCCAAATTAGCTATGTATAAAGAGTGAAGTCAACCACCAGGCAGCAGTTTGCAGTTGATTTATTCTCTCTGAAACTTTAGAAACCTGCATGACACTTGTACAAAGTGCGGCTGTGCGCAAAATGTTTTATTCAGTACTTGTTTACAAAGACAAGCGCAGCACCCTGCGATGCCTAAAAAAGCCAACCCAAAATGACACATTCCCAAGAGGTACTTAAAATTCTTACAGCTCTATTAACAACAAAATCACATGTATTAGTGGTTCTGTTGACTAAACAAAGACACTTTATATTGTACGACTGACTACAGACAGGCTTTGAAACCAGCTGTACATGGGTCTGGCTGCACACAGCTGTCCCGGCACTGGAGGTGGTGATGTCCAGGGGGGTCTCATCAACAGCTGCTGGGTGTGCAGGGGATTTGCCCTCTGTCCATGGGGCTGCCACCACACAGAAGTAATTTTTTTCCCTGCCACCCCCACCAGGGTCCTCTGGGGCTGTTTTACCCCCTTGCCACGATGGGCCAGAGGTGGGTCTGCAGGCAGAGCTCCGCGGCCTGGTGCCACAAAGCCACCTCCTCGCCATGCTGACAAGACACCCTGAGGGTCCACCGCAGGTGGGACTTCCTTGAAGGAGGAAGGAATAACACTGTCTTATTTATTTTTCACTTCCCAGACTGAGGATGGGTTGCCCAGAGGCACTTTTCAGCCATGGGGGAGCAGAGCAGGGCTTTGAAGAAGCAGTCGCAGGCTCATGGCATGTGAAGGGAGCAGTCCTCTGCTTTGCTACGGCCGCCTCCATCCTGATGGATCTTCTCCAAGGACAGGTAAGCCCCCTGTGGCTTTCTGCTTTTGGTACTTCATTTTCATTTTCAGCATGTGGTGGCCAGGCTGGTGGAACTTAACGGGGGCTGGTTAACCATGGAGTCACAGAATGGGTTGTGTTGGAAGGGACCTTAAGGAGCAGATGCATGGGATATGTGCTCAGCTGACTGAATTGTGTCCCTCTTGCAGATCAGTGGTATCATTCAAGGAAAGGCCACCTGAATGTCTAGATTTGAAATATTGTCACCCCAATGTTGGGTCAGCGTTTGGCACAGTGGAGAGCAGCAGGGACATTCCATAGGAGCCTGGATGACTAAGAAAAAGGATAAAGAAATTATCCTTAATGATAATGATGGTTTTGTTGGGTCACTGTAATATTATATATGAGGCACAGGAAATTCATGTTAACTAAGAAATCAGGCTTTCAGTAAACCTTTTTCATAGGAAGCTTCTTAGGGAGTCAAATCCTGCCTTAATCCAATGGAAGTGGGACAGGTGCTGTGCCCCTTCCCACCACTCCAGGAACAGGGAGCACTCAGCCCTGGAAGGATCTGTCCCTTGGCCACTTGAACCCTGCCAGCAGAGAGAGGACAACAGCACCATAAATCCCTCCGTGAATGCCGCCAGGCAGCTCCTGATGTCAAAGGAGGCTCCGAATAACCCTCGCCAGCTGCCCCATCCCAGCCAGGATGTCACAGAAAGGCTGCGACACAGCCACATCCAGGAGGTGACACCAGCATGTAGACAGCCCTGGGACGGCGGGGACCCCAGCTGTCCCAGCACAGGTTGGGAGGCTGATGCCCTTGGTGTCTTCTGGGTTTCACTGAAGGCTCATTGCTCACCTGGTTTAAATTAGGGTAGCTGCACAGTGGATCTGACTGGGTACTGCAGGACAACACCAGCTTGTGACAGCTGTGAATCAGAGACTGTCTAAGTGCCTGGGCATAGTTTTTCTGTTTTTTTCTTGTTTATAAAGTATCACACTTTTTTTTTTTTTCCTTTAATATAAGAAATAAAATAATGCTTGTGCTCCATTTCTCTAAACAATTCTGTTATGGTCACTGAATTTATGGTTTATCTAGGCTTATGGACTCGGTGCCAGATACTGCTGTGAAAAAGCTCTTCCCAAATTAATTCACACCTTAGAAGAAACCCTGCTACTGCCCCAAAATCACCCTTTCTGATCAAGGTGTTGATCTGAGGCTGTTGGATGGGCACCTGGGAAGAGCTTCCTTTGGCTCTCCCATGGACAAACCTGAGCCCTGGTGGCACAAAGCATTGGCCCTGCTCTGTTCCCAGTGGTGGGGACACATGGCACCCATTTGACCCTACACCACAGCCCTGAAATCCCTCCCAGGACACACAGCCTCCTGGTTAAGGCTGTTGATCTAGACTTGCCTTAACTGTGCCTATTTTCATTAATGATGATTTCTTTGTCCGTTTTCTTGCTCTTTCTAAGCTCTGAGGGGATGTCCCTACCCCTCTCTGCTGTGCCGAAGGCTGACCCAGTGTTTGGTGTGGCCCCTTCCAACTGAGGAGGGAAATGAGATTCTCTGATGCACAAACAAGTATAATTGTGGTGTTGCTGCTTTTTTTTTTTTTTTCTTAAACCACTGCTAAAGGAACAGTAAACTGTTGATGATATTTATTAGGCAAACTGAGCAATCCTCATCTGGAGTTACTAAGCGGACGGCGGATAAATGTGCTGGTTTTATTGTGGAAGGGCTCTTGGCAGGAGCTGCCACCCTGCAATGTTCGACCTCCCATCTCCCATTGATCTCTGCCTCGGCGAAGGGGCCCTTGCAAATTCGGCCTCTCGTGCTGTCTGGGCCGGCCGCCACTTGACGCCAGCTCTGCCAACACAAACACAAACCGCCCCCTCTCCAGGCACGGCCGCGATCCAGCGCTGCCGCCTGGTCGCTTGCTTGCTGCAGCTGCGCCACTGAGAGCCCCAACGGGAGGGTTTGGCTGCCTCGGGAGCACGGTCCGTAGGGATGGAGCCCTCAGCTCTGTGGGTGCAGCCTCGGAGGGCAGCGGGGTGCTGGGCTGGCTCCTGTCCCTGTCCCGAAGGAGGGAGCTGGCTGGGCTGGAGCTACGGGACTCCGCTTCCGAGACCTGCCTCAAGCAAAGCCTGGGCCACCGGTCCCACACAGGGCATCCGGGCACAGCAGGGCTGGTACCAAGCCCCTCAGACAGAGGACTAACACCTGCCCCACCTGCAGGGACCCTGAGCACACAGGGAGCCCTGGGGCAAGCTCTTCTGCAGCCCCACCACCACCAGTCGTGGGCATCAGGTGGCCTTTGTCACTGCACAGATGCGAATGTAATGGAAAGGAAAAGTTGTTTTTAAAAAACTGCCTCATTTAGAAAGTAGCAATGTTCCATTCTGTATATAAAGCTTACTGCATTTAGGGTGGATAGCCTGACGTTTTAGAGGGAACATCCTCGCCAGATCCCCTTTGGAGTACAGCAGCTGACCTCTTGCCTCTAGCAGTAATGCTG
Source organism: Netta rufina (assembly GCF_964035555.1). NCBI lineage: Eukaryota > Metazoa > Chordata > Aves > Anseriformes > Anatidae > Netta > Netta rufina. The sequence continues at coordinate 4,150,970 of NC_140143.1, read as the reverse complement.
CTTCCAAACCCACGTTGAAATCCAGAGGATGACTCAAGGACCTCAACTTTAGCTTGCTTTAGATTATAAAGGGCCAAATCTCCCCCCTTAAGTGCTGCAGCACTCCCTTAGCTCCACCAGGACCTGCTCAGAGCCTGGGCTATTGGGGTTGCCCAGGGAGCCCAGCCTGGCTGCCCACTGCATGCGGCCACTTCAGGGCTTGAGGCTTCGCATCTCCTCCACGTGCCCTGTGCTTGAGTTGCACCTTTGTGTGAAAGGGGGCAACGAGCAGCCACCACCCCACAGTGACAGCCCTCTGTGCTGCGTCCTTCTCCCCCAGAGCAGCTTTTCGCCTGCCTTAGAAGAGCACATCTCGTGCTCGCCCTGGCCATGAGGCTGGCCGAGCAAACAGGATTTTCTTCCCCACGTGAGGCACCTCTGAACATCAAAGCAAAGGCAAAGGCTGAGATACGCAGAGAGCTCTGGAAGCACATGCACATGAGCAGGGGCAGATTTGGGCTGAGGGGAAGCAATGGTGTGCCTGGGTCCTATTTTCGGAGCTATTTGTATGTGTAATTAGCAGTGGAAGCATATTTCAGATTCCCCCTAGTTAAGATTTTTGTCAGCACTCCCTGTAAGCGCCCATAGCTAACAAGAGCTGTTCTGACTCCTGAAATAACCCATCTGAGCAGATAACATCGTGTAAGGACAGGCTCGGGGAACCAGGGCATATTTAGAGCAGCGATCGCTCACCGAAACGAGCCGCTGTATCTGTGCATCCCGCCTCGTGCGCAGATGCTCAGTAAGCAGAAGTTAATGTAGTTAGACAAAAGGGCTTAGTTTGGGGGGAAAAATCAATAATGTTAGGGAGTTTATTACAGGGTTATGGGCCACCTGCTAGAACTCTGCATTAGGCCTGCATTACGTTGTGTTTCAGTGCGAGCTGATGGCATTGCTCTTAGGCGAGGCTAGTGCCAGAATTATTATTTTATGCCTCAGCAGATGGCTTCTGCTCGGGGGTTTTATCTTTGAGTGCAGACATACGACTAATCATCATTTGCTTTCTCTTTCTCTGCTAACGTAAGCTGGGCAGGAAGCAATTGCCAGTTTGATGATGGTTCATTATTGCTAGGTTTATTCTGTCTGAAACAGCACAGCGAGAGGCAAAGAGGGTACAAAGGAAGATAATCAACCGGTTATCAGTGAGATATGTGGAAAGGCTGGGCGCAGGAGCCTGCCTTGTGCCGGCCTGTCTCCCTCGCTCTCCCAGAAGCAATGCCTTAGGTATCCCACAGACAGTTCAGGCAGGCTACGGAATTGGTGTCTTTGGGTTGTGAAGATTGCAAACGTCAAATGCTGGGAATTAATTCATCCTGCTGTCCATCAGGAAGGTTAGCTTGAATAACAGCACGTTGGGAAACGCCACCACCAAATCTATGGTGTGCAAATGAGTGGAGATATTCCCATGTCTTGCAGCACTGCTGTTCCTGCATAAGCCATGGTGTGCTATCCTCGGAGGCGAACCAGTACATTTGTGGTTGCTGCTGATCTTCAGTTTTTCGTGTTTTCAGTTCTGTTTGAATGAAAATTCAGAATAAAAGTGCCGGTACGGGCCGCAGGCTGGGTGCTCAGCACATCTTTCACCAAAGCACGTGATGTTCCTCCAGGAACGTGAGTAAATTTAGAACCACGTGTACTGCTGTAGGAGGCTAATGAATACTATTAAACCCATTGCACAGATTCACTTCAGTCTGCAAATGACCCTAATTCAACCACCCTTATTTATTTTAAGGAATTTAAAGCCGGGAGGAAGTCACTTGCTGAGAATCACACAGCAGCAGCCATGAAAGGCCGCAGTCCGAGACCCTGCTTCTAGCCCCATGGGCAACATTTGCTTTTCAAAAGGCTAATTCAATATAGAAATGTCATGTTGCTTTTGTTTGTGATGTGAGTCAACTTATGCAAACAGTAAGGTTTTAACCCGCTGTGCAAATGCTGTTACACTTTAATTTAACTCCCCCAGCTCTCATGTTTCCTCCTTGAAAGCCCAGTTTCTCCTGGTTTGTACTGCAAGCGTTAATTCCCATAGCGTGAAGGCACCAGCTCACCATCACTCTGAGCTGCTCCTTTTGGAAAGTTTATGAACCTTTCAGCAGACTGAGCTGAGAGTTTGTAAGGTGAAAGACAACTGCTGCAAATTTGCTTGCTTCTGTGCTGCAAGAAGTCAGCTCCAGCCGAGCAAAGACTTCACCAAACCACTGAATGTGCAGCAGTTTGGAAGCCCTCGCTGTGGCTGGGAGCCCCTCCAGGAGATGCAGCGCGGCTCCCAGCGACTGGGCTCGCCATCAGGCAGCGGCCGCTGGCTTGGCCGGACAACCTGGAAGTCCCAGAGCTCCTCCGAGGGTTTGGTATCCAAAACTTAGCTATAAACAATAATTAATTCTCACAAAACGGAGCTATTTCCATTTCTGCAAAGATCATGAAAGCCTTTTAGCGTCAATTCCGTCTTCATGGAATTTAAATCTAAATTAGGACAAAAATCTTTTTAACTGAGGACTTATTGCCTTCATTTGGCTTTGCTGGTTGTCCGCGGTCCTGGCTGTGGCTCTGCTGGTCGAAGCTCAGCCAGGAGCAGCCAGCCCCATACGTGGGGAGCTGGGCATTTTGGCAGCCCTACTGAAAGGTGAAATGCTCGGCTTCAGCCTGCAGTGCCCTGCTTCACCGCCAGCTCCAAGACATTGTGTGCACTCAGCAGAGCCCGAATCCAGATGAAGGCCATCAGGAAGAGCTCATAAATCTCCGCTGGGCTGCTGACATCACTACTAGAAATGCCCAAAGGTGACTAAGTGCAGCCCTGGTATAAGCAGGGTGCACATCTCCTGGCATTCAGCTGGCAGCAGGTCCGAATGCAGGCTGGAGATTTCACAAGCGCTGTCTGCAAAGCGGCGATGCTCTGCTTCCTTTCATCTTCCCAGTACGAGAGACTCCTGCCTGCCCTGGGAAAGGGCTGTTTGTCCGCATTGAATGGCTTTTTTCATTGTTGCTCTTTCTTGTTTCAGCTACTTTAATGTACATTTTTATTTTAATCTTTTCTTGTTTGTGGCATGACGCGTCCACCTGCAGCCTGCACGCAGCGGGGTTCAGGGAGATGCAGCATTTTGCTTTTCGACAGCAGCGTTGAAGAAAGATAACCAGCCCTTGATTGCCTGATGTGATGGTGGCTGGCAGAGCGATTGTAGGTAATGGTTAAGAGATTCATGTGGTTTAATTGTTATAATTTTCCTGTCTAAGGAAATTTTCCTTCCTAAGGCCCGCGCGTTGGGCTCATTGTGTTATCTAACCAATTGCTGGGATTGTGTTTTAATGACAGCCGCAGCAGGCCTTCTCTGCGTAGTGAGGTACAAAGGAACCGTAGCATCATTAGAGGCAAGCGTTTCAAACGTGCTTTCTAATGGCCTGATTTTTCTCCGATTGAAGGCGATGGTAAATATTCTCCTGACTTCAAAGGGGAGCAGGGTGAAGTTGCAGCCAAACCCTCCTGGAAATCCCACCCAGCGCTTGATTTTCCTTGACCTGAAGGCCAGCTCAGTCAGCTCTGCTTCTACAAAGGAGCTTTCAAGAGTGATTTCAGCCACTGCTGCAAAGCCACAGGACAACCGAGCCCTCCCAAGAGCTGGTTTCTCTTCTGCAGCTGTCTGGACGGCATCGCTTTTGCTCTCTCTTTGTTGATATTTAGGGCAACAGGATTCCTAATTATGTACTTCAGGCTGGTGGGGTGAACTTGGGCCAGACTGCCTGTAGTGGGGTGGGAGGATGTGGGGTACCCTCACAGGACCTTCGGCTTTGTGTGCCTCAGGCATGACAACAAGTTGGCCTGTGTGCCTGCAAAATCATCATCTCTGCAACCCGTGGCTTGAGCTGTGACTGTGTCTTCCCATCCCAGAGGAAATGGTCTTCAATTCAATGTTACGCTTTTTTCTTTTGTGTTTCCATGACACTGTGGTTACAGATCTCTCTCTAGTGTGGAAAAATATAAATTTTCCATACACTTATTTCCATATACTTAACTAACTTATTTCTAAAATCAATCAGATTCATCAATCAATATTGTCTACACAGGACCCGTTCCCACTTCTGGCACTGACTCGTTCTGTGAGCTCAGACCATTTACTCCTTCCATGCCACAGCTTCCCCCTCTCTGAAAGGGGACATAAAACTCACATGTGATTCACAAGTTTCTCTTGTGAATCCCATCACTCTGCTTGCTATCACCTCAGAAGCAACGTCTGGTTGCGATGTGTGACTTCCTGCAACCCCAAAACTGCTTGAAAAAATTAAGTATGCAAAAACCATATCTGCAGCCATTTGTTTGTGTGTCTGGAGCTACAGCCTTGCTGTGAGAGATCAGCACTTTTTTTTTTTTTTTTTTTTTTTTTTAATAATAAAACTTTGCCATGGCTAAAAATCTAATCATGTCGCTGTTTCAGAACTTGGTTTGCACTCTCTCAGCTCCTTCCCAATTTGTTTGAGGAATCTCTGGCGTACCAATGGGGTAGCCATAGAAAACCAGGTTAGCGCACAGTAGGGGCTTTCATGGCCACTAATCTTGATGACAAAATTATTCGAACAAACACTTCTTGTGTCACCAATATATATTATGTAAAACCTTGTGACTTTGATTATGTGTCTATAATACAGATTAGTCTGTTTGGGTGTTTGGTGCTGACCTCCAATAAGCTCCTAAAGTATTAGCAAGAATTTGCAAGTGACAGGCAGGCAGAGGTGCTGTTCTGCCTAATCCCATTCTCAAAACTCTGACTATATATGTCTGAACAGTTTCTGTTGCTTTCCTTAAAGCACTGGGTTATTTCTTTCTCGGCCCCCTCGCAACGGCCTTTGTCCTTCTCTCCGCTGCTTTGATGTATCACAAACGTTGAAAGATTTAGCTAACCTTATGGATTAGAGCCAGGAAGACAGCGAGAACAAATTTAGAATAGGAGGCAGAGAATGTACCAGCTGGGAGGTGATGCTGTCAATCTCCATGGAGACCTCTTTAGTTACAGCTTTGCTAATTACTCTGTTGAATTGTATAGCGTCTGGTTGAAAGCCCATCCAAGTCAATGGAGAGTTCCTAATTGACTCGTAGCTTCAGCTGGCCGTGTCTCAGGACCATGAGGAGTGCACAGGGCATAGCTCCTAAGTGTGTCTGGTTATGATTTGCATTCGTGGTTTTCCCCTTGATGGCCGAAATGCAACTGAAGGAGAATTCAGACCTTGATGTGGTCTTCTGCATGGGGGCAGCTTCCCCTAAAGAAATACACAGCCCTTCAGAAACCAGCTTGGACCTTGCCTTAGCAAAACACTTGATGTTTTGCTAACGAATGCAGGTGAACCATCTCCACTGTCTTGTTAACAGCACGTGGACTTGCTACACCTGCAGGAGGTGAACTGGGACCAGATCCACAGAAGCTTTTGTTCTCCAAACACTCACGTAGGACATGGCCCTAAGCAGGAGCCAGGCATACCTGTACCCCATGTCCCCTGAAAAAGCCAATTTCATGGCTTGGGAGAGCAAGGTGAGGGACTACAGACATGGACAGAGAGGAATTCAGCCAGATGCCTGGAGAAAGGCTAGGCAGCCACCTTGTTGGCTCAGCTTTCTGGGTTTGGACACCCCTCAGCTCTGAAGGGACCAGGCTCTACTGCAAACAACAACAGCCCTCAGGGGGAGAAGTTTGGATCCACGCACTGCAGCTCAGGCTTGCCATTACTTGAAGCCAAACTGGCTTTAGACACTAATCCACTGAACAATTTCCAGTTGTTATCAAAATCTACTGGACTTCTTAACCACGAGTCCCTGAGCTGATGTACCACCTCCCTCAGGTTCCAGTCCTCTGACTTGTTTGTTCAGAAACTATTTATTTGTCCTACAAATAGGAACAGTGTTAAATTAACAAACAAAAAGAAAAACAGCCACACACCATGCCTGATTTCTAAAGGGATTTAGCTGTCTGAGCAGATCCTTCTCCTGCAGATCACAATTCTCCATAAAATCAATGACATTTTCCAACACCCATCAAATTTCAGCCCTGCATCACGTCCATTCTTCAGGGATCTTCTGTTAGGATGTTGATGTAACTAGACAAGTCAAAAGAAAGGCAAGCAGTGTGTTCCCTACAACTTCACAATTCAACAGCATGCTGAAAGCTTTTATTTACCTCAGCAAGAACTGAGGGGCTTAGGGCAGGGCCTCAGCTTCCCTGTCTCAGGTGCTCATCTTGTCTGACACGAGGCAGCTGGAAGTTTTTGGGTTTGAGGCTCGTTACCTTTGGCTGCTTTGGCAGTAGGTGGAACACAACAGGTTTCTCCAGAGCACGATTAGCGTGCCCTATTCTTGGGTGCCTACACACAGATGAGATGAAGCAGTCTCTGGGGTGTGTGTGTGTCTTCCTTCTGGCACACAGCGAGCACTGGATCAGGCAGACTCAGACCTGACAACACGGGGCTTTGAATTTAACCAAATTCTCCTACAGGCCCTCACACAGGGACTTCCATGGGGCCAGCAAAATAAACAAGTATAACACAAACTGCTTCTCCTGTGTGACTTTGACTTCTTCTTCTGGGCCCCTCTCCGCCACATTCAGACACTCAGTGAAAGGCCCAAAGCTAGCATGGTTAAGTTAGCTTAGCGCTAGGCAAATATTGGGCTAGACTTTTAGTTTATTATATCTTCATTCTCCACCAGTCCTGCTTTAGTGCTATAAAGCTTTAAATCTGTGTGTGTATGCCTGTGCTTCAAGCCCGTGCTGTTGGGTTGGGTGGGGACTGAGTGCCTCAAATGGGATTGTACAGCTGTATCTACGTTCACCAAGTAACTGGGAATTAAACCTTTAAAAAGATGTTTAATAATAACCTTAAACGACTGAGAAGTCGGTTAAAGGAGCTGGGGAATTAAACCTGCAATGCAAAGGGAGTGAAAAACTTTTCAAGCCTTAAAATAAAAAGAGGGGCACAGGCCTAACGGACAGACCGTGGTTTCTCCAAAAAAGGAGAAAAGAGCCAATACAGAAGTTGGGTCCCAGAAGCTTGCAAAAAGGCAGAAATTAAAACTAAGCCAACAGAATCTGGAAAGCTTGTTCCAAGGACAAAGAATGGCCCGACTCTACGCAGACACGTCCCTTGTGGTTACTCCACGCAGCAGCAGGATGTCAAAGCACGGGACATCAAGCACTGCTCGGCGCTGCCTTACAAGTTCCAGCACTCCCACTGCTGCCCACAGTCCACCCAGACTTCACTCACGGCTGGTGGATACAGATGCCCCTCGGGTGGTGAATGCACAGGGAGTGCTGAGCACCTGTAAATCACAAAAACCCAAATATCACTTATTTTGTCTCCCCCCCCCACACTATTCCTGTGGCTCAGAGCAGCAGCTCGGTGTTTCTGCTGAAGGCCAGGGACTTTAGGAAGCACATTTAGGAGGCACACTGACTGCTAGCTTTTGGGCTGGCAGCACAGCACAGGGTGCAGATCCCAGCAGCATCCAAAGAAGATGGCCAGCACCCTGCAGCCCGCACAGACCCTGCTGCCCGCAGTACGGAAATACATGTACAGGTGTGAATGGGGGCTTGCCAGGCATGGGCACAAAAACGGCTGCCATATGGTAAAGGGGAGGGAAGGAGCAAAGAAAGAGCATGCTCTCGGCTTGTCGTGTTTCTGGTATGTGCATGCTAGTGCCAATAAATGGGGTAACGCATGCAAGTTTGGGCTGAGGCTCCAGGGCGCAAGGCACAGGCAGGACGGGCAATGGCGGCTGGAGTCAAGCATGCTCGCTGCTAATCCTCTCCGCACAGTGTTTCTTGCGAGAGGAAATCTTATGACTCCAGGGAGAAGTACATTGTGTAACTAAGCAGTGGTGAACCCGAGCTGCATTTAACAGGGCTTGGCACAAACACTAGAGAGTAGGATACTCATCCCCGGAGAGCGTGAGAGAGCCTGTCCCCGTGCATCGCCTTCGAGTCCTTAAAAGCCCTGGTGGTGGCCTTGGGAGAGGAGCTCAAGCAAAAAGAAAAGCCCCATAACCCTAAACAAATCCGCTCATTGAGCGGGGCTTCCCTTCCCTTGTTACAACATTGCATAACGCCCCTTTGCACTGTGCAGAGTTTTGAAATCTGCAGGATCAAAGCTGTATGGAGACACTATGGATGTGCTGGAGAAAATTTAAAGGCGTTTTACAACCATAGAAGTGCAGATCTACACTTCGGGCCCTTCTTGCTGTTCCGCTCTGACACCTAGTGGCACAGAGCAGTTTTACCCGTGGCCTAGGATAGGGGTTAATTTTTCTAGGCCTCATCTTGCTCTCTTTGCTTGAATAGATTTTCCCCGTTGGTCTGAGGTCATGTACCACTTTGGAAGAGGCCTACAGGCTATTTTGCCCCTTTATTCTATTGGATTTTTTCCAGGTTTAATAAGTTGGGATTGCTTAAAGCTGTTGTGGTGTGGTAGAGAGTATTCTTGCTTCCTATAAGATATGGTCAGTTATTCACATTTGTGTGTGCTGTGTTTGAGTTTTACAGCTGCATGCCATGATTGCTAAAGACAGGCAAATGTGGTCATGGGTGCTGACCTGGGCTGAGAAGTAGGATCAATTAGGACAGCTTTTATTGAAAAAGAAAGTTTAACAAAAATAAGAATAATAATAATAAATCTAGGTGACAAGTGAAGGCTGGCCTCCAGGTCCCTGAGGTCCGTATTTGCAGTTGTCACTAAACATTAACAGAAGAGGAGAAGTCTTGTTTGCAAACCATTCTCTAAGCCAAGCTGTTGTTCATACAGTTGGTTGTGTCTTTCTGTACAAGCCGAGAACAATTTTTGCTAAGCCTGTTGCAGTCTGTTGCATGAGATCAAAGGCATGTGATCTGGTTTAAAACAAATGCCTCTGAGTCACGGTGCGACCTTTGTCGTGCTATTTAAAAACGTCGCCTTTGCTGCTGAACACTGGGGCTGCACAGGGACGCCGAGCACCCGCGTACCCCACAGCCTCGGCTGAGGAGGGATGCCCAAAATGGTGTTCATGTTTAGAAGTGTACTGGGTCTGGCTGGGATGTTAAAACATGGTAAAACCACCACAAGAAGTAGAAAAGTCTACATTCAGCGGGCCTCAGTCTCTCCTGACTGATTGAAGTGAAGTTTGCTCCTCTGCTTCTGTGTTTTGAAGCTTTGTTTATGGTGGTAACTGCTTGGGAGCGGTTTGGGTGGTAAATGCTGCAGGCCTGCTCTGCGTGTTATTGCCTCTGCCACAGCAGGAACACGGCTGCCCAACGTGTCTGCAACACAGGTCCTAAATTAAGTGGTGGGTTAAAAATAATGTGACAAATAAGTGCTGAAAAAGAGAAGCAATGAAAAATAATTTAAAAAATCACCTTAGCGCAAATTTCTCATTGGTGGCAGGCACTGATGCCAAAACAGAAACCCTGGAATTGACGAACGCCCCAGCCCACGCTGCAGTGATTTAATTAGCGCTTTAATTGTACCCAGAGGCACACGGGCTGGGAATTATCAGGGGGTGCCCACGGGAGCTCCGGGGCTGTGCTCTCCACCGGGGGCTGCTGAGCCCGAGCCCCAGCCCCATGGCTGGAGGGCAGGCGCAAGGCCGGAGAACCGGCGCAGGCAGCGGGGCGTTTCCACCCCACCGGGGCCGCTCCGTTCCTCCGTTCCCTTCCGAGGCGAACAAGCCGGGAGAAAACCGTGAGGAAAGGCGAGGGGAGCCCGGCCCCGGGCCGCCGCCGCCGCCCGCTGCCCCTGGGCACAAGATGGCGGCGGCCGTGAGGGAGCCCGCGGCGGCGGCCCGGGGCCGGGGCTCTGGGTAGCGGCCCCGCGGCCCCGGGATGGCGGCGCTGAGCAGCGCCTCGGAGGAGAGGGAGCTGCAGGAGCGGCTGCGGGAGGCGGCGGCGCTGGGGGACGCCGAGGAGGTGCGGAGGCTGCTGGGGCTCGGCGTGGACCCCAACTCCCAGAACGAAGTCAACGGCTGGTGAGGGGCGGCGGGGAGCGGGGGGCTGCGGAGGGGACCCGGCTCCCCGGGCCGGGGGTGGAGGCGGCCGCGGCTCCTCGGTAGCCCTCGGCCCGCGGTGGGGAGGCCGCTGCTGCCCGTGCCTCGGGCAGGGGTTTTGGATGATGTTTTGATGAGGGGTTTTGGCCCCGGGGTTTCCAACGTCAGTCTGGGCACCCTGCGTTTGATGTCGCTTCACCTCAGCCATTGCTGCTTCGAGGATGCAGTGCTTTAGTTTTGCGATTTACTCTAAAAGAAATGCTAATCTCAGAAGGCTTTGGCGTTTATGGATAAAGAGGATCATAATGAAGGGAGCCTGTCCTGCTTCCACCTGCCGCCGCCACCTGTTTGTGCTGGGACCTCTCCTTAGGCTTCCCCAGCACGGCTCACTGTCAGCCTTGCCCCGAGAACTTGGAACACAACTGTTAACTTCAAAGATAAAATGTGATGCAATGAAGGAAACTTTATTCCCAGGTGTCCTGCATGCAACCCAGGTGAATCGTTGACTGGCAGCCAGGAGGATTCAGGATAGATCTGAGAGCACATCCCCTCTGTTTCCTTCCCCCAGGACGTGCCTGCACTGGGCCTGCAAGCGGAACCATGCCCAGGTGGTGGCTTGCCTGCTGGCTGCTGGCGCGGACAAGCAGATCCTCACGGCCACCGGGGAGCTGGCTGCACAATTAACTTTGAAACCAGACATCCGCAAGATTTTGGGAGGTACTGTTCCTGTCTTTAAAGCACTCTCGAATTTGTGATCTTTTTATACTTTCACCCAGATCAGTAGACTGGCAAAACTTTGGGTAGGACGACTATCTAATTCGGTAGCTCCCAGGAAATAAACATGTATCACGTAACTTCTAATTGCTTTTTGGTCTGTGAGCGGAGCTTTTTGAGCTGCTTTGACATTAATATCTGTCCTGTAATCATCACTCATGTAAGAATTTAACTTACTGTAGAAATATGAAGCAAGGAAAAGAAGGCTTGGATATGGTATCACATTCACTTACCTGAAGAAATATTTGGTTTAAGATGCTGGCATGGGTCATAATAAACCATTTGCAGCAGTGTTACTAAAAGCGTTGCAAAATTAGATTTACTGAATAACTATGAGCCCTTTCCTTCAAAAATGCTAGAATAACACTGCTAGAAATGACATAATTTCCAATGGTTATTTGTAAAAATATACATATTTTTTTTATTTTCTTTTGAAGCTACTTGCCTTCCAGGTGTTACATGCTTATGAGAAATCAGTATTATCCTTGTGTTTACCTCAGAATGTGATGTAGTTTTAAGAAACAACTGACTATTCAAAATGAGAAAGATGCATCCAATAACTTGGTGGCTTTTTTCTCTCTCATCCCCTGCTCCCACATTTTTGAATTTCATTAATAGAGGAAGACAATGAATGTCAAGGAGCGAAAGATTTAAATTTGCCAGTTGTTGCAAACTATTTGGCCAACCCACCATTCCCCTATGTCTATACTGAAGCAAGCATTCCAGACAGCTTGGCAGAATCCCAGAATGAAAGTGCTTCCATCTCTTCCGCTTCCCAGAGTGAAACTAGTCCTTGTTCATCAGCAACTCAGGTTGAAGGCATATGCACACCTACATCGTGTAACAGCGACAATGGTTTTCCTGCGCCAGATGCTGAGGAACAGCTGCCCAGCCCCTCACCACCTACCCCAGCACCAACATGCGTAACGCCTGAAGTACAGAACGGCCCCGTTTGTCAGCCACCCATGTCTCACAGCAGAGGTCTGTTTTCTCCTGTAGCATCGAACGAGGCTGTACCTCAGCAAACTGACAGTTCGCCTACTGGTCCTGCACCAACGTTTCAGCCCTTTTTCTTTACTGGAACTTTCCCGTATAACATGCAAGGTAATGAAGTGCAATTTTCATCCTTCTATTATATCCCATTCCATGTTTTTGTTACTGATGGAGGTAGGGATTCATTCCACAGTCAGAATAATGTTGAACAGAGGTAGAGATGTTAAGTTCTTTGGCCAAAAATACACAATAATACATTGATTATTTTTTTCTGCATTCCCAAGTAAAAATAACTGTTGTACTGTATCTTAAAAACAGTAGTAGTTACCAAACTTTGTTTTCCACCCATGGAACAATCAGTCGTTGTGACTGAGCAACAGAAAATCTCCAATTTTGCAAAATACCATATAGCATAAAATGCATCACAGGTAGTTTGGTAGCAGCTTGACTTTGTGACTGGATGGGTCAGATTTTTAGCATTGCAAACATGTTTCCCAGTGTATTTCTGCTCTCTTAACCACCAGTTGCTGGTGAAATGAAGGCACGGTATTTCTCCATGAGGGAACAGATGTTGTATTATAAAACCTGAGCTCAAAAGATAATTGTAATACTTTAGTGTTAGGGATCTTGTTTGGTTGGTTGCTTTTTTAGGGGATATTTTTTTTATTTTCAATCAGAACTTGTACTTAAGGTGAGAGTCCAGAATCTCAGAGACAACGACTTCATTGAAATTGAGCTAGACAGACAAGAACTGACTTACCAAGATCTGCTCAGAGTGAGTTGCTGTGAATTGGGTATAAATCCTGAACAAGTAGAGAAGATAAGAAAATTACCTAATACACTGGTAAGAAAGGTAAGAATTGAAATCAGAGATTAATTTGACTCTGTACTTTATAGGTACCAGAGAAGTTATTTCTGTAAAAAGATCAGCAAAACACGGCATTGTGTTAGAAACTGATTTAAGCTTACAAATTCAAAAGAACATTGGACTTGCCTTGTAACTTCATCATAACTTGCTTAAAACATTCTTGTCCAAACAATTATTTCAGCTCCTAGAGCGTATGGAACAATTAGATCAACTTTTAATGCATGAGAAACAGTGCATTAGCATGCTTTTAGTATAATTGCTGTGTATTGCTTCAGTGTTTGCTTGTCTTGAGAACAAATAACAAGGGGAAGAAATGCCACAAATTGTTATGTGCGTAGTTCAAAGATATGCTATTAACAAACAAACATACTCTTACAGTCTAAAAACACCTATATTAGGTGTTCTGTAAATGAAATGTGTTCGGTCACCTCTTAAGTTAAGTGACGTGCATAAACAGTCAAATCATCATGGGGTTCAAGGCAACAAAACCATGCTTTGAGAGTGTATACTGGTAGGAAGTTTTTATCTTTATGTATTGCTGTCATTGGGTATAAACTCCCTAAACTTTAATTTTTGCTTTCTTCAGCTATTATAAAGTAAGACCAGATATGTTCGATATGTTCAGAAGTTGTTGTTCTGTCTGTTCTTTAAAAGGACAAGGACGTGGCCAGACTTCAGGACTTCCAAGAACTGGAGTTAGTTCTTGTGAAAAGTGACAGCTCTCCCTTCAGAAATGCTGCATCAACCTTGACTGAGAGACCATGCTACAACAGTAGAGCATCAAAGCTGACTTACTGACTCTTCTAGATGCATTCTAGAATACGAAAACCTGGTAATTATATGCTGCTGCCTTTTGAAGGCAGTGAATTAAGCATCTATGAAACCTTAAGTTATTGTTAGGGTTAATATTTTAACTAATAATTTATCTTTGATATTTAATAACCCCTTTGCTTTTATTTTTTTACTTGATACTGTATTCAGATAAAGGATACCTCATATGTCTACTAAAATCACATGCTTCCAGTGCCGTTCAGTTTATTGATTGTATTTGGCAACAGAGGGCAGCAAAGACTGAATTGTTGATGCAAAAGTATGTTGAGCATTCCCACTCTGACCAAGTAAGACTCATGGAAAAGACATTCAGGAAATAGTGTGTGTATGTATGTGTTTTTGAACTTCCTGCTTAAGTTACAATGCAGAGGTCTTTGTCGTACAATGAACGGCTGCTCTCTAAAAATGTAGGATTCCTTAATCTCTTTCCCCTTCAAAGTCTTACCAAGATGCTATTGTTTTCTTTCCACTTCTCTGCAAACTTATAAGCAAATTGAATGTCACTTAAATACCAAATGAATACAGAGCAGTGTTTTTTGAATGTGAGAAGGGTTTTTCACATTCACCTCTAGGCCCAGGACTCCAGTGCAACAGTAACGAGGACAACAAGCATTCTGCATTTGTAAGACCTGACTGTGCAGCAGGCAGTTACCTCAACTGCCCTGTGCAAGCCAACCCCATAGGCACCTGCACTTGAAGCACAGCTGTACCCCAAGTGTAGTGCTATTTAAAGAAATGTTTGCTTCCTGCAGCAGTATGGTGCTGGCCATGCTGCTTTTGGACACGAGCTGGTACACATGCAAGGTACTGCACACAGTCTGTGCCAGTGCTAGCTTCCAACACCACACCATGCTGCAGTGTGTGACCTAGACACAGCCTTACTCTCCTCCACCTAAATACAGTTCCATAGTATGACACCACTGCATCTACCTTATGAGGCTAGGAATAGTTAATGCTATCAGGTGACAGAAGAAAAGCTGTTACTGGCCTAAAATAAGAACAGTGAGGTAAGACTGCCCACCTTTAAAAACTTGTTTCTTTCCCTTACAAGAATATTGCAACTTAAGTGAGGGCATCCCTTCAGTTCCACAAGATATAAAAAAAAAAAAAAAAAATTCATTAAGAAGTATTTAAGTTGTAAAGCAAGTTAACACTCCTATTCAAAAGAAAGCCCTTAGATTTCAAACGGTAGAGAGGGCATCATAAAGCTGTGGCTTTTGTCTTTATTTTCCCAACCATTTGAGGAGACCATATATTAGACACACCAGAAGCCAGTACTGTCAAGGAGCTTCTGTATAGCCCAGCCTCAAAGACCAGTTACAAGGTGCGTGGTTAGCTTCTGCTGTGTGAGGAGCAGGAGAAACACAACATACCTATATTCTTGAGGTATCACAACTCTGAGGTGCATACTATGCTCCTGATTAGCCATACTAAACTGGAAACACAATTGTTAAATAACCTGCAATTTTACCATCACTTTTAAGCAGTGTCAAAATTGTTATCCAGACAAGTACCTAGAAGGCTGGAGGCCTTTAAGTGTTTTCATGTGATTTTGGGGTGGAGGGAGAGAAACATCTGGCTATGATGAGGACTGCTTAGCTAGCACTGAAGCAAGTCAGTAATGAAAATATTCATAAAATCACAAATGGATGGCAGAAGTCATTATTAAAACACATCTTGTTGGAGTCCCTCCTTTTCAGTCCAAATTTTCATTAAGGTAGTTGACTTGCAGTATGCTGAAATATTAACAGCCTGAAACTTCTTGAGCTAACGCCAGCTTTCTGCAAAATTAAGAAGCTTTTTGTTTTCTCTTATACCAAAAAACTAACACAAAAACCTTTACACCAAAAATGTTAAAAGGGTAATAGGGAGTAGAGTTATTTTTTCTGAACCTGAGGGTTGTTTATTTTTTTATTATTTGATACCAATTTTCCTTCAATCTCTGCTTTATTAAGCTGCATTAGAGCAGATTCTTTATACGCAGCTGGCAGAGTTTGTTGTATGATCTGGATTGCAGTGTTGACATTGAGACCATGAATAGTACAATCAACGTGTTTTGGTAGGAGCAGTATGGCTGCTACGATTTCTTAGCTTCCTGTGGCACAGCTGCGTTATCACTGAAGCGACTCCTCCAAGGGAGGTTAGTACAAGCACGCATTTCAGAAAAATACAGAAACCCCTTCTGCCAGCAGAAAAGATGCTCGAGTCTGCGTTCAGACTTTCCATTAAGTTACTTGGGCTTAAAATTCTTGCTTTAGTGGTTTGAAAATAATTACCATCCTTTCCCACCTGCTCCATATTACAAGAAACGCAACTTAACATCTTTTCACTTACTTACTCTAAGTCCTTCTCTGTCCAAGAGCTGGGCTACTTTAAAGCCTGATTCAGCTGCTGGTAAGCTAAAAAGTATGACACAACATGAAGTAGAAATACCTAACTATTTCTCCCATTTTGTTTTTCTTGTAGGACAGGAAAGGAGCTTTTATCTTAACTATTTATCTATCTTTTCAATGTAGCTTGGAGGCTAGTTCAGAAGATGTGCAATAACTGTTTGAAAACCTGTACAGTAATAGTTAAACGGTTTAAAATAAAACTGACTCCTTTTCAGTTCCTGTACTTAGGACATCAGTGTAAAAGACTGCCTTCACTAATTAATGAGCATTCAGCTATAGGAGCAGCTGGTTTAAAAAAGCTTTATTTGCACTAGTTTCCACAAAGAATAGCTGTTGATGTGATTAGACTAAAACTTTAATTATGATTTGACTGTAATAATAACAATAAGTCTATGCATTTCAGAGAAATATTTTTATATGTTTTATGCAGTTTGATAGACTCTAAGGCACACTAGCTAAGTTTCGTTGTTTGGTTTTCTTTGGACAATAAATTGGTGGTAGTAACAACTGAAACTAAGTTTACAAAACTTACTGTTCTTCCAAGGACAACTTTTGTTTGCACTACAAACTGATACTGAACTGACAGTGCTACTCTTCAGTTCTATTAAAATATTGGTTGTTTAAAGTATTTACATGTCTTCCCTTTTCCTTGGCTGGGGGGGAACGGGACAGGGGACACAAAACAAGTAGGGTGGATGTTAAAATTTTATCACAACTTTGAAAAATCACAAAGCAATATGTTCTGAACAACAAATAAAGGACTCATCAAGGTGCCAAGCCAGTATGGCAAAAGCATGGGGGAAGTGCTTACTTAAATAAGCTACATGTTTTTTGCACAGCATACCTGGAAAATCTCTGATTTTATCTTGGGCTTGAGCTCTGAAGATGACACTTTTCACACAGACAAATGTATTGTGGAGACACTCACTGCATTTAAATCTGAAGGAAATTACTGGAAAGGCACCATGTTTCCTATGCTTTGAAATACAGAATTTTTCCTTCATCTTCAATGCAGCAGAATCTCCACTATTAGATGTGCCAAAATGTAAATCCCAGCCCAAGTTACTACAAGGTTCCTCATTTTTTACCATTTGTACCTGTCCAAATAAGTAAAGGAAACTGCTGGTCCCCATAACAATTATAACGTAATTATAATTACAAGCAACATAAGGTGCAAGCAGACATTTAGCCAATGAAGTAAGTGACACATTCATTCATGCAGTGGGCAAATCCTGTCTCTTCCTCAAGTTTAGAGAGGAAAAGGTATTTGTAAAATGACAGTATTAGAACTTAACTATAATTTTACCTGCTTTCACTCACATGAATTCTCATGTATTCCCAATAAAAAGCCTCCTTTCTGCTTTGCCCACATACCCACATCTTCTTTGGAAAAATAGTCAAAAAGGGATCGTGGCTGTCTGCAAGTAGTATCCCAGCTTATCAGAAAAGCAGTTCTCCATTTCACAAGAGGAACCGACCTGCAGATCCTTTTTAAGTACACTTCCACAAACAGATGACACAAGCACACCGACATCAGCACAAGCAACAAAAGTGCTTTGTCCATATATGACTACAGTTACCTACAGAATCAAGTCCTGAGTATTGACACGAAGGATAATGTAGTTTTTAAAATGTGAGTTTAATGTGTTACAGACACAGCACTGAAGTACACGTTGTCTCACTCCTGACTAGGACACATAGCATGGAGTTTACCAACAAGATATACATTTGCTTGTGCTATAGCCTCATGAGAAAGCCCAAAGGATGTTTGTTTTACCTTATCTGTGGCAACATGCAAATTGTGCATGCCTACCAGCCGCATAAAGTTGTTAAGTAATGTTCAAAACTGATACTACAATGCAAATGTAAAGGCAAGCTGATGGTCAGTCTCAGCAGCGGCATCCTTCCGATACTAGTATAGAAGTTTATCTGTTCTATAAATGCTTAAGGCCTACGTTTTTATTGTGAGATTTCTGTAACCTCTTAACCAATTGCAGAATAAGCCACACTATAGGGGACACAGAACCCAACAACAGTAACTGATGGGAACTAAGGGTGAAGGAAATACTAACTGATGGCACAGAAAAAACAAAGACAACCACCCCAACCACCACAGAATAACTAAACATCCAAATTAGTGGACTAAGCTTGAAGACATGAGTAAATTTATTAGGAAAGAAACTTACTTAATATTAAATGTTCAATGACAGAGACAATCAAATTTGTAACAGAAATTCAAAGATACTTTATTTCCATTTCTCGTATATCAAGAAGCTAGGAATAGCTTAGTTGTAAAAATGGGATTCATTTTAGTTCGATTCACACAAATACTAAACATTTATTCTTGTGTTTTAAAGTCCAAGAATGAAAACTTGCAATTAAACACTGAGCAAGCCATGTGTTCAGGTTATGTTGGTTTCTTATCTTAAAAAGTCTTAAAGAAAAAAAGGATACAGGACTTATATTCTCAGTAGCATATGTGCTATCAACACATCTTTCTGAACTCTGGCAGGAAACACCAGTCCTGAATTAAGTTTTATAAAAAAAAATCTAACTCAACTTATATTTTTCTACGCCACTACAGCTTTCTTTCACCTCTTTTTAAAGCAGATCTTCATTTTAAGCTGTCTTCCGCCGTCTTCGCAGACTCTTCACGTAGTAGTCCTATAATGCAAAATTTTGGGAAAACAGACAATTAGACAACGTAAAAAGCATTTAGTTTACCAATTCCTATATACTGGCCCAGTTGTTAGCTGTCATCTTAATTCTACAAAAACATCATCATTGAACAGTATCGGCTTTAGAAGCAATAATGTAGCACTAAAGTTTAATGACCAACATTACATGTTCAAGGGTTCCTAGCATAAACAATGAAGCTCTACTAATGGCTTATGTTGCAAGAACCTCATTTATCAGCTGCATCTGCATCATTGTTAGTTCCTTATTTCAGGAACAGAACTAAAACAATCTTGTGCGAAAGTAAGGAAGCTACATCAAGAGTGGGGAAAACACTTCCAACTTTTCTTTTTAACACAGTATTTGCATCTCCTAATGTTAACAGTTTTATTTCCAACAAATAGGTTTTGAGTATACATTCTTGCCATGAACATTGTAATCATCTTGTGGCATCTGCCTTTTATTTACATTTGCCTTAGAAGTCTGTTATCAGCCATTCCACTTCTCTGTGCTACGGCTGACTGCAAATTCTCCTACGCAGTAGGAAATATTAAACACATACCTCTTAAAGACTTGAATTGCATTGAAAGTAACAAGGCGATTATTATGTAGTGTTTATTGCATTTTAAACTCTTTAAAGATATCTAATTCTGGGCACCACTGCATCCCTACACACAGTTGAAAGAAAATTCCATTCTGTTAACATCAGATTTACAGTATTCACACAATACACAAAAAGTCCTTTTCACTATCTTGAAAATCAAAAACACAACAGTAAGCTTAAAGATTACAGGCAACAGCATTCAAACATGGATGTGGGTAGAGAAAGGAGTACCTGGCATGAGTACCTGCTTAGTTTGACTGAATCCTTGATTTTTAATTTGGCTTTTCATGGGCCGCTCACAACACCAACGCTGTGTGAGGTATGGTAGTCAGCTGCAATAATTCATAAACCCTACACTTCCATCAATCCAATGCTACTGGCTCTCGAGTTACAGAACAAACTGCATTAGAATGCAAGGCAATAAAGCAAAAAAACTAGAAACATCCTTGACAAAGAAATACTAGCAGTTTATATAAAAACAAAGTAGTCCAACATGTGCCTCAAATATTAAGTATTAAAGCAAAAGTTTCTGCTGATGTACCAACACAATATGGACTTAAATACAAAAACAGTGCAACTTTTTTTTAAAAAACGATAACAAAATCCCTACAAATAAAAAAAGGATAATTAATTTTTTCTATGGTGACTATATTACAAATATGTCCCAAAGAGGCACACTAATGGGGGCACGAGTCTGCTACAAAATAGCTGAGACAAAACAATGTACCTCAAAATGTTTTGCAGGACTACACTGTCTTTTCCTTCAGAAGGTGCTTTAGTATGTCTTCTTACTTGGCTTAGTTCCATCTTCATCTGTGCATACTTACGCTGCACTGTTAAACAGTAACAAAAAGCCCTAATCAAAGTTTGAAATAATGCACTTACCTCTGTCTGATCTGAGGTCATATCAGATCAGTTTTAATTGGACTGAGTGTCACCTTCAGATTTAATGTCTTCACTGGTCCCATTGACCTCATTCTTAGTATCACTCTCCTTCGAGTCTGTATTTGTGTCTTCACTCTGTTTTTCTCGACTACTGGACTTCACACTACTTTTTTTATCATCAGATCCCCTCTTTTCTGCCATGAAAGAAGACATTGACCATGGATTTCAAAGTAAAAACAAACATTGCACATGTGAGATACATTGCATACAAAATGGGACAATTATTTTCTATATAATACAGTAGTCTATAGTAATAGCAGTAATATTCAAAGTTATATAAATAGGCTTCAAACTACCATCCTGCAATGGACAGGGTACCAAAAAAAAGTAAAGGGGACAGTAAGGGCAGGGGGAGAAGGACAGATCTAACAGAGGCAGCTACGTAGCTGTCTGCTGAAATATACAAACTGGGGGGAGCTAGGCAGTCAAGAAGTTAGGCAAATATGATGCATGGCTATTGGCTTCCTTACTTATTATAGGATTCTGTGTCCCCAAGTTTAATTTGTGATGTGTATGGACAATGCATAAGCGCATTATCAAATAAGTCAGTCTTTACCAAGTTAAAAAAAAATTAGCAACCCCAAACAAACACTCAGAAAACAAACAATACGTGAGAACAGTTCGCTTTGTAGGTGGGGATCACAGTAGAAATCAAAATTAACTTTACTGGACAGCGCGTCACATAAGCTGTATGCTTGTCAGCATTATTTATTCCCAATTCTATAAAAACTGCATTTTTAATTCACTCAAAAAAGGCCTGGAGAGACAGTTTGGAAGGTACATAAAAAGCAGTATTTTCCAAACACAAAGAAGAGCAAAATGGAAAGGACCCCACAATTTCATCATGAATTAGAAAGCTGACTGGCAACTGAAGAGTTCACTACACTGCTGAAAAAACACTCGTCTTTCCCTCAATAGTCTTCAAAGGAGGAAGGAAGCCAGAAGTAAAAGTATTTCCATGGAAAGAAAAACATTCAATAGTAGAGCTACATGCCTCAATCTGTAAATTCAGTATTTGCAAATTTAATAAAAATAACAATTTCTCCTCTATTACTACACACCATAATATTAAACCTTTCATTAGTAAAGACACTTCAGAGAAAAAAACAAAAAAACAACCTCTCAGATATCATCATACAGAACAACATTCATGCTTGTTTTTCTGATTGTTCCCTGCTATCTGGGCAATTAAAATAAATATAAATATATATATATATATATATCCCCAAAACAGGAGCACACAGATTGAACACTCTGAAAGTTACTTTAAACAATGTTGTCACCTAGACTGGCATGATACACACTTTTATACTTCAGAAGACAAAGCAGAAATTAAGCTTCGTTACAGAAGCAACATCCCAACTTCACTGTTTTTAATACACCACCAAAGGGAGGGGGAAACCCCCATGCAGAAATGAGGGCAACTGCCTAAAAGCACTACTACTGAGGTTTCATTGGAAGCAGCACATCCAGTGCACAGTGCCTGGAGAAAGCACACAGTGACGTCCAAAAAACTACCTGAAGAACTACAAATTTTGTATCTGTCTGCCCTCGGTTTTGCAACTCCGCAGGTAGATTGCACTCTAACTAACCTTGTTAAAAAGTCTTCTTTTTGTGTCTTATAGGTATCTCCGATGCACACGTAGATCCACTGAGGAATAGTAGTCTTGTTTCCCCGCAGAGGACTAGTAGTCAGTCCAATAATCTTATCTTCTGTCCTATGTAGATATGGTAGATCTTAATAGCCCTATGGATGTGCAGTGTGCAGGGTTTTGTTTTGTCTTTTGTTTCTTGAATTTGGTCAGGAAGGATTATTTTGTTTAAGGTTAAAAAAACTACTATTAACCTGTGGTATGAAAGACGAAACTCTTCTAACACCTTCAATAATAAAATAGTGTTACCATAGCAAACCTCCAGTTTGCCAAGCAGAACTGATCAAGTGTATCCAACAGCCCAATCACCTAAACTTTCAAATCCTGGAGCAACTGTTAAGTTCCTTCACTTCATTTTCAATCCTTCAGATTTCTTTCTTTAAAAGCACATACACTTAGTTTGCTGTGGATACTATGCATATAGTACCTTAGCTGTGATCTATTAGGTAAAATCATGTATTTACTTTGCTTCCTAATTCAACATACGCACATTTTTCTGTTTGAGCTCATGTAGGAAACGAAATATTCTTTAAGAATTCTTACCAAGATAATGTGAATGGTTTTACTACTCAGAGAATGTAAAGTCAGTTTGTTAAACATAATATCCTGTATTACCAACAGTTTGAGTGTTTTGACATTATTTGCTGAAGCTTAATGACTAACATGAAAACACAATCACAAATTCAATTATTTTTATATAAGTTTGTGAATCCAGAAGGTAAAGGGCCAAGTAAAAGTGGTCTGGTGGCAAGTTAACCCTTCATAAGATGAAGGTACTTGCAAAGCAGATTTTCTTTTTCTCCACTTATTTATTCCACCTATGCTGAGGATAGTTTACATCAACAGTAGTTACATTAATGCTCAACTTGTCTTTCTGATTGTCAGTTTCCTCTCCTTTAGCAAATGTCTCCCTGTTCCTGAAACCCAAGTCAGAAATTGTGTCTCCATTTTTACATACACTGTCTTCTTATACCCTTGAAAGGTCACAGCATTCCACAGTATTTTAGTAAACAAGAAGCCAGGACTTCTGAATTTTCAAAGTATGACACTGATTTACTGTGTAACAGTGGGCAAGTCTTGGGTAACTTGCTTTTATTTTTTCCCCTCTAAGTCATGTTTTCATGTTTATAAAGCAGTTTGAGATTTCAAGATGAAAGGCACTACCACATGCGTTAAGTCAGGCCTTTGCTGCTGCTTACTTCTGTAATTGCAGATCAATGGTATATATAAAGACAAATAAATTCTGAAGCCAATATTCCCAATGGAGCAGTAAACGTAGTTAAGACTACTAGAGTAGCCAGCCTCACGCTTCAGATATATGAACCCCTAAAGCCAACTGCTGAATTAACTGCCTACAAAGCCACATGGCAAATGTGAGGATGTAATGGTGTTTACAATTTCATCATACAAATTCAGTATTTAACACACAAGCGTTGATCGCTTTCCCTGCCTTTCTTTCTCCCTCTCACTGGAGGGAGGGACACAAACTTCTTCAGCATTACAGTCCTGCTCTACGGCCTATTCATATTTCTATAAATGTTATAGTTTAAAAAAAAAAAAAAAAAAGAAGTTATTGATTTTCTCAGGTGGAAATTTCATCACAGCTCAAGCATCACCCCACTGTTCTCATATCTGGAGGAAGAAGGTAGCAAGCAACAAATAAAACGGCCAGCAAGGAAATTGGTCAAGTTTAAACGAAAAATACTGATATGCTGAAGAAGGTTCACTAACTCCTCTATTTATGGAAAGATTCAGGAGAGAACTGCAAAGCCATAAATGCAATAAACAGACCAAATTTGAATAAATACGTATAGTTATTTATATGGACAGATACACATAAAGTACTGAAGAGGACATTCTTGACCAAGTACCAGAAGTCTGTTCATAAAATAGGCAAAAAAAGGCACAGCATCAGGTAGGAAGAAAGTAACAAATGGACAGATACAGGCTACGATTCTGTGTTTGAATTTAAACACTACACATCAGTTCCACTGCCAGCAAGCAGGCAGCAAAAAACACTTGCCAATAAAGGGCAAAGCAAAATCAGAGATGAATCAATACTAAAGATGTACTGTGATATAAATCAGAAAAATTAAAATGGTCCAAGAGAATCAGGCAACAAAAACACACGAAGCATCACCTACATTTCAGGAATTAATCTGCTGAAAAAAAAACAACATGGAAAAAGGTACAGCAAACAGGCCTATGCAATCAAGAAACATGCACATAGCACCTTTCATCCCAGAGAACCTCAAAAGTACCTTAGAAACATAACAGAATTGTTACATCCATTATTGACAGTCAGCTCTGATGATGAAGTGGGGTGGCTGTTTCGGAGTGGACATTAGTCAGTACCCCAGCAAAGCCTGTAGTTTAAGCCAGAAGTTAGTACTATATTCCTCCCGAAGTTTCCAAAGACTTTTGAAGTAGGAATTTAGCAATGACAATGAATTAACGTTTTTTTCACCAAATGCAAATCTCTCGTGTTTTCTCTGCAGCTCTTTTAAATGCTACTTAAAGGTACAGCTTCAGAATATCAGCCTTTGATGAAGCAGTGAGTCACTATCAATGCTGTCGTACATGTATGTACTGCCATAAAGCATTCTGAGCACTAGCAGTACAGCATTCCTTTGAGACTCACCTGAATACTGACAAGGCAAATCTCACTTCATTGAGGGAAAAAAAGGGGGGGAGGGAGGCAGGGGCAAGCAGGAGGGAGGAAAGGAGAAGACTGGCAGGGAGAGAGCACGGAATTGTAATTTAGAGCATCAGAGAAATTCTGCAAAGATTTATCTTGGACTGCAGTCATAGATTGGAAAAAAAAAAAAAAAAAAAAAGAACTAGAAGCGTAGTTAAGCAAGAAAAGTAAAGGAACATGACAGTGTATAGAAGTAATAGATGCTACAGGTAGAAACACAACTACAGATCTCTCACAAAACACATACCAGTAAAGGATAATTACAGAAATACCTGTTAACAATAAGAATTCCCACTCATAAAAAACCTGATTACAGTGCAAATATTTTTCTAAATGTAAACAGGTCAGCAGGTCTTAAAATACATCACAATCCTCGCACACTTAATTTGCAGACAAAAGTAGTAAGCTGTAAGCTTTTAGAAACTACTTAACAGATGAGAGGAGGACACCAGGGTGTATGTACACACGCATGTGCATTAACAATGACTGGAAAGAATAAAATGCTTCGAATGGGTTAACAGCAACATATACAGCTTATAAAACCAATTCCAATTTGATGCTAAGAAGAACTTTCAGTCCCTGACAGAAAGACAACAAGCTTTTGAGACTTTAGGAAAATATTGTTTACAGAACTTAATATTAATTTGGTCTTCACACAAACATACCTTTTTCTTTTGACTTCCTGTCTTGTTCTCTCTCTCTGCTTTTGCTTCTGTGCTTGTAAGATTTCCGATCACGGCTTTTTGACCGTCTCCTGTCCCTGCTGCGAGACCTATGTTTCCTTTCTGATCTATCATGGCTTCTGCTTCTTCTTCGGTCACGACTCCTTAACATTTAGAAAAAATTTGTAAAATACAAATGTCAGTGGGTACTCAGAATACACAAACTGCTCTTGGTTTACACTTACAATGCATTGATTATTCACAAAAAACAGGTATTTAAAACAAGGCTTAGCATACTGTATACAAATATTTCTCAGTAAGACCTGGCTTCACATTGCCTTCTTCATCTCAAACATCCAACCACAAAAATCTTAAGAACATCCACCACTATAAATTAAAATCCAATGAAAATTAAGAGGGTATAGAGGGGTCACGGAGAAAAGGAAATCAAAACCAAACTAGACCCTGTCCTCTGGAAATATCAGCATACTCCAAGCTCCTTCATTCACCACAACGGTGTTATCTACTTCCAAAAACAGACGGAAGACAAATATGCATCCAAACCTGTTTATCCCTAGAACCAGTAAAGTATGTCTACAAATTAGATAAGAACAGTGAAGCTAATGAATCAGTGATGTGACCCAGGCTGACAGATAAGGTCCTCACAAGATTTTAACATCTGGAGAAGTTACGTGAAAATATTTTGTTCCCATACCTGCTCCGCCTTCTTTCTCTGCTTCTTGATCTTTTGTGGTCTCGTGAACGGCTGCACCTTCTGTCAGATGTTCTGCTTGAATGTCTACTCCGGGAACGACTCCTTTTACGCCTCTCTCTGTCACGGGCCCTCTCTTTTTCTTTTTCTTCCTCTTCACGTCGCCTCTTCCTTTCCCTCTCTTCTCTTTCCCGTTCCCTCTCTTTCTCTCTCTCTTCTCTTTCTTGTTTCTCTTTCTTTAGCCTGTCATCACGGTCAGGTTCTTCTGTTCTTTTTCGTAACTTTTCCTTAAAGAAATGTTCATGGGAAGAAATTAAGATTATTCAAGATAAGTCATTCAATATGACTTAGTTCAAACAATCTCAAGATGCAGAAGTTTAAGCTTTTAAAATATTTTAATTCTGTCCAAAGGACTGTCTACACAGAAGCACTTTCAAAAAATCACTGAAACTTGCCTCCTTTCTCATGGAGAACACTTTTTTTTTTTTGCTTGTCATTAGTACAAGAACACAGGCCTTACAGATGTTAACAAAGGCCACATCAAACTCCTGAGTTTACCTCTTTACTTACATACAGTATAATCACGTAAAATGAAGACTATCAGTGCAAACACAATGCTAAATGTGCAGAGCAGGATTCCATTTCATTTTTATATACTATCTTCGGAGTATTTCAAACACTTGAGGAAGTCCAGTGGCCGGCCTTCTCTTTACCATAGGAATCCTCTGAGCAATTTTTATGCTCAGTTACTTAAGACATGCTTACTTTTAGGTCTTCAACAGTAGCTTTTATTTTGGCATAACCCATGTGCTGCTTTCCCATCAAGTGGTCATCTACCCTGGACTGTGCATCTCCTACAATTAAGAAGGCTCCACAAACTTCACAAACTTCCATCTGCTTCTCTTGGGCGGCAAAGCTCTCAATTGTCTGCAAAAGAACATATTAGATGAAAAAAAAAGAAACATTATTTTTTTTGGACACACGATAGCGGAGATCTTTACAACTTTACTCTTATTGTTGAATAGCACTAATACTTTAATGCTTTTTAATACTTTACTAATATTGTTGAATAATTTTCACTAGTGAAAACTGAAATTCCTCACTGCATACTTTGTATTTCGAGCATCGTACCTGCTAGGACGAACAGTGCAAGAACAGGCTACAAATGCCCATTCCATGTGAGCCAGAAAGAAAGAGTCAACTAGAAGACAGCTGAAACAAACCTTATTCCTCACTGCAAAGGATTAGTTATCTGCAGCTTCCTAGCAATCTCAGGATTAAGGAAAATAAAACTCAGTCTTCTCTTATAGAGTTATTTCTAACACCAACTGATGAGCTTGAGTTGCGGTCACCAGCTCAATGTCCAGGTGGCAACCAGTGGCAAGGGATATCTCTCAAGGGTCTGTATGGAGGCTGGCACTATTTTACTATTTTAACGTCTTTCTGGTGACACAGACAGTGGGCTTAAGCGTACCCTCAGCAGATTTGTGGATGACACCGAAGCTGGGTGAGCAAATAGCTGGGCGGTGTTTGGATGTCTGACAACTTAAAACAACACGAGGCTACACTACAAAATTTAACTAAGCTCTGAACTAGTGTAAGCTGAACACACACCTCTAGAATTGCTGTTTAAGTACTTTCATAATTTATGCGCATGAAAACCACTCTCAAGACAGCACACTGAATCAGCACACATAAGCATCAAGTTACCGCATAATGCTGCCCGTAACTTTCACACTTTCAGCACAAAGACATCGTTATTAAGGATCACATGTTGCAGCAAATTTTCAAGTACAACTGACAGAACTACGAACATGTTACTTACTGAAGTTGTAGACCTCAGCAATTCTCTTTCTTCTTTTAGCTGTTCAACAAGTTTCATCATTCCTTGTGCCTCTTCCACCTTCCCTTCTGAACCTAGTTCTTCAATCTGAAGGACAATAAAAAAACTGATTATTAAGCAAGTAATGAAAGCAAGAGATCTGTTATAGGGTATAAAACTCACCTGTTGTAGTAGTACATCAATTTTGTCAGTTAACACCTGAATCTTCTCTTCATTTTTACCAGTAGGTCCCGCTGCCTGCGGAGCAGTACAAGTGTGTCATTCATTTATATATATTTAAGTTTAAAGAAAAAGACAGCAATTTGTAGGTTTCAAAGGTATTTTCTCATATTCCAGACACGTCAGAAATAACTTTCTCCTGCGTCTTCTTCCATGAAGACCAATAATTATCTATTCTAACATATGAAACACCTCTCAACACAGAACGTGCTTCACTCAGCAAGAGTAAACTATTCAAGCTAATTCCTCCAAACAAAATTCCATCCTTGAACATAACATTTGAGGCCAAGGTAAAGAGAATGTGAAGGTGTTACCTAGAGGAAAAATTATTTGCCTCAATGATTCTTCCAGACTCACCCCAGAAGACTGCTGATTCTGTGACAGCGCCAAACGAGCATGACCTCTTCTAATCCTGCGTTCTACTTCTGCAAGTAAGCTTTGTAAATAGCGCAAAAAGTCTCTTTCATAGCCCACTTTCATAAAACGAGAGCTCTTCTCGTACCTGGTGAAACGTTTTTAAAATGAAAGGTCACATCACTTCATAGTACACAAAAAACAAGCGACACATTGCACTGTTTTAAATTGTTGCTGGAGGTAACTGAATATTATATGTTTAAATAAATGTTTGTGTAGATGAATAAGCAATTAGTTTCTCATGGTTAGCTTGCTATTACAAATTTCAAACATACTAGGAATGCTATTTGCATTAGCATATTGATCAGCATACTTACTGTTTACGCAGATTTTCATCATGAATCTTTTCACAAGGACCTAAAAAGACCACACAAAAAGTTTAAGCTTGCATTCCTGACTGCCAAATTCTCACATCATTGGCATTTGTTTGCGCACCTAGACAGAACAGATCTTTTAACTGTTCCCAGGGATTTTATATCTGCATTTCTGCTTCTTTTTCTTGGAGTTTCAAAGAAAGAATGCCAATACGTCATAGTAATTAGAAAAACAAAGGAAATTCTGAATGACTTGTAAAATTGTAATATAAAACAGAATTTCCAGATCTTTCTTTGTCAGTAAAACTACACACAAAAATATTTTGAGGCCTTTAAAAACAGAAAAATTACATATTAAAGATAATCTCATCAAGCACTTTCTTAAACTCCAAACATTAATTATCTATTTTTATTATAAAGAACGAAGTATTTATCTTCAGAGTAAAATTAAGAGGTATGTATCCTGTGATCATGAAGGGTAGCCATGCTGAAATTCTCCCACCCTCCTCAGGCTATCAAATTCTTCAGTGGACTTGGAATTTATCACTAAAAAAAGAAGCAAGTTTTTCCTAGTGGCATTCTCTAAACTACATGCTGTTCACATACCATAGCTTGAAAGCTACACATGACTTAGAGAAGGCCTTAAGCAGTAATTATTACAGTACAATTCTCTCAAATTAATAAGCTCAAAAACATAGCGTGACATTAAAATAAGTTAAAACACTACCCAGGTAGCATAAACAAATTAGGAGACAACATGTTAGGAGAAGAAAACTACTCCACACCCAATAATTTAGCTTACGCCATTAAAAATTTATTTTTCCCCACTTAGAAGTAGGATTTGGAAAAAATATTAATCTTAATATATTGTGTCACTGGCAATCCTTAAAAAGGTTATTTCCAAAGTGTTTTGACAGAGCATTCACCAGTAAAAATATTTACATAGAGAAGGTCAATTGTAATTATATTTACATGAATAAAAATGACAAGACAGATACACTTACCTAAATCAGAACGGGTATTTGTGAATAATTCAGCTGGGCAAAAGCCACAAAGGTAGTATTTACAAACCTGAAAGTAGAGGAAAAAAAAACAAGCTTTTTTTTTTTCGTCAGGAATTGACAATTTTTAGTAATCATTTCTGTTTTCTAAATTACAGTGTAAAAAGACCCTCTGTACCCTCTGCAAGACTCCCAAAAATTTTACCAGCATACACCCCCCTATCTTTGTGTTACTTGGCATCAGCAAGTGCTACAATGTGCGTCTTAATGACAAAACACCAAGAACTCCAACTCTCCCTTGACACAATGGTGTTACTTAATTTTACTTCTGAATAGTTAAGATAACAGGCATAACCTATTTGTAACTGCAAGGTAACGTGTTATTTTGAAAAGACTGAAGTATTAAAAAAAACTTGCTGTGCAATTCTTTAACTGTGAAAATGCCTGTCATGCAAGCAGGACAGCAAGTTGTCCTCTGCTCATCTGTAAGAACTTTGCATTCAGCCTCCATCCCTTCAACACTACTGGCTAGGTAACTATGAGACACCAGCACTCAAAGCGAGAGGCACTGCCTCAGGGCTGGGGATTCTGGTGTCAATTAGGAGACCTAGGAACACACAAGGTAACTTCACGAACTATTCAAGAGCTTCCCTGCACTTCAATCTAATGCTTTTACAAATTCCTACTTTAAGAACGACGTGCAAAGAATATATTGTGTACTTCTGAAGACATGCACAGAAGACGTTCATTATTTTTTTTATACAGATTTATACTCGTCCATGTACATCGGCTTAATTAGCAGAGTTGGTCAGATCTTGAAGTTCAGACATCTCCTGTATCTTTATCCATTAGAAAAGCCAACTGGATTCAAATCAGGAATACTTTCACCCTTGAGGGTCACCAGAGATTGTGAACAATTATTTATTTAATAGACCCTTCCCCAGACTTGATCACCATTAATTTTTAATGAATTGCTGATCCAAAATTAGCCTGTAAATTCTTCTAACACCTCCTATACGTTACACCACTTCCTAATATTTGGCAAATCTAGTAATTGCTACTGGGTGTTACAGCCTAGCTCTAACACACTCACGCTGCAGACAAAGAGCAGCAGTATACTATTTCCTAAAAAGTATTTTGAAGCATCTGAACAAGTGGGTGTGAGTAGGGATCCAAGACCTACCCCACACAACCACCTCGCGTAGTGCCTGTGACACCAGTTGTTCAAATTACAGTGATTTATTTTTCCATGCTAACTGCCAGACTGCAAATCAGACTACGGAGGTTAAAATTGGACTGACTGCTTTGCAACTACACAGGAACACAACCAAGCTTTCTACAACAGCCCGTGGGCGTAAAAAAAAAAGGGAAAAAAAAAAGTAATTTATTGCATAATTTAAATACTGCTCCTGTGATCCAGGTTAGGCCACTGTGGCACTAAATACAGCACGCAGTAATAATTTTTATAACCACAACCCATGCTTTCACTGAAAATACTTAGAGATCTATGGAAAAAAAGCAACAGCGTTAACCAGCCAACCAGAAAACAACAAAAAAAGCTAATTCCCCAACAGTAAATAGTCTCAAGCCTAGATGGTTTAAAAAAAAAAAAAAAAAAAAAAAAAAAAAAAAAAAAAAAAAACACCTCTTTTACTCTCTGCAGCCAGGCCATGCAGATAACACTCCCTTTTTCTGAAGTTCACAAAGACAGAGCATCTGCAGAGAACTAAAGCAAGGGGGGGGGGGGGAAGCTACCCATATCTTTAGTGTAGAAGGAAAAAGCGAAGTGTGTTTTTATCTTAAGCTTCCCCTCACTTTAAGATCAACACCACTGTCAGGATTTCAGAAGCAATGCCTTCACTCCAGAGTTGCTTCCAATCACTTGCACTTCAGTTAATTCCTCAACTAACCATGCTTCAGTGACTGCAGCTACACAGAAGAACAAAAACCCCTGCCCAGCACAAACAAATCAGTAAAGTAGCTCTGTTACTGCTACATTACTAGCTTAAATGTCAGAAGCAGTCAGGCTTTAACTCATATCCTCCGAGACAGCAAGCTGTATCAGCTTGAAGTTCCGCTTTGTTCTGGAGCTTTTCATTGATGAATCCTCAGGAAAGGAGCAACACCCAGGCTACGTGTGCAAGCAGCAACAGACTGACCAGTAATTAAGCGTATGCTAGTATCTTATCCAATACACACCATGGTCTCAAGGGGGAAAGATTTTGTCACTTAATTGTGCCTCATGTTTTTTCCAAGTTAAGAAAGCAAGCACCTCTCACCTGGGGTATGACCAGTTTTCCTCAACTAGCCACCTGTTTTCTAGGAACTTTTGCTCATCTCCCACTTTTAACAACAGAAGACAAAGATGGATTCGGCACACACAATTGTGTCTCTTCTTCTGAAACAGCTCCAATGGCATGGATGAATTTCTCAGAATAACTTGAAATTAGTATTTAGTAAAGCAGGACTTCTCCCAGAAAACTTTGGTTTTCAAAAGGACTATCTTCTTAAAAACCATAATAGATATATGAAAATAAAAATGTTATTAAAACAATTCTCT
Source organism: Netta rufina (assembly GCF_964035555.1). NCBI lineage: Eukaryota > Metazoa > Chordata > Aves > Anseriformes > Anatidae > Netta > Netta rufina. The sequence goes on along the minus strand of NC_140143.1, from coordinate 4,118,787 downwards.
CCTCCTTATTTTTTCTTACGTCTGCATAATTTTATCCAGAATACCCACAGAGGACCCAAAGAGGACAAGCCTAAGAGAACACGATACAGCTTCTTGACAAAAGAACAGTTTAAAAGAAATCAATTTAGACTTAGTCTGTTGAATTCAAACCCTGCTAAATATTTCACGTAAAATACAGTGAAAAAGCATCTTACCAGAATTTCAACACAAAGAGGAAGAAAAAGTCTTACTTATACACACATATACATCTCACAGGGCTATAGTTTAGGTGGCTGTTTCTGTGATGTCACTGTGGCATTTCTACAAAGCAGTACCATAGCAAAACCAAAACAAAACAAAAGCCCAGCAACTAAGGCTTTGTATATATTCCAACAACCACTAATTAAAGTTTAAGTATCTTCAGGTCATACAAAAGCTATATGGGGCATAAAAAACAATACTTCCAAAGCATGAGTGGAAAATGAATTTGTCTGAGTAGTATGACTATACTTTGGGAATTAACTCTAATCCAAGTAAAACTGGTGACTGCAGATTTAAAGTGGCAGAGCCGTTCTGAAAACAGCTTTGTAGCGGCTTTACTTCTCACCTGCTTTAAGTGCTGTCTGAAGAAACACTGAATTCCTGGGGAGAACCAAGAAAAAAAATAAATCACTGACTGTACAAACCTTTCAATATCAGTTGCACTGCCAATGCAAGATTGACTGGTCCAGAACAGAAGCATCTTGAAAAGCTGCATGAGTAAAGCTGAATGGGTCTCCCTACAACCAGGCATCACAGCAAACGTGCAGGTGTAACACCAAAGGCCTACTGTTTGGAGACAAAATCTCAAGTAACAGCGCTCTCCAAAAAAATGGCAAAAAATTCAGCACCTGCTAAGGGTGGACTAAATTCAGCACCTCTTAAAAGCAGCTTATGCAGAGACTTACTCGCCCTTCTTTGCAGACATTCAGAATTACTGGCAGAGGCTTTGGCAGTAAGTCATAAGACCACCTAAGCTTGTTCTCTGAAACAATTTATAGCGAATAATTAAAAACAACCACACAAAAATCACAATTTTTTTTCTTCTCAGGAAGCCATGAGGAAAAAGAAATTGGACAATCTCACTTAAGTGTCAAGCTGTTTCAAGAAACCAGACTGCAGATGAGCTCCTCTGTTAAAAGAAATAGCATTTCCTATTTCTAGGATCTCTTTCCCTTCCATTTCATTTTCTTGACCTCATAACCAAGTACAGGGTCAGTGAAAAGGCACTTCCCAAGAAAAACTGCTGGGATTAATCAGAGAATTTCCTAGGACACAAAAAGCACAACAATAACAGCCTGACCATATTCTGCTGGGAAAGAGTTATAGGAAGTCTTCATAGCTGCATGCTCAAAAACTCTGCAAACTGGTCTGGAACGGTTTTGAAACTAGCAACAAAAAGAGCAAAGGGAAAATTATTAGAGTCAGAAGTCTGACAAAACAAAACAAAAAATGTAAATGACCTTATGAAGCAGCACTTCTGGAAAAAGCCTCTTCTTACCAGCTGATAGTAGGAAGAAGTACCAAAAGCTGTAGTGACCACCACTAGAATACATAGCTTAAACTTGTGTCAGACACTGTATTAACTATTAAAGAAAATCACTGAAAAGTTGCAGTAATTTTCTGCTAGCTCTGGATGCTATGGTACCTAGTGAAGTCCTTGACATTCTCTTCTCAGAGGCAGCCTGCAGTGAAATACTGGTATCAGAGTGGTTTGGGCTGTGTCTGCCACAGTTTTCTCCCTCCCTCGCACCTATTTCATTATGTTCTTCAATTGTTTTTGCTTTGATGGAAAAACACTAATTGAGAGAATCCTGCAGCTATCTTAAAACTTTATCATCCAGGGTTAGCTTCACTTTATGTTACATCTGCCTTGACAGGCTGGAGATAGCTACCAGCCAGCTGCACTTTACAGCTGGTCTGAAGTAGTCAATCACAAACAGGAATAGAAAGGGCCAAGAAACGGCTGAAGAAGCACAGAGCCATTAAAGGGCTGAACCAGAGGTGATATGCTTCAAATGGCATTACTCATCCGTAGCTTATCAGACTGCTGCACTTAGCACTACTCAGAAGTCATATGGAAATATATTCCATATTTGCATAAACAGGACAACAGGTGATTAGCATGGCTACTTAGCCATGCAGGTAACGAACTTTTTTCCCCAAAATTATTCTGATGACTCTGCTATCAAGAAGCTGGACTGAGCAGAATGTTGTCAGCACTTTGTTGCAGCAGGATTAGCCGTGGCTCGTGTCTCAAAGCCCTCAGATGTCATACATGTATTTCAGTAACACACTGGAATGAAAATGGACACTTGGAACTCTCCACTTCATCACAAATTTACTAATCCTTAAAATCCCTTGGAGATGGGAAAGTAGCATTCAGTTCAAATTGTGAAAGCTGGCATCAAAACCAGATAGCTCATCAAGCGCTGTGACCAATTCAAAGCTTTCCCCCAGACAAAAACTACTGACAGCTCTACACCATTAACACTTCTACACTAACATGCTCCTGTTCTACAAGAGTAGAACTGTAGTAAACAATTCTACAAGCACATTTCTTTAGGCACACAAGACCTAGTAAAAAGGCAGAGAATAATATCCAGGTTGTAACCTACACAACAAAAAAAGAGAAAATTGCTTCATGTGGACGAGTTCTTTGAAGCCTTACAGTTCTCAAGCACCACAGGTTTTGTAAGCAATGCTCCCCCACCCAGAACAGCTAAGTCCTTCCCCCAAACTGGCTCTTAAAGATAACCTTCGCAATAACAATATTCTACTCAAACAAGTACAAATTAAGTCAAGTTCCAAAAAAAAAAAAATCAAAAGAAAGAGGAGTAAGTTCTGAGCTTCTAACTAGATGCAAACCAATTTAGGTCTTCCGGCATTAAAAAAAAGTATGTAATAGATTGTAAACAATTGACACTACCAAATCATATTTTAAATATAGCATCTGTATCTTGAAAAATTGTATGCCTATCACAAATAATTGCTCAGTCATTTGTCTGTAACTGCTCTCCATCTCTCCCTACTTGCTAAAATGCTGTATTTACCTTGAAGAAACCATCACAATCTCAAAACACTGCATGAAACGCAGGTAGCCAACGCTTGCCGTCCTTGAGCTGTAGAACAGCCTCAGAACTCTCACACCATCACTCATCGACTTGTCTTGCATAGGTGGCACAATAAACAAGAATGCTTGAATCAGTGCAGTTTTTTAGTTACTGTTCCAGAAATACACTTTGTCACGGATACGACAATTAGCAGAAAGATTAGAACATATGCTACTAATAATTTCCTGCTACACACAAAACAGGAAGCCTTTATGCTAGATCTAGAACTGATCATCCAAACAGACTCTGGAATACTGAAATATACAGCACCTGGGATGGCAATGTCTTAAGATTAAAGACTTTAGTCACATAGAAGTTATAAAAACAAGAATTTAAAGGCTTTTCAATATATGATAAACACATTTCATTAATACTGCAAATAAACGCTCAGCTATCACACTCTGCTTTCATAACTTCCTAACAACCTATTCCTATCTTGTATTACATTGCATCTTCTGCAGTTTTGTTGTTTTGTTTTGTTTTTTTTATCTGCCCATCCGTAAGTTACAGATGATAAACAGGGATAAGCTTGTTTTTGATAACGTTCCACATCTAAAAATTGATGAAATGTGACACAAAATCTTAAATTTTGGTATGAGAGCACAACATGCTTACAATGAAAAGGCCCAATGTTGACAGATACGTCATTTTACCAGAGGGGACACTAACATGCATTTAACCTGAAAAATAAAACAGCAGTCAAGCAGATGAGTGGATGTTACTATTTGAACCTTATCTGCAATTGCTGAACGTGTCAGCATTCCTAATTTAATTGTTATGGGATGCAAAGAGTTAAAAGTTGAAACACATCTTTATGTTTTAATAGCAGTAAATTTCTGCTACAAATCCATCAATTGACTGTAGCTATCTATTAACACATTCCTCCTTTCAGAGAGGTTGTGTTTAATAATGGTCCTATAAATCTCATAAATAGAATCAGGAGTGGCACAAATGTAACAGCAGCTCCTGCAAGGCTGAAGCTTAACCCTTGGCCTGTAAAGTTGCTGCTGGCCTCAGAGAGAGCACAGCTCTCCACTTTCTAAATTGTCCAAGGGGGACTTGGAAGAATAGATAAGACCCTGTCTCTAAAAATAAACAATAAAGAAATGAAAAACACCTTAAAGATAGATCCCGATAGTTATAGCAAATATCTTCAGCCTAACATAGTTAAAAAAATCCCTTTTTAAAGATAGAAGTCATCTTAACCAGATTCCGGCTCAAGCCATTTACTTCCTATTTGCAGGGCTGAACAATCCCTATTTGAGTTCAGAATCAAAAGAAAGTATTTAACTGAACACCCAACTGAATAATGATCTTTGGTTAAAAAGGTCTAGAAGGACATTAAGAAATTCAGACTCACAGTTTTCTTCTGACACTAACAACTTAACTACATAGCAGCATTTTTCAAGCAGGAATTATTTAAAAAAATGCTTGAAATTTCCAGTCTAAAGCAGGAAAGGCATCTGTCTTTATCTCATGCACTCAGAGAAACACGTGTTTCAGCCATCTCTAAAATAACACAAGTTTTGTTTGAAAACATAAAATTCCAACCCGTGGGATGCAGATGCAACATAGAACAGCCAAAAGTAAGCATTTCTCCCTTCCGACACAATTTAAAAACATCCCAAGAAAATACTAAGGTGGGAGGAGCCCCAGGTAGTTCAACTGCACACTACTTGCAGCTTAAACTACAGCAATTCCTACCAAACATAACAAACAAGCTATCCTAATTGCGACGCTTTTTTTTTTTCCAACATATACTGCAACACACAGCTACATCATGAATGATGAAAAATATATATATATATTGCAGCAGAGTTCTCATCATCTCTCCCAAAGAAACAGCTAAGGAACTTTGTAATTACTGCTGATTTTTTTCAGAAGTCAGCTGCAGTACCATTAGGATGGATGTCAATAAAAATCGTCATTCACTAAAACTCAACTATGTCCCAGAAAAAAAAAAAAAAAGTCCCAAATAACACAAAAGAAGTCTTGTCTGAGCTGTTTATTGCAGAATACGAATGACATCACGATGTTAATGAAAAAAACACGTTAAGTAGTACTAAGTAGTAACACTATTTAGCCTAGTCCCCATCTCCTTCCCCCCTTCTCGACACTGCACTATCCTGACTGACAAAGTACAAAAGGAATCAAGTTTTTGTTTGTTAAATGCTGCTTCAAAAGTCGTTCTTCGCTATCCTCCAGGCCGCTCAGTCAGGATGCCTGCACCCCAACCTGCGTGCTTCCTCCCCCAACACCACGTTCGGGGCGAGATCCAGCGACACTTGTGCTTCAAACCCCTAACACCCGTCCCGCCTCCATTTGTACGAGCCCACAAGCTCCAAGGAAGTTTTGTTTCTGCCCCTACCAGCCTCATTTCAGCGCCCCCAAACACACCCAGCTCCCTCACACCCCCCCCAAACTTCCCCATCTCTCCACCCCGCGCCCAACACACCCTCTCTCCCCTCAGATTGAAACCCAAACACAAGGCCCCAACACCACCCCATTCCCTCAGCCTCCCTACGGCGGGACCTTCCTCCTCCTCACCTCAGGGCTCCCGGAGCTTCCCGCCCCGCGGCCGCCATGCAGGAGGGCCGCAGCCTCTGAGGGCCGCACCGAGGGCCCCGCAGCCCCCACCCCAGCCTTAGGAACCCCCCCATCGGCCGGCACACCCCAGCCCTGCCCCTCTGCTGCTGCCCCCGGGGGCGATGCGGGCCCAGGGCCTCGCTCCTCGCTCCCGGCCGGGGCCCTGAGGGAGGGCGGGAGGGGAGGGGAGAGGCGGCCCCGCGGCACTCACGCTCTCGTGGTCCCACCGCACGTTGCTGCGCTTCTCATCCGGGGCCAGGTTTCTATCCCGGCCCATAAGCTCATCGAGGAGCTGGGCGGCCGATATCATCGCGTCGTCCGGGCCGAATCCTCGCCGCCAAACGCCGGCTCCGCGCCGCCTTCTCCTCCCCGAGCGCCCGCGCCGCCGCCGGAGTGACAGAGACAAAATGGCGGCGCGGCTCCTCGCCCTGCCCACAATGCCCCGCGCGCCTGCCAACCGCCTCTGCGGCCTGGCCTGCTGAGGCGACGGTGGCGGCCTCGTGTGGGGCGGCCGCCGAGCTCCTCACCTAGCCCCTCAGCGGTTCCCGATTCCCGAGGTTTTCTCGGAAAAATGCTGTGGGGTCGCCCCGGGTGCTGCGGGGTGCGTGAGCGCCCGGGGGGGCCCGCCGACGAGGGGTGGCTGAGCGCTTCTCGCAGCTGGAAATGCTTCATGTGCCTCAGGGCACCTGAGGTGTTGGTTTTTCCAATAAATGTGTACAGTTCTTTCAAACTTGTCCTCACGAGTCATGCTTTTTAATAAAATTTGCTATTTTTTATTAGTCGTTTTGGGTTCCTTTTGCTTTGTCTGTATCACCCTGAAAGAACGGGTTTATTCCATGCAGGACTTTGTTACTGCACAAATGGAACACTATTCTTTTGTTGTTGCAATAATGCTATACGGTTACAAATTACTGATTTATATTTTACCACGTTAACACTCCATCAGTTTCTGTTTGTTTTGTTTTGTTTTCCTTCCCCGATGTGACTTTGTACATTATCATTACTGAATTTCACCTTTATAATTTTCAACTATTTCCCACTTCCTCAGAATTGTTTTCATCATCCAAGCTGCATTAAATTATTATTATTTTTTAAATTAAATTGTATTTTCCAAAGACCTAGAAGTCTGTATTAGTGCTGACCCTGCAAGACCCCCAGGATTCATAGCAGCCTTGTTCAGAATCACTGGGGGCTTTCTGCAAACAGTGTTGCCTGCAGAGTTCCCTTTCCAAAATATGCCCAGAAGCCCCCCATTGCACAGCACCACAAGGCACTGCCAGGTTCTTCTAAACTTTGCAATTTTCTAATAAGATAATGTGAGAAAAATCTCAAATAATTTTCTTCAGACACGATCTTCTGTGAAGCTATTTTATTCGCAATTGCAGTGGCGGGCATCCTGTCAATCAGGAGCACATTTTAGTAAACAAATCCAAACCTTTTATTCCCTATTACCCGATGCCTGATCACCTCCCCTGTTTCCTCATTGGCTGAGTACTACAGGTTCACAAGCTACTCAATGCTCCTTTATACCACATATGTATATTTTTTCTTTATTTTTTTCAACCCTTTAATTTCTCCTTTCTTATGTTTTGAGAACTTGTGATCTTTGTTTTACTGTTCTCATACTGCTCATCCTGTTTTTCTCAAGCTTCTACCTTATTTTGGAACAGTGAAGCCTTGTGCTGTCCACTTATCTACTTAGCATTTCTCCCTATTATGACTATACAACTACCTTGGAATACAGAAAATTAGTTCTCTACTGCAAAAACACAACTTTGTTTCTCACAGTAACAACCCATTTGAACAGTTGGAAACACCTCATTTAAATCAATGCAACACAACTGGTATGAATCCTATGTCTTAATATTCTCCAGCCTGGGCTTGTTGGACGGATGGGAGGTGGGTGTTTGCTTCAGAAAAAGGGAGCAGAATTGGGTTGTTTCTTTTGGGCTAGTTTCTTTTTATCACTCCAATTGCATTCAGACACCAAAGAGAGAGAGTAGCTACCAAATGGGGGTCCTCATGATTCCTGCAGGTGTCCCCGCATGGAGAAGTGGCCAGAGTTCTGGCTAGATGCCTGCCTGGAGCCTGGAGTTATTGTTTTGACTCTTTAGAATCGTGATTTATTATTATTATTATATATATATTTTTAAATAGTTCTGCTGACTCCTGAAGCTTGCCTTAGGACAAATCAAGAGCAATCGGAAATGGCTTTTCAAAACGAGTACTGTAAACAACAGGTAACCTTTCACATTGCTTTACAGGTAGACTTTAGGGATTAAAGGATTCTCACAGACAAAGCGAACTCCCTAGAAAAGGCCAACTTCACAATTTGGGAGCCCACAAGAGCAAAACGCCCAAGAGTTCGCGGCCCAGCAGGCAGGGCTGCGAGTAGGAACTAAAGCTCCAGGCCGGGGTTGTCACAGAGAATAGCGTCCCCCAGCAGAGTTTGGGGAGCGGGGCGGCTCGGGGCGCCCTAAAGCCGGCCGGGGGGGTCGACACCTTTCGCAGGGAGCCGGGGCCCGGCCGGGGGATGGCTCTCGGAGCTCGGGGGGGGCCGTAGCGGCCGTGGGGAAGCCGCCGAAGGGCCGGCCGCCATGGAGACGAAGGAGCTGCAGGAGCGGCTGCGGGAGGCGGCGGCGCTGGGGGACGCCGAGGAGGTGGGGAGGCTGCTGGGGCTCGGCGTGGACCCCAACTCCCAGAACGAAGTCAACGGCTGGTGAGGGGCGCGGGGGGCTGCGGGGACATCGCTGCTGCTCGGCGAGGGGCTGAGGGAAATGAAAATATCAGCCCGTCGCCGGGCGCTCCCCTGGGGGGGTGTTAGAAGAGAGGAAAGGGTCAGGGAGGTGTCGTTGTTAGACAAGTGTCAGTAAGGAGGCTGTGGGTGCTGCAAACCCCAGGTGGAAGCCAGCTGCTTTTCATGCCTTGGTGCCTCTTCAGGTCATTGTTCTCCAGTTTCTTTGGAGAATGTAAGGCAACAGAGCAAAGTAGCCATCAGAAAGTAAACTTCAGCTTGCCAGGGAGCGTTGCCTTATAACAAGGCTTGTTTTATTAACTTCTAAACCAGATTTGAAGATAACTTTCCATTTTACGTGGGAAGTTGCTGGCTGTTTCAGTGACACACAAGCTCTTCAGCTGACAACCCTAAACCCGAGACTTTCCTGCAATGTCCTGTCCCGACGCTTGTAGGTTTGGGACTGCATCCCAGACCCTTTGGCATAGGAAACAGGATGTGCTCAGGCATTTGCAGAAGCTGTTTTCCTGAAGTTAATTCAGGCTGTAGTTTCCCTGCTGCATTGTGATTGAACTTCTAATTAAAAAAAAAAAAAAAAAAAAAAAGGAAGGATAAAATTAAGAAAGCAGCTGGAGTTTTACAGGCGAAAGCCTGACCAGTAACTTTGAGAAACGTGGGACACCGACAGCTTTCAAAGTGTGAGGATTAAAACTGGAGCTTATAAAAATCAGTGATTCCTAAGACTTTGAATCCGCGTGGTGTGTAGGATAAGCAGCTGCTTGTGGTCAAAATTAGTTTGTATCTAAAACCGTCACGTAGCAAAGAAATCTGACATAAGTATTTTTAAAAATAACGATCTGGTCATTTTTAACTGTGACAACAAATGGAAGTTTGCTGTTATTGAAGCCTTCTTGTTGAATTTAAGTTTTCCCAGTGAGCCTCTCAGTATGCCTGATGCAAAGAAGGTGCTGAGGCTGAGGGTAGGTATTACTCCTCTGTGTGAGACCGTATGAAATGCTCAGGGTGGATTCCAACACGAGGCTAGGGTTGTTGAGGCTTATGGACCTTCCAAACAAACTACACATGCACGTGTTGTACATGTGCAAGGTCCCACGCAAATCCTGGGGATTTAACATACAGAAACAGCTTATAATCCTCACTGGAGGGTCATCACGTGAGCAGTAAAAGCAAATATTGGCACATACTGTGCACTTTCTCCCACCACTTTGGTCCAAAGGAGTTTATGACTCAGCAGTGTGCCACTTCTGAATTTATGGAAACTATTCACACTTACGGAAATATTTGTGAGAGGTCCAGAAAGCACCACACAGCAAAACCACCCTAACCAGGTCTGAATTTCTTGAAGCTTGTCTCAGATGTTGTGGGAAGTTAGGAATGCTTTCTGCTAACAAAATTATTTTATCCCATTTTAAAATGGTACTTTCTATCTGAAATGCACAGCCCAACCATGGAGATGGAGTATAGGATTCTATAATATTGTTAGCAGTGTCAGCTCTTTAAAAGAATTGGCAACACAGTTCCTAGGATCATCTGTGAAGAAAAAAATGTGTACACATATACTGACACTTATGACACTTCAATTAGACTTAATTCTACATAACAACACTTGCTGCAGTGACTAGTGCCATTACCTTTAATTCAAAGATACTTTCTGTCATCAAGGTGCATTAATTTTAGTAAGAAGAAATTGTAGAAATAAGCTTTTTGTTTTGGGTAAGTCAGGCTTAAATCAGAATACATAACAATGAACAGGGTTTTGCAAGTTATTTTGTCCTTTTGTGGTTTTGTCTAACGTGTACCCCTTCAATAGATCAGAGTCTTTATTTTCTCCCTTACATCCTTTTATACATGAAAACTTAACAGAATTTTATATACCAAGTTGGATGTTATTGGTCAAGACGCGACTGCAGTATATTGACTGTGTTTCTTTCATGAAGAAGAAGAAAAAAAATTGAAATTGACTTTCAATTGAAAGTTTTTTCCATTATAAGTATGTCATTTAGTTCTGCTGTATTTTATTTGATTCTTCAAACAAACAAGCACCTTGGAGAATGGTTATGTTCGTTTTTTCTAGAAGAATTTCCTTCAACTAGAGCTAGAACATTAAAAGGTAAAAACTAGAGAAAGGTAATACATGACTAGAACCTAAGATAAGGAAAAATGGTAAGACTGTACGGCAGGTTATATTATAACGTGTAAGTCTACGAAGTCTATAGTACTATCGCTAAGGATGTCTTGAACTTTAAAAATACTGCTGTGGTAACTTGGTATCACAAGCATTAGAGCAAAGGAAAACTACATCAGCAGGTGTCACTGCAGGCTCCAAAACCAGTGCGAATTTGCAAGGGGCATTGCTATTAAAACTGCTTTTATGTTAGACATGCATTAGATCTTGTTCTAATATGCAGCAAGAATGAGTGGAAATCATTCTGCTGTAATTTAGTATTTCAAACAGTGTTAACATCTTCCATGTGCAGGACTTGTTTGCACTGGGCATGCAAACGGAACCATGCTCCAGTGGTGGCTTACCTGCTGCACTCTGGTGCCGACAAGGAGATCCTCACCAAGAAAGGAGAAAGGCCGGTCCAATTAACGTCAAAGAGGGAAATTAGGAAGATGCTGGGAGGTAAATCTATTGCCTATGGGATACGTGCTCTTTAAAGATGATGGGAGGAGGCTGTGCAAAGCACTTATGTTCCAGTGTTATTTCGCATTGCCAAATATTGTGTTAAGTTTTCATAATAACTGTGGCTTGATCTCTAGGGTGTTTGCTTAGTGAGAAACCAAAGTTTAAGAAAGGATTACCAACAAATTCCATACCCAGCTAGCCAAGTCTTTTTCCTTTCATACTGAAAAACAGTAAAAACTATTTTTTTTGAAAAATGCCATGATTAAATCAGTCACAGATAGATGCAGATTCCAATTTTCAAAAGGAGAACAGGGGAAAATATCTCAAATTTGAATGAAACCCTTACAGCGTATGAGCAATAAGTAATTTTCCTGTTGTTCTATGGAGTTTAGACACTGTTCAATAAATTGAAAATTAGCAGCCTGAAGAAACAGCTCATTAAAGCATATTGCAAGAGCATTTTTGTTGCATTTTGTAACTGCTGGAGTGGAGTAGGCTTTGCTGCAAGAAGTGATAAGTAATTTGAAATATGGTTGATTAGCAACCTTTCTCTTCCACTTTGTATTCCTTTGTCTTTGTTTTCATTATTGTCTCCCAGCTGTTGAATTGCTAATGTTTCAGTTCTCCCAGGACTGCGTGTTCTTTTCCCTTTATCCCCTGCCTTAATATCAAACATTATATTACCCTTTGTTTTTCATTGCCTTATACATTATGAAGATGATAGCATTATACCACTAGAGACCATGTAACAATGTGCTGGCTACAGATTAAAAATAAATAAAGGTTTAAAAAAAGGCAGTATTTAGAAGGAAATAGCACCCCCAGAATTATTTGTATTGGATTCTTGGATAATGTTGTTTTGTTTGTTTTACAGTGGAAGATGATGAACTCCCAGAGCTAAAAAACGATTCAGAACTGCCAATCATCCCTAATTATCTGGCTAACCCACCTTTCCCTTACATTTATAATACCATGAGTAACAATATTCCAGATCCCTCTGTGAATGGGAGTATCTCGTGTGCAGAATTGCAAGATCCTGACTCTTCTCCCTTACCTGAGACATGCACACAGGCATCAGTACAGCAGGAGAATGCTGCTCCTGAGGCAGCAGGCAGTAAGGGAGCTGCCCCATCTTTGCCCGGAGGCTGCGCCGTACCACGATGCTCAAATCCTGCTGTGCAGAACGGCCCCGTTTACCAGACACCTGCATCTTGGAGCAGAAGTCCTCCTTCGCCAGTTGGATCAAAACAGCCTGGACCTCAGCTAGGGAACGGCTCCTGCGCGGGGCCTGTTCCAACGTTTCAGCCGGTTTTCTTCACAGGAGCTTTTCCACTTAATATGCAAGGTAACAGTAAAAGCCTTTCTTCTCACCTTTTTCTTAGAAATTTTCTCACCTCGGACAGTGAAAATGGACTAGTCAGCGTTACATGTACTCACAGTACTTCTAGAGGCTTTCAAGTTCTTGCGCATTAGGCATCCAGAAAACATTTGAAGGGAATTTAAGAGGCAGATATGTTGTTTTTGCTGGAACTGTTATTAAAATATTGATGAAAACATTTGCTGTTTGTCTCAAATGCTATGAAAGCCTACAGAAACTAGGGTAATCTACCTCTCTAAATGACATACCCTTCAAATAAAGAATGCATGTAACCAGTCAGCTGGAGAGAATCTCGGCTGGCTCAATCTGCAGAAAGACCTGAGTATTGAGGTGATCTATCATTTCTGTGGGTAAATATTGCCCGCCCAAGCAGGGATATTGTCCAGTAGTTTGCTTTCTGGGGATTCTTGTATTATTACAAATGATTAAAAAAAAAAAAAAAAAACCATGGCTAATAGAATGTAGAAATACTTAGTACATTTTTTTTTTCAATTCTTTTACACATCTGCCTATGAATGTACCTTTTTATTTTGAATAGAACTGGTGCTTAAAGTTAGAATACAAAATCCTAGTCTTAAAGAAAATGACTTCATTGAAATTGAACTGGACAGACAAGAACTGACCTATAAGGAACTGCTCCGAGTGAGTTGCCGTGAGCTGGGTGTTAACCCTGAACATGTACAGAAGATCAGAAAATTACCAAATACAATGCTAAGAAAGGTAAGAACTCTTAATTTTGAATGCAGTAACTTATAAAAAAGATTTTTAGGTTACCATCAAAAGTAGTAGTTCATTTATCACCTGCATTATGCACGTGTTACAAAAAGTTGACTAGTTTGTAGCAATGCTCACTGTCTTAGAGACTAAAACACTGAAGAGGAGGAGTTAGGTGGTTAGTTGTGTCTGTTAGTGTGTGTTTCACCAATGACCCATGCACTCAAACAGCACTGTAGTGTTTTTGTAGTGTTCTAGATTCCTTCAGACTTCCCAATGATCTGGCCAAAGTTCCGTAACAGTCAACTGCAATGTTTGCAGAAGGTATGCGTGAAACAGTCACCAATTTTTATTATTACTATTTATATTCTAAGTGTTTCATGATTGGTCACTTTGAACTGGGCAACTAAAAACTCCCTTCAACTTTCAGCACTTAGTAGTGGCTTGTCTTCCTATAAAAAAAGTTCTTAAGTTTCTTTATCGTTTCCTTCCATAAACATTCAGTATTGAGCCCTATTTATATCTGATTTCTCCACTACATACTACAGTGCAAAACCATACTACTGTGACCTGTTAGCAGTGTTTAATGGGCCTGTAGCACTTAACTGAGTTTTTCTAGTTCAATAAGGACTGTACACAGTCCTTTTTTAAAATTATTTAAGAAATATTCTGAGTGCAGGTCTTTGAATGTAACTTTTTTCACTTCTGTGACATTTACCTGTTCAGCAGACAGAAAATGGACCTGCTGACCTGTTTTACTGATTAATGGTTCACCTCTCTTTCACCCTCAAATGCCTCTACAGCATTGTTAGCTTCAGTCGTGGAGCTAATCTGATCAGTACTGGATTAATAGACTTCAGTGTACTGCATCTTCACTGAGTACAAGATGACTTACTATTTATTAGTCAAAAAATGGAAAAGGAAAAAAAAAGACTTAAGCAATTCTATCACTTGGCAACTTAGGTTGTTGTTGAAGGGAGTACCTCCAGCTCTTGTTACTTCAGACTGTCTTGGTAGGATTGCAGGACACTTACTGATCCTTGTGCTGACACAAATTTGATTCTACTGAATGCTGTCTAGCAGCAGAGTACTGCTGCAGAGGCGATCAGAGCTCGAGCTGTACTGGGGGAGGGTGTCTTCCGCCGGTCTCTAAAGATGCTGCTGAAGCCAGCTCAAGGATGGTGTTGGTGGGCTGCTCTAGAGGAAGCTGTGTGCAGGTCTGCAGGTCCTTCTTGAGTGGATGCAAGAAATCAATTCATAACCTTCTAAGAATTACCAAAAGGGGGAAGAATGGGGGCTGAGGTGGAGATCAGCAGCATATACTCAAGGAATATAGCATGCAGTAGATCTTAGAAGCACAATTCCATTTATCACTTGCACTCCCTGTCACAGTGTTGCACTCCTTCTAAAAGCAGACTTAGGCAAGTAGCTGAATCGGATCCCAGAACAAATATAAGATGCAGCAGGATGTCTGCCTTCCAGTTTACTGTAAAGAACTGTCATATTTAGGGATAAATACATACTTTGTTTTAGTATAAACCTACTATTTAATTTATTTCTGCTAAATTGAACATACAGTTTATCACCTAACAACTGACTGTATTTATTTAAAGGACAAAGATGTTGCAAGGCTACAGGATTTCCAAGAACTGGAGCTTGTTCTAACAGTAAGCGACAAAAACTTCCTTTTCAGAGTCCCAACACTTTCTGAACGGAGTGGTTATAACAAGAAGGCATCAGAACTGACATACTAATTGTTTAAAGAGTAAAACAAAATATTTGTATCTCTCATTTTAAAATAATATTTGAAATACAGTATCTATAAGGGCTAATGATGTGAAAAAAATCTATTTTGTTAACCTTGAAATAAACTAAAGATGTTATGCACAGTTACAGCCTCTAGTTAATCTAAGAGTAATTAGTCTGATATGAAAGTAGGTTATGCAAATTATGCAAAGGAAGTATTGGTAACAATACCTGTTAATGCAACACTTTTCCTTACAAAAAAAAAAAAAAGATAATCGTGAAATACTGTAGAGGTAGCAGCTCTCAGGGAAAGGCTTACCTTAAACTGTTCTAATAATTTGCTATAAAATAGCAGAGGTACTCATGCTAAAAAACCTGCCACGAAACCCATTTAATATTTGTACTGAGTCCGTTACCATTAACACTCACTTTCTAAATAATTTATTTTTAGTCAGATCATATTTAGAAGGAAAAAAACAGGAGGGTTTAAATCTGTGTAAGAAGCACAAAACTATGTCTAGTTTAAATACTATTAAGTGACTTATTACCTGTGATTTCTTAATACCTGTTTACACCTTTCCCTATTTCTCAGGTTGAAACAAAAAGTGACCGTGATTATCCAAATCATAAATGTGCTCTCAACCAAAATCATAGATCCATTTTATTGTTGTCTGTCAATATATGGTATTGACATGTGCAATTTAAAATACTATTTTTGTTACTGTATTGAAAATACATTTCTCCAATGCTGCTTTTATGTTCCCCTTTGGAAGCACAAGAATTGTAATTTTATTGACTTCTTACACCTACATTCCTGAGAAAAATCATGTATTGAAACTTTAAAAGTTGCCTGTGTAAGAAGAAACTAATGAAATGCCCAGGGTTTTCTGAGCTAATATTAAAGTCTTGATGTTCCTATGCAATGTGCTATTTTTTTTTTTTTAATGACTTGTGTTTACCCATATTGCTTACTGACAAAAACACTATTCTTGTTCCATAAAATTCAAAATCAGACTGCTGTGATATGAAATTCTGATATAAATAAATTGAAAAGTATTTAAAACAGCGAGCTGGATTTTATCTAACTTTTTAGGATTTTAATATTTACTCAGTCATCTGCATTTGAGGTAGAGTTGTATTCTGATAGCATAACTGTAAAGTATGTACTATGAATTAGATAAAAGAACTAAAGTACTCGATATAAACAGGCAGACAGATCATACCAAACTGAATTTCCCACAGCTTGTCTTCTCCCCTCTTCCCTCCCTGCCCCTCCAGTTTCTTTGGAAACTACAGCACCAAAGGACTTTGTTTTTGTGTTGTCTGATAGAGTTTACAGCTCAAATTAGCTGTACATTGCACATGGACCTGTGAAATGGGTCTTACAGCAGTAGCCTCCAGAGAAGGGACCCACCCAAACTAGCTGGAGGAAGTGCTGAGATGAAAACCCTCTAAACTCTTACCACTCTTCTCACAGAAGATGACTCCCTCTGACTGGCGTTAGGTGTCCTCCACAGCCTTTTCTCCTTTCTCGGAGACAGGGACAGGAACAGAAGTCGCTCTTCCCCGGCAGTCAGAGCTGTCGCCGGTATTACAGCTAAGACAATAGGAACTGGTACCCAGGTTTGCCCACGCTCTCCCATCCAGTGAATAGTCCTCTGGGCGCTGGGAAGCAGCTTCAGCAGGAGTGAGTGAGCACACAAGGGGGAGCCCTCTCCCTATCTGCTGTGTAGGCAGATGCCCAGCGCTCACCTGAAAGCACAGAGCCGTGCAAACACCCAAATTTCCTGCATCAATTACCTAGATTGAAGCTCAGTCTCTTAAGGACAATATCAAAACATTCTGTCACCACAAAATAGCCTCTTGTGAAGGCATTAGAGGTCAAATGTGGTCTGAGTCATCAGCAATATTGATTTCTTATACTAAAATGCTGGTGGTATATTACCTTCTGTATAATGGAATAATAAAATTCTTGTTCCTCATGTCATGCCTTGTCTTTTGCGTTGTCCCTGGCACACAGAACAGCCGTGGTTTATGCACCGGCTCTCTAAATGCCAGCTAAATCCATAAAGGTACCGAGCTGTTGTGGATTAACTAGTTAAAAGTAATGGAGAAAAGCTCAGCTGTTAGGCTGATTGCCTTCATTGTTACACTAATAATCTTGTGCAGATGCTGATAGATAACTATGCATTCAGAAGAATATTTTTATACATTATGCAGTTTATACACAGAAGATACTATTAACACTCCTAACTTAATCTGATAAGTGTATAACCATTACATTACTGTATATGATAAATAATTCATTACTTTGTGCATTGCTATATGAAATGTTAATTTCAAATGAATGCTTGGCTGCAGATTTCTTGTTTCAGTTTAAGAAGTATCGTTTGTAACAATTAATAAATGATTATTTTTTGTCTTCTCAAAGTTTTTTTTTTGGAACTTTACTTATAGAAAAACATAACTTCTTCTTGCCAGGTAGTTTTCCATAGTGTTTCCTACACCACCTAGGAAGTGAACAACTAAAGCAAAGGATATTCTATCAGATTCTAGAAGCACATATTGCCTAAACACAATACTCCCCATAATTTGAGGAGGTTTCTCTATCAACAATAAGGTAGATACTTCTGTATAACAAATAACATTATTTCAGGTGATAAGAGTTGAAAGAGTGAAATAATATCTACACAGAATGCATGTTCAGCTTAAGCTGAGGCTTACTCATGGCAACTTCATACAGGAGAGGTAGAACAAAATGGCAATACTTGCGTGCTTATCATGTCCCTGCAGGCTGGGCTCTAATAACCTGGCAGAAATTGCATAATTATTTACATTAAGCCATATCTGTAGCTTTAGTTTTAAATACAAATTATTCATAACCCTTACGTTGAAGAAGAATTTTATAATCCTCAAGTTTCACTAGGTAGGGATATCAAAGGTCCTGGGATAAATCACAGACTTGAAGCTGACGTGTTCATCTCTATTCTCCTGCAATGAGCAGCTTGGAACCACTCAGAAACTAAACGTTCCTTCACTGTTTTTTCAAGCTGAGCCACTGGGCCTGTCTTTCCATTTCAAAACCAATGAACCCTTATACATAAGACACAAAACAGGTGTATTTTGTACCATGAATATAATTTACTAATTATAAACCAGAATACAGTACATATTGCCTTGTGATACATACATTTCCTTGGCAGAGTGCTTGGCATTCTTTGGGAAAGAAGCATATAATAAAATATTTTATAGAAAATATTTAAAAATATAAAATTCACTTTCTGGTCCTTATAATTGTAAAATACTTTGTTAATATATCACAAGTCCACTACAAAAACTTTTGTAAATTACAGTACATTCACAAGTCACTTTTGTGGCAAGTCAGTTACAAAAAAAAAATTAACCAAAAAAAACCCTCAACAAGGGGTCATCTTCTCATGCTAGTCCAGCATCTTTAGCCATACTGTAGAAAATACCCTTTGATGCTATAAGGTTTGCAGGTGTATCAAATTCAGCTATGGTTCCGTTGTCTAAAACGAGAATCCTGTGCAAAACAAAAGGTGGCAGTAAAAGATATGTCAGAATTCCTCACAGGAAATGTGATACCCATTTCTATCATAAAGCAAATACTGCTCTAATCTTTCTCTTGACTATTTTGCTCAATTATTTTCACACACTGAAGCACAACAGATGATAGACGTTCTCCCTGAACTGCTGTTTGACTTCAAAAAGTACAGCGCAATCACCATCTCCCAGAAAAAAAATAAATATGGTTCCATTGGTAGCTTTGTAAAACATAGTACTGCAAAGCCATGGAGAGGCTTTGGGGAACGACTTGAAAAAGCTCATTAAGTACAGTAATAGGGTTTGAAATAATTAATACAACAAGTGAAAAGGTTACAGCAGCTGCTGGTTAAAAAATGGATCCCTACGTTTGCTGATAGTGCCATTCATGCAACTGGGTAGTATCTCTTGCACAGCTTTTGTTAATGAATTAGAACTAATGCCAACAGTAGCAAAATAAAGCCCAGATATCCTAGGATTATATGGCTTAAACATCGTTGCTTATGTACTATCTGACAAGAGCACCAGCGTGACTATCTGGAAACAAATCAGACCCTGCTTCACATACCCAGCACACTGGCAAGCCCCAACACATGCACCATTAAGTGTTTTACCTCGTGTAATCCATAATTGTGTTCAGCCTGTGTGCTATTGTCAGCACCGTGCAGTCTTCAAACTGAGTCCTAATTGTCATCTGGATAAGATCATCTGTCTCCAGATCGATAGCTGCCGTTGCTTCATCTAGGATCAGGATTCTCGTCTTGCGAAGTAGCGCCCTTGCGAGACAGACGAGCTGCCTTTGGCCAACACTGCAAACAGAGACAAGGCTTTCACAGAGGCCCCACTGCTCCTTTGCTCTCCATTGTTCAAAAATCTCTTGTTCTGGAGCAGATTACTCATCAGATAAAGTTACCGAACAAGAAAAAAAAAATTATTTAGCTAACAGCCCAGCCTGTCAGCCCTCAAGGAAATAAATACACATTGCAGTATTACTCAGCTACTTTCAGAGGACTCTTACTCGGCACAACAGTTACATGTTACGGCAGCATTTCCCTTCCTACCAAACCATGGATAAGGGATTGCCTATTGATAACACCCTGACATCCTGCAATTTCTTTCTATACTGATAAGACAAGATTTTGGTTTGGGAGAAATTCTTCCCAGTAGCAAAAGAGAATCAGATAATTCCTGGAAGAGGCAGAAGAGCAATAACATGTTTGAGCCTTACTGGTTTTCTTGGAACAGGAATTGGTGGCCAAGTACTTTAGGACACAACAAATTACAGTGTAAACTTGTGCTCAAGCGTTACTCACTGTTAGAGCTGAATGAAAGCTTAGTGTAAATTTCTAATCCAAACATTCCTTACCTAAGATTTTCTCCACCTTCTGAGCATTCGTATTCCAACATGGATGGCTGACTGCTGACAAACCTCTTCAAATGAGACAGTTCAAGAGCTTTCCATATCTCTTCATCTGAATACTTATTAAATGGATCCAGGTTCATCCTCAGTGTTCCAGAAAATAGAACAGGATCCTGGATAGAAAACAAGCTTCCATTAGGCAAGTGCTTTAGCTGTTTTAAGTACAGATATTAATATACAAGTTATTAAGTGTCTATTGCATTGAAGGTGGGCCACCTTCCAGTCCTATCCACTATGAAAATACAGCACATTATACACAGACTCTAAAGATATTTTACTCTAAACTCTGTTTTATCACCCACCATCAGCTTGTGAGGTGGCAGGACAGGACCACATAAGGAAATACAATGACTTGTTTACGTGAACCCATTTTTTGAATGCAACAAAGCATTTTCCTCTGTGGTTTAACTACTATTTGTGGTTTGATAACCTTCCTTTATTGTGATGCACAGAAGGTGTACCTGAGGAATAATTGTTAGCCTCGATCGAAGGTCGTGGAGGCCGATCTCTGAAATTCTCACACCATCAATTTTAATTTCCCCTTTTGCAGCTTCCAGGATCCTAAAGAGACAGAGTGTCATGGAGGACTTCCCTGCTCCAGTTCTGCCAACAATCCCAATCTACAACAAATTGGAGGATTAACAGCAATGCATATAGTTAAAAACAAAATACTACTACCACCACCAAAACAAAATGCCAAGGTTTCTCTCAGAGGTTTTATACAAGATAGGAATCTAAAAAAAAGAATGCAACAACCCTTCTCTAGAAAACTGTGTCATACATTACAATGTATGTGTTGTCATTCCCATAATTATGTATAAAGGCCTACAATCATCCTACATGAGTTTGGGCAATTAGCTGGAGTACCCATGTTAGGGATTACTACGTTACCATAACAGACAAGGAGAAAAATTAGATTTTTAGATGGCAATTCAGATTTTATCATAAGCACACATATCAGAACTCCAGAAGGCAATTGTCATTCTATCTGCTTAGTATAAGGATAAAAATGTACTACAAGGTGGTCCTGCTTGAGCAGAGGGTTGAACCAGATGACATCCAGAGATCCTTTCCAACCTCAAACATTCTGTGATAATGCCCTCTCCTATTAATAGCCTATTGACTGGAGGACTTTCCCATGCTAGTTGTTCTGTCAACAGCACACAAAGCCCAGTACTTTCAATGGAAGCATGAAGAGAATCTCCCAGAACAAAGACAATTTCCCGATTAAGAAAGCAAAGAATGTCATTTCCTTCCATGCCAAAAATTTCACAAGCAAAGCCAGATTGTGGAAAAAGCTGGAATTCCTTCTCCCATCTACATCTCCTCAGAAAAGCATTTTTGTCACTGAAATTCTGTCACTTGCAATCACTGGTGCCTCCTACGCGGTAATGCGACGCCAGCCTAACTTTTAAAGTCCAGAAAGACCCACGCAGTCGGCTCTATTGCTTCCTGCCTGAAGGATGCTGCCACAGTCGTTACTGCTGGACATCTTATGTAGTCTGCACTACTGAGGCAGCTGTTCACGTAGCCCCTGTCCTTTATCCGTGGTTGTCACTGGAGGCCCAGAGCAAAGTTACAACAGAGACATGGAGCTGGTTACTCACTTTCTCTCCACCGTGCACTTGGAGGTTTAGATCCTTCAGCACTAGGTCCAGGCCCTTCCTGTACCTCACTGAATAATTCACAAATTCCAGCTCGCCCTTGGATGGCCAGTCTTTTGGGGGACTCTTATCCTCAATTATCCAGGGAGCCTGAAGAACACAGAAATTAGAAACACCTCATACAGGTTAAAAAAATTAATAATTCAAACTCAGACACAAACATTAGCATTTATGGGTTACTAGAAATACATGTATAACTGATAATTGAATTTCCAGTTACAAATTAAAAACAGTTTCTTAAGCATCCACCCATTTTGGCCATTGTTGTGAAATAAATATAAAAAATATATCTGAGCATATGAAGTCAAATCCTCACCTGATACGAGTTAACGTTTTTTTTTTTCCATTAACATCAACAGAACACTATCTGTTCCATGCCAGCTCAAGCTCTGGCTTATAATACACATCTCACATCTTGTCTACCTTCTTTTTTTTTTCTTAAAGATCAAATATTTTATCTTCAGAAACTTGCACTACAGCTCTCCTCAGAGTCTCCATTTCCTAATTCTTAGTCTCCCATATACACAGGGATAACAAAACCCACCGTGTCCACAGGGCAGCAGATTTCCCAGCATAGCTCCATCTGCTACCTTTAAAAGTATTTGGCAACAAAAGAAAATGATCGGATGATTTTTCTGGATTAGGCAGTGCAGTGTTCCTGGAGATGTTCTTCTCTCAAGGGAGAGGAGGTCTGATTAAGCTGATTAAATATAAATACTTTTGAAAACATGTGCATAGACTGATAATTGTAGTGCAGCTGTGCTCAGAGGCAGGATCACAGCACCATCTACGCAGGTAGGACGACACATCAAACACTTCAAACCCAATGGGAGCAATATTCTGATAGTGAAAATCATATCTGTTATGCTATAGCCACTCACACTAGCAGAAAATGAGATGCTAAGCACAGACTGCATGATAGCAGCAATAATTCAGAGCTGTGGTAGCATAAATTACAGTTCAGAGTGTGACATTTGTTCAGGCTAAATGGTAATACTCTCAGTGGAGGAATTCTCTGTCAAGAGTCTGAAGAAAGACCAGGTAAACATTGCGTGTTAAAATTTTGCCATGCTTCTTAGTGAACGTGCTGGACTCTAAGTAGCTGACCTCTGTTTCTGTTTCTGAATACTCTTTTATTCTTTCAACAGCCACAATGTTAGTTTCAAGATCGGAAGTCATTCGGACCATCCAATTCAGAGACAAGGTCACCTGGAGAAGACAAGGAACAAAATATTGCCCACAGAGGAACAACAGCAGATTTAACAACAAAAGTGGATGCTGTTGTTAAGACATGGATTCACACTGATATTACAAATGGAGTAATTACCTTTGCATCGACATTAATACAGATACTGGAACAAGAAGTCCACAGATAACCAGGTATTCATGTGAAGAAGCATGTGTTTGAAGAGTGCTTTAATAATTGCCCCCCCCCAAAAGTTGGTGTCAACTCATTCCCCAAAGTCATGTGTCTCACTTGAAAACTGCTAACAGCAGTCCTGCACACTCATTGTATCTAAAAAGCTTCTGACAAGAGCGAGACCATTAAATCTGCTGAACTGTTCGTAGGTTGGGTGAGTACAGTTTATCTTGCTATTTATGAATCCTGTTGATCTCCCTGTGATTACCCAAACATACAGATGTTCTATGTAGCAGGCAAAACATGGGACACCTTAAGCCCATGCTGCTTAAATGAGCTGTTGTTGGCAGGTGCACCTGACGTTCCTGGGCTGCTTGCACGCTGCCACTAGAGATACTGGGGTGCAGCACACTCTCAGTGCTCCCAAAGTGCCCTGAACTCCTACTGCATGTGGACTTACTGATGGCCTGTCAGCATTAAGTGTAAATCTCTACTGTTTCCAGATATTCCACAATTCTTTTTTATCATTTTCTTATTAGCCCCAACTTAGACAAGTACTTCGTTACTGCTAATTTATCATCAGAGTGCTATAACACGTACCTGTAATGCATAAGATACTGAAAGTCCTACCAAGCCAGCATTCAGACTGTTTTTACCAATCACAGCAAAAAGGGCAGCAAAAAGGACAATACAGTTCCCCACAAACTCAACTCGAATACCCAGCCACCTGGTCAAAAGGCAGACATAAGAAGAACGGTAAATGCTTGCTTGGACCTGTTGTGCAAACACAAAGAACTAAGCAGAAACAAGAAGTTATATTCCTCTATACCTGTTTGATACAATGCCAGGATAGTAACTCTTCTGATTTTCATCCACCTTCAGATCGCTGATGTCTACAAAGGATTTCTGTCTCCTGTAGGCTCTGATGACGCTGGCTCCTGATATTGTTTCTGAGAAGTGTGAGTAGATGGGAGATCTGCTCACAGACTCCAGACGCTTCAGCTGACGGGAGGTAGCTACATAGAATCGCTGCCATTTTTTGGAGAAAGTTGAAGGGTACATGAAATACTTACTCTTTTAATTATCAGCTAAATGATTATTAGGTTAGGGGATTATTAGGTTAAGGATTTAAAAGAGATTTTTAATGATGCACTTAAACCCTTAAAAGTATTCCCTATAATTATGAAGTATTTCAAGTCAAGTTATCTTTGTTTCATTCCAAAATAGAGTTTTGGATGACTGCCATTTCTATATACTGTAAGATGAATTTATCTATGTCACTTTACATTCAGGTAACATAGCCTAACAAAATGAATACATTTGTAGGAGCCTCATTTTCCACGAAAATGACCATGAATTTGTACCTCCATTATCAGGTCTCTATTTACATACTAACATATGCTTCATTTTTGCTCAGAAGTCAATAAAATTGATTCTATTTTCAGCATTTAACTCCTCTCCACCTTAACAACTTGTCAGTATGTCAAATACATGCACACTTCAATATATTAAAATGCACTGCAGTTCTATCTCTAACAGTAGGCTTGCTTGTTATTACTTAAAAGCAAAAAAAGTTATGCCATTTTATGACGATGTCCCACAGGAGACACCTCCTTTATTGAGAGAAGTAAATAATGTTTTGCCTACATAAACATAGTTACTTCAGATACTGCAATTTTACCCTAGATTTTTCTTAAAAATAAATAAATTAATAATAATAATAATAATAATAATGCAGTAATAGCCCTTACAATTGTAGTGAGATATTTTTCTAGTTACCTGAACAAAGAAGTACAGAATTGCAAGTGGAACTATAACCACAGCAAAGAGCGGAGTACTTGCTATAATCACAATCATTGTCGATAAAGAGGTGAAAAATGTTCCAAGGAACATCAAGATGGTCGGTGGGATGACTTCATCAATGACATAGATGTCCTTTGAAAAGCGGTTGATGATTCGGCCGGTTGGAGTGGTGTCATAGAAGGACTGCGGTGTGTGAAGTTTGTTCTCCAGCAGAGCCGTGTGAAGCGTCCGGGCTGCATTAATGCCTCCCATCGCCAGGGTGAAAGAGGAGACGAACACTATGAGGCCTTCCAAGTGAAGAGATGTGTTAACCAGCAAGCATGATGTACTTGATTTGTAGCTCTTTGACTCTCAAGCAGCTTCTGTTGTGCTAGAAGCCTCTTTGCGTTATTACATATTCCAAGTCCACCTCCCTCTTACCATGCACATCAGCACCGTGGCATTGTGGTCACTGCTGCCTTACAGACACGAATATGCCCCATGGATTTCACCGTGCTGTCCACAGAAGACAGATGCATAACCATCTTCCCTCTGCAAGCCTCCATGAAGACCTAATGCTACAACTTCACCCCAACCTCTGTCTTTTCTGCACCTGAGTTTTCACAGTCTCACTCCAACTTTTCTCTCCCAGACTTCCATGTCACCCATGGAAACCCCTCCAAAGGCTTCACAGCACAATCACAAGTGGGGGACCGAGCTCAGACTTTCTGGTTCTAGGTTTCTTTACTTCCCTTGCTTAGGATAAGATATTGCTGGCAATTTTGGGCCACCAGCAACTAGTACAATGGCTTTCCCATCTAATTCCTCTTTGATAAGTACTAAGACATCATGATTTTTATCTGATCTTACCTTGCAAGAGGCCCAAGGCAGCATAGACTCCAATTCGCATGGATGTGTTGTGCTGAGTCCCGTTTATCACTGGCTCGTTGGTCCAGTCACTGAGCCACACATTGGCCCCAATCGAAGCAGCATTTTGACAGCAGTATAGGAAGCATATAGCTAAAGAGATGACAGGGCTGACAGCCTTCACGTATTGCCAGAACACTGTTAGCTTTACCTGCAAAAATCACACCAAAGCTGGTTTGTACAACTTACAGAATCAGAAGTACAGACAGAAAAAAGAATCCTTCAGCAGAGAAACTGCTGAGTTCAAAACTGCCCAAAATCTAACAGATTGCAGAGGGTCTCCATGTCAGGGGGGTAACTTCCTAAACAAGTCAGAAACTTATCTGAAATATTCTTTTCCTCCATTTTGATGAACTGTATTAGTTTTGTGGGGTTTTATTTTTTAAGACTGCCAGACAGGGCTGGGAAGAGGTTGATCAAATAGCTGCAAAGGATGGGTAACAAGAACAGCAACCAAGACTTTCAGGCAAAAGCAACTTGTCAGGCATATCCAGCTCAGGACTACTTAAAGGGCCTATTCAGGTCCTATTTTAGGCCTCCATTCAGGTGTCTTCACAATAAGTTTTAAGGTAATGCAAAAAAAAAAAAAAAAAAAAGAAAAAAAAAAGCAGATAGGCAAAAAGACAGAGACTCAGGACACAACAATCTCTAAAAAAGGCATAAGGAAAAACAATTTAGAGAACAAGTGTTGCTGATTAGGGACTTTAACAGCTAAAATAATCCACAGAAACAGTCAAATGTCTGTGCTACGAAGCACGTACATCAGACAGTAAACAGGACATGCCGAGTGGTAGGACACCTTCTGAAGTGGCAGGAAGGGGTTTTCTTTGACAAGACCACCCTGTTCCTTTTTCATCCACTCCTTCCTGTCCCTGGATTTTATGTCTTTATTCCTATCTTCTCTTTTTCCCTTTTCCTCTCTTTTTTCTCTATTCCTGTTTTACTCGCTGGCCCTGCTCGCGGAGAGTGCAGCCCATTTTGTACCCATGAGCATAAACTGCTCTTGAGGATGGTGTGGCAGGTATCGTTTAGACAGAACAGATCCACTGGCACGCAGCAGGCAGCTGGCTCGTAGAACCCACTGCTGCAGGTCATCAAATACCCAGTGCTGCAGCTGGACTTGCACAGCAGCCAAACAGTTTAAAGACCAACAGTGCTGAAAGCTCTGCAACGCAAAGACAGAGCTGACAGAGTGCAGTGCTATGCAGTATCAGGTGACTGTGGCAGGGAGCTGGAAAGAAAAGAATCCCTTCCTAACTACACAGCCTTTGCCAGGTGCAGAACTCCCTGCCAAAAGCCCAAATTTGAAGGATCAGTGGCCACCAGATTAATTCCTAAAACGTGCTGTCATAATTTATACAATGCATTTAACAGAACTGGATCAAATGTAAAAGTAAAAAAGATATTTTTTCAAGCAGGAAAAAATGAAGAAAAAGGAAGGGGGAAAATCACACTATACCGTTCCCGTTTCAGTGGTTTCTGCCTGAATAAGCTTCTCGTTAGGATTTTTTCTTGGCAGAGGAGGCTCAGCTGGCTTCTTTTCACAGACTCTCCGTTTCGTTGACATTTTGTTGGGACATTCTCCTCCCTCAGAAGATATTACACTAAGTTGCCTAGTCAAAACAATAGAGTCATTAGGAGAAAGAGGGCATATTGTGGCTGTGCTAAAGCAAGAATGGGATGCAGCAGACTGGACTTCATCCCAGCTCTTTTGCTCTGTTCCCATGCCAGCCTCACTTGCAGATATGGGTGTATGTAGGATCCTCATGCATGTACAGTGATGTTCAGTGATGCCAGAACTATAGCTCCTAACAAAGGCTGTAGCAAGGGCTGGACACTTTGATACAGGGCATTAGAGTCCTCATTGCAAAACAGGCTTTTCAAAGCTAACCCCCGAGTTTCTGTTTTCACATCAACAGTAACTGGAGAGTGTTCCAAGGGTATGGTTATTAAAAAAGTTGCTTTAAGAAGTTGGTTCAATTTGGATTAAAAAGAAGATTGCAGGAACAGGTGTTTGATCTTTGCGTGTTCTTTCACATTTACTTTCAAAAGGACTCTAAAACAATTTATTTCTAAGAGGAAACGAAGTCGCAGACAGAGACAGTATTTGATTAACATCTTTCAGATGTGTTTTACCCCAGATACAGATTACAAACACAAGAGGACTTCATGTTTACCTAAGGAACTGTTTGCGGGCCTCGTTCGTCACAGGTTCGTTATCTGCCAGATCGGTGTGGATGCTGAGGGTGTCTTCAGCTAGCAGGACCTCTTCCTCTTCCACCACTGCAAGACAAGATTGCATCTCAGAGTTTCTGCTGAGTAAAACAGAAAGCAGAGAAACAAGTGGCCAGGCAAAGCAAGGGTAACGAAAATCAATAGCATAGCAGGAAAATCACAGTACATAATCCCATCATTAATCACCCCCAATGGCAGTAGTCACATCCTTTCGGTGCATCACTTTACTAAATTGCAGAGGTCTTGTGAGGCAGATTGGTGACCAAATGCATTTACATCACATTGCCTTAGTGCATCCAAAATGCTAAGTGATAGTGTTATAGTTAGTTCTAGCTAAATTTACATATAGAACATGCTCTAGGCATGATCTTGGGATGGGGTCTCATGTCAGGACCTACTGAAAGCCTCTGCTATTGCTAAAAGATGCCATGCATGTTCCTTTCTGCATGTCTGCCTAGAGCACAGTGCTGCAATCAAAGAGCGTGAGAACACTGCCACACAAAGGAAACATTTACCAAAATGCTTTAATCTTGCAATATTTCATCAGCATAAAAACAACCTTAAAGGTAACCCAAGATTAAAATATCATTTAACTTGTGTGAAAAAAAACCACACCACACAACATGAAAACAAAGGAAAAATACCAAATTCTGTGTAGCCCTTGTAATAGCAGACCCCAGTTTGTTCTTTCCTATTCCATTTTCCTGATGAGCTCAACCTTGTCAATTGTAAAAGAAATTTTCAACTTTAAAATAATTTCAAACACAAGAATCATTTTTTCTAGGACAAACCAAATGAAATTGTTGAACTAAACTTATTTGGGAAAACATTTATCAATAAAACAGAACTGGCCAAAGACAGCATTTCTTACAGAAGTGCAGAAAGGAAAGACAAAAGCCAGGATGTCAAGAAGGAGCAGTGGACAGTATACAGAGAAAGTACCTGTCATCTGGTTGACAGAGAAAGACATATTTTAAGAAAAAGCAGTACTGTACTTGTTAGTTCATCCTCTTCGATGCCTTCATCAAGTGCATAATTTCGAAGGAATTCTGCAAAAGCCTTGTTTTGTTTCAGAAGGTCTTGGTAAGATCCCATTTCAGAGATTTTGCCATCTACCAGGACAATTATATGGTCTACCTGAGGCAGGAAACCAATGCCATGGGTCACCAAAATACGGGTCTGGATAGGGAAAAAGAGGAAAAAAACAAAACAAAACAAAACACACATCTCTAAGTTGTCGTTGAGATTAAATGCTGCAGTGCATTAATGCTACCCAACAAGTCAAATAATACTGCATTTTTGAGACAGGGAGTGAATTATCATCTTAAGGTGAAATGCCAAGAGAAATACACTGCCCTTGTTAGTCAAATTAGCTTTGAAAAATCTACATGAACTTACTATGCTTCCTACTACATGCTGATATAACCACAAAGGGAAGTAAAACAACTGAGTCATCACTCCCCTCTTTCCCACGTGCCCTCTTTCTTTGCCCTCTTTCCCTTTTAAGCACTGAGACAGTCTGAGAAGATTGTAACAGGAGTAGAAGGGGAAGCAGAGAAGTTGTAATTTGGCTGCATACTGCCAAAGATTTCTGTAAAATTAGTAAGCTGTTGCAACTTCCTCACTGTGCCACCTCTGAGTAACAAGCAATACTAAGCTGACAACCTCTACAAGTTCCTACAAATGTCTTGATTTTGGACATTTCAAATAGTTGGGTTTTTAAAAAGACAGAACAGGTTTTTGCCTCTACATGTTCTGACTAGATCCCATCACTTTTGCACATACCTAAATAGCAGCTCACCACAGAATCTGTGCTGTGGAGAAAAGGTGTCTGCACTGCCAATTAAACACAGAAATTCAGGAATGATTCAGCACTAAAGCCTCGGTGGTGAAACAACTTTCCCGTTACCCATTAGTGTTTCAGAGCTTATGTGCATTTGTAAGAGAATCTAAATGTCAGCTTACTTTTCCTTTAAGTACCCCATCTGGACCAATAACTTTGTCAAAGATGTGCTTTGCAACATGCGAGTCCACAGCAGAAAGAGGGTCATCTAACAGGTAAATGTCCGAGTTACTGAACACTGCACGAGCAAGGCTCACTCGCTGCCTCTGGCCACCAGAGAGGTTGATGCCCTGAAGGGAAGGAGAGAGCAAAATATATCACACCACTCAGTTCAAACAACAGCTATGACTTTTTATGGCTCATACACCACCAGACACATGGATGCTAAATGAAACACGAGATGCTGAAGAGAATAACGCACTCAGAGCCAGGGAAAAGAACAGAACGCCTCTAAATCTGTTCGCTGCCAAACTTCCACTCACCCAGCAATCTGCAGACAGAATAAGCCTCTCACTTAATAAGCTCCTAAAGGGAGCTGTTAAAACTCAAAACAATGGAAAGGAAGACTGTCAACAAGGACATAAAATGAAAACACTCAAAGCAGGGCTGCAGCACCTGGAATGTCTTCCACGTCTCTTATCTTACATACAAATCCATCTATCCACCCAACTTCACAAAATCCATCTTGGATTTAGTGGTCTATGAAAGAAAGCTTTGTTGGCAATCACTGACGTAAAAGTTTCTTGTTAAAATGAGACGTTAAGGGATGATCATATTACTTCTTTTACTTGAAGCACACCATATGTTTCCTCCCTTTTTATCCATATGGGAATAGGAAGGACCTCAAGTATTCTGGCCGGATGCACGCTTACAGTTGGACTACAAATGGAAATGCTCTGATCCACCAGGGCTCGGTGTGCAATTATGTGATGCAGTACAAACACTCAAAGTTGGGAACACGTTTAAGTCCAACTAACTCCCAGAGAACTGCCTGCATGTTTCAGCACTGATTGTAATAGGGATGCTGTCGTAAAGATCAACCCAAGTGCTGACTTTACAGTGTTCTCTTTAGCTTGACAGAAGAGGAATCATCAAGCAGGTCTGACTTGAAGAAAATTACCTTCTCTCCTATCTCAGTCTGATCTCCTCCTGGCAGCACTTCCAGGTCAGTTTTTAAAGCACAGGCCTCCAGGACATTTTGGTATTTTTGTTCATTAGGAGCTTGGCCAAACAAAATATTATCTTTCAGTGTGGCATTCTGGATCCAGGCTTGTTGAGGCACATAAGCGACAGAACCCTAGAACAAGATAGGAGAAAGGCAACTCCAGTTTATTATAAGCATCAATTCATGCTTACAACTCTGATTAAGATCTTCAGCACACATATATGGATCCTGTTTGATACATAACCAAACTGTACATATGTGTACTAATTGCTGATCTACAGTTGATGGAATCAAGAAAGTCATTTCATGTAAAACACAAGTAAACAGATGTGGACAAAACCCAAATAAACACACAGACAAGCTGACATAGGAGCAAACAATGTCTTCTCCAGCCTGATGTGCACTGCAAGCAACGGTAGGCATAAGAACCACATGTCTGTACTACTGTGAAATGGCATTAGAAACAATACCAACCTTCACAGCCACTTCTCCTTCCAGCTTTTCCATTTCACCCAGGAGCGCAGACACCAGAGAAGATTTTCCACAGCCAACATGGCCAACAACAGCAACCAAAGCACCACTGGGGACCAACAGATTTATACTGTGGAGGAAACAGGCTGGAAATTAATTAAATATTAGTTTACTAAAGACATTAGAGGTCTTTAAATGGCCTGAAATACACAGTGACAAATCAGCCTGACAGGGTATAGTAAGCATAGCTTGGTCACTGGTTTTCTCCTCCCTTTCTCATCTACAGTCAACTGCAAGCAGAACTGCAGGAGTAAATGGAAACCTAACATTAATCTGTTTTGTTGGTTGTAAATCAGTGGGATTGGTAACAAGCCTTCTAAGACCCTTTGCTGTGTCACATCAGTCCATCAGCAAATCAAACAGGGCTAATAAGCCTTTTGAAAGCAATCTTCCAGAAATCTTTTGGGTTTGATTTTAAAAACCAGGAGCAACTGTGCTGAAGCAGTGAGTGAATACATCACACCTAAAAATGTCCTAACCATTTTACTAAAATATTCCCAGTGCTAATAAACAGGGTTCACAATTACAAAAGACAAATTAATCTTTCCCAGTAAAAAAAAAAATCCTTTACTGTTTTCCCCATGATGTCCTAAAAGGTACTGCTTTAGGTCCCAGTTCTGAAGGTGATGTGGAAATGACTGATGGACACAGTCTCTTCGCCTTCAGTGTCTTTCACTAATGAAATCAACCAGAACTTCTGTTTGCAAAGATCCTGATGCAGAACTAAGGCTTTAATGCTTTTGCAGATTCTTCCCCAGGAGGTAGTTGATATTTTGCACACAGCAAGAATGCTTTGTTTGTTTGTTTTTAAAAACATGAAAGCAAGAAAATTCAAAAGCAATGTGCTTTTTTGTTGTTTTGTTTTTGTTTTTCCTTCTTCCCATTATTCTTTCCCTCTGGCTGAGGTTTGCCTTACTGCTATTTTTAGGAAGTCACCAATAATTTGTAGGCCCAGGTAGCTAGCAATTTGTGCTGGAGATGCATGGTTCTTTCTGATACAAAACCCAGAACACTGAAGTCAGCCTGACTGTAGATTTGGTTGCCTGAACCAAAGCAGCTCCTTTGAGCTCTAAGCCTCTTGCTGGCAGGTTATCCATGAACAGCCTGTTAATGTAATAAACTCAGCACAGCATCACGAGCTGCTCAGACTAAGAAGTCTATGAATACTTATCAAGTTTCTGTGATTTTGATCTGGCAACAAAGCATAACACAGGGACGTATGTGCTTCCAGGCAAATTTTGTTTGTATTCATACAAATAGGCAAAAGAGTGAAACGTACACCTCCATAGCCTGGAAATGGCATATGTATAGCCACAGGGATGAGCCTGCTACAAGAACCTTAAAAGAAGAGACTACTGTTCACATGCCCATGAGCTAGAATTAAACCCAAACCCAGACATCAGAACTGCCTTCATAAGCAATCAGATCAATTTAATTTGTCTACTGCTTCAGTTAAAAAAACAACAACAAAAAAAGTATTTAAGAAATTTACCTAGCCTTTCTGTCCTTTAATAGATAACTAGTCTAGGCTGGTTGCTGCGGAGTTAAAGCTTTACAGCACTGTTCTGTAATGCCTGAATACTGTGAGGTGTGAGTATTAGCTAGGCGTTTTAAAGTCAGACGAGATGCACTACGGGGCACGTGGTAACAACCTCTCCCAGAAAAAAGCCTGCAGATATTAGCAGATATTTTTCAAACTGACCTTCCAAAAGCCAGAAAAAAGGGAAGCAAGTAGATGTATTGCAGTTGCATAAAGAAATCTTACTCTTTCAAAGACGGCTTAAGGTCCTTTCCCCAGCTGAACGTTGCATTTTTAACACAGATGGTATAGCCTGCATGACAAAAATGCAACAGAGAAGGCAGGAAAACTGTTACTCAGAATAGTGTGACTGAGAGACTTGCACACAAAGGAATCTTTACAGGTTTCATGTACATTGCAGTTCCCTTTTCTATTGGTATGGAAAGCACAGTCTTGTGATTGCACTGGGTCACGAGACGGGAATGTTCATCAGAGTGAAAATAACTGGTTGCAGCTTAAGCTATAGACAGTGAGCTTACAGACCTATGAGCAGAAAAGTCCTGCTTCACTCTGTCCAGGTGAGGCTGGTCCCAACATTTGCTGCTCAGAGCAGTTCTCAGAATCCGTGTGCAATCATTAGCACAACTGTACTTGAGAAACCACTTTCAAGTCAGTAGGAGACCAACAGCATGCTGTTGACTTTGATGATTCAGATTAAATTTGCCTCTGCACAGCTTTTTGCTTGCCACAATAACAAGTCACAGATCTGCAGGCTTTCTTCACCTCCTGTTGGAGCGGTGTATAACAATAAGCACGTGACAGCTACACAGCCATCCCTCCTCCTCTTCCTCCTCCTCCTCCACCGCATCACACACAAGAGAGGTTTCAAACCGTAGTATCACCAAAGTCCATTACAGGAGAAAACACAGCTTTCCAATGGTTTGCTCATTCTTTTAGGATATTGTGCTTGCAATAGAATAAAACAAAACTCCTGTTTATAATATTTCTGACCATTTGTGCAGTGTGAAAGGTGTGAGAAGGTCTTGTTGACCCCAGTCAGTGGATGCACTTCATTATTCAGTGGCATTAGCAACCATTAGATTGCAGATGCAAACTCAGGCCCAACAAAT
Source organism: Netta rufina (assembly GCF_964035555.1). Classification (NCBI taxonomy): domain Eukaryota; kingdom Metazoa; phylum Chordata; class Aves; order Anseriformes; family Anatidae; genus Netta; species Netta rufina. Next base: position 4,084,708 of record NC_140143.1, on the reverse strand, counting down.
GCAGTGCAAAGCTCAAAGATAGAGCCAGAAGCTTTTGTAATTTCCATATAGAGTAAATGATAAAACACACATTCTTCAGAGAAGAAATTAAAAAAATAAATAATATTGTTGTCATTTGCTTTTTGCTTTTTTGCTAACTCAGCCAGTCCAAAACAAACACAAGATGCTTGTTGTATTAACATAGTTTAAAAAAATACTGATATCTTTACCTGGTGCAATCACTTTCGTTTCCACACAATTTGGATCAAGCTCATCATGACTCAGGAACTGCTGAATTCTCTTTAGGGAAACACTCGTCTAAGAAAAGAAAGCAGCATTATTTTGTCATTCTTTTAATGGGGACTTAATGCTCTTACTACAGAAAAGATAAGCATGCAGAATGGCTTAAGCCACCCCATGGGCTTCCTGAGCAGTGACTCATTCTTTCCCTGCAAGCAGTCTTATGCTGAAATTCATGTTTTTAACTGTGAACTTTATTAGACGAAGCTACATTCATCTGAGTGTAGCAAAATTTACGTATGTGAAATGCCACGCACACAAGCTTACTCAGATGTCTAGCTTTCTGATACATGGCAGCACTAATGAAAGCATATTGGAAAGAAAGCTAGCTAACAAGCAGATACGTGGCAGCTCTGCTTTCCAGAAATCAGAGCTATCTGGTGTTCTTTGTGTCTGAAAGAACTTATGCAGCAGACCTTCCTTACCTGTGCAATGTTGCTAATGACCTGTGGAAGCATATTGAGGGGAAACTTCAGGATATTAAACAAGGAGAGGGAGACAAAAGCCTTTTCTGCGTCCAGGATATTATTCTCATCCACTGAGACATATACAGCAAATGTTGTCAATGCTACCTGAAAGCCAGAAGGTGAGTTTACTGCGAGATGTGTGTAACATTTTGACATTTTAAAAAGTAGTCAAGCACGGAGCATATTAGAAATAAACGTATCAACAACAATATCAGGAAAATTCTCCGTATTTGACCTTTTCAACATGCTTGTCATATGAGTAAGTTGATATTTGTTATCAACAAAAAAAGGCATGCAGAATGAAGTAACCATCAGATTACTAATGGCTAACGTTTAGGTGAACTAGGAGCTTTAGCTGGTGAACTACAGAACCCTGGTAAATTCAGAAAAGCGTTTATCTAGCTGTGGTTTGGCTTCATTTCCAGCTCCACCTAATCAAATTTACCCATTGTAAACTGCAGGCTAAGCAAACAAAATTTACTGATCAATAAGAAAGGCAGCAACAGCCAAGTTATTTGCTGGTTCGCTGTATGGCAGGGACCATGCATTGCAAAGGTACCTCCCTGTGCAGTACACCAGCAGTGAGCAGGCAGAGGAATGTGCACTGAACCCAACTTGAAGGAAACATGAAAGAGGCATGATCTGGAGGCCGTTAAGAACGTTTTTACAGGGTTGGGCCTTTGATCTTGAGAACTGTTGGCTAAGAACATTTTTGACAAAGCACTTATCTGAATGTTTTTATGCATGCAAACCAAAACTCTTAATGCAAAAGGGATCGTGGTGCAAAATAAAGAAAAATGAGGAAAAAAATCATTTCAGAATTGACAACGTGACATTCAGGCTTTATATTTTTACATTAAGACTTTTTTTCTAAGGTAGTAGCATAATTTAACAGCTCCTTCTCCCACTAAAACAGAGCACTGTAAAAGGAAAGGCAGAAATGAAAGCGTAAGACGCTGACTCGACCGACTCAAAGCTTTTTGGCGAGGACTCTTATACACAGGTATCTCAGATGTTTCAAATTCTAGTTTCAATTTGTTGTGGGAAATACTTTGAAGTGGTTGGAAATTCTCCTGAGACAGCTATTCTCAGCTTCCACTGGCAGGCTTTACCAATAAATACTTTGATACTGATTAACAAATGGGCTCTAGATAAATAGAAACCTTGCTTCAAAGCACATGAATAATTTTTTTTTTTTTGAAAGGTATTTATATATCATTCCAACTTACAGTTGGCAAGTAGAGGGCCTATTTACGAACTTCACATATCCTTCAACGATATGCTTGTACAATTTTAAAAAAATCATGCAAATTCAACTTACCAGGAATGGAGCGCTGATCCATGCAAAGGTGGACAAGGAATTGAGATAGGCAGATTTTTTCAGAACTCGCAGCTCATTCCTTCGTATCTCCAACACTTTTTCTGAAAATGATGGCTCCCAAGCGTACAGCTTCAGCACCTTTATGCCACCCAGAATCTCATTCATTAATTTAATGCGGGAATCTTTATACCGCATTTGTTCTACCTAGGTTATTGGTAAACACAGGAGACAGTGTGTCACAGGAATGACTAGATGAGAGCTTTAAACATGTTGTCTCATAGCTGCGATGGTCCTTGGGCTATTTCTAAAGAGGATGCAGAAGGAGATTAAAGAAAGCCAGACCATTATCAGTAAACTCACTGTGCAAGTCTGTACTTCCAAAGAAACCAGGAATCCAAGAAAATTGTTGAAAAGATGAGTATGAAAGCCTTCTAGTCATCTTCAGTGTTAGGAGTTACATTTTCAAAACCACCCTTACGAAAGATTCAGGTGTTTCATAAAATACTACCCTACTTCCTTTGATTTTTTCAGATTTTGTTCCTGATATACATAGTTTTATTTCTCATGGGATCCCTTGAAATTTGTGGTTACTCCTAGTTTATTTTTCTTCTATACACTACAACACAGTGCTTCATTCAGCTACTTCACATAAACCAAATCCCTGCTCAGCAGTATAGACAAAATGAAAAATTGTGTTCACACACACCTAGTTATGCATCTCCAAGCACCTTATTGTGGGCAAGGGAAAAAAAGGAATGCTACTATTAACTTGTTAGCACCAAAGAGATTTAATGGAACGTCTGGATGTCTCTTTAAGGCATGTAATAATGCCACTCTGTTACTAAGGTTGTGTTTAAATATTATCATTTATACTTGTTTTCCAGCTTTTACCCTCTTTACATCAGTAGCTTGATTTCTCTTTTAAACCTTTCAGACAGCCACTGATAAGCTACACAGCACAAACTACTTATGAGAGTTTTGTAGCACAAAGCCAGAGGGCACTATTATATTGTTTTTTCAACCTTTCTTGACTAGAGACTAAGTGTAGGGGAAAAAAAGGAATAGAAGATATTTTTACCTCAAGATAATAATTCAAATTTAGCCCCAGCTCAGTAGTGATGAAAGTCACTGGCCATTAATACAAGAAACAAGTTGCCACATTTCTTTTTCCATCTCTAAAAAGTCATTCATAGCTCAAAGAATTACATTTGCCCTTTCCCTAGATGTTCCTAGAAGCTGCCAGATGAAGGGGATACGGAGATAAAAAAAACTTCTTGCTAACGCCAGAAGCTGTTGCAGCAGCATGAGTCAATGACTCAATGCCACACCTTTGAATAGCATTTGATTCACTATGGAAAAACTACCATCTGAGAGGATACAGTTATTAAACTTATCAGCACAATCTTACTTTCAAGTCAAGTAGTGCGAATGGCACCTCAGAAATGGCCAAGACACTGCTGATGCCTTCACTTCCCATAGCACAGTTAAAAATCTAGATAATAGCACCTTCTCTGCTGGTACCTTACCTGGAATGCTCTGGTTTTTATTGCTATTGCAGAGTTCAATGGGATAAGTAAAACCATCACAGCAACTCCTGCCAGCACAGAAGGCCCTAAAGCCTTGATTGAAAGAAAAAAAGGTAAGTTGTTGTTGTACCCAAGTGCTGCTATCCCCTATGGCGAGCATTAAAACAACAGCAGGTTACAGAAACAGAAATGCTTTGCCTCACTGGTGAGCATTCTGCATAGGCAGCTGAACTCCTCCTGGTGAAGTATTCTGAATCCACACAACAACGAGGAGACAGAAAAATAAGACAACATCCATCCTGAGTTACCATTACACCAGTATTGGTGACAGCAGAGTGCTTTGTGATTTACCTGGTAAGCGGTTCCCAGTGGGAGGGGAAAAAAGTCTGAGCTAACACAGACACAGAGCTATTGAGCAAATCTAGAAAGGAACAAATAAGCTACAGAGCAGGGATTTTTTCCACTGACTTCTCCCTGACCTAGGGAACTGTAATTACTGAATTAACCCAGTGCCCTCAATATGGATAAGAGCACACACAAACTGCTAACTACACTGCTTACCAGCAGAGCAGTAACTCATAAACCTACTGCAGCTCTTGAGAATAAATCAGTACAGTTACATTGGTGCTCCTGCTTTACACAGATTAACCGCAAAGAAACATTTTAAAGAGGAAATCAGTGCTCTAACGAAACATGGAATAAACAAGAAACTTCACTGAAGCAATGGAAAAAAATATGTTTATTCCGGGTGAGATTTGTTTCATGCTGACTCACGCAAAACTTCTTGTTATGGCATAATATGGTTGTATGATTGTTTTTTAAGCACTCCCCTCAAGTTCTCATTTGTATCTACTACTGGGAATACAGTGATGAGTCCAAAACTGCACCTATTGAAGCATCCTAGGGACAAAGGAAATATAAAGGCTATCTTTGGCTTCAGATGTGTTATCTTGCCTGTCAGCTGAACAAAACAACTACGAAACTAATCGATCTTGTACACCACTGAAAGTTATTTTACCAAAACCAGGCAGAAAAATAAGCTTATAAAAAAGCAGCGGTAGGTCAAAGGATCAAAAATCTTTATACTTGTACGTCATTTAAAAAAAAAAAATCTGAAGAAATGTGACAATGTCTGTACCTGCCAGAGGAAATACAAAGCTAGAAATATCTGGAGTGGTGCAGACCACAACATATTCAGGAAAGTCACCAGATCCATGAAGCGTTGGGCATCCACTGACATCAAGTTGACAATTTCTCCAACAGTAGATGAGCGCTTTGCTGAGTTTGTGATAACTAAGGACTGAGAAATAAGAGAGATTCTTTGGATTCACAATCTTGACACATATGAAGAAAGATGGAAAAGAAATTCTCAAGAATTAAGAAAACACAATACTCCCCATGAATTTGATTCACCAACAAGAATAAAATTATTCTCACATACATTAATTCTTAATCTCCAAAGAAAAAGACTTCATAACATGGTTTGCTTGTGTTGGTGCTTTGGCCCACGAAATGCTTCCAGTCTTACCTTTCTGTATATCACTCCAGTGATCCCAGTTCTCAGCCTCAGCCCAGTAACAAAGCAGTACTGGAAATGCTGGTGAAGTATGAGAGTCTGCAGCACAGCGCAGGTAAACATCAAAGCTGCAATCAAAAATCCCCACCAGGCTGGGGCATCTTTGTTCTTAATGAAGCTGATTAATACACTGTTTTTCAGAACATTAGGGAAGGAAAAGGAAAAAAAAAGAAAACATACAGCAAGTTTAATGGGACATAACATAGCTTCCCTCAGCTATGGCATCCTGCCACATCCTCTCTCTAGCCACAAAAAGTAAACAGCTCTCCAGGATGCAAGCTGAGTTATGACTTCAGCCAAACAACACTGCAAAGATACAACAGCAAAACCTGAGCTTTGCCAGTGAGAAAGTCCATTTGTAAGTGAGCCCGTAGAAATTGAAATATGACGAGAAAGTCTAGATTTCCCCTGCGATCTGGTGTTCAAACACACAGCTCCGTGTCTGGGCTTTGCCAAGCAGCTCCACAGGGCAAGAGGTGAACAATACAACATCGTAGGACACTGCAGTAAAGCAGGCAAAACCAGCTTCCCACCCTCCTACCCAAATACTCTTCCAGCAGCCCAAGCACCTCTGCCTGGGGTGCTTTCCCACAAAAAAACAAACAAACAAACAAACAAAAAACTAGATTAAAAGAAATCCTTCAGGATGGATGCACAGGAAGTTCTTTACTCTCACTTTTTTGGTAAAACTGTAGTACCACTAAACTGGTTATCTTTCATTAATAACCATTTCTTACTGCAGACAGCTGCTCTCCCTGTAAGACCAAAACAGCTGTCATATAACAAACAAGCAGAACAACGTATTGCAACGTCCAGAATTCTCAAAAATCACATTTCTGACTCCAGACTACTGACCAGAGAATTGAATTTTCAAAATAAGAGAGGAACAGATTTGGGTCCCTGATTCAGATAACCAGCAGGGGGGAAATAACACTTGGAAACTACTAGGGAGGCCCAAAGCCTTGCTTTAGAAGCATGAGGTTGCTTCAGCTTCAGATCTGAGATCTTCCTTTTGCACAACACCATTCATTCATGCCTTAAGTGGACAGCTTCAGAAGAAAAAACTCTTCCTCAAGATTCAGCAATCTTTTTAGAAACAGAAAACTAATTTATGTGTAACTTGCCAGACAACCATGGCTTTTTCATTTTCTTTTGCCACTAAAATTGCATTTTCCAAGATTGCAGGAGTTTAGACTTGAGCAGAAATTCCCCATCATATGCCTTGAGATATCACTGACAACATATCCAGGAATTTATGCAATTTTCAGAAATTCCCAGAATAGACTATAGTTAATGTGTTCCCAGCAGGAAGCCAGCTGCCTCCTCTTCACTAGGGACACTGGAAGAAGACAGACTGCAAGCTATTAATGTCACCATATTGGGCTGGACCCTTTTTTCGGCAAGTGTCTGGGTATGTCACAAACCACCCACAAAACAACACTGTCTCTGAACACAGCTCCACATTATTTTAAGACATTCGTATAGAAACAGAGCCTTCCTTTCTCCCCTTCCCCACATTCACCTATGGCCCCCATCCAAACCCTTCATGCATTAACAGGACCACGTGCCTTCCCATAGGTTTGGAAACAAGAAGCGATGGTTTGATAGAAAGCAACCGCCATTCTCTGAAATGCTTCAATATGTTTTTGTTAGTTAATGATTATCTGGCGACATTCTCACCTCAGGAATAATACTAACAGAGAGAAAAATGTGGGGATTGTGCAGATAGCCTTATGGATCTGAATGACCAGTGTCCCCGAAGATGGAAAATAGGGATGTTCCTCATTCAGGGAGAATTTGAGGACATACCAGTTTTGTCAAGCTCTTGCTTTTTTGTTCCTCTTTTTTTTTTTTTTAAACCATTATTTTCTGTTGCTTAGAAATTTACTGCACATTCTCATCACTACATACTGTTAAGAATGCACAAACTCATCTAAAGTCTCCAAAATCTATCCCAGATGATAGCAGCACTGCCAAAGCACCACGTACTTGAGCATCACACTTTATTTGTATTGTCACACTACAGCTGCCACCACCAACAGCCCATATGGGTATCAGATATACAAAGACTACTGGATCCAGCAAGAAGTGCTCTGCATTGATTTCACAAATAATCTTTTAGAACTGGGAAGAAATTACTTTGGACTGTTGCACAGCACAACAGGTAATTTGTAATCCAAAGCTGTCTATTGGTGATGGGTGATTTATGAATCTTTCATTTCAAAGAAGCTTGTCCAATTTGCAGCCTAGTCCACAATAAAGAACTCCTGTCTCAGGGCATTTCAGGGGGAAGGTGGGGAAACTTACACATGCAGCACTGTGAGGGAAACTAGTTATGCATTTCAAAAATAAATATTGCTTGCCAAAGCCAAGCCTCCATAGAAATTGCACATAGAAACTACTCACACAGTAAACCAACCTTAAGAGCTGAGGGTTGACGAAAGAAAGTAAGTCTTGTATCAGCTTGAAGAAGGAGCCGATTAAGAAGTATGGTCCGAAGGTCCTCAACAAAGCTTTGAGGAAGGAAGGCTTTCTGTTGTGCTTCTTGTCTCTAATCAGAACTTCTGCCTCATCTGGACCATCACCAACATGATTCAGCATGTGGTTAGATTTCTTCCTATATGTCACATCTTCTTTCCTAGGGGAACACATCAATCAATTAGTGACAACTGATGATGAGAACGTCATTGCCCTATGTGTACAGTACTGCAGTGGCATCCAAAAACCTAGCTCCTTTCTTTGCTCTGCTACAGCAGGACTTCTGGCAAGATCTGGACACATTCAGGGATAGGCCCCTCTTGTGTGATGAGTCTTGATTTCCTTTATTTTTCTGCATAACACCCCTCAAAAGGATGAGGTGTACCCCACAAGCCAGAAAGCCAATCACTTGGGGATGAGAATGAGGCCCAAAGGAGTAGGAGATGAATGGCTGACTTCCTTTGGCAGACAACTAAATTGACCTCGAATCTCCAGTTTCTTCTAAAAGGATCCTCTAACAGCTGGTATTTACATGCCACAAATAGGCACCCTCACCTAGTCCTTCTGAGACTATTCTTTATTCTGTCACCAGCTGCACTAAACCTTTACCTTTATCTGGTAGCACAGCTGCTTTCTGAGAAGTCTGAGTCCCTCTGGAGACAGGCACTGAACCTCATGCCAAGCTGCGAGAGGAAGCAGGCACAGCCCACTTCAGAGTTTTGCGTTCCCGGGACTTTTTCAACAGAGTACAAACCATAGTGCAAAACAAAAACCTCCAAAGCTGAGCTATCTCTGAGATCTGGGACACAGATGACCAAGTTCCTTCCAGAAGAGAAACTCTGGATTTAGCTGCCTAAAGTTTACTCAAATGACAAATCAAGCAGTTAAAACTCTGTTAACTCTCTCCAAATGCAAAATAAGCCAATGAAAGCAGGATCTTCTGCAAAGATCTTTGAGAATGACTAAGGAAAAATTCACCCCAAAAGTTTGTGCTGCTCTCCAGGGCTCTGGGCAAGTTTAACAGCGGAACCTCTTGGGTTTAGGTGCCTGACTTCTGTAGCCTATCAATACAGATTGGGTGCTCTGAAAAATTACCTCCTCCTCAAAGAGCAGCCTGGCAGCTTTTCTATCAACATGTCCCAAATTGCTGTGGAGTCTTGAGGGCTACGGGACCTAAAGAATAATTCCATGAACGTCAGCCAGGAAGTTTAAATCCCAAATCCAGGTGGAGCAGAGGAAAGGAAATGTGAGTCAGGGACACATAAGCCTTATAAGAAAGGACAGATGGAAGAGAGACCCTAGTGTTGAGAAAAAAGGCATTTGAAAAATGACTTGCAAGTGAGGTGGGATTTATGATTCTTCATAAAGAGCATGCAGATTTTTTTGGAGCTGGCTGGCTACAGAGGCTGGTAATTCCAACAGCCTACAAGAGTTCAGAATGATCGCTGTGGCTAACAGCCCGCAGGTAGAAACTTGTTCACATCCTTTCAAATGAAGGCATGTGCAAATCCCAATTTCTTTGCAGTACAGTTTGAGGGTGGGGTAGGGGAACCTAAACCAGACAACATTTTTTGTTTTATCGCTTTGTTTTGTTTCAGACAAGAATAAACAGTGTAGTCTTTGTTCTTCCAGATCAAACCTGGAGAGTTTACGAGTAAAGCTTTATTTTCTGACAACCAGGCTGTTACAACGCATTGAAGGAGAAACAGGACTACTTGCCCATGGCTTTGTGCTATTAAAAATGTTTATTACAGTGAGCTAACAGCAATGAAATAGATCTCTTGCAGCAAAAATCCCAAAGGGAGAAAAAACACATCTAGTGTTTACTACGGGTAGCTAGGTGAGGCCAGGATTTCAGCAGTGTGTGGGACTCGTCACACCCAGTTTTTTCTCCAAGCAAAAAGCATGTGCTTGGCTTCCATTATTTACAGCTGGGCAGATAATAAATGCTGATTATCTCATGGGAAACACATAGCTTTCTCAGTGGTAACGACAAGGCACTATATCTTCAATTCATCTACATAAGCAAAGCCTCTAAAATCAGAAGCTAAGTAAAAAGTGAGGTGAAACAGGTTCCAGTGTGCTCTCATCCTTCCAGCACAGCACCAGCTTTCTCAGAAGCAGCAATGCACTTACCAGTAAAGTAAGCAGAGACTTCAGCCATACAGTCAAATGAGCAAAAGCAAAAAGACTACTAGCATGCTTTATTATTATTGTTATTATTATTATCTATAATAATGATTTGAATCCACAGTGATCCGACTTAAATCCAAACTGATCTATTCTGTAACTCATTAGTAGAGAATCAATTATTAGCAATTATTTAACAGTAATTCACAAGGGTGCTTTAAAAGAGCTGTGAAACAATATGCAAAAGGAGTTTTGTAGGTTTAGGTAAAATAGGAATATGATAATCATTACAATGAAATAAGTCTGAAGCTTTAGCTATGCCAGAATTGCAACTGATTAATTTTTTAGAAAGAAGTCATTACCATGTACACTGCAAATATTTTCCATGACACTTTCTACACATGCGGAACTGAAACGGCATTTTAATATCATAAAACCTTACCCAGAGCAGATCTAATCAGCAGAGTTTAAAAAAAAGAAAAGCCTTTCCAATGGCTTCCAAGCAACTACCAATGATGTTATTTGACATGAAGTAATTAAGAATGCCTACTTATAAATGGAGAATAAACAGAGCCACCCAGCTTTCAGAGTTACTTGAAACAGCAATCCAGAGTACAGGGATTTGCTTTGTTTTTGCTCTTTTCTCCACCTCAGGCTCATTAACGTAGTCTCCACAGAATTTTACCTGAGCTTAGTATAAGCCAGAATTTAAGGCTGAATTCATTGCCAACTGGCCCCAGTTTGTATGAATGATTTCCAAAACGCAATGAACCCCATAACAAAACCCCAGACACAGTTTCTGGTTTTCCAGCAAAAGTTTTCCTGGACCCCAGGCACTTCTGTAAAATGGCTGTGCTCTTATTATATGAAAGCCTGTGGGACTAAGATTCATGTCTGGGCAGCAAGAGACCAGAACCCAGACAATGCACGTTATTCCACACCGTAAACGTAGAGACATTAAGTGAACAAAAAACCAAATCAACCAACCAACCAACCAAAGTAAAACCACAACACACACACACACAGCACTAGGGGACAAGCTGCTGGTGTTAGTGCTGGAAATCTTTCAAATTTTAGCTGTGAAGTGGAACTCTCCACATCATATTTAGCCTTGCCAAAAAGCTTATGACTTTCCTAATATTATCACATAAAAGGGTCTTTCCAATTTGGCAAGGATATGCACAGAAAATAACAGAGGAAAGCTTCCATATGGAGAAGAAATCTCCACAATGAAAGGAAATGGAAGGCCAGGCATCCTCCTTATTGACATTTTTCATTTGAAACACACTATTAGCACATCTATTTGTTTGGAGACGTTTTGGACACTAACCAAGGAGTTAGGAACAGAGAAGGAAATACAGTTACACAATAGGTAACTTCTTAAGATTACACTGGGACAGAACATGCAATAAAAAGGATATCCTCTCCAGCATGGATGCAACTATATGCAAGTAATTCTGACCCTCATTCCATTTCCATCAGAGATCATGGGAATTCTGCTGATAACTTCTGAGGCAACAGGAACAGGGTCTCAACTCTTAAAGTAGGCTATTCCTCTCCCTATATACACAATACACTTCACTTGTTGGGACAGTTTCATACTTTTATTGGTAGGAAGTGAAGAATTATTTACTGCTGAGAGCCTTCAGGCTAAAATTAATGTCAGGCCAAACCCTCACGATGGCGATAATCAAGAATTCCTTTTGTTTTATGGTGCCCAGAAGTTGTGTTCTAACATGACTAGGAGGGATGCAATTATAGGGTTAGACATCTACGAGCTCAATAATGAAAGTTATTCATTTTCTCCTATCCAACCAACTCATCCCCTTCTGCTTATACATCTTCAGCCCTTCACCACATGGTAAATGACACTACCTGCCCATGCAGATTTTAAGCACCTCGTTAAAAAAGTGTGTAGGTGGTACAGAAGCCCCAGAGGGCTCTTGCTTGCCTCTGCCTAGACATATTAAAATAAGCCAATTTGACTGTTAATATTAATGAGGAACAGATGGAATAAGAGACAAGTGCCACGTTTACTTGGCTCACTTCCAGGGATGAACAGCTTATTAATGTTGAAGTGACTCAGATCAATCCCCATTCGCAGAACTGTTCGTATACTTACTGTTTACACTCTGCTTTTTCCTTGTCCCATTCTTTACTTAGTTGTTGTACAATACTTTTTGAAGTATCTTCTTCATTCAGTGACCACAAATCCTTATCTTCAAGGGGTCTTTTGTAACCAAGAATTGCCATGCTGCATATATGGAGAAAAACAGTCCAACTCAGTTTGGAAAAAAAAAAAAAAAGCAACTCCTAGCAACAACTCTAGGACTAGTTAGCTAACAAAAGCAAGAAGATACATCTCCACAGAAGAAAAGTGATAATTATGCCTTCATTTCCCTTTCCTCATCTCTATGCTTGCACTTAAGGAGAGGATACAACACAGTTTTCATTACATGTACATTTTTCCTAAAGTGGTATTTTCAATAAAATACAACAAAAGCCAACATTCGAAAGCCTTTGAATGAAACTGTGGTGTTAAATGAAAATACTGAAGATTTAGAAGTAAAAATAACGGAATCTATCTGAATTAACTGTCAGAAGTGAACAAAATGCAAAAGTAAAGCTCACATAAATTAAAGGAAAATCAGATTACTCTCTCCAAATAAATGAAAACTACAACTGTAAGTGAAATTTTGCCAAGGGATAGAAACATCTAGTTGCCATAAATCTCTACAGGAAAGCTGAAAATTCAGAACTCTAGAAATTTAGAAAGATCTCACTCTAAAATGAATTTTACAGGGCTGTTGCCAGGACAATAAAGCTACATGGATGGAAGAGAGAAGATCTCAACACTCTCAACTACTTTGGAAAAAAACAAGTCTTAACATGACCTATGGTAACCATGCCACTTCTTTATCATGGAGTAAAAGAAAACAATCTCATGTCTGGATCTTTAATATCATCCCATATTACAGCAGTATCATCAGTTGGTAATAATCATTTGTATATATAACCCAGCTTCCTCTTGCACAGGAAATGTCCTCATTAAAAAGCATTCACCCATGAACCTGAACAGGAAACAAAATGCATCTCAGCTGGGTGAAAAGTTGCCCCTATCACCTGCAAGTGCAACACAGTCTTACAACTTCTTTCAGGTCACACTCCAGCATGTGGTAAGCACAACCAGACTGCATATCCTATTAGGCATGTCAAAATTGTTACCATACTTTTCAGAAAAGAAGTTTGGGAAGTATGAGCACTCTAAAAGTGGTTTATAAACATGTAAATGGTAAGAGCGCTGACAGTGCTGTGAATGAAAGAGCATCCAACATCAATTACTTGCAGGGACAAAAACCTCCATGTTGGTAACTCTGTACAACACGTATCATAAATAGAGTTTAGGGCTGTCAGCTGTCCAACACGTTGAAAAGAGAGGCTCACCTTGTAAACCACCAAAACGTCAATCTTGAGAGAAAGCCTGAAGTTAACTCTGGAGATGGATTCTATGGTAAAGTTATAGGGGAAAAAAAAAATCAAGATATATACTATTACTTCAACAAGACAACAGCTCACTTTGATCAGTTTTGTTCTATTATACGGTATATTACACGTATGTACCTATGTCCTAAAAGGACATAAAAATTGATTTATTTCATTTCCCATGTCATGCAGAACTCCTTTCAAAAATTGCTTAATATATTGCCTTTAAATCACACTTACATAAAGGGAAACGTCATTCTACAGTTTCTGAAATTTTCATTCAGGAAATGAACTCAGTTTCTCTCTCAGTCTGGCTCAAGAATAAATCTAATTATAGAGACCATTTTATGAAATGGAGAAGAAATTTAACCTGTGACACCACTGATACCTTCTGTTATTAATGTTTTTCCATATCTATTCTCAACACATATAAAATTGGTTTATTGGGTCAACCCTGAGAGACTTCAGCTAAATGAATGTTAAGCAGGTAGAAAACCATCTTCATAAAAATCACCCTTGGAATAATTAATACTACACTTTAGTTGTCATAAACGAAATTTATGAAGCAGCAAGTAAGAGAGTTGTTTTCACCACACAGGTTTCAGTCATTAACAATGAGATTTGAAGCCTTTTTCCATTACGCGTTACTAGTACTCTCCATACCTATTGCTTCTTAAGGGGGTCACCAAGTACAGCTGGAATCTCAATGACAATCCAAAGCTTTTTTCAGTTACAAGTATTTTCACTAGGACTCTCAAAACATTATATAGTCTGTAAAGTATAAGTAATGCAAATAAAAATACTTACAGGGTCTGTATTAACAGGGGAAAAAAATGGAGGCTTTTCTTTAAAACATGAAAGAATCAACTCAATGATTATCAAAGCAAAGTAGATGTAAAATGTGGCAAACCTGAACCTTTCATTTACATGGCCCTAAAGGGAAAAAGAAACACAGTAAATGGTTGTTATTATTGTATTTCCACCCACAACACACATAGACACACTGTCTGTTTCAGCTTCTTTTGGCAATTCCTTTCTTCCCCTACAGTTGAATACTGTGAAGTAGCTGCTAGCAGGAATTATCTTACAAAAGTATGCACATACTCTGTAAAGTGCCTAAGAAAATGCTTATCTCCAAGCTTTTCATTAAATTCTGTCAACTTCAAAGTGCTTATGCATCTTCACTGCATGCAGACACCCTCTGGAATCGGGACTACATGACATCCTTTTAAATTACCTCCAGGGGTTCTTGCCAGATCATGTCGTAAGCATAGAAATTGTCAACCCGGATCAGAGAACATACATTTTCTTTAGTATCTTCTCTCTGACAAGCAATCAATGTCAAATGCTTTCAGAAGAAGCTACAAGAAAAAGCACTGCATTGTATAACAACAGTTCCATCTGCTCTAGAGATATTTCCTTTCCCACTCATTTGAGTATGCAGTTGACTTAAAACTTCTTGCTATGAGTGCATGTCCCTTACACGGTTCTTTCATAACCCAGTGTCATTGTGAATGCTCTCATTGTTCACTTAAAACTTTTAGTCCTTAAGTGTAAGAGAAAGAATATTTATTTGGTCCTCGGCAGTTGCAAGAACAAGAGGGATATTACCCACAGATGTTCTAAGGCTCTGCACAGAGAATTTTAAGATGATTAAGGATTCAATCATTTATAGTCCAATATTTGTACTTATTCACCAGTACCACAATTTTAAAATTGACTTTAAGTAGTGTACAAGAGGGTCTCACCGTGATTGAGGCTACCCTCTGAAAAAGCTCTACACAGATTGTCATTTAAGGTTTGATTCAGTTTCTACTGGAATATTTACAACAGTCTGACACAGCAAGATCCTTGGTAAAAGGATAACACTGCTAGTAGTTTAGAAAAAAAAAAAAGTATAAAAAATCACCAAACAGAATCAACACTGATTTCACAGAGGAGAAGCAATCACCTTAATGTTTTCCAAATACTTCCTTTCATTCCTAGTCTTTGATGATCTAATCACTGAAACAATCTGCTTTGCCCTACTTAGTGAAATTTGTTTCTGTGAAAAACAACTTTCTTACTGTGGGAGAACCTGCTATGCTTTCAAATGGGAATCATAACAGCCCAGGATTCTTTTCTCTCCCTCCAACTTTCTGGTCTCTATTTACAGCCACAGTTGGAGTCAAAATGCTGTCCTCACCACATTGGGCACTGACAAAAAGAAAGCCTCTGGAGTTGTATAATACGGTCAAGCTGCCGGAACAACAAAGGAAGGAACATTATTTATTAAAACTCATTATCTTCGATCACTGCCCATTCCTATTGAAGCATGGCAGGGAGCTTGAAAAGAGAAAGGGAAGGGGAGGAAAACAAATAAATAGTGAGAGCCTGTTCATGCGTGTGTGTGTGTGTGTGTGTGTATGTCAGAGTATTGGTACAGCCCTCAGATGTCTATCAGGTTTCCAGTATAGCCTTGGGCTAAGCAAAATCTTTGTGACATTGCAGGAGAAACCCCAGTTCCCTTCAAGTTAGACCAGTCTGAGTCAAGACAACGGAACCAAATTTCTCTTTCTGGCAAAAGCCAGCTTCAGGTCTGACTCCAAACTTGGTGATTCATTCCCTTCACAGAGATGTTAATGCTACATTTCCTGTTCTCCAAGTGCTAACAAGGATGGCATGTTACCTGTGCTGTTGTAGTCATGATCTTAGACCGGAGAGGCCCCACGGCGCAGAGCACAGACAAAAACCAGAAGATAATGAGCACCCCAGAGGACTGAACTCCTCTCAGTCTTTCATATTGAATAAGCAATGTAGCTAACAGCTGTGAAAAGTAAGTACAGGAACATGTGAACACAATCCCATCCCACTGCTCCCCTTATTCACACTCTCATTGGCAGCAGAACCACTTTGAAAAAAGGCCCCATCATCATTTTACAGAAGTCAATGATAAAACTTCCTCTGTCTAAGGGAAGCCTTGAATAACTTTATGAAATAATTTGTTTTTATCACTTTCAGAGCCTCTGCTACATAATCCAATTTTTAAACCAGACGTTGTACCTAGGGCCACACGCAATTACACTTTAGCTATAAATATATTAAACAAATTTAAGACCTGTCATTTCTCCTGTCCAGATGGACAACCATGACTCGTCTAGAAAACAGCATTAAAAATAAATTAAGCTTACCAAGGGAATTAAAAACTTAATGGGCAAATTTTACAGCTTTATTTTTCACACAACGGCCCCAAGCCTGTTTGTTATCTTAGGTAAAGCAAATTTGGTTTCTGTTTGATGGAGGAACAACCAACAGATAAAATAATCTGACAAAGTCCAGTACCATACTGAACAATGCACAAGCCGAGCTCTATCATATCTCCCCGTTTAGGCAAAGTCATACCCAAATTCTCTCCACACCTGGATCACAAGCCTGGAGAAATAGATGAGAGCAAGGTGGGAGAACAATCTCTCTATTATAAAGATTTCAATTTACATAGGTAAGTCTGCATGAGAGAGATGTCTGTAACTCTGGTCTTTTCAGTTGGCAAAATTTGTTTCACTAATCCAAATCCTAATCATTCAGTTAAGAGAGCACAGGGTTAGACAATAAATGTAAAGGAACCCCTTTCCTCCTTCATGCATGTAAGTAACAGTATTCTTACTAGTCCCAATTAACAGAAAACAGCTACGAACCATAGTGATGCCAACAATCAAGGGAGTCACAAAATAGACTGGTGGTGGCGTTCTGCTTTGCAGGAGCTCATGGAAAGAGTAGAAGAGATCTGCCCAGCTCACGCACCACAGCAGGACACCGAACAGCTGAAAGTAGTCAAACAGAAACTGCATTTGGTAAATTCGTCTTCAAGGGCAATCACATGGCTAGCAAAACCATTACGATTCAAAGATTCCCATCGAGACAGAAAAACAAAACACTGCTACAGTGACCAGCTGCATTTAGCCTAATGGAACTGTCCCGCTGCAATCAAACCAAGGATCCAGTCTCAACTGTTTTGCAAGGGATGTGCAAATAACTAGGAGAAAGATTAATGTATTTACCTGTTGGGTTTTTTCTTTTTTCCTCCCCTCCCATACTAGTCAGTTTTAATTAGAAACACAGGCAGCATGTAGATTAAAGGCAGACACGCTCTGAAGCAGATGCCTGGAATTTTTCTCCAGGATAACCCAATTCTCTCATGGTCCATGGGAAGTGACTTGCTTGCTTTCCTTAGACCTAGCCATTTATAAACCAGAGGAACTGTTGACATCAGCCATCTCTTAGGCACAAGACGCAGACAAGTCACATAGCTGTTAAGTGGGTAGAGTGGCTTGAAAAAACACTTTCCTGTGCTTATTTTCACAATGAGATGAAGTTTTCGCTACAGTTACCTTTAAGTCTTTGTTTTGCAGCTTTAACTGGTGTTGGCTCACCAGTGGTGAGCTCTTTAAGTGGTGTTGCTCTTTTCTGCAGAATAATAAACTCCTCACTCCACACAGAAAGGTGTGCTCGCAGGATTTCCCAACAGATGAGCTATCCTTTCGTATGCCTCCTCAGAAATCTGTACGTGTTTCCTATAAGCAAGTTCCCCCATAAACCAGAAAGAATTTTGTTTAAACCCCACCTGCAGTGTTTGCTTTGACACAGAATTAATGCTCATGAACTACAAACTGCAGGTTACTTGCAGAACAATGCAAAGACATCTTACCGTCTTGAACCTGCTCAACACGGAAAGCACGATGTACCCTCTTTTAGAGTGCTTTAGGTAGAGAAGATAAAAGGGTAATGCAGTCCACAGATAAATGCTAGGAATCCATGCTAGGATGGTATTCTGGAAACACGGCGTCAAGTCTGGATTATCAGTGTGTATCGAAAGATTTGAATCCTGGAGAAAAAAAAATGAGACAGTTATTAACAGAGAGGCAGAAGCACTGCCAACTGGAACATCTGCTTGAGGAAGTTGTATCCAGATTCTGCTGGAGTTAGCAAATGGCCTTAGTAAAAGCTATTCCAACAGCTTGTGGTTAATCTGCTATAGTAAAAGGCCTAAATACAGTTATAAATACTGGCAGAAGCTTAAAAAAAAAGAGAGAGAGAGACTTCTGCCCTCCATCTCAGAGCAGCACACACATTCTATAGCATACAATTCCATCGTTTGTCTCTTTGTTAAGGCTTAGTTACAGGTGATGATATTACAACATTGCTCAGACATTCCCAGCCTGGACTTTGCAGGTGCTAAAGCAGAGTTTTCTCTCAAGGCAAAACCCTAGACTTCGGAACTCATCCAGCAAGAATGTCCAGCATTGGAGAAAACAACCAGATTTAGATCAACAGTATGCCTATCTAGAAAAAAAAAAAAAAAAAGCATTTGACTAAAATCTCATCATTCGTGCTCATATACCTCTAACAATTATTACTTCCTTGTTCTAAACAAAGGTGGCAGGAATGTATTTTACATGCAAGTAGGAATATGGTTTTCTTGACAACATTGCAAGAAATGCTTTCCATCAGTGACCTAGTGCACCATAAATCTCATGCAATTTTTAACTAAGAATTTGAATGCACCACACACAAACGCACAGCTATAAAAGTTCAAACTAAAATAGAAATTTCAGTGTAGTTAAGGGGAGCCTTTTTTTAATCAAATCTACTGGAAATTCACAACTTGCAATTTGCCATCTGACATGTCATCTCCAATGTGGTAGATAATTACTTACTTGCAGGAAATGTAAAATTACTTTCTTGTATCAGTAACAAGCAGATGACAAAACCAAGGCATACTTGAACCACAGATATCTTATCTTTGTGCTAGAATCACTTACTTGTACCTAATTATTTTGGGGTATGAGCTCTCGGTAGAAGCATGTTTCAGTTAAGCCATGCTTCTTCTCCCCACCCCGTACAAACGAAGGGCTGACTATGTCTGAATGTAAATTCTGAAGAAGAATTTCTGAGCCTGCTTTTGTTTACCAGTCCCAAAGAGATGAAATGCTGAAAACAATGGCTAATATTAGAAGTGAAGAGCCACAGTGTGCTTACAGCCCTTGGATCTTGGCAATGATCTGTCAGAAGGGCCATGCATCACTGCATCCATCCACTTAACACACTTAAGAGGAGCTCCTAAGTACAATGAAACTACAAAAGTCTTGGCAGGTTGCAGGACGGTTTGGCTGAACTCTAACAGTTTTGTCACTCAGTACTTCAGTTTTGGCAGCACTGAAAGATGGATGGCAGAGACCTCTGGAAGCGACAGAGGGTGGCACAAATCCCTTGGCTGTGCATCCCAACTGCACCCTTTAGTGCCATGTGGTCACTATCTCTCCAGCCGAGAAATGGCTCCTTTGAAGGCATACAAGCACCCAGTGTGGGCCTGGGGAATAAAAACATTTCGATTTCCCTAAACGGGTTTGTCCAGACCTAGGGGAAACCGTTCTTGAATCAACAACGCAGAGGCAATTACACTGCAATTCAAATACAAGATCAAAACCAAACAAAACTCCAGCCTCATATTCAAACTATTTCTGTGCTTTCCTCCAGTGAGGCGGTCTCTAAAAGGAAGATGACATTTAAAGAGGACCCACTTTTGGCTCATCATCAAAACACTGAATGTGACAAGCCCCCCTAGCAGCTCCCCTGCCTGGGGCAGGAGATGCCCTCAGGAAGTTTGGAGCTGAAGGGCTCTTCAGTTCTAAAGCTGGTACTTATCTACCATTTATTCAATAAAATGCTCACTTCCTCTTTAAATTAAATGTGGTTTTGCAGTGTCTTGAGCATGTTCGCATTCCTGCTCTTTTTGCTTGAAAAAAATCCTGGGAAAATTAAAACTGAAGAACAGCAATAACTGGGCACAGAATAAAACAAGGATTCTATTTACAGGAACATTTGTAGAAAAAAAAAAATTAAAAAGCACACTTAATTTAAACCTTTCCTATAAGACCAGGACGCCCAGAAATGGCTTTCTGTCTGACAGCCACCTAGAAGCTGCCCCAGATGTCCATTAACTTCAGACTGAACACAAGCTGACTATTGTATCCAAGACACAGACTGTATGGCTGCCAAGCCATTTAAAGGTTTTCATTAACTCTTATTTCAACTAGGCAAAAGACTTTGAGCATATAAATACAGCTGGCCACAAAACAAAAATTATGTCCTAGAAAAACATCTAAGATTTTGAAATTCAGCTGAATTATCCCTAAGAATGAAAGTGGAACCTTTCCAATATCATGTGAATGTACAACCAGCACCCACTCCACGACCAACAGGAGCCTCCTGCTTCAGCGCTTGCATGGCACTTGGGAAAGGGAGGTATGGACCGAAGGAGAAACCTGCAACCAAGGTGGCAGACCTGACTACCTGCTCTTTTGGTAATGCTTTCCCGGGTCCAGTTCCACCCTGAACCTGATCAGTGAGCTTTCCTGGAAGAGATCTGTTTCTGTAAAAAGATCCTCTTTCAATGCATTGGTGTTTTCTGACAGCAGACTCTTTCCATTCTTGCACACAGTAAGAGGGTTTTTGTCAGAAGTCAGTACCTAAAACATTTCAGAAGTGTAATTCCACACCAATTACCTCCTTCCCCTAAAACTCTTGCTAAGACTGGACTGTAGTGAACAATAGTGCCATACCTTTCACCATGATGTGAATAATTATTTGATTTTTTCTTTAATTTTTTCTTTAATCTGGGAATCCAAAAGATGCATTTCTTACCAGGCTGCATCTATTTATATACGGAGCTGACGGTTCCACTCTGTGCTATAAATCACCACATGGAAAGTGTATATCCCAACATCCACTCCAACCCTAAGCAGCTCATTTTTTGTCAGAATACGACACTAAGGCTCAAGACAATCTATCCCAACCAAGCCAACGTTGTTAAATATTGCTAAATACCCTTTAAATCAGCAACCAAGTCATGGAACTCCACCCCTCAGAACAAACACAAGAAGCAAGGGCTGGAGGGGACCAGATCTGACGCCTACCTTTAAGGCTCCTGCTTTAACCTGGCTTTACCTTTTCTTGTTCTGAACTCTGTCCTGGTAAGAAAGGCAAACCAAATGCTGCCTGCATCCCATTCTGACTGAGAATAAAAATGCCCACCTTGGGCTGTCTGGGTTTGAGGTCTTTGAGCCAGCTGCTGAAAGGTCCAACATGCAGAAGTTGGCTAGCACACACATTCCTCAGCTCACAGCTCTGTGCTGTCCCCAGAGCTGCTCACCTCCCTGCGTGCATCACAGCTCTGCCTCAGGGCCCGTTCAGGGAAAACCCACTGGAAACACTTCAAGCAGCTCCACGACACGGGGCTGGGGTGACACAGGGCGAGGGTGAGCCAAGAACCAGCACTTCACATGAGGCACATGCAGGGAAACACCACTTCCTCTGAAAAGTCATCCCAGAGGAACCATAACAGCTCGCGTTTCCACCACAGCTAACTACCAGCAGCCAGCTTCCCCACAGGCAACACAATCTTCAGGGCAACAACCTGTGACTCCCACGTGGCTCCTCAACACTACTAAAGAGCTCAGTGGCAACTGTCTGTACGCAGCATTCCCTTGGATGCAGTACCATGGATCCGGGTGGAGGTTCTGCTGGTGGGACAAGCATTACAGAAATCCCAACCTGCTGCACTGAACTGCCTGGAGACACAGCTTGCTTAACCCTGTAACGATACTTGAATGTAACAGCAACATCCATGGGAAAAAGATCAGAGGTGCTCGTTACAGCTTCACAGCACACAAGGGGTCTCCTGGAGAGTAAAACTTACAGATCAGTGGGGTTTCCTGCTGGCCAGCTACAAATGTCATGGACGTTGCCCCTTGCAGCATCTTTCCATCATACCCGCCTTCCAGTCACAATCTTTGGATAAACATGACCCTCTGTGCAGCAGGGCTCACATTTAGATGATCAGTTTTAAGTACACGGTCTTGGTTTACAGGACGATGTTCAATAAGGAAAGCCCTGAGCAACATTAAATCTGTTCTAATACTTAATATTTTCTATTACACTTTCCCCTCTGGAAAAGAATACTGCTATTGAAAAGGCCATTTTTAAAACTGGTAATGGCCATAAGGGAAACAACTGTACAGAGCAATGTATCTTGGGCTTCTTGCACATCACCCCTTATAGCTTTCAAAGAAACAGAGGAACAAACAGAGCCTAAAGCTGCACTGAAAAACAAGCAGCGAAATTCCTGTCTCTCCCTTTCCCAAGCCCCAATGATGGTATTAACAGAGCATGCTGAGAAAGACCAGTTACGGTTCTGGTCTTGGTTTTAAGTTTAAACCAACTCCTAGTCTACCACTGAAGTTTAAAATAAAAGTGCCTTACACTGGCTTGACCCAGCAAACAGCTGATGCTGCAATAATGCTCCTCATACAGCCTGCAAAGGAAAGCTTCCAAACCCTAGGGAAGACTTATCTTTCGTAAACTCAAGCAGTTATCTTCACTGAATGGATAAATTAATACGTGTTTCTCCCTAAGAATACTACAGAGCACAAAGAATTGCAAAAGTGGCAGGAAACACATATTCATTCTTTATCTGCTGGGAATGTGAAGGCCACTGCGCTGATGTCATTCACACTGTCCCAAGGTTAATATGTGCTGTACCATTGATTCTCTGCTGGTTATCACCAGTCAGTAGGCTATTTAAGATTAAAAATCAGATTAAAAAAAAAAAAAAAGCTGGCTGCAAAGATACACAGGAAAAGGGAAGTGAATAACTGAAAGTAACAACTCTTCCCTGCAGCAAATGAACATGGAAATAGCTTCTCTTGTAGAAGAGACTGACAGTCAGGACTTCAATGCAGAAAAGACTTCTTACCCTCTTGCCCCTAGATTTATTAAGTATCCTGCCAGTGAGTTTCACTTGCACAGCCTGGCAAAAAAATAATTATGGTTTGCTCTTAGCTCTATCGCACGGCATCCTCCCAAACACAAGGACTGCTCTGCAGTTACAGCTCTGAACCACAACACCAAAAAATATCTGGGCTCAGTCTTAGCTACAGCACAGGCTTCATCTCAGCCCGTGTCTCACCTCCCTCTTCTAGCTGCTGTCCATCCCCTCTGCTTGTTCCCCGCTGGTGAACTCTTCAGGGCAAACTCTAGTAATCGTCTGGGAGCACAATTGCAAACAAGCTCTCTGCTCTACTTCTCCAGAAGGCTGCCAGTTTCAAATGGCCTTTTCAGAGCAAGATCATTCATCTGCATTTCCAAAGGCAGTTTCACCCTTGTGCAGAGAAAGAGTAACACGCTTCATTAATCCACAGTGACTGCTGCACAACTCAATTCCCTTATGTGATTACACAAACAACTCCCCCACCCCTTTAAAACAGGGCAAAAGACAATGACATTCTCCACTGCAACACCAGAGCAACACTTCTTGGAAAGAAGATGGGGCTGAAAGTACATGTTTAATAGTATGGCAAGAACCAGAGTGGTTTTTTGTTTACAAAACACACCGCAACACTTATCTACATTAGTGAAGGACAGCATGTGGGACACTGAACTCTCTTTTCCAATGGTAAATTTAGTGGTTTATTTTAAGAGATCAAATAACCTTGCACAAGATTATAGCCTGTACAAGGTAGCTTATGGTTGTGGACTGAACATCCAAAAATCAAGGTAGGCCACAGAGGTGGTGGCCTGAGGTGACAGTCACTGGGGGAGACCAAGTCCTGAGGGAATTAAACCCAGCAGCAGGCTGGAGGGCAAGGCCACACTGGCTGCTAACGAGCTTTAATGCCAAAATGAAGCCTGGCTTATCGCTCCCAGAATTGCCCTAGGCTCACCTAACACAGACGAGCACTCGCACTTTACCTACCTTCTGGGATTAATCTGCATGAACTATACCCATCTCTCACTCTGCAGACCTACTTATTTCAGTCATTTTTATTCAGAAAAAGAGCAAATGCCACAGTCTTGCCCGAAACCATGACAGTAGTTTCAGTGAGAAAAACCTGGCAAAGCACCGCTACGGGTGTCACCATCAGGAAATGAATGCTCTCCCTCAACTACTCTCTCCCCTTCTTCATAAAGGGAAGGCTGGCCTTCGGTGTTGTGAAGTCAAAAAATTCAGAGATAAAGAAAAGATGGAATCAGGTGACTACAGAAAAGGAATATGCTAATCACAGAATAAGATCCTGGTACGTTGTCTTACCCCAAACAAATTGAACGCAAAGTTTCTATCCAACACCAGCTGAGCAATGAGAACGTAAAGCTTAAAACTTGATTTTCAACATCTAGAAAACCTGTATTTCTAAACTAATCATGTTTAACTATGATCTATACAAACATCCTACAACTGAACCTGCCCAGGAAGCGCTGATATGAAGAGGAGTGCCATCATTAAAGAATTTCTGTAGGCCAGCAACAGCCCAATTGCAAAATGCTTACAGTAACGACACACCAAATACCCAAACAAGGCAGAACTTGCACACTTTGCCACAAAGAGGCTTAGACACAGAAAGTTATTATTTATTTTTTTTTTAGGTCACCAACATTTAAGAGTTACCAACTCTGTAGTGGGACAAGAGAAAAAAAAAAGGGGGGGAAAAAGAAGCAGACAATATAGTGTTGCTACATATGAAGATTGCTAATGGCTACAATTTTCCATTCAACAGAACTTCTGATAGTAAACTAGTTCCCTGGAGAACATATCTTGCTTTTTCAAAGGAAATAAAAAATAAAAGCCTAAAGTTTCTTTTTTTCCTTTTTTTTTTTTTTTTAATTTTTATTTTTAATGCTTTTTGTTCCACTGCCTGCTCTCACCTCCCATGTCAGTAATAGAAAGATGATATGCAGAATGCAGGGATTTTTTCCCTTTGATTTTCCCATGTTTCCAAATATACATAATAGCAAAGAGAAATGAAAGAGGAAGAAAACTGTGTGTAAGGGGAGGAGGAGATTCTAGAAAACATGTAATTCAGCTGGGGGAAAAGGAAGAAATGAGGATTATACATTTTTAATTGCATAAACATCAAATGTATTTCTGTATTCTGAGAAATTTTGGAAAAGAAAAATAAGTCACTATTTGTGGAACCAAATGACTTTGAAATTCAGGACAACTCTCGTGAAACATTTTTTCTCCTCCCTCTTCCCTCATTCCTTACCGTGGTCTGATTCAGAGCTTTATGACACCAACACGTGGTATTACTGCAAAGGATCTAAGTTCTACTGCATTGACTTTGCCCCTCACGCTGCCGTCACGTTAGCACAGGGACGAGGTGCCAGCTCACACAGGCCCAAGACAGAAGCAAGGCTGTTGGTTGTGTAAAAGCATAAATGCGTTCCTCTGGCTGCTTGCCTGCTATGCTGTCCTTCAGCTCTGCCAAATAACGTGTGACTGGATAATGGCCCATCATATTCGCGGCAGTATCAGGAGACAAATGGAGCATTAGCTCACTGGAAAAATCAAAGATCCCATTTAATAGGTTTCTCAAAGGAATTTTTTTTTAAATTAAATTTTAAACAATAAGAGCCTCTTCATTTTAATATATTACAGATTTACGTGCGCAGAAAGGAAAGGGCTATATCTCCAGTAGCATAGCTCCATTTTAAGGAGCTCCTCAAGTATGCCACGTTTTATTTCAAACATTTTTTCTCAGGAGGCAAACTTTATCGAATTCCTAAGTCCCAGCCACTTCAGCTTGTACGTACTGACTGTGTCACTTAAACTAAAAAGTCAGAGCTGTGACCAGGGAGAAACAGCTGTGTCAGAAGCTGATGAACATATCTGACCTTGGGATTTGCTACAGATAGTCTCCTTCTGGGGCTTTAATTCACAGTCAAAGCAAGGGGGGACCTTGCCTCCCTACAACAGGATCCCAGTTCCATACCTGCTCCACCTTGAGGCACCCTCAAGCTTTACTGTGCCACCCCCAAAACCCCACGGAAGGGAAGGACAAGAGGGGCTTTGGGACCAAAATGCCTTCTGGAAGCATCTCCCACAAAGCAGCATGCAGCTGGGCACTAAGGACTGCCCTGATTTTTTGCCCTGTCAGCATGCTGGCTTGAAGGAAATTGCAATCGCCGATTCCCTTTAAAAACATGAGCAATCGCATTCACATATTCCAGTGAAACAAATGTCATTTTTATGAGCTTCATTAATTGGCAACTGCCACTGAGGGACTCCACAAATCCTCGATATTGGCAGCTTTCACTGGCACTAAGTTTTGCTCACAAGTTTCAAATCCAGACTTTGTCTCTCCCAGACAGATTCCAATACAGTCTATTACTGTTCATGCACAGATGAATGGTAACAGGTCCCTGCTAATGCTCCAGATCTAATAACAAATATTTATACTTCTCTTGACATTGCAGAATCTGATGCCCATATCCTTTATTAACAGCTTCCATTCAAGTCAGTTCGAGAATGTTAATTATTAAGGATTTAAACATGAGTACTCAATTGCTTTTAAGTTCAGGATGTTACCAACACAGCCACCCTTTGCGAGAGAATAACTTCCCAGACCTGACGTCTGAAGAGACCACTCAAGCCACCTACTTTGATCGCCGACCTAACACGAGACAGAACACAGACGCCCGACACGATAGTTTGTGGAGAGATTTATGTAATTGGGAGCCTGTTATCTGAAAGTGAATGCAGTTAACAAAGATTATGTGCAGGTCTGTGTCATTTTAAAGGATCTATAAACACTGAACTTTCTGTGTTTATTATAGCGTGGCAGAAGGGGAAGCTGATGTATACAGAACAGCCAGTCCAGATGATGCCACCCTACTGCTGAATCCCTCCTCTGCAATGACCTGCTACCATCTTTCGCTTCATTCTTCCTCTGCTGGAACTAGCTGAGCTGAAACAGCAACAGAATAATTGAAATGTTAGGTGTTAGGTTTTATTATTAATTTAGGGCCAGATAACATAAGCTTTTTTGTTTTAATAAACTTGTACACGTGTTACGAGCACGTTGTTTGTCATCTCACTTGCAAGATGTATTTTCCCCTCCTACACCTATTCTAAGTCATCTTGAATTGAAAACAGAAACGTAAGCATGATACATGAGGAAGCAAGAAGAGAAATTATGCAGAGGGGAAAAGAGTGGCACTGTGAACTAACAGGGCAGGAAGCTGCATTTCCAGGGAACAGCATGACATTTAGTCCAAACCCAACCAAATTTCACACAATGATTCAAAGTGAAGGACTATCTGCAAACATAAAGGTTAATGGGGTGCTTGTGTTCGGATATATGAGACTCTCTCAAAGACAAGTCTGAGGTATTGTTTACTTCTGAGAGTTGCTGCAACTTCCTGGTGAATTACTCAATAGCCTCTGGATGCGCAATGAGACAGCACTCCACGTGGGACAGAAAAAAAAGGAAAAAACAGATGTCAGGATACCAAGACACAAGTAGCTGAGAAATCCAAGCTTTATAGGCTAAGCAAGATCAAAAGAAACAAGCCCAGATCTCACCAACAACTGACTAGAAGCCGTGGTCTCTCACATGAGGTACGTTGTCACTTGTCCTTTTTGTGCTGAAAAAAAATAAGAAAAGAGAAGCTCCTCCTCATGCCTATGCACAGACTGTTTGTAGGTTACAGTGTTAATGCAACCCATTATCCCAACAGTACCCGATACTGCAGAGATGAAGTGGTTTATCCCAACAGCCATAGTGCCTGCTCACACCCAGAGAGTCTGAGCCACAGAAAGACAAGTCTGTAACCTGGAGCACAGTTTGTTTTTCTAAGCTCACGTTGTTTCCTCACCTGCTCAAAACACTCCTGCAGCTGAACTCCCCCTGGGAGACTACCCTGTTCACTTCTGAGAGGAACCACTTATGTCCCACTGCAGCAGAGGACACGAGCAATAAAGCAATAATTCAGCAGTGTCTGCTTCTCTGGTACAGAGATTGTGGGTCACATTAATTGGTGCATCATTCCAGCAGTAAGTATGTGACAATAAAACAGGAGGTAATTGTGAACAATAGTAAATAACACACCCACACAAGATAGTCCATAGGTGTGTGCTATCACATTTGCCTCTTCCCAAAAGGCATTCAGCATGGGAATACAGCTAGGAGGTATCAACAACTAGCTTCTAATTCTCAGGTTAAGTATACAGTGTATTTCTAAGCGTTCAGATTATGAGATTGCTCGTACTGCCTTTTGAAAATAAAATGTTCAGCTTGTTTCTCTTTTATATATAGAATAATCCATATTTGTATGCAGATTGCATGTTCAACAGGTAAAGCAGTAGCTAGAAGCCAGAAGCTTTCATAAATTCCTAATGTGACCGAGAGTGTTTTCCTTAGTTTTTCATTTCTAAAATGGGTTGGACAGGAAATTATTTTACCTCTGTGTAAACACAAAAAGCCAGCCCCTCGACATTTCCAGCAAAATTCCCCACCCTGCATCAGGGTGAAGAGTTGAAACCATAACACTTTCGATAAGCCAAAAAACCCAAGATAAGTCAATCATCTCTTAAAGTTGATTCAGCTCAAACTAAATATTTTCATGAGCTAACTCTGAACTGTTTTGTTTTGATTCTGATCTCCTTTTAACAAGAAACTATTGTAGTTGGTTTAAACTCCAAAATGAAGAACTGTTTAAATTGGAAGATTGTGTTTCCTTTCGCTCGAAACAGTTTTAAAACTGACACCAGTATGCCATTCAGCTTCCAAAAATATTCAGTTTATTTGGCAAAATATGGGGAAAGAGTTGAAGTTCACCAGCTATTAAAAAGTGAGCATTTAAACTAGTTCACATTTTATCAAAGCCTTGATCTGAACTGCAAGGCTGAACACCATTAGTTTATGTGCACAGGCCAGCAACTGCCTTTCACCCTGATCTCCCTTTTAAAGTGTACAGCTGAGTGGAAACCCCCAACTTTTGTGGACATCAAGATGCCTGCTTTTTTTATTGAACATTTGTGCATTTGCAAAGCAAATTGTTTCAAGGTGACTGCAGGGTCATCTTCATGACCATCACTTACAACCCCTCTCATAACATCAGTTCACAGCGTACACCTCCTGTTAATAGGGAATATGCCCCTGGCTGCTGAAAATAGGGTATAAGACTCTTGGCTACTGAATCCAGTTTGCTGGTCACTGGGTCACCTCTTCCATCCCACAAAGTTATTGGGAAGCATTTTTAAAAACAATTGGGCAGATGGAAGGTTGTTCTGACTCTAAACAACTCCAGACCAAGTATTTTGCCCGTTATTCATCACTGACTTACCATCTCATAACTAATGACAATGTTGACACTGCAGGGCAACAAGAAATCAAAGCTTCCTTCCCTAGAAACTCTTCCCCACAGTCCAAAAGCCATGTACATAGAATAAGATTAGGAGAAACCAAAAGTTAAGTTTGACAAAACACATTTCCATTACTGGAGTAACTGGAAAAAAAGACCATGTCTTTGAAGTATGAAATCACAGTAAGCTGAAGAGTAATAGTGCTCATCAGCCAGCAGAATATTTTATCAAAAGAAGGCAACAGATCCTGTTGAATCTCAAGAGACTACAGGACTTTGATGTAAGAGTGTTTGGGTGGACTTAGCCAGAAGAGTCTTGCCCAGCCTTGAGACCTAAAAGAAAAGCTGGACACTGCTCACGACCTAGTAACTCATAACCTTGCTCCTACGGCAAGCACTGAAGGGACAGGTTCCGCATTCAGGTGAATGGCACTCCTCAAAGAAAGGGAAAGTATTTCATTTCCTTGTTTGAGGTACGCTGCTCTTCACTTTTCAACCAGTCTCTCTTTATTCTTTAGTAGTAATTTATGTTTATGTATAAGCATGTGATAATTACACAAGTTTCTAGAGAGCCTTGTAACACACCTGACACCTTCCTTTATACACTTGGATAGAAAATGCATTCCTCTGCTAATCCGAACTACCAAATTTCAGCCATGTTCCAGATTAACTGCTGTTAATCATATTGGCGCTATTACTTCTAGCAAGACAGAAGGTATATACTTTTTATCACTATTTATGTTTTGTTAAATTTATTCAGATCTCATCATCATTTAGGCTATACAGAAGTGTTCATTAATTAAACCCCCTTATCTGGATTACCTTTATATTACTTTCCGTAAATTTTGTGTTGAAAAGCCTTGGCAATGTTACAAAAAAGATAAACTATCTGAGCGTAACATACAACAGACACAGCACAGCAAAGTAACAGTGCTGCACAAGGCAATGAACCAAAGTACTAAAAAGCCTGCATAACTGCTGGAACATTTTACATTACTGTATCAATAAATAGTTATCAAAAGTCTTCAGCACCAATAGAAGTTGAAGCAAGCCTTCCTTGAGAAGCTAAGGCAAACTTCTTGCAGTCAATAGCTAGCAAGCAGTGTTGGTCTGTTTGTGCTTGTTCCTGTTTTATAAGTGTTTATAGTAGAAATAAGAGCTGAAAATACTTGTTTGAGCAAGCTTATCCGCCAAGCACTGTAGCAGTGAGCGCGCAGAGTGCTTGGCAAGGAAATATGAGATCGAACAAAAAATGTAACCAATGGCTCAGGACCTAAGTCCTCTTTTTAAAATGCAATGTTGACAGAGATTTTAACAGATAATTAGTTATTTGAAGACAAAGCCCAGCATTAAGTCCTCATAGCCAACTGCTTGTTGCTCTTGTGTTGCTCTTTAATACCTTCCTAGCAGTTACTAAGAAGAGCTTCATCACCAGCCACTCCTTCTCATTCCTGCTGGTCTTTTGTTGGAAAAAATCCCTCTCGAGTTAAGTCAACATAAGACAAACTAACATGCAAAAAAACGTGATTTATTGAAAGGCAGCTCCAAGTTCTCCACACATGCTCAAATCCCCGTGACTTCGTAAGGTCTGCCTGCACGGAACAGGAGAGAAACAACAGCACGCTGTTACTGTACCGCGGAGCAACGCTGCACCGAGCACTTGCAGCAGCCAGCACGCACACACGGCTACGGCAGCACTTTCCAAACTTTCCTGCTTGCAGCCCCAGCACCTGCTCCAAGCCCCTTTCCAAAGGGCTGAAGGCTCCAGTCTCTAACTCAAGCCACCACCAGCCTTGGGACCAGCCTCAGCTGCCAGGAGCCTACCACCCGCCAGCAACGGGGCGCTTGGCAGGCAGCACTCTGATGGACATCAGCAATGCCAGCACTGGACTCTCGGAGAAAGCAACGATCGGGGACATCACTACGAAGCCCAGCTGTTGGCAGAGCTGCAAAACAGATTCGCACCCCTTCAACGGAGCCCAAACGAGAGAGCTGTGACCAGCCCCAGCGCTGGGCAAACTCGGCATGGCAAGCCCACGGAGAGGGGCTGCTGAGGATGCAAAGAGGATGCACGAAAGTCCCGTTAGGACCCTCCAGGGAGTGCTGCCCACCCTCAGCGGGGACCCCCGAGCCTTGGGGGCACAACGCCCGCTTCCCCGGGGGAGCCCCCCTCTCTCCTCAGGGGGGCTGCTGCCAACCCGGCCCCCGCCCTGCTCCTCTCCTCGGAGCGCCGGGCGCGCTGCTTACCCAGAAGCGGGACCCGCAGAACACCTCCATGGCCACGGCAAGGGGAACCGAGCCTCTCCTCCTCCTTCTCCTCCTCCAGGCCCACGCCGGGCAGCGGGAGAAGCCGGCTCCGGCCTCTCCTGGGCGGGCCGGGGCTCGCCGGGCCCGCACCTCCCCGCCCCCGGCCCGCCCTCACTCCCTCCCTGGCGGCGGCGGCAGGCGCCATGGCCTCGCCCCGCTGCCATCGCCCCCTCAGGACGGGAGGCGCCGGCCCGGCCTTTATCGCCTCGGCGAGGCTGCCTCAGGCACCCCTCTGTAGCCATTAGGGCCGGGGAGAAGGTGCCAGGTCTCCCCTCGTGGGCATATGGCTCTGGACACTGAAAGGCAGGCGGTGCTGCCAGTGTGGGGCTTCTTGCTCTGTGAGGGTGGCTTCCCCATGGAAGGATCAATCCCCTAGGAAGACGTTTTCCTTGCTCTGTGCCACCTGTGGGGATAAATAGGGTCTGCTCTTGGAGCAGGACATTGGCAGTTCCCACATAGCAGGCAGAGAGAGGGCTGAGGGGCTTGCACATGTCCCCGGTCACCTAGAGATGTCTGCTGGCGTCCTGGGTTTGAGGCTGTCCATGTCCAACCATCCAAGCTGCTCAGACCAACATTTACATCTCAGAGACACTCAGTGTCTCTCCTCTAGAAAGGCTTGAAGTGTGGTTACCTCAGCAGCACCACAGATGCGAAGAGAGAGTAGCAAACCCAGGCCCAAGACCTGTGCTTCCCTGGCACAGCCCCTGCCACACAGCTCTGAAACCAAGGGTGCTGGACAAGAAAGAACAGATGGCTGTTCATAAACAGTGGTGTACCCTGAGTCATGAACGTCTGGAATCTCAGGAAAATGGCCTTAGTTCCCTATTTTTTCTGTTTTTTTTTCTTTTTTTTTTTTTTTTTTTTTTTTTTTTGTATTCCTACCTGGCTGTAGCCTAGCCTCACTGGTATCCTACTAACAGGAATCAAGAGTTCTCCAAGCTACATTTAAGCCTGGCCACTTCTGCAAGTGCCTAAATTATTGTCTATCTGCAGCCACTTCCTTCATGCTAATTGCATCCTCTGTAGACATTAGGCTGAAGCAGTGGTGTGGCTCTATTTTAAAAGCTTCCAGTCAATAAATTTCACATATATGTGTAACTAATAGATTTTGTAGTGCACCTTGTACACAACCTGGCTTTTACTTCCTCACAATGAAAGAACACTGTTTGCTTTCCTCTTGGACAGGACTTGTCCTTCAGAATTATTGCCCTTCCAGCACCTGCTGTTTGTTGACCTGCTTGCTGTAGCATCTGGTCCAATATCATCATCTCACCCAAATCTCCCCGTTGTCACAAATCTACTTAAATATCTTAAGAGTTCCAGTGTCCATGGTGAAGAACTGTCAATAAGAAGGCTGCCATCAAAAATTTTCAAAAGTGGAAAGAAGAAAGATGAGAAGCCCAGAATTGCTGTGTACCCCAAATATTTCCTTTCTAAAGAAAAAAAAAAATCTGCTTATCTTTTATGCCTGGGCCATTGACACTAGGTTTGATACCCACTGGAGGTGATATTATTGGAGAAAGCCAAATGCTTTCATCTAACAGTGCTCAGCATTTGTTCTAGCCATTTACTATAATCTGGCCAGAGGGACACAGTTAGTTTTTGCTGTAGAAATGACTGAACTTACTATTGTAGCAAGATAAGATCTCACCCAAGATTAAATTCTTGGGTGTTTGCCTGCAAGATTTGAAATCTCAGACTGATCCAGGCTAATCAGCACAATCACATTACAACCTTCTGAAGGAATACTTACAGGAACCCTAGCCAACTGTGTGAGCGAGATATTGAAGGACACCGTGTGCTCTCTGTGCAAATCTGACATAGGAACTTCTGTTAAGTGTTTGTTCATAGTGAAAGTTTAAAGGAAAGTCAGCAATAGCTAGGAGTTCTCCTTTGTGGTTCTTTAAACCTCCTCCCCTGCAATTCGGTGAAGTTTAGAAACTTGTCCTAAATTAAGATTGACTTTAACATTATGAGATGTCACAGGTAAAAGGTACCTCAAGAACAGTTACCAGAGGCTGTGTGTACAGGAGGGGCGAGGTTTGTTTTATCAGTGTACTGTACATGGTTCCATGATATGTGCTATGTGCCTTAATCCCTGATTAAGATATTGACTTCAGAAGGAATGCTCCACCGTATCTGTAGGGAAAGGTCCTGCATCAGGGTTTTTCCCTGGGTCTCACAGGATTCTAAATTAGGTGGGATAGATGATTCTGCCTTTTGCTTCATTTCCTAGTTTGCGGTGGGCAGCTTCTGCCTTCGGTAGCAGCTCATTAAAGAGGGATGGTTCTGCTGAGTGGGTGCAACGGGGGTGCCAGCTCACCTCTTGTGCCCCTCCAGAGCTCACGGACTGGAGGAAAAAGTCCAGTCTGGACCTCACAGCAGACCCTGCCGCCTTGCATTGACTTTACAATGTAGTTATGGACTTCCAGGTGCTGTCTGTCAAAAAAAAAAAAGCTGGCAGAGAAGGAAAAAAAATCAAAAGCAAGAATGAAAGAAATATTAAACAGTCTGACAGATAAGATGGAGGGAAAACTTAAAAGCTCCTGGGAAGGGCTATGGTGAAAGATTCTGCTGAATCTGCTGCAAAGCAGAGCCTGAAGCACTATCACTCTTTGGTCCTGTTTCCTGTTGATGATGGAAGGAAGATGGCTGTACCTAGAACATGTAATCACTCCTGTGATGTTCCCCAAAACGCAGGCTGGCTACGTAGAAAAACGCAATGGCACCTTTTGTATGAATGTCAGGAAGGTCACGAACTCACCTTTTCTCACCATATCTTTATTCTGGGGAGTGGCAAGATCAGATCTGAGTTCATTCATTAATGTATTTGCATCCTTTTTTCCATGGCAGCTGCATGCTAAAAGGACTTTTCACCTGCTAACTTGTAGGGCAAGTGTTCAAAATCAGCGCAATCATGAAAGACCTAAAAGGCACACCCAAGGCCACACAGAAGCAGGTTAGCTATAAACTAGAGCGATTGCTGGGCAGAAAGGAGGTACCCTGAGAGAAAAGCCAGTTGTGTAAGCACAATGCCAGGTAAAAGGCAGGCACCTCTTCAAACCCTCACCTCATGATGACTTGCAAGGCCCTGAAAGTGAAGCGTGACCTACTCTCAAGGAAATCAGCATAAAGAAGGACTTTTAGGGGTGAGGGCTGGGGAGGGCTTGAACTCTGGGATTTACAGCTTTACTGTTAGTTGACTCCAAATATCACCTTTGTTCTCTGCTGAACAGCACAGAAACTCCCTTTCTGAGACCTGCAGAGGTGTCACGGATGATAGGAAAAACAGGCCACTATAGCATCATTTACAGCACAGCCCTATAAATTCACTTGTTAGAAAGAGGATGACACCGTGTTTTAACAAGTAAGATATGGACTTGCAACAAACTGCTTAAAGTCAACACTGCATGAGTAGCTGAAGATTTATTTATTTTTTTTTTTTTTCTGAAAATATCAGTGCTGTTGGTTATAGTGTTTTCTTCTAGCAGCAAAGGATTTGACTTTAATTTCTTTCTTTCTGGAAAGCACGATGGCCAGTTTAGAAGTCCCATAGTTAAAACCGATGAGGGAGCAGGCTGGGAATATGCAGCCCTCAGCTTTTACTCACAGCTTCACCCTTTGCTTTGGGGCATTTATCAGCTGGGTGGCTTTGTAGGAGCAGAAGGCAAGACCTTTCCCCTGGCTGGAATCACAGAGGTGGCACTTCCCTGGAGAACCAGCGCAGGGAGAGGGACCACACCACATTTGGCCTCCAGCTGCCTTGTAAAGTCCTCCTGTTAGCTCTGGGGTGAGGTGGGATCCGCCCAGTGCTCTGTTGGAAGAGAAAATGGTGTACGCATGACTCCTCCAGGACACTGTGTGTAATGCCATCCTCCCCTGTTCCGTGAGTGCTCCCGCATTTTGTGCTCCCACATTTTTTCCCTGTGAGCCATGAGCAGAACCCGGACGTGCTGAGAACCGTCCAGATTGCCCCAAAGTGGTCCTGGAGCTGCTTCAGCTGCGAGCAGCTGAATTCTGAAGGCACTGGGTGTCTCTGTCCCATTTTAGATAATTTCACATACATACTCTTAAGTGCCTAAAGAGGTTAATTAAACCCATGGCAGGTGTAACACACCTCAGTTTGTGGGTGGTTTAGCTGCAGAAAGAGATTTGAGTGATGAACAAACAGCCACAGACAAGCAGCACATGGCACTCGAGCTTACCGAGGCCAAGACCCAAACTAATCTGTGTCAGCCCCCAACACACTTGCCACAGGTTATCCTCTCCCCCTGCCAGCTTGGCCACCGCGTAAGCCTCTCCTAGTTTTAATGGGCTGGAGCCGTTCAGGATTTCATCACAAAACAGGCTCGCAGAAGTCACGGTGGCTGCAGGAATCCCGCTGTGAATGCAGGATCCTGCTTTGTTTGAATGAACAGGGAGTTGTCACTGGCCCTCGGCCACACTGGGATGGTGACACCCAGCAGAGAGGCTCTGTGCTGCCTTCGCCCGTCTCAGCTCGGCACATGCTGTCCTCCGCAGCATTTTTAATTTGCAGAATGACTCCAACATTAACTCCTTCTTGATTTTCCTAAGAACAGCTGGAATCTACCTTCTCTTTCTGCAAAATAATTGTTAGCACAATAAGTAATTAAGTGGTTTAACCGTCCTTTTTATTTTCCAGCTGGAGCTTAGGGGTCTTTGGTTGCACTATTCGCACTATTAAATAGGTACTGAAAGATAATCTATTCAGAACCTTGAGGACTTGCCAGTTAAAGCATCCGGTGACTCAAGCAATAATAGAAAATGCCAGAGGGCGTTGCAACATTATATAGTGCTGTAAACATATCTGAAGCATAGAATACAGCACATGGAATACCCTTAAACCCCAATCATCCTCAAACGTAAAAACGCCAGCGAGGCGGTGGCTGGCGGCGCTGGAGAACACGCCAAGCCGACCAGAAACAGCAGGACCTCAGGTGCAGCCTTATCTAAGGCACACAAACATCCCAGCTAAAGCACTTCGTGGCATTGCCATCTAGTGACAAGCACTCAGCCAGCGCCCAGCCAGCACGAGCCACGCAAGGCAGGGTGATTATCCTCCTTCCATGCTGGGCCAAGCAGAGATTAAACTCCATGTCCAAGCCCACGGGTCGCAGATGCTGCTGCTGTGTGCGAGTGCCCACGCAGAGCGGACACGGGTTGGCACACACAGGGAGATGTGCTGGGCTCTGCGTTTGAAAATGTTTCAAGGCAACATCAGCACATGCAGAGACAAAGAAGCCTTTGAACTGCTGCCATGGCCTCTGAGATGCTGAACAGCCCTGGGATCATCTCTGGATGCGCTGTTGTCTCCTGGGGCTTTGCTTGAGCCCAGGCACAGAAATGCTGCACATCAGCCTGGCTTTGGGCAGCTCCTGCCAACACCAAGCAATGCGTGGCTCCGTGGGCTGCCACAGAGCACCTGAATCTGGGACAAATCCTTCCTCTCCTCCTACCGTAGGAGGGGATATTTATACATTTAGCGGCTGGAAAACCCCGCAGAAGGAGAAACCCTCCTTTTCTTTTGCACTGCGCTGCTTCTGTCACACCGAACTAGGGCACGAAGCAATTCCCCAACAGGCAGAGCTACACAGCAGGGGCTTTCTGACCAAAACCCCGGGTAGCCCGAGCTGTATCCCCGTGCCCTGGCCGGCAGCTCGTCCAGCCCAGCAGCTCTCCCCAGCTCGCTAGGTGGTAGCAAAACGCTGCGCACCGCGCCGAGCCCTGCCCGCAGCCGGCACCGCGCCCCCTGCCCTGCGTGGGTCCGAGACTCCCCATCTGCAGGAGCCTCCCCCAGGAGCCGATCGCAGCTCATCGTTTGCACGGTGCTGGTGGTAATAAAGGGAGCCGGGCACGTTTCTTTAAATCGCTTTTTATTCCTTTTTTTTTTTTTTTTTTTTTTGATATGGCGGTAGGGGTGATGTACAGATGGTGTCTAAAACTTGTTGGTGTGGCTTTCTTTTTGCATCTCCAGAACATCTCCCTACAGAAAGGCTGAAAGGCTTCTTGTATTTCTCATACAGCTACTTGCAGGGTTTTGCAGAGCTCTGGCATAGGGATGTGG
This sequence comes from Netta rufina, assembly GCF_964035555.1. Taxonomy (NCBI): domain Eukaryota; kingdom Metazoa; phylum Chordata; class Aves; order Anseriformes; family Anatidae; genus Netta; species Netta rufina. The sequence goes on along the minus strand of NC_140143.1, from coordinate 4,046,880 downwards.
TGAGCACACAGCCCTTCCGATGGGACACTGCTCTCCAAAAAGGAGGATGGCCGGCCAAACTCACTGAATTGTCTGGACTAAGCCAGAAACAAATTCAATCTGAAGTGCTACTCCCCAAGAGTAGCTACCATTACGTAGAAAACAGTCTAGGTCCATGTGGCATCCAGATTACCCACTGAACAGAACAAAATGCCGTGCCCAGGCTCTGGCAAGTTGTGAGCATACCCACAAGCAGCCAGCCTGAGTGGGAACCCTCTAAAAACCACAAGCAAAACTCAGCAAAAAAAAGCTTCACACAGGAATACTCACGAAAGCCAGCAAAATAAAATAAAATAAAATAAAATAAAATAAAATAAAATAAAATAAAATAAAATAAAATAAAATAAAATAAAATAAAATCCCCCTCCCAAGTTCCACCAATAACCCACATGGAAAACAGAAGGATTTGATTTCCCCTACAAGAAATATCTGACTTCCGCTCAACTCACCTGTGTGCAGAGAGGTGCGAAGTGCCCACAGCTGCAGACTGCCCTGCTTTTGGGGCCAGCCCTGCTGCCCTCAGTGCCATCAGGACCCTCCAACCTTGTGGGGTTGGCGCTGCAGCCTGCACCATAGGGATGCAGGACAGAGCTCACCTCTGGAGTCCTACTCTGCATGGCTTTCTGTGGGATTTTGCATGGATCCACATTTTGTCTCTGTTGAAGGGCCAGTTTTCTTCCTACTGCTTTCTACTTGGAGATAGATATGAAAGGGCTTTCACCAAAACACACTCTAGACAACATAACTGCCCTGGGTGCCAGCTTTTGGGTTTAGGGTCCCTCTGGCTGCAGAGCGATCGTCCCGGCTGCACAGTGGCCAAGCACTTGGTTTCTCCCTCTAGTGGCTGCTTCTCAGAGCAAAGGAGACAACTCACACTGGGACCTGCCCGTAACCCCTTTGCTACAGACCCCTGAAGAGTTCAGGGCCAGATTTTTCTGGTGGTACCCAAACAGCACCTGGGGGCTGAGCCCCTGCTGCCCAGCAGCTCCTGGGGGAGCACCACCACCAGCTCTTGCTTTGCAAGCAGCCAAACAGCAGCAGGAGTGATGGAGGAGAGGTTGCAGTGCTTCAGGCTGGAAATCCTGAAGTTATAAATGTGCGGAAGAGCCCAGCCTCTTTGCACAGCCACCCTTTTACATGGGCAAATGAAACCTGCCCCTTCTCCAGACTCCGTCCTCCCCAGCTGCGGCTGTCCTCACTGCAATGCCGGCAGCGTCCTCCGCGGTAAGCAGCGTGCCAAATTTTGCTTTGCCAGCCCCGTGCAACTGCAGAAGCACCACTGACGGGCTCCTTGGTTAGTAAAACAGCACGCCCTGGGCAGCGTGCTGGGCCGGATTTGCCTGTGGTGCCAAACCAAATTGTTTCACAAAGGGCCGCCGTTTCGCAAGGCTTCTTTAAACTTCCCGTCTGCTGCTGCTATGCAGTACCTATGCCAACTGTCCACAATTAAAACATTCCTCAAGATTTGATCTGAATGATACAGATTATCATCAACAACAACAAAAAAGGGAAGTGCACATGGATGTTCTTTTCAAAAGCTTTTAATAGGACACATTTGTTTTTGTCATTTGTAAAGATTTACACTCATTTTTTGTCTTTTTGCTTTTTGTAAAAAGGAACATTTTAACCCAATTTTGCCCATGAATACCACCTTTTGTTGCCCTGACCAGAAGACCTTGTTTTGGCCTATATACCTGATACAGTATAACAATATATTAACTATTAAATACAAAGTTCTATAATATATACTAGGTTGTTACGGACATTGCAATGGTACTGTGCCTACTCTAGTCACCTTGTGTAATAGTGTACATGGGTTATTATAGCCAAAGGGGCAGAAAAGGGGAGACTGGGGCATAGCCTAATTTACAATGGTAACACTTTTGTTTTCTTTTTTTTTTTAATCGTTTTTTTAAATTTTTTATTTCCTTGAACACACCTTGTGCTGAGTGCAATCCACAGAAGTCAAAAACAGTGTTTTCTTTGCCCTCCTCCAAAATATCTACAGTATAAACGGCCTGTAACCGAGCTATGAAAAGTCAGTCCTATGTGCAAGGGGCTGTAAGAATGGAATTTACATTTTTCCAGACACGTCTGCAATCTCTCTCCTTCCTCCTGTGTCAGCCTGGCAATGGCAGAACATCCTCCTCCTGCCTGTATACAGTAAATCCACAGTATTAAAGTGCTGGTGTGCTTGAATGAGCTGGATAGCAATGCGACTACTTTGCCACCAATATGGGCTGAGTTCTGGGGGTAGATGTTTTATATCAGTACAGTCCTTGAACAGTAATAGCACTGCAATATCATAGAACCTTAGTTTAGCTGCTTACTTCTAAACACAACCTGGATGCAGGCTCTGAAACTAAGCTATAAATGTTGTAATACAGTAGGTCTGGCTCCAGGTTTATGAAAAGAAAATTGTAGGTAGAGCTGCTTCTGTTCCCAAGATGCTATGCAGACTTTTAACAATTTCTCTATAGATTTCTACAAAAATATAAAAAATTCTATCAACATAACCATTCTACAGAATTCCTGTGGATTTTGTACATTTTGTTTAAAAAAAGTCAAATTCTATAAAACCCCCCCCAAAGGTATTTAAAATTATCTGAAGATTATTGCACGCACTGCAGTACATTTGTATTTGTTTTTCAAAAGGGCGTCTAGAAAAAACTTATCTGGTTTAGAAAACAAACTATTTTACATGGATTTCTTTTCCTGACTGCATCACCGTACAGGATTTTTTATTGGCTAGTCCTTATTGAATATTCATGTATGATGTAAACTTTTTGTTGCTTACACAAACCTTGTCAGTGGGCGAAACCCCGAGTCTTGAAAATAGAACAGCCTTTAGACTTTGTTACATTTGGAGTTGAGCATTTGGATTAACATCACATCACCATTTTGTGGCACGATTTCAAGCTAAAATGCTGCATGCTTTTTTATCAGGAAGGGACTGTATCATTCCAGAGATAAACACACGCCTGATCATTAAGGAATCAGGGTCAGCAATTTCAGTGGCCTAGCTATTTTCCCAAATTATTTAGTAAATGTGAAAGGCAAAGCTAAGGCTCATTATGAGTATAAAACCAAAAAGGGATTACGAATATTTCTCAGGCTTAATACACTGTAATTTTATTATTTCCTTAAATATAATCTGGGGGAAGAACTGATGAAAGGTTTGTTTGAAATCATTGCTTTAAACGGGCTTAGCTCTGGATTTGGCCAGGCATATCAAAGAGAGTCTTCTCTGTGTGGGCCCATGGTGAAGAGGGGAAAAATGTCCCAGCCAAGAATTAATCTGTCTGCAGTAAATAGTTCAGAGTGTTAATCTTCGTCCTTCAAACACACCGAGTGCCTGACTTCCTGCTGAAGTCCCTTCCATTTTCACAGGACATGTAAATCAAAAGGGATTGTTTATGGAGGAAACTTCTTTGAGTGAAAATAAAGGAGCTTAAGACCTGACACAGGCTGTTACGTATAAACAGCATCTTTTCCTGGTGTACATACTTGAAGCTAATGCAGACACATGTAGTCGTAATGGTCTAATCTCCGAATGGATAAAAGGCTGTGTATCAACATCTTTAAGTGATTTGAAAAGATCAGTAGTGCTCAAAAAGTTACAGACTCCTGACTGGTAGAATTAGCACAAATCCTTCTCGTGCTTGTGCTGGTTTAAGGACGTGATCCAGCAAAGACTTATCCACGCATGCCATTTTAAACCTGTGAGTGTTCCCATACTTAAAACCATGCCTTCAAAGTCTTATTTAGCCTACATCTTAATTTGATTTCAGGGAGGTTCAGTGAAGTTAATGTCTGCTTTCTATCAGTCTTGTGAAGAGCAGGATGAGTCGAATGGGGCCAGCCCCCAGTGATTTCAGGCTGCGCTATCTGCTTCTGTGATTGCTTTTTGCAGAGGGCATTAGCGCAGAAGCAAACAGTTCATTTCCTAGATGACTGATGCTAAGGACATGTTAACAAAGTAAGGACACGGATTCCATTTTTGTTGACTTTGTATCATGAAGTTGCTGCTTAAGGCTTTTGCTAGATTTGCTAGATTGGAAATAAAATTTCAGCAGGGTTGTGTCAGTTAACTCCAGCAGTGGTAGCAAAAAACCCTCAACAACCATTTCAGTACTTACAGACTTCCTTACATGCGCTCTGTAAAATAGCTTTCAAACTGTAATAGGCCTCGATTCTGCTCAACACGTAAATATAAGATCATCAACTTCAATGCAGTTTAAGCAAGAACTTGAGACAGGTGCTCAAGCGCACTGCTGTCCTGCGGGACTGAAGCCACCTAGCTCAAACCCTAAAGCTGGCCTTGTTCTCACCTGTGTCCTGCTGCAAAAAGGGGGCTCCCCTGGGAACAGCAGGCTTCCGCAGGTGTGGAACTCAGCAAAAGCAGCAGCCTGTCTCCAAGATGCTGGAAAACACTTCAGAAGTGACCACAGGCTTTTGTTGCCGCGGTTTCCTAGGCACATATGAAAATTATCCGTTGACTTGATTTTGCGAGCCACCAGTGGATGATCTATAATAATCCTGTTATAAGTCAATATTGTGTAGTGCCAGCGTACAGTTGGATTGGCTCTACATTCACAACCTTCAGGTGTATATCAGCATGTTGTACATCCCGGGTTTCGTGCACCTGTTTTTTTTCTCTAGATGTCAATTTTACACAAGATTCGAATATTATTTGGTTAAAAAAAAAAAAAATGCCACTGCATTTTTATACTATCCAAGCAAGCTTTTCTTTTTTCTTTTTTTTTTTCTTTTTTTTTTTTTTTTCCTTCAGAAAATGACTTCAGTCCAAGGGGAAAAATAAATTACATTAAATAATTCTTATTTACTGCTGACTGTGGGATACATTTCCTCTGTAATGCACTAATTGGCTACATTTTGTGCTTTGCAAAACAAAATGAAACCCAAACAAAACAAAACAAAAAAGAGAAGGGATTAAATATATATTTTTAGGTTAAAATATTCATAAAAACCAACTTTATCTCAGAAATATTCTGAGATACATAAAATAGAGAAAAATTAAACGAGTCTTTAGTCACAAAATGTACTACATCCCGCAATACTAGATTCAATTAATTTAATAAAATATAATATACATATAGATTCTGCACATTGTATTGCTTTTACCTAAGCAGAACATATGCTTAAGTAAGCGTGATATAGGTTAACCACTCTTTTAACCAGCTGGTTCTTTAATCTTTCTTTGGAAATTTTTTACCCAGTGCCATTTTGGAATACAGAGTTTTTGATTTTTTTTTTTTTTCCTATTACATGAAAGGAAGAAAACATTTGGCACCAACAGAAAAGTAACTCAGGGGTCCATTTCCGTTTGATCAAAGGAAAAGCTAGGAAGTGTCAACAAGTCTTTCTTTGGGGTAGGAGATGTTGACATACTGTCTGGAAGCAACGAATCCCCTATATCCATCGAATCCTTGGAATCACACGATGGAGCACGCCGTCTCAAGCAAGTATCTCCACTGGCAGGTGAGATGCTGTGAGGTCCTCTAGGTAGCAAACTCTGTCCGTCGGGTGGATCTATAGATATACACGGAGGGCTCAGTTTTTTCTTCTGCCGTGTTCCTTGCAAGCCTTCCATTTCACTTACCACCTGACTTATGAAGCCAGAAGAGCTAGATGTGGAATGGTGCTGAGGGCTGTTTTCCATGGAACAAATCTCTATTGAATGTCTCCTTTGATCATCTAACCAAGAGGGCGGTTTTTTTAGAAGACCCTGGGTATCTACACTGTGGTATTTCTTCAGGTCCTTCAGTGTAACGCTGCCGGTATTGCCCACGTTCCTCTTAGGAGTGAGAGGCTGAGCCTCTGAACAGGCACTCGAGGCTGTGCAAGTTTCTGAAGTGAAAGGCTCCGAGGAGCTGTTTGTTTCAGATACTTCTTGGTCCACTGAATCTCCAGGTGTCTCCTGATACGAGTCTGCACAAGCACACGATGCTGGTGCCTGCTTTGAAATGTTATACTGGTTGTGGGAATGCTGCTGCGTATGAACGCTTGCCCGGCTCCATGCGGCCAACTCTTTCGCTTCTGAGGGCATCAGGGCACCCGATGAGTCCTCCCGGGGCGCAGCGGGGACATTTGGGTCAGAGAGTTCACTCACCTCGGTGTGGAGGTTCTCCTTGCTATCCAAAGAGTCATTCCTTATAGCCATCTGTACGGAGCGCATAGGGATCGGGGAGGAGGGGAGTTGCCAGATGAGAGAGACAGACCAAACAAAGATTAGTACAAGCAAGGCACAACATTTACAGGGCACCAGCTCTCTGAGATACCTCAGCACAGACCTGCCGGCTCCTACAACTCAGCCTGCACTGTGGGTTCTAGCAGTCCCCATGCCTCAGTGACCCGTGGGCTTATCCCTGTCTAAGTGACAGCACAATTTGACCCTTTATTCTTCATAAATGGTTGACCTCTAGCTTTCTCCTGTAAGAATGAAGGACTGCAAAAACTGAATGCCCCCACCCAAACTTAGACATATTCTGGTTATGCAAAGGATGAGGATCTACGGCAAACCACTTCGTAATTTTTAGCAGTGCAGGTATAAGGAGGAGAAGGAAACTGTGAAAGTGAGCCTGCGTATTCCCTTCTCTAGCTCAGGTGACACTGAGGAATGGAGCAGGATCCCCAGTGCCACTGCCACCAGAACAACCAGTCTGTGCCCACAGCAGGGCAACAGCCTGTCCCTGGCTTTGGGACAGCTTTGTTCCTATCCGAGCCACAGCTCGGCACCATTTCACAGTGTGGGAGCTTGAAATGCAGGAGATGCAGAAGCTGGATGGGACCATCTGTAATTACTTCCACCTATTCTGATGCTTGGGTCCAGGCTTTTTAAGGCACATTTTGCCTTGGCTGTTTTGAGCCCTATGCAGCATCAGTGCCTGCTGGCAAAAAAATGCCTATGGCATGGTTTGAAGGCTTTGTCTTTCCACTGCATTGTATCCCTTGCCAAAAAGGTTTATAAATCAGCCACATTAACTGGCCCTTAAAGGCAGCATCTCAGTTTGAGAAGACTCTTAAATGATCTTAAAGATTAAAAACTTCATAAAGAAATTTGGAGGAGATGCATACAGCTGGTCTCAGTCCTTTAGAGAAGTGTAAGGAGATGAAATTCTTCATACTAAGGAATGTTTTTGTGATGAATCACCCCCAAAATGATCTTAGAATTTTTATAAAAATTGTCCCACAAGGATCTTTTGAGCCAAATGATCTCTATTCAGGCAAAGCTCTCATCAGCTGCAGTATGCACATGTGTGCATGCACGAACACCAGAAACTATTGTTACATCTGCACATTGGGCTCCCTTTGTCGTCTGTGAGAACTGAGAGAATATTTAATATGACAAATGATTTTGTCCAACACTAGCTAATCCTTTCTAGTTAAAATTTTACAGTGTCAGACTGGTAACTAACCACACTCAAGACTGGAGCTAATTCTGGCCTCCTTGATGCCATTTGCTTTGGGGAATGCTTGGGGAGCAGAAATCATGTTCATATCCTGAGAAGAGACACAGACCACAAAAAAAGTAGAACAGAGCAGCAAAAAGTAATTATTGTCATTACTTTTGCTTGTGCACCAACCTGTGTTGCATACAAAGACAGCGTTAGTCAACACCAATTCTTTCTTTCCCTATGATACAGGCATCTTTGGTAGTTGTTAGAAGTGACTGCTGGTATAAAAGTTCTACTGGTTTCTTTCAAAACAAAAGGACCCTCTGCCACCCCACTGGTGTGTACACCTCTAGTAGCCACAACTTGGTGTGGGCTACACCGTGGACACACAGTCCTGGAACCAGCAAATCAACCTGGTTTTAGTTTCAGGTAGAATTCCCCTGGAGAAAAGCATCTGCACTGCCAAGGAGCACATTCCTCAGTGGGGAGCTTGGCTTTACACCTTCTCTCAAAGTATCCGATCCACTCATCTTCATCTGCGAGTGCATTGCTAATTGCCAAACTTTCCAGAGTCTAAATGGCATGGTACTGTGGGGACTGTGTCCATCCACTCTACAGCACTCTGAAGGGAAAGGGAGGTTAAAGACACGGGTGTCAATGGTGGAGAAAAGTGCACGGACCAGGTATGTGGTGGACAAGATTTATCTATGCACAAATTTAGGATAGAGAGGGGAAAAGGGGGAAGGGAAAGGAAAGGAAAGAAAGAAAAAAAAAAAAAAAAGAAAGAAAAGAAAGCAAATCAGAATTACATGCAATATATGTAACAGTAAGGAAAAATGGGTACTGCAAATCAAAATGCTTTGCTAGCCTGGGCTATACCAATGTGCCAGTAACACATCAGTGGCAGCAATAACAGGAGCCAAGCAGAGAGCACTTGAGCAAGCAGAACTGCCGGGGGTGTAAAGGAGATTTTACCTCTTCAGAGACCCAGTTTCAGTGTCTGGCCATCTAGATTACAATTAACTCTAGCAGCAATCATACCCTGTTGCCAGGAGCAACTTCTAACTCCCATTAATGGTGCTGGGAGCTGCTTGCTACTGAGGAGCAAACCTAGGGCAAACACCTCGGTAGCTTTCAGAGGGATGCGACTGGCCTGCAGACCATACCGCTCACCATCCCAAAGCCTTTTTCTTCCTGAAAGGTCACTCCAAGAGCATGGTTATGTCACCGCACGAGCAGAGAGAGGAGGGAGGGGAATAAATTAATTTAAATGTATGAAAGGTTTTAGAAAGAGAAGCCTGCAAAAATGCGAACAAAATTAGGTTGAGGAAGATGGCTAACACAGTAATTTATTCTAGATAGATCAGTTCAAAAAGATGGGTCTGTTATTCATTAGAAAGCAAGAGAGAGTGGTTATGAACTGGAATCATGACATCAATTAGTTTCCCCATTAGCAGTGATTGGGGTAGCTGGCCATCCCTCTGCAAATGAATACATGCTAGGAATTTCTTATGTCAATTTAGTATTACAGACTAATGTAATTGTTAACCTTGGTACTTCACATTCATTTTTAGAGCTTAATGAATCAACTGTCTAATTTGTCAATGTTGATTAAAAGATGAAAGAAAGGGGAATATTTTCATGCAGGAAAGAAATTGTTTTTGAAAAAATAAAACCAATCTACTCTGTGTATATAAAATCAGACACAAACTAGTGAAGAAAGCGGAGTTTGGGAATCAGATATGCCTCTGGTCCTGATCCAGCAGCACAATGAAATATGTTTAAAAATGTGAGAGTGAAGCACAAGTTCAAGTATGCTACTAAAAAGGATAAATTTAAACTTATGTTTCCAATCAACCAGACTGGAATCTTTGATTAGATCTCTTAGATCTTTGGTTGAATCGGGGCTTAAATCAATGCCAGGCAAAATAACAGAGATAAAACCAGTTACAAAATAAAATATGTTCTGTTTTGCATATACTCAAGCTTTTCAAAAGCACATAGGAGATTTAAAAGGATCTTAATTTTCAATTCTCGCTGTAAAAACAATGTGCTTTCCATGATGGTTTTGCATACAATGAGATATCCAGCTGCCTTTTAACATCTTTCCCCTTTCAAGAAATGAGAGGAGTCAGAGGAAGGGTGGCCTGGGTTGGAGTTTGCAGTCACTGTGTCCTTTCAAGCACTGAGAAAATCACAGCAGTTAAGAATTAGTTCCTTAACCCCAATGAGCCCCTGGGGAGCATTTGGCTGCATTTATGAAGAGACCTGAAAAAATAAAGTGCTAACATCGTGGAGAACATTTAGGCACGTTGCCAGAGGAGATGATACGCATCACACAGATTCTTTGGAGACCCCTGGATGGCTTTCAGATCAAAATCCATCAACCTTTTTGTTATTTCTGTAGGACAATTACACTTCTCCAGAGGTTTCTCTATGAAACCCTCCTTGAACTTAAAATATGGGTAACCTGAAAGCGTGGCAATATAAAACCTCAGCTTACCTGTCTGCGGAGTAGCCTCTCAGCAGAAGGAGAGTGCACTGGCTGGGAAACCTGGGATTTGCTCTCCCAGACCAAGTGGTCGTGAGCTCTTATGTGGTGAAAATGGTCTTTTGGAATTTGCAGGAGAGAGCTGGTGTCTGCTGGCTGCGACTGCACTGATGCCTTTGAACCTTGCAAGAGGAAGAAGAAAGAGGAATGTGACATGTTCCTCTGGTGATCGCTTCCCTGTCTCAGTGACCTTTCAGAGAAAACTGCTCCTTTGCACCTTGGATCAGACAGGCACAGCAAGAACACTGAATTCAGCAAACAGTTCTCCATGACTGGAAAAAAAAACTTCCACCTACTAATAAATTATTCCAAAATGGTCTATTATTTCATTTTTCTTGGCATTTTCCCCTGATCCAACTGGGACTAGCTCCTGTAAAGAACAGAAGATGATGAACTAGAAGTTCATCTGGACCAGCAATTTCTACATCCCTGCGTAAGGGCCAATAACTTTGCAGGCAACCACTCATCTCAGCACTGTGGGGATCTACTTTTGAAAGGTTCTGGAAGAGGATGTCCCCATACCTGAGTGTAAGCAGAGGTCGACTGCTGAGATCTCATTCCCAGCATACACACTGGGAATCAAGTGGAAGAGAACCGCACCTGGCAGCTTTCAAGGCTAGCTTTACAAAGCATCCCAGGAGAAGGAAATGCATACTCTCCAGCCTCTTTCTGACCCTTTGTGGTTGCTGGCTACTTCTTCTAAAAGGTTTGAAACTCTGCGTGCTCCCCCCACACGGGCTCAACATTTTTCAAAACAATTCATTTAACCTGGACCATATCCCAGAGAATCTCATTTGTCCTGGAATCTTTCCCAGAACAACAGCCCCATTACGAAGGAGTATTCAAACAAATACCTCCTGCAAGTGCCAGTGTTTCTGACAACAAAACCTTTCTCAGCTTGAAATATTGTGGCTTAGTCGTGGTGATTTATTAGAGGTGCCTGGCACCTTTTCCTATCTTCACAGCACTTTATAATATTACAGACTGTAAACAGGTAGGGGTGACTTCCCCCCACCCTGAAAAACAGTGACATTGCAGGTAGAACAGGACAATGACAAATACGCCAAGATTCAGGCACCTTACCCACCTCCGAGCACTTTGGCCCAGTTAAGATGGCTGGAATTTCACCAGCAGGAGAAAAACACAAAAGATTTAATTGCTCAGCATAGTTATGAATAAGATATCAGCTTTACCTTTCCAAAATACTTCTACATTTCAGCAGAACCATTTTTTTTTTCCTGTGGATTCACAAGGGTGCAATGCCTGCCCCCATAAGCCAGGACTGTCAGATGGGGTTACACAGTTCTCCATGCTGGGAACTAACTGCAAAGTACAATCTTGAAAGGAAGGACTCGGAAATTACTCACTTTTTGTTCCTGATATAGTGTTTTTCAAGACAGGATGAGTGTGTCTGAATTAAGGGTCAGAAATACAGCACTGGAAACTCCCACTGTACCAAACAGATTTTTTTTTTTTTAAAAAAGGTCAGGAATTATAACTCCAAGGAATTCCTTGGCTGTTACAGAGACCCATAAGTTCCATCTCCACCAAAGGTAATGTGAGTTCTGCTCTTAATTTCAGTGGGATTTGACCAGGATTTCAGCTGCACCTTTTACATTATGTGAAAACAGATTCTTCAAAGGACAGCTCTTGACCTTGAAAATTTCATATTGTGGCAGAGATTTCTCACAACTCCAGATTCATCTTCCTCCGTTGTGTCCGCATTTTCTTTCTGCTGTTCAACAGTCACTATTCATCCAAGTTCTTATTACTATGCAAATTTCAACATCTTATTTCTAATCTGCTCAAATCTCCTACCATTCTGAACAGTGCTGAAATTATGTTCTGCTTAGAGGCTTTCAAATGACAATGCTTGTAAAAACTTCTCTGTCTTATCTGTGACAAATGTCTAAAATGATGGCCTACTAAGAGCACGTACAGGGGAATTAAAGATAGCTACATTCACTTACCAGCCAAAGGTAACCCCTAGGAGACAGTAAATGAAAATATAGTGATAAGCACTGGAGGCAGCTCAAAGTACAGGTACAGAGGTGTATATAGAGACCTCGGTATCTGCAGCACACTGCATCTAAGAATATCCCTGAATTTAGCTCTAAGGCGTGCATCCCAACCACACACACTGAGAAGGACAATCCTACACTCTCATTTTTCCATTCATCTCACACCGAGCTCTCTCTCAGTTCAGCATGTTTATGTTCATTTTACAGGCATTTAGAGACACCGTTTTCCCTTCTTTCACAGATGTTCCCGTACAGCGCTTCCAAAACCTCTACAGCAGGTACTGCTGCAAAAAAATAAAATGGGCACAAGGAAATATTGTTCTGCTGGGATTTTTGTTCCTGGACAACAATTAGCCTGGGTAAGATAGATGAAGCTTGGGTCTTGTTGACTGTGACTACGCCAGGGCACAATCAGCCAGGCCAACAGCTCCCTGTGCCACTGCCAAGCTCAGAGGAGAGGAGCAATCCCTTCAGCCTCATCTTTGCAAGCTGAGGGGGCAGCTTTGCAAAGCCATTCCAAACATCTAGGCCCCCCCAAGACCTTCCTAGGAACCGAAGGCAATTTGCTGCCTCCTATTGACTCGCTTGGAACCCCCCAGCCCGCGGCAGTCACAGCTTTGTACCTGACTGGGCCTTGTGGTGGGTCGGAGTCCTCTCGGCCAGGCCGGCAGCGCAGGGCCGGCAGCGCGGCGGCTGGAACATGTAGCTGTCGTTGGGCAGGGAGCGGGTGCGCCCCACCGACGGCTTCCTCACGCTCAGCAAGTCCTTGTCTGGGGACAGCGTCAACGTGTCGTCCTTGGAGCGGAGATCAGCCTACGGGGAGAGAAGCAGTGAGGAAGGGAGAAGCCGTAGGGTCGGGAAGAGGAGAAGTGCCCAGAAACGCTAGCGACAGCCATTGCAACCAGTATGGCACGATGGGCATGCACATCGTCAGTATGCACGGGTGGCACAAATGGATCTACCAGGAAGCTAAACCCCTCGGTTGGTATTGTCGAGAAACTGTCACACGGAATGGACCACAGAAACAGAGGAAGCAACACTGCGGTAATAAACCATGACTATTTCGGGGGTACGTAAAGAAGGCATCATGCCTCAAGGCCAGCGGTAGTCACATGCTTTGCAAAACTTTGATCCTCTGCAATAACGATAAAGCTTTCTCCATGTTCCCTCCTCTGCAAGTCAGACTTTTGCAAAGTTTCCCCTTCTAATGACAACATCAACAGCAAAAAAACAACGGAAACCAGAAACTCACCAAAACTATTTTACAGAAAATGTCCTATTCTGGCTCTCAGCACAATTTTATTGGTTTTCTTCTCATGTTAGGAATAACTAAACCCATTTTATTGAAAGGGATAAACCTACTGCTTCGGGGTTAAAGCCATTCTCTAATTAGAAGGGATCTAACGCAAGCAAGGGTTATTGTATATGTGTTGACTGTGGGGTTTTTACAGCCAAGGAGTCTCTTGGAATGGGCAGCACTAGATGCAATATCAAATGAAGTAGATTCAGGTCTGATTTCATAAGGAAATATATCTCCATCCCAGAACTGTTCCCGGGTGTTCTTGTGTGTGACAGTGTTAGAAAAATGGAAGTAAAGTCAACTTTCCTGTTCATTTCTAACGAAAGAATTATCTCATCTTTAAAACATCTCTATTGAAAACTAGAGAAATCAGATGTGACATTGTCATTTGATACAGTATATTGCAGAGCATTTTAAGAAAACTTTAAACCTTATTTTTGGACAAGCCTTTCATTCACTCAGTGCACTGCAGTTATTGCAGTTTTTCCAAAATCAACGTTCTGAGGCTGGTGGTTTTTTTGTTTGGTTGTGGTTTTTTGCTTGTTTAATTTTGTCCTCTAGTCATAAAAACAAAATTACGCTGTGGCATTTCATTCGCACAAAAACACATAATGAGATTGAACAGGATTTACAAAAAAGAAAAAGAAAAAAAGAAGAAAAAAAATAAAATTAAAAAAAAAAAAAAAGACTACTTGAAAAGTTAATGAAGGAAACAGGTCTGCACTGTCCTGCAGTGTTACTTTCACTCCTGGGGAATCTGTCCATTTGGATCTAGCTGGGATCTACTCATTATCTATCCCAGGTACAAGAGCCTACAGGCTCTTGATCGAGCAAAATCTGTGCTGGTAAAGCTGAAACTTGGGTTGGGAAACCTCTGTGTTCCTCCCTCCCTGCCTTCCCCTTCAGAGCAGTATGTTTATATTATTTAGCCTTCATATTATTTAGCCTGAAGCAAAAATGATGGCCTGAAAGCTGAGCTTTCAAATTCAAAACCATTTGGGTTTGAACTCGAGAATTTGGATTCAAGATCCTGTCCAAACCCAACCTTTAATGAGCCTCTAGGTTCATTGACAGGATCCAATACCACAGAGGACTTGTTTCCAGCTTCTGATCATCTTGGGACAATCTCATGAGTGAAATTCATGAAAACCATTTAAAATGGCTGCAAAATGATCCTCTGAGTCCAGCTCGCAAGCAGAGCAGTGGGAGCACATGACTTTTTGGTTCACTGGCAGTTTTGAAAAACATGTTGTTTTGGCTTGACTGAAAATCAAATTTCAGTTTTCTGTGAACCAAAAAAAAATCCCTAACCAAATCTATTTTGAGGCAAACAAAACATTCTGTCTGAGGTAGTTTTCAGCTAATGTTGTGTATAAATGAAGTATAAAAAATGCATTTAGAAAATATTTCAACAAAAGATTGCAGCTTTTCAGCAGTTTTGGAAGACATCTTGACCAAAACACTTTGTTGGTATTGACACACAAATTCACTTTTTTTCTTTCTTTCTTTTTTTTCTTTTTTTTTTTTTTTCTTTTTTTTTGGAGAAAACCTCTCTTGGCTATATCCTTGAGACTTTACTATGCTGTCAAACTGGCTTGCTTATAACCTGATTCAAAACTCAAATAGGTATCTCCTCCCTCCAAACTAACTAATTTTGAAACAAAACGTCCCACACAAAATGTTCAATGCAGTTTACAAAATCTTTTGTACATGATGCCATGAAGCATGATGGGAAATATTGTCACGGTTTAAGAGGTGTTTCCCAAATAAGTATTAATTAGGATGGCATTTGACTAGAATGGCAGAAAATTTATCAACAACACAAACATCCAAAGGCAGGTACATGAACAACAACAAAGAAAACAAGAATGATCCAAAAATGTTGGAAGAGGAGTTATGTCTGTTGTACAGCAGAAAAAAAGCACTTGACTGCTACACAGCTAAAAATGTCTAATGTTTCAAAGAGGAGATGGTTAAGGCAGGGTTCAAAATACTGGTTACTTCATTCAGAAAGAGACAAAATAATCCAGACTTTTTTTTTTTTTTTCTCCAGTGAGATGACTGCGAGTAAGAATTCAGAAAAGCAGCAGCATCTCCGAGAGATCCCCATCTGATATTTGTAAAATAAACAGTCTGGCCCGAATCATGCAAAAAGCCTTGTGGTGCCTGTGTTCATAAAGACAAAAATCCGTTACACACCAAAGGGTTGTGGATGACCCCTCTGCAGAGGACACATGAGTCATTAGCTCATGGGTGTCTCTTCCACGCAGCATCACTGATTTGTTTCAGATGGAGAGGAAATTTCAACCTTGATGCTTTCCAATGCCTTTTTTTTTTTTTTTCCTTTCTCTATTTATTTTATTTGTAGAAAACACATTGTTTTTACATAAGACGCCAAAGGAAAAAAAAAAAAAAAAAAAAGAAATACTTATTTCTCACAGGGAGCCAGCTTTGTGGACAAAGAGTGGTACCAGCCCAGGTCCTAATGGCATTAAGGACAACGTCCTGTTCAGGGGGAAGGTTGGTGCTATTTGGAAATGTGCTTGAACTAAGAATGCCATTAGGCAGGTGTAGGGAGGCAAAAGCAGTATTTCGAACCCTGTAAACATCAGACTATACAGTGACCAGTGTATGTACATTGCTTTCCAGAGCATTAAGTAAGTGTGTGTAAGTATCATCAGGAAAAGAGTCATCCGTCAGAGCTAAGGACCAGGACTTTTCAGAGAGAATATCTGACGTCAGAGACAGAGCCTCCATCTCAGCTAGAGGGATCTGAAGGGAGAGATGATTAAACATAAGAAACCAGGACACAAATCTTCAAAGAAAAAATAAAATAAAAGTATCATAATCTAAACACTTCTAGACGCTAAAGCAATATCCCTGCAGTGGGAGCAGCTATATCATGCACATTGTTACCAGGGACAGAACATTAAAGAAACAGAATATAACAAAGAAATGACAAAAAGAGTGGGACGTTCATACTTAAATGCTTACCGATGAGTTGCGAGGGAGTATAAAACCACACGCTAATGCTAGCATTATATTTTGTTGTTTTTCTGTCTAGGTGGAGCAGCAAAAGTAACATTGCTTTCCTACTGGAGATACTTATCCTCCTGGCTGGGATCAAGCACAAGAGGCTTCATTACCTTTTGCCTTCTCTGGAGCGGTTCCTACCCAGCACCTCAGCTGTTTTTGTAGCCTCCAAGCTAATCTGGTCAGATCCCCAAGGATTCCTCAACACCAAAGCCATTTCAAGGCTGGGGTATGGCACATGCCTTTCTCTGTGCTTCAGGAGGGCATGGAGACCTCTCCCCTCCCTGACAGCCAGCTGGGACCATCGTTAACTTCCTAACGACTCAACAATGACAGTGAAATCATTAAGGCTTGATTGAAATTGGGAAGGTCAGAAGTACCTCACTGAGGACTTCTCTGGGCTTTGGCCTGCTGGTGAGCCTACAGCACGTGGGGAAGCACCAAACCTGCCCTGCCAAAAACACCAGCTGCATCCCTCAGCCCCCAGCTGCCACCATCGCTCTATCCCCCACCATCTTCAGCACTCCTGCTGCACCAGCAGTGCATCCCTGCTGAAGGCATTCAGGGAAAATCTTGATAAAGATCTCTCCACAGACACAGAGCATTTTTCTAAGAAGCACGAAATGTTTTAGAGAGAGAATCCCCAGCCTGGGTCTGTGTCTGCAGCTGCTGTGTCCGTGGCAGCAGGCAAGTAGCGCTGGAGAGGACATTTCACCAGGTCACAGGCAGCCTGGACATGTCCCAGGTGCTTCCTTTTCATTCCCCATTTCTCCCTGTGCGTTTTTTCCCCCCTCCCCTCTATGCCTGAAGTCTTTCAACAGCAACATTTCTTCCAGCAGAAACCACAGAGGCCCAGATCTGCTGCTGTTAAGTTGTCAAAGGGTTCTGAGTTACCTCACTCAAAGAAATTATATCGGTGGGGTGAAATAAATCCAGTGATGAGTGAACCTTGAGAGTCTCAAAACCTTGGCTACAAAAAGCAAGAGGGTCAGGCTCCTCTCATCTAACCTCAGGCTTGGTAACTAACGTCCACTGGCAATGGATGAGAGATGCTCTGGGAGACCTCCTGGCTTCCCCCAGGGCACCCAGCCAGGCAGGACTGAGCAGGCTGCCAGCACGAAGACTGCAATCCCTAACGGGGATGCCGATGGCTCATGGGGACACATCCAGCCCGCTGACTGGAGCTGGGCTGTGCTGGAGCGTGGTGGGCGCCGGCATCTCCTGCCCAGCAGAGCTGCTCTGCTGGGAGCTGCCATTCGTCAGGTTGCTTTCA
This sequence comes from Netta rufina, assembly GCF_964035555.1. Taxonomy (NCBI): domain Eukaryota; kingdom Metazoa; phylum Chordata; class Aves; order Anseriformes; family Anatidae; genus Netta; species Netta rufina. The sequence goes on along the minus strand of NC_140143.1, from coordinate 4,029,245 downwards.
GCAGGTCCCAGCGCTGCTCTGAATTCCTGACTTGCCCGAGAACATGACAAATGTTGTGAACGGAAAAGCCAAAATGTAAACAAAACAGCCCTCCTTTCAGCCTCCCCTCTCCCAAAATTGAATTTGAGGCAGTCAAAACATTTTGTTGGAAACATTCAATTGATTTATATGTTTTTTAATTGCAACAACAACAAAAAAAGTCTAGCTTAAATTTGAAAAGAAAAACCCACTGCAAACTGAAATGCTATATTTTTTCATTACATAAAAATGTCAAAACAAAATTTTTATTTTTATTTTTATTTTTATTATTATTATTTTTTTTTGCTGCAACAGCACTTTCTGGTGAAAAATGTTGTAGCAAAAAATTCCCAGCCAGCTCTTGCTGCGATTCGCACTGACCCTCAGCCTTCCCCACCAAAGCTACTGTCTCTGTTCCTCCAGCAGCTCTCAGAGGCAGCTGCTTCCTACAGCTTAATAGACTTCAATCTGGAGAGCGATAGGCAGCAATCAGAGGGAGACATGTTCTCCTGCTATATAAAGACCTGCAGTAGGATTTCATTTTACCTAAGCTTGTTCCTTCCCTCTAATGAACCACTGAGTTGGATAATTTAGAGTGTCAGTGAGCTCGTAAATAAGCACACTGATTTAACAAGAAAACTTCTGGCTATTTTTAGCCAGAAAGAAAAGAAATGAAGAAATACGGAATTTGCTGAATTCCAACTGCAGGGGAAAAAAAAAAAAAAAGGTATGTTTGAATTATTATTATGGTTACTGCTGTGAGTTAGGGAAAATATTTGCTCTAAAGAATGACATGCTTGAAAAAGAAGGAATTTTATTCTAAGAAGTAAATGAACTGTTTTTAAATAAGCACTACAGCATGTATTCAAGAAAGTACTGGAGCACGCCATTACTTAAGTACATCGTTAAGGGCTGCCTCACCTTCAGAATTCAGTGTGGATCAGAGATGAGGATCTAGTTTACAATGACCCATTTGCGAGAAGCCTCTGTAGGAAAATCATTCAAAACTGGATTTTCACGTAGTGTAAGTAGGCACAAGATGCAGAGATCAACTTCTGATCCCTGCCAGCTCAGGCTCCCCTCTGGGAACAACTCAAGCTGTCCTCCAGGCTCCGCAGTTGTGTCCTGACACTGCCGTGGAGCCCTGGGTGAGAGCAAGATGCCAGACACAAGAACCCCACTGGAGGATGAAGATGGGATTTTGCACATTTTCCCTGCAGCACTCACGAACAGTAAATCCAATGAAAACCTTCTTACTGTGTTGAAGATGGAAACTCAAAGCCTGTACTTTTCCTCTTGCACTGATACACAACTTCATAAAACCAGATCTTATCCTGACTCTCAGAGAAAAAGCCAAAATGATTATCCTCCAAAATCCCTGTGACTACATTACATAAAAGCAAAGAATTTTAACTCTCTATTAAAGGTCTCAGTCAAATCAAGTTTGGATGGAGACTTTTCAGGAAATTAGGAATATTAACCTGGTTCTCAGAGTTGTAATATTCGGGAGCAGGGAGGGCATAATGATGGCACACAGAGCCTGACAGGTTGTCCATCAGCTTCAGCTCTCCTTCCAGAGATTCCTGGATCAGCAGTGATATGGTATCAAACAAGTGCCTTTCCTAGGAGGGGTGGTGTGTAGCATGCAGAAGGGTAGAGCAAGCCAAAGAAAGAGATAAAATTTGAGGGACAGAGACAGAGAGAAAAAAGTACAGTGTAAAAAAAAAAAAACAAAAAACAAACAAACAAACAAAAAAGCAAACAAAAGAGGAAAAAAGAACAGAAGGGAGAAAAAAAAAAAGACAAACATTAATGGAGAATAGCAGTAACAGAAACAACAGGACAGGCAAGGTGAGGCAGGAGAGGAGAGAGAACAGTGCAGTAATATCACAGTGAGCAGTGGAAGCTTTCTCCAACATCACGAGAGATGGGACTGGAGGGGCTGCTGTGTCCCAGACCCCTCAGCCCTCAACACACATGGCTGGATCCTGCTGGTGTCTGAGCTGTGTAACGGGGCTGTTTTCTACAGGACACTACTGCTGTAATGTTCATGCACCCATAGTCCATGCTTTTGAGCAAAGAGGGCCTAATATCTGACACCTAAATCCATATCCTTGGTCACATAAACTAAAATAACCCAACTGGAAGAGATGCCGAGCATCCTGTCCATGAAAGCTGCAGAAGCCCAGGACAGCCACACCTCAGGTCACTCATTCATGTGCCAGACACGGGCTGAGGTGCCTCTGTTGTCCTGGCCAACTTCAAAACATCTGGCCACAGCACAGACAGCAGGAGGGTGCTCAGAGCAGGAGCCCTCACACACGGTGTGGCAGCAATTTAAGCACCTTTCATGTAGGGAATGCCTAATGTGTACGATGAAATGAGGACCGTCATTACAGTCAAACAGCACACAGTGCAAAAATCTTGGGGACAAGGCAAGCAGAAGAGCATGCTAACCACATGTCCTTGCAGGGTCATGTCCTGGGAATTGAATTCCTCTACTGTCATGCTCAAGCATCAGATTTGTCCTGAAGATTTTTGGCTGGGACCTTAAATAATTGGAATAAAGTCTTCTGGAGGTTTTCAAAGCCTCTGTTTGGGTGGAAGAGCAAGAAAGATGTTCTGGAGATTTTGACAAGAATAAGCCCTTCCCAATGCCACCTTCACAAAGGACAGGTTTAACAGGCTGAAGAGCTGAAAGCATCCTTCTCATTGATTTCTCCTGCAATTCTACAACTTCTCTTTTTGCCAATGAGTACTGATGCAGGGCAATAGAGCTGAGGACAGTTTGCCAGCACTCTGCTCAACGTGTACAACAGCAGTGGGGACATGTTGTTTCTTCCTAGAGGCTGTAATGAGCCTGGATTTCCCCATATTGCCCTGAACTCCTTTTTCTTGTGCCAAAGAGCAGCTTTGGACTCCATCTCAGACATCAGTGACTCCTAATGGAACCAGAAATCGCCGGTAGCTTAGGAACTGAAACAAAGCTCAAGTAGGGATTTACTCTTTTTCACTCTTGGACTAAAGATCATAAATGAGTTTTTCATGCATTAGAATACTCATTAGTCCGCCGCAGGCAGAGGCCAAGATATGCGGTTGTGAAATCATGATGTAATAAAAGCTAATGAGGTCTGTGTAGAGTTTAACCCAATTTGCAATCAGCTAAGACTAAAAAAAGGCTGGACCATTTTTCTTGTATAATTCCAGTGCAGTTCCCTCCCAAAGGACCCGTCTGGGTCTTGACCTCACCTCCCTCATTCCTCAAACGGAGTCTTCATCCAGAAGCTCTGCTTTGCAGAGACTTGCTGCAGCCGTAGCAACTACCACGTCAGGGCCCTGCTCCTGCTAATGGGAGTTTTGCCACGAGTGCTGGTGAGCTCAGGTTTGCGTCCCCCCTGGATTATTCTATTGTTAAAATAATCTTTTCTTACACGCTTGATTGTGGGGATGGATTTTAAGTTGAGGCTCTATAAAACAAATTTATTTCTTAAGCAAAGATTAGCCAAGTTTTATTCCTCTTTTATGTTGCAGTTTGTGGCAGCACTATTATGCTCGTAATTTTGCTCTTGCAAAGAGCCTAGCCCAAACTTTGGATTAGAGCAAATTTAGAGCAAGCTCTGTACTTGGTGGCTTGGGCACATCTCCAGAACAAATTGCAAAGCTCTGTACCTCTAAACAGATGCACCAAGGTGGACTGGAGACCTGCCTAGGGTCTCCTTCCTGGAGCACTGGCTCCAACACCGTGCAGCAATCCGTCAGCAGACAGCGAGGAATCCAAGCCCCTGGCGTATGGTACACCCGCTCCTTCATTACCGACTCGTGCATGTCTTCCCTTAGCAGGCCAACCCCTCTTCACCCTCCAACTGAGATTCTCACCATAGGGTAAACTAATGAGAGCTGAGAATCCACCTTGATTTGCATGGGATTGGTACATCCTCGGGGGCTCTCGGGTCTCTCGCCACCGACACTGCCTGTCCAAGCAAAGATGTCCGAGGGGCTGCGATGGCCAGGGCTGATTGTCTTCATCTCCATCTCCAGTTCTGCCTCGAGCTCTGCCTCCTCTTTGGCCTCCTTGTTGCTCTCCTCCAAGTGCTTCATGAGCACGGCGATCACCACATTCACCAGGACGAACTGGGCTGTCAACACGAAGGAGACGAAGTAGATGGGCGAAATGACGGTGTTGTAGCAGGTGGACTCCTGGTCACAGTCTCGCAGGGTGTCCTAGAAACAAGGGGAGAATGGCTGAGGGGTGTGAGGAGGTTCCAGCTGGCCAGCACAGACCTCTGCCTGCCATTTGGCTGCAGTGGGTTCTCCCTCCATGCAGAAAACAGAGAAGTTTGGACAAGTCTCATGTCCAGAGTGACAAAATACTTCCAAGTAAAACCTCACTTCTTCTCCCGTGTTAGTCACCATAAGCAGGCTCAAAGGAAATTGTCCCTGGGGAGCTCAGCAACAGCCATTGACATGCTGGTACTGTAATGGCCTCACTCGTTCCAGTGCCTCGCTTTGGATAAGCCCGTTTTACAAGGTTAGAAACCAAAAACAAGAATGTGGTGCACGGACTCAGGGCAAAGCAGGGTGCACTACAACCCATCGGCTACCCCACAGTAGCAGGGCTTGCAGACACCCCTTCCTCAAGCTCACAGCTCCCTGGTGGGGTTTATCCAGCTTACATTCACCATGGGCTACAGACAGACAGAGCAGCAATTCCCTCAGCCCAGCTGGCACCCCGGGCGTTCACAGAGCAGGTTTCTTCACAGTGACTTGACTTTTAGGCTGTCCACTAAGACAGACTCTCTCCCAGAAACATGGGTTTTCTCAGAAAACAACAATAAAACCAAGACACAAAACCAAAAACCACAAAAAAGCAATAGTAATTGGAAACTTAAGAAAAAAAATAATCAAAACTCATCTGTTACTGAACTGAACTCATGCCACTTGAGAAATGTGTCCCTTTGCTTTTATCCTGTCTTCTTAAGGTGCCCTCTCAGGGTTAAGAAAGGAAACATATGGGGTGTCCAGAAACCATGGCATAACTACAGGCATCGTGCTGCTGGGCAGCAGGGATCAGGACCATTGTTGAGAGCAGCAACAGGCAATGCCGTTTCCGTGGGTCTCTTACCTTCATTATCCCATTCCAGTTGTCCCCCGTGGATACCCGGAAGAGAGTGAGAAAGGCCATCCCGAAGTTTCGGAAGGTGGCATGCCTCCCCAGCCCCTCGCAGGGGTGCGTGTCGTCGCACTCTGCGGGACCAAGTGCGGCAGTGAGACCCCCGCTCGCCCCCGCGCCCACCCCCTTTTGCCATCACGGCGCAGGGCAGCACTCACCGAGGTCTCCAAAGAGCTCCACTCCAAGAGCTGCAAATATGAAAAACAACAACATGAAGAGAAGACCCAGATTCCCCACCTGGAAAGAGAAAAAGAAATGGGGGGGAAAAGAAAAAAAAAAAAAAAAAAAGAAAAAAAAAAAGAACATTCATTGATTTTTTTGTTCCAGACCTGTTTCTTGCTGTATTCTTTAATCCAAAACTTAAATTGCTTCGGGGGAAAAATGACCTCAATGTGAGGACTGTATCTCAGACTGTGCTTCGGAAGGGAAATGTGAGTCTCTAATGACAGTAGAGATAAAATGATTAGCATTCCTCCGCAATAAGAAATCAGCTGTGGGCCAGAGGAGATCTGGTGTGCTGTGGCAGTGGGTTACCTGAGGCAGCGCTTGCATCACGGTGTCCAGCAGGGCTCTCATCCCTACAGCCATCTTCAGCAACTTCAACACTGCAGAAAACACGGTCGTAATATGGTAACGGCAGCATTAGTACGGAGGCACAAACTCAGCCCCCCTCACAGGAGCCACAGGTTTATAGGAGGAGAAATGTGAAATGATGGCAAGTGTTCTCCATGAGCCACTACAGCTCCTGGCCCTTTGGCATCGCTCCTGGTTGCTTGGATACTATTGAACTCCTGCGAGCAGCAGCATCACCTATCCCGAGACCTGGAGAAAGCACTGCCATTCTGCCTGGCTTTTCCTTTCCCTCTCACTGAGAAGGACAATTTGACACCTACCCAGGAACACAGGAGCAGCCGTTTCACCTCCAGCTACCGAGCAGAATAATGAGGTTTAAAAGGTACGCACATGTTCCCTTCTAGCTGCTTTAAAGCTAACAGCTGGGGGGAGCTGCATCCTTCACTGGCCTCTTACACCACTTTGCACACCAGGTGTACTTGCAGCTTGGGTTTGGAATCTAACAAAATACATGACACAGAATATCCTTTCCCCACGTCATCTCTGTTGGACCCAGCTCTTTCTTCCCCTGCACTGTGAGCAGTTGCTTTCCCAGCTCTGGGGCTACTTTCCCACTTCCATAGGCTACCCACTTTCATATATGATTCACTGAGGAACTGATTTACACATCTCTTCCAGAAGGCTGCATATCCAGTTGGAAACTGCTTATATTTTTAATTCTGAAAGGGATCCAATGCACAGGAAAAACACTTTTTTCTCCCTTGAGACACAACAGCACTTCATTTCTTCTTTCGTTGCTTAGATGAGGACTGCAATCATAGCAATTATGCCTCAGAGCACAACATTGCCCTTCAGGAAAGCCTGGGAGCACTTTATTAAGGGCCTGAGCACTCACATTTTGCCTCTCCATCGTTTGGACCTGAGACGTCCCTGTTGTGAAAAATGCAGCCCTAAGGAAGCTGGCTTCACAACTCGGGTACGTGTCATTACAGTTCTGAGGGGACAGATGGATGCAGAGTGATGAGGCATGTTTTGTCACAATGTGGTGAGATGTAAAGTCCCACGGGAAATTAAATTTATTAGATGCTTGTCTTTTAAAGCCAATGTACTCAAGCTTGTGTTCTGTAATCCCCGTCAGAGACGAGTTTGATTTGACTGGCATAATTTCCCAGGTACATCTCTGGGAGTTACAACCACAGCTATTTGTCCTTTATTTCTAAGCTCTCGGTCTTCAAGTCCTCTTAAGATAGAAACACATGGTCAGTTGGCTCAGCTTTTTGGCTCCTCGCAAGTATTTTCCCCCATTGTTCTTTTATTTGTTTACAGGCTGTTGATGCCAGAGCTATGCACACTGCGATGGGGATGTGCCCCAGAACTGTTTCCCAATGCTTAACTCTCTCCTGGAGGGGACCCTGCAACCTCTAACACAAGCCAGTTCTGCTTAATTTGTCTCACCTCGAGCAATCCTGAGAACCCTCATGATTCGGATAATAGTGGGGTTAATTGGTAGCGAAGCATTCACCTCAATCTCTTCCAAAGTGATACCCATGATAGACAGCAGCACAATTGCCAGATCTAATTGGTTCCATCTGGAGACAACACAAAATGAAGTTTAACATCTACTAAGAAGCTGGCAACAGGAGGCAGCTTGTTTCACATGAATTCCAGTCATTTCAATGGTTCTCGCACTCAAATGAATCTGCAGCATTTTTCTGAGGGTATTATACAAAAGCAGTTATGTTATGAAATCATTATAACTAATGCAGCTTGTTATAAAATCAGCTAACAGCCAACGTTATTCTCGACTGAAGGGAAACAGAAACAAAGCAGGGCAGTTTTCTACCCAGAGGCTGCAGACCTCAGGGGAGATGCTGCAGCCTCTGTTGGCCCCTTCCAGACATGGCACTCGTGGACCTCAGCGTGAGCTTTACCCCAGAAAGAGGTGAAGCCCGTGCCCAGTCCTTGGAACAAAAATTGTACCGGGTGAAGGAAAGACACCACGGATTCCTGCCGGGTCAGACAGAGATGTAATCCCAGCACAGAGAGCCGAAACGGGGGCAGACGTGTGAAACCATGCCCCTGGCTGCTGAATGATTCACATCACGTCCGGCTCAGTGCCAGGGCTCTTGGTATTGACCTTGAAGGAGGTGAAAATGGGAGGAGAAAGATTTACCATTGACATAAAATATTTATTTGTAAGATACGAGAGTGGAAATTTAGAAAAAGCAGCCATTTCATCTGCTGCTCAGCATCTGCACAAAAGGAGGTCCTTTTGCTCTTTGATTTCTGCTCAGGAGCAGTCTCTCTCCCTTGGCACAAATTCTGCCACTTCACTCAGTACTCACGATTCTGTGGACATGCAGTCGGTGTGACAAGGGAACCAGACAGTCGGTGAGTGACTTGCTCCAATTTTGTCCACCCACCAAATCGGTGCAAGTCACTCTTCTTCACATGCACGCTCCTGTATCCAACTCGCATCCTAACTGTCCGCCTACCCTGGTTTCCACCAGCCACACCAAAAAGCATTTCCACGTGTTAGATGCTATCACTGGGAAGAGTGCTGGGGTCTAAGATGCTGAAATTGGGCAGTTGACTCTAAAAACCTGCAGCTGCCCTCATGGTCAACATGTAGCTTTAGTTACCTGTCTTGGAAGAAGCGACGAAACCCAAAGGCGATAAGCTTGAAAACAGACTCCAGGACAAAGATAACGGTGAAGATGTAATTGCAAATCTTCAGGGCTTCATCGAGAACCTGGGATGTGGACACAGCACAGCAGTTAGATGCTAGCTCTGCAAAGGGGCCGTGCTGCCCTCAAACCTGCCCTCTCCTGCTTTCACCACAGCTCCTCAATTCCTAACTACAGACAAAAGACTCCAACCGCAGCCTCTCGCAGGATGAGAAATGTCCCAAGGAAAAGTTCCAGTACTCCAGGGAGTGCACAGATGGCATTTCTGCCTGGCCCTGGCCCACCCAACATAATTTGCGGGATGGGGTGATATTAACAACCCAAGGCATGACTCAAAGCCCACAGGGACCTGCCTGCTGCTGGCAGGAACGCAGCCCTGGCTGAGATCACTTGGGTAAGTGATAGGAACTGCTGCATTTGCAGCTGTCAGCAGCGCAAAATCCTCATGCTCTCTGCAGAGAGCTGAATTTCATCCCACGTGCTCGTTTGTGTGCTGCTGCGGGAGCTGTGTGCTGGCTGGGTCTGTACGAGCCCTTGGCCAAATGGCTGCTTGGTGACAGCCTGTCCTTTACTCCTCACCTTGCGCTTTTGGCAAGGAGCAGGTCATTGGAACAGCAAGCCAGCAGGACCGAGCAGCCTGGGTATTCCTCTGCCACCCTTCCCTCTGCAGGTGTCCCAGTCTGGCCCATAACTACAGGCACCTCCTGGCAGGGGCAACTTTTGCACCACCAGGAGCTCCATCAGAGCTGATTTCATCCCAAAAAACATGCCTGCAAAGGAGCACTGCAGCAGTAGCATTCTGTATGGCCTCTTAAGTATCTCATCACCAACATGCAAAGAAATCATTAGTTTGGGTACACAGCTTTTTGGTACACTTAGCCTCTTAAATATCTGTGGGATCCTCACCATCAGTTACCCAGCCCAGAGCGACTGCGGGGCCCTGATTCAGCAGGGCCCTCAAACATGTGCATGGCCCTTGCCGTGCTGTCATCTCAGCACAGACCGAGTTTGGAGTTATTACCCAGATGCTGCATACCAGAGGCTTAGAGACAAAATGTTATTTTCCTAAAGAAAATTAAAAACAAAAGCCTGCCCAACATTTTTATAATACAAGAGAAAACGTAGCTGCAAAACGACTGCGGTAAGATGCACGCCCTCAAGCGATTCCAATACGAGCTCCTTAGCCAACAACCTTTTTCATCACCAAATGACTGAATCATGCAATGAGCCTTCCAAGGTATTTAAAGGTGACCTGAACAGAAGAAATAAATTGGGCTTGTGCCCTTTCACTTTTTGGCTTCTTTATGATAGGTTGGAGGATATTTTTCCCCTCGCTTGAAGGTTTTTGTTTTTTTTTTTACATTAAGTATTCAAGCTCTGTCTAGTCTTAAAGAATACTTCTTCCTATTGTGTGCTGTATTTATTCATTCTGAAAGTGGCTAATAAAAATAAGTACACGTTATATGGCAAAGGCATCTATTTCCATTTCATTCTTACGCGCAAGAGACTTGACATCCCAGGACAGGCTGTTTTTATTTTCAGAATATGACCAAGACTCAGGAGCTTAGCACACTAATATATTAAAATGTATTTTAGGGACCAGCGTGGAACCCACTGCCTGTGAAAATTAGGCCCTACAGGACTTTGGGGATTTGGGGGAAACATGTCAAAAAGATTTCACAAGTGCATTTTTTTTTCTCCTTCATTTGTGGGAATATTAAGTCAAATGGAAGACTTTAGTGGTGATCTCTTCTACCTAATGATACAAACATGCATCCTCATTTTCAGAGCAGTCAGCTTGCACTTAACTAGAAGGGAGAGGTGCAAGAGGCTCCTGGTACAGATGACCATGGTCTGAGCTGGAAGCCAGATGTAGGACGGGTATTTGCAGTGGTGCCAAGGGATGATTTGGACTTAGTGAATGGGACCCTGAGGTCAAACAGCAAAAGTGGCCGTAACTGTGCCCACCAACCTCATCCCACCATGGCTGAGCTTGTTACCCCCTGCTTTGTCCCCCTCTGGCCCGGTACCTTTGGCTGCTGGTAGTGCTCCATGGCCATGGTGATCACGTTGAGGCCGATGACGCCTGTGATGAACAGATCCAGATAATGGCTGGTGCACATCTGGTGGATCAGGAGGCGGAAGCGGGAGTAATCTGAATAGTAGGGCTTGCACTGTGCTTCTGCAGCGGGAGGAGGAGAGCGGAGAGGCACGTCAAGTCATTTCTCTGCGTCTTGCTCAAGTCAATGCGCCCTCACTTTCCAGACTCCAAAGATGATAAATTCTACACCGATTACAGCAACATGCTGTCTTTTTCTTTTTTTTTTTTTTCGCCCTCCCTTGCTGGCATGTTACCATTTTTAATACACAGCAGGGCTCCCGTCATCTTACATCCATTAAATGTCTTCAGCGGGACATGCGCTATACTCAGCCTTATGGCATCAGGGATGAGGTGAGCTGGGATTACTGTGGTGCTAAGGAATGCTTTCACCGTAGGGAAATTTCAACAAAATTTAAATTAAAACAACATTTTTTTTTAGCTACTGAGCTTAGAAAGTCCCCAAAGTATCCAAAAGCCCAATTAGCGGTAAGATTTTGGGGACAGATTTTAGTAACAATGGCTTAAAAATACAGGGCATTCAGTTAGCGGTGGTCTTTGAAAGAGAAGTAATTCAGTCCTATTATGCTCTTTGCAATAAACTGTGGAGAGAACAAAATTCAACACTTTGGCTGTCAGAGGGCTGAAAAATGGTCCATAAAAATACCAAGGAAAACTGATCCGTCAGCCTTAGTGATTAGAAAATAACGATCCTCCATTTATACAAGATTATCAAAGTACAGATTTCACTGTTCAACTCATTCCCAGGTTGGGCTGCTGCAGGGACGACATGCTCTTTAGACCTCGAATGTTCCTAGAGATAAACTCATTTACTCACCTAATCTCTAATGAGGAAATGCCAAGGCTGAGTATATAATTCAGTACAATTTTCAAGAAGGCATTATAATGCAGATTGAAGTGGAAAGGACTGTCTTGAATATGTCAGAGTGTAATATTACTCTTCTAATTAGATGATCAACTGGTTATGAAAATTATTGAGCTGTAAGAATTACACGGCTTGATATTTTGTGCTGCTGAGCAAATGTACAGTTTGATACATTACTCTGAGCAAAAAGTCAGGCCAAGGGAAGCCGTGAAGCCCAGATTTGGGTTGCCCTCAGGGAAAACTGATTTTAGAAGATTAAGTTTTGCCTGGAAGTAGAATTTACTTTGTCAATAGTCAATAACATTGCAATCAAAACCATAGATTTAATGGTTTCATGCGCTCCCTGCTTCATAACAGGATCCTGAAAATCAGAGTTTTGTTCTCTTCGGTGGAGACAGGCTTTTCCCCTACAGCCCAGGGACCAGAGAGACAAATCCTTTAGCAGTTTTATTCTGTAGGGGTTTGGAACGTCCAAAATTCTACCTCGGTGTCAACACATAAAAGGCAGTATTAATATTCACTTTCTGATCTGCACTGTGCTTTAGGTGATCTGTACCGGAGTGCTAAAGCACAATATCGATGAAAAGGTCTGTAAAATGAATTTTCATGCTGAATCTATTGAGTGCTTACAAAAAAGCAGACTGGTAGCTGCTGACTCACTCATAAGACTTTGTCAGATATCTCAGAATCTGCATAAATCTCCATAAAGTCAAGCTATCTCGATCACATTATGCTAAATTATGAGTAGCAAATTAACTAAAATGTTTGAATACAATTAAGTTAGGAACAGGACCTATTTTTATGAACCAACTTATCATCGCAGAAAGAAACACCATAGTAATTGGATCACTTACTTCTTCTACATTTATGTATAATTCACATTCAAAGAGAAAAATGTCAATGTTTCTGCCTTTTCTTGCAGTGGATTTACTTATGAATAATTACACTGGAATTCAAATTTTTCTTAGCTTTGATTGACAGGTAATTCCAAATCCTACAGAATAGCACCGATGCTGTTAGAACAGAGAGAGGATTTAGAGAGAGTTTCTAAAATGTCTCCTGTGCAGGGATCCTGCACCTGGATTAGTTAGTGCGTGACCTTATAAGCAGGGTTGCTAATTGCTCATCTATCTGCAAAGGCTTCTCCCTTCTCCCAAACACCAAAGCTCCTTGTCACCTTTCCCAGCACATCCCCAAGGTTTCCAGAGCCAAACGTCTCTGGCTGCTGCTGTGGTGGATGCAGCCTTAGAAAATTACCATCGGCAAATGCTTTGTCCTTCACCAGTAAGTTTGTTAGGAGGGGATTTGTCAACCCTGTTTATAAATCATACCGCCACTCACTTCACTGTTCCCCGCATGCTGGCCATGCATATTAGTGCAGTACAGAAATTACCTCGAGATGATGCACACACAAAAGAGCATGCTGTCCGAGCACCGCGGACAAACAGCTACTGTGCCTAGGTAGGCAGGGAACTTTCTGGACAGATGAACTGCTTTTCTTGCTGCTGTATAAACATTATTTATTTAAGATGACCTGTGCATTTCTGCACGTAAATTGGGTATTGTTCATCTGTAATTATCCAGGTGCGAAGCCCCTGCCCCCTATCACACAGTATCCTTTATAATTATTGCAATAAAGATCTAAACAATACCAACATCTTGGGAAATACAGACATCTGTTAAACTCCAGGTGGTGAACTTCACAACTAACACAACACCACATTACTGTACTGTTACAATACACTGTGTCAAGAACAACAAGAGCTCTGGGTTAGTCTCGGTTATTACTGGAAAGGTTAACTGGCTTCCCGGCACACATGGCATTAAAGAAAAGAGTAGGAGAGCAAACAAACAAAAGAAAGAAGAATTGGCAGAATGAGAATGTGAGAAGATGGGGAAATACAGCAAAAGCCCACTACGAAACATCAGGCTGGTAAACAGGATGTAAATCAAGCTGCTTCACTGTGGCTGGAGGCCAGGAGTGGGGGCGAGAAGTGTCTCGGATTTAGATGGAGTTACACTGGAGAAAACCAGCTCAGGGAGCGGATCCCAAGCAATTTCCTCCTGGCCCAGGTAGGAAGGTGATTTTACAGAGAGATTTTTGGCCCAGAGAACCCTTCCTGTCCCTCTGTCCTGGGAAATGGTCTCTGCGGGGCAGATGCCTGTCACAGTGGCACTCACTGTTAGCTAATCATTTTGATGGGCTCTCAGCTTGACTTGTTTCCCAAGCAGACTTTCTCTGCTCCTCTTTGCATCATCCCATGGGATCATGACTGTGGGCGATGCCTGCCAAGGGCTGAGGAGTAAAAGGCAGCAGCCCACAGCAATGCCAGCCTGGATCCTGGGCTACCCGAGCATCTCACCATGCTGCTCCCTCGCTCCCCAGTAAAACCCAATGCCGATGCCCCCAGAGATAGCCCTTAGCTAAGGCAGTTCCTATTGCTGCTGCACAACAAACCTTCGCCATTCCTACCCCTGTTCTGCCCTCTCCAAGCTGAGTGCGTGGCTCCAAAACGGATGGTGCCACTGCTGGAGCGGGGCTGCCTCCCAATATAGTTCTGTCAAGAGAGAAATTGCCACTTTCCCCGAAGTGGCTTTGCAGCCGGAGCTGCGTGGGCATGGGAAATTGGAATTCACGAGAGTGGGACAATTCCATTACAGTCTCCTCTGGCTTTTTCCTCCTTCTATAATAAGGGAATTAACTCCTTTGCAGCTCTGAGTGTGTCTGGAGGATGGCAGCAAGGCCGTGAGCAATGAGCCCATGACGCAGCCGGATTTACAAACTGTATAAAGAACATTATTAGGTTAAAAAGTAGTTTGCACTGAAGGAACTTTTTTTTTATTATTTAAACACAGCATTTTACTTGGCTTTTATTGTACTGAATGGATTTATAACAAAACAAAAAAAAAATGGAAAATGATAAATTATTTCCACTGTGAAGTTTCCAGTTATGATAGAATGTAGACTTCAGGGGGGGGAAAAAAAAAAGAAAAGAAAAAAAAAACAGAAAAAAAAACCTGTAATATCTCACTACGCACCAGGTAGCAGCGCACGCACACAATTCCCCATCTTATCTTCACATAAAGAGAAAGGCAGCCCTTTGTAACTGCAGAGATGTGTGGAAGTGCTGGGATCACAACCTCAGGTTTCCCACTGAACCCCAGGAGGTTCATCTACGGTACCCAGGATCGATTCCCTAACGTCTCCAGCAGTCGGGTTCAGAAAGAAATCTTTCCGCGCGCTCACGCCAGCGCCTGAAGAGCAGCGTGGCGCATTCACCGAGAGGGGATCCAAAGAACAGGCAACAAAAGGCAACACAAAGCACAGACCTGACAATCGCACGCTTTTTAAAGGCAGACTCCAGAACTCTTTGAGTCTGCACAGGATAACAGAGGGGTTTGGAATGAATTCAATGCCTTAGAAATAAAATAAAATACCATAAAACATGTTTGACGTAACTGTACGACTAGAAGAGGAGTCACAACCAGACAGAAAGAACAAACAAAGAAGCCCCCAAGCCCAGGGCAACCCCCAGTGCTACCCTGAGGGCCGGTGGCCAGTTTTGCAGAAGAGAGAGACCAACAAGAAAAGCAAGAATGAAGGCAAAGAAATAAAAGTACCAGAAATGGCAATGGAAAGGAGGTTCAGGGTTTATGAAAGCATGTTGTGATAACTTCCAAAGGGCTCAGAAATATAAGGGTGGGAACCTCTGTCCCCCTGAGTTATCCTCCCCAGCCAAAGCCAACTGCCCTCACCTGCAATTTCTATTTAATCAAAACTCCCTGCAGCGTGTGACAGATGGATGGAGCCCTGCTCCCAGCTCAGGCAGTGGGAGACTTTTCACAGGTGAGAGTTTTAACAGCACAATTTTTCCAGCACATTATTTTTGTCGAAAATTACAGCTATATTTGTTTCTATGTTGGCACCTCTTTAATTATTCAGGCTAATATTCTTAAGTTATGAATTAAACAAAACGCTTGCCAGATCAAAGCTTCTTCTAAAAATAAAAGGGGACAGGTCAATGCCAGCGAGCAGCGGGTCAGGGTGGTTAGCACAGACTCCGAGCGGGTTCCAGCACAGCTGCCCCATCCCTGCAGGGCTTGGAGTGGATACGAGGTGACATCTTTATTTCTTTTAACTTACAAGATGCTCATGGGTGGAGCAGCTCTCTATCAGGCTGAAGAATTTACCAGTTTGGCAGCACTACAGATAAACCCATGTCCCTGCTGAGGGCTGGTGCAGATCTGCACTATCCTGGATTTTACCCTGCTGAAAAATACTGTGCCTCCCTGCTGCACAGCCTTTGTGGAGCTAGGAGCGAGGGCTGGCGAAATAACAAAATGATCTCCCTAAGCCAGACTGCCCGCCTTCCAGAGACACTCCTGCAAGTTATTCAGAGACTCCTCAGTCTGTGGTTGGAAAGCTAGCGTAAACAATAAAGGACCCCTTTCATAGTCCAGACATTATTCTCTGAAACAAAACAAAACAAAAATTAAAAATTAAAAAAAAAAAAAAAAGAGCTATGAAAAGTCTGACAGTGCTTTAACGAAAACCAGAAAAAAAAAATGACTGAAAAACATAACGTGATTAAGGGATAAATTAAGGATTTGCAAGTGTCAGTCCTGAGCCAGGTCTGCAGACCTGCAGGTCAGAATGAGACGCGTGTGCCATGAAGTAAGCAAACGAGCTTTGCACCACACACACAGTTTAGTGGGATGCCTCACAGCAGCGTGGCCAGCCGTTAGTTACACAGCACTGCCATTCAAGTGGGACGAGACGTGACGACTTCCCAGTACCTTGCACTGCACTGGCTGTGCTCTCCATTAATACATCATCCAGCATTAGATCTAAAAGAACGAAACGGCATTAATCATCCGGCAGGACACGCGGCAAGACTTCCCTTCCCCTTGAGAGGTTCCTACGGCTCTCGCGCTCTCCACTGCCTCTACCGCGAGCATCTCCTTGCAGATCCTCTCCTCGTGTCCCATGGAGGGTGGGCTCGGGCACACGGGCTCATCATGAACATTGAAGGGCTCTTGTGCTTTTCCCGTGTACACAGGTGGAAGCCCAAGAGATCCCTGAGAACGCCCTGGCTTGATGGTGGTGGAGAAGGAGACGCTCCTGGAGGACAGACTTTGTACCTGAGGTGGGGCACGCGTCCTGCTGGGCACCTTACAGCAACCACTCCTGCACTTGCCTACACCTCACCAACCAGGATCCCACACGCTCCTCTGCTTTTCAGACTGGGTAACTGCATTTGAAAAGTCTATGAAGAAAAACAACTGTTAGATGTCTACATCTGGCTACATGAAAAATAGACATCTGTAGGTAGACTTGGGGACACTCAGGAAGCCCTGCTAGAAGGAGCCCCCATGCAGTTGCTGGCACAACCAAAGCCTCATGTCGGTATCTGCTGCAAGTTCCCACCATGCAGAACGAAGCTAAGCTGTGACATCTGCTGTCTTCGAGGGCAAAGCCGGACACGGTCAATTAAAAACAGCATTTTGCTGGACGTGAATTGGGAAAACTGTTCTGAAGCGATTTGGAGGGCTTTAGACTTTGCTCTTCAAAGGTTTTTATGGCGATTGAATACTCAGCAATATTTGATCCTCAGTAAAATAGCTGTTTATTGCCTCTTTAATTAGACATTTCATAGGACTGAATGAATAACTACATCTCCAAGGATGGTTTGTGATTCCTTCCCGCTGGGAAATTGCCCAGACTTACATCTTTTCATCTAGTTCCTCTAGCATTATAAATAAGGTCATTAATAATAACTAAACATCTATTTTTCTTCTACGTCTGCCTTTCAAAACTGCAACTTTAAATAGGGATCTTTCTATTCACCATTTAAAAGCATTTTTCTAAACCATCAGCCTGAAACCGTGCTTGGGAACTTGGACTGACCAAAAGTGCTTTCTAGGCATTTCGTTGGTGTGAAAACCAATTCCTTCTACCTGGATCCCACTTAACTGAGAACAGTCTAAAGTGTCCTCCAGCACTCTTGAGGGAAGCCTTCGTCTTTCCACTGAGCGTCGAGGAAGCCAGGCTCTCGGCATAAAGCAAAGTTTGATGTCCAGAGGCTGGTGTGAATAATCCTATCGGTTACAAAACCTGTGAAGCTAATGGGACTTAAAGACATGGGAAAGTGCTGCGTGAGTGCTGAACCGAGAAAGGCTGAGACATGCTTGTGTTTCATGGTTGCACAATTAAGCCTGTCACAGCTATTAAACACCCCTTAGGTTATTCAAAAAATAATAATAAAAATAAAATAAAACAGACTTAATATTACCAGCATTCAGAACAAGCACTTGATCAGACAGTCTCTTAAACAGTACTGAATTCTGTCAAAGATAGAGAAGAGATGTGAAAGGGGACACAGAGTGAGCAGCAGGCGGACGGACCGGGGAGGGAAAGAGTGAGGCCATGGACACGAGGGCAAAGGAGAAAGTTAGAAAGTTCAGTCACAAGAGAGCATGCGAGAAGAAAAGTACCTCTGACCTTGACCCTTTGGCTGACATATTCCTTCCTTTTTCAATCAAATTTAAAGAAAAAGAAAAAGAAAAAAAAAAAAAAGACCAAAAGACAAAGATAGATAGACTTTTGACAGAGTGGAGGTCAAGCATCCTTTCACATTTAAAGCCTCCTCCAGGCAGGGCTGCAAGCTTGCACACTGAGCTTGGCGTTTGGATCCGTTTGCATCAATGCCATTTTGCCTAGTTAGTTACTCTCCTCAATTGCTGTTTTTTTCTAATCTGTATTTCTCAAGCAAATGCATTGATATGTTTCTCTAAGGGGTTTTTAAGCATTACTAGAATGAGATGGCTCCATTATTTTATTACACTCTTGAATAGCAGTGGTGCTACTCTACCAATAAGTAAACCTGTTTGATAAATGGGACAGGTAGCATCACTGTGGCATTACAAGGCTGTAATAAACCAAATAGTGAATCCAGTTATCAGCAACAGTGCTCATGATTCATAAGATTTACGGTGCCATCCAGCACTGCTGATCTTTGCAGTTGTCACTATTTGTGTAACACTGAGCTCTGCTATCCAAGAAGCTCCAGGTCTGATTATTATTATTTTTTAAATTTAAATAACCTCCAATGGAAAGGTCATTGCAAATCACGCAGCTATTAAAAAGGCTTCCATGGCTCCTAGCTCAGCCTAAAACAGCACTATTTCCTTCATGCAAATTTCATAGCTGGACATGCTTTTAGGAGAAGAATGATCACCAGACGCGAGGCAGGGAGGGGAGGGAGGAGGGGATTGTGTGGAAGGTCAAGCAGGACTCAGAAAGATGTGGAAAGACTACCGACCAGCCATCTGTTTCTCCTTACTCCTTCTCTTTTTCTCCAGCCGGCGAAGCCTCTTCTCCTCCCGCCTCTTGGCTTCTTCTTCCTCCTGGTGCTGCCGACACTTGTGGAAATTCTCCACCACGACCCCCACGAACATGTTGAGGACGAAGAAGGCCACGATCAGCAAGAAGGAGATGAAGTAGAGGAGCATCCACGGGTTGTAGTTCATGACTGGCTGCACAGGGGAGGAAGGCAAATATCAACTGAACCTCAAAAAGCTGGGAGCAAATGATTACAGCTGCTACATCCACAGCCTTGAAAGTGGGTGCCCCTTAGGTCAGCGTGCTCTGCTCCTCATGAAAACTAGAGCCTTCTGAGATGTTTTGACAGAATACTGCCCAAACACAAAGCACATGGAGGACAGAACCATGTCTGTTCTGCCAGCAGCAGGACAGTCACCTTCTTTGCAGCTATCATCTCCCTCACTGAAAACTTGTTCCGACACAAAACAGTTTTCTCCCAAAATGCCCGAATTGCTTTAAAAGGCCAGCCTTCATTCTTCAATGAGTGTAGTTGTCCTGCAGTGGCCTAGCTACACTGATTGTGTGGCAAAATCTGCAGCAAAAAGGCTGGCTCCGAATCCGGACTTTTCTCAGGGCTCCTCGGCGCACCCCAGGATGTGGCTGCCTCCTGGCAGCCCCCAAACCCCTAAGCCACAGCATTCTGCAAAAAAATGATCTGAAGCTTGTGACCTCTAGCAACCATGTACCTGCTGGTCAACTCCCACAGCGTCCAGGCCATCGTACATGATATCCACCCACCCGTCCTTGGAGGCCAGAACAAAGAGAGACATCAGGGCCTAGAAACACACAGAAAAAAAGTTACACGCAGTTGCAGTAAAGCTTTTTTTTACCTGTAACATTTTACTCTTCTCTGCCCTTTCCTGTCTGGGGATTGTCATTACCTGGCTGATAATGGGACACTTTGATGACCAAGGTTTCTCCTAGCAGCAAAACCCAATCAATGTCAGCACCCTGTTCAGCAATGAGCGCTAATTCAGAAACCACAAAGCCGAACACAAAAGCACCTTCACTTCCACCCTCCAGGTTTCTACTGCTCCCTACTAATTAGTCCCTGCCACGCAGCTAAAATAAGGCAGTGTCACAGAAATGGTTGAAAGTGTCCGGCTCTATTAGACAAGCCCTTCTGCAAGATATATTTGGTTTGTTATGTAGTAGTGAAGCAATTAAGTACTCCACGAAGCCACATGTGCTTGTTCTGTTCTGAAAAGAAGTGTATGCCTGCTTGGAAACACCACCTTTGGGATTTACAGAGACAGAATGCTGTGTATGTGAACTGAATATTTACTGTGGCTGGTAGTGCCCTGTAAGAAAATCCCATGGGATAATAATGCACAGGTTTTAAGTCAAGGAGGTAAAGGAGCAAAGAAGCAGATTACCGTTCTATTAATACCTGGCCGAGATTATCAAAATTATACTTGTGCCGGACCCATTTGTAGCTTGCTTCTGCACAATCCGATTTATTTGTAATGTTTCTGGTGTCCTCCCCCTGGCAGACAAAAAACTTGCCTTTGAAAAGCTGCAAAACACATAAAGAAGAGAGGAAAGGTAATGGCTCGGACCACAGGATTCCTCTGCAGAGGATGGGCATTTCTCATGGGGAATTCTGCACAGCCCATGCAGACCAGATTAGTTAAAGGAAATGGCCTTGTTCATGTGGGTTATTGAGTATGAGCACAGCCTGTATAATACGTACCTAATGAGCAAATGCATGACTTCACACCATTTAGGACACCCACCTGGTGCGTTAGGTTGTGTGGTTCAGTGGTCTGAGACCAGCCAAAAGCCCGTAGCTGCTGGGTCACCAGCTCCAGCACAGCCCGGGCTAATCACTGGGACCACTCCACGGCTGCTCGTGACACACGGGATGCCTCCGGCGGCTCAGCCCAGCCAGTGATGCTGGCTGCAAGAGTCACCGGGAAATGAGGCGTAACGGGGGCCCTGCCAGCCACGCAGGTGGCACTAAAGAGGCGCAGTGCTGAGCTCTGCTCCGCTTTATACAGGTCGGAAGGGGACATGCTGGAGGGAAGCCGACTTGCTGCAGCTGATGTTGGGCTCTTGCTGTGTGCAGGGCTGGCAGCACTCTGTCTTGGATTTGAATGCTGTTCCCCAGCCACCACTGGGCTCTGCAGCCCTGCAGGGGACTGAAAATATTCCTCACGCAGTGCCGAAAGAGTCGAGCCCAGCTGGGGCAGGGTACCTGATCCTGACCTTGCTTCCTTTGGTGTAAACCAGGAGAGATGCAGCTCCTGGGGAGTTAACTCCTGATTTACACCCGCACAAGGAACACAAACCTCTGTGTACTTAATTCTAGAGCTGGTGCTTCCCACAGCCAGAACAGAAAGTGGCAGGGGAGCAGGACTGCTTCAGACAGGGTGATTGATGTTAGCAGAATGGATGGGCTCAGAGCCTGCAAGGCATCCAACAAACCTGATTTTATTTGCTGACAGAAGCTATTGACATTACTATCACAGATTTTGGGGAAAGTGGCAACCTGCTCTCCAGGCTTCTTAGAACACTGCTTGGGTATACAGAGAAAAGATGCTGACGCTTTTTGATCTGTTGTTCATTTCAAATATCAGTAGAAATAATAGCGAACAAGACAAGCCCACACATTACTCCATGGGTTTCCTTCAGAAATCAGCAGCGGCAGAAGGATGTTCTCGAGGCATGCAAAGTTAATCACCACTCAATGCAATCATAAAACTCTGGATGTTAGAAGAGAAGCATTCCCTGATCTTTCCATGGAGAAACACTATCTGTTTGTAAGGCAGGCGAGGGAGATATAGCCTGCACAGATCAAAAAGTTTTAATTAAGCAGGAAGGTAAACAACTGTTTTAATATATTGTCTATAAATACAATTTCTCCTGGAGCTGGACTGTAATGCCCGTCAGATGGGAGCAGTAACACAGCTACTAACTGGGTTTGGAAACAGAAAGCCCAATTTGTAAAAGTGCTGCTCGCTGGCTGTGCTTCAGTTGGAGCTACGGATTCCAGCATTTCTGAAAGTGAAAGACCAAGCGTTTTTGCAGTGTGCTTGTTTATCAATCTGTTTCTCATGTCCGATGATGCCTAGCCACATGTGGACAAGCGGCACAGCAAAAGGAGTCTTGCTAAGAGGAAACACCATTAGAAGCTTGGAAGTCTAGATTTTTGTAGCATAAGAAATAAATTAACTGTACTTTGATCTTCTGCTTATATTTACATGGGAAAACCAACTGTAATTTTGAGAGATCGTCTTTTTATAGAAATAGTTACATCCTTCATCTTACACCTAATTAGACATAAATATTAACGGAGAATTTTGCTTACTGAATACAGGCTCAATCTTGCTTGTGTCTACCACTTAAGCACATCGATAGTCACGACAATTTAACAGAAGACTGCAAGTCACTAGGGGAAGCAATCGCAATAAGCAGGGAGGAAATTCAGAGAGCATACTGCAAGTTTTGTTGTTTGGCATAAATTTTCCTGTCTGAATTTTATATTGTTTTATGCGATATGCTTAGGTTTATGTATCTGTTTAGTATAATGGATGGATGTTGTTGTGCTGTAACACTCAGCCAATCTAGCTGCTGTGATGGTTATGGATGGCACGATTTTCTCCTCTGTTTATTTTCAATGCTGTATTTATTATTTAAACTGTACATTAGTATAAAATATTATATAAGACACCTTTCCAAAAACAAAGCAAAACAGAACTGCTTTCCAAAGCTGGTCATGACAGATCAGATAAACTTCAGAGAGAAATAAGTGTTATGTCAGAATATTTATACGAAACAATCTCTTCTTCTCAGTTAATGAGAAACCAACTGCATTGGAAACTCTGCCACTTTTTCCCCTGGGTTCCTGCACTCCTGGGACTGAGGATATTGCTAGCAGTGCCAGCAGGAAACAGACTCAGAAATTTCTATTTCTGCAAGCTTTCAGTTATACAAACTGTCAGAGCCTGAATGAATCTCCATTCAAGGTCTCTCTGGAGTTTACAAACTTAAGATTGCATCCTTGAGAGTTTCTATTTCCCTATTGCTTTAAACCTAGAAGAAAGGTGGAGGGGAGATGTCCCCACGTTATCTCACAGACTGAACAGGAATGGGATTTAACAGTTTCCCGAGCAGAGTTTTTCTGGCAGTACATGTGGTGCCTCGAGCCTGACCTTTCTGTGGTGTGGCCAGGGGAAGAAAGTGGCGAAATAGCTTGATTTATGTCCTGCTGGAGGCAGAGCAAAAGTCCTTGTGGTGGGGAAAGGATGAAGAAAGCCCATTCTGTGCCTCCAAGGGGGTCATCACATCAGCTTTTGTACCACTGCATGCAATAGGGAAGCTTCAAGAAAGTTCAACGCATCAAGTGACACACAGCCAAGACTGGAAAGTCAGGAATAATCGTGTTTTGAGAGCACTGGAAAGGCCACGCTGTCCTGCTGAGGTGTGGACTGAGAGCTGCAAAAGCCCTCTGGTCTGAGTCACTCAGGGCTGTTAGCTGCAGCAGAGTGAGGCATTCAAAACCAACACACGTTTCTAGAGCCAGCTGCAAGACCTTGACAAAGCCAGGAAGAGGCAAAGCCAACCTCACTAACTGGCTGTAACTGCTGCTACTTCAGCTACAGCTAGTGACGCACGTAGCTGGTCACTGCTGTTAGGCTGGAATCAGAGAGTTTTTAATGGGTGACCAGTAATGGGAAATCTGCCTCCTCCTTGCTGGAAGGAAGAATTCCCCAGGAAGACAGAACAGCCCCATGGGTTTGGCTTCAGAAAGGGCATGTGCTGCTACTGATACCAAGCTGTGGGGCCATTTGTGGCCTGCTACACTTTCTGTCTTGGTGCCGAGGCATACATGTACAAGGGACTCACCTGAACTCCCAGGATCCCAAAGATAATGAAAAAGGCACAGCAGATGACCACGATGTTCCCAATGGGCTTTAGGGATGACATGAGAGTCTCCACCACCAGCTTCAGTCCTTGGGCTCGACTAATGACTCTGCGAGGGCAAGTAAGCACAAAACCTATGTTAGTCCTGATCTGCCCAGTTCTGCCTCTCCCCCAGAACAGAAGACCTGTGGAAAAGACAGCATTAGAAATTTCTTAAGAATGGCAAATAACTCAAAAAAAACATGATGAGAGAACCTGTGAGATTGTTGAGTGTTTGAGGGAAAGGGATCTCTGCCTATGCATACAGCCTTGCATGAAAGAGGAGAGGGAAAGCAGCCACGTGAGAAGAGACAGACCAGGAAGGTCAGTTGAGGAAAGGAAGATGTAGAGGCTAGCCCCATGTTGTTTAAACTCAGAATGATGATTTTAATCTAACCCGCTGTCTATCCTTGATCCACCTCCTGATCAACTTCTTCTAGTTGCCACTCATTACAACGTATTTAAGGCTTGGCATTTTCCTGTTCCTATTAATTGGCCCAAAGAGCTCTCTAGTTTCCAGACTTGATCACAGCTTCCCTGGGATGCTGCCTCTTGTTTCAGTTCATCCACAAGCACACCCCTTTATGTCTGTAGCACGTCCAGGACTGCAGAGTCCTCCCAGAGCGCACTCCTGTGTGGTTTTAGGCAAGGCTCTTGATTTCCCTGTTTCAGCCTGGAGAAACGAAGCAGGTGTCTGTATGTGCACCCACAGTGCTGCT
The DNA here is from genome assembly GCF_964035555.1 of Netta rufina. NCBI lineage: Eukaryota > Metazoa > Chordata > Aves > Anseriformes > Anatidae > Netta > Netta rufina. The sequence goes on along the minus strand of NC_140143.1, from coordinate 4,004,805 downwards.
ACGTAGAGACCTGAGCTGCCCCTTGGTTCCACCAGTCTCAGCTTTATACCTGCTGTACAACCCCAGCTACAGAACCAGTGCTGTCATCCAGGTGGAACTTCACCAGTGGGACCGCAGGAATCTCACCTCGTTTCTGTAGTTCCTCTCTGACTGGTACTGCACAGAATTTCCTAACAGAGGATTAGCTTATATGGAAAGGTTGGGGGAGAATAATGAGCACATCACCAGAGAAGCTTGTTAGAATATACGTATAAAAGAGGAGAAACTGTACTATACTCTCAAAGACAATATTATGATGAAAGGGCAAAGCTTGTGAGCGTTAGAGAAGCCATCTCCCCATGCTGGGCAGGATGAACACGGTATTCAGGATCACAGACATGAAGGTGGAGAGCTGGGGGACTGACAAAGCCATCTGAAGAGGTTGCACACCTCCCCCCTCTTGATGCCAACTGGAGTTAAGCATTTCACTAGCTCTGTAAATCAGCTTGTACTGATGCCACAGAAGCTGTGCTCTCCCAGAGCAGAAATAGCTGTCTGCTGCGTCAGCCTGATGGGGGGAAGCGCCTGTGTGCTCCTGGGTACAGGCTGGTGGCTCCTCTGAACGCTTGGCACTCAAAAGTGCCACAAACTTCCCCACCTTCTTGTTTCTGCCTGGTTCTCTCTTTTGCCATCAAGTCTTCTCACCGCCTCTGCCGTTTGGCCCCAAACCCAGCTGCCCCGCCTGAAGCACAGCTTGGAGTTCTGTTGTCTGGAGAAAATCCAATTTCTCCTCCTCTCTCCCCCTTTCTGGTCTCTGGTGCTCCCAGCAGAGGTCCCCATGGACACGTCCACATGCCCGACATGCATGGCCTGAGCGTGTGCTTGCCTGACCTGGGTTGGGACCACAGCCAAGCCTGCACGAGCCCTCTCCTGCCCCAGAGCCCACAGCTCGAGAAAACTGCGGCGCTCAGCACACAGGCACCGGTTCTTTCAAAGCCTCTTGGCTTTAAACAGTATCCTGAAGACCTAAAAATTATTTCCCTTTTTTCTGGTTAAATATTTACTCAAAATGTCAAGGGTAAATCATCAATTATCCTCTTAAAAAAGAAACAGATGGTGATATTTTTATCCACTCCCTTACCAGTGAAACACAAAAGGCAGATGCTTCTATTACTCATGCTGGGTGTCTCTTCCAGGTAGCTGGTGTGGCTCCTTATTTTGGACACCTCAGCTTTCCTGATGCTCAGACCTGGGGTATTTTAGGAATTAAGCTGCAGGAGAAGGGCTTATAAAAGGCTCAAGAGAGAGAAGCAGCTCAAGGCTGAGGTGCTCCAGGGGATGGCATGGACCCCATGCAGCCGTGGCAGTGCAGAGACCGGTTGGCTCCCAACGCTGCCTACAAGAACTGCTCCAGGCTGGGGCAATTACGCTGCTGCTGTCATGTCATACCTGCACTGAGGCTGAGAGCTGTGCCTGATTCAATGGGGTGGCTCATCCAGCCCAGCAGGCCATGTCTGCAGGGCAAGGACTCCTCCCAGTCCATGTCAGCATACAGGGCCAGGCAGTCTGAGCTTGAATCCCAAACTTTGGGATCCTCAGATGGTCCTTCACATATTACCCTTGCACTATCCTTGGTGATCTATTACAACTGCCAAACTACAGATGGGAAACTGAGGCACGGGAGGATCATGGTTATGCTCCCAGAGCTCTGCGGGCACTTCATGTCCAATGATTTCAATAGAAATTAGGCACACTGGGATCTTGGCTTAAGTATTTTGCCCGCAGTTATGCAAGATGGAACGGAAGTCAGGCCTTGTAAATTGAAGGCCTGTGGTCTAGCTACTGGAGCATCCTTAAATTTGGGGGAACAAGGAAGAAATTTAGCCTCCAGAGTCTGAAGCTGATAATTTTCTCCAATGGTTATTAACGAAACCTATCCTAGAAATAATAAAGTGATTTCCCCTGTGGTATACTATTTGGTATCCAACAGAGATAGAAAATAGGAGGTTTCTCATCTGACTTAGCAAAGTTGCGTGTATTGAGAAAAAAGGGCTGAAGAACTGCAGCATTTGGCTGCTTTCGGAGATTTGATCAACCAGGGAATTCCTCAAATGAGAATGCATGAGGGTAAAAGCTGCCACCAGTCTAGCTCCATGCCAATGCTGTTTCCAGCCCTACGGAGAGAGAAGACTTTGAAAAGATTTTTGAAAAATGATAGTTCTTACTAATGAAAACCTTCAGACCTTGGAGCTGCCTCAAACTAAGGGCCTGATCCAATGTCGAGGCAAGTCCGTGCAAAGTCTCCTGCTGTCTCTCTTGAGAGTCTGATAACTCTCTCAGAAGTGCCAATGAAATCCTCAGCATTTCCAGATTATTAGTGTCAGCTCCAATATGTCAACAGACAGCATCCCTGTGCCTCATCAATATTGCCCGAGATCCTGCAGATATCAGGCTTGCAGACTCGTACTGTCTGATCCGCCACTCCTGCAATTTGTTGCTGAAGGATCCAGCTGATTTGGAGCCCTCTGGACGTGCCAGAGCCGTAGACTCGCTGATGTTGCATTCAGGGCAATTCCCATCTGCATTAAGCGTATGACAAATAGGGAAATTGAAGTTAGACCATTTTTTTTTTTGTTCGTTGTGAAGAAATGCTAATCCCTCGAGCTCCTCCTGGTTCTGCTGGTCTCAGCGTTCACAATGCTGTCAAACCCCTTGTGTGAGACACTCCAAAACCACTGCCAGCCTCACCCCAGCTGGATCACATTTCCTAATGTTAAGCCTGCTGGTCTGATTAGAGCACTCAGATGAAGAAGGAGCACTTAGATAAAGTAGCAGATCAACATTAATGAAGGCCTTCCTCCACAGATTAAAAAAAAAAAAAAGCAAAGGTGATAATATGACAGGGAGAAGTGAGTCTATGAAATGACTGTTTCATACCGCAATGGTATGAAGAGTGAATAATTTATCCATCTGTTTTGAAAGGCAAAGCCCAGGCGCTGCAGAGAGTAAAACAGCACTGAAGTCCAACCAAATTAATTCTGAATACATTTTCAATCTTGATTTCTCTTGTATCTTAAGCTACAACACTTGATCCCAACAAGAGCAGGTTGAACGCATTAGGAAGGAATGTTATTGTATAAGCAATCCCTCTACTGGCTGAAACATCAGAGGGTCATGGAAACATCTTTAAATGTCACTCCTTTGTGAATATATTTTTGGAATTTTGGTCATAAAGCTGGGCTTGAATGCTCATGGATTCAATTTGGAGGCTGATAATCAATCATGCAATCAAAAGCCAGTGATTGGCACGCAGGCCAGAGCTTTTTTATGCCTGTGCAAATGGCACAAGCATGTGCGGCTCCATGTGCTGCATAAAGCAGCGGGGTTGTTTGCACGGGAAAAAAAACAAGCGACAGAACAAGGGAGGTCTTTCTGCAAGAAGGACCCCTTCCAGTTATGAACCAGAAAAGCCAACGTAGAGGCAATGAGGGCTGTCCCTGCCCTCAAGATCGGGTGAGAGCTGTGGCTGCTCGCTGACAGTGCCCTCCCTGCATCACCATCCCCAGGTGCCTGCAGGATGGGAGGGCAGCGGGCGGCCAGCTCCATCCCCCAGTGGTGGGCACAAGATGCTGCTTGGAAAGGAAAACCAGTGACTTGACCTTGATATGGGGACTAGGGCCACGGCATGCACAATCCTGCTGCCGTCCTGCACCGATCCAGCCTGGGATCATGGCAGGGACATGGAGACCCGCGGCAGAGTGGGACAGCCCGGATGCACATCGCCGAGGCAGATGGGTTTCCACAGGCGGAGATTTACGACTTAGTGAAAAGTCCCCGGTTTGATGGCTGCTTTTTCATTTCCTACAAATCTAATTACAGGGGAATAGAACTGATTGTGAACATATTTAGGGAATGGGCTTGTTGCTGTCTTTTTGCATTTCCTTTGTAGTATAAAGCAGTGTGTTGGCTGAAAACATTCAGACACTCTTGAGAAAACATATTGAATGCCAACAGGAATGGAATAGCAATGGAAGGACCTAATCCTGCACATGCTCCAGATGGCAGGTCTTCCTCCGCCCTGCAGCTACTCCACGGTTTATTCCCCATAACTGCAGACTACTCATGCACATAGGTGACTGCAGGGAAAGACCAGCAAATGAAGCCTCAAGTCCTGGCAAGGCAGACCTACAGATCCACAAAGTAGCACACAGGCGTTAGGGTCAGACAGCGACCCTAGCAGGGCTCAGCACAACACAAACATCTCCCTCTAGATCTGATTTAACCACACCACCTCCAGAGAGGAACTTGCATTCTGCAGCTCAGAGACAGGAAAATGATCCTTGTTTTACTCTGAGATAGCCTGATTATTTTGCAAGTTTTCTTAATGTGAGTCAAAAATCAGTCTAAACAGAAGAGCAGAACAGATCCAACAAACCAGAAATCTGGCAGAAACTCCCCCCAGAAACAACAGTTGACATGGAGATGCTGGGGGACACCTGAAGAGAAGAAATTCTGAACTGGAGTCACATAGGAAGACAGCCTAGTCGTGTGGCCAGAGAGACGAACCACACCAACAGGAGATCTGTCCAGATAAAAATGATTAAAGCAGCTCATGTCCTAAAACTCTCCAAGCACAACATACACATTGCCCAGTTTAACAGAAACTCTTTCAAAGCTGTTAAGAATATTTGAAAGATACATAATGTATGGTCATGGCTATTGTTATTTAGACTTATTATTCACACAAGGGTAGTAAAACAACATCTTCTGTCAGAAGCAGAGTCCTTTTTTTTTTGTTGTTGTTGTCCTGAAAGAGAAAATCCTGACTCAAAGAGAACCTTTTATGAAGGAAGCAGCAGTACGATATGACAGGCACACAAAGATGCTTTGAGCAGGAAGGTTTATTAGCTGCTGCATAACAAGAGCAGCAACAATGGCATTAAAGAGGGACTGCATTTAGCATGGGGAGAAACCTTCTTGCCTTGGGGTATGGGACCAAACGGTGCTGCTCCTGGGGCAGGTTCTTGCCCAAGGGGCGCCTGCCCCAAGGCATGGGATAGTGCCTGCTGCCAGCGCTGGGGGAGCGAGTCAGAAAGCCAACTGCTTGCAGCTTGTCGGGGCAATATATAAAACAAATATCTCCTTAAAATTAATGGGGAACGGAGGGGAAAAGGCTTCTTTGCATTCTACGTTAAGCAACAGTTTAGTCTCTGCTTCCTTAAAAACGATCTGCCACCTGCTACTAATTTCCTTCTTTGTTACGAAAGCCATTGACTGCCTGAAGGAAAGGGGGAGAAGAAGCTGTTAAGCTGCACTTTACACAGAGCAAATGAGAACACAAATAGCAGGGGATGTGTGTTTTAATGAGCAAGAGAGGCATTGATCAGTTTACTACTGCACTTGGGGCTGGTCCCAAAACCCAGTGAGTGCCCGAGTGCCCGGAGCCCCTTGCGGCTCAGCGGGACCCGCGGCCGCTCATTGTCTGGGGAGCAGCAGGAGGCTGGGCACAACACGCCATGCCCTTGTCTCGCCTGCCCTTTCCCTTGCACGAGTGCTGCTGCTTTGCAGCAGTGGCTCAGCAACCCCTTGGGCACGCACACCCTACGCGCTTTTCGGTCTTCCCCATCCTCTGCTTACCTTAAGGGCCGCAACGTCCTCAGCAGTCTCAGAACCCTCAGCATCCCCAGGATCTTTGTGCCGCTGTCGGACACCATCGAGACCAGGATGTCGATGACCGAGATGAGAACCAGCACCCCATCCAGCACGTTCCAGCTGCTTTTCAAGTAGGCTTTCTCCCCAAAACACAAGCCTAGTGCCACCACCTGCCCGGACAACAAGTTGCAACAAATTAGGACTATTGCATCCAATATGTTTTCTCCAGTTAGCAGCCTGCTGAGAGTGCATTATTTACAGATACAAGTCTGTGAGTCCATTTGCTTCCCAGTATCGAAGCCTAATGAGACAAATCAGCAAAGTGTTATATTGCAAGGACTGTAAAATAACTCTGCAGATACATCCCAGATTGTCCCTGACAGCTGATGTATTTTAAATGCAACTAAGCCTAGCTGCACAGAAGTGTTTCTAACATGTTTAGATCTGGCATAAAAAGTTTGATTGTGTTTTATTTCTATAGACTCCTGGAGTAAAGGTTCAGAGTGGCTGACCCACAGCAATCAGTTACAGGCTTTGCAAATACAGAAACTAGAGAAACTTTCCATAGAAAGAGCAATTGTTCTGTGAGATCATTATGAATTACACTAGAGAGATTTACAGCAGTGGGTTTCTGAGCCTCCTGCCTCAAACCCGGCAAAGAATTTCAATGTGCTTAAGTATCTTCCTCCTCAGGAAAGCACATAGCTGCTTAGGTTGTTGAGGACAATGGGCTGTTGAAGACAATGGGACTTCCATGCATGGCTGAAGTTAAGCATGTGCTCAAGAGCTTTGCTGAATAGGGAAGGATTGCTGAATTGAAGCATCCCATTGCTCATATAATGGTGTAAATCAAGAGCAACTTCAGTGAAATTGTTCTGATGTAAAACGTGCTCAGAATAAGGCGTGTGGTGGGTATTTGAATATGATTCAGAAGGGGAAAATATTCACCTCGCTCGTCACTGGTAGACCTAGAAGTTTTGCAAGCCCAGTGTAATAAAATATCACTGATATAACACAGACACACATCCTCCAGCTTCATTTACCTTAACTGTCATCTCAGTCAGGAAGATAACCGTGAAGATGTAGTTAGAGAGCGTTAGGAAAATCCGTTCCTATAAAAAAAAAAAAAAAAAGAAAGAAAAACAAGGGACAACATTTTACGTCTCGCTTTCCGCAGCTCTACGCCTCCCTGCGCACATTTGTGCGGCTGCTGACTGCTCTGCAGCTTCTGTGCTGAACCAGGCCTCGGACTGTTTGCTCGCGGAGCGGGGAAATCCAAATATTTAGACAACCTCACTGCGGGCGGCCAGGCTGTGTCAGCACCATGGAGAGGGGCAGCGGCGCAGCACCGGCCCCTCCGCCAGCACCACGGCGGCCCCCAGGCCCCCGGCTGCCCCCCAGGCTTCTGGCTGTCCATCCCCTAGGCCTCTGGCTGCCCCCCAGGCCTCTGGATGTCCCCCAGCAGACACCCGGCCATCTCACACCCTTGGCACATCTCTCCCTGCCCCTCACCTGCGGCTGCCGCCGTGCAGCGCAAATATCACCAAGCTCCCAATTCCCCAGTAAATTAAGTCAATATTGGAGCGGCTGTGCTGCCAGGCGAGCGGGACCCATGGGAGGCCAGAGCATGGCTGGCATGAGCTGTCACTGCTCCACCAAAGCTGAGAAGCTCCGGGGGTTGGTGCCAGCTGAGACCTGTCCCCAGAAGGGTGAATCACTCGCCCAAAGCCACAGGCGAGACCTGGGCACGAAGCCCGGCGGTCTCATCTCCCCATCCCCTGTGCTATCCACCAGACCATGCAGTCCTCGCTGCCACTGTTCTGAAACAGCAGCTAGCGATTACAGATGAGGCCATGGACCGGTTCCCTATCTGTAGTTAGCAGAAACCTCTCTTTTTTAATGATGACCATTAAATAAATTACACTTTTCCCTAATCCCTAAGCAATCTCTGATTGCCTGTGCTGAGAAATGGATGGCAGACAGTGGAAGCTGGAGGAAAGGTGGGGAGTGCGCATGTATACACGTGTGCATACAATTGAACTGGCCCTGGTTATGCTAATGACAATTTTGGATTTATTTCTGCTGCTCTCTACAGAGCAGTCCTGTAAGAGATGCAGATCTCTCACTCAAAATGAGATGCAATTTAAACAAGACAAAACACCTTGGCAACTCTCTCGCTTGCCAGATCATGATTTACTGAAAGTGACTCAGGAACCACTGAGTAGCTTGTTTCCATCCTGGGCCCATAATTAATTAGGTGCTAGGCCTGCACTGTGATTGCAGGAGCTGTGATAGGGAACATCTCCGGCCGCCCGCTGACTGCCACACAAAAGACGGCTGCGAGGGCGAGGCGGCGTGCGGGAGGAAGAGGGTAGGGACCTGCTTGTGGTGCTGGAGATAAAACAGCAATAGCGTGGAGGAGACTGAGGATATTACATTCCTCTCTGGCAAGCGTGGGGCTATTTTGAAGGATAATCTCCACGGGCCATGTCGCGCTCTCTGAAATGGGGAGCGCGTGTTGGCTAGCAACAGTATCCCCTGTTCCGATAAGCCAGCTGAAACTGGGGCAGGGAAAGAGAACTCGCTTGAACAAGCTAGAAAATCCACAGCTCGGGGAAGCCAAGTACAATTATTTTAAACAACTCAAGCTAAACTAACTCTCTCCATTTCCAGATGAAAGCTCCATCAGTGCGGGCAGGGGCTGGGCACTCCTCCTGGCTGCCACTGCTCAGCATCAGCATCCTCCTGCTCCTCTCTGCTGCTCCCAGACCACGGCTCAGCTCAGCTCCTGCCCCAGGTGACCCAGTTCGGGTCCCTTGGCTACAACCTGATGCTGAGGAGCCTCACACTGGTCCCTGTCCCCTTTCCTCTCTGCACTCTGCCAGTGCCTGGGGACACCACAGCTCGTCCTCCCTCTCTTATACAGGCAGCAGTGCTGTTTTGTGCTACATGCCATGGGTTCCTCTGACTCTGCATGTCACACCGCTCCCTTCATCTCCATGCAGGTACAGTTCTTTTCAGAGCCAGCCTTGGTGAATGGTGGCTCTCAAAGGACACAGCAAGGGGCTCCAAGGAAGCATTTAGGATCTCAAGGGTGTCCCATTTGGGGAACAGCAGGGTGATTTCCTCCTGCTAGATTGGCTGGCAGGGAGTCCTGCTCTTGTCTCGCAGCTGTGAGTTGGTGCTCCATGGCTGCACAATAATCAAAAGAGGAAAAAAAAAAAAAAGTGGATTTAGGGGAAGAACCTCCGGGCAAACTAATTCAGTAAGGAGGACTACTAGGGAAAGCTTAAAATAGGCAGAGAGCAGCCACGACTCCAGTTTTAAGGTCTAACATTGAAGATCCATGAAAATGAACAGCCTGACACGCCTACGACAACAAAACAGGATTCTATACGATTGCGATATGAGCAGTCTTTTGCAATACATCAGCAAGAGCCCAGCATATATCTCAGCCGCAACCTATGCTAAAATAAAAGAGCAACCGGATGATCCTGCCCCCCTGATTGATGGAAGTTGGTGCTGTGAGGGTCTGGTTTGAAAAATCATTACACAGTCAATTAAAGCAAAATGGTTCAGGGAAATGGAATTACGGTGCACATAGCAATTTGGTTTTGCTTGTGTCACAACAAAGATCACAGACAAAAGGGAGAGAAAAGTATGAAATGAACAGTTTCCCCCATTCCCTTCGCACCATACATACGTGCCCGTGAACAACAGATGGATGAAACGAATATTGTGCTGAGAGAGGAAAAGTGTTTGAAGGTTGATCAGAGAAGGAAACTGAGACAGATGCCATGCTTATGCCACGAATTCAGACCTCGATCATACTTGCAGAAATGGGCTATTATTAGGGGAGCCTCGATATGTGGCAGACCACGAGCTCTGCTCTCGTTCTTTGAACGGACTCTGGAGAGGGACCAAGAGAGCTGGGAGCAGCAGCCCCAGCACACGGAGCAGGGGATGGTGAAAAGCCTTTCCTGGGATAGCATTACCCCGGTAAACACTGTACTTAATTCAACACATATGCTGGCAGCTTCCCATTTAAAAAAGGAAAAGAGAGAGCCCAAATGCACGGCGGTGGGGTGCAAGCCACATGAGCTGGCTGCACAAGGAACACGCCAGCCTGGAGCACAGAAAACATTAACCTCAAACTCACAGCGCTGTGAGGCTCGATTTTGGGTCGTTCCATGGCAATGGTAATGCAGTTGAGGAAGATGATCACCAGGACGATATGATCAAACATCTTGTGCGTGATGATTTTATTGCACATCAGACGGAATCTGCCAAGGAAGAGGGAAAAAAAAAAAAGACAACACACAGACTAGCTGTTAATGCTCGGCTGGTTGGGGACGAACACACTCCCGCCTGCGCAGCAGCCGAAGCACGGCCGGGGAATCGAGCACCCTGTTTGCACAGCAGATGAGCCACAGTCTTGCAACCCCCTCCCTGGCAGAGCCCCATGCTGCAGGCAGATCTGGGTAGGAATGAAAAAGGACCCGAGCTACAAAGTTCGATGCCAAATTTGGGCCACAAACTTCAAGCCCCGGTTAAAACCAGAGAGGAATCTGCCCCACTCGGAGTGGAGCAGCTGCTTCCCCAGCTCGGACAGGCAGCCAGGTGTGGATCTGGCCCCTGCCTGGTCCGCAGAGTTCAGGTTTAACTTAAATAAAGGAAGAAATACCTCCAGCAAGCGTGTAAGGGTTGAGTGCACACAGAACAAAGAGACAGAAGCTATTTATTGTGACAGATGGCTGTACACTGACCCGGGATTTATAATGCCGTATTACATTCCCCTAAGTCTGTTTCTGAAAATCTCTCTAATCTTGCTATGAATGAACTCGAATGCTGTCCAGGGCCCACCAGCTCAAAGGTGGGAAACCCTCGTTAAGCGTGGGTTAATGTCCAGAGGAAGAAAGAGAGCCTGGAGCCCAATTGCCCCATGGCCGGGCTTTGGGAAGGGCAGCATTGGGGTAAGGAGAGGGCAGATTTATGGGGCTGGTGGGAGAGGGAGGAAGGGAGGGGGAGGACAAAAGTCAGGGCTGAGGGGAGGTTTAGCAGGTGAAGGAGGGCGCTTTGCTGTGTTCTACATGTACACCAGGTGCAAAACTAGATTTTTCTGCTTAATGCAGATCCTTTCCCTCTCATTTCCAAGTCTCTTTGCTCCATTGAATAAAAAACGTACAGAGCGCTGGCATCAGCGATGAAGCCTTTTCCATGCCCAGGCTGCAGACCACCACCAAACTCTCCCATGCCAGGGCTGTGCCTGCACCAGAGCACCCTGTGGTGTAGGGACCGCCGAGGGGACACGGGTGGTGAGCCACCACAGCGGGGACATCCACGCCAGGCATCCTGCTGCTATGTGAGCAGCCTTACCTTGAGTGAGGAGCAAAGATGTAGATGGACCAGGAGTCTCTCTCTCTGCAGCAGGCAGGAAGACGTGCCCGGATCCAAGCCTTCACACGGTCCCTTTTGCTCTAGGAGGAAAATTTACAGCAGAGACGGACCAGGAGGGAAAAGCAGAGAGAACAGTTAAAACCCCCAAAGCTCCCAAGCAAAGGATTCAGGGCCATTTTTCACTAAACAAATATCCCCAGGTACTCAGTAAAGCCAAAGGAAAATGATCTTTCCCCAAAAGACCTTCAGGGGATGGAGCTCCAGAGGCCGGGTGAGGGCTGTGCTGGTGCTGAGAGCTCGTGGGGCCTCACCTTGCTCATGGTACCTTCCTCCAGCACACGGCTAGCCAACAGGATGGACTTGGTAAGTAAATCCTCTGTCCCAGAGGAGTGATAACCTGCTCAGATCAGCCACAGACCCTCCAGATTCTCGACAGACGCTTACCTGAATCTTCTGAGTTGTTTTTTGTTTGTTTGTTTTTTAAATTATGTATAATGCTTATGTCAAAAGCTATAACAGCAACAGAGGGAGGGATTCCTGCTGCTTGCTGGGTCAAGCCCTGTGGCTGTGCACCACTGGAAAGCCAAAGAAGCCATTTGGGACCTGCGTTTCAATCCAGGAACATGATGGCAAGCATCTGCCTCTCATTCGGCATGAACAGATTAGACAGCAGATTATGAAGCCAGAAGGGAACATCGTGGCCAGCCTGACCTCCTGGATGAGCACGGGCCTTCCAACTCCCCCGAATTAATTTCTACTCAAAACCACAGCACATCCTCAGCCATGCACACATATGTGTTAGACTACCAGGTTATTTAAGGCCAGGAGGGCAGATTGTAGTGCCATGGCCAGCAGGTCAAGTAAAGACACAAAACTCTCAGTGCCAAGGGGAAGCCTTGTCCCAGCTGTGACAGCCTCTGGATTAGGTCTTCTTGAATTCTCAACCACAGATCTCCAAAGGGAGGCCAGGATCTTTAAGAAAATTATCCTGACAGTGCTGTGAACTCACGCACCACCAGCAGAAGCCACCCAGCACCCGGTTCCCCAGCCGAACTCCTCACCCACCACACCAGGGCTTCCTCAGCCCTTTCCAATCGAAGCACCAGGAGACAAACCTGCAGACCGGTGCGGGCAACGTCACCGCAGTGCTTCGCGTTGGCAGACAAATAAAAATGAATTCTCACTCACTCATTACCCTTATTTCCCCACTGCCACGTGGGTCTGAATCTGCACAGGTGTGGGAACGCGGCTGCAGGGCTCCTGGAAGATTATTTTGCAGGTGTTTGGGAACGGCGCCGTGAAGCACAGAGCAGGAACTGCCGCTGGTGCCCAAGGAGCAGGGTGAACCGCAGGGCTCAGGCACTTGTACGCATTTCATCTTCAGAACGGGGAAGGGGGGATTCTGTGCTCATTTTGAGCCAAACTGTTAGCAATTTGAGGTACTCTGGACTGTAAAAATGGGATTTGTTAGGGTAATTGAGTGGAATGGAGGAAATGCTTTCTGCTCCTACATGTACTCAGCCAGGGGTCTCATTAGCGATGGGTAATAGCTAGTGTAGTGCCCATCTTAATGAAAGCACTTGGTGATAACCTGAACCCTTCAAAAAAGGAAAACAACCTTGTGAAAATTACAAGAGAAGCCTGCATAACAAAAAAGCTGGGTTTTTCTGCCCCTCTCCTTTGGTTGTCCATCCTTCCCTCCCCTTCTACGCACACACGCCCCAGGCCATGGCACACCAGTAGGTTTTGGCCACATCTTGGCTGTTTTCACATTCCTTTTCCAACTCCAGGCAAGGAGTCAGAAGTGCTCCCTTCACTCTAAGCTGTATTTAATAGAGCATGCATCCTGGGGATGTGTTATCCCTCCTAGCAGCCTAGACTGTTAAATTATCCAAGAGTTAACAAAGGTAGAAAAAAAAAAAAAAAGAAAAGGATAAAATCGTGTGTCTGTTCAAAGTTGCAGCAAAAGCAGTGATTGCTACCCCAGCCTCTGGACGTGGACTAATAGCTGCAGCTCGGTCCAGTTCATTTTGCGAGCTGGAAGGTTTCCAGAAGTATCTATTATTCAAAGCAGTTCTGGTATTTATCATGGGGATTTGTAGTGAATGGTAATGCGTCAGCAGCACAGAATGCTTCTTTATATTCCTTTTGTCCAATTTTAATGCCAAAGATATTTTGGGGTTTGTCTAATTGTTGCAGCTCCGAGTTCATGGGCTAAATCAGATAACAAAGGCAGAAAGCGATCTTCCATCGCGTCCCTATTCAGTGTGTCAACGCGAGGGCAGCCGTGGCTGCAGCTTGGCTGCTTTGTCTGAGGCTGAGTGCTGTCCTCCCGTACATCCGCATAAATCTAAAGTCAAAGGAATTACTCCAGATTTCCACTACTGAAACAGCCCAGTTGGGTAATTTGAGCCAAATGTAAGATATTTGTGAAATAAAAAGCGAGCTCTTCCAGCCCAAGTCCCATCAAACGCTTTCTCTGCAAGGTCCAGACACACATCAGCCGTGCACAATCAGCCTGATTGCTTCTTAAGCCCGCATTATGTTCGAAGCAATATATCAATTATGTTGTTTAAATCACATCTATTTGTTCATAAAACACACCTGGGCAGGATGAATAAAGACTGGGATGGGAGGGGGGGAGGAAAGAAGAAAACTACTCCTTAATTTGGGTGCTGGTGGCTTCACCAAAACCCAGCCGCTCACAGCAGCAGCCCCTCCACCAACACGGGGATGGATGCGGGGGCACACGGGGCCGGGGGCAGTGATGCTCGTTGATGGGCTGTGATGTTGCCTTCACCCCACACCTTCAAACAGCCCCCCCCAGCCTGTGCGAAGGAGAGCTGCTGTGCTGCTAAATAGCTTCTTTTTTTTAGGACTTCCAGATATTAATGTACTTCTGAGGGCAGGGTGAAAGGCAGTTGGCATTAAAAGATGACTGATGCACTCCTCCGAGTCAGGGAAAGGGTTAGATTTATAAAAGATTTATTATAAGGATGGGGGGGGAACCGTTGAAAAACGCGCTACGAGCAGCAACAGACCTCCAGGCAAGCTTGAAGCTGCACAGAGGCACTCGGGACCTGATTATTTGATTTTAAATATGCAGTAGGGGCAGGCTAGGATGGTTTGGGGGAACAGCTGGACTGCACATCACAGGAAAAAATGCAATAGCTGGAGTGAATCCGAGCTGTGATTGCAACATGCAATAGGGATTTTGCCCCTGGGAGTAGGGGACACTTGGCTCTGCCCTCGCTTTCCACTCTGAGCACTCGGCGTTTGAGTTTTTCTTCTCTCTGCACGGCACAGAAATTTTACAGCTGGCATGTGCAGTGACCTGTAACACAGCCTGGATCAGAGATCTGGCCAGCAAAGGTCCCCGAGCAGATCCCTGACCTCAGGTACAGCCACACAAACCCAAGCAGGCAGCAGATAGCCAGGTCAGTGAAGCTTCTCCTTGTCTACATCCACACCCCGAAGAAGAGATTTTGTCCTCCCTAATTTTGTACTTCTGGGGAGAAGGGAGATCAGGGGCCCGATTCAGGCCCCTCTGAGCAATGTAAATTCAGAATAAACTCTCTGAAGGCAGTGGGGCTGCACTAATATAATGGGAGTCTGAGAGATCCAAACGAAGCCTTTGCACCGCCTTTTATTTCTGTGCAGAGGCAATCAAAACCATCCAGCAAGGAGAGCTTGTTAAGCTTTGTTGCAGAAGGGCATATTTAGGATTGCTTTGATCTGAGTAACAGTTGAGTTCTTTTCTTCTTCTGGTGGTAGGGGAGTTTTGAATATTATTTTTTTTTTCATTTAAAAAATAATGACATTTTTTTCTGACTTTGTCAAAGCTCGCACAGGGGCAAAGAAACCCCCAGAACGTCAGGAGGCAATCACAAAGGGAAGCTCCGCAACCTGGGGACTCATTTCACTAATCTAAGCAATATTTTCCGATCCGTCTGGTTTAGCAATTTGCAGTAAGTGCATATTTCGGAGCACGGGGAAAGGCAGCCGCCAGCTGAGGATGTCCCAGCTGCCGAGTGTGGAAGCACCACGGGCAGGGGCACGCTTTATTTACCCCGTTTTGTCTATTCTTTCCCTAGGCATTTGCTTCTGAGAGCTCCATGGAAAGGGCAGGGACCTTTGGTCTAACCCTGCGTGGCCAGACCTCAGCACGCAGAGAGAAGACATTTAATTTCCCCTAAAAGCAGCCACCATCGCCATAATAAAAAATTAAAGCCACGCATCTTATTCAACAGCTTGTCAGCGCTGGCTGGAGCTGCGGGGATGGGTGGGATGGGAGGGGGACAGGAGGGACGTGTCCCATCACAAGGTGTCCAACACAAGGGCAGCTGCTGGGGGGAAGGAAGGCACCTGCAGGATCTTTGCACCAGGTGAGCTGGAAAAAGCAGCACACGTTGGACATAAAAACCATCCCCAGCTGGCTATAAAGAGCACGGTCTCCTGATCACTTCCAGTCGTGCTTTTTCAAAAAATAATTACCTCTCCTATTCTTAAAAATTCAATTTATTTTATGGAGGTTAAAAACCAGGTTAAGACAATCAGTAAAAATCCCAGGCTGAGGATCCATGCTGGAGATGTAATGGGATAATGGCTTGTTTTAAAGGCGATTTACGGCTGAGTGACTCCATTCTGCCAGCACAAACTCTCTTTCTTCTCCTGTTCTCTCTCTGGAGTCACCACGGCCTTTTGCATCCCTTCACATGCTCCAAATCCCATTTTCATTCAACAAACTCAGTGAAATATAGTAAAATCATGCCCACAAGCTACAGCTCTTATGTTCTCAGCACCGCCCCAATTACCATTTCATTGCTGTACCCAAAACCCATCAGCTTCACCCGACGCAAACCGAGCAATCCCCCAGATGACCCACCAGACCAGCACGTCTTTAAACCCAAGAACGAGGTGAGCTGAAGCAATGAGAGAACCTGAAAACAGCTGAAAACACCCCAAAATGCCCCTGCCATGAGGACACCCCTATGCGCATGCCAGGGCCAGGACTGTGGGTGTCTTCCATCCATGCTGCCCCACACTTCCCCTCCTGCTGCTGGAGTTTCTGAAACCCCCCAGTCCCGGTGGCATTTACATGATTTTGGGCAGCAGCAGCACGTGGCAAATTACGTGCCTTGATTTGGAAGTGCGGATGCAGAGAATATGCAAAGCTGGAGATGCCTCTCTACTATCTGGCGCTCTAATCAGCTCAAAATTACAGCTGATTTCTCTTCTCCCGCTGCCATGCTTTTAGCTAACGTTTCCTAAATGGCACTTTTCAGGCCGCTGAAAAAGAGACACTTATTGGACTAATGCCTCTTCATACTGAAATTAATGCAAAGCCTTTGAAATTACCACTGTCTCTACGGGACTAATGTCTCCGTGGGACTTGTGGGCCAAGCCCTGCCCTTGCATTGCCTGTTGATGTCAACAGAAATTGTCTGCTCCTGTGTGTGGGAGCTGAAAGCCAAACAATGGCTGGGGAGCAGGGAAATTTACTTATTGAATATAATAAAAAAAATAAGAACAGAAAAGCATATGATCTTAAAATAAAATTTTAGAATCATCTAGGTTGGAAAAGACCTTCGAGGTCACCAAGCCCAGTCACCAGCCTGACCTGCTGAGTCCAGTAAGGGACACTAAACCATGTTCCTTAGTGCCACATCCACACATATTAAATTCCTGCAGGGGTGGAGGCACATACTGCCACGATGGGGGCACGTCCTGCTGCGATAGCATTTGATCCACACCTTTCCCTGGAACCTGATATCTCCATCCAGAGCCATCAGATACGGCACTGAAACACTTAACATAACACCTGCCCTTCTTCTGGCAGCATCCACAGCCCGATTGCTCCTGGTGCTCTGCTGGTGCCCCTCAGCCTGGGCTGGTGGTGACACCCACCTCTTGCAGTGGCCATGGCTTTGCAACCACCAGCACGCTCCCGAGACAGGTGCCGATAGCACTTGGTCGATCAAAAAAAGCCAAAAGCAAGCACTTGGCACTTCCTTACCATGTTGCCTTCGTCATCACCATCATCGCAGTCCTGCCGGGGGTCATCCAGGTGGAGCTGGTGAACCAGCAGGCCTGGAGAGGTTTTCCCATTGCAGTCCTGGTGCTCGGAGGCGGAGGTGCGGCTGCTGTGCATGCTGCTGGTCCGGTACAGGGAAGGCACCTGCAGGGTGTCCTGGAGGTCGAAGGAGCCTTTTGTTTCCAGCGACTCCATGCGATGAGGTAAGGAGCCGTTGAAGCTGCCGGCCCGGCTTGAGCGCTCCTCGTCCGAGCTCTCCCCATCCTCCGAGCTCTCCTTCCCCTCCCCGGAGAGCAGGGACCTGCGTTCTCCGCTCTGGCCCCTCCGTTTGAGGCTGGGTGCCCGGCCGATGCTGTTCCAGCTGGAGCGGCGGCTGGTCCAGCTGCTGCCAGCACTCCAGGGGCTGTGCGGGGAGCTGCGGGCGCTGGGCTGCGGGAAGGATGGGGACAACATCAGCACCGTGCCACCCACCCGTGCCGGGCTGTCCCCACGCGGCTCGAGCACACAAAACAACCCCGTGAGCCTGGCAGATGCCCGTGGAGCATCCACAGGATGCTCAGGTCCTTACCGGGGACTTGAGCTCGTAGGCAGCAGGGTCCACGGAGACGCCGCTGGCCCGGCGTGACTCGTGGCCCTGCGCGGCCTCGCCAAACACGGCGCTCTTGGGCATGGGCATCGGCGTGGCGGCGGTGTGGATGATGAGCGGCGGGGTGAGGCTCTTCTTCAGCTCCGGGTGGTCGCTCAGGGCCATCACTGGAAGACACAAGGGGTGTTTGGGTGCCCCCCTCATCCTGGGGCACGGTCACAGCCTCCTCTCGGGCAGGCGGAGCAGCTGCATGAGGGGTGTTTGTCCTCTGAGCTTCGGGAGGACGGGGACCAAAAGCCATCTGGGGAGCCAAGAGCCTTCCTCCAACATGGCAGGGAAATAGTGAGGGGTAAGTTGGGAATGGGATCAGGCACTGATGAGAAAGGGGAGCAAATCTGTTATCTGCTGCCCCTCAACCCTTCAACTGAGCCCTGTCAACTCCTCCCCTGGAGACCCCTGCCCATGTTGGGCTCCATCTCTCCTCTCCATCCTCCTCCTTCCCCGATTCCCCCCAAGGGCTCCTCCACTTGTGCCCCTGCAGGGATGCTCCAAACACCCAGACCTCATGCCTGGCACTGACAACACGTGCCCAAATGCCATTGCCTCTCCCTTTGCAGCTTGCACTCCAACCCCACAGCACAAGCCTGCTGTGGGCCGGGATGAATACATCCTCCCCAGGAGGGCTCTCCCCATCCAGGACACCCGGTTTTTACAGCAGAGCGGGGTTTCTGCAGCAGGGACAGGTGTCCCGGGGCTGTTACTCACAGGCTGGGTTCGACAAGTTTTTCTTCAGCCCGGCCTCCTCTTCCAGGCTGCGGGGGAAGAGATCGCCCTCCGAGTCGGACTTGGAAGCGTCGCCCTGGAGCAAAGCAGAGAGCTTCAGCAGGGAGGATGGAGGGCTGCACCGCACGGACACCCCTCCGACAAACGGATTCCCACTGCCAACAACACACCTACGGATCCACCGAGTTTTGCACCACGATGCAACACCACCTTTCACAAAATGAGGCATGCACATATTTATACCACAGACTAATTAACCTCCTACCAGGAAGACAGACTGCCTCTGATTCCAAACGCAGTCCCAAAAAGGGATCAGAAAAAAGAAAAAAAAAAAAAAAAAAAGAAAGAAAGAAAAAAAAACACCTCCAGAAAGCATTGCTTATTTTGGGGTTTCCTGGAATTGCACATGGTGTGGATATGAGGGAAGGATTCTGATGAGCAACTTTGGGACAAAAATTGACCCTACTCATCTCTCTCAATTTCTGCAGCATAGCTTAAAGCTCCCTCTGCATGGGCATTCACATGGCTCTTTCTAGTGATGCTTCGACAAAGCAACTGAAGATTCAGAAGGGACATGAGGGACCCTGACTTTCTATGTAGCTGATGGAAGAGGCTCCAAGAGGTACCTGATAACAGCTGCCCCTGGGTGGCCACGCACCCTCCAGCTGCAACATAGCAGAAGCAGAAGTTTGGGGGATTTACACAAATTCCACTGCATCTTTTCAAATCCTGAGAGCTACCGAGGACACGTGCCCGTCCTCAGGAGGGGAGGGATGAGGTTTACCATTTCTCGCAGCGTGGTGCCTGGGCTCTCGCTCAGTCTCGTGGCACGGACCTACTTAGGGACCTCCCTGCACGGTTCTGTCCATTGGCACTGCAGAAAGGTGCTTAGGGTGTGGTATAGTCAGGACCCATCCGGCAGGAAAAGGTGCTTGCCAGAACGATGCCCATCCAACAGAGAAGGATTCGGGGCTGAAAACGCTCAAACGTTCTGGCAAAGGGCACCAGACCCTGGCGTGAGGCACATCAGGAGGGAGGAGGGCAGGGAAGGGAGGCAGGGTGCCGGGATGAGAAGCCAAGCAGACCCTCACTTCAGCTGGGAGAAACCAGGAGCCCCAGAACCCCCACCCCAAGGCCAAGCTGCACCCCGGGAGCCCCTGCGGAGGTTTGGTGCTCGGGTTCCTGGTGGGAGAAAGGCAGAGGGGCCCCAGCCTGGAGGAAAGCTCAGCAGCACAGGGCCAGAAGGGAGATGGCCTCTGACACCATGTCTGGTGCTGTGCGCCTCTTGGTTAGGGCAGGGGTTAGCTCTGCTGCTCCCCACCTGGTTTGCTAAACACTTAGGGTTTTTTTTTTTTGCTTTGCTTTCTTTTTGTTTCTTTTCCAGGCAGGCTGGACACTCTCAGACACAGTTTTAAAGCAAAAGAGAGTGCGATGCGAAGAGCTGGCTCTTCCCTTCCCCTCCTGAGCACTCGGGACTGCTGTGCTGTCCAGGGAAGCCCGCCCTGCAGGAAGCAGGGAAGGTCAGGAATGCACCTTGCGAGAGGGGACCGTGAAGCCAGGCTGGCCCAAAATTCGCTGGATTTGGGGCTGTCTGGCTCCAGCGAGCGCGGGCTCCAGCTGGCTGCAGGGACGCTCCCGCCGCCGGCTCCGCAGCTCCGGGGGCCTGCCAGGAATTACTCACTTCTCCCTAATGGGTTATTAAAGGCGAATAAATAATGGGAAAAAAATCCGACGTAATTCATATTCCTGGAGTGCTCTCCGACAGCCCGGAGGAAAGCTTTAGGGTGCACAACGAGACGTGTGCCGAGGGGGGGAAGAGGAGCCACGGGGGACTCCCCCCAGCACCAAACCCCACAGCGGGGGGGCAGAAGCGTCCCCTGCGAACCAGCAAGCGCCAGCCCCAGCACGCTGTGGCAAGCACTGCTGCCTGTTACCTGTTCTTGCACTCCCAGCTTGCCTTTCTGGATAGAAAAGGGGTTAGGAGAGAAGAGGGAGTTACAAGAAAATGG
Organism: Netta rufina; assembly: GCF_964035555.1. Classification (NCBI taxonomy): domain Eukaryota; kingdom Metazoa; phylum Chordata; class Aves; order Anseriformes; family Anatidae; genus Netta; species Netta rufina. Next base: position 3,984,365 of record NC_140143.1, on the reverse strand, counting down.
GGGTAGGTCGAGAAGGGCCCCGCGGCACTGGGGCTAAGGCAGTGTGTACCCGCGGTGACAGAGCACACTTGGATGTGATGGAAAGGGCTTTTGTGCTGAAGTTAAAGCCAGATGTCTTAGAGAGGGCAGAAAGGGAAGGGGGTGGTGAAGAGAAAGATGAGGTCGGGAGACGAGTGAGGCTCGGGGCATGCTGCACTTAGGAGATGTGCAGCTCACTGCTGCCCTTTGCCACCTGCTCATCCCGACCTGCTCCATGCTCAGGAGAGTCTCACCAGGACCCCACATCACAGCTGACCTTCCCTGGGCACCCCAGAGCATCTTCCAGCGGTGGCTGCCTCCGTCCCACCTCATCCTGCAGAGCGTGGGGCTCCTGCACCCACAACCGTGCTGCTCAGGGGATTGACTCCAGGTCCCTTGGGTGCCAGGAGCTGCTCCCAGCATCGCTGCCCACACCTCCACGGCTGTGACCAGGCTGCGAGCATGCTTCGGACCAAGCTGCTGCAAGCCCCATGGGCGAGCTTACCCCATTTTAGGGCTGCACAAAAGGGTCGGCGAGAGCTGGGGCCGGAGCCCCATCGGCTACCCCAAAGCACCCACCTTCATTCCTGCAGCTCCCCCAGAGAAGGACGGGACTCAAAACCAAGGCTGACTTGACAATGAGGACGACAAAAAAGAAAGGAACGACACCAGCCCGACAACCCCCAAAAGCACGACAGCTACTACGATGGGAAGGGTGACCAGGCACCATGAGGGGACACAACCACGGGGGGCACGGGTGGGCTCATGCGCGGGCGTACGTACCGCCGCCGGGTCGACAGGCAGCTGAATACAGCTCAGCTGCCCGCTCGCGTCTTCTCGCTTGGAGATCTCCTGAAGGAGAAACGGGGGCAGGGAGGGGAGGGGGAAGGAAGGGGAAGGGGGGGTTCAATTTTCACACTTTCAACAGCAGAACGGAGCGGGGAGTCAAAAAAAAAATCAATCAATCAATCTGGGTAAAAACGAGGAGAGGCGGGGAAGGAGAAGGGCAGCGTGCGGCCGCGATGGAGAGCCGGCTCCGCGGGGAGAGGGTGGAAGACCTCAGGTGGAGCACAGCCCTCCAAAGAGGCCAGCCTTACCTTTAAATTAAGTGTTTCAAACAGAGAGCTTGATTCAGCTCCTAAGTGATAATTGTGCTAATGAAACACCAGCTAATTATTGAAAACACGATTTTTTTTTTCCTTTTTGCAGCTGCATAATGGGATCTCTATTTATTACGCTGTCATTAAGCAGCAATGGAGGCTTTTAATGAATGTTTGATTAACACAGTATCAGTCCTCTTACAGCCAGGTAAAATACCTCCAGCACCTCTTCACGGTGCCAGAAATCAGCATTTCCTGGCCCACTTGGAAAGCCCGAGGTATTTGCACCCTTCTGCTCGCCGTCAGCCCCAGCAGCACTTACGGAAGGTGGCACGGCCCTGGGCGCATGGTGTGGGGCACCAGGAGGCACAGGGTACCTCCTCCTCAACTGCTCGTCTACGTGGCAATGCCATTTTGCCCTGATCTAGGCCAGGATGAAGAGTTTAAGACTGATCAGTTTGGGGGCTGAGTGGGAGAACAGCGTCTTGCAAGCCACGGACACTTAATTTAAAGTCTGTGCTTGTAAGAAAGAGGGAGGTGTGGACTAGCCATTGAAAGGAAACACAGAGACACTTTTCTCTCACAAGGACAACCCCAACAAAGCTGATAGGAATGCAAAAGGATGCAACAAAAACACCATCCCAAAATCTCTACAAAGGGAAAATGAAGAAGTCTTCAGAAGAAGAAGAAGTCAAAGCCCTGTTTTCTGCTGGGCCTGATGCTACACCCAGAGCGCAGGCAGCATCCTTCCCACGGGGGCCAGTGGGCATGCTGGGGGTGGCCCTGGGGGGGACACAAGGCAGGGAGAGGGCCAGAGCCAGGAATGAGGGAGGACAAGGGAACACGAGACTGGGAGGATCGCCAATGGAAGAGCACTCTTTGGAGATAATATTGTCAGGAAGTCCCTCGGGAGAGGAGCTTTATGTCTGACAAAGAGGAGTCATTGTTTGCTTCGAAGAGAGAAATCCCGAGGGCAGGGACCTGAGAGTTCAGGCAGCGATTTCAAATTAGCAGCTCCATCAAACGGAGTCCCCTGCTCACCTTCCCCGCACGAACGCCAGACCCAAGTTAAATCAGAGAGCGCGCGTCCAAAAATAACCGCGTTGCATAAAGTCCTGCGTGTGCCTCTTGCACGAGAGAAGCAGGTTATCCAAAAAAAAAAAAAAAAGGAGAGAATAGAAAGGGAAAGAAACTCAACCCTGCAAAATATATTGCTCCATATTCAAAGTTTGGAACAGGTCCTTTTTGTTTCCCAACTGCTTATATACATCTGCTGCCTAGCAACTGGGGCTGCAAAGCCATGCACTAAAATTAACGAGGTGCTCGCAGATTGAGGGAAGGCAGTCAAGGACCAGGAAGACAAAGGCAGCAGCCCTGGGATTGAGTTTCAGCCCAGACAGCTGAAGGAGAATGGAAAAACACCTAACTCAGGAGAAGGGCTGAGTGCAACCACTGGAGAGAGATGCAGGGGTTTGTTTTCAGCGAGAGGTGATCTCTCTATTAATTTTGCTTCGGAGAGGAGCCTTTGTGTGCTCGCTAGCAAAAACCAGAATGAGATGTGTTGGAGGAGCAAAGCTGAACAAACACGAAGCTGCGAGGCCGGAGCTGGCGGGTGAGGGTCTGTCTGCTGCGGCAGCACTGGCTCCCACCACGGTGAGCTCAGGCTCCTGGCCTCGGCATGTGCTCGCTCCCCCTCTGCTGCAGAGAGCTCAGCTTCAGCCGAGGTTTGTCTTTATCACATTTCCATTCACTGGGGGAGCGCTGAGAGCTCAGGATAACAAGGACGTGGAAGGAAGGTGATTACTAAAACACCATCCTAAAAGGCTGAGACATCAAACAGCACCATAAGCAGAGTCGCAGATTACACAAATCAAGTGCAAGCCCGCTGAAATTGCCATGGTTGGGCAGAATTAGCCCCAAAAGGCACAGAGGGGTCTGGGCTTCGGAGGCTGTGCTGGGTTCTGGTCCCTGTGCTCAAGTCTCGGTCACAGCACGAGGAAGATGTACCCACAAGGACATGGCTGGAGGAATAAAATCGCAGAGCATTAAGGCAGGGCATGACCTTACAGCGAGCCGTGCCGTGGGACCAGCTGGCCGCAAAGCGAGTGTGAGAAATTGCTGCCCAGCGCCACGGGCGTGCGGGGTGCGCGGGTGAGAGCGTGCGGCGGGCGAGCTCGGGGATGCTCATAGCGTGGGGCCAGGCTGTGGCACTGGTGCTGGCCAAGGGTGTCACTGCCCTCGAGGACTTGGGGGACAGAAAATGGGACAATGCACTGTAAGGCAGCGAGATACGGGGGCTGTGGGGGCTCCTCCACTTAGGTGACCTTCAGAGAACCAATTTGCTAGCCTGAGCAAAGGGTCGGTTTCAAAGCCGTCATCACTCCACAAGCAGCAAGGAGATTTTACCTCTTCTTGCTCAGGCAAGGGAACATTGAGCTATTGAGGAGAACCTGGCAGTGACCTTCCCTTCAGCTGAATGGCAGGGGGGGAGTTACAGAGAGCAACAGCTACAGCAATAACAATTAAACAGGAAAGCACCAACACAGAGAGAGACGATACAGAAAAAGAGAAAAAAAATCTTCTAGCTATCTTCTCCTGGTACGACCCCATTAATGTAACTCTAAACTGCACTGCAAAAAAATAATAATAATAATAAAAATAAATACGGTTCTGTGCATAGCCCTTCATAGGCTGCTCGGATAGGGTGATAAGCAACCAATCTTAAATAATATTCAGCCACCCCAGCACGCTTAATATAAAGCAGAGATAATGTGTAGAAGCACAGCCCATACAAGCAGATCCCAGTGGATGGTTTTAGGGTATATATTCCTCCCTAAATCCCAGGTAGGGTGCAAAATCCCCTCGCTCCCACCGAGCATCTCCGAAGTTGGACAACCCCTGCAAGGCATGGAAGGTCTCCATGCTGGGGACTGGCTGCCATGCTTGTTTGTTCCCAGCTACACAGTTTGGGGGAAAAACGTGCAGCTCAAATCTATCCCCCTGCCCTTCATGAAAGCCCACAGCTGCCCCGTAGAGGTTCCCAGCTGGCAGGGACAAAGCCCCATTCAAGTTAAACTGGGGAGAGCACTGCAGTGCTGGGGACGAGAGGAGCTCCATCAGCGCGGGCCATCAAATAGGCAATCAGACTAATCTCCCGGCAGCCTGCGTAAGTTTTCAGGAGGGGTTTAATCTAGCTCACAAGCACGGCAAGAAGCGTTTCAGAGACACTGTCATAGCAGTTATCCCAGCCGCAGTGCCTGACTCACCACTGAATTCTCCCTCCTGCATTAACGCTAACAATGCCTTTCATTTAAGCCCTTCGCTTAAAGGGCTTGCTGAATTAAATTGCACCCCAGCTAAGGGAAAAGAAGGGAAAAAAAGAAAAGATATTTTATATTTTTTTTTTCCTTCTATTTTTCCCCACTTCTTTTCTTGTACCACTCCAGCAGACGTATTGCTGCCCATTTCCGAAATCAAAATTCCTGGGTCTGGTTTGGAGGCCCTGAAAACTTTAAAGGACAGCGAAGGCACGAGCGTGAGGACATTACCTCCGTCTGGAAACCCTCCACCAGGATGGCCACCAGCAGGTTAAAGAGAACATAATTCCCAAACGTCATGAGAGCAATGAAGTAGAGAGCAGCCCAGGAGGAGGTAGATGCCATGCCGTTGTAGAGGACCTTGTTCCAGTCTTCCTGGGTCAAAATCTGCAGAGAAAACGTATCAGGACAATGGAGACACCGGAGAACAGCGCACTGGGTGTCTGCTCTGGGTGGGCAGCCTGATGCACACAGGCAACCCGCTTTGGGGCTGCCACCTGTAGCTATAACCACAGTCAGTATTTCTGCCTCGGGGTTTCTCCTCATTAACCTTCTGATTTATTTGCTAATACGGCCTGAAAGCCCCCCATCGCCTCCCTCATGGTGTGAGGCCCTCTCCCTCCCACGGCAAGGAGTTTCGCTAAGCTCTATCGGATACTTTGGAAAGCATCCCCAGCCCCCGCAGCCCCAAAACCCACACGAGCTGGGTGCTTTCTGGTTTGTACCTGGAAAACGGTGACGATGGCCCAGAGCAGGGAGTCGAAGTTCTTCCTGTCAGGCAGCGTGTCGCCGTCTCGCTCGGAGGCGAACTTGCAGCCGAAGAGGTGCATCCCCAGGATGCTGCAAGGCAGAGCGCGGGCTGAACGGGGCCAGCAGTGAGGAGCAGCCACACGGCAGGGCTGACTGTGCCTCCTGACTTCAGCCGGGTGATTTTATTGATTTTTTTTTTTTTTTTTTTACAAGATGAATCATTCATTCAGTGAAAATCATACCTCAAGATCATGCGAACCGACTGTGAATTTGGGTCAGACCTGCCACATGGTTTCAGCCAAGAAGCATGCCTGATCCTTCTTTTTCTTCTGCTTTGTTGTTTTTTGTTTTTTTTTTTTTTTTGTAAGTCAAAACATTCTGTTTCAACATTTTCTAAACAAAATGTTTTGACTTTCTGTTTTGCAATGACACATTTTCAGCAAAACAGGCTTAAATTGAATTAGGAAGACAAAAAAGGTTCCTGTGAAATGCCTCAATGAAACCTATCAAGGGACCCACAACATCTTTCCTGATTCTGACAAGAAAACAGAATACCTTTCATTTCAGACTGATGCTAAAGGAATCATTTGTTTTCCCCTGCTCTCGGCCAGTAACCTGAATAATCAAATTATTCACAGCTCTGCTCGGCACCGTGGCAGCAAACGGTGTTTCAGAGCAAAGTGTCTCACTGGGGAAAGGAACATTGCTCCATGAAGGGACAGGCTTTTGTCAGCCCTCGGGTTGCAGGAGAAGCAGCTGCTACCAGGGCCAGGCTCCTTGTGAAATCTAGACCAAAACCCAAAAATTCAGGGTCACGCCAAGCTTTTTTTTTTCCTAACATCCCTGCTGCAGATCCTCACTTCTGCACAGAGGCCGGGCCAGAGCACAAGCACCAGCACAGCTGGCTGCATTTTAGGAACGCTGCCCTTCTCCTTGGCAGCATTTTTAGCACCTGGCTTTCTGCTTAGCTGTAAGCAACAGGACTGCTGTCTTGGGGGGATGTCAAGGAATCCTCCAGCCGAAAGATTTTCCTTGCAAATCATCTTGCAAAGGCAGATGTCTCAATTGGCCAGAGTTAAGAGGAATTATCCAGCAAGCCGCTGCCAGCACTGGCCAGCAATGGGGCTGCTCGCTCAGACGAGCCCTGGTGGGGACCCCTGAGCACCCAGAGCTCATGGCACCAGGGACCCATGTCTCTCACCCAGCACCCACCTAAATATGAAGATGAAGAGCATCAGCAACATGCAGAAGGTGGCCACGTTGTCCATGGTCTTCATGAGGACGACGAGCTGGCGCTGGAGGGCCGGCATGAAGCGGACCAGCTTCAGCACCCGCATCAGCCGAAAGGTCCGCAGGACAGAGAGGCCCCCGCCCTGCTGGCCCACGATCTCCCACACGCTGAGTGGGGAAAAAAAAGGTCAGTACGGGGTGAGAAGGCAATGCCTGACGCAAAAGGCACAGAGGAGAGGAAGGGAAGGAGAGGGGGGAAGAAGGATGGGAAGCGGGAAGCCGGCCCTGGGCAGAGAGGAGCTGCCAATGCCTCCTGTGGGCTGGATGCCATCCAGGCTCACAAGGAGCAGAGCCCCACCGGAGTGTCAAGAGCACGCCTGCAAATCAGCGGCTGCAGCTGCAGGTGCAATTACAGCCTTTGCTCGTGCCAAAAGCCAGACAGCTACTTAATTGGGCACTGGTTGTGCCACTTGGATGCTAGACTTCCCAGGACATTGGGATGGATAGCTTTCTGTGCAGGCTTCTCTCTAAAATGGCCATAAAATAACCCCAAGACGTATATTAGTAATTGTACCTTTGTGCGTTAATTTACAGAAGTGACATAGGAAGGTATTTATGCCCACTCTCCATTATTTTCTGTTTTAATGAACCAGTCAAACGAGGGGAAACACGCATAAAGAAAGCTCTGGTTGCGTACCTAATCACCACGATGATCCCATCAAAGATGTTGTATGGATTCTTAATGTAGCCGAAGGGACCGTAAACGAGGACTTTCAGCAGCATCTCCAGGGCAAAGAGGCTCGTGAAGACGATGTTGCTGATCTCCAGGGCATTGGTAAGCTCCTCGGGCTAGGGAAGGAAGGGGAGGAAAGGGACAAGATCAGCAGCTCCGACCGCTCCGTTTGTTAGGCACGTGCACGCTTACACCTGAAATACATCAGCCCACATAACGGGTAGGGATGCTGATGGAAACGGTGTGAGGACGACGTGGCAACAGCTTGCTGAAAGCCCAGGAGAGAGCAGAAGAATGGCATTTGAGTATTTAAGTTTTATACGTCTGTTGTAAGCTGGGGAAGTAAATCCAGACATGGACTTCACGTAAAGCACAGCTTTAGCACCACCACGGGAGGTTTGCATCGGAGCATCACGCACCAAGGTTTCATATCCTCCAACCCTCCTTAAACAGAAAGGAAACTCAGATGGTTCTCACGTAAATAGCATTTCAAGCCTGCCTTTTTATTTAATGTCTCATCAAAAGATTTAAGCTAAGATTTTCAAGAGCAAAAACGTTAGGTGTTATGCCTGAAACATCTCAATAAAACCTCATTATCAGCAAGCCCTGAATTCCCCTCCTGCAAAAAGGGCACAATCCTGGCATTTCAGAATGGCAATCTAAAAATAGAGGTATGAAAAAACACAAACGACAAAACCCACAACAAACAGACTTCTCGTAATCTTAGACCTAAATTAATACTTTTCATGTTTTTCTAGCATATTTCACAGAGGGTTCCCAACAATGCCTGCAGACACCGAGCGCTGAGCTTTCCCCGGCGGGTGGGCGAGCATTATTGGAAAACATATGGCAGAAGACAAAAACCGACGGTGTAGTCTGTTCAGGATCAGACTCTTCATCGACAGGAAAGGCCGGAGCAGAGCCTGCAGCAGCAGAGCTCTTCTCCCCGTGTAACCCCAATGCACAGCCCCAATTTCATGACGCACGGGTTTAGGGTGGCTGCGCCAGGCGCAGAAGCCAAGGTGTGATGTGCATGGGTGGGATGCTGACTGCACCCACCACTTCCATACAACACTTTTATGGCCAACAGCAGCAACAAAAACTTCCTACAGCATGCCAGGAGCTGCCAACGCCTGGTCACGGGGCAGCATGAGCTGCAGAGATGTCCCAAACCCAACTCCAACCCAGCAGTGTGGGAGCTGCAAAGGGGTGGCTGGGGACAGAGTCACCACCTTGCTCACAGCATCATCAGCCACGGTTTGGAGGCTGAGAAACCCCAGTAACCAAAGCTTTACAGGCATACACTGACAAATAAACAGTTAAGCCCACACGGGCATTGAACTCCCTTTCTTTCTGCAGTCAATGTCTCAGCACTGAGGCCAAGCCCTTTTAGCTCAATTCCTCCAAGCCCGGTGTGATGGAAGATGGGGACCTAAACCTGCCTGCTGCTGTCTCAGCACACATAACCCCCAGGGACCTGCACTGATTCTGGTGGGATGACAAAGCAGTGGTGCCAGCATAGCAAAGCAGGAAATGGCAGCATCAAAAAGAAAAAGTATCTGCAAAAAGAAAAAGGGGACAGTGGGGGGAGAGCTGGAATGTTTCCTGTGTCTCATACATGCTTGTAGAGGAGCAGATGCCTTGGCCAGGTTTGCCAAGCACACACCTGACATGATATAGAGCTGCAGTACAAATGCTCCCGATATTAAACACCGCGCTGCTCTAACATTGCATACCTCTGGGAGCACTCAGACAAAGTCACAAATAGGCCAAGAACCTGTACGTTGAGTCGCACCTCAGGATGATTTCAAATAGCTAAAAGCCTACATTAGTCAAAAAAAAAAAAAAAAAAAAAAAGTCAACTCATTCAAAAGCACCCTGACACCGCGGTGCTGCTCTCATTACTGCAGTAACACTGCTGGGAAAAGCAGCGGGTTCCTGGAGGCTTTCCTTCTCAGTTCCTGGAGGCTTTCCTTCTCGCCCTTGGGCACCGCTAACCCAGCACGGAGGCTGGTGTCACCCGGGGCACCACGGAGCTCCTGGCCCAGCCTCCGAACCCATCAGTGTCGGAGCAGGGAGCGCAGAGATTGTAGCTCGTGGCACCGGGGTGCCCGCAGCCATCGGGGGCACCGCTGCTGGCTGCCGCCCTCCCAGCAGGGTCAGGACCTCAGCCTCCACTCGGAGAGGTGAGAGGAGATGAGTTCAGGGAAGCCAGGGGTGGGAATCAACAGGGACTGATTCTGCTCATGGACAGAGAGGGCTCTGCTTTCCCCAGAAGTGGAGATGTTGTCCCCAAGGAAAGCACGGGCAGTGCCTTGCCAGATCTGAAAGGACAGCTTCTCCCGACTGTTTTGGAAACCAGAGGGGGCCAAAATCAGCTGGTGACCACAGCCAGACCCCCACAGCCAGATCCACAGCACCGAGCCCTACTACGGCATGATGGATGTGCCACCGCAGTTCCCTGCTGCTGCTCAGCATCCTGTCCCCCGCAGCCCCAGCTCCCACTGCATTTTCCCCCCCCAAAAAAAAACACCAGGACCCTGCTCCTCCTCCACGCACTCCTACTTCCCTTGCAGAAAAAGGATATTAACACTGGAGACATTGGGTGCACACAACAAAAATGGGGAGTGGGATCTCCTGAAACAGAGCTGAGAATAACCCGAATCTGAGATTAATGGCCAAGACAGGTTGGAACGGGAAGGGAAGAGGAGACTTCTCCCCTGGGGCCAGAGACCACGGGGAGGGAGAAGCGAGGGAGGAGCGGCTGCTCCAGGCACTCTAGGGCCATGGAATTACTTTGTCCTGGGAAGCAGCAGGTCCCCGAGCAGCGGGTGGGGGTGACATGAGCTACTCGAGGGGTTTCACAGTGTGCTCCCAGCAGGGGAGTCCCCAGCGCACAGCTCCCGGGCCCCTGCTCAGCTCTGGGTCCCTTTCCAGGGACACATCACCGCTGCCAGCCCTTGGGGTGCTCGCCCAGGCCCTGGCCACAAGTGCTGCTTTCACACACACGAGAATTATTTCTGCAGATGGAAGCGGGCTGAGGCTGCGAACCTGCCACAGGGGACGTGCATCCCGGCTGGCAGCAGGGCTTCAGGCCCCGGGGGCTCTTCCGAGAGCCCCCGCTGCGGGATTCCCAGAGAGCTGCAGACATGCACAGATAACAAGGCTGTTTAGGAGATGCTGCTGCCTTAGAGAAATCAGAAATGCGTCTGAGGCATCTTTCCTTAGACATCATTAAAATACTGCAGGGAAGTGGCTTCTCCGTCCCATGGGAATTAAAACTGTCAGCCGATCCGAACCAAGACAGAGGAGTTTCAGATGTGGGGAACTGAAACACTGCATCTCCAAACTGAAACACTGCGTCTCCAAATTTCTGCAAGCCCTCCCCCCGTTTCAGTCCCTATTCCCTTATCCATTTGTTCTGTACTGTAAATCATCTGAAATTAAAAAATATAAATAAGTCAGCTTGAAGAACACGAGCTTTTTGTTCCCCAAACGTTCAAATGGATGTTTCAAATATCTCAGACAACGTATTTCAATAGATTTTTTTTTTTTTGAAGCAAGTTCACTGAAACAGCTTCCCTCCTACAACCAGCATCAGTTTTGCTAACTTGACATTTTCTGGCACCAGGTATCTCATCAAACCAGGACTGACCAGCTCTGGATGTAACACACCTGAGCGAGCCTGGGCCACCCAGCACATGGCTGGAGGAAGCAGCCTGCAGCATCTTCCCTGCAGGATCCGGCAGGCAGGGAGGTAAGCAGCATTGATCCTTTCACTAAGTGATGGATTTGGAAGAAGGAACCTGTCTGGGTTTGTTTTGTGTTGCAGGGAACCACAGCCCCGTGTAGGTCTGCACACTCAAGGTGCAAATAGCGCAGCTTTGTGCCGCACAGAGCCTCCTGCACGCCGCTCCATCACAGCACATCTGCCGGAGTCACACTTTCCATTAAGAGAAGAGCCTGCTAATTTCCTCATCAGTAGCAGCAGTGACTAATTAAAAGGAAAGCATCCTATGATTAAATGAGCAGCACCCAGAAAGAACGAGATCCAAGCACACCTTGGGCATGGTGTGGAACACCAGCTCTTCCCACGAGTCCTCCCCATAAATACTGAATTTCGTCCCCAGGACATCTCACCCTGCTGGACACACAGACGTGGTGCCCTGGATAAATCATCCCCTGTTAGCTCTGTGCCTGTGCAGTGTCGATTTGTTGATGTACCCAAGAGCGTGCTGATGAGCTCTGGCAGCACACACCGCAGGAGAGGACAGCGTGGCACCTCTCAAAGGCACCACACAGCAAACGAGCACAGCGGGGAGGAGGCTGGGGCGCAGGAGGGGCGAGAAGGGCTGGAGACCTGGGGACTCCGAGGGCTCACACAGATTTCGGCTCCACCAGGGGAAGACATTTATCCCATTCACCTCTCTGCCCCCACACAGGCTGCGGGGAGCACCCAGAGCCCTCCGAGTCCCCCATTGCCACAGGCTGTGGAGCCAGTGAGAAATTCGCAGTGGCTTGAGGGTGCCCCTGTTCCACAGGGCACAGCTGAGCTAAAGGGGCTGGGGCAGGTGAGGGACGATGCTTCCAGATGCTGGATAATGTTATCTCAGAGCTCAGCCAGCACTGTCCCCCTTTTCAGCACTCAGATATAAGCTACAATGCATTATTTTGGTGTTTTGCATTTTTTTTTCCTTGTTAAACCAACTAGAAGTTCTCGAGCAAGGTTTCCAGTGGCAGAAGGGGTGGGCTGGATTTCTATCTAGGTAACAGGGGGCTTTCCCCTCGCCCACAAACACGAGACAAAAAGCCTTCTGTCCTGCACAAAGGGATGCGTGGGGTGGCCAGGCAGGGGCAGGTCCCCTCTGAGCCCAAGGCTCCACTGCTGTGAGCGGATCCAGACCAGCAGGAAAACTTCGAAGCCATTCAAAGGACTGCAGAATAAAACCCTTCTGAAAGCATTTCCATGGCAACTAAAGCAAAATACCACAGAAAGAAAATAACGACCTCAGCTATTTCCCAGGAAACACCGACAACATTTTCCTGACTCATCACTTGCAGATTTTTTATATATACACACATAAGAAAAATCGCACGGGTCACGCAAACACGCGACTCTCCACGCTTCTCGGCCTGACGCCTCCCATCAGGATCCTCTCCACCCTCCGCGTGTGGACACACCACATCCACCTCAAAGTGGGAGCCAGACCCTAATTCCTGGGGCAAAAAGCATGGAATTCAGATGAAGAGAAGCAGTGATTAACCAGCAGTCCGAGGCGCCCTTCCCTTGCCCTCTGCTGTGCCCGATTCCCCAGCGTTTGGGGCTGGCAGACCCCACAGAGCCCCAGCTGCCCCAAATCCACTTCAAGGCCCCCCAGTAAGCGCTGCTCCACTCGGCTGCAGGCCCACTTGCTATTTTATAAATAGAAGCTGGATCCGTGGATATTTTCAGCCGTGACATTCATTGTCTTTGAGGCTCCCTGGAAGGATTTGGGCATTAGCTTTAGTCCTGGTTTGGCTGCACCAACCTGCACCGCGCTCAACCAGAGCCTGCTGTGCTGCGATGCTTTCCCTACAGATTCTTTGTCCCACCAATCTAAAAGAAAAAGTTCCCCTGGAAAATGACTCGGGAAGCAGCAGGACGGCAGAGCTTTTGCTCAGCTCCTCACCCCCTGGGTTTGTCACCGCTTGTGGCCGTGGACCTCTCCTGCTCGTCCCCATCCCTCCCAGCTCCAGCCCCCAGCTCTGGGGAAGGGAGGCACCGCTGTGATGTCCAGGATTTAGAGATGTTTGTTACACGGGAACAACTTTGACAGAAAACCAGACGAGCCCAGCTTCATCCCATCACACCATGGGAAAGAAGGATTCTGCTGGAGGCTGAACGGGAGCTGAATATTTCATGCCACAGCAATACCATACGAAAGGGAAGCAGGCAGCTTCCATTTCGGGGAGATCGGAGCTGCCTGCACCACAAGGACCCCCTGCATCACCTCATCTCCTCCTCATCCCTCCCCTACAGCTCACACTGCCCCTTCCCACCCGACCTGGGGCAGGCAGGGGCTGGGTGTCGTGGCTGTGACCCCCAATTCCACAGGGGGCCATGTCCCCACATGGGGCTGTGTCCCCTTGCACCCATCACCAGGGGTGCGGTGGGGACCTCACTGAGCCCATGCATTGCCCAGGAGCTAGACAAAGCCACAGACCCGTCTCTCCCCCTGCACACCCGTCTCTGGAGGCACAGCAGATATTCTTGCTTGAACTCCTTATCTCTCCCAGCTTGAGATTTCCGGATGAATATTATCCCAGAAAATGCAAGAAAAACATGAACCGGCTCATCCCTCCACCCAGGTTTCGAGGGAGCTTAAGCTGAACAAAAGCTGCATTTCCACTTGGTCACACCTTGTAAGTACTTGAGATTTAAAGCCCTCTATTTCTCATTAATCTAAACCGAGTTCCAAACTTATCTCCCCATTAGTACTTGAGAGGTACCAAGGGGAGAGAGGGGAAAAAAAAAAAAAAAAGAAAAAAAAGAGAGAGAAAGGAAAAGAAAGGAAAAGGCTGCCTGTACAGCTCCTGCCCAGTTCTGCTGAAACCGGGTTTCTGGTGCCGGTAACGCTATCTCTAATGCTGACAGGCGTCCACGGGGGAAAGCTGGTAGAGTCCTAACATCAGCAGAAACCCCGTTATAACACAGAGCTGAAACCTGGTGGGGAGATGGGAGTGCGAACTGAGTGGGCACGAGGGGTTCTGCGAGGACACGGGTGGCCGTGGGGCACCGTCTTTTTTTTTTTTTTTTTCCTTTTTTTTTTTTTTTTTTCTGGCTCAGGGAACACCACAATAATCAAAGTCAGAGCAGAGAGAAAGGCCCGACTATCTGTGGGGAGCAGGGACTTGTCATGGGCACGGGCAGCGAGCAGGTCTCGAGGCACACAGCATTTTGCCGTTTCGCCGAGCTTCAGGCGCTTCCCGGCGCTGCCGGAGCAGAGATAAGACGAGGCTGCCGCCGGCAGCTGAAACAACAGCTGTAATGATACGATCTAAGGCAGCCCAAGCGTTCCCAGCCTCTGAGCAAAATTAACCGGAGAGGATTGACACTTCGAGCTCCCCATCCGCAGAGCTGAAGAAAACTTCAGTGGATGTCAAGGAATCCACATCCCTAAAGCATGCGGAGAGCCGAACTGCCTGATAAAAAAAAAAATCATTCATTTTCCCACTGCACGAAAGATCCTTTAATTTTCAAAGGATGCAATCTCCAAAACCAGGATAAAGCCTACTTTACGGGCAGGGCCCCGTTTTTAGCAGATGTGAGGACCGTGGCACCGCCGCGTTTTGCACGGTGCCCTGAAGGAGCTTGGTGAGGCAGTCAATTAACAGACACAAGTTCCTACAAGACCTCATAAACCCTTCAAAATGCCAAGGAGCGGAAGAACCCCCGAGGTCCGCAAAAAGAATTACCCCCAATAACAAACGGAGAGCCGGGCTTGAAGTCAGTGATCCTGGTGATTAACAGCTCTGATGACTTCCATTAGCATTGATTTGACTCCCCCAGTCTCCAACAACAAACCGTTAATAAGAGTAATTTCTGCTGAAGCGGGAGCTAATTGAATACAACACGTGCAAATCTATAGGGCACCTTGTTTTCCTACAGTCTGAGTGCCCTGCGCAGCTGTAGCACTGAAAAATTGAGTTGAGGCTAGCTGCAAGCCCAGCCCTGGGCAGAGACAGCGGGCTCCAGGGGAGGAAAGCCTCGCTGCGCTGCCAAGGCGCTGATCGCTTGGCTGAGACGAGCTGGCACGGGGCTGGAGAGATGTGTAATGGAGTTAAATAGAGAAATGGGACCTGCACCAAAGGGGAAGTGGAGCTATCTCGAGGAAGGAAAACGTGCCTGAACGTGGGACCCCCTCGGCTCCTTGGAGTGGGCAGAGGCAGTCCGGGGAAGGGGCTTTCTCCTTGACTTCTCCTGGATTTAGAGGGATGTGTGCGCATGCACAAGGGCCTTCCTGCATCAAAGCCTAACGAATCACATTTATAGGGGGGAATCATCAAACTACAAACTTCAAAGTAAAAAAGTCAGGCTAGCTATTAAGTGGGTGCAGAGCAGCCAAAACACAGGGCTAAGGAGGTGGACGAGCATTTGATAAAAATCTCATTTTGGCACGCACGGATCTCATTTTGGCACCCACAGATGTCCAAGGAGCCGCCTCCCTGTGCCCAACAGATCTGCAGCTGCCCTCTGCCACCACTCCCGTGTCCAGCTGCAGCACGTTCAGCCCGGCTTGGGTGCTCCTGAGCACCTGGTCCTGGGAGAAAAGTGCTTCTGATGCCCAGAGCACCCTCGTTCCTCCTGGCAGCACGCACAAAACGGAACCAGCAAGTCACTCGGGGACTGACTTTTATCCCTGATCTCCAACTCATTATCTGGAGCAGCAGTTAATGAGTCTGGGGCATGGGCAGAGCACGGGGAATGCAATAAAAAGGGGACAGGAGCAGGCACAGCACTGTCCCCATGCTGGCAGCTCCATCTCTCTCTCAGCCATGCCAGGAGGCACAGACACCCAGGCTGGGGGCTCTGGCCCTCCTGCCCCATGCAGGGGCTGAGGATGCTGCTGAGGCTGCTCAGACCTCTGCAAAATAACCCCGGTGGCTGAGCCAAGCTCAGTCTTGAGTCTCTGCCCTGCTACAAACATTTTATGCATTCCTTCACTCAGCCTTGGCTTAAGACCCAAAGCAAATCTTGAGGTCCCCAGGCTTCCAGGCAGGTAATAACTTTCAGCTACCTTCTTTCCTTCCCACTGAATTCAGGCAGAAGCACGAGCATGTAAATGCCTTTTGGGTGACCGTTACAGATGCTTGAACCCGTAGGCCCTCCACGCTGGCAGGTTTTCCAGCACAGCTGCAGGTACTGACCCTTCTGCCCCTTCCTCCCTCCATCATCCTGGAGACCTGAGAATTTGATGCCGATTCGGGAGGCTGCCACATTCCGCAGCCTCTCCTGTTTACATAAATAGGTGCTTTAATCCATTTTGCCAGCAGGCTTTCCTCTGGCACAGATGGCTGGTATTTTCATGGCGCGGCAGCTCTCAGATCATGACGTTCCTGGTGACAGCTGTACGTCAGCTGTACCGCGGCGCCTGCAGCACGACCCACGAGGAATTAAGCCTCAGATACCACCGTGAGCTCCCAAACACCAGCACGGCCTCTTCCCCCATGGAGAACAGCCTCCTGTGGGTTATGTGCTCGTCTCCTTGGGTGCTGTCCCAAAAAGCCATTGGCCCTCGTCACCTCTCCAATTTGCTTTCTGAAAATGAACAAAAGGATCCTAGAGGCCGGAACCAATTTCCCCTTCCTTTACAGACCCCAGAGTTTTGGCCCAGCCTAGATCCAAGTCCCCAGGAGCTCCAGCCATTGTGGCTTTGGAGGACCCTCTGGCTGGGATCTCGCCTCCGTCTCGCTAACAATGGTGCAACACCACGGAGACGGCGGCTGAAACTCAAGCGCTATTTAAACAGACGAGTATGTAGGGTATAGTTCATACCGCGCGAGTTCAGACAAGGAAAATCGGCACAGCCAGGCAGCTCAATGCGAACCAGATTTTAAAAACAAAAACATAAACCCCGGGCCCTTCCTTAAGGAAGCCCTCACCGAATTCTTTCCCCTGCTCAGGAGTCCAACATCACGCCGTGTGCTCAGCCGTCGCTTTGCACTCCGAGGAAGGACTTTAAGAAGCAGAAAGCAGCACATTGTGGAGCGCAGCCTGGCTCGCAGCCAGGGCTGGGGGGGGGAAAGCAGCACACAAACCCTCTGCTTCAGCAGCACATTTCCCTCCTGCTCTGTGGCAGAACAAGCTTTTGCAAAGCCCTCGCCGTTTGAACCCGCAGCGCTGCAGAGTCTCAGCTTCCCTAAGGCGAATCAGTCAATTGGTTCAGCAGTGTATTTAGAATCCCCCAGAGCCTACCCTTAAATCACCTTTATATTTCTCTACCCAAAGCTAATAGTTTCTACCTGCATTTTGCTTCATCTCCGCAGAAAAACAAGCACTTTCGCAGTCACATTAATAATCCGCGGCAATCTGGTTGTCGGTTCCCTGATGGAAAATTTCACAGTGCTGCCCAGCAGCGGCGGCGGCCACGCGCTGAGTGCTGCGCGCCCCTCGTGCCTCTGCTTTCCTCCCCCTGCACCCCGCAGGGGCAGAGCTGGGGGGCACAGGGAGGACGGGCAGCACCCCAGGGTGCACAGCTGAGCCTGGCCGGGCGCTCAGAGCATGCAGGAGCCTCGTGGAAGCAACCTGATGCTGAGCTCGAGTCAGTGAGCTCCCTATCTGAAGGAGCTTAGAGAAAACCCTGAGCCCCCAGCCATGGTTTTACCGTTCTCCCCTGGCTACAGCAGTGAGCAGCTCGTGTTCTGAAGCCCAGCGTGGTCCCAGGACTGCTGAATCCCACCCCACACTGCTGGGGAAACAGGGTGGGAGAAGCCCTTCTCCTCCCACCCCAACCATCCCATCCCTCCCGGAGCACCAGGGCTGCTGGTGGGTCCTCTCCCCTCCGGCAAGGTGCTGGTAAGCAACGGCACCATAAAACGTGGCCCGAAAGGATTTATCCTAATATAGCCTGGTGTGCCCCGGCCAGCCTCGTGTGAAAAGCCCACAAGGTAAATATTCATTAAATAAGCAGAGAGCTTAATATAGAAATTCAGGGAGTGAAGTACTCTTCAAGCCCCCTCACTTCTCTGCAAACAATCGGCCAATGAAGATAAATTTGGTGAGGCTGAGCACTTGCACTTCCAGGCAAGGCTCTTGTAAAAGAGAAATCACATGTTTCAGTGTTTATCATCCCCGCAGAAAGGCCTGGTCCAGCATCTCTCCACTCTAATTCCTGCTCTCGTAACTGTCAGATTATGAAACTGCAGCCTGTAAGCCTCCCGAGTTCACAGAAAAACACCTCTCTGCTCTCCGCCGCCACTTTAAGCAGATGAACTAATAAAAACAGCTCTGCTATTCACTCCACATGCCTGGGAGAAAGGAATCTGGAACGGTAGTGGCTTCAAAATACCATCAGAGGAAGCAACCACCCACAGTGCCTGGAGTCCCCTCATGCCTATCTGCTCTTCACCCAAATCCGCCAAATCACCCAAATCTTCTACCTGCCTGCTGGGGAAGCAGGGGCTGGGATTTCCCCCGATCCCAAGGATTAAGGAGCTGTTTCCTTTGTGGTGTTTGATGCCAGGAGCTCGTCCTGCCACCCATCCAGGCGGGATGGTCCCGGGTGCATGCACAGCAGGAGCCTGCACCAGCATCTCCTGAAGATGGGCAACGAGCTTTGACCACCCTTGGGCAACCCCAATGAGGCGGTGGGCAACAGAGCCACCGCGGCTCCGCTGTCACCTTCCAGCCACTGGAAGGAGAAATATAAAGGAGACGAGCTTTATAATTAAGCAGCCTCATGGACGCTTCCTCACACGGCTCCACGAGCTCCCCCCAAGGGGCAGCACGTGAAGGTGAGGCGGGGCAGGCGATCCCACCGGCAGCAGCGCAGAGAGCACGGCCGCTTAATATGTGCTGAGAAGCGAGGCTGGCCAGCCAGACTGCATTAGGCCGTCAGGGAGAAGGCGCTGGTCGGAAGGGACACATTCAGCACACCCGAGTCCCCCCCCCCCATCGCTCAGTCACTGAGGCATTAACGGCACGGGAGGACACGGGGACTGGGAGCCGGGCTGGCACGGGGCGCTGCGGGCAGCGCAGAAACGCCTCCGCGCGCGGTGGTGAGTGACTGTGCAAATAGAAAACGTGCCAGGACGGGGGAGAAGTAAACAAGGACGACTCCAGAAGCAAGGGAGTTCCCAGAAGAGGCTGGCGCAGGGACAGGGCTGGCTGTGGTTGGGAGGGAGAGCCCCGGCGCCCCGTGAGCAGCACCGTGCTGGCTGCCGGCAGCCCTCGAGCAGCGGGGGGCACGTAGTGAGGTTTTGCAGCATCTCAGCATCCCGGCTAATAAACTCTTCCCCCCAACGAACCGTGCACCTGCAGGAACCCAGGAACCAGCCCGTCCCATGCCCATGCAGCATCTGTGGGGCTCAGGGCACAACACAGCACAGGAGCAGGGCAGCACCCAGGGATTCAGCCACAAAACCCGAGCGAGAGACCAGACCGCGGCTTCTGACAGCAGAGCTCTTGTCAGCCTTATAGAGACATTTCCAGGGTGGCAACTTCTTTCCTTAATGACTACATTCAGGGAAAAGCTCGCCTAGCTGACAAGCGGATGAGAGGCTGGAGCCGAGGCAGCCTCTTGCCTGCAAGGACCGAGATAATAAAGTGGAGGAATCGCCAGCGCTGAGTCTATTTTGGATTCAGCATGCTGCTGCTGGAGCGTTCACCGGGGAGGCAAAGGCATTTGTTACATCCCCCCTGGGGACCACGCATTCAACAGACGCTCCTGCCCGCGGCTGCACCGACCCCAGCAGCTGCCACGTGGCAGCGGGCTCAGCACGGAGCCGATCCCAAAAATGAGGGATGGGAAGGGACCTTGGGACATCACCTCGTCCCATCCCCTGGGACTGTGAGGGAGCTGGAAGCGCCGAGCCGGCTCACCTGCTCGTGGTACTCGATGCCCATGCTGAGCGTGTTGATGAGGATGGCCACCATGATCCCGCGGCCGAAATATTTGCTGTCCACGATCTTGCGGAAGGTCTCGCACACCACGCGCCAGAAGGCCAGCACCCTGCCGGCGCTCCTGGCCCGGGCCCTGCCGCGCTGGGGGTCCCGCTGGTCGCTGTAGTGGGCATCCTGCGTGAATTCGTAGACCCCCTCCTCGCTGTCCGAGTCCGCCGTCTCGTTGTCCGTCTGCTCGGCCTCGCTCGCCAGCGCTTTCAGGCAGTAGGGGCAGCCCTCGGGGCTGCAGGAGCCGCCGTCCAGCTTGGTGCAGGGGCTGGAGATCTTGCAGGAGCTCGGGCAGGGAGCTGAAACGCCAACGGGGCAGGGGAGGGTGGGCTGTTAGGCAGGGTGGGAGGCGGTGAGAGAGGTCCCCCTGTGCCTGATAGCACCGAAAAATTGTCCTCAACATGACAGGTGTTTGTGAAGGGGAAAAGGGCTCCCGAGCAGAGGCAGCTCTGATGCCATCAGCAAGTGCTAACGTGGATGTGGCTATCCAAAGGACACCCCAGCCCTCAGTTAATGCAAGGACCCACAGCCACCTGCACATCCAGCCCTTTTCTCATTCCTCACTGAGCATTTCCCAAAGGGTTAAAGATCCCCAGGCCAAGCTCCTGCTCCCTGAGCACTCTTTCCCTTCTCGCTGCCCCCAGCACCCTCCCCAGCCCAGCACCCGTCTCCTTGCACCCTTGGCCGTGAAGGCCGGGAGAAATCAATCAGCTCCTCCAGCCCTGGCACTCTCTGAGCTGCAATTAGCGGGAGCGCCGCTGCCAGCAGCCTCCTTTCCTGCTCCCGCTGTTTGCTGATGCTCCAAAATCCCCAGCTTTCCCCCACGGCAGCTCCCAGCTGCCAGGTGGCTCCCCGGGGGACAGCAGCAGTGGGATATTCCCCCCATCGCCAGCTGGCTGCTAGGGGAGAGGCGAGCTGCAAAGCTCCCGACTCCCGCACAGCACCACCAGCACAAGCCCAGCACCGCAGAGCTCAGAGCCCTGCTGCAGGTACGAGCTCTGGGCTGGGGGAAATTGGCTTTTCCCTATGCAGGTCCCACCTGGAAAGGTCAAAACCCGAGGTGTTAAAGGCCACCGTGGCAGGAGGGGGGTGGCATGGACTGCCTGGGAAAGCCTGGCCTGGAAATGCTGCCTGGAGGCCAAGAGGGTTTGAAGGAGGTTGGCCCGAGCTCCCAAACCTCAGGAAGTGGAAGGGGAAAGAGCGCCTTGCGGTGAAGGTACGAAACCCTCGCCCGGGGAGAGCTGCGTTCAGTTCCTGGCGCTGCTGCAGACTTCCTGAGCAAATCGCTCAGGGCAGATTTTTAATGCTCGGCATCTGCGAATGCCATTGAGAAGCCGTGAAACACAGACACCCCCTCACCCCCAGCCTGGGGCCCTGCGGGGTGTGCTGAGCCTCATCCCTCCTCGGTCCGGAGCCCCCACCAGCCCTTGCCTTTTAAAGAGGAAAGGACTTGGCCATTTGAAAGCAGCCAGGCTGGGCTCCAGCTCTGCGCAGTGTCCCTGAGCCAAGCCGGAGATGATTTGGGGAGTGCAGGGATGTGGGGAGTGCTCTCTAATTGCAAAATAAATTGCATTTTGGGGGGAGATTTTGAAGGGGAATAAAATAACTTCATTGAAAACATTCATATCCCTTAGGTTTTTTTGTTTTTTTGTTTTTTTTGCAAGTACAAAGCCTGGAAGTTTGCAACCTCCCTCCCTGTTTTATCTGCGATGCATTAGGTAGGTTGGAAGACTCCCGCTGGCCTCACCTGCAAATCCATCACCTTTATCCGTAACGTGGACCGAAAAGAACCCTGCAAAGACGTGGGCGAAAGAGAAGGCCATCAGTACAGCGCTCACCTCTCCGCCACGCAGCCCCACACCAACACCCAGCCCCGGCACTCACCCGTGCTCTGCGTCTCCAGCAGCTTGTGCATGGTGCTGTACGGCCCTGGCGGGATGTTCAGGCTGGTCAGCGTGCTGCTGCCGGCCCCCACCGCCGCCTCCCCCAGGCTCTTCTCCTTCAGCACCTCGTGGGAGGTGCTGGGGTGCACGGTGGGGTACACCTTGCCGCCCCCCATGCCCTTGGGGACACCTTCTGGGCTCGGCAAGCCGAGAGCTGTCTGCGGCAGGGCTGGCCGGCAGCGCAGCGGCTCCACGTGGCAGTCGGCGTGGTAGATGCTGTGCACGGACTCGGTGGGGCCGGGAGCGGCGCCGGGGTTCGGTGCCGACGGGGACAGCATCAGCCGGTTGGTGCCGTTGTGGAGGGAGCCGGTGTCCACGTCGCTGATCTCTGGGCTGGCACGGGGCGCCCGCAGGTTGCCGTTGCCCAGGTGGTAGTGGTGGTGGTGATGGTGGTGGTGGTGGATGAGGTGGTGCACCGAGGACCTCTTCCTAGCCCGGCGCTTGCCGGCGTGCCGGTCGGTCCCCGCCTTGCCGGTGGGGCTGGCGAGGAAGCCCATCCTCACGCCCGCCACCCGGTAAAGCTCCACGAGCTGCTTGCTGCCTTTACGGGCGATGTAAACCAGGTACTTGAGGAGCTCGTCGTAGCAGCTGCCCGGCTCTGAAAAGCTGGCCAGGGTGCTGGCGTTGGACAGGTAGCGCACCCGCTGCTCCTTCATCAGC
Source organism: Netta rufina (assembly GCF_964035555.1). Taxonomy (NCBI): domain Eukaryota; kingdom Metazoa; phylum Chordata; class Aves; order Anseriformes; family Anatidae; genus Netta; species Netta rufina. The sequence continues at coordinate 3,961,965 of NC_140143.1, read as the reverse complement.
TGGCTCTCGCGCTGCTTCGTCTCCGAGAACTGCGTCGCGATCACCACGAGGCAGAGGTTGATCATGAAGAAGGAGCCCACCTAAGGGGACGGGAGCCATCAGAGTCCCGTGTCCTCAGCTCTGCCCACCCCATGGCCCTTTCTCGCCCTACATCACCACACAAGGAGCAGGGGACAAACCCCATCTGGCCCCGGTGTCACCCATTGAGGTCCACCAGCCAGCCCTCATGTTCCCCATCGAGGACCAGAAACCATTCCTGGTGTCCCCCATCAAGGACCACCAGCCGGGACCACAGCACGCCTGACTCATCCCTCAAGACAAGCTTCCCCAGGTCCCCACCCCGGGGACTCCCACACCAGGGCTCCATGGAGGACGTCAGAGATCAAAGGCAGGAGGAGATAATTTTGACAAAAAGCTTTTGCTCTTTTAAGATTGTGTTTTTCTCTCTCTGCAGACAGCAGTTGTAATTATCGCAATTAGTGGCATTACGATGAATGCGCTGAGCCCTCCTGATAGGAGCGTTTTTTCTGGCAGTGTGTGGGTAGCTTGCGAGCAGATCCCTTTCCCCTGCTAACGGGATTTGCGGGTTACTGTTGCGCAAGGGCAGCGGCAGTGTGCATCCACAGCTTTGAGATTTTATTTCCAACCCGGGTTTTCACGAGGTCCTGCTTTCTGCAGATGCCAGCCTGGATCACAAGGAATTTCTGATATGCTAATGGGCTGCCACAAACTGCTAACAAGACCCGCACGGCACCCGGGAAAGCACTGTTTGTCCTTCCTCTCTGCTGTTTTGGGGACACAGAGAGCAAGGGATTGCTGCTTTTTTGGGGGAAGCTAATAGATGAACCAGAAAAAGCATCGTGGGCTAAACAGCCTCCTACCTTCTCATCAGGGTTTGAGGCCTGGCTTGATGAGGACCAGAAATCCCCACAATGGTCTAATGGAGGACGTGCAGCTATTTTGCTGGATTTAGTCCAATTAGACAGGAAGAAAGGGACTCATCTCACTTATCTCAGCTATATCTGCGCGAGGCACCTAATGATCCTTTAGAGTCAGGAGAGGAATAGGCACATCAAGTCTGCAATGCATCTAATTTATTTTGAATGTCTACCTCAGGAGCAGATGAATCAGCCCCTTAAAGCACCTATTTTTCTCCCTTGACGATAAAGGGAGTCTAGACAATGAGCTCCTCCACTCGCAGGAGACAGCGCCGCTCGCGTAGATGAAGCCCATGGTGGAGCCCACCCCTCCGAAACTCTTTGTTGGCTCCTCTGTGGGTGGTCTCGGCTGACGCTGGGAAGCGTGGGTGGGCTGTGGGCACTCATCCCTTCCCTCCTTTCTTCCTCTGCTCTCTGAAGTTTGGGGCTGCTTTCCCTAAACGTCCCCTCTGCACCGAGGCCCAGCCAGCGGGGCTCTTCGGCATGGGGAAACCTCTGGGTAGCCTCCTCCCTTCCATGGTTTGAGACCTGATCGGGGAAATTTCCCTGCTTTTAAACTTAAACTCAAGGAGGCAGCTAAGGGAGATGACCTTGGAGGACAAAGAAAGAAGTAGGAGGAGCAACAGCAGTGCATCTATCATAGCTTGCGTGCACCTTCCCTTTGCAGCACAACGCAGTGCCGTGCAGAAGCTGCACGTCCTGCAGCAGGCTGGTTTCTGCTGCGTGGGACCAGCCTCACATCCCTTGTGCTATCCTATCCGCCTGCTCCTCTCGGCCACTCCACGCCCTCCACAACACCAGGAGACCCCCCCCATCCCCGCGAGGCCACTCACGATGATGAGGAGGATGAAGTAGATGAAGTTGTAGAAGGAGTGCGCGTCCATGACGAAGTACATGATGTCCACCCAGCCTTCCAGCGTGATGACCTGGTGGGGGCAGGAAGGGAAAACCAACACGGCGAGGCCCCGTTACAGCACCGAGAGAACAAGCAACATTTCTCCTGCCTGGGCCGATTCTGAGACCCCATAGCCAGTCTGGGAGCAATACGGGACAGCGAGGAATCAAATCCCGCTGCCACCAGTACCAATAGCCACATTGCTGGTGGCGCCCAGTGAGGGCTGCATCCAACCCTTCTTTTCTAGCTGGATGAAGGGCCAACTTTGCACTTTGCAGAGGGAACAGCAGGCATGAGGCCATGCTCTATATCAGGACACTCCTCCTGCACCCACACAGCATTTGGGACAGGGCTTTTGCCCATGAAACCAACATCAAAGTAGGCATCAAGCTGTCTCCCTGCCATTTCGAGCATCCTTGAGCTACTACAGAAGGGCTTGCTGGTGCACCACAGCCTTGGGAAATGGGTTGCAAAGCCCCGCAACATCTGGAGAGGCACCACCAGCCGTCCCACCCCTGCTCCGTGGCAGTTTTTACACTAGGCTCACCTGGAAGATCGCGATCCAGGCGTAGCCAATGTTGTCGAAGTTGATGGCGCCCTTGAAGGGGTTGTGCTCCCCGGCTGAGCAGTTGGTGTAATACTGGTTCCAGTTGACACAGGAGGTGTTGGTGGTGTCGTTGTAGGAGTAGTAGTCCAGGGTGCACTCGAGGCCCTCCTCCCTGCGTGTCGGGATGCTGCGGCAGTAGCGCATCCCGTTCTCGCGGGGCTGGGAGCAGATGAAGGGGTTCTCGTCCTCGTTCTCAGTCTGGTAGTACCGCTCCAAATCCACCGCGTAGGGGCTGAAAGGGGCCAGACAGGGCTGGGGTTTGCACGCCGACTGCGGGCAGTCTGGCGTGATAACGACTGAAGCGACAACACAGAGTGACATCTTTTATTCTGCATCGTCAAGGGGTTTTTCTTTGTTTGTTTGCTTAAAGCCCCCTGGCCTTTCTGCAGCCCCCCTGGGGGAGATGATGTCCCTGTTGGGGCTTAGGAAAACTGAGGCAGTGCACTCAGTGGGTTGCTGGTGGGGCTGGAACCCCTGTTCCCTGCCCCATACATACTCTTCATCAATAGAAGGGGGGAAACAGATGGAAATAGAGGAGTAGAAAAAGGAATCAGACGAGGAGTGGAAGAGGTTGGTCAGACTGCTGAAGCACTGCTGTGCTGTGGCTTTGGAGTGACCCCTCTGATGGCATTACGAAGAGTCTCTCCATCTGGAGGACCAACAGCATTGACCTGGGGCTCTAAGAGCAGGGCTTAGCCCAGCAGCTCTTCTCTGAACCCTCTTTGCTGCACTAAGACGGAAATTGGCCACTTTAAGCTCCTGTATCTCCTGTCCTAGTGATGCTGAGCACAGCTTAGGAAGACTCTATGCACACAGACCTCCCAGGCCTTCCTAAAACCAGAGGCATGGCCTCCATCTACAATTCAGTGCCTGTTCAGCCCATAGATAAGCTATAAACTCCCTCTGAGGGTGGCCTCACCACAACAAGCATGGCAAAAACACTCAGAGAGCTGAAACAAGCCATGGCCAGCCAGAAGCTGGCTGCTTGCAGAGCAAGAAGCTGTCTCCTTAATGCCGCCAGTGCTCCCACTAAAGCTCTCAAAGATATTTTTAAGCCTAGTTCAGCCCGCTTCAATCCTGCAGAATTGCCTATAATACCCTTCAGAGCTTATCAAAACCCCTGGAATTCTGGCTCAATTAAGCGGCACCCAAACCTGTAGCTCGGTTGGATTTACCCAAGGGTGAAGGAGTCCCCCTGCCCTAATGCCATTTAATTAGTGGGGTCCTGCCCTGTTAACAGCTCCCCTGATTTCCCCTGGGGGGCGCAGCCTGCAGGGGATGGCAGGCGGTCAGGGGATGTGTGGGAGAGGATAAGAGGTGCCTCCAGGTTTGGGAGCCCATTGGGATCCTTGGATGTGCAAAGGGAGAGCCTCTGCCTTACACACTCGTGCATCCCGGTGTGGATCCAGCTGGATCAGTGCCGGGGAGGCTGCGTTTGGAGGCGAAACACTGAGAGGTGACATCTTTGGAGCTGTTTTGCATCTGAGAAGCCCTAATTACAGTCCCAAAGGCTGCCAAGCTGGGATGCTCCTCGCAGCACTGGGCTCCCGGCACTATTTGCAGCACGGCTGCTGTATGTGAAGACAACCAAATCACCGAGTGCAAACCTGGGGGCTGGGATCTGTCAAAAATTAGCACTTTTAGGCAGGGACTGTCTCCAGCTCCGAGACTAAGAAGCGTCTGGCATCGTGAAGTGCGTGCCCAGCTCCATCAGCCTCCCCTGGGGTTCAGGTGGGACCACGAATGCCATAGCAATAAGCACTCCCAGCTGCTGAACGGGATTCAGGTCTCGGCACCCTGACGAATGCCGAAAAGGTCACACGTTAATGATCTGCTGAATTTAGAAAGCCCCGACTCTTCAGCCTGGCTGTTTTCTTGGAGGCTCTTATCAATCACAGAGGCTTCCCAGCGCCGGCCGATGGCGAAGGGCAGCACTGTGGGATGCGAATGGCAAATTGCTGACCTGACTCCATCTACGTGCACCATGGTGGGATCCGTGATGGTATTTTGGAGCTGGGACCATGCACAAAGGGCCGGGGCTTTCTGCTGGAGGGCAGCCCAGATGCCCCCCCACGCTCCAGCCACAGCCACAGGACTCACATGCTGAAGTTCTCGGGGAGGAAGCAGCGATTCCTGAGCAAACCCGCCCACAGCTGGACTCCCACGATGCCGAAGATGAAGAAGACGAAGAAGCAGAGGAGGAGGACGTTCCCCAGCATGGGCAGCGTGTCCAGGAGCAGCGTCACCAGGATGCGCATACCTGAGGGGAGGACGAAGCGGTCACCAAAGAAGGAAAATCTGCACTGAATTTTCTCCTTCCATCCATGGCCTCCTGACCTTTTCCTTATCCCCTCCACCTACACCCTTCCTTCCCCTCTGTTCTCCTCATCCCCTTTGCTGCAGGTCCCTGCAGCTCCCTGGCCCCACCACCAGCCCCAGGTACCCCCATCCAGCCCGGCCCCACTCCTGGGCACACAACCCACCTTCCCCTCTCCTCTCCCTTCCTCCATTCCCCATCCTAAATCCTCTTTTCCTCTCAAAGTTTTCTGCCAATTACCAGCCCCTTTCCTTCCAAGATCCGTCTCTGACACCTCCCTTGCTCAGCCCTATTGCTTTCCCCACTCAGGCTGTATTAACATTCCCTTCCCTTCCTAACTCCTCTCGTCTACCCTAAATCCCCTCTCTTCCTTCAAACACGGGATTTTCTCTGGCAGTTTATTCTCACGAGCTCAGGAACAGCCAGTTCTGTAACAAAGACAAATTGATGGTGACTTCAACTTGACATTTACACACAAAAAAATTGATTTTATCTGACATCTCTGTAATATTCTGCTCATCTCTCTCTCCCCTTCCTTCCCCATCTTCTGCATTCTCTCACTCGCTTGCATTGATTTTCATTTAAAGGAACCCTTACTATTGCTCCCTTTACTTTGATACTTCAAGAAGCTTTCTGATGTTGTCGTCTCCTCCATCAGGTTTCTCCTTTCACTCCTCTAATGGGGAGCAACCACCATGAGTCAACTCCTAATTAACTGGAGCGACTTTCCACGGTTGCTGCATTTATCATCATACAAAACCCTCCTCTTGCTTTCCCCACCTTATATTTCTATCCCATCATAACTACATTGCACAGGAGCCAAGACGAATTACCCGGGATTTGAAAACACATTAAGGGAGTTACATCCCCGGTCAGACGGTGGCAGATAAATTCAGCCAGCCGTCAGTTCAGCAACGGGGATAAAAAAAAAAAAACATCACAGAGAGGATTCGGAGAGTACCATAACGTCTGAACCAGCAGCAGCAAACCAGGTTCAGAGTTGGGACGAGACAAATAAACAGAGCCCAGGCAGTTCCAGCACAGAGCTGGAGCTGATCAGTGCTCATCGAGGTGCAGGGAAGGGGTTCAGGCTTGGAGGTAATTTGGCGAAAACAACGCTGAATCCAGCACCACAATGTTGCAATGTTTCCTGGTGTTCCCTGGGTACTTCACAAGCCTCAGAGCATCACTGCACTCACAAGAGGCTGTGAATCTCCCAGCAGAAGGACTCAGACGCTTTGCTTCCCAGGGAGAAAAAGGCTTGGATGAATTATTTCACATTAAAACCAGTATCTCGGTTCTTAGGACAGGTGAGAGATCTTCTCCAGGGTGAAACCAGCAGGTAGAACTGCACGTGGCCATCAGTTTGAGAGTGGGCTATGCTAAATTTACAAAAACGGGGGCTCTTCTAGGCTTGGAGTGCCTGGATGGGCACCCATGCAGCTCTGCAGGCAAGGTTTGCTGCACGGACCAGCTGTGGGGAGTGGAGCAAGAGATGCTGCACGAAGAGGCTCCTCGGTGCCTCCCAGGGGCTGCCTCCAGGCATGACACGATTTCTGTGTCCCAGCTTCTCCGGGAAAGGATGGGGGAGTGCAGGGAGGGCTCGAATCCGTCTGCCCACGCTGCATGGGGAAGGCTGCTGGCACCCCACCACCTGCTTCCCTTCACCTTCACAGCCTCCTAAGACCCCCTTAGGATGAGAAATAAAGGAGTCTGAAGCCAGCCCTGGGGATCCCCTTGTCTTGTGGCACCCAAAGGCACGGATGGGAATACTATTTGAATTGGTGAGCGCCAGGCACTGGAAAGCCAGGAGCAGTGGTAGGACCTAAAACCTCCAGGGCCTGGGCGAACGTTGGATGGAAGATGGGAAGCATCCACGTTTGTTCTTCCACCTTTGGGGCACGGATATAAGAGATTTATAAAGGGAAGAGCAAAAAGCCAACTTACTGGGGACTCTGTTAATGGCCCTGAGCGGCCGCAGGACGCGCACGGTGCGCACGGCCGAGAAGCTGACGTTCTGCAGGTCCAGCGAGTACTCCAGCATCCTGCAAGGCAGACAGGGACGAGCGTCAAGGGTCTCCGGGATCATCAAACACTGCAGATCAAACCGCCCGCCAGCTGCTCACCGAGGGAATTTTACTGCGTCTCTCCCCTCGGAAAGGTTTACCAGAGGAATTCATTAAGGGTTGTTTATCGGAATAAAGTCAACGAGCGCACGCAGCCGGGTCTCTCGTCTCTCTCTCATCTGCTCTGGTTGCTGCTTCTGCACAGGATCCAGGGCAGAAGCTTCTCAAAGTCCCTCCTCACTGCGGGAGGGAAATTGCCAGACAGAGCCCTGTTTATAATGACGGATTGTTCCCATTTCACAGCTCAGCACAACGAGGCACCACCTTCACCTGACTTCGCCCACGGCTGCAGTTCACCTGTGTGAGCCCCTGGGGCAGCCCAGCCCCATCTCACCCTGCTCACAACGCCTTTGCTCAAGCACAGCGGGGCCACCGGCCGTGTCACCGCTGGGATTTGGCCCTCATCCCGGAGGAAAGCATGAGAGACCTGCCGAAAAGCATCTCCGAAGAGGCAGAGCCAGGCAAACGCGACAACAGAACCGCGAGGCTCCCTGCACAGCCGGGTTCCTGCTGCTGCAGGCAACCACAGGATATTAATCTCTTCCGAAAATTATCAAGTTCCATCTTGAAGCGAGTTGGGTGGTTCCCTCCCTCCGGCTTTGATGGTTAGCAGCCTAATTTCCAGCCTCAATTTATTCAGGGCGAGCTCACATGCATTTGCTCCTACGCCAGCGCTGCCTTTTAAGTCGCTCCTGGAGCCGTTCCGTGTCGCCGGTGTTTACCCACCCGACGTATTGACAGAGCACAAAGCACATCTCCCAGCCTCGATTCTGCAAAGCCAAACAAAGCCAGCTCTTCCAGCCCCGTCTCACAGCCAGGATCTCTGCTCCCAGCCATCTCCACCCCTGTCCCAGCCCGAGTTACCCTCCCCTGCTCAGGCGCCGGCTGCTGGAGGAGGCACTGCTGGCGCCTTGCTCAAAGGCTTTTGGTGCTGCCCCGTCCCTCCCCGCTGGAGATGTGCTCTTGGTGTGATCCCCAAAACCTACAGCTCCACACCTGACGCAGTGATACCTCACCCCATTTCCCTTGGTAGGCTCCAACGATGATGATTACAAACCATAGCCAAGACCAAAGCAGCCTCAAGAAACTCTTCTGACCCTGACTTCACTGACCCTACTCCGGAGCTTTGTCCCCCCCAAGGAGAGCCACCAAAGCTTCCCCGGCCTCTCACAGCTCTAAAATACCCCTCGGTGTTCAGAAATAAGATTTTCATATGGTTTGCAGGGTTCTGGTAAAAAGCCCATGTCGAACATACTGCTTTTCTTTCATCCATAATTAAAACAGAGGCGAACAGCAAAATTCAGAGCAGCACATGATTATTTGCACCAAGACAAATCGTTTTCTGATTAATGACAGCTCCAGACTCACTCCCAGAGATGAGCGTGCTTGTAATCTGCAAAGGGCATGTTGTAGAACGCGGTTTGATTTAACGTACTAAAAAACAATTATAGTGTCAAATTAAAAAAAAAAAAAAAAAAAAAAAAAAAAAGGATCCCACTACCTTGAGCAAAGAGCTCAATACGAGGACTGGGAGCAGGTGGGTGCGGGGGAAACAGTCACCAAAAGGCAGCACCAGCGAGCACCCAGCAGCTCAGAGGTCTCCTCCCATGCACAGGAGGGATCAATCCAGTCCCCGGCCAGCAAAGCTCCCCGAAGAGAGCAAACACCGGGGTGCTGAGCACCGGGGAGGTGACAGGAGCATTTATCCGCCCGTATCGCATCAGCGCACTGAGAATTCGCGGTGTAAAAAGCCCACGACAAAGCTCCAGCTCGAATGTCATTTCTGCTCAAATGTGAGAGCACGATGCCTGTCAGAGCCTCTGCCGTGGTCCCGAGTGCCCAGCAACGTTAACAGTTCAGAAAAACGCTCGGCATTAACTAGGGTGGATCCGCATCAGATGCTGAGACTCATCGGAGCGCTCGGCAGCCCCCGGTCACCGGAGTTATTCAGAAAGAAGAAACATTTCGGAAACATTTTGGACTTTCTAAGAATACCACCAGAGCATCTGCAAAGCCAGGCGTACGACGAGCTGCTGGGGGGGGGGATGCATGAAAAGAGCTGATGCAGCCTCTGGCAAGCACTCCTCCCAGAGGGAGAGAGGGAGAGGTGCTGGGGCTCGCAGCAGGACAGATGGACAGACAGACAGGGCACATGAGGAGCAGCTCTGGACAGAGCAGGCAGCAGGAGCCTGTTCCCGTCCCACCTGGGGATGGCCTGGCAGCTCGCTGGGCTGTGTCTGATCTAAATGGGATGTAAATGCTGCCAGGCAGGGCTGTGGATGGAGCCATGCCCACAGCCGTGAGCTCTCCACCGGGAGCCCCCCGCAGCGCCCTGGGCGGCCCCATCCTGCCCCCCTGCCACCCACAGCATGGGGACAGCCGAGGACCTGGGGACACGACGCAGGCGGGGATGTGACCGAGGTGACCAAAGCTGCAAGGTGACAGCCCCCACCTGCACTGGGGCCATGTCCCCAAGAGCTGTCCCTCATCCCCACAGATCTCCCGGGATGCAGATTTACGCAGCGCTAGGAGCTCTCCAAGCCCGGGCACACAGACGTCCCTTATCTACAAAGCGCAGCAATGGGTGGATGATATTAAGCCATCAGCGCTGGGAAAGACAAAGGCGAATTATTTCGGCGGTGCCGTATCTGGAGAAGGCCGGGATGAAATTTCCTCCCGGCCCTCGCAGGCTTCGCCGTGCTCTGCTTTTCGCTCAGGCGTTGCTTTCTGAGCCTCGCGAGTCTCACCGCATCCGTGGGCGTTGTTAATTTGAAAAATTTCCATTTTATTCCAGCCCGACGGAATAAAAATAAAAGCGGTGGAGGTAGTGCGAGCCCCTGGATCCGGCCGTGCAGAGGCACCGTGAGTCCCAGCCAGGACACCTGAAAAATGAGGCTTTTGGAGCAGCAGCAAGTTCAGCTCAAGCTGAAAAGCTGAGAGAAGCAAGATTTCTCTCTCTCAAAAAAAAAAAAAAAGTCTGAAAACTTCCCCAAAATACCCCTTTTTGCAGGTAGGTTTGAGTCAGCTGGGCTGAGGGAGGCTGCAGAGGGCTTGCTGCAAACAGCAGCCTCCCTGCACCGAGGCTGGCAGGGAGCACACCAAAGGATTCACCAAAAGCACCCCATGGCCAAGCTGGGACCCCCGTGGGGACACCCGGAGGTTTGGGGTCACGGCTGGTGGCTTGGCTTGGTTCTGCCACCGCTGCCCCCCGGGGACAAGGCAGGAGGCTCCCCGTGGCCGGCTGGCAGCACTGGTGTTGTTGAGGGCCGGGCACGGCCTCTGCTGCAGTCGGCAGGGAGGGCGGCTGCACATCGGGTAATTGTGTGTGCAAATCACCCGCTCACACGCACAATTACCCCATCGATCACACGCACAATTACCCCGCTGCTCACACGCACAATTACCTGACCGCCGGCACCGCGCAGCCAAGGTCTCGGGGTGCTGCTCCAAGGTGCCCCGAGGCACTGGAGACCACTGTGAGCAAACAGAGTGGGCACGAAAAAGAAGCTTTCACCCCTGCCTTTCTATTATTATTTTTCTATTATTATTTTTCTATTATTATTTTTCTATTATTATTTTTCTATTATTATTTTTCTATTATTATTTTTCTATTATTATTTTTCTATTATTATTATTTTTTTAAGGGATGATGGGGAAGGAGGAGCCTTTGCCCCGTGTCACGCCAGGAGGCTGCAGCAGGGGATCCCACACCCCGTGCTTTGCCTTTCCTCCCCATGCCCACCCCGTTTGCTGAGGTGCCCTGGGTGCCTCGTGCGGCTGCAGCGCGGTTCGGAGGAGCCCTGCCTGCCTCTGAAGCACAAAGGCACCAAGAGATCAAGGCCACGGGCTGGGAACATCACTCCCAGCACGCATCCTTTGGGTACCACGGACATGGGATCGATGCTCCCCGCAGCGACCCACCTGGCAGAATGGTCTCCGTGCCCAATTTCTGGCTAAAGAGCTTTTCAGAAACCGTCCTGTGCTTTTGTTTCAGGTGGAGCAAGGGAACGTGGTGCGTCTCTTGCTCTCTGCTACCCACGAACTCGTCAAGGCTTTCTGCAGCATATCTCAGCCCTGAAACTCAGCACTCGAAAACAGGAGGGAGCAAGACATCCTTAAGAGTTGTTTATGAAAGCTTCAGTGGAGCTAACCCTTTAATACTGCCTTCAGCACAGGGAGAACAACAAAAAAAAAAAAAACAAACATTACAAGAAGTGCTCAGGAAGCAAAGGGAAAAAGAAATGGTATGTCTGCTTCAAAAGCAAGCAGGCTGCCAGCCACCTCCAGCCCCAGCTCCTCCCGAACTGTAAGCAAAATATTCCAGAAGTGTTTAACTTTGTCAGAAAGCCCTCTGAGAGGCCCGTCACCGTTCCAAGGAGCAAGGCGCAAACGGGACACTTGGCCAAACAACTGGCTGAGCGCGGAGGAAGAGCAGAGCCGCGCAGCTCACACACAGATGATGCACAGCCCTGCCTGCGGGGGCCAGGAAGGCAGACGCCGACCCAGAGCCCCAGAGGAGCCCTGGAGGCACCAAATCCTCACCTGATGCAAGCCCCCCGCCTCGGGGAACGACCAAACCGCGGGGTTTTGCTGCTTTTTGTTCGGTTTGCTGAGCACGGTTTGGTTTTCGGGGCAGAGCGTGGCTGTGGGTCCCCAGGGGGCCAGGAGCATCAGCACCCCACAGCCACGCTTCGCCAGCTGAGCCTGCAAGAGATCCTGCACATTTCTGGGCGTAAACAAGCACCCATCCTTGGCACCTCCACTTTGTACGCCGCGAGAGGTCAAAATCCCATCGAGCCACCCTCAGCGGGAGCCGGCACGCAGCGCCTGGTAACCTTCAAGCACTCCTTGAAAAAGCAAACTCCCCAAATCCTCTCCTTCAAAATAAAGGAACATAATTATGCGTTTCGTCACCTTTTTTTCTTTTTTTTTTCCCTTTCCCCACACAGCTCCGTAACCTACAGCCAAAGCTGTGCTTCACCAAGCGGAGTTTTGTCTGTGTAGCGCTCCCCTCATCTGCAGCAAGTTTTGCTGTAATTACAGAGATGTGTTGCAGACATTACACTCTCTACAATTAGTGCTAATTGCATTACATTGTCACAAAGAAGTCATTTATTCTCCATGAGCTCATGAGATTGGTCTGGACAGTTTAACAGAGCTGAGAAGTATTTAACTGCACGCTGCGCAAGTGGCCAGCCCAGCACCGCCCAGCGGCACTGCCTTTGGGGCAAATACGCAAGAAATTGGTTCCTCTGCGACCACAGCCCCCGGCAGGGCCAGAAACTTCTCGAGGAGGGAGGGTGAAATGGTTGAAATGCCATTTTTTTTCCTTTTTTTTTTTGGAAGCAAGCCTGTCCTAGGCTGGTCACGGTTACGAAGGGTTTCCGCGGGAGGTCTGCCCGCAGGGAGGAAAGCAGCGGGCAGGCAGAAGCAGAGCTTTGTGCTGCCTCCTCTGCAAGGAGGTTCAGGGGCTGGGGGAGATTTGGGGCAGGCCCTGAGGGGCGAAAGGCTGGGTGAAGCCCTGCCATGAGACCCACGTTAAAAACCCATTTGCTTTATGGGGTATCTAACAAACCCAGAGCGGCTCAGGGCATCGCCCTGGCGCTCGCTCTCCTCCACAGCTCGGCCCTGGAAAATTCCCCAATTTCCCCCCGAGCCTGTATCCTGGGATGCCCCAAGCACATCACCTGCACCGTACCCCCTTCACTTTACTGGGTTGGGACCTGACCATTGGTCTTGTCTTTGCCTTTTGGTCTTGTCCCTAAGGTGTTTTCTACCTACACCTTCACTCCGGGCTCTGGTCCCCTGATGTCCCCTGCTATGGCAGCAGCCCAGTCCCGTGGCTGTCCCCAGCACTTGGCACCGCAGGGGGACAGCGAGGGGTCCCTAGGACAGCAGCGATGCTGGAGCAGGAGGCAGCGGGGGCCAGGATGGATGGGGAGGCTGGGGGGGAGCAGCGGGACGAGCGGCCGCAGAAAAACCCCGCGTGCACCAAGGGAAAGGCTCTGCCTTCGCCCCTACAGCCAGTTCGATCCTTTGTCAGCTGAATTGCTTGTGACGGGGCCCAGATGGGAACAGCTCGAGCACAAAAAGGAAAGGCCGATCATTTAGCGAGAGGCAAAGCTGACCTGGCAGGAGGCACCAAGGCGGGCAGGCTGCGAGGCTGCGAACCGCTGGAGCTAAGGAAGCCGCCGCGCCCCGGGGGATGCGGGTGCCCGTACCCACACCCAGGGCTCTGTGGGGAAAAGGGGCTGAACCCAGGCTCCCGTTCAGGTGCAGGAGGCAGGCGGGCGGTTTGGTGCTGAAGCACAGCACAGCTATGTAGGAATTAGGGCAGGGTTAGGAGAGCCTGGAGGAACAGCAGCAGACACCCATCATGATGGGGGGCCCCGTCATGGGCATCGATATATAACCTTGGCTCCAAACGCCAGACAAGCTAAAGAGGATGGGAGAGGGCTGGGGGGAGGGCAGTGCAGCACCCCCAAACACGCCACCCCCATAGCACAGCACATCACATCACACTCAGGTCCCCTTCCTCATCACGCTTCATCCTGCTCCAAGAAATAACAAAGAACTCAAGAGGAACCTGGGATCTTTCGGCCCCTCCAGCAACGAGTTCCTAGGGGCTAACTGGGAGACCTGCCGCCTCCTTACTGGTTGTACTGGGCCACCTTCGTGGTGCCCCCAGCTCCCCACAGGGGCGCACACCAGGGGCTGTAAGGGAAGCCTGCAGGCACGGCGCCCCGTACGGCAGACGGCAGGCGCCCCGCTGACACCCTCGCCTGGGAAACGGCCCAGCCTGGAGGGGCCCCGCTCCTTTCCAGGAAAATCCAGTAAATTTGATCTGCAGCTCTATCAAAAGCGAGGAGGGGAAAGAAAAAAAGAAAAAAAGAAAAAAAAAAAAAAAAAAAAAGCGCCATTTTCCCAAAAGGTCTCCGGGCTCTTGGAGGAGGGAGGGGAGGCGAGGGCCGGTGAGTGAATCCTGTGCCAAAGAAACTCAGCGCCCTGGCCGGGGGCCAGGCACTTTTCATGTGGATTTGCAGCCCCAGCCAGGAGATTCTCGGGTGCTGGAGGAGCCTTAACTCAAACCAGGTGCCTCGGAAAGGAAAACGCTCAAAAAGGCAAACTTGGTTGCTTTCCCTCAAAAACAACAAAGAGGGCAATCACGCACATTTCACTGAAATATCCTCCCTGGAAGGCAGCTCTCCGCGCTTCAAACAATCTGCTGAACACCCCCCCCCGTCGGGCAGCCTGCATGAAACCCAAGCCCCCAGCGCCGCGGAGCCAAGCCCAGCGCCAGGCAGGGTGGCCGCGCGGCACGGGACACGCATGTGCTGGCCAAAAACTGCAGCAAACGGCTCCTGCTGCATCCCCAACAGTGCTTGTGAGCCAAACATCACCAGTACACTGTCATCACCACCTCCAGGCACTGGAGATCTCTCTCGTGGGTGATGGAGACAACCAGCGGGTCCCCCTCTGGGCTGGTGTCCCTGCTACAGGAGAGGGTAACAGCCTCACGTTGCACCAGGGAAGGTTTGGAGGGGATATCAGGGAGGATTTCTTCATGGAAAGGGTGGTTGGGAAGAGGTTGCCCAGGGGGGTGGCGGTGTCACCATCCCTGGAGGTATTTGAGATGTGTGGACATGGCTTAGGGACGTGGTTTAGTAGTGTTAGGTCAGCGGTTGGACTCGATGATTTTAATGGTATTGTCCAACCTAAAAGATTGTAGGCTTCTAGGATAGGTGGTGCTGACAGCCCTGATGCATAAGAGCCCAAGGGACCTCAGCACTCTCCATCCAGAGCTCTCTTTCCCCAGACCTGGCACATGAGACACGAAGCCCACGCGGGCAGGGGGCAGCCGGGGCGCCCGACTCACCCCGCGATGACGATGAAGAAGTCCAGGCGGTTCCAGGTGTCTCCCAGGTAGCATTTCTTCCCGAAAATCCCCAGCGCGATCATCTTGACTATCATTTCCACGGCAAAAAAGGCAAAGATGAAATCGTCGAAGCTCTGCCAAAGGAAAGGGAGCGGGATGAAAAGGGAGCAGGATGAAAAGGGAGCGGGACGAAGGGCGCACGGCCCCACTGCCGGCCGCCGCAGCTTTTTGCTGGGCAGGGAAGGGTCCCGAAGCCCTCCCGCCCCAAAACCACGTGTGCCCGGCCGTACCTGCAGGATGCGGCAGCGCGGTGAGTCGCAGGCGATGTCCTCGCAGGGGTGGAACATGCCCAGCGTCACGCAGTTGAGCAGGATCACCAGCATGCTCACCCGCTCGAACCAGCTACACGGAGAGCGGTCAAGGAAGCAACAGTGCCAAGCACAAGCCCCCCTCATCATCCCCTCGCCCCCAGGGCTCCTGCACCCCGGTCCAGGTCTTTGTCCCCAGTTTAGTGGATAGGGAAAAGAAGGGGGGAGATGCCAGCAGGACCCCAAGGTGTTTTGTCCCATCCGGGACTCTCCACATGCTGTCTCTCCTCGCCTTGCTGCTCCCCATGTTCGTGCACTTAAATACCACAAGTTTTCCATAAAAACTACCATCAAACTTTAAAATATCCTTTTCTTACCTCTTCTTCCCTCACTTCTATTTGGCACCAGGCACAAAGAAACACCCAAACGCAGTACACCAGCAGTCACCACTGAATCAAAGACAATCCTTGTCTTTCCAGCAAGGCGCACGCCAAGAGCTGCTGCCCAAGGGTCAGATTTTGGGGTTTTGCACGGAGACCCTGCCCGCTGTTTGGTACCCGAGTGGCAAACCGGTGGCATGTTTTCCCCGTGGTGACATCAGTGGCCGTGGCTAATGTGAAAAACACTATAAAATTAAAGTTGCGTGGCGAGACTGCTGAGTGCTGATATGATGGATTAAAAAATTAAATTAAAAGAATGATATAAACTTTTAGAAAAAAACACGCCATTAATTTCCTCTCCTGGCATTTCACAGAAAAGCACTTTAACAACATTACAATTTTCTATTAACTATGTCACAGCTTATCCCAGGGGCGTTTCCCTGAAGCCAGTGATTGAACTTTTCATTCCCAGTCCAAATTAAGGCTGTCAAAAACATTAACTGGCCGCCTAAAAGGCTTAGGGCTGCTGTGAGGCCCCGCAGAGCCCATCCCCTGCCCAAACGTTGCCTCTCAGAGCAACGCTGAAGAGCTGAGCTGCTGGGACAGGCTCTGAGCACTTGCTTGGACGGAACAAGGCGCGCTGCTGCAGCAAATCCTCCTGGGGAAGCTTCGAGCCTGGTACTGAATCTCTGCATCCTTCTTCCAGCCAACTCCTGGCTGCCAAGAGCACAAGGACACGAAACCAAGGAGCTGTCACCACCGGGGTTATCTGCCAGCACCAGGGCTTCCAGCTGTGGGCAGGACGCTCTGGGTCCGGTTGTATTCAGGAGTATTTTAAGCCTTGACCTCCAGCTGCAAGGGGGAAGGCAGAGCACCTCAAGCGGGTTTCCCAACCCGTGCCCGGTGTTGGGGACGTCCTTTCCTGGTGGCTGCAGGGTCTTCTACAGGGCTGAAGCCTGGAAAAGTAAATTTGGAGGGGAGAGGCTGGGTTGGAAGCTCCTGGCCCCTGCTCCATGCTTGCCTTTGGGCTGGATCAAGCCGCACTTTAGGCAGCTCCTCTCCGCACCTTCACCACCTTGTAATTAGAGGTTTGCATCTCATTTGAGGGATAACAAGGATGCCACGCTGCAGCTGGTGGGTGCAGAGACCTGGAGGTGAGCCTGGGACACAGACACCCAGAGGTGAGCCTGGGACACGTGTCTGGTGAGGCCGACCAGCCCTGGCACGAGGCAAGCAGCGTTTGGGGAGCTGCCAGCAGCTCGGTGCCTGTACCCAAACGAGCGCAGCCCCCGTCAGACGAGAGCTTTCACTGAGATGCAGAGCTGGGCAATGTTTTGGAGCCCGTGCTGTCGCGTTATCGGGCTGGAGAAGGAAAAGGTGTGGGGGAACCAGCAGGTGCCTGCCCGGCGGGGCGCGGGGCCGGAGCACGCAGTTCCGCAGGACGACCCCGCTCCGATTCCTGTGAAATCACACGGGGCTGAGTCACCGCCCGGTCCCTGGCAATCTGGATCCTTTAATCTGAAGAAATGTTTACAAGATATCGGAATAGAAATTCCGACTGTCAGGTCGCGGCTACGGGCTGGAATATTTATCCCAAATATAGCCCTGCGGGGGCACGCACGGAGGGCAGGCTGCAGGAGGGGGCAGGAGGCTCCGGTAACAGCCGCGCCAAATCCGCGGGCGTTCCCTGGCCTGGGGGGGCTTGGAAAGCATCCACGGCTCTGCCAGTGATGAACTGCAAAGCCCTTCGAGAAAATCAGGAATTAAAGAGAAAAAAAAAAGCCTGCAAGATCCCGAATTGGTGACAGAATGAGTGTGCGTCTGACAAGGGCTGCGCGAAATATTCAAGGCTCAGAAGGAGCCCGCTTGGTCGGATGGGAACCCGACGAGACAGACGGACAGATGGAAGCTTCCCCAGCCAGGCAAATCCTTGCAAATAAATTCTTTCCCGGCGGCAGAAGACAGGCCCAGCTCTCCTCACGTGGCCGAAATGAGAACACGACCTGGGTTGGTGCCTGGTCCCTGCGTTCACTGCCACGACGGGCACCCCGGCTCTGAGAACAGGCACCCCTTGGGTGGAAAAACAGCCTGGGGAGAGGGGGGCCAGGAGCAGGATGGGATTTTATCTGCTGCTGGCATTTTTCTTTGCCCGGCTCTGACCGCAGACCCACTTATCAGCACATCGCTCCCTCAGGCAAACACATTTTCAGTCCAATATAACGCTTCTCCCTGATTAAATATCCCCGGGGCAGGGCCGGCACAGGAACCTGCTGGTGCACGGGGCGATATGTTAATGTGCAGCTGATAGATCACAAGGTTGGGGGTTATTTTATTTTATTTTCTCCCTTTTTTTTTTTTTTTTTTCCAGCTGAATGGAACTTCAAGCTCTTTCTTCTGCTAATGGGATTTTCAGAGCCACACAAAGTGCTGATGGCTACGGCTTTGTACCTACTGTTGTTTGAGGGAGAGGCTGACAAAGGAAAACTTCAATTAGCAGCAGCAGAAGGTGCTTTATTGAATACTGCTTGCTGCTGCTGCCTTGGCAGCGAAGGGGCAAAGCCGAGCAGGGAGCACGGGGCTTAGGAAGCCCCACACAGACCCCACTGCTCCTCGCCACGCAGAGTGGCACCGCATCAGGACCGCATCCTGCGCCAAGGCACTGCTGGTGCCGAGCTGGCCCTGCAGTGGCTGTGCCCTCCTGGTGCAGGGAACCCGTGTCACACATGCACGACCAACACTCCAAACAGTCCTCTCCATGTCACGGGACGCCGGAGAGTCCCCGCTTTTGGGGTCACCTGCCCACCCTGAGCCATTCTTAAAACCCCACAATTTTACCGTCGTCTTGGTCGGAGCTGAAACGCTCACAGGTGCTCCCTTTCCAGAAAGATCCAGCAAGACTTTTGCCGTGACCTCTCTCTGAAATTGTAAATAATGAAAAGCACAAGAAAATAAAAACCCCCAGAAGCCAAGCGCTTGCGAGGAAAGGAGCCTTCACCCTGAACGAACGCCCTCAAACGCCTCCCCCCGGCGCCACCTGCGTGCGCACGGCTGAGCACGACCTCCCATAATTAAGAGGCAAGAACCCAGGATTCAATTAGCCAGCACTACCCAGCTTAATATAATCAAAAGAGAAAGATATTGCATTATGCTCGCTATGATTCGGTTGCAGAAGTTTGGATCAAATTTGCCAGCAAGGGAATTAAAAGGGACGATGCTGCTGGAGGGCAGCGGCAGCTGCAGGCGCGCTCCTTGGCTCGGGGATGGCAGCACCAGGACAGTTCCTGGGCATTTCCTTCCTGCCCTGCAAAGTTTTTGCTCTCTGGGACAGCTGCTGCTGTTCAGCAAACCTGCAGAAAGTGCTGGCGAGGCCTGGAAATTCTTGTGCAAATGTGATGCGAAAATTGGGTTGAAATGACAGCCTTCCCCTGCAGTGCCACCGAGTCCCACCAGCTTAGGAGCGACGCCGGGATAAGCCGCAGACGTTAATGAGAATGGAGTTTTAGGCTTTGTTCCTATCATCAATTCCAGAAATAGCCCCTTTGACAAGAGCATAATGGGACTTCCAGGGTCTGGCCTTTGGGGGAGAGGGAGGCGGCAGCCACCAAAATCCTAAAACATTAATTCAGGCCGCTCGCGAGGGAAGTGAAAAGCCCTTAGAATTAATCTGCCTCACGGATGGAAATAAAAACCCCTTCCCAGCTCTGCCACCGACCGCCCAGGCCACCAGGAGAAGGCTCCGAATGTCACACCTGGCGGAAAGGTTGTAGGATTCCTGCCGCAATCCTACCCCAACCCTGCACAATTAATTGGGGTTTATTTCATTTTTTTAATGGTATTCCTTCAAAATTAAGCGCAGCAGCCACGTCGTGCTTCCAGCACGTGCAAGAGGCACCGCAGCCCCTGGGAGCTCTCCAAACATCACGGTGCCACCCCAAAAGCACGGCCATGGTGTGGGGACAAGCAAGAACACGTGAAGTTGTGGCAGGGGTGGCCTCTGGGGATATTGTCTGGCCTCTTGTGCTCCCCCCTCGCTCTGCAGCTCTCTCAGACTGCTTCCCCTCAGCCCTGGGAGGTTGTTTTAATTCTTGCAGCTTTGCAATTACACCTGGGAAACCCAAACAGGGCGATTATTCATGCCACAGGGTTTGAAATTTCATTTCATTCAGTTTTCCTTGCAGCCATTGCAGGTGCTGCACTGTGGCACCCCCCGCACCACAGCCACACTGAGACCTAAAGGCAGCCAAAACCCCACAAAGTGCCCCAAAATGCCACTGGCACCCATCAGAGTGCAGAGGAGGTTCATCGCTGCTTGGCAGGGAAGCAAAACTCTTTAATAGAAGAAAATAGGAATTTCTGGGATTAATCGTCTTAATCGCCTTTTCATTTTCTCCCAAAGATTTCAAACCTGTGCTGCCAGAGATGCTCAGGGGAGGCTTCCCCCTGCCTGGGAAACGCAGCCGCTACTCCAGGGGAGCGTGGCGCCTGCTCTGCAGCACAGAGGAGCCTCCTCAGGTGATGGAGTAAGAAAGGATGCTGCATTTAGAGGGGCTGAAGCACAATAAAAGAGGTGTTTTGTCAGAAAAAGAAAAAAAAAAAAATCCTGACAAGGCTCTTGCTTGCCTGACTGCTGCAGAATTGTTTCCCCTTTGCCTTTTAGATTCAAATTTCAAGCTTTTTTTTTTTTTTCCAGCAACCAAAAGGGTTTAAAATCTTACTGCTTAAAGAGAAAAAAAAAAATGCAGATAAAAAGAACCCTGCGAGCTGAGTGCCTTGCATAATCCCCAAACTTCAGGAGCTGGAGCTTTTAAGCAGAGCCCTGCGTATCGCTCGCAATTAGCTCCTGAGCTGGGAGGGCTGGCACGGCCACCAGCAGCCCGGCCGCGGGAACAGCACCAGAGGGGGGGGAGCTGTTTTTGATAGGAAATTAAATAACACAATAAAATCCCAAGCTAGAGCACTTGGGTGTGAATTTAGCCCAGATTCCCATTGCTGTCCTGCTCACACCTGTCCCACGGAGGGGTGCGGGAGAGGCACGGCAGAGGCTTGGGACACCCGTTAGGAACCGCAGGGAGCCCTGGGTCCAGCTTCCCACACCATTTCCAACACGCTGCCCTAACACCACTCAGCAAAACCCCAACCTCTCACCCTCTCCATACCCATCACCATTCCAGCACCTTCTGCTGACATTTCGGGACTGTGGGGTCAGGCTCCTGTCCCCACCACCCCATCCCCTGACACCCCATCCCTTGTGGCTCCCAGCCCACCCCGTTAGGAAGCCCCAAGGAGCAGCGCCCTCCCCAGCAGCTCATGCGTGGCATTTCACAAGATGAGCAGCAAAATCCTCCCTAATGGACTCCCCCGCTGCAGGAGGAACCGAGGGTCACAATTTAGAACTCGCTAAGTATGCCGGAGCCACCACTGGTGCTTGATAATATATTTAAGGCTCCTTCTCCCACCACGCCTTAAGTGTGGAGTGGATACACACTCAACCCCCAAATATACAGCTTTTAAATGCACTGGCTGCAAAAAGTCCCTTAAAAAAGCCTGCCCTTAGAGCTCGCTGGTGATGGATATGGCAGAGCAGCACTGCTGGCTGCTCACCCAGGAAATATTCCCAGCACAACGCTCCGCCACCTCCCAGCCATGCATGCTCGTGGGGGGGTAAACTGAGGAAATCCAAGAGCTTGCTGCAACGCAGCTTTCCCTCGTGCTCCAGCAAACAAGTGAAGCAAGCTGGTGCTCTGCAAGGCAAAGCCCCCGTGTGCACAGAGCCTCCCGCACAGCTCCGGGCACAGGCTGCCAGCAGCAGGGCAAGGGTGCCCCAAGGAGCCCCAAAATCAGCCGTGCTTCCTGCAGCGGGCAGTGCCCGTGCCCTACAGCCTCCGCCTCGCTCGGGATATTTGGGGTACTAGCAGGTTTTCACCGTCCCCGATTCAGCTTGCTGCATTGCCCAAGACCAAACCGTTATGCAAGGCTTCCCAAACAAGTTGCGGCGCAATCTTTACAACATCCTACACCGACACGTCGTTGGGATATGTCACATATTTGTCTTATTTTGTTCCTTCTTTGTCCTTTTTTTAGTCTCCTTCTACTTTTTTCCCCCTTGGAAGTACGCTGGTTCCCATGGCAACAATGATGTTATGGGCATGGACAGAGCTCAGTGACGTCCACGAGCTGGGTACGGGGCGGATTTATGTAACGCCCGCGGAGCTCAGGAGCAGCAGCGATGCCTCTGCGTGGCCACACGCGGGGCAGGAGCGGTCCCGTGCCGGGGACTCCGCAGCGGTCAGCCAGGCTCAGACCGAAGCAGGAAGGATGGAGAGGGCAGGGCGGAGCAGAGGAGATCCCAAACACATGGGATGGCAGATCGGGATAAAGCGGAGAAAAACAGATTTGTGCGTTTAGGGTATTTGCTTGGAGAGCATCCCCTGCACTTCGCTGCTGGAGCAGAGGGCAGAGCAAGGTTCGTGGGGGCAGGCAAAGAGGGAAACCCCTACAGCCCCCGTAAACAGGCAGGGAGCAGCCATGGGAGGCTCCTGCAGGCTTCAAAACCTGAGCAAAACCAGCACGTTTCCTATTTTCCCATTTCCTATTTTCACCAGCCAGTGATTTACGCCCCTCCCCAGGGCAGCGCACAGATGGAGGGGACGTCTCCCTCCTCCTCCTCCTCTTCCAGTGGTGCCCGAGGAGGAAGCTCCCAAAGCAAGGTGCTGCCATGCCCAGCACCACCTCGAGTCCCCCACTGCCCACGTACCCATCCAGAGCCCAAACCCCTCTCCCTTCACCCCTGCATCCTTGGGGTGCCCTGTGCCCCCCCAAACCCTGCCAGCAGCCCACACGCGCCCTCACCAAGCCCCAGCCTATTAAAAATACACGAGGCGAGCGCATGAAAGATTCATCCAGGGCAGGAGGTGTCGGCAGCTGCAGCGGGGCACGCAGGAGCTGCACAGCTTGGCAGGGTCAGCAGCAGCCACTGATTAATGCAGCAATTCCCTAATTGCCCTAACAAGGGGGTGGCAGGAAGTCAATACTGTGAGGTATCGGGCCGAGGACCACAAACCTGCCTGGGTGATGCTGCTGCAGCTGGAGAAGGGAAGGCAGCTCGGGCAGAAAGGGAATTCCCTCTGCTGAGAGAGAGCCAGGGAAAGCCTCGTAGGGAAGAGCTGGTAGGAAAGGAGCTGGGAGCCGAGCACGCCGAACAAATCATCTCCATATCCATTGGAGATGCACGACCAGCTTCTACTCCCAGCCCTCCCAAGCCACCATCCTTCTGCAGGCGCCTGGGTGAGGGATGCTCGTGGGTGAGATTTGAGGTGGGGAACACAGGCACCGGGCACGAGGGGTGCTCGGGGCTGAGCCTCCTACAGCGGCACAGCTGGGAGGAGGAGGAGATGCTGCCCCTGGCGCCCAGGGGCCAGGTTTGTCTGGATCTCCAGAGGCAAGCAGCTCTGGGGCATTTCCAAGAGGGCATTTCTATTCCTTTTTACCCCTTCCAATGAGAGGGTACTGCTCAGGCTTGCCTCTCCCCACCACCTGCCCTCCAAAGAGCATCCTCCAGGCCTGGGAAAGACAGAGGCTCCACGCACTCCCTCCTTTCTGGAAGCGATGGAGCTCACACCCTGGGGTTTGTCCGTTTGCTCTCCATAGACAGGGTGCAAACCAGCTTGGGAATGAGCAGAGGAACAGCTCCGGGCAGGGCAGCAGTGTTACAGTCCCCTTCCCTGCTGTGCCAGCTCCAGCATGACCTGGGAGCGCCCGGCTGCCGGCCACGAGTGCTGCGGCAGCTCCCTCCTCTTTCCCACCCTGGTATTTTAATCGCAGAAGGGCATGAGCTCAAAGCCCCCGGGGAAACCCAGCCAAGCTCTGCAAAAAGCTCAGAGGACAAACCCAAGGACAAACCCGGCATCGTTTTAACCCTACAGACCGAGGCAGGGCAGACGCTGTAGGAACCAGAAGTGCTGCCTCCAAGGGATGCAGGTGACACGTAAAGCAGATCAGGGGCTGTACCCCGTGTCCCCCCAGTTTTCCCTGCACTGTCACCAGCGCCATGCCCTGGGGACACCATTTGGGGCTGCTCCACAGGGCAGTCCCTGGGGATCCTCAGTTTCCACAACAGCGATGATAACCAGGGTGACAGCCTCCTCCAGGAGCCCAGGGGAGCTGTACCCAGCTACCCAACTACCAAGCCCTTTCCACTTAATGGCTTACAGCAATTAACACCGGGTACCACTTTCCATGCAAAGGTGTTTGCATGGAAAAGCTTTGGGGCAACTCGAAGTACCCGCAAAGTTTTGGCTACATTTTCCAACCTGGCTTCCAAAAAAAAAAAAAGATATTTACAAAGTCTGAATGACGACGAGTTTCCAACTGGACTGCTTCTGTTTCACTTGGAAACGGAGCCAACGTTTCCTCTCTAAAAAAAACACCAACACAAAATACAACATTTCATTGCAGGTTAAGTACTTAATTAGACAGAGACCATCTTGCACGCTTCAGATTTTCAAGCCTAAGCCCAAAAAGACAGAGCGCTCCTCGGCGCGAGCTTCCACACCTGGGTGAGCATCGAGAGCATCACCCTGCGGGCGGTGGCAGTGGCAGAGAGCACCTCACACGCTGCTGGGGACAGAGCTGGTCCCCCCCCAACAGCAGCATCATACCAAATTTCCCCGGCACCGAGGGGATGAAGAGTTTGAAGCAGCGGGTGCTGCCCGGGCACGGTCAGACCAGCGGGCAGGAGCACGCCGTGCACAGCTCCCCAGCAGCGCTGCCCTGTACCTGAGTCACTCCTCCAGGTGTCTGCAGGCGACATCCACGTGCATGAGCTGAAACATCCTGATGCCACATCAAAATATCACGGTGACAAAGTGTGACTAAACACCGGCACGGGATCAGGCTTGTGCGGGACAAGGCAGCGCGGCGAGCTCGCTTCCCAAAGTTTGCTTCCCCAAACTTGCTGCCTGTAGGCACAGCACAGGGGGTGCCTGCGCCAGCCAGCTGGGGGCTAGGGCAAGGCTCCCCCTCCAGCTCCTTGCCACACGCTTGGTCCAGCGTCTCATTGCTCCCCGTGCACAAATCTTTGTGAAACTAAAGAATTTCCACAAAATAAACCCCTGCGGTTTCTTCTCCCTTAATAAGCCTTGCTGAAACAACTGCAGGCTGCAGCTCGTGCCCTTCACTGTCCTGCCCCCTGCTCTGTCACAGCCTCACCTTCTCCTCCTGCTCCCCATCCACTTCTCACTTCTGTTATCTGCGGCTGAAGCTCTCAGAAACAGCTGAGAAAGCTCCAGCCTCCCCGTTCCAGCTGATCACCGGTACCTCTCTCAGTCCCAGGTGATTTAATCGTCTGCCTTCTAATGCAAAATGTGTGTTCCCCTCCTAACGAATAAAGCGAAAGGCAAGGAGGAAGCAGAAAATAAAGCCATCATGGATGAGGCTACTCGGTGTTTGTCTTCTTCCTAATCCCATTACTGCTCTGGAGGAGGTCTAGGTGTTACGGCCCCATCTTCAGCAGCTGCTCTGCTTTCCCTCTGAACCCTGGAGACGGGGCCCTAATGAATCCCACAGCCAGAAGCAGGTTTTAACCACCAGAGCAGCACCTCCGACAGAAACCAGGCTCGGAGCATCTCGCAGCCCTGATACCCATCTGTTCCCCGAGCCCTGCCAGTGCCGAGAGGAGGGCGCGCGAGCACGGGGCGGGGGAACCCGGCACTTCCAAGCGCTCACCATCCATTTGCACCTCATAAAATTCTCATTGCCTTTGCCTGGAACAAGTGCAGTGACCGCAGCATCCCTCGCTACAAACGCCATTGCATCTGCAGCAATCTCGAGTGCCGCTCGAGGTTGCTCGGGGCTGCGTGTAAATGCTGCGGGGAGCCGAATTAGCAGGAGCAGAGCAGCTGCGGGAAGGAGGTTGGCTTTGTGCGCCTTGCCAGGCTGCTTTGCTCCTGCCTTCCTCCTCTGCAGTGGTAAACAGGGAGGGCTGAGCAGGATGAAAGGTTGCCGTCCCGGTCGCAGGTATTTCTCTGAGCATTAATTGATTTTCCCTGATCTGGCCTTGCACATCTCATCACGCTGCGGCTGCGAGGAGCCTGGGCCTGCTGGCACTGCCTTGGTGCTCCCCAGAAATAGGGAAAAAACAGCCAAGCTGGAGGCAGGCAGGACAGCAGCGGTGGGCAGGGAGCGTGCCTTGGCCCAGCCCAACCTCGGGAACATCCCAGGCAGGTGACATCTATAAAAACCCCCAGCCTGCCACGTCCTTCCCAAAGCAGCACCATTTCCTAGGAGGAGAGCATCCTGCAGGGCCCACCGCAGGGCTCAGGGGTACAACTGCCCAGCCTGAGCCAGCATTTTGGGAACAGCTCCTCCTCCCAGGCTTGTCCCCAGGTCACACTTGTTCAGATTTGGGATTCCCACGAAGATCACCAAACGCAAAGCTTGGCTTGTGCACGCGTCAGCATTTATTCCTGGTGAGAGTGACCCTGGAAACCTTTCCGTCTGCTCAGCTGAGCGAGCCAGATTGCATTTTCCTTTAAGGAGCATGCTAAATAATTTTATTTTTATTGCTAAGTGCGTATATATTTGCTAAATAACTTTCAAAGGTTGGGGCCTGACAAAGGGGCTTTAAAAATTGGATCAACTTTTGCTCTCCAAGCCTGGAGACACCGAGCTGCCCTGACCCCAGGGCAATCAAAGGGCACTGACCTCACCTGGGCAAAACACAGCTCCTCCTGCACAGAAACCCTTCATCCCCACTTAAATTCAGAGGAATTGGGATGAATTTGCTCTTGTTAGCTTCATCTCCTGGTGTCCTGGCAGGGCTCGTGGCAGTGCCAAGCGAAGGCAGCTCCCGCCCCACGCCACCTCTGCAGGCCGACGGAGCCGGGCTCCTTCCAGGTTTTACCCCAGGGACCTGACCTGGGGTCTGTTAAAACCAGGCCATTTATTTAGGTGCTGAGCTATGGACTGAAACGGCTAAAATTAGCCCGGGAAGTTGCACTTTGATGGCTTTCTCATCCCATGCCTCAGTTTCTAAAACCAGGGAAGAAAAATCATTTCTCTCCCAGCCTTTCAGAAGCACGTGGAGATCTTCGGGTGACAGTGCGCTTTGGTGCAGACGTCTTCATTATTCTTCCCCTCCACAGAGCAGCGTTAAATCTTTCCCCTTATAAAGTCATTTTCTAAATTAGGTGAAGACGGTGAGTTTTGCGCTGAGCACATGTGGATATTTTTATAAAATGTTTAAAACTTCTCGTCTGACTTCTCCTTCCCTTGAAGGACAATGCTCTGAATTAAACCCTCCTGTGACCCCGATTCGTTTCACCCTCGAGTGCTTGCGAGCAAGACTTGGCCAAGAAGTAACGTTAGCGAGCTCCCATCGTCACGGGTAATAAGATAAATAATAGAATGGCAAAAAAAAATAATAATAAATGGCAAAGGTTGGGGACACGCGCTGCTCGGACTGCCTGGGAAGAGCCAGGCTGGGGATGCTCCGGGACAGCCCCTGGAAGGTTTACCCATCACTTCGGCTACCCAGCCCCAGCCAGGCGAGCCCCCACAAATCCCACGGCTGGGTTCCCAGCATCGTCTCCAATTTCCACCCAGCATCATCTCCGATTCTCCAATTTCCACCCCTTCCTCCCTGCGCTCTGCTAGGAAGCCCCGCAGCCACCTCTGGGGTTCCACACCGTGGGTCCTGGCTGTGGTGCGGGGCCAGCAGCGGGTGTGGGGGCCCCGATCACCTCCCATGGGTCCCGTACCCGGCCCTGGTCCCCTCCCGTGGGTCCCGCACCCACGCGGGCAGCTCCAGCCACTGCCTGGGAAAGGGCGAGCACGGTCACACGCCGGGGAGAGGGAGCCAGCGCCAAGCTGGGCAGGGCTGCAGCATGCTTAACCCTTGGAGAGCCCTCCTAAAGGGGGAAATGTTTGCCAGGTACAGGGGTTACAGTGCTGGGAGCTACGTGGGGAAGGGATGGAGCTGCCCTCGGTTGGGAAATGTGGTCCCCGCTGCCCAGGGACACGCTGCTGCCCTGCGCTGCTGCAGCGGGGAGAGCCCAGCCCTGGATCAAGGAGGCTGAAATGCCATCGGGTGCAAGGAAAGGGGGAGCGAAAGGCAAAGGGGAGGCAGCAGCAGAGCCACGGGGTGCTAGCCTGAGCAGCTTGGTGAGCACGCAAACGTTTTTACAAGGTGCTCGCCCTCGCCAGGGGTTTTGCCCCCCTGGTTGTGGCGCAGAGCCGCGCTGCCACGGCGCGGCCGATCCTGAGCACGGACGGCAAACACGGGAAAGGTCACCGTGCTGCGGCCCTGCGAGCTCAGGCAAAGCTGTGTCAACAGGGAAAAGGTCTGAGCTGAGCCCAAATAAGACGTCGGGGCTGAGAACCACGCCTGCAGGCATTCGGGGAGGTTTCGTGCCCCAAACACACGGGACAAGGACCCGTGGAGAGGAGGGGACCCGGAGCGGGGCCGGAGGTGGCAGAGGACGGGCACTCCTGGCACGCACCAGGCACCACAGCTCAACGCCAGATTTTCATTCCCTGCTACAACTTCCTGCTCTGATTTTTGTTATTTTTAACATTGCTGCTGCAGTATAAATATCTACCGGGCAGGACGCTCGCCTGCGAAGCTGTGGGTCCGTGCTCCAGCTGGGGCAAACCTCATGGCTCGACTTCTCTGAGAGACGACCCAAAAAGCTGGAGGGGAGCCAGAGAAAGGGCTGACCCGTGGCAAAAGGCCGAGGGAATTAAATCCTCTGAGCCCTGTGGCTGCGGGGGCACCGGCAGGGCCAGAGGTGACGGCACTGTCCTGAGAGGGGGGGGGATCAGCACCCCAAAAAGTGCCCCATGTGCCGGGGGGAGCAGCCCGCAGAGGGAAAAGGGGGGCAGGAAACCTGTCCTAGCGGAAGGTTCCCCAAAGCAGGGGGAATTTCTGCCCCGAGCTGTTTACTTCCCATATTTCTGCACATTTCCCTCGTGGCTAATTGGGATTCAGACGCAATTAGCACGGCTGCCACTCACCAACCCAGCGCGGCGGCACCGGGACACCACCAGGCACGGGGGAGGCACCTGCAGGGGGACAAAGCCCTCCGGGACCAGGCAGGCTCCCACTGCCAAGCCAGGAGAAATGACCCTACCCAAACCCCTCTGCCCCCCAAAACTCCCTCGCCACGGGGAGATTTGGCCCCCAGCAGCTGCCTTTGACCACCACCCCCCTATCCCCATCCCTCCCATCGCTCAGACGCGCCTCTGAGCGCCGTCAGCTCCCCGTCCCTGATTAATCGCCCATAAAGGATAAGTGGAAACAGGCTGCTAGAAAGGGGGGGGTGGATCTTGATATTTAATTACCGCGGCTGCAGGGCTGGGCACGGAGGGCGGCTCTTTTGCTCCCCTCTGCAGGGTCCCCCCCCTCCTCCAGCCGCTCTCCCTGCCCTGTCCCCAACCTGGGGATGGCTGCGGAGGGGCCGGGACCGCTGGGTGCCTCCTGTGGGACCTCGGAGCCTGCTCTTCCCTGTGACAACCTGAGCTTTTGGTGGGTGTTTTAAGGGTTAGCCCCAGCCCGAGGCTTGGCACAGGGCATCCTCATGGATTATTTATTGCTCCTGCTGTGTCTCTGCCCCGTTTGCAGCCCCCATCGCACCCAGAACTGCAGCGAGGACCAAAATACCTCACAAAAAAGGTCCAGACCCCTCGCACTGCTGTGGTTTTGCACCTGAAAAGGAGCTGGAGGAAAGGGGCCCTACAACTGGCCTCATTTTTCCTCCAGGAAGGCTCACAACCAAATCAATCCCCCAAGCACTGGCAAGGACACACTCGGACCCTAACCCAGGAAAAGACCTCAAGGACAGGAGGATTTGGGGGCAGTTCGTGTCCCCCCACAGCACCCCCCAACCACACTGCATGTTTGTGGGGTACTCACACCGAGAGAGCAGCCCTGGCCCCAGGGCACCACAAAAAATAAAAAATAATAAGGGGAAAAGGGGCCAGGGAAGGGGCGAGTGCCCCCCTGCCCCGCTTCCCACGGGAGCCTCCGGGCCGCGGGAACGGCGCTGCTGAGAAATTTGGGGGCCGGCTGCAGAGAGCGAGCTCGAAATTAAAAAGCTGCAGCTGCTCAGGGCAAAAACCTGGGTTCTCAGAGCCGCATCTCGCCCCTCCAGGGGTCAGAACCCCACGGAGCGAGCTACGTGTCCGAATCAAAGGCGGCTGCGGTCGGAGCCATCCAAGCAACACAGGCGGGCAGACGGTCTGCAAACAAACAGGGCGAGCCAAAAAGCACCAGCGGAAGCGGCGGGGGGAAGGAATTCTCTGTGCTGGAAGGAGGTTGTGATCTGGGCAGGCCGGGGAAGGAATGCGGTGACGTTCGTCAAGCTAATAGATTAGATAAATTATTCATGGGTAATTTGTTTGCCCCGCTCTACGCATGGGAGAGACGCAGGGGAAGCAGCACCGAGGGCTGGGCAGGAGCTGGAGGCTCCAGAGCCCGAGGAAACCTGGGCTTTGGGTGGGGTGGGATGCTCGTGGAAAGCCTTGCTTGGTGCCTGGGGAGGGAGCAGCAGAGGAACAATGGGGGCTGGGGATGTCCCGCAGGGAAACGTGCTCCAGCAGGGCCCACGCCTGCCCGCGGGAGGCACGGCTCCATCGGGGCACGGGGCCACAGCGGGGACGTCCAGGGACAGCATCCTGCGTGCCCCGCTGCCTCGTCCCCACCCCGAGGCCACACCTGCCGTCCTCACCACCCCGTAGGCTGTCCCACACCATCCCCATCCTCACCCCGACACCCAGCCCTGGGAGCCCCCCAGATTTTAGCCGGGTGCAAGGCGCAAACGGGCACGGTGCAACAGGACACGGCAGCGCGCGCGGCTCTGGGTGAGTGCAGTGAAATAAAGGCAGCAAACCCCTGGCACCGGGGGCCAACCTCTCCCCACAGCCCCAGACAGGTTATTTCCAGAAAGCACAGCAAGTGGCCTCAGGTAAAGAAGGAGCAGCCCCTGGGTGTCTCTGCTGCTGCTGCCGCCCCCCTGCGCTGGGGGAAGGGGGCTGGGGGCCCTTAAACACGGAGAGCTCACCAGGTGTGGGTTTGCCAGCTGCCCTTTGCAGCTGCGAGGGCTGGAAATAGCATCAGAGAGAGTTAAAATGGGGAAAAAAGAAAAAGAAAACACGTGTGGCATGCGGGACTTGAGGGGCAGGCCTTCCTGCCCCCCAAAATCACAGCCTTCCCATGGAGAGGGCGAGCAGAGAGTTGCTGCGGCACCCGCTGCCCCCCCGCTGTGTCCCTTTTTGGGCTCCCCCAGCCCACGGCAGCGGACCCAAAGCCTGGCCCATACAAGCAGTGATGCTGTCTTCCAAGCACCTCCGTGTGCTAAATCCTCCCCCGAAGCACCTCGCCGGGGCAGGGAGCCTCGAGCACGTTGTGACCCCGTGGGGAGCGCGCCCCGCGTGCCAGCGCCTTCCCGCGCCCCGGCCCCGCTCCCGGCCCCGTGTGAACGCGGCACGGCCGGCCTCTTCCCCTCTGGATAGCCGCTCCCAGGGAGCGATTTCCTCTGCATCGCCGTGACCCCGCTCCCCGGAGAGCCTCGGCTGTCCCTGGGATCCATTCTCAGGCTTATAAAAACCGCAGCCGGGGCCGGGGGCAGAGCGCGGGTGGCTTCGGGGACCAGAGTGGGATGGATGCGGAGCTCGTCCCACGCAGCCAGACCCCACAGCACCAAGGGATAACAGATGGGTGCTCGGCCGTTCCTACAAACCAGCCGTGCCCTTGGTAGGTCACCCGTGCAGAGCATGAACCCGTTCCCTGGGGTTATTGTTAGAAGTGAGCGAGAGGCTTAAATAAAAAGGCGAAGCGGCAGCACCGTGCGTGGGGACACGCTTCCCAGGTGCCTGGCCAAGGGGATGGGATGCACCAGGAGCGAGCCGGGACCAGCTCCGTCCCCATCCCCACCCCACAGCCCCACGGAGACACCGCAGAGCCCCAGCCCAGGCTTTCCATCAGCTCCGCGGGGTTTTACGAGGCCCCGGGGACCGGGGAGGCTGTTACGTTAGCAAACCCCCGCCCGGGGAAATAGCAGGTGTTGAGGCACGGCCGCTGCCAAGCTCACATTATATAGACGTACGTAAATATTTTAAGAAGCAAAACACAAAATAGTGGGAGCAGCAGGAAGGTCGCGAGCCGTGGGACCGAAGCCAGCGAGCTGCCAATTACAAATCCTCGTCTCACGTCACCCGCTGGGGAGGACGCGCTCCCCGCAGCACCCACGGGGCTGACACTGAGGCAGGACAGACCTGGGGGGCTTCCTGACCCCCCCGGGGCCCCCAACCCAGCAGGGAGCTGCTGGGGAAGGGACGGATCCACAGAGCCACTGGCAACCCCCAGCCCCTGGCGCCAGCCCCACAGGGACCCCCCAGGGACATCCCCGCCTCCACCACCTCCCCAGGCACCCTGGGGGGCTCAGCACCACCCCTCCGTGCCCCCCCCAGAGCCCTGCTCACCCCCCGGGAGGTGGCAGCGAGGCTGGCAGCCTCCTGGGTGGGGGTCTCCATCCCACATCTCCCCCTCCCCATAGGGGCAAGGGGCTCGTGGGATGGTTTCCCCCACTTTGGGGCCAGGAGATGTTGCCAGCACCGGCTGCTCCCCCCGGGGAGGACGAGGAGAGCCGGGGCTGGGGAAGAAGGGCGTGTGGGGAGGGAGCAGCAGGAGAAAGCCAGCACGCTGCGAGCCTTCCCCACCCGCCCTCCCCTTCCTGGCTCCCTGCTCATGGCTTTTCTTGTGTCTCCAAGATAAATATTTCGGCTCTTTCCTCCTCGCAGCGCTCAGCAGCGCCGTGCGCTAGCGGCTCGGGCACCATCCTGCCCCGGTGCTGGGGCAGCAGCGGCCTCATCCTGCTCCCACTGCAGGCAGCGGTGACACCCAGGGGCACCAGCACGTGCACAAGGTGCCGCCCTGCGTTTTGCAATATCATAAAATAAATAACAAATAACACAAAAACGGGGCTGCGCACCGCCCCGTTATCTGCTCAGCAGCCCCCGTTCGACGCCAAACCCAGCAGAAAGCCCTGCGGATCCCCCTCGGAGGGCAAAAAGCGGTGAGGAGAGGGGCCTGGATGGAGATTGTGCAAGAACCTTCCCAGCCAAGCCCGGGCTGCTCGGTTTGGCCGGCGCCGTGCTTGGCCGTGCCGCCGGGGCTCGTGTTGCAGCGAGGCCGGGGCCGGGCTGCGGCTGCCAGCGCCCGAGCGCGGGCGAGCGGGGCCGTAACGCGAAGCGACAGCGTTCACTTGGTAATGCGAAGTGACAGCGTTTACTTTCTGCCTGCCACAAACACACGTGCCTCCAGCCCCACAGCCCGCCCGGCGCCGGCCGTGCCGCTCCGGAGGCCCCCGGAGCCCCTCGCCGTGGAGGATGCTGAGCCCAAATCCTTGCTGGGGAAGCGAGGAGGGCATCGTCCTGCCCAGCACCAAGATCTCCCCGTGGGGAGTGAACCTCGGCACGCTCGGGAAATAGTTTTTTGGAGCAGCCCCCACACCGCCGGCTCCCTTCGCTCGCAGCTTTTGCTCGGGCACGTGTGTGGCACCGGGGCTGAGCGCGCTGCCAGCTGCTCCCCCGGCTGTCCCGGCAGCTGGAGCCATGGGAACACAGCAGAAATCACGAGAAAAACGTAAAAAAACAGAAGCCAGGCTCTCCATTCACACCACAGAGCCTGCCTGGAGGCGATGGGGATGCACTCGGTTCGCCCAGACCCTCACCCAGCTCAAGGATCAGGGCGTGGGGCGAAGCAGCGAGGGGGAGGAAGGTCCCCACTGACACTCCTGGCCATATTTTTCCAACCCACTAACCCTCCTGTGCTGGCAGGCAGCCTCCAGGAGCTGCCATCAGCTCTGCCTCCTGCCCCCATCGCCAAGGGGCTGGCGCTGGCTCCTCCGCCCCAGCTGCAGCGGGGCCGTGGGAGGTGGGAAGGAGGCAGCGAAAGGTAGCGAGCGCGGCACCGAGCCCGGCCAGAAATAACCTCCCGAGCCCGCCAGGTTTGGCTGCCTTTCCCCCACCTTCCTCCAGCGCATCCAGCAGCGTCCTGGATTTCTAACCTGGAAAAGGGAGCGAGGGGCTGGGAGGAGCAGCAGGGAGGGGAAGGGCACCGGGGCGAGCTGCAGGCAGCTCGGGGCAGGGCTCGTCACCCGACGGTGCCCAAGGTTGCCAGCACGAAAATTCTGCCTCCCATTGCTTTTCCTGCACGTCTGAGGGCAAATCATCTCATCTGCACCTCCCACAGCCCCTCAGGGCTGCAAACCCCGAGGGCTCTGCAAACCCCAAGGTCCCTGCACGGCCACAGCTCACCCCAGGCGGGCTCCGGGCAAAAGCATCCCAGGAGCTGCGTGCTCCCAAACCCTCAGCAGGGCTGTATTAGTTCAGTCACGCATCCCTATTGATTCAGGAGCATTAATTGGTCTTCACTGTTCAAATACCGGCCTCAATTAGAGCCACTTTTCCTTTTTTTTTTCTTTTTTTTTTTTTTCCCCTGGATCTCTCCCCTCGTCTCCGTTAAATACCAGAATACCTCCACTGGCCTTGGGGAGAGTCGGTGTTAACTGTACATTTGTATCCAATTTACAGTAAGGCTCTTTGCAGCCTTAATGAGCACGCCTCTAAAGAAAAGGAGAGACACACACACAAAAAAAATAAAGGACACCCACTGCAGGAGATGCTCGCTGCCAGGCTCGGTCACTGAGCGTCTGGGGCATCGCGGAGAGCCAGCTCCCACCCCGAGCGAGTCCCAGCTCTGGGCAGCACACAGCTGGAGCGATGAGGGACAGCACAGCCTCCCCAAAAAGCTGCCCCACAACCCCAGGCACGACCCCGTCCATGCCCCACATACCCCAAGGAGAAGCGTGGCTGCGTCCCGCTGCCCCAAAGCTCTGCAGCCCCGCGCTTCGCTCGCCTCGTGCCAGCCGGGAAGGCAACGGCCCTTGAAGTTGCTCTAATTCTCATTATTTCCTTCTAGTGATTTCCTACCCGCGGCATCCCAAGCCAAAGCCCGGGAGACAAGGGCCAGGATTTCACATTTAATTAAGCCTCGCCGAGCTGGCTGCAGCCCTCCTTTGCGGCCGGCGCTGCCTCCGTCACCCCCAAACCCCTCAGCGGGGCCGGATGAGCTCGTGGAGACCCCAACCCTGCTCCTCCAGGCTCCTGCACACCACACTGATGGCCAAGGCTGGGGTACATCCCCTAGAGCACCACATCCTAGCCATGGCAAGAAGCCCAGCGGTTGAGTTTTACCCCCCTCCTTCCCCATTTTTCTTTTTTTTTTATTATTTCTTTTCTTTTTTTTATTATTTTTACTGGCTGGCTGCTGGTTGAACGGAGCCTTGGGATTTCCAGCCCGGTGCCAAAAACACGCTGGGAATCGCGAGCTGATTCGTTAGGGCAGGGCCGGGGAGAGGCTGGCTGCGCTCCCCAAGTTGTGGGGGGAAAATAAATGCGAAGATTTGTCAGATGCACAAATGCTGCAGCACGCCGGGAGGAGCGAGCCCGGGGGCAGACCCTCGGCTACAGGTACGAGCAGCAGCTTCTCCACCAGACTCCGGACCTGGACAAGGCCAGCGGCACGGACACCCCCCCGAGGCAGCCCCCCAGTGCCAACACTGCTGCTGCAGGAGATGAGATGGGGTGTGAGGACCCCAGAGCGGGCAGTCAGGGCAGCCCAGCCTCATGATGGGGTTCCTCGGGGATGGCACGGCCCCAGGACATCGCCTCGCCCCTTCCTTTGACCATTTGTCGTGGCTTCCTGGCTGATTTTATTCTGAACTCTAAACCATCCAATGTCCGACCGCCCCTGGGGCACACGGTGAGATATTCGGTGAGATTTGGGGGCAAGGGAAGGGATTTCCCACCGGCATGGACCAGCACACCCCAGAGCCTTGACGGGTGGGCAGAAACACACCACAAGCACAGAAGTGGCCGTGCTGCCAGCCTAAGGTCCAGCAGAGCTCTTGGTGCAGATTTCCAACATTTTTAAAGCCCGTCCATGACAGCACCAAGTTCCTGACCAGGACAGACCCACAGATCTGCAGGGGCAACCTGAACCACCCCACAGAGCCACCTGCACACCGGCCCCGGGCCATGGCCACTGGCTCTTTTGCTCTCCAAAGTGCCTGCATGAGGTGGTTTTAATGGCAAGCCTGTAAAACCAGGGAAAGAAGGGCTGCGTGTGCTTGCAAGAAGCACTTCAGCAGCTACAAACGAACCAGCTCCTAAATTTTCCAGCCTGGTAGTGGCAAATATCAGGAAAATGCTTAATGGGAAGCGTCGCGGTGCGAGTGCTGCGCCCGGCGCCTGCTGCTGGGGCCCCGCCATGGGGTCGCGCAGCCCCATCCCACCCGGCCACGTGCTGGGGCCACAAACCCCCCGAGGATTTGTGCCGCCCAGGGAGGATCAGCACTGCCCAGCCTCTGCATCCCACCGGGAAAAACCCAGCCTGAGGAGGAGGAGGTGACCCTGGGGAAAACCAGCCTGCAGGCTGCCTGCGAAAATCATGCTGTGACACCACCCTGCCCGCAGCAAGGCAGGTTTCCAGCCTCCATCCCACAGCACCTTTTCTTATTTTCCCCCATTCAATGAGCCCATCAGATAACTAATTCTAATGATTTCCACCCCCCAGACCTGCAGCCCTCATGACAAACCCCCAAGCGCCGTGGTCCTGCCCTGTCCCCACCAAACCCCGCTCCCTCCCCGTGCCGGGGGTCTCCTCGCCATCCCAAATCCCCTTTGGGATTTCGGCCACGCAGCCCCTGGGCACAGCCCTGCCCGCGGCGGGGTCACGTAGGGATAAGCCCCGGCACCTTCCCCGAGCGGAGATGTACCGGGGCGATGCTAAAAACCCTCCCGTTTCCATGGGTACGTGAGGCACATGTTGCTATGTGATGTGCGGCCCGTCACCAAGGCGACCGCGGGATGTCACCGCGCGGGGCTTATTAGTTGCCATGGCTATTAAAAGGCGCTTGTCCTCTGGGGACCCCCAAGGACCAGGGCCACCGGCTTCCCCCAGGAGGCCACCGAGGTGCCGGGTGTCCGGTGGGTCCCCAGATCCCCCGAGGATGCAGTGATGGGCGGCTGCCCGCTGGGATGGAGGAGCCCGGCCCCGCAGCCCCTGGGGAGCCTCCCCCTACCCGAGCAGGGCGCACAGCAATAGGGGTTTGTTGGCCATGGTGCAACTGGAGACCCCAAAACCCAGGGAGTAAGGCGAGCCTACAGAGGCAGCCCTGCCCTTAGCACAGCACCGCTTTGGAGACGGATGCGGCCCCAAACCCAGCATCACCAGGCAGAAACGCATCCCCCACGGCACCTCAGGATAAACACAAGCACCTCCTGCACCCACAACACAGTGAGACCCCTGCCGCCCCATGCAGGACTCCCCCAGGTGATGGGGGACCCACTCTTTGCTCCCAGGGACAGTATTCCTGGCAATGAACCCCTGGGGACTGGTCCGATGGCCCCAGGACCCCTCTCCCTCCGCTCACAAACCCCTTCCCAACAAGCTCAAAGTGAGTTTTTCTTTTTCTTTTTTTTTTTTTTTTTTGTGGCCATATAAACCCCCAGGAAAAATACTTATATCCTTTATTAAATAAATTAAAGCCATTATTTTCTCGTCATCTCGTTAGGTTTTCTAGGAAGGATATAATTTTTTTTTTTATTCAATTCCACTGGACAAAAAAAAAACACGATAAAAAAACCTATAGGAAGGTATATTACCCTGTAGTGGAAAATTAGATTCCTCCTACACAATACTATAGGATGATTTAAATATAATATATAGGAATATAACATGTTATTAAGTTGTATAGTATCTTTCTAGAAAGACCTCCAGTATAGGACTCTCAAAATTACTCCCCAAACCTATTACATTTCAATCTAGCCCAGCTGACTCCCTTTCCATTCCTTTCTGTGAGGCTTTTCCTGAAAGGTTAGGGTTTTAATCGCGCCCCCGAGCTCTGCCACCACCTCGCTGTGCTCCTTGGGGCACAGCAAACCCCAGCAGAAAACCCCAAAGCAGCCCCAGGACGGACAGACGGACGGACAGCGGGGTGGACGCGGCACTGCTCCCCCCGACAGCCAGGAGAACACATGAGGGGCAGGGGGGGCACAGCTCGCTGCAGTCCCCTGCTTGATGCAGTTCTGCATCTCCCCGTGACCGAGTGCCCCTGTTCCTGCTCCCTGCCCCACACGCTGGGGGTTCAAACAGTTCCCGGCCACGTGCCCGCGCCCGTCCTCTCCCCCTCTGCAAAATCAGACGGGTTGGGGAGGGAAGTTGCCTCTAGCTGTTGCCATAGAGACTCTGCGGCTCAGCGCGGAAAACCCAAATCTTGTCAAAAAATGGCAGAATTTAAGATTTTAATGGGAGAGAACACACAGGAGGCCACGAGCAGCAGCTCACATCCTCGCCTCAACAGTTTTTGCCTTCAGCCGCGGTTGCCCCGTGCCCAGCGGCGAGCACAAGAGCCTGAGGGGCGAAAGCCATGGGAAGAAAATCAGGGGGAAAGGCAAACCCCAGAAAAGCCCCGGCCCAGAGAGGGCTGGCAGCACACCACCACGGATGTGAGCTCTGCCTGGGGATGCCAGCCCCTCAGCAAGGTCCTGGCTCGAAGAAAAAGGGGAAAAAAAAAAGAGGGAGAAAAGTTCAAATGGGCCCCGGAGAGGCAGGCGGCTCGCTGGTGTTTTCTCTCGCCGCTCGTGGCCGGGCGGAGCTGGGGAACAAGAGCCCTGCGCCAAGCTGCCTGCGCTCCGCCGCCTTCATCCGCTGCCAGAGCAACACAAAACCCAGCACCACGAGCGAGGCGAAATATTTCCCGGAACCTCCGCTGCTTAGCCCACAGGCTTCACCTCTCAGCCAGTTCAGCCAGCGACAAAAAAAATAAAATAAAATAAATACAAATAACGGAGCGAAACCCCAGCAAAACCCAATTCTTGGCCACGAGCGCTGGCTGGGAGCGCCTCGCCATCGCTCCTCGCTGCCACATCCTCCCCGCTCCCTCCTGCCCTGGCTTCCACCCTGACCGCAGAGCGGGATAACTCACTGCCCTGGCATCCCCGGCACCCGGCTAAGACAAACACCGCAGGCTGCAGGGCCCGGAGCATCCCCATTTCCACTTAAAATTTGTGGTGGACGCAGTGACCCCCTCGGGGACAGGGCAGTGGTTTCGCAGGGTGGCCCCCGCGAGGCGCAGGGGATGAGCGGAGCCGTGGTGCCGAGGGGTGTTGTGTTTCGGGGCTGGGAAGGTGAAGTCTGAGGGATACCAAAACAAGGGACTTCAAAAAGGAGCAGTGTTGGCTCGGGGAATATTGTTGTATGAGCTCAGCCACTTCGGACGGATGGAAAAAATCACGCAGAAGCCTCGGCAGGAGGATGCGGCGCGCGGGGGCCGAGCACGGTGCACGAGCACGGGGTGGCCGCTGCCACCGGCCCCGCTGGACACAGACCCAGGGGTGGGGGGGACACAGGGACCCTATTTTGTGCACACCGAGGTGCCACCAGCACGAAGATCCTCGTGCTTTCTGCTAATCCCAGCTCCCCTTGGATGCGCCCACCCTGCCAGCAGCTCCCCGCGTGGCCCAGAGCCAGAGGCAGGACCTGGGCCGGTCAGGATGGTGCTGGGCAGAGGGCGCAGACGGGGACCTACAGCCGGGTTCCTGCAGCACCCGATGAGCTTTGGGAGCAAGGTGGCTTGGGCCTGAAGGTCACTGGAAGAGGAATTTCACAACTCCCCTCTGCGCCTCTGCATTTATTCCACGCTGCCGTGCCCTGCTCAGCACACAGTGGGTACGCACACGCTCACATGCCTTCACACTGGGGTGTCCCATACCCTCCCCTGGCTCCCCAGGCCAATCCTGGGCACAGTTTTAGCTCTCCACACCCAGAGCAAGACCTTTGCCCCCAGGACCCCTCTCTCTGGCTGCCCCCAGCCCCCTTTTGCTCAGCAGCAGGGCAGCCGGCCACCCACAGGCACAGCCCAGCACGTGCATCACCTCAAGATGCAGCCTCGGGGCGCAGGGTAGCGCCTCCAGTCCCTAAATAAAGCCTAAAAAAAATCACTCCAGATAGGATTCACCGAGCGCAGGGAAAGCCTCGGGGCTGCTCCATGCCTGGCACCGAGCCCTGCCCGCCCCGGTCCCCTCCTCGGCGCGCTCTCCGCGGCCGCCCCATCCCCCTGAGCAGCTCCCTCGCCTGCTTTCTCTCGCCGTGCCTGTGTGTGGGTGTATTTGGAAACGAGATCTTTCCAGCTGAACTGCAAAATGAAACGCAGAGATCACAACTCCTCGAATAGCTTCATCGCACACACACACACACACCAACCTGCAGCCTGCCCCCGATGGGAAACCAAGGCAATAGTAAAACTGCGAGGTGGGAAGTCGAGGTGTGGGGAAGGTAGAAGGAGGGGTTTGGGGAAGGGAGGAGGCGCAGAACGGCGTTTTCAGAGCATCCTTTTTGTCACAAAAGGGAATTCGCGGCCGGATTTGCAGCTTGACCACGACCTGCCCAGCCCTCCGAGCTCCTGGAAGGGAGACAACCCAGCTCCACGGGGCTGCGAGAAAGGAGAGAACAAAACAGAGCAAAAAGCCAAGCCCAGAGCCCAGCTGCGAGATTTGACCGTCTGCTGCTGGAGGAGACAAATCCCAGTTACCGAGACGAGGGAGGGCAGCGTCCCCACCCCTGCCATGGGTGCCCACGCTGGTGCTGGGCTCCTCAGCTGGTTCCCAGTCTGGTACCGGGCAGGATTCCCCCAGGCCAGCCAGAGGGGGAGGTTTCCAAAGGGACGTGTCCCTGCAGGATGGGGCGAGCAGCTGGGAGAAGGAAATGCCCCTTCCCCTTCCTTGTGCACAGGGGGAGCGGGCAGCAGTGCCCACCCCAGCACCCACAGCACAACAGGGTTTGGCATTACCCCCCCTGGGACACCTGAACCAGGGAAGCTTTTGCTCCTCTGCACAGATCCTTGGGTTCGTGCCCCCTTGGGAAGGGCAGCAGGGCTGTCTGAGACCCCCAGCCTGCCTCACCGAGGCATCCCCAGCCCATCAACAACTGCCCAAAGCAGGCAAAAGCTCGGGGAATGGCTGGAAGCACGAGGAAAGGGGCTGCAGCTGGAATCCAGGCAGTCTCAGGACCGAGGGGCTTCGCACACCCCGCTCGCTCCCCCGAGCCCCGAGCCGCCTCCAGCCCCGAGCAGTCGGTGGGGTCAGACAGAAATGCGATTTACGCGAGGCGCAGGCCCTCAAGATTTATGACATTGGCTCGTGGTGCAGCACAAACACGTTCACATCTGCAAGCGGCCGGGTCCTCTGTCAGAGGAATTAGGAGCCGTGACCCCAGAAGTCGCGGCGAGTCTCTAAAGGAGCATCAGAGACAGACCTGCGCCGTGACCCCGGCAGATTGCGGTCTCGGGGGCATATCCTGAGACGTATTTATGCTCCTCCAAAGCCAGATAAGTCAATAAGCACATACAGTAGCAGTTACAAGTCAGATATTAATTTAATTCCTCTCCTCCCTGCCTGCCCAAATAAGCATTAATTCAGCGGAGCACGAGGGCCCCGCTATTCATCATCCTTACCGGGCTCTCTCTTCTCTCCAGTTAAGGTAGCGTTGCTGCAGCCAGCCTGCCGGGAGAGGAAGGCTCCCAAAATTCAAGACACCCCCAAAACCAAGGCACCCTACACCTGCACCGCCGAGCCAGGTGCCGCCAGCCCGACCAGACCTGGGTTTTTCAGGCTGTCCCTGGGTAAGGCTGAAGGGGAGGCTGGTTACAGCACGGCGCATCGACTGCGTTTCAAAGCCTCGTTCAGGGCTCAGCAGAGGGAACATTTGCTTCCTACGGCCCCTGGGGTGGGGAGGGAGCCAAAATGCTCCCCCCCAGGAGCCCGGTCTCAGCCCCGTGCTGCCAACGAGCCCCGTTCCCGATTAACATCTCGGCTTGCATAGCGTGGCTGTCAGCTTAACGCCAAATAAATGTTTTGGCACCGGGAGCCGCAGGCGTGGGGGCGAACCCTGCCCTGCAGAAGGGAGCTGTGTCCTCGCAAGGGGTTAACGATCGCTTCCTAATTGAATTAACAAATCATTAACAAGTCCTATCCGCCATCTGGGCAGGGGAGGGCTCTGCCTTGGGCTGCTGCTGTGGCCGCCAGCC
Source organism: Netta rufina (assembly GCF_964035555.1). Taxonomy (NCBI): domain Eukaryota; kingdom Metazoa; phylum Chordata; class Aves; order Anseriformes; family Anatidae; genus Netta; species Netta rufina. The sequence goes on along the minus strand of NC_140143.1, from coordinate 3,920,374 downwards.
CCTTGGAGACCGTCAGTACCAGGCAGGAGAAGCTCCAAACCCGGCCTGTGGCGGTTCTGAAGCCCAGAAAATCCCAGGGGGGGCACAAAGCGCAGGGATGGGCGGGTGGGTGAAGCCCCCTCCAGCCCCAAACACTCATCAGGAGCATCCCGAGGCAGGTTCGGAGGATGCGCCGGGGGAAAAATCTCTTGGAAGAGACCCAAATGAGAGCGAAGTCTAAGGCTGCTTTGCTACCGGAACCCTGCGAGCGTGGGGCTGGAGCGTGGATTACAGCAAATAAATCCCCTTTTCTTTCTGAGCTCGTCCCTGCCAAGTTCCCAGCTCCCTCCCATCACCTGCCCGATGGGCTTCAGCATTTGGGTTTGATTTTGTGCTGCCCCCCAGGGGGACACCCCACATCCCTTGGATAAATTTCCAGGGCACGCATCCCAGCCGAGGGAGAACCGAGGAGGGCGAGAGCAACGGATGCACCCCCAAAACCACCCCCAGCCCTTCCTCCTGGGAGGCGCATGAAAAATTCCAACAAAACCACGCTCCAGACGCCGGGGCCAAGCCGAGCCCCGTCCACTTGTGGCTGCAGGGTGCCCCCGGGACGTTCGGTGGCAGCGTCCCCACATGTGGGTGTCCCCACAGCCCCGCTCGTGCTGGGGGCAGCGACCAGCACCACGCCACCGCGGGCAGAGAGCGAGCCCAAAACTTTCTCTCGGCCAAATAGTCAGGGTGAAAAATGTGCTTTTTTTTTTTTTTTTTTCCATCCGCTCAAAGCCTCTTTGCCGAGGCTTTGGTAGGAAGCAGATGTGAAAGCATCCCAAAGCACGATCAATTGTTACTCACTCGGTTATATAAAACCATGAGAATTTCCTCTTCTCTCTTTTTTTTTTTATTTTTTTTTTTATTTTTATTATTTTTCTTCGCGCCAGGCCGGATTCCTGGCTGAGAGGCCGAGGCTCGCGAGCGCAGCCAAGCCAGGTTGGGGGAAACCTCCGCGTGCATCACCAACCAAAGGGAAAAAAAAAAAAAAAAAATCCCCATCTAGGTCGCTCAGCGGAAAGCCAAGGCGCTCCGCAGCCTCCGCCAGGGGAAGAAAAAGCCACGCTCTGGCCCCGGAACAAACCCAGAAACACTCAGGCCTCCTAATTAACTAGAAAATTTCAAGCCCTCCAAACCACAGCAAGGCTTCAAAGCCCTCCCAGCCCGGCTGTGGATGCTCCTTCCCCGGGTCCCCGTGCACGGGACGGGGGCTGAGGCTGCCCAGGGAAAGCGACTGCGGGATCCGCGCAGAAAGCCAGCGTGGGGGCTCCTTTGGGCCAGAGGTTTTTCCTCTCTCCCTCCCAGCAAAATACAGTAAAAATGGAGAGCTAAGAGAGACCCGGGTTCGAGAAGCCCAGGCAAAGAAAAGCCTGATCTTTTCTGCGAGGAAATAAATAAAATTTAAAAAAAAAAAAAAAGCGAAGAGTTTAAAGGAAAAATGGGAGAGAGGCGTTTTTTCAGCCCGGTGCCAAAACATCTGCAGGGGGTGCGCGGGGTGGGGGGGGGGGGGGGGGGGGGAAGAAGAAAGCAGAAAATTTTGTATGCATCATAAAATCCTGGGCATTTCTTGAGTGACTCCAACACCACCCAGTGCTACCGAACCGGGGGGGAGCACAAAAGGATGGACTCGAGGGCAGCGAGCGGCCGAGTGGTGCCACCGACATGGGGGGGGGGGAGCCCTGGTGATGAGAGGTGCCCGGGGGGGGTCTGGCCCTAGGGGTCCAAGCCCCAGGAGATGCAGGAGGCTGGGGAGAGCCACCCCCTCCCCAAATTAAAAGCAGGCTGGGGGCATCTCCTCGCAGGAATCCTCCTCCTGGATTTCCTGCCGGGGGGGGGGCTCGGAGCCGCGGCAGCCCCCGGTCCCCCCCTGGGGAAGCCGGGTCCCCGGGCTGGGATGACATAACCAGCATGGGCTCAGCCCTTTGTCTGCACGCTGAGAGGGAGGGAGGGAGAGAAAGAAAGGAAGAAAGAAAGAAAAGAAAAACTTCTGGAAGTCATTACAATTCCTCTGCTCCAGTCTCCTTTTTGGCAGACGGCTCCCTCAGCCCTCCTCCTCCTCCCCCCCCCCCCCCCCCCAGCCCGGCTCAAAATGCCAGCCTATGATTTTTAAATGAGAAAAAGCTGCCCCGTGCTCCAGCGCTTGGATAAACTCCTACACAAACTTCCAGATGTGACACAACAGCCTTGGGAGAGGGAATTCGCCGAAGAAAATCTCCCTTCGAAAACACACCCGCGGAGCAGCCAACGGAGGGAGCGGCGGCTCCCGGCGCTGGATGGATGCAGAGATCCCCACCAGCAGCAGGGCAGGAGGATTGGGATCGGTGTGTTAGGATTGGGATCGGTGTGTTACCGAGATTAGGATTGGTGTGTTACCGAGATTAGGATCAAGCAGCTCCTGGCTTTGCTCGGGAGGCAGCAGCGAGGGGGCTGCCGGCCGCCGCACCGAGCCCAAATTCGCTCCCGCAGGGCTCCGGGCGGCGGGGAAGAGGCTTCAGAGTTATTTGTCCCTTGGGAAAGGAGGAATAAAAGGGGAAAAAAAAAAAAAAGAAAAAAAAAAAAAAGGAAAAAGACACCACGCTCGTGCTGCCCTTGCTAGAAGGCAGCGAGTCCTGCTTTTTCTCCTGATATCACTGCATGGGAGGCAGAGCAGCCCATCCCCAGCCAGCTGTGCCCCATCCCAATTCCCCTTGTCCCCACGGGCAGGGAGGGGATGTGAGGACCCCCCCAGCCCCCCCCCCCCCCAGCCTCCAGTTCCCTGTGAGCTGCAGGGAATGGGGTTTCTGCATCCCCCGTGAGCAGGAGGCGCTCACCGGTGACCTGGTGCCTGCAGGAGAGGAGAAAAGCGAGCACCAGGACTGAGCACGGGTCGGGTGAAGCCACTGAATTCCTCCTTGGTGGGTTTTTAAAACAAAAAATAAATAAAGAAATAAATCTTTCAGTTTCAACCTCCCAAAACGAAGCACCTCGGTTCACTGCACCCAGAAGTGACCTGATCCACAAACCTACCAACCAAAGAGCACTAACACGTTCCCCCCTCAAAACACACCCTTCGGATAAAAAAAAAAAAAATCAACCATTTTTAAGCGTGCTACAGCTGAGTCCTTCAAGCAGCAGCACCCAGCCCGAGAAGGGGACAAGGACCTCGTGTGCCCCCGTGGCACGGAGCACATCCAGCTGGGGAAGCCCAAACCACAGCAGAGCTCGATGGGCTCGCGCCCCGTCCCACCACGCTCTGGCACGTGGGACACACGGACACGGGCATGGAGCAGGGAGCTCGGCCCCAGCCGGCCCCACACAGCCCTCAGCCATAAAATAAAATTTAAAACCTAAGGTCCAGAGGCCGTGAGCTCTGCCCCAGGAGGATGAGACGGGGCCGTGCCAGGCATCCTGCGGGGCAGCAGCTCGGTACAACCAAACCGCTCCGTGCGCAGCCACCGGGAAGAGGCAGGTTGGAGCACCACGGCCGAGATCACAGGCCCTCCAGTAACGCTGTTATTTTCCTATTCAGAGCTCTTGACGCCACGCAGCAGCATCCTCCCCGCTTTCTCCAGCCCTGCTCTTCAATCACCGCGCAGCTCTCGAGCCCTAGTCTCGTTTCTTGCCTCTGATCAGAGGAGCAGGCTGGCACAGCCCCTGCTGCAGCCTTTCATCCTCCCAGCCTTCGTGGAGCTTTTATTCTACAAGGGAAAGTCAAGTATAACCAGCTTCCCTCCTCCTTCCCCCCGGGGACACCCATTCCTCCCTGCCCACCAGCCCAGCCTTCCCCAGCCCCGATGCCCCCAGCCCCAGCGCGGTGACCCCGCAGCACGTCCCCATCGCCTCCCTCCCCTTTGGGGGCCTGGCCCCAACCAGGTTTTCCTTCAAAGACCACGATGGGGTGGAGGGGAAGGAGAGCTTTGCAAGGCTGAGAGTTTTAAGGTTAAAAACCCAACGTTTCAGGCCCTGGAGCATTCAGTTTCTGGATCAGGACAAACTCCGCGACCTCTTTCTAGCCCTGAGGGAGCAGAACGAGAGCCCAGCACAGGTTTCCCCCATCCCCGCTCCAGACCAAGGGAGAAACAGCCTCAAACGGAGGATGCTTTGAGCTGGAACAGGGTAGAAGAGCCTAACAAATCACCTCGGCAGGACCTGGCATCCCTGCTGACACCCAGCCCATCAACCTGCGCCCTGCCTTGGCCATCACGGTCACACAACCTGCCTGGAGGGATGCAGAGCAGCGTCCCAGTGGATGTGACAAGCCCCAGGGACACAGCCAGCCTCGGGGACACCAGCTGTCCTTGCTGGGACAGCGAGAGGGCTCTGGGTGCAGCAGCAGCTCCAGCACCCGCTGCCAACACCCGCAGCACCCATCCTGCCCGCAGGGACCACCACGGAGGGCAGGGGGAGGTCGGGGAGCAGGCAGGAGGTGGATATCCACACAGCCTCACCCAGGGAGAGGCAAAAACGAGATGAGAGCACGGAAGAAGCCCCCGAGAGCCCCTCCATCGGCTGCCAAAGGCAGCGGGCAGGGAGGGCTCCTGCCAGCCACGTGGCCGGGCACTGTCACTCCTCCCCGAGCAGCTGGTGGCAGCAAGGACTTTCCGAGGAGGTGATTATAAGTTTGTGGCACCAGGGCACGATTCCTAGGAGATTACGGCGCAGGAAGAATCACTTTTTCACTTTTCTGGCCCACCACAATAAGCAAGATAAAAGCGTAACATCTAAAAAAGCAAAGGGCTGCGGAGAGCCAAATCCACGAGCAACACCGCTCTGGTTAACCTGGTTAAAGACCACTTTTTCTTTGCTTTTTCTAAATAAGCTCCCCCAGTTGTGGGTCAGCGGCCCAGAAAACAACTAGCAGCTCACAGCCACCCAACCCACAGCCCTGCAGCATCACTCCCAGCAGTTCGATTTCCCTGTTGAAAGCAGGAGAGGAGGAAACCGCCAGCCCCCGGGGCTGTGCCCAGCGCTCAGCCCTGCGCACAGCAGGGTGTGCAGGTGCCCAGGGGAGGTTTTGACGGTAACGCTCCTCTCCCAGGGATGAAAGCAATCCCACTCGTAGCCACAGAGGACAAGACGCATTTTAAGCCATCGCTGGAGGGAGCGGGGTGGAGGGGATTTTACCCAAACCAGCTGAAAACCTTCAGGTGTCGACACCTGCTTCAAAACAACACCACCGGGGAGAAGCGGGGGTTTGAAAAAAAATGTCCATAAATCAGCTGTCATAAATTGCGTTATCCACCGAAGGCAACGAGAGCACCCGGACTCGCAGTTAATATCCCTCCCCCAAACAGAACGCTTCACAAAGTTTCGAGATTTCCTAAGATGCTGAAATAAACGCAGCCTCGGATGGCTTGGCTGGTGTGAGAGAGGTCTGGGGGGAACTGCAGGGAGCATTCATGACTGGGAAGAGAAATCTTGCTTTTCTTCCCCTCCTGGGGGACATTTTAGGAAAGGAGGCAGACTGTTTATCGGATGAATTACCGCCAAAGCTTAACTAAAACAATACCCACAGCTCCCGCAGCCCCTCGCCCGGGCACACCGACCTCAGCCCCGACGGATTTACTCCCGGTTTGTGTCAACTGGGAGCTCTCGCCCAGCACATGCTGGCCCTCCGTGCCGTGTAACATGTCCTCCCTGCTGCTGCACAGCCTCTCCCACTCCAGATGTGGGGTTTCTGCCCGCCCGTACTCGGCTCTGGCTTTTGCACGGCCCCGGGAAGGTCCCGCTCACCCTGGGCACGGGCTGCTCGCGGGCACCATCCCCTGCTGGAAGCCACATCGCCTCCTTTTATCCCCCCGTAGGATTTTTGTTCCTGCAGATAACACGCCGGAGCTGGAGTTCGGGGATGGCAAACCAGGCGCGATGCGAGGAGCCGTGCGCTGGGTGCGACTCAACTCCGAGGGAGGCTTTCAAGGCACCGAGACTGCAGCAAGAAGTGGCTTTCCTATTGTCTTTTCCCCCCCACACTCCTTCTCTTTTGAAAGCTTAAACTTGACTAAAGCAGCTTGGACACGGAACCTGTGCAGAGCAGACGGGGAGTTTGGAGGAGACCAGGAGCTTGTGTGGGGTCACGGCTCACCCCAGGACCCGGCCGACGGGCACCCCATGGGACCCCGCTCCCCCCTGCCTTTTGCCTGGACCCCACTGAGCCAGGAGCATCCCCTGAGCCACGGCAGCTCGGGAGGGTTTGGGGAGAGCGGGCCCTTCAGCCGGCCCCACACGCCGTGAATTATTTAGGGACCCCGCAGGCGAGCAGCGAACCAGCCCCTCTCCATCCCCCCTGCACCACCGCCTCCCCCCCCCCGGCTTCATTAAAACCCCCAGGGAAGGGAGCGGGTAGCCTAAAACGGGTGAGAAACGGGGCCAGGGAGGAAGGGGGGTTCTGCAAATGGGGGGGGCGATGGGGTTTGGGGTCTTTCGGTGTGCTGGGGAGAGCAGGAGAGGAGCAGGAGGAGGGGGCTCCCGCTGCCCCTGTTCCCCCATTCCCCATCCCTGGAGGAGCTCGGGGATTTGGGGAGGGGGGGGGGGGGCACAGCAGAGGGGACCCCCCCAAGCGGGACGGAGCGAGATGCACCCCCTGCAACAACCCAGCAAACTTCCCGAGAGGGCACCGGGGTTGGGGGGGGGGGGGCGAAACGGCTCCATCCCCTCCTAAAAATCCCAACCGAGGGAGAGGGGGGGGTGGGAAAAAAAAAAAAAAGGGGGTGCGGGCCAAAAAGGGAAGGAAGGGGGGGGGGGTGCTGGCTTACCTCGCCGCCGGCACCTGCAAAGGATACGGGTTACAGACCAGGCGGAGGCACCAGCTCCGGGGCCGGCTGTCCTGGCTCAGGTAGAAGAAGACGACGGGGGCCAGAGCCGGGTAGGGCAGCGCCTCCGCCTCCGAGCCGCCGCCGCCGCTGCCGCCCCCCCCGACCCCGACCCCGACCCCTTCCCCGACCCCAGCCCCCTGCCCCTGCCGCCCCCCGGCCCCGGACAGGTCGTTGAGACGGATGAAAGTCTTGGTTTTGCCCGGCTCCGGTTCCTCGGTGGCCGCTCGCTCTCCAGCCTCGTCCATCCTCCGGCCGCGACCCCCCCCCCGGGGGAAGGGGGGAGCCGGGGAAAGCCGAGGATGGGGAGGAAACCTAAAGGGGGGAGCCCATCGCGCCGGGGCCGGGGGGCTTCAGCTCCGGGGCTGCATGGCTGGGGGAGCCGGGGCCGGGCCCCCCTCGCCCTGCCCTGCCGGCTGCGGGCTCCGTAGCTCCTCCTCGCCGTGCCTCCGGGGGGGCCCGAGCCGCGGGAGGGGAGGCGGCGAGCTCTGCCCCCCCCCCTCCCCTCCACCACCACCACCACCTCCTCCTCCTCCTTTTCTCCTTTTTCCCCCTTCTCCCCTTCCAGTAGCCGGGGTTGAGCCCCCGGGGGAGGCTCCCTAAAGGCTCCGGCGGCCCCCCCCGCGCCCCCACCAGCGGCCCCCCGGGGGGGTGCAGCCGCCGAGGATGCTCGGGCGGGCGGCGAGCGGAGCGCTGGGCACCGCTGGAGCCCTCACTCCAACTTCAAGTCCCGGCTCCTCCTCCCCCCCCCAGCCAATAGGGGCCCCCCCCCGGCCCCTCCGAGCCCCCCCATTGGACGCCGAGGCCGTCAATCAGGGCAGCACAGCTGGACGGGCAGCGCCCCCCCCCCCCCTTTACCATCTCCATCCCTCCCCGGCGCGGCTGGACGGGGCGCACAGGGCGCGCTGAGGGGGGGTGGGGGGGACGTGGGGGGAAAATGAGGGTCCTGCCCCCCCCCAGCACCACCGTGGGAGGCCGGGACCCCCGTGCTGGAGGCCGTGGGGCTGCTGGCAGCGGGGGCTGCCCCCCCCCGGTGCGAGGCACGCACGGTTTGCAACCCCCGGGGGGGCCATGGGGGGGTCACCGCCGTGCCCTTCACCACCGGGATGGCCTCGGAGGGGGGGGGCTGCCGGCGCTGTGCCCCCACCGGCACCGCCCCACATCCAACCCCGCTCCCTCAGACCCCCCCAGAGCACAGCAGGGACCCCCAGGTCCGGAGCAGAGCCACCCCCGACGGGCACAGCCCCCGGCTCCGGCTCGTGGGGGGGGGGGGGGTTCCAGCCCCGCCGCCCCCGGTCCCCCCGCTCTGAGGACGCTCCCGGAGCTCCCTCTGCCGGTGCGATGCCGCCCGCTGCGGGAGCCGGCCCCGACGGCGGGCACCGAGCCTCGAGCAGCCCCCGGGGAGCGGTGCCGGTGAGGGTGGGGGTGAGAAATCGCCCCCCCCCCCCCCAGGCTGAGCCCAGGCTCCGGTTCCTAAAGCTGAAGATACCTGGAAATAGGTGGAAAGTTCAAGGAGAGCTTTCTCGCCCTCCCCACCGTCACCTCGCCCCACGTCGCGCCACCACGAGCGTCCCCCGGCTGGCCCCAGCCACCCCAAAGAGCGAGGGGAAGATGCTCGTCCGACCCCAAATGCCTTCTGCTGACCTAGGAGCGCGCTTGATCCTGGATTCACAGCCCCTGCTGCCCGGCCCGAGACAAATCACGTTTGTTGGCAAAACTTCAAGGGCCAACAAACGCAGCCAGGCTGTGCTGCAGAACCGCGAGACGGCGTTTGGGGAGGGGAGATGGAAACCCCACAGCACCAGGATGGTCCCCAGCAAGCCTGGGGGGACGCAACGTGGCAGCACACGGCCTGCGTGACACCGGCCAAGCAGAGAACCCGTGGCACAGGCGGTAAGGAAGAGGATTCCCATCCATTTCCCGAGTTTCTGAGCAGTTCACCCCTCCGGACTCTGCTGTGTGCACCCACGGGGAGGGCGCAGCTCAGCCAGCTTTGGCCTCTCCCCACACCTACCACAGCATCCAGGACACGCAGACACCACAGAGCACCCCCAGCACATCCTCACGCTGTAGGGAGACATCAATCACACCCCAGGAGCCCCCCAGGCCACGCAGAAGGATGTCCCAGCACACCCTAACCAAGCACAAAGGGTGACATAGGGCAACCCATGGGTCCCACCGCACCCTAACCAAGCACAAGGGGTGACACGGGGCCACCCACGGGTCCCACCTCGCCGTACCCATCTCCCAGCACTACAAGGGGTGGGACAGCAGGGGGGAGCCCAGCGGGGGTCCTGCCGCCACCCCTCGCAGAGCACAGGGGGGAGCAGCAGCAGCAGCTCGGCTGCAGCGCACAGCGAGGGCCGCAGACGCGTTTGCATGTGCAAGGTGCAACGTGAGATCAAGCAATTTCCTCGCTACATATGTACAGCCCGGCCACAGCTGCTTTTGATCCGCTTCTCTTTGTGTCCTGATAATGTACAGAGAGCCTTTGTGTGGCGTTCTGTTTATTTAAATGGATTGGGAGCAAACATTTTTTTAAAAAAAAGCCGAAGCTTTGAGCCTCTAAGTGGGTTACCAGATTATATGCTGTCTCCATTTTAATTACATTTGGCTCGTTTTGTTTATTGCGTACGTTTTCAAGAATTATGCTCGTTGCGAGAGCTGGAAACATCTTGCTTTCGGAGGTACCTGCCCTATAAAGGGATCCAACATCACACAGGAGAGCCCACGCAAACTTTCCCATTGCAGAGAGCGCTCTCCTTCCAACTAGGATGGAAAAAGAAGGGCTCCACGGGGCTGTACATCCTCAGAGCTTGAAAGGAAGCCTCTGAACGTCAGGAGGATGAAGCCAGTGGGATTTGGGCATCCGCGTGCTGCAGCAAACAGAGGCGCTGAAGGGCAGGGGTGCTCGCTGCTCCCCCCACACCCCATCCCCATGGGTACAGGATAGCGCCCCAGCACAAGGCATCTCCCCCAGGAGCCTTTCTCACCCCCCCTCACTTTGAACCAGGAATTTGCCCCCCACAAACCCACGAGGGGTTCGGCTTCGAGGCAGAAGTGGAACAAGCGATCAGGGGGAGGGCAGGCGGCTGCGGCCCAGAGCCCTGCCAGAAGGGTTGGAAAGCAGCAGCAGCGACCCCGGAGAGCAGAGACGTGCGTTCAGGGATTTGGGATGTAAATGAGAAGAAGAAGTTTCAATACAGCCTAAGAAACTAATGAGGTCACATTCGCCTCACACGCGCCGCCCTGGCCTCCTAATTAGACCGAAGATAGCACAGGGGAGAGGGATGGGGGTGAGGCGGGGACAGGGCGGGCGGCGGCAGGAGTTTTAGGGCTGGGTGGCTTTGGAGGGGCTCCAAATCACACCACAACACCAGCCGTACCTCCGACAGCTCGGTAGCTAACACAATGCCCCCCAAATTACGCAGAGCACCACAGGGACAGGAGCTGAGCACCCCGCTCTGCCCCCGATGCCCAAGGAGGGAAGGGAGGCAGCAGCCTCACCATCAGCCTGGCCATCCTGCTGTGCTCCCCGCTGCCATTTCCATGCTTTTTCAGCACAAAAAAACACACTGCATTTCGCTGGTACTTCTAGGAAAGGCATCGTGAGCATCTGGGGGGGAGCTGGAGGCGGGTGGGTGCTCACCCAAGGCGTCTGTGGTGCGGTGAGGGGGGCTCGGAGCCAGCCACGGGGAGCTGCAGCCCCTGGAGGAGGAGGAGGAGGCGCGATGGAGCCAGCCCCAACCCGGGGGCTCCAGCCCTGTGGGAGCAGGTCGCTGGCTGCTCCGCTGCCGACACGCAGCTGCGGTAGCTGTGGGTGATGTTAATGTGACAGGGTGATATTTCTATCAGCTCTGGGAGCTGCAGATTGAAGCCATCCAGGCGTCTGGCTCGGGGCCGGGCGATAAATCGCAACGAGGCACAGAGCTCACTCTTCTCACGCCTCGGAAGCGGGGAGGAAACACATGTCTCGCCTTGGTGCCACGGGCTGGGGCAGGGCAGGGCTCCCACCAGCAGCTCACACACACGGGGTGTTGCTGACGTGCTCTGAGGGCTGCCCCCAAACCCCTGTGCCAGCATCGACACACCGCGTGCCACGGGGCCGTCCCATCAGTGATAACCTCACAAGAAATGCCACTTGCTGCATCTCAGCTGGTGTGACAACGGCATGGGGACAGCACAGAGCATCCTGCCCACCTCTCCTGCCCTTCTACCTTCCCACCGAGCCTGTTCCCACACAACCCCAGGTCCCAGGGTCTCTCCCCTGCTCCTCCCAGCCCTGGCTCCATCCATCGCAGCCGCCCCGTGGTGCTCCCATCCATCAGCGCCCACGCCAAGAGCCCCCAGCCTGAGGGTTTCGGCACATTCACTCCTCAGGACAGCGCCTAATGACCTGGGAGGAGCAGCGAGAGCCCAGCCACACGTTCGATACAGCCCGAGATAACGGCTTAACCCCGCATAACCCCATCCGACAGCTGCTTTTTCCCAGAGCTTATATTGCTAATTCCCTTTTTCATCACCGCTCCCTCGCCCTCCTCCCTCCGCCCCGCAGCAGCAGCCGTCCCTGCGGTGCCACAGCTGTGGCCTTCGCCCCGAGCATCCCACGGCCCCACCAGACACCCAGGGCTCTGGGCTTCCCAAATCCCCCCACCCCCAAATCCCAGCCCTGAGCACCAGCAGCCACCCTGGAGGTCTCCGTTTCATTGAGCAATTGCTTCTCCCAGCTGCTAGAGGCTACAGGCAGGGCTCCATCTTTTATTTTTATTTTTATTTTTTTTTCTTTTTAATGAATATTTTTGTCTCTCTCCATCTTTATTAACCAAAGAGCCAGACAAGTAGGGAAAATATACTACGGCACGAAGCACAACCACTGCGCAGGGGGGACGGACACCACTGGCGTGATCCGCTTGGTTTGTGAAGCGGACTTACCAAATCCAGCTGGGGACCACTTATTTTTGGCTGATGACCTGCACTTTCCTGCATGATCAACGTTTGCACCTCGACTGTTTGGTGCACAATCAATCCGTGCCTGAGCAGGGCTGAGGTTTGGGAACTGCTACGCCTGCAAGGACAGGGCTGCGGCACTGACATAGCTGAGAGCCTGGGCACAGCGAGAGCCGAGCTCTGTCCGGCTCCCGGCGCTGGGATGCGGATGGGACCACAATATAATTGAGAGTGGAACCCGGTTTTCCAGTCCAACCCCCCTCCTTTATCTTTAAAAAGCCTCATTTTCCTTAACAACTGCCACTACACCCAGGAAACACCAGGAAGGGAGGGGATCGGTCTGTAAAGGCTCCCCCGGGAGGTGGGTGGGCATTCAGTGGCCAGATCTCATCTCTGACCCTCAGAAGGAGCAAAGAGCCATCAGCCCCACAAAAACAACCCCCTCATACAGAATTCAAGGACAAATCCTCGCACCCACAACTGTTTTGGGGCTGAGAGCCCAAACACCACATGGAGACACCAAGACACAAACGGGTCCATTGGAAAGGTCGCTCAGAACCAGGAGGGTTATTCCTGCTGCTCCACCAAGACCATGTGCTGTTCTCCTAGGGACCCCACTGCAGAGCCTGGGAAGGAGCTGAGCACACCCAGCACCGTGCTGGATATTGGCCCTACTGAATATTTTCCAGCATTCCCTGTGAATTCAGTCGGGGCTGTCTCCGTGCCCTGCTGAGAGGCCCCGGTGCTGCGCACCAGCAGCCGCGGCGCTCCAGATTGTCCCCACATCACTCTGAAGTGTTAGTGCACAAACAAAGCACGGCTTTCAAGGAAGAGGCAGCCTTCAGAAGGGGTGGGAAAAAAATAATCTTGACTGAAATCCAGCCTTCTGCTGTGCCACTTGCCAGAGACAGCTCCCCGCCTGATGCGCGCATCCATCCTTTGCGGAGGGCTTGCCCTGCATCCCGCAGCACCGTGACACCGCTGAGCCCTCTGCACGGTGAAGTCCAGCCCTGCCACGTGTGTGTGACTGCTGCTGCAGAGATCTGGCTCTGTTAGGCCAGATTTTAGGCAAAAAATCTCTATCAGGCGCATTCAGGCAGGCTGCATCGTGGTGCTTTCAAGCAGGTGCCCATCGGGACACCCAAATTGGCCCCACCGGGCGCACACGGGATGGTGATGGGCACCCAAGCAGATGTGGGTTTGCAGCTCCAGTGCCACACTCCCAAACCTTCCCCAGCCACCCCAAGCCCTCATTTATTGCCTTTTCCTCCCAGGATCTTTGTCAGCCATCAAGAGCCGCCGTTCCCAGTGCCTCCTCTCCCCACCCCCTCACGCTGCTCTCGCCTTTCATCTGGTTCCCATGCAGCGCGGGTGCTGGGAGCCAGCAGCACGCCAGCACCGCTTCTATCAGCGGCTCCCACTGTAATTGAATCTTCAAATCTTGTCTGACAGGAGGAGACAAGAGGGAAACGAGGAGCTTGCTGCTGAGCCCCACGGCCCCGAGTGCTGCGGTGCACGTTAGCGGCAATCCCGAGCGCACCAGTCTCAGTCCCCAGCAGGGCTGGAAGCGCTGCCAAAATCCCCCTGAACTCTAAAGGCATCGTCACAGCTCAGGGTAACCCTGGGGAAGTGGGGAATAAAGCCCAGAAATGCCAACCTGAGCCGTGAGATACCAGGAGGCCACAGTGCAGCAGCTGGGGACGGGCTGCAGGGCTCAGATCTCAGCTCGGGAGGGACCAGGGTGCAGAGACCTTGCTCAGCACACGTGGGTTTAGTGGGAAAGAGGAACCTCACAAACAGCACACCCACAGTCACCTACAGCCCTCCCAAACAGCTCCAGAAAATCCCCCCCAGCTCTCCATGCAGAAAAACCACAGCAGCCAAGGACACGCGGCAACACTCCCACCTCCACCTCCTGGGCATAAGCCCACCAAGAGCCCCCCCCTAGGACAACCCTCACCCCCCAGCTCTTACCTGCATGTTTAGGAGCCTCAGACAGAGCATTTTTCCCCCCCAGCACCGCAGCAGCACCCATAGGGCCAGCAGCCAGGGGGAGAAGAGCCCACAGCACTGATGGGCACCAGCTGGGCCAGTGCTAATTGAGAAGAGGTGGATGACCTGGAGGTGGGGCTGCCCTGCAGGTCAGACTCATTAGATCCCCCCTCGCCAGGGCTGTGCTGTTGTTGGGGGGGTGAGGGCACCAAATCCCAGCCCTGCAGCATGTCCCAGACCCAGGTGACAGGTCCGGGAGGGGGCTGCACCCATCCCAGCCCTTCCCTTGTCCCCATACCACAGCTTTTCCTGCTGCAAATGACCCAAATGACTTTAAAATAAATGAATATTAAATGAACATAAATGAGCGTGGATGTTTCCTGCTCTGCTGAGGAGATGAACAGCAGGAGGATGGGGAAATGCAGACCTCGGGGGGCTGGGAGGAAAAGGCCTGGGGCAGGAGGGAAGGAGACCCCCCCCCCCCCAAGCTGGTGGCACGCGGCTGCCTGTGGGGTCCCTGCTTCCAGACACCCTCGGGGCCAGCAGGAGCCCAGATTTTGGGTGCCAGGAGCCAGGGCCCTTGCTCTGTGCTTGGCTCGGTCCCCACCAGATGCCACCAGGCACAATGATGCTCACAAATTAGGGACACCCCCAGTGCCACCGGGCTTTCTGCACCCCCTTTTTCTCCTTAGCCCCCTCGATGCCCCCGCTCCAGCTCGCCCACACCACCCCTTGATGCGGAAGGGGCTTTTTATTTTTTTCCCTCTCGCTTTTTTTTTTTTTTCTTTAAGACCTCTGCTGGGAAATCTTTGTAATTAATGGCCCTTTAAAGTAAAATATAATTAAGAATAATGTGGAGCACGCCGGAGTCTGCCAGCAGCTCGCGACGCAGGTGGCTGGTGGGGAGCGGGCAGCCGAGCGGCTCCAGGTGCCGCACGCGGCTGCCTCGCCCTGCCCTCATTTAACACAAAAACAATCTCCGATTCACCAAAAATGCCAGATTTTGCTGACACATCCATGGGAACGCTGAGATTTTGGCCTCTCAGTCCTCTGGGTGCAGCAGGACGGGATGCTGAACCCCAAGCGCTGGGACGAGAAGTGACCCCAAAGCGCCTGGGTGCTCGCCAAGCTGTGACGGCACAGTTGGTGCCTTCTTGGGTAGAAAAGCGTTATTCCCACACACTTCTCGAAAGCCAGCGAGGGAGAACCTGCTCGCTGAGCTTCCAACAAAACCTGAGCTCCCCAGTCACCCTTTTGCAGGGAGCGGAGCGCCGCAGAAGCGTGCAAATGAGGAATGGCTCATTTAAATTTAATGCTGATGAGGAGATCTTCCTCCTCTTTCCAGCAGAGAGCAGATGTTCTCGCTTCGCACAGGCAAGGCGCCTCTAAATCACTTCCCCAGCACCGAGGTGGCTGGTGATGTCATTGTTTATAGGTTGTTGGTTATTATTTTACAGGCAAACCTGACATTTTCCCTTTTAAAGATACATTGGGGTGGATGCTGGGTTTCTGCCACTGCAAATATCCTGGCAGTCCTGTCGTCAGCCTTCTCTTCCAAGAGGCAGGATGCTTTCCGTACAGCACATAATTAAAACAGCACTTTGAATTTTCAGCAGCTTGCAACATCCCCGTGATATACGGGAACGCAGGCGGCTGCCGAGCCCAGCCCCGGAGCCGTGCGCGAGCAAGGGGTGCGCGCGTGGACACCGTGCCACGACGAGTGTGTGCTTGTGCAAAAGTGCAAGCACGTCCACGTGTGAGTGCAAAACATGTGCTGGATGCAGGAGGGGACGGATGGGAGAAGTGGCCCCAGCGCTGGCAGCTCGGTGCCTGGGTGCTTTGAGCCGACTCAGCCCCGTTCGGCTGAATGGCACCGCCCGGCTGTGCCCGGCCTCAGACACGGGTCCTAATTAACTTAATGAGTCCCCCTCAACACGGGCTGATTGACTGTGGGGTTTTTGACCAGGCTGGTGGCACTGTGGGTTGCAGGGGCATGGCTCAAATGGGGTAAAAAAGCAGGAATTTGGCACCGCCCAGCACTTGTGGGCACATGCAGCCAGGTGCAGGGGGTGCGGGGATGCTGGAAGGGGGGCGCAGCCCTGCAGAGCCCCCGGAGAGCCCGCTGCTGGCCCCATGAAGCTGCTCCTGCTCCACACAAGTGCCAGCCCAGCTTTTCTTTCCCTTTCCATCCTTTTCTTGGGAAATTAATTTATTTGGGAACGTCTGTGGAAGGCAGAGAGCCACGGCTGGGGTGCAGCAGGGGCTCTGGGAACCCAAAGCCACCAAAAAAGCTCCAGCGGAGCCCCCCTGGGTTATTCCCACGAGCAAACAGGGTCAGAGCACGAACGCTTCAACTTCTGCAGCTGCCAGAGACGGGCGCCTTGCCCAGCACCATCCCACTGGCCCTTACTGGTGTGACTGGGACAGATCCCACCTGCAGCAACGCAGCAGCAAGCGCTCGGTGCTCGGAGGCACGCAGGAGCCAGGGATGACAGGGAGGAAGGTGCCGCGCCGCTAACCAACCGAGGGGAGCTAATGACACCAAATTGGCTCGGTGTTGTTGGGTTTGATTACTTTTTCTTCTGAGGTCTGGCTTCTATCTGTCATTGATGTTACATTGCATAACCAGGGATAAATCTGAATGAAGTTAATACCCACGGAGCATGGTGCCGAATATTCATGTACTGGGAACCAGAATGAGGCAAATGTGAATCTTTATTACCAGTGGAGGTTGTTAAATATTTATATTTTCTGTTTGAGACGCGCTGTGACACACGCAACTCAATTATAATATAACTAAAAACCGGGCTAAATTATAGATAAATGGCAACAAATGAAGGGGGGAGCTCAGAACTTCACCATACCCCGGGGTGTGGGGGGGAAATAACAAACTTGGGAGAAGGGCAATGCCCCAGCAAGGCCGTGGGGACCTCGGCTTGCCCTCCCCAGGGGCACGTTTCCAGCCCCGTTCCCCCCATTTCTGTCCCCCCCAAGTTGTCCCCCCACCCCGCCAGGGTGCCCTGCTCCACGCCTGCCCCTCGGCAGCACTGGCCGAAGGGAGCTGCGTGCAGGAATGGCCTCGTTTTGCCAACAGATGAAGAACGTGCCATTTATTGAGGAAAACAGCAATAGAGAGGGCAAAAAAAGAAAAAGAAAAAAAAAAGAAGAAGAAAAAAAAAAAAACAACATTGGAATTTAAATTAAATTTAAATTACAACTTTGCCAAGGCTCGTGACCAGAATCCCTTAATCCCGTTTCTAATCCTGCTCCCTCGGAGCCAGCAGCCCCACGGACCCCAGACCCACGGGGATCCAACTCCACGGCCCTGGTGCAGGATTGGACCCGGAGCAGGATCCAACCCGCAGCATCAGCGACCGGGGTTTTAATTCCCTGAGCTCCCAGCCACGGCGGCTGCGAGCAGGCTGATGATTAGCAGTAATAACGCTAATCATGGCAGCGTTTCCCGGCGTGGTGGCCAGTGGAGGAGGCTGCTCACCCAGCCCTGGTGACCAGCGGCGGGCTGAAGGATGCTGAAGAAGCCCCCGCTGGGAGCGTGCTGATCCCTGGCAGGGCTGGATCAGATGGATCCTGCTGGAGGGGAGACAGAAACAGCAGAGCCCTTCCAGTGTGGGGTCAGGCATGAAGCCTGGCACGAGGGGCTCGAGCAGGGCTGCGATTCCCCTCCTGCTCCCTCTCCATCGCGTGCAGGGAAGGGCAGGACCCGGGAGGTGTTGGGTGATGCGGTGTGAGTGATGCTGGCGCACCGGGGCGGGCTGGAGACCTTCCTGGAGACCTTCCCCTGCAAGAGCTCGGCTCCTGGAGCAGCCTCCCTGCGGGCTGCTGGCCGCCCTGCCCCACGGGACTGATCCTGCCCCCCAGACACGGGGCTGGTGCCCGGCTGCCGGGCCGCATCCAGCCCCCGCGGCACGGCTCTCCGTCGGCACGCGGGCTGGGATCTGGCCAGGACGCCGTCCAGAGCTTTTGTCTTTGTGTACTCCTTGTAAATTAGATTTTGCTCTTTGCTCTGTTGTCCCTGCCAACCCCTTAGGAGCTTGGAAATAGCTTGGTCCCCTTCTTCTCCCCCTCTAATTTCCATTCCTTCACCCAAACGCGGATTCCCTTTCGTGCCCGTTTTCCTCCCAGGGTGGGAGGTAACGGGTCTGTGGTCGCGCACGGACAGCTCTGCACCAGCCCGGCCACAGAAACTTGAGTTTTAAAGCTTGTGGTGGCAAAAAAAGAGCCACAGAGCGGTACAGCATCCCAAGCAGACACCAGGCATCGCACGGGGGAGCAGGTTCTGGCCCCAGGGCAGGACCCGAGAGCAGCCACCGTGTTCCCAGATGAACGGGACCCTCCGCCCCGTCACCCCCGTGCTGACATCAGTGCCGCCGCTACCAGCACCCTGGATCTATCCAGGGCCCCGTGCCTAATTTGGGATGCGGTGGACATTTTTAATCTGCTGCTATAAATATTCATGGGCTGTCAGCTATGAAAAAGGACCCTGCCTCTCGCCGCGCTGCCCTGCCGGAGGGGACCAAAAGGGAGAGGGACCGAGCCCCAGCTGGCCACCACGGGAGCTCCCCATGCTGGCTGCTGCCTTTTCCCAGTTTTCTATACCCCAGTAGGGGATGGCTGCAGGGGACCACACGGCTCGGAGTGGTTTCCTCCTGGCAGTGACGTCCACGGAAAGCGCGGGGGCGAGCGGCGGCATGCGCGGGGGCCGGCTGTCAGAGCCTCGAGTCCCACAGAGCCGCAGCTCACGCCTGTCACAGCAGCCTGCTGAGCTGCAAAAACCCAACAAGGGGCTCGTGCTGCCTCACGTTCCTGCTGTGCAAAGCCCCGGGGATCACTCGCTGCCAGCTCCCACGTCTCCACCTCGCCAAGGTCCCCGTGGAGCTTCCACCGGGGCGCACAGCCTGCCCTGAGGTGTATGGAGAGCCGAGCAAGTCCTCGTGTGTGTGCTTCACCCCAACACATCGACCTGACCCGGCCTCTAGCACAAACTAAATTAGCTGCCTTTAATCTGGAGATAATCACATGAGCCCGTCCCAGATTTGCGGGTGGTGGGAATGGAGCAGGGTGAGGAAACCAAACCCCATGTCCCGCAGCAGGCTCCATCCCGCTGTATTCCCAGAGCCCCCCTCCCTGGCACAGACACTGCCCTCTGCAAACGCCCTCCCGCGGCCTCTGCAAAGCCTCCAAAACGCACATTTCATTTAGATTTAATGCAATAGTTGCCGTGGTCAGTAAATACCACAACCGTATTAGTGCAGGATTAATAGCTGTGCCGTGGCCAAGTGTCTACTGCCTGATCCCGGCTGCATGCAGGTGGCCGAGCGCCGGCTCCCCCAGCCCTGGGGGCACGGGGGGAGCTCCTTGAGCCATCCCTTGCTTGCTTTCCAGAAAGACCCCTTGTGGCTGAGGGTCCCAGGGTAAAGCAGTGATGTTGGTGCAGTGCTCCCAGGTGGGAGCTGCTCTCAGCACCATCCCGACACCGACCCGCAGGCGAGGGCAGAGCCGCTCACCCTGTCTCCAGCTTCCTTGGCACCCGCTCACGTGGAAAGTCGGCTTAAAAAACACAAAATAACAACAACTGAGCAAGTGTTTGACAGCTTCAGCTGCAAATTCTGCTTTTCACGAACGTTGGCGGTGCTCGAGCTGGATGGCACGAACAGCTGGGTGGGGTGTGAAGGGGGAGCGAGGAAAGCCGGCCCCAGCACCCAGCGGTTCCTCGCACGTGTGGGGCTCCAGCCCCACGCCTCCCACCCCCAGCCCTTCCTTACATCTACCTGCCCTGAGCTGCCAGGGGCTCCTCTAACGTTTTGGGGCACAATGAGGCATTTCCATCACTCCAGCACAGCACCAGCGCTTCTCAACCTCCGCACCAGCACCGCTGCAGCCCCCAGCTACCAAAACTTGCCCGTTTATGCCCAAAATTGCAGGGATGCACGGGCTAATTGGCTGCTCGGGCATGAGCTGATGGGGTGCTCAGGTGTTGCCTAATTGGGTGCTCGGGTGTTGCTTAATTGGGTGCTCAGGTGTTGCCTAATTGCCCACCCATGCGTGCAGCAATGGGGTGCTCAGGCGTGAAGCCATCGGCCGCCCGTGCAGGGAGCAGAAACCTCACTGGTTTCCCTCTCCTCGGAGGGGCTGGAAGCTGGGGGGGGTGAACAGCACCCACATACAGCCCTGCGGGAATTTTGGGGTGGGAAGAGTCCCAGTTAGTGCTGACGGGGCCCTACAACACCCTCCTTGCTCTCCTTCCCCCAGACGCACCATCACAAGTGGCAAAGAGCTCCCACAGCCATCGGGATCACAGCACTGAAGGAGTAAAAGCGGGGAGACCCTGAACCAGCCATCGATGGCACCACACCAGGGAACGTTAATTAGGGAGAAAGCCTCATTAGAACAGCGAGGGTGGCCTCAGGGGTGCGGGAGGGGGACGGGGAGCACACAAGGGGGGCACAGGGGTGGCTGCATCCATGGGGACCCCAATGGGGTGTGAGGGGCTTCAGCCCCTGGAGTGCTGGTGGCTGCTGGAGAGAGGGGATGCACTGCTGTGTGCCCCGGCCAAGGGAGAGAGATGCAGATGAGGAGGTTTAAAAAATAAATAAAATGCAAAGGAAGGGAATCCCTGCTCCCCTCCCTGCCGTCTCGCTGGTGCCCCCGCTCCCTCCTGAGCAGCCTAATGACAAAACCAAGTGTTTGTGGGGAAAAAGTAACACCCGAGGGCTGCTCAGTGCAGTTTGTGGTGGCTTTTTTATTTTTTTGGACAGCTCTGCAGCTGGAGAGAAGAGGGAGCAATTGAGGGGTGCTGCCTCCTGCCCCCCGAGCCTCCCCAGTGCGGCCCCATGTCCGTCACCAAACGCAGGGCAGCGCCCCAGGACCAAGTGCCACAACAACGTTTGTTTGTCATGGAGAACCTCCCTTTTTTATTTATTCTTTGGCTGGTCAGCCCGATTAATCCTGACAGGCCCTTCGCAGCACATTTTTGCCCAGTGGCTGCTTACGGAGACGCGAGAACCAGCAGGAGGGTGCGGGATGAAGGCACCCCGTGCCCGCACCCCAGGGTCGGGGGCACCCACACGGCTCCACGGTCACCCCAGCCCTGAGCCCTGGGCTCCCTGGCTCTCAGCAATGCCCTCCTGGCACTGATCTGCTCCAAGAGCTCATGAGGATGGGAAGCATTGCTCTGGGACGTCACATCAACCCCACAGCAAAGGTGCCAAGCTGGAAAACAACCACCCAAAAAAAAAAAATAATCCCCCAAATCCAAAGAAGCAGCGCACAAGCAGCCGTCTGCTGAAGCCAGCGATTTTCGCCTGGGTTTCCAGAAACACTTCAGTTCTTAAACCAACGGGGAGGGGGGGAAGCTCTCCCCTTCCACAAGCACAGAAAGTATTCAGGAGATGAGGTGCAAAATTCCTCTCTGACTTCAAAAGGCGTTTCTCCTGGCCGGGTACCCCGAACCCTGGCACGACCCACTGGAAAGCTCCGAAGGCAGCCGCTGCCTTTTGCCATCTCCCAAAATCCCTTCGTAGGGGATTTGCTTCATGGCAAGCACCAGCAGGGCCCCATCAGCAGGATGCAGGCAGCCCCCATGGGGACGGATGGGACCCTCAGTCCAGCCTCAGCTTTGCGGGGAAAGCTCAGAGGAAACCTCCCTTTTTGCTAACGCTGCCCCCAAGGTCAGTTGTGGGTTATTTTTTCGGCTGCCATTGGCTCTCCGCAAGCAGAGGCAAGCAGAGTTTTTGCATCTGACTCCCACGCTAACACTGGGATTTGGGTCTCGTTTGCTTTCTTGTCCCTCTACGAGATGAGGCGAGTGCAGGTGCAGTGGAGGTGCCCCCCCAAAGCACCCAGGTGGTTTGAGGTGCTGGGGAACCAGGGCTGAGCACCCCCCGAAGGTACCAGGGGCTGTCCCGGCCAGCAGCACCTCTGCTCCCCATGGCTCCCACCCACAGCAGCTCCTGCTTTGCACCCAGGCTGGCCATGGCTCTGTCCCCCCCAGCTGGCCGTGCTGTGTCCCCCCCTGGCCCCAACGCTTTCCAGGAGGGGCTGAGCCATGGCCAGGAGCCCCCCAGCTCATGCCCAGCGTGACTTTCAGATGCGTGTCCCCCCCAAACACATTCCCAGGTCCCAGCCCGGCGTCCATCCATCTCCTCCTCACCCTCCTGCTGGCAAACAGGGTGTCGGGGTGTGGGGGGGGCTCACTGGCAGAGCAGCCCCCGCAGCTCCTGGGGCGAGGTGACGGGCAGGGAGCAGGCGAAGTTGCTGCAGAGGTAGGCGGTGGCTTTCCCGTCCTTCCTCTCCAGGGACGAAAGGAAAGGCAACTGGCGGTACAGGAACCCGGCGCTGTCCCCGTCTGCCAACATCAGCACCTGCGGGAGAAGGAAAGGGAGAGCTGAGGGGGGGGGCACAGCCGGCTGGTACCCCCTGTGCCACCCAAAGACAGGGGGGACAAAGCCCAGGGACCCGTGCTGTGGCCACGTCCCCGTGGGTGCAGCCCCGGTGTCCCCCACCGGCCACAGCCCCCCAGCAGCTCTGGAGGGGGGGTGATGGGGATGGGGGCAGCCTGGGATGAAGCCCGAGGCTGGAGGAGCTGTCCTGGGGTCAGGCACCAGCACCCGGCTCCTCGTGCCCCCCAGCTGCCTCCCAGAAAACTCAGCCAGCGGCCAGCGCTGGGCTGGGGGCTCTCCCAGCTGCCGCAGGAGCAGCGGCGGGGCTGCCAGGATAATTAGCTTTTGCCGAATAAGAAAACATTTGTTAAAGCCTCAGGCCTTGCGGTCTAACAATGGGAACGGCCAGGAGCTGGCCGGGAGCCTGGCCCCAGCACGGGGACACGAGGGGCGAGCAAATATGGTCCCCGTGGGGGCTCTGGAAGCAGCAGGCGGGCACCAAGCAGTGCCTGGCCCAGCACCGAGGTGCTCAG
Organism: Netta rufina; assembly: GCF_964035555.1. Lineage (NCBI taxonomy): Eukaryota > Metazoa > Chordata > Aves > Anseriformes > Anatidae > Netta > Netta rufina. The sequence goes on along the minus strand of NC_140143.1, from coordinate 3,897,685 downwards.
CCCGCCACCGAGGGCTGCAGATCCCCGACATCCCCGTCCTGCCCCCGCTGCCACCCCCCTGCCTGGCACGGGCTGCCCCTGCCCCGTGTCCCCAAGGGGGTGGCCGTGTCCCCAGCTCGCCCGTCCCGCCCCATGCACCCCCCGTCTCCCCTCAGCCCCTGCCCTGCCCCAGCGCCAGCTCAGCCCGAGCTCCCTGCCCTCCTCCCTCCTCGCCTTTGTCTGGAATTAATTCCAGGAGTGATTAATTACCAATTCACGTCCAATCTGAAATTCATTATTCATTTTTCTCACATGCTCCCTAAGGTCCTCTTGCGGGGCCGGGATAAAGGCGAGCCAGGGAGCTCGCACGCCGCGGCTGAGGAGATAATGGGATCCTCCGTAATTACCCTAAAGACCATTAACGGGGCCGAGATCTCAACCGGGAGCGGGATCCAGCCTGCCTGGCCCCATCCTGCTGCCAGCACCCCGGCCCCACGGGGCAAACGCAGCCAGGGAGATGCCAGCAAAGGGGTGGGTGGCATCTGGCCACGCTGATGGCCCTACAAGTGTCACGGGGAGCCAAGTGGGGTCCTCAGCCCCGGCAGCACCCCCGCAGCAGCCACCTCCAGCCCCGGGCTCCTCCAGCCACGGGTGCAGGTTCAGATGTAGCGGCTCCGGCGCCCTCAAAGCCGTTTTACCATCGGCTTCTCATTACGGCCAGGCTTTCCATGTGAGGTTTGTAAGGAATTAATTACTGGAGCGACCTAATTAATTGTTTGTGTTCCCGCCGCCGAGGCTGGCCCCCGGCGCCCTGCCGGCACCGGGGAGCGGGGGCGGCGGGGACGCGGCGCTGACGTCTCCGCAGCCCCGGTCCCCAACGCAGCCACGTCCCCAGGGAGGTGACTCAGGGCTGCTCCCGCTGCCGGGCGGGCAAGGAGGGAGGAAGGAGAGGATGAGGATGGGAAAACGAGCAAGGAAAAGCCCTTTTTCCAGCCAACCCCGGCGGGCAGCAGCCAGGCTGCTCCTGCTGGTCCCAGCCTCGGCGAGGGTGCTGCTGAGCTCCTGGCTCTGCCCGAGCCCCCAAAGCCGGGCGCCCCCCACCAGGAGCCCGCTCGGATGGGCAGCAGCGGCTGCAGGAAGGCAGCACCGGGCTCCTGCTGGCAGCGCAGTGCTCTCCATGCCTGCAAACTGGGTCACTCGCTGTAATCCTTCCAAGGGAGAGGAATAAAGCGGGAGGAGGGCGCGCACGCAGCACCAGGAGCGAGGGAGTGCTGCAGGGGAGCTGGACGGGGTGCTGTGGGCAGAGGGGGCTCTGGTCACTGCACCCTGTCCTCCAACAGCACCACTAAACGCTGCTGGGCGTCCGCAGGACAGCCTCTGTGGGCTGTGCTGACACGAGGAGAGGTGAAGGAAGCGCTGCTGACAGCTCAGCTCAGCACAGCTCTCCCCATTTGGGTTACAAAAACTGGGACTTTGGCCCCGTTGCCAGCCTGACGCTGCAGCTCAGCCCCAGGTGCAGATGGAGCTGGCCCAGCAGTGCCACGAGCGCTGCCCCTCGTCCCCTGCCACCTCTCTGCCTCGGGAGAGCCACGCAGGGCTCAGCCGTGCCCCTGCCACCAGCAGGAGAGGACGGGAGGTCCCCAGGAGGGAGGAAGGACAGGACGAGGACGGGGATGCTTTCACTACCTTGTTGGGGCTGAAGACAGAGTGCACGCAGCGAAGCATCTCTTTCGTGTCTTCTCCTTGGGGGTCTCCGCAGATCACCACCTGTCCAGAGACACCACAGACGGCAGAGGTTTGGTCCCAGCAGGCTCTGGTGGCCCCACACCACAGCTCAGCAGCCCCGGCCCTACCTGTTTGAGGGTGTGGTGGAAGACAGCGGTGGCCCGGGCCATCTCTGGCAGGGCTAACGGGATCTTCTGCAGCCTCTCGGAGAAGGCAGCCAAGATCTGCCCGGCTTTTTCCACCCACTCTGCGTGGCCGGAGTAACAGGCTGCTCGGAGCAGGTTGGTGACGGTGACGGAGTTGGCGTTGGGCTCTGCTCCGTCCTGGTCTGCGGGAGGCACGGCAGCACCGTCAGCCCCACGCTGGGCATCACCCCTGCCCTCCCCGGGGCATGCAGGGCACGGGCAGGTCCCCCAGCTCACCGTCCTTCAGGCGGAGGAGCAGAGAGGAGTCACCAGCCTCGCTGGAGAAGTAGGCGAAGCCCTTGGGGTCCCAGAAGAGCTTGTCCTGCGTGTGCTGGAGCTGCAGGGCCCACTCCAGCCAGCTCTGGTCCAGGGAGGCTTCGTAGAGGTCAAAGAGAGCTTGGATGACGAAGACGTAATCCTCCAGGAACCCCTGAATGGGGACAGCACTGCAAAGGCAGGCGGGGAAGGACATCAGGGCCTCCAACCCTGCGGGTCCAGCAGGGCAGAGCCCTCCCCACCAGCACCTGTGATGTGGGATTTCCCTCCCGAGCTCAGCAGTGGCTGTGCCAAGTCACCGCACGGCTCAGCCCCGGCTGAGTGCGGGTCCAGCAGCAGCACGGGAAGGCTCCTACCAGCTTGACAGGCGAGGAATGCAAACGATTTGACCTTAAACCCGTGGGCTGGGTGACACGCTCCGCACCACTGCTCACCTCTGCTCCACCGCGCTGTCCTCGCCCCGGTAGCAGCTCCGCAGCAGCCTCCCGCTGGCCGGGTCGAAGAGGTGCCTGCGCAGAAAGCCAGCTGCCTGCGCTGCCCGGCTCACGTACTCCTGCCTGGCCAGCACTGCCCCAGCCTGGGCAAAACCCGAGATCATCAGTCCTGCATGGGCACAGGGACAGGCTCAGAGGGGCTGTGGCAGCAGGGAGCAGCGGGTGCCACTCGTTTTCCTTTAAATGATGCTCAGAGTGAAGCTCATCCCCCCTGATATATGAGGCAGGCCAAAGGCAGCTCAGCAGCTCTTCCACTCGCTCCCAACCACGGGGAAAGTCGCTCGCTATCTCCAAAGGGAAAGGAGGAGCACTGCAAGGCCAGCAAGAGCTGAGCCTCAGCTTGTGGGCAGGAACTGGGCTTAACAAAGTCTTGCTGCCTGCAGCACTTGGCTCCACGCTGTAACTCCAGCTCAGGCTCCAGCCCCAGGAGCTGTGACCCTGCGGTTATCACCCGCTGCAGGACGCTCGGACAGACAGACAGCCACCTGTGCTCACCCTGTTGACACAGCAGCGGGCACGAACCCGGGTCCTGAGCCCCCATCCCCATCCCCTGGCAGCCCAGCCGAGCAGGCTGCGCCACGCAAAGAGTTTTGCTGCTCTCTGCTGGCAACAGGGGAAGAAGAACAAAAAAAAAACAAGCCAAACCCAAACCAAAACAACATCCCAAACGTGCATGGGGCTGAGGCCCCCCCCAGGACCCCGCTCACCGTTCCACGAGGCCAACATCTTGGTGTCCAAGTGGGGCCGTGGCCGCTGTGCCCGGGCTGCCCGCAGCCTGTGCTGGCTGTCCCGCAGCAGGGCGCTGAGCCGGCCCTGCTCCAGCCCAAAGCGGGCGGCCGTCAGCTCCAGGGAGGACCGGATAATGAGGACGTTCTTGCCCTTCAGCTCCTGGTGGGGGTCCTGCAAGGAGAGCCCCGTTCTAGGAACACCTCCTGGCCGAGCAGGGTTGGACCCATGTGCCTCGGGTGGCTCTGATGTCCCCTGTGCGCAGCGATGCTCGCGGTACCGGGCAGGTCTTGGCTCTTCCTCACCTGCATGGGGCTCACGTTGCCGTCCTCCTTCACCCCGTAGTGGTGCATGAAGACATCTCCCAGGGTCGTCCCCTCAGCAGCCCCCTCGACCGGGTCGGGGAGGAGAGCCCGGATTTCCTCGGCCCCCCAGACACAGAAAGCCCCCTCTCGCTTCTCGCTGGATGCAGCAGTCGGGTAGGAATCCGCATCTTCTGCGCTGTAAAAACCTCCAGCCTGGGGAGAAAGCAGCAGAGATGTCCCAGCTGCTGGTACGACATCCCCGGTCTGCAGCACTCCATCATGTCCCAGACGGGGTGAGCGACCCCCTTCGCTTGGCCCAGCTCGGGGAAGCACCCACCTGGTCGCTCAGGTCCCGCGAGACGTAGAGCAGAATGTCCCCGGCAACGTCGGCGAAGAATTCATCCCCGGAGATCTGCGGGAGAGATGAGGCGGATGGCACTCTGCAACACCACATTGAGCAGGGGGAGGAAAGAGACACGGCAAGATGTCACGGCCCTGATGGAAAGAGCTGGCAAAGGGGAGAGGCACGCCTGAATGTGCAGGATATGTTAAACACGGGGCTATTTGGGGTAAGATCTCTGATAGGGATTAGAGGCACTGGGTAGCAGCCCTGGATTTACACCACGGTCTGAGCAGCAGGACGTGGTGCTGACTCTTGCAGAGAGTTTCCTTTCCTCAGGGGCTAAGCTATCAGGGGCTCGTGCAGTGTTCCTGTCTGGATGAAGGGCAGTGGATAAAGGGGAGGACGGGAGCGCTCAGATGGGCAACGTTTGGGCCCCAGCCTTGACACTGCTCACACCCCAGCCCAGCCCGAACTCGGGGTGCTGAGCACACCCCACAGAGGAGCACGGTGGCCACACCTGGAAGGCTCTGCTGTAGGCGGCCGCCAGCTGCCCCTGGTCGTACAGCATCTTCTCGAAGTGAGGGACGTGCCAGTGCTGGTCGGTGGAGTAGCGGTGGAACCCCTGCAAAGACCGAGCAGATGTGTCCCCACTGCCCTCCTCCTGGGCACTCCTGGGGTTTATCCCCAGAGCTTTCCTCCTACCTGCCCGATGTGGTCATGAATGCCCCCGTGAGCCATCATCTTGAGGGTATGCAGAGCCATCTGCAGTGCCCGCGCCCCTTCTGGGGTGGCTCGGTGCAGGGCCCAGTAGGTGAAGAGGAAATTCAGGTTCACTGCAACACAGGGACACAGCGGGAGGCTGAGGGCCGGGCTCTGCCCCCCAGCACGGCTCAGCTGCAGAGCCCAAACTGACCTGGGGTGGGGAACTTGGGGGACTCAGAGAAGCCACCGTACTCCTCGTCGTAGGAGTTGGAGAGCTGCTGGAAGCAGGTGGCCAGCACCTCCTCGGATGGCGGGGGTGACTGCTGGCCCTGCACGCGGATCTGGGACATGGCTAGCAGAGCTTCCAGGATCTTCTGGCTGCTCTCCAGAAGGCCATCTTTGTTCTGCCTCCACTGTGATGCAGGGAGAAAATTGGCACTTCCATTTTTTCCCTTTCTTTCTGCTTCATGCCCTGCCCCAAACTGCACCTTCAGCTCTCGGTGCCCTCCCCAGGCCAGCCCAAACACACCCCCAGCCCGGCCACGGCTCTGACACCCTCTCTGTCCCACTGCTCCTTGTGCCTCTTCCCTCCCACACCCCCAGAGTGATCTCTCCACTCCCCCTTTGCCTGAGCGCTGCCTGCCCCGTACCTGCTCTGCGACGCGGAGCAGCAGAGTCCGAAAGCCAATGCGGCGAGCGCTGTCCTCAGGAGGAAAATACGTCCCCCCTGCGAAGGGCTTCAGGTCCGGAGTCAGCCAGACGCTCATCGGCCACCCACCTCCACCGCTGGTAGCCTGAAGGAGGCATCAGGGTGTGCAAAAACCCCACGTTGGCCCTCCTGGAGCAGGGCTACGAGCCTCAAAGGGAGAAGGGCAGAGCCTGCCCGCTCCTCCCCTACCTGCACGAAGGTCATGTACACTTTGTCCACGTCTGGCCGCTCCTCACGATCCACCTTTATGCACACGAAGTTCTCGTTCATGATCGCGCCGATCTCCTTGTTCTGGAAGGACTCCTCCTCCATCACATGGCACCAGTGGCAGGTGGAGTAGCCCACTGCAACCAAGCCCACCCGCTCAGGCGAGGCCCCGGGGGGGTCGCTCAGAGACGAGCCAGGCTGCTGCGTGCCCTCACAAATTGCTGTGGCAGAAAAGCCTCCTGCAAGCACGGGCCACGTGTGCCTCCTGCTCCAAAGTTGAGGACTGAGGTGGCCAAAAGGCCCCTGGATGCAGCCTCCATACAGCCAGGGCCCCAAAAGCACGCGGCATCTCTTGCTGGAGGAGAATCGGTGCCCAGCACCTTCACCTGCACCACCACCCGCACGCAGCCTGGCTTATCTGCTCCTTCAGGGGTGTTAAACGCGCCTTGTTTCTGCTCACCTGACAGAAAGATCAGCTTGTTTTCTTTCTTGGCTTTATCAAAGGCCTCCTGACCCCAAGGGTACCTGCGGAGGGGAGGCAAGAAGAAGTGGGGGCAGAGCCTCTGGGCTCCTCTGAAGCTTCCCGAGAAGCAGCAGCTCGGGCACCCCAAGCACATCGGCCTCGGCAGAGGGAGGACGAGGCGGGGAGGCGAGAGGAGCTCTTACCAGTCCACGGGGTTGTGGGCGTGCTGCAGGAGGTAGGGGGACTTCTCGTTAATCAGGCGGTTGGTGTAACGAGGGTGGCCAGGCGGCCTGGCTCTCCCTGCCGTGGCCATGGCGATGCTGCCCGTCAGAAACAGGGACCTGAGAGAGAGATGGGATGGGCAGGAACACAGCCACGGCCCCACTCGCTCCCCTCTCACCCCAAAGAGAGCCGTGACACCCCCAAAGAGACCCATGACACCCCCAGCCACCTGGGTGCCCCCTTTTTGGGGTGACACGTCCCCAGCACGCTCCCAACCCTAAGCATTAGGGCAGAAGCCCCTCAAGGGGGTCCCCATCACCCCACACATTCTGCCATGGCTCTGCCCCCCCCTCACAGCCCCAGCGCCCACCCAAGGCAGCATTTTAGGGCCGTGGGTGATGGGGTGCAGCCAAGTGGCACAGGGGGGGCAGCAGGGGACCCGTGAGAGCCTGCTGGGGCTGGGGGCATCAGGGTTTGGGGATGGGGGGCTGCAAGTGGGGTGCAGGATGGGGGAGCAGGGGGACGCGGAGCCACGCAAGGTGCGGGGCTATAGGGACACGGGGAGGATTTAGGGGAACGCAGGAGCGGCGTGGAGGGCGTGCAGGCAGGATTTGGGGGAATGCAGGGAGTGCAGATAAACGGGGAGGATTTAGGGGAATGCAAACGGTGCGGGGGTGGAGGTTTAGGGGGCTGCAGGGGGCACACGCAGCATTTAGGGGAAACGCAGGGGGATGCAAAGAGCGCAGCGCCCGCAGCACGGGGCAGGATCGGGGCAGCTCAGCAGGGACGGGGGGCTCACGGGGAGGTGCCGGGGCCGCAGCTGCCGCCCCCACCCCAAAAAAAAGTCCCGGTAGGGCCACGGCCGTGCCCGAGGGACCCGACCCCGGCCCCGCTGCCCCCCCCCCCCGGTACCTGCGGGCCCTGCGCAGCGGCGCCGCGAACATGGCGGCGGGGGCGGGCCCGGCCGGGCGGGAGGGGTCGGGCCCTAAAGCGGGGCCAAACCCACAAACAAGGCCCCACGGCTGCGTGGGGAGCCCGGGGGTGGCTTCACAACCCATGTACCCACCCCTAAATCACCCCGCCAAGGTGTAAAGAGGCGGCACGCTGCAGCTGGGTGGAGAATTTTATTGTCGTACGGGCGCTTGATGGGGTCCTGGGTACAGCCGCAGAGCCCCCGGGACCGTGCACGCACCGAAGCGAGAACGCCTGCCGCCCCCCCACCCCCTAAATCCCCCTGGACCCCTCCCAAAATCCCCTGGATCCCCCCCTAACATCCCCCTGACACCCCCCGAGCCCCCCCCGCCTCCGCACCCCAACCCCAAGCAGCGGCTGCAGGGGTCGGGAGCTCCCGGTCCAGGCTCTGCTCGAGGCTCCCGGGGGGGGGCTCCAGGGATTTTTTTTGGGGTACAAAGTCCGCTGAGCACACAGGGGTTGTGGGGTCGCCCCCCCCGGCTGGTAAATAACACAGGTGACAGCAGAGCAGGGCCGCGGGGCCAAGCGGAGCAGCGGCATCCAGGAGAGCGGGGAGAGCGCGAAGCATTCAGGGGGACGAGATTTGGCGGGGAGGGGGGCACATTTTGAGGGAAAAAGGAGCAGAAAGGGATAAGCTCCAAATCCTCCCCGTCCCCCGGGACCGTCCCATAGCGCAGCCGGCAGCCCCGGGGGGCTCCATGCAAGCGCCGTGGCAAAGAGGGAGCGAGGGCGCGGGGCCGGCACCGGGACCCCCGCCCGATGTGCGGGGCCCCAAAAAACGAAGCCCTTGCCACGGGTCCTCCGCCGGTGGCTGTATTGGGGGCACCCCATGAGGCCGGGCTCCTCTTGCGGGTTCCATGCTGGCTGCCTGTGACCCCCCCACCCCAGCACGAGGCGTCCTCCGCTGCGGCGAGCGACCCGGCTGCCCTAAGGGTCTGTGCAGGAGGAAACGCCAAGGGGGCCATAACGGCCGGGGAAGGGGCGAGAGCCTACACGTGCTGCTGGTCTGGAGCCTTCAGAGGAAGGGGTTGAGGCCCCCCTGCGAGGCTGGAGGGGCCGGGGGGCCGCTCAGCGGCAGTAAGGGCTGCGGGAGGGTGCTGGGGAGCTCGGGGAAGGGGCCGGCGCCGGCCTGGGGGAAGGCACTGGCGGAGGCGGGGAGGGCGGCGGGGACGCTGCTGAGCGGCAGTGGCAGCGAGGCGCTGTAGGTCATGGCGTTGACGGGGAGGCCGGCGGGCAGGCCGGGCACGGGCGAGCTGGTCCGCATCTGGTTGAGCGTGGGTTTGGGTTGCTCGGCGAGGCTGAAGGGGTTGGTGGGGGACGGCGTGCTGAGACCTGCAAGGAGACAAGGGGATGCGTCAAGGCGAGGTGCGTCGAGGCGGCTGCGCGTCCTCCGCACCCTCCTCCTCCTCTTCGTCCTCCTCGGCCTCCACCCCGAGCGCCCTTCTCCCACCCAATGCTTTGGGAACCCCAGGAGCATGGCCCTGGCACCCCGGGACCTACCCGAGAGGAAAGGGTTGCGCGTCTTGGCTGCCTGTGGCGGCGCGACCAAGGAGTCCAGGTTGACCAGGGAGGAGGCGGCGGGGCCAAGGAAGGCCTCGGGGGTTTTACAGTCCTTCCGCTCCTTGCAGGACTCGGCCAGGGAGTCTGCCAGGTTGGTGAGGTCGAAGCTCTTCGCCCCGTCCTGCTTGGTGCTGGGGAACAGGTCGCCGAAGGGGTCCAGCTCTGGGGCAGGGGAGACGAGATGCATGAGCCACCCGTGGGATGCCGACAGTGATGTGATGTCCTGCCCTCGTCACCCCCCGGGGCATTTAGGGGCACATCTTGCCAGATTGCAGCCTCTCTGCAGCAGGGCTGAGGCTGCGGCGCCACGGGAGGCAGCAGGGATCGGGGACGGGAGTGCCCACAGGGACCGGGGCTACCCCCTGGGTTGCAGGGCACCCGAAGGCCACGGCACGTGGGGACGAGCTTTGGCCACACCAGCAAGGAGCCATGCAAAGATGCAGGAGCAGCTCCTGGCTGGAGGCAGGGACAGAGGAACGTCCCCACCAGCCCAAATCGGCCCCTGCCCGTGTCCCCGGCGCTTACCCGCAGGGCTGCTGGACTTGGCCGAGGAGGGCGGCTGCGAATGCTCCGGCTCCGGCTGCTCAGCCGCCTCGGGAGGTTTTGCAAACAGGTCGAAAGCGTCCCCCCCTGCAGCTGGGGGGAAGAGGTGAGACTCCAGGAGGGGGGCGAGCGGGAAGGCGAGGGGTGGGAGACGTGCAAGCGTGCAATGGGGGCTGCGGGGATGGGGTCAGCAGCGCCCACCAGCCCACGGAGACTGGGATGGGCACAGCAGGAGCTCGGTCCCAAGCAGGCAGTGCCAGCCAAGGCAGCGGGGACAGGGCCACCGGGATGGAAACAGCTCGAGGAGGCCGTTTTAACAACCAGCGCTTGCACCCAGGGCTGGTTCTGCTCTCGCTCCCCCTTAGGGACCAAAAATCAGGGCAACTCCCTGTGCGTTTGGGGCAGCGGAAACAGGACTGCCACGAGGTGGGAGGAAACAACCGAGGAGGAACCGAGAGCAGCACCGAGCTCTGAAACCCACGTTTTTCCTATAAACAGCTCCCCACCTGCAACGTGGCAGGTGCGGACAGCAACCGTCCTGTCTCGGAGGGCACGTAGGGGAGTTTCCGGGGGAGCACAGCCAACAGGTATCGGGGGTGGGGGCACCACCCCGCTGCGGGAGCGCTGCGGTGGCTGCCACCCACTCCCATGGGAGGGCTCCGTTAACTGTGCCACGTTAATTAAAGCAGACTGCTGCAGGCAGAGAGAGAGCCTAACGGTACTCTGATATCTTCGGCACACCAAGGAGCAGGCAGAGGTCCTGCAGGAGGTGCTCACGGAGCTGGCTGTGGGACAAGGGGCACCCAGGACGGCAGCACCAGCCAGCGCCGTGCACGATCCCCAGCAAAACCAAATCCCTGCCCGAGGACTTACCAGGGTTAGGGGGCGGCTCAGCCACAGCAGCCCAAGGGTCGGTCGCTGGCGCAGCACCGGAGCCCTGGGCAGGAGGGGACGTCGTCCCCCAGGGGTCCCCGGGAGAGAAGCCAGAAGGGGCGGGCGCCTTCCCCCACGGATCAGTGGCAGCAGGGTGGAAATCCCAGGGCCCAGCAGGGGTTTGCTGGGACGAGGCGCTCGCCTGGGGCAGGGGCTCCCCGCTGCCAGCTGGCACTGGCACCCAGGGGTCTGTCGTGCTGGTCCAGGCTGCCGGCTCCGCTTTGGGTTTCACATCTGAAAGGAGATGAGGGGAACGGGGTGGGGAGCAGAGGGATGCTGAATGTTAGGGACGCGCCCGGGGACTGTGGCTTCCCACCAGCATCGCCACCCAGGCGTGCAGAGGACGGGGCAGAGGTGGGGGGAGAAGCCAAAGGTACTGAACGGGTGGGAACTGGGCAGGGGCAGAGGCTGGGGAGAGCGCCATGCCGCTGCCCTGAGCTGTGGCAGACGTGGAGCAGCCCCTACCTGGCACGTCCCACGGGTCCACAGACGTGTGGCTGGAGGGGGCTGGCACCGGCCCAAATATATCTGCCAGCTCCAGGATAGAGGACTGCGAACAGAACGGGAATAAAGGCGTAAGGGAAGCACAGCACAGACCTGCCGGCCCAGCCCAGGGCCACAGCGTCGCTCGGGAGCTGCATGTGCGGCCACCCAGGGCCCTGGTGCTTCACCTGGCTTTTCTTCATCTTATCCTCTTCCTCCTCTTCCTCCCCACCCGGGGCAGTCTCCTCCAAGGCTCTCTGCAGCAGGGAGTTCTCCCCTTGCCAAGCCCTCACCTCCTGCGGGGACAAGGGACGGGGCCGTGAGCGGGACGGGGCCCCGCAGCCGACACCTCCTCCAGGAGACAGACCCGGCGCAGGAGCTGCCACCGCATCCCCAGAAAGTCCCAGCATCCGAGCAGGGGTAGCTCCTGCGGGGCCGAGCCCGCCAGGAGAGCACGCAGCGAACGTCCCCGCAGGAGCGAAAGCGAAGCAGGCGCCAGAGCGGGGCCGGCAGCGGGGCCGGCGGCCGCAGGAGGCAGAGAGAAGCCCAAGTGCAAGAGAGAGGAGCACCCGGGGCTGCGGGGCACAGGTACCTTCTCGTGCTCCTCTTTGCTCAGCGCGAGCGCTAGCTGCAATTGCCTTTCTTCGTCTGTGCTGGAAAGTGGAGGAAGTGGCTTCTGCCAACAGAGGAAATGGGGTGAAATTTCAGCTGGGCCTCAGCTTGCCGAGCGGCTCGGTGGTCGCCGTCCTTGCCACCAGCCTCCAGCAGCCCCTCGCCTACCTGTGCAGCGTGCCCAAGGGCTTGCTGCAGCCCCCAGCTCTCCAGCCCCCGAGCAGCCTGGGCTCGGGAGTCCTTCCCATCCCCTCCTTTGGGGTACGGACACTCAGACCCGAGGCAGTTTTTGGAGAGGGGCCGTCCCCACGCCACCATGGCAGCCCCGATCGCCGCCACACCACACTCATCCAGGGCTGGGAGCGGGGATGCCCGGTGGGGGTGCGCACGTGCACGGCTGTGCATGCGTGTGCGAGCGTGTGCACAGCCCAGGGGGGCTCCGAGAGGCAGCGCTTTCGAGAGCATGTTCCTACAGAGCTCATCGCAGCAGCGAGTGGAAGCTATAAATACTGCATTTCCAGGACTAAAATAGGGATACGCACATGCTGTTCAGCCTCCAGAAGAGCCACCAGGCAGGGGAAGGCAGGCAGCAGCAAGCACTGCCTCTGAAGCGTGTCCCCTGCCCCGGCAGGACCGAGGACATGATGCTGGGTGCCAGCCCCCCAAGGACACTGCCCACGTCCTTGGTGTGCCCGGCCGTCCCCGCACGGGCTGTGCCAGCCGGCGGCAGTCTCAGCGGGTGTGCAAATAAAGCCGTGTCCAAAGAAAAGGGGCAGGAAGGAGAGGGGACAGCCCTGGGGGAGGCTGCACAGCTGGGGCTGGGGCTCGTTTGCTGCCCGCATCCCCGCTTGGCTCTGCCAGCTGGAGAGGAGCAGCCGCAGGCGGAGGCAGCCGTGCCCCATGCAGCAGGACGTATCGCCTCCCAACCAAGGCGAGAGAAACGGGACCAGAAGACCTCGGTGGATGAGGGCAGCTAGGTTTGGTGTCTCAGCCTTGGTGCTGTCCCTGCAGGCACGAGGACGGGTGGCACGGATAGCCAGTGCCCCCGCTGCCTGCTGGTGACGAGCAGCCCGGTTATGGGTCTGTGCACAGCCCTCGGGCAGCCCCATACCCACTGTCCTCCACAGGGGCTGAGCCCCCACAGATAATCCTGGGTGTGGGGCACACCCCGGCCCCACGGCCCTACCTTCTCGGCCTCCTCCCGACTCATGGCCAGGGCGAGCTGCAGCTGCAGCTCCTCCTCGCCCGTCGTCTGCGGCCTCGCTTGCTCCAGGTCAGAGGCGAACCGTGGGGATGAGGACGATGCTGGGAGAGAAAAGAAGACGAGGTGAAGGAGCAGCGTTGGCACGTCAGGGAGGAGACCAGCCACATGTCCAACAGCCTCCCTGACCCCATCCACAGCTCCACAGGTGGTTTCCCCAAGGCCCATACCCCTTAATTAACACCTGCGACCACAAACGAGCTGCACACCGCAGCCGAGCATCGCCACCAGCACCCCAAAAAGCGGAGGGGGAGCGCTGGGGTGGGCGCAGCAAACCTCACAAAGCTCCCACCTCGACCCGCACGCAGCTCCCACCTCCTCCCCGCCGGGAGCACTCACAGTTGAAGGACGAGGGCGAGCCCCGCGTCCGGCCGTAGTCGTCGCCGTAGGGCGATGCGCGGCGGCCGTAGGCGGCCTGGTGGCTGCCGCTGCCCATGCCCTCGAGGGCCATGCGCTCCTTGGTCTGCAGCGCGTGCGCCCGCTCCTGCTTCAGCCGCTCCTCGTCCTTGAGCAGCGCCATCACCTGCTTCACCTTCTCCCGGATGTTGATGCCCTGGTCCTTGCCGTCGCGGTCGACGTACTGGAAGTCCTTCAGCGTCTGGATGGTGTAGAGGTTCTCCCGGCACTGGTGGGTCACCTTCTCGGAGCCGGTTTTGATGAGGTAGTCCAGCAGGGTGAGGGCTTTGTAGACGTGGCGCCAGTTCTTGCCGCTGTCGTTCAGCCGCCGCCAGATCATGCCCATGACCTCGGCGAAGGCCACCGTGTTGAAGGTGAGGTCGGCGATCTCCGACATCAAGGAGCTGGGGGGCCCCCAGGGGTCGTTGGAGGTGGCCTCCCGCACCTTGATCTCCGCCTCCGAGTAGTTGTGCACGATGTTCTTCACCTGACGCCGCAGGGCCGAGGTCGTCATGGCTGCGCCCTGCCCGGGGCCCGCCGGCGGCGAGCGCTGGTGGCGGGGAAGGGACGGGCGCTCACGGCCTCACCGGCACCTGCAGCGGGGAACGGGGACGCAGAGACCTCAGCACCAGCCCCGTGCCACCAGAGCCCCCTCCCAAAGCCCTCAGCCGGCACCGAGGACGCTTCTCAAGGTGGAAGGGCCCGTCGCCACCGCGTCTGACGCTCACCGAAAGCAGGAGGGATGCAGGATGCTCAGGGTGGAAAAAAATATCTTAGAGAAAACCGATACCTAGCACTGCAGAGCTGCCAAGAGATTTGGCTTCGGATTCAGCAACATTTGGATGAGCTTTTACCAGGCGCTTCTGCTGCGACGAGCACCCACCTGCAAATGGCAGCTCCCTCCCCCAGCCCCAGGCTGCCTCCGGGCCCCAGCCCCCTGCAGCGCACGGCCTGGGGGCTCCCCTGCACCCCCCCCAGAGGCTCCCAGTGCTGCCAGGACAGGCTGGGCGAAAATAAAGGCCTGGCGTGACTCAGAGCCTGCCCTGACAGTTTTGCTGAGCAAACTTGGTGATTTTGCTTCTGGGATGGAAACACGTGCTGCTGCGGGGTTGCTAAATCAGGGGGCTACCCCGGCGCCAGGCCAGCAGACAGGGCAGGTAACCCAAAACCCGCTGCAAAATCCCCAGATCCTGCCCGAGCCTACCCTGTGCCCATCTCCTGGCACGGGTGGCTGCTGTCGAAACTCGCCCACGAGGCTCCCGGCTGACTTTTCCCCGCATCCCCTTCCTGTGGGGTGGCCACGAGGCACCCGCGGGCACCCTGACGCTGCTGCTTGTCACCACGGGTCCCTGCCATGCCACCAACCAGGACTGGCAGGGCCGGGAGCTGCCCTGGGCCCTTGCTGCTGGGAAATGCCCATCCTTCACCAGCCAAACCACGTGGCTCGTCGTTGTCCCATTTTCCTGTGACCCCACCACAGCTCTGTGCCCTGCTCCACACTAGCCTCACCCACGGGGCTGTCAAACACCACGACCCTCATTGCCTTGGGGGATCAGCAAAGCCAAGAGGCAGGGAGGCTGGAAGCAGGCTCCCCACCGCAGGGCTGGGAGCTGAGCTGCTCTCTGAGCTCCCACCCCAAAACTCACCGGCAACGCTTCCCCGCTCCGCGATAAGGCTGCCGGGCACAGGCCTATCTCCCCTGCCCAGCCACGAACGCGGCCGCCGATTACCGGTGCCCGTCCCAACACCCGGCTCACAACGCCAGCACCTCCCTGCACCGCAGCCACCGCGCCGTGGCCGGCCTCACCGCCGGCACTGGGCTCTCCAGCCGCCGCAGAACCGCACCGGGGCCGTGCCGACGTGCCCACGAGCCACGCACGGCACCCGCCGCACTGCCGCGCAACCCGTGCAACCGGTCCTGCACCTCCTGCTCCGGCGGGACGGCGGCACCGCGGCACCGCCGGCGACGTCCCCGTGAGTCAGAGCAGCCTGGCACCGCCGCGCTAGCAGGCGGCCCGAGTTTCTCTCCCCCGACGCTTCCCTGTATCGATGCCCTTTCGCAACGCCGCTGCTCGGCGCGGCCTTTGGATCCCACCAGGAGAGCCTGGCTCGGGCGGCCGCGACGCTGCTGGCGCGGAAACGCCTTCGGGACGAGGGCAACGGCGCGGCAAAGTCCTCCGGGACTTGGCTCCGTGCTCTGCTTTCCACCGCCACCCAGCAGGAAGATAAAGTCACGCTTTCCAAAGGTGCCACCGGCCCAGCAAACACCGGCGTGCCCGTCCATCGGCCTCCAGAGAGGGATGTCACCTCCTGTCCCCAGCGGGTCCCCCCCTAGCCTGGGAGAGCCCCAACCCAGTGCCACCGGCTCCGGCACCGCTCGTCCCGGCCGGAGACCTGGTCCCAGATGGATTTCACCAGGCTTCTGCGAAGTCTGCGTGGATAGAGCTGGGAAAAGGGGTTGGGACAGCGGGTGGAGGAGCACGGCCCTGGCTGGAGCGCTGCCAGCGGCGTTGGAAGCAGCGGGTTTGTACCCAGCCCGGTGTCCCCCCGGAATATAAAGGCAGTGAAACAGAAGCTGTGCGGGAGATAAGGCAGCAGTGCCCGGCAGCTCATATGGAATTACTGCAGTGACCTTGAGCTGGAGGCTGCCAGGTGGGAGAAGGACACCGGGGGCTGGGGACAGGTCCCCATCGCCCGCGTCCCGGCGCAGGGCACTGCAGAGGAGAAGGGGATGGGGAGGGAGGGGGGGGGACACAGGGGTAGGGGGGGGTAGGAACGGGGTCAGGGGGGAGCAGGAAGGGCTGGGGGCACCCGGAGGGGGCACGGGCAGAGGGGACAGGGGCTGGGGGCACCCGGGGGGGGCTCGCTGGGTCCCCGCTCAGGTGCGGGGCTGGGAGGGCGCAGCGCCCGAAATGGAGGCAGAGCCCCCCGGCGGGCAGCACCGGCGGCTCCAGGGGACCGGCAGGGACCGGCGGGGACCGGGACCCTCCCCCGGTGCGCAGCGGGACCCCGGCACCCCCCTGCACCCCCCGGTACCCCCCGGTACCCCCCAACCCCATCCGGGCCCACGGCGGATCCGCATCCCCCCCCCCCCCCCATTGCGCTCCGCACCCCCTGCGGATGCTCGGGGCCGTCCAGAACCTTCCTCCCTCTCTCCCTCCCTCCTTCCTTTCCTCCCTCTTACCTCGGCCGAGCCCCGCCGTGCACGGAGGGGGCCGGCACCGGCACCGGCACCGGCACCGGGACCGCGCACCGGGGGCCGGGAGCGCGCAGGAGGCGGCCGCAGCCCTCCCGCTGCCTGCTGCGCGCCGCCGAGCTGCCGGGCAGGCTGGGCAGGTCCCGGCTGCCCGCCTTAACCCCTTCGGGGCCGAGCGAGCCCCGGCCCGGCCCCCTCCAGCCCTTTAACGTGGGTGTCCCCCCCCCCCCTCCCCGTGTCCCCGAGACCCTAAAATCCGAACTAGCGCACCCCCCCCACCCGGGGTTGGGGGATGCGGCGCCGAGCCCCTGCCCCGCCGCATGCGGGAGGCGGGGATGCTCTAAATGCTCAGTCACTGCCCCTCGCTGGCAGGCTGCCAGCTCGTTTTTTTTTATATATATATTTTTTATATATTTTTTTCCCTCCCCCCTTATTTTTAGACAGGAACCGGCCATCCCCAGGCTTGGAAGCGCCTCTGAATGATGCTGACCTCCCTCCCCCCCCCCCCAGCAATGCAGCTCCCTCTCTGGTACCCAAGGCCGCCGCCGCCGCCCGCTGCAATTTGAGTTCGGCAAAATTTTTGCCCGGGATCTAAATTTGGAGCGGCTTCTTCCCCTGCTCCGAACAGCTCCCAGAGCCTGGCTCGGGGAGAGAGGGAGGCATCAGATGACATTACAGAATAAGTCATGTCTCTCGATTGCTTCAGTGCCACCCCCACTCTCCCGGCCTCTGCCTTCCATTTTAATCAGTGACAGGCCTTCAAGTAGTACGGATATATATAATCTTTTTTAATATCACTGCCATTTGCCATAACAGAAAGCATCTCCCGGGTGCCGAGGCATTGGGGAGGGGATCACACCCCCCTGCTGTTTCCCCCACCACGAAGCGGACCCATCTTGCCCCGGGCCCTGCCTCAGGTTGGAGGAGGCATCAGGGAGGCCCTGGGCTTCCAGGGGCTTTGTGGATCTCCTCAGCCCAACTTCCCCGACAGGCTCAGGCCAGCTGAACACGCACCCAGTCCTGCTCCCGGCTGCAGCCTGTGGGAAGAGCACTGCCATGGGGTCAGGCAGGAGAGCAGCCAGCCAGGGCAACCCCAAAGGAAGGCTCCCACCGCCCCGCTCCTGGGGATTTCTCTCTGTTCTCCACAGCTCAGCGGGGGCAGAGGGCCCAAGAAGGCAGCTTGATGCCCTTCAGGCACTGCCTTTTCCTCTCCCTGAGGAGAACATCCTACAAGCAGCAGTTGAGCTGTGCACACATAGGGCTTGTTGGGTGGTCTGCACCCTCGTGTAGGAAGTGGTGAACCAGCGAGGCTCTAAAGCTGATTTTTTCCATCTTTGGGGCAAGCTGGCTGCTCACCCAGGTCCCTCCTACAAGTGAGAACCTTCTGGAAACGTGCTGTCACCTTCCACACATGTTTTCCTGGAAACTCCATCCCAGCCTAACAGCGGTGGTGTCTCCAGGTCCCGCGTCACGTGTTGGTTCTGGTATGCGGCACACAAGGCCAGGGAGGTCGCTCACCTCAGTTACGTAGCAAAGAGCAGGAATTATTAACACTAATACAAATAGTGCCCACATTTGGGGGAGGAGGAGGAGCGCTCTCCTTGCTAGGACAGGCACGATGGGGCCTGGAGCACCCCCGCGTCCTTCAGACCCACTCACCAGGGCTGGGGCTCCAAACACAGAGCCCACAGCTCAGCTCACAGCAGGCCCGTAAATGAGGGGTATACGTGTTTCTAAGGGTGTGTTTGGGAAGCTGGTTCTATCTTCACCCCATTTCCAGTCACGTAACTTGTGCCAATCAGTGTAAAAAATAATAACGGAGCTGGCTCAGAGATACAGCAGCCAGGGCGCAGAATATTGCACTTGTTGGCCCAGCCCAGCCCTTCCCCTGCTCTGTTTGTACATTGTCCCCAAGGAGGTTCTTGTCCAAGGCTGTAAGAGGCACTGGCAAGATTTATGACAAAAAAGTATAGACTATTCCCAGCACGCAGATTTGTTCTGCTTTGCAGAAAATCTTATGCCACCAGCCCCAGGCCTCCAGGCTCCTCCCTTGGAACGGGAAGGAGAGAACAGCGTCTGACATCCTTCCATCCGTTACTATGTGACTAAAGGGACATTTTCTTTTATCTGTTTTCTTACTAGCAAGATTTTCTGGTAGCAGAGGTATATGTGGAGCCTGGTTTCTATAGGCTGGACCAGATGCATGGGCTTTGCCATCTTTCAATGTGAGACTGCCAACTAGAAGCATTCCTGCCTCTGAGACAATCGCGTTGTCTCTGTTACGTGCAGACTCCCTCTTGTCTAGAAGACAGATGGCTTGAGCTGTTTGAGTTGGGCATATTCACAAGCTGATAATGATCTCCAGGGAGGCAGGAGCTATTGTCAGAGCCTGTGAGACACACCCCAACTTCAGGCCTTTTTCCTCTCTGATTCTCAAAATGTTGCTGAAATTCTCACTCCAGTAATGCTGAGCAGAGACATTCCCTTTGTGGTTCTGTGCCCGCTACGCCAGAAGAGGCTCTGTCCTTCCACAGAAGCCAAATGCTCCTTCTCACCCTGCTGAGAGAGAGCACCTCAGAACATGGAAGGTCTCACCTGGCCAGCAGAACAAAATAAGCTACAGATTTGCCAGGAGCTGAGGGAAAGAACAGACACATTCTCCAGAGATAGCAAATGAGTTAAAACAAGAAACAAAAAGAAAACAACTCTGCACAAGGAAGTTATTTGGTACTGCATGTGGCTCTGAGACGCGTGTCGGTGTGGTTTCCCATGTAAAAGAGCACGTGCCTGAGGCACACATGCCTGGTGTAACCGTGCAGCCATGTACAGAATTTGTAACAGTAATGCTTAGCATGGATATGAATCTGCTGTCTAAGAACCTCAAAGGTATCATGAACCTCAATTAATAATCTGCATTGATGTCATTTATTTACAGGGCCAAAGCCTTTCTGGGGAATGCTGTCCAGCTGCTTGAGCAGGAAGGCTGCACTTCACCCACGTACGGTGCCAGGTCAAGGGAGACCCTGCTTGCCCTGCCTTGGAAGTCTGCTTCGACCCAACCCCATCAGCAGAGCAAACAACATTAAGAATGGGTATGTTTCCACAAAAAAAAAAAAGCTCCATTCCAGCTGTGAAGCACAAGGAAACCCAGACAGAAAGGGGTGATAAGCAGAGATGCACACGCAGGCTGATAAAGACAGGAAGGGTGGCTCTAACACAAGGCCCAACCCTGCTCTCCATATTTATAGCATGAATTTCACTCATTTTAATTCAGGAGCGATTAGTCTTGGAAGTAAGCAAGTAAGAGTTGACTCAGAATGGGGCATGGGTACATTAGGCTGCATAAAGAGAGACTGCATGATCAGCACATGAATAGTTATGTGTGTAAGTGTACTGGGTCTAGAAAAGGCAAGGTGGCACATCCCTCAGAATACTGCATTTTCACTGAGATCCTGAATGCCCCAGAGAAGCCGCTGTCAATAAGTCCTGAGAGGAGACTGGACAAGCAGTCAAGAATATGATCAAAACCAAGATGGATTTTTCTAAGCTACTGTCCTAATCCTTGGGCTCATGAGTACAAGGGACACCCTACTTGTTTTTCAATCTTGCTTGGCTAGCAAGCAAAGACTGACATCTCTCACCCTGACTGGCACTTTTAAGTTTTTCTTCCTCAGTAGAGATACCAGTGTTTCCTGGTCTTAATGGTTTTGGAGCCTGTGATATCTCTTGCCTTGTCTCTCATTGGCAATTGACCACCCGCAGAAGTAACAATCCTGTCATTACTTCAGAAAGAAGAATCTCCACTGGATCTGTGTAAAAATGGTTATTTATTTAATTCTATGTCTAGTTACAAAGTGCTTTGCTCTCCCGCTTTATAGCGCCATTTTTCTCTAGCTCTTCAAATAAAGAAACCATTTTGCTCACCATTGAATCCAGCAGCCCATAGACCTGCAGCAGAAATTAACAGAAGATGGTTGCAGTAAAAATGGATGATGAAATCTTGATGACACGACTGACAACACAGAGATAGTTTCTCATGCAGGAGCATATAAACGTACAGACACGCACACAACCACATAAAAGTGGCTGCCTGCTAGCAGATCTTAGCTCTAGTAATAACTTTTCTGGCTATGAAGTGTGTTTAACATTATCCGAGATACAATTAATTCTGCTGATCCCTCAAGAGTCCGCAAGCATGCTAAAGGCATCCCAGATAGAAATCCCGCATGTGGCTATGCAATGCCTGGATTTATGTTAACAGGCTCCGGGCTGGAATAAAGGACATCCTACCTTGTATTTCACACTTACCATGCCACAGAATTATGGACATACATTTGTCAGTTTTCTGAGATTAACAAAATGCTTACTGCTCCACCTAAGCTTCAGCACAAGCAAAACAAAGGTAAAAGCTTTGGCCAGACTCACTTCAATGTAAAGCTTTTCCTGGTACGTCCCATACAAAATAGGGTCCACCTGGTCCTGAGGAGGTTCAATGGGGTCTGTAACTACAGCTTCTACAGGTTGTGCTACCTCTTTCACCTTCTGTGATGAAGTGGAAGATTTCAGCTTTTTCTCATCTTTTACTTTTGACTTTCTTCTGTATGGAAATTCCTATTGAGGGACAGAGGAGGAAAAAAAGGGTGACAGATCAGAACACCTTTCAGATTGTAGCAAGATGCACCCAGCAATCAGCACCTCTTTTGGTGGATTGGAAATCAGCTCAAACTCAGGATATGCAGCCTCAGAATGCACCGCACTGTCACTGGAACCCAGTGCTCAAATTTTCAGCAGGGATCCCAACACTTACCTCCTTCTCTTTCCCTGCAGTCTTTGTTGTTCTTTTTTTGTCTTCTCTATCCTTACCACCAATTGACCTTCTCTCTTCTTTTCTACTGGTTATTTTGTCTTCTTTTCCTCCTTTTATAGGTTGTTTTACTTCCACTACAAAAGAAAGAATTCCAATTAACCCAAAGCAACATTTTCACATCCATACAGACAAGCCTGCTGCACCTACGCACTGTAAGCATATTATTTTTGCCACGTATTTTGCTCATCTGAGCTGTGCTGCACTGAAAAACAATGACCTTGAAGAGTACTTTGTTTAAACGAACAGGTCTCAAACATACATCAGAACAAGCTTATATAAGAGATAAAAATGCGATAGATTTTTTCAGTTAGTCAGTGTGAAAAGCAGGGCCAAAATCCAGCTAAATTAAAACGTTTATTCATTTTTCTCCATGCATGTCCGTGTTTTTAATACCAAACCTCAGATCACAACTATTATCTCACACACTGCTGTTTTTTCTGATGCGTTTTCTTATAAAAGCTTTGAGGGGAAACAGCTGACGTTGCTGTTTCAGCTGCAACTCAGCAAGTTTTCTGGATTGCCACCAGTCCATGGAATCTGCCTGCTGTGCTAAAAGCACCATTTACCTGTTTCCTCTGGAAGAACATCTACACAGGTGTCCTTCTCAGGCAAGCCAAGCAGGGATCTCAGCTTCAGAGAGTGACTCACCAGACCATCAATTGTTTCACGCCACAGCTGGAGACTGAGAAAAGTATCAGAAACAGAAGGGAGACAGCACAGCAACTGGGCATTTTGGGGTGGAAAGGTAGGGGCAAGGCCATCTTCTTTTACCCAAAGCCTAGGAGCCTTACAGCTAAGAGCTGCTCTGTCCAACTAAACCAATACAATCGCACCTAACATCTAAAAATCTGGGCAGAGAGAAGCTACATTACTTTCCTTGGGTTTGCACGTCAACAGGCTCACATGGACCCATAAATATTACTGGGTAACTAGGTCTCCTGCTCTTCAACATGACACACTGGTAAATCAGCACTGATCTGCTGCGTGTACCGAGAGGAACCCGCACTCCTGTGATTTAGAAGCAGCTAGCAGCTGTTGGTATGTTTACAGTCTGAAAGCTTGAGCAAAGAAAAAAGAAACTGCATGAGGGAGGATACAGTTATCTGAGTAAAAGGGTACAGAAAATTACCCAAAGATTTCATAAACATATCCCAGAATAATCTTGCCAGAAATAACCTTGTGTACTCCCCAAAATTACATGAATATTCTAAACTTATCTCCAGAAAGAAATGGCATTTGGGTCCTAGACAGCTGCTACAATTACTCTATTAAAAAAAGCATTAAAAAAAAAGACTTCTAGACCTCACATAATTACATGCGATCTGCATCACAACACTTGCAACTGAACTTGTTAAGGCTGTTGATCATACAAGGCATTTATAAGCTTTGTCTTGCAAAGGTAACACACCAGGTTTGATACAAAAGGTCTGACTGGGTTGGCCTCTCTTCAACACACAGCTCCAGTGCTGCCTTATTGAGCTGGGTCAGTGCTTCTTCTCGCTGCTCCTCCGTTGGGATCAAGTTTATAGCCTGATGTGAGAGAAACAAAACACTTCTCAGTTCTCATTCCCAATCGTCTGGTCCCTGACCTCAACGGAACACACCACGGATTTCTTCCTGGACACTGGTCTGAAAGGAGGTTGTACAGGGCACTTGCACACTCAGACATGGCTGGAGATTTAGGCAAGGAGCACAGGTTACCCAAGATCTGAGAAGCAATCCCAGATCTCCCAGTTAGATTCACCCACTGTAAGCCCCTCTGCAACTCTACAGGTAGAACAAGTCTAGCATGTTAGAAGACCTTCTAACAACACAGAACTCTTCTAAGAGCAGAGAAGCAGCAGAAGTTTCCAAGAGAACACTACAGAAAAACTGCTGACAGAATCCAAACCACTCTTGCTTTAATCTAGGGAGGTCTGCATTTTATCCACAGCCTGCCATGAGTGCCCACTTAGAGCTCTGATGAATAGGGAGGACTCTCCAAGGAGAAGAGCCCTTGGGGAAGCCACAAGAGGCTGTGGGATTAAGCCTGCCCCCCGCATTCAGTTCTGGGATGACAGAAAGCTAATGGGGGAAGAGCTTAAAATATCTATTACATTGTCTGGTTCTCTTTTCTTCGTCACACAACAGCCCTCAGAGCCTCTCTTGGGAATTTCTTTACAAGAGCACTGAGGGTGTGGTCAGCAGAGCTGATGTGCTTTTCTGTAACACACGTCATAAATCAGCTCGAGCTCAGAGAACATTGGAAGCAGACCTTTGGGTGGGCTCATGCTGGGGTATGCCAGGCTATTTGTAAGGAAAATGAAAAGCCCATCGGTTTGTCACGGCGCCAGAGGGAACAAGGGTGACCACCTGCTTAAAGTCCTCGAAGGAAAAGTTCCACGCTGAGGGGCCTGGCTCTTCCTCTTCCACCTGCACTTGACTCAGAGTCACATCGAGTGAGTTCCTCCAGTCTGGGATCTCTGTCCCACTCCACTGAGTGGAGAGAGCCTCCGAGACGCTCTCCTGGAGCTGCACGTCCTCCACGCTGCTCGTCGAGGGCACTTTCTCCTCAGAGGCTGAAGGGACGGTCATGTGCTGTCTCCACAGTTCCTGTAGCTGCTTAACCACTCGATGCTGATAATGCAACTTTGATAACAGGGGAAAGGTAAATAGCAAAATGCGTTGTGCCTTTCCTCTACAACACTCATTGTTCAAGCCACTATGGCAAGCTATGCCAGCCCCCAGAAAGCCACGGACGCACTGGCCCCGCTGGTTTTCTTTCCCTGCTGTTTCACCCGTGTAGCCCATTAAATAGCAAGCCTCACCTTGGGATTCTTCCTGTGGAACAACTCTTCCTCTGTGACATAGGCATCCACAGGAGATGGGGTGCGCTCTGGGGTCCGAATTCGGACAAGAAGTTCCTTCAGAGCCTCTTCTGCTATGGCAGCACCCTCTTGAGCAGCCAGGTCAGACTGAGGCAGCACAACAAGCACAACGTGAGTCCCCGCTCCGTGTACAAGTGCACAAGCAAATTCACACCCACACTGGTAACTACATGTATATTTTATACAGTATTACAAGGAAAAGAATAACTGCAAACCCCACCACACCAAGCAATACTTACAGAAGCTTTTCAAATAAGCCCCACAAAAAATTCCCCAACAAAATACACTTTTCTATGCATAGTGTAATTTTCAATTTATACTTTACTTGATATCGTACTGTATTACACACAATCCTATCCCCGCTAATTAATGAATTTTGTTACAAACAGAAACATCATTTTTAAGAGGACCAATGTGAACAGTTCAGGTGGCATAATCACATCTTCATTAATAACATTACAATAGATTGCAGAGTTCTTAGATTTTATTTTGCAAACCTGCTTAAATACATACAGACGTTCTGTAAATAAATAATCATCTCACTCTCAGCCTTAATTGTAGAGCAATGAAAATACCATGTCTTCCACTCCCTCCCTTGTCCTCTATTTGCATATTAAGTTCAAAGCTCACATTTACACAGTTACATGCTTGGTTACCTCCAGTTTCTCTCTGAGGTCAGCCAATTTATCCTCATACACAGCAATTCCCCAAAGGGTCACCTGCAGCAGAGCTCCTCCTAATAACAGGGGATGTGTCCTAAATTCCCAGGACTCGCTGAAAATGCCAGCTCTCTCTGACTTGAAAAGAAAGACAAACTTTCTAGTTTCTCCAGGCAAAATTACACCTGAAATTAGAGAGAAAAATGTGCTGCTCTGTAAGAATCCACCTGATTAACACAGCTCTTTTCCAATCCCCACCAAGTGTCCTCATCTCCTCATAAGACTCTTTCCCCATAGCTTAGCTGGCTAGCACACCTCATCCAACAATTTTTCTCTCTCCAGATTTACACCAGTTACCACGTTACTGAACTGGTATTACTTCCATTGCATGCTCCTTTTACAGCAAAGCTCAGTACTCTCTCTGGTAGATCATACCCAGTCCGCCATCAGAAAGTGATTCACTTCTCAGCTTTCCACCCATTTACATTCAGAGCAGGAGCAACCTCCTTTCCTTCAAGTCCCATGAAAAGGATCTGCCTCACACACCTATTTTGGTGTGAGTCAGCTCTGACAGCCAGGGTGGCTTCCTAAGAAGATTCACCCAGGAGGCTTGCTCTGCCATTAGTCAGACTCAGCAGCTCAGATAACACCTGAATATGTACTCTCTGCTCTGTGCACAAAGGTCTCAGAGCTCAGCAGTTCTCATACCTGGTCTGGCATCAAAGTAAAAACACTGCATCCGCTTGGTTTCTCTGGAGGGAATCTGCTGGAGAAGCCTCCTCCAGTTATACCAGACGGCAGCTGTGCCATCGTTGCTCACCGTCAGGAAGCTTTCGGCTTTTTCACCAGCCACGGTCTCAAAAGTGAGACGGGCAGCAATGCCAACTATATGCTGTGAGGAAGAGAGAAGGACAAAGATAACAATTTCTGCTCTGTCTTGCCTGAAGTCACACCACAAATAAGGGGTTGAACATCGGTCGGAGAACTTGTAAGGCAGGTCCAATGAAGCAGCCATTATACAGAGTGCACCTGGGAGTCTGAGCATCACGCCACAGACAGAGCCATCACTTCTGCTTCCAGACCTCTCTGGAGAAAACGCAGGGACACTCTGTCATGCTCAGAATAAATCCCCCATTCTCCAGCCTGGGAGTGACACTCATTGTACAGCCGTGACTCGGGAACTCAAGCAAGCTTAGCTCAACGAAACAATAAGAAGTGCACAATTACCCTGCAAGAAGTGATGCAGTTGATCCAACGTGCAGGCTGGCCACAGAAATCTAAGGACGGACCCCATACTGCTTCTGGAACCAGATCATAATAATCCCCTAAGGAGTCACTGCAGAAGAAAATAACAACAAATGTTTCCGTGGAGTGAAATTCGCTTTCTGAGGTGGGAGAACAACTGGTGGCTTACAAGACCCTGTAAGAAATAAACCCCTACCTAGTGCTTTTCCACAGAGCTCTCTCTCTTTACAGAGCCCTGCAGATGTGGCAAACAAACTCCAGCTAAAGACTTGCCACCACCAAAGAGGACAGGACAGCCAGAACAATAAGGAGAAGAATGGTATCTGCTTAAGGAAGGCTTGAGGGTACGACTGAATAAGGAGAAAAGGGGTCCCTTGTTACAGACGAAGAGGGCAGGGGAAAAGAGACAAACCGGTGATGGAAGTGGAAGGCTGCAAAGGGACAGCCAAATGGAGATCATTTAGAGCACAGTCTCCACCCCGACCGATGTAAGCTGAGGAGCCACAGAGGCAAGACTGGAGGAAAGGCCTGAGAAAACTTCCCTGACTCTTGCTCCTTAGTCATTAGGCCACTCGACTCCTAAATCTGGCGATTTTAACATTGGAACATGCCTCTCACTGTGCCCCTGTGCTCTGGGTATGAGCAGCTACGGAGATCCCTACAGATGGATGGTGCACACCCCAAATTGTTTATTACTGTCATGAAATAAAACTTACAGGGTCTCAGAATCTTCAGAACTGGTGGAACATGGAAAAGACTGCATTGAGACAGACGTGAAGGGCTGCCCTTTACCGATCACCTCCAGTCCGTCCAGATCCTGGACATACAGAGAAATGACCAGCCCTCAATTTCTCTTTTCTATAGAAAAGTCAAATACTGGGCAAATGTACCAACTGAATCAAGTAAAGTGAAGCTCAGATACCTCACTCTTAACAGTTTCTAGATGTACCCAACAGATGTGTAAGTTAGACAGGAATTAACTGCTTCTGAGTCTCCTGAGAACCATAGATAACTGTATTCCTCACCACAAATGCTTCATGGATGGGAAAAGTCTCCTTCTCACATCATTCTCATCCCAAGAGCCGTGCTTTGGGAAGAAAAATGTGAGGTCTATTCAGTTTTTAAAAGGAGCGGCTAACTGCCTTCAGATTTTGTATGCAACCACATGGGGAAAGGTGTCTTCCTTCCCCCCTAAGGCACAAAATCAAAGTCCTACACCAGTATTTGGGGTTTCTTTTTGTTGTCCAGGTCTTCGCAGCTGCATGCTGCTGGTTCAGGGTCCTATTCTGAGGCTCCCAGCCCAGTCCATGCATCACTTAGACAGGCCAGACATCTTTCATGGCTGTGGCCCTTTGGAAATGTAGAAATTGCTAAGATCAGTACTGCGGGGCTAAGCTTTAGATTCCTATGTTTTTTCAGATCCAGTCCTTGGCAATTTTATGTTATTGTACAGCATTTCATTAGAGATGAGAGACACAAAGAATTTTCATGCTCCTCTAGTCTTACCGGCTTATAAAAGTCTAGCTCCTCTAGGACAGATTTTAGCTCCTGCCGTCGGCGCTTCAGGAAAAGACTCTTATCCCAGGTTAGACGGAAAGGGATCCTCTTCGGAGGTTTCAGACCTGTGGAAATACCCAAGAGCTCACTATCTACATACCCACATGCCTATTTATTTCACTCGGATCTAGTAGTGTGAGTTTCATTCCAGCAGTGTGCTGGGTGCGTCACAGAAATTACAGCACCACAGCCTTTCGTGCAGCAAGCCTACCTCTGGATTACTGCTGGCCTGAGTGACGGTGACAAGCAAGTAGCTCGTGCTACAGCTGCCAAAAGGGACAACGATAATGGGAGCCTCTGCACTAGGAATGCTACAGCCTCCCTGCAAGGCTCCCTTACCCGTTTCCATTCGCACAGTGTGGGGTTTCCCCACGTGAGTGACTGGCTCTGGGTAGCCCCGCTCCCTCTGAGTCAGGGTCAGCATCAGGCCGGTGAGTTCATCTCCGATGCGCTCGGGCTGCCTCCAGAACTCGCTTCCTGTTCGGTAGCCCTAGGGCAGAAAACGAGGCTCCCACCAAGAATTTCAGAGATGCTGAGAAGAGAGCTTCCTCCTATTTTCAGAGGGACTCGAAGCTAAAAGGAAGGTGGTGTCCAACACTGCTTGTGAGGATATTTTAGAAGTCTATAAATTATTCCTTTTCTGCAGGGTAAGCCAGAATTTTTAGCAGGCTGCTGTCAAAGACAGAAGAAGACTTTCTTCTATCTAGTGCTACACACAGGTTGAATGATACTAAAATAATACAGCACATAAATTAGAATCTTTGAAAGAATTATAAATGTAAAAAAAAAGTTACCATAGGGTACTCCCATAATCCTCCTGACGTACCCATACCCCTTTCTCTGTGTAAATTCCTAAAATTCAAACTATCTGACCTTTCTGGCCCTGAAACAACTGTGGCACATCCCCAGTACGATGTCCAGGGCATGTCACTCCTGTAAGAATCATGAAATGGCACAGCCCATGTACAGCAGCTTGTTAGCAAGGAGCCAAGGCACACCACCACTTCTGTCTGACTGGTACAGAGGGCACAGTTCGTGTTTTCATTTTTAAAATCACCGAAAGCTCTGCCTGCATACTAGGCTGAAGGACTCAGAGTGAATGACTTTGATAAGTATCTAAAGGCAGAGCTGCACAGATGTTACTCACAGCACCTGTGTCTGAGCTCTTTCACAAGAGCAGAGCCATCAGGATGCCGAACAAGTGGGGCTCTCACCTTTCCAGGAAACAGGGCAGGGAGACTGCGGTCAATGAGGTCACGTTCTTCCTGGATTTGTCTGTAATCTTCTGAGATGCTCATCAACAACTCATTTTCCGGCTTCTGAAGAATTTCTGTAAAGAAGGAATATCAAAAGTGCTGCGCTTCTTCTGAGCGTATCCTTTGGTATTGTGGCTAGGTGTAACCCCCATATACTGTCTCCTATCAGGTCCCCTGTCCTTCCCCCAGCCAGAACCACCAGCTCACCCCCCCCACAGCACCCAGGGCCCTCTCCAGACCCCGGCACTAGCAGTGTGGGGAGCCTGGAGAACCTGGAGGCAGGCTGTAATGGCAGCAGGACCAGCCCGGGTTGGCTCTGCCCACTGAAGTGTGTGGTGGTGCCACCAAACAGCCCCACGTCCCCGCAGAATTTATAGCTCAGCTCCTCTCACCTCCTAGATACCTCTCCTGCTTTCTCCTGATGGCCATATTACGGTGCCAGTTCTGGAGAGCTTTGTGCTCTGATGGTGGGGCCTGACGAACCTTTTTCTTTCTCTCTCCTCCATGTTCTTCTTTTAAAACTGCTGCAGTAACATCTTTACGAGGAGCTTCAATAAGATCTGCTAGCTGAAGAGAAATGAAACATTAAATTGACTCTTAATGCACACAATGCTAATGCAACAAAAAACGGGACAGCAGAGGAGAAAAGAATTCTTCAGACTGGCAGCACCTTCACCTCATCACCCTGCGAGGAACTAAAACATGGCATTAGGAACACACTCAAAAACAACGGAGGGATTTAGCTGAGTAACTGGACTCAAGCTCTGGCATTGCTGCATCACCAGCTGTTCCCATGCTGATGCCGTCAGCAGGAGCAGAAATGGAAGAGGAAGCCTCTGTAATTCTTCCCTCCGTGACCTCCGCCTGCACACACGACTTCAAAACCTGCTGGGGCAGTTTCTCTGAAGGCAAGCCCCACAGAGTAGGACAAGGCAGGGAAAACCACACCTCAAGCCTGACCTGTTCTTGATAGGTGCTGAAATAAATCATAAAGTACTTTACACATCACATTCCACCTCTAGAAAAGCGCCGCACAGCAACATTTTCGCAATTTTAAAATCCAACCTGAGTGTTTCCTCTGGCCAAGGCTTCCATCTTGAACTCCTGCAGACTTCCCAAAATGTGGTGAGGGAGAATCTCTTCACAGCCATCACCAAACTGTCCTGGTCCTACAACAGAAACAAACAAGCAAACAACCCCCGAGACAGGTGACTAAAGCTAGGCTTGACAAAACCAAAAATCAAAGGCAAAATGTGGAATTTAACCATACCAGAAAAAATCAGCTGTTCCTCAGGTGCCCTTGGGAAGACAGGATATGCCACCAGGAGATGGGCCTTCTTTTTTGTCTCTTTGGGTTGATATTTTCGAATGAGGAATTTCCTCCTAACTGGAATTCTCCCATCATCACGGGGAAGGTGTGGAGCATGGAGCTTCAAAAATAACCATCACGATGCAATTAGTGACACACTCACTCATCTTCATTCCTTCTGACCCTTCCAGGACACACAGACAAGTCCTATCGGTGCACGCTGCTCCTCCTCAGAGAGGCACGTTACCTGACTGCGGAGATACCAGTTTAGTTTCTACCTCACTCTTCTTGACTCTGCATTATAACTGGGACAGGGAAAAGAGTTTTAAATTGCTTTCCCGGTAATTTTCTGCTGTGTCACTTGGTGTCAAATGCTTCCACTCACATAGCTTGACCCGAGTTTTGGAAAGCAAGCGGTGGTAGCTACTAAACAAAATACTCTTCTCATTAGATCAGGAAGTTGGAAATGTAGTTCCAAAAGGGCAGGTGAAAAGATCGCGTCAAGATCAATAACCCTTTACTTTTACGGACTGAGCCTGATAAGCCTGACAAGTCATAAAAAGCAGCACAGGCAAGAGGGAATGGGAACTGAACTCTAGCAGTCGGTTTTGGTTTAAATGAATGTACAGGACCCTCTGTTAAACACATACACACACACACAGAGGAAGTTTCAGTGAAAGTAGCTTTTTCTATGAGTAAAAATACATACTTTTTCCAGGTCCTCTAGCTTAATTGCAAGTGCTTGGATGTCATCTCCTCGCAGAACGTATGGAACAGGGTCTGGCTCCTCTAGAATCGTTGAGATGGATTGTTCACATGCCTTTTCCTTCTTGTCTGAAACACAGAAGGGAAGACCTCTCCTTCAGTCTCCCGAAGAAACTTCATCTTCCTCTCAGCCTGCCTCAAACCGTTTTTCCAGCTGAACTGTTCTTTTCAGGTTATGCGGGACAATTAAATTCAGCATCTCTCATGCCTGGAAGATCAAAGTTTAGGAAGCTACAAGGGCCAAAGTGGGTCACTAGGATTCAGCTGGGTCACGCACTTTGTTCTTGACGACAGCAAATTGATGAGACAAATACTCCGTGCTATCTGCACCTGGAAGAAATCTCAGACAAGTTTCCTTCCCCAGTTCCTAGCACAAGCACACGACTCCAACGCATCGGCCACAAAGCAAAACTTCACCTCAGAAAGCCGCCACCCCTCCAGAGCACCCAAACTGCAAAAACCCCTCCAGAACCGGGCACGTAAACTGCTCAGAGACCCCAGGGCAGGAATCAGCCGCAGGCAACGTTGGGTTGGTTTTGTATCTCGTTTTATTTTTGACCCGTAAGTCCTTCCAGCACCTCCTTTACCCACAGATACACACAGAGGAGCCTCTCGGATTAAAAAAGGCGAAGGGAAGGGGACAAAAAGGGGAAGGCGCCACCTGAGGCCTGCTCCCACCCGTGCACTCGGGACGCGCAGGGGCCGCAGCACCCCCACACCCCTACTCCCCCGGCTCCCCCCCGGCTCCCCCTCGGCTCCAGCCTTCGGCTCCAGCCCCCTGCGACCCCCAGGGCCGTGCCCGTACCCGCGGGGGTCCCGGCCCGCGGCTCCTTTCGGCCCTGCCCCGCGGCCGATCCCCGCCTCCGCGCCCCTCGGCCCTGCGCCTGCATCCCCCGGGGCCGCGCCGCGTCCCCATGGCAACGGCACCACCGAGAGGAGCCCCCGAGGCCCAGAGCGGAGCGCGGCGCCACCGCCCCCACGGCGCCCCCTGGCGGCCACCGGGCTCGGACCTCCAAGGGGGGGGGGTCCTGGCCTCGTCCCCCCGCTGCCTCAGGGCTCGGAGCCGCGGGGGGCTCCGCGTTTTGTGCCCCCCTCAGCCTCCGGGCTTTGTGTCCCCGCAGCCTTCACGTTTTGTCCCCCAGCAGCTGCTGGGCGTTGTTCTCCTCATGGTTTTTTCCCCTGCCAGCCTCCGTGCCTTGTCCTCCCACAGCCTCCATGTCCCCTCCGTGCCTTGTCCTCCGTCAGCCTCCTGCCCTCATCCCCCCGCAGCCTGAGGCTTTGTCCCTCAGCGGGCTCCAGGCTTTGTCCCCAAGCCTCTGCGCTTTGTCCTCCACGAGCCTAAGGGCCTTGCACCCTGCCAGCCTCCATGCCGTGTCCTCCATGAGGCTCCGTGCCTTGTTCCCCCACAGCCTCCGTGCCTTGTCCTCCGTGAGCCTCAGGACCTTGTCCTCCAGCAGCCTCCTGCCCTTGTCCTCCAGGACCTTCTGTGCCTCGTCCCCCGGTGCCGGCCGCGCGCTGCAGCTGGCAGAGCAGTGCTGGCAGCAGCGAGTCCAGCACCGCCAGCCCCTGGGGCGTGCAGCGCAGACCCCTGGGGGACAGCAGTGGCTGAGCCCCAGCCCCACACAGGGACCCCATGGCCCCACGCAGGGACCCCCCTGGCCCCATGCAATGACCCCCTCATCCCAGTGCCCCCAGTACTCACCGGCCGTCCAGGAGCAGCCAGCCCTGCTGCTGCAGCGCCATCGCCTCCCCCGGCCCCCCGAACACGGCCCGCAGGGGCAGCTGAGGGGAGAAGCGCCCCCAGCGCTGCAGGGGGTCGTTAGCGGCGGCTCGTTAGCAGGGATCCCCCCCACACGCACTCTGTTGGTGCCTCACCTGCTGGGTGATGCCCTCGTCCGTGCGCAGCCCCAGGGCGAGCAGCTCCTCCAGCCTGCGGGCACAGCGGGGTGTTAGGGCCGGTAGGGTTGGGGTGGGGGGCACACACGGGGGACGCCCCATACTCACTGCTCCAAGGGGCTCAGCGCCACCCGCCTCCGGGTGCCGTGCCCGCGACTCTGCACCTCCCTCATCCAGGCATCGGGATCTGGTGTCTGGACGCGGGCCTCCCGCTGGCGGCTGCCCTCACCCCACGGCACGAACCTCCCGTGCGCCCCTGCGAGGGCACATGGAGGAGAAGGGGGTGCAGGGGGTGCACAGCCCTGTGCCCCCCCCCACCTGCCCTGCTGCCACCCTTCTCCATGGGCTTACCCGGCCCCACGCCGACGTACTGCTCGGCCCACCAGTAGGACAGGTTGTGGGTGCTGAGGGCGCCCTGCGGGACAGCGGTGCGGTGGGTGAAGAGGCGCAGAACCCACTGTGGGGGCATAAAACGGGGCTGGGGGGGGGCTCACCTTCCTCGCAAAATTGGACACCTCGTACTGGCGGAAGCCAGCAGCCACCAGCATAGCCCGGGCGGTGTGGTACATATCGGCCAGGAGGTCCTGGGGGGGCGCGGGCAGAGCCCCCCGCCGCACCCGTGCCTCCAGCGCCGTGCCCCGCTCCAGCGTCAGCTGGTAGAGGGCCAGGTGGTCGTCGCACAGCCCCAGCGCCGCCTCCAAGCTCCGTGCCCAGGCCTCCCGGCTCTGCCCCGGCAGCCCGAAGAGGAGGTCGATGGAGGTGCGGCCGGGGAAGAGCCCCCGCGCCGCCTCCACCGCCGCCCGCGCCTCGTCTACGGTGTGCTCCCGGCCCAGCAGCCGCAGCTCGGCGGCATCCAGCGACTGTGGAAGGAGCACGATGGCAGCGGGGCTGTGTGGGGCCACGGGGGGATAAGGGGGGACAGGAGGGGCAGGGGGGCCCCTCTCACCTGCACGCCGACCGAGAGGCGGTTGACGCCGGCCGCCTTGAAGCCGGCGAGGCGCACAGGGCTGGCGGAGCTGGGGTTGGCCTCCAGCATCACCTCGGCTCCAGCGGGGAGGTGGGCGGCCTTCGCAGCAGCCTCCAGCACGGCGGCGATGGTGTGGGGGCTGGCCAGGCTGGGGGTGCCCCCGCCGAAGAAGACGGAGGTGACGCTGCGGGGACAGCGGGGAGGCTGCGGGCGGCTGTGGAGGGGGCCCCGGGACCCCCACCCGGAGACCCCGAGCTGGGCACCCACCTCTGCACCCGGCCGAGGCGGAGCAGGGTCCGTGCCTCGCGCACCAGGCAGGCACGCACGGCCGCCTCGTCCACCGCCGGCACCACGTACTTGTTGAAGCTGCAGTAGGAGCAGTGCTTGCGGCAGTAGGGCCACTGCGGGCACAGGGCAAGAGTGGAGGGGGCGGCTGGGACCCACCCTGGGCACCCCCGTGTTGCCCCCAGGCTCACAGCACGCACTCTGTGGGTGCCCCCGTTGGATGCACGGCGCAGAGACCCCCACAGCACCCCCACACGTGGCCGGGGGACCCCCATGTGCAAGCCCAGCAGGTCCCACCTGCAGCCCGCCCTCCGTGTGCACCCCCGAGGTCCCACGAGCAGCCCCCCCTTAGGCGTGCGAGCCTCCAGGTGCCACGCGAAGCCCCCCCAAGTGTGCACCCCCTGCTTCCCACGTGCAGCTCCCCAAATCCCCCTTGTGCGCACCCCCAGGGTCCCCTGTGTGCCCCCCATGGTCCCCACGTGCAAACCTCCCCGTGCGAACCCCTTGTTCCCAGGTGCCCCCCCCGGTCTCTCACATGCACGTAGAGCGCGGCTGTCACGGCTCCCCCCGCAGCCCCCGGTTCCGGTCCCGGCCCCGTTCCGGGAGCCGAGGCCCCCCCCGGGTCGCTCCCCCGGGGCCGCCCCGCAGCGAGCGCGGCCGCGGCCGGGCGCCAGCCCCGCAGCGCCATGGGGCAGCGGCACCGCTCCGGGACCGCCCCCGGGCCAGCCCCGGAAAACCGAGGGGGGACCGAAAGGGGGGGTCAGGAGGCAGTAGGGAGCCGCGTTTTGCCCGGTGCCGGTGGGAATTTGCTCGGGGAGCTTCATTTCCCCGGTTCTGAGCCCAATTCGGAGTCGCTCCCCGGCTTGAAGCCGGATTCGGAGTCGCTCCGGTGTGTTGCGGGGAGCGATTCGCAGTCAGAGCGCCCGCAGCTTCCATCCTCAGCCCCCTGCCCCGCTCGGGAGGAGGAAGCCCCTGGGCAAGGTGCTTGGGCAGCACCCCGAGGTGCACCCACAGCTGGGGGCTGGGTGCCCCGAGGTGGGGCGCGAGGATGCGGCCGCGCCGGGGACCAGAGCGATGGGGAGCGGGGAGCGGGGAGCGGGGAGGACGGAGCTGGGTGCCTGCAGCACCCCAGCAGGGAGCTTTGGGGCTGGCGTCTGCCCCATCCGGCCCCGCAATCCCACAGCTGCTCCCCGCTGGGTTCCCAGAGGAGGAGGCAGAGGGTTGAACGGGGCCAGGCGTTGCGTTTTCTCCGTTTTGCTATTAATAGAGATGAAAAACGCCCGTGACAAAGGGGAGTTTCGCAAAGGCCACCGCCGCAGATTCCCGTTCCCAGCCCGGGAGCTGGTGTCTCAGCGGCACTGCTGACGCAACCCTCGCCGTGCTGGGAAGAGTCCCCGCTGCTGCTGGGGGTTTCCGAGCTCAGCGCCGGTGCTATAAGACGGGCACGGGCTGTGCCCAAGCCCAGGAGCTTTGTGCATGAGCCCAGGCGCTGAGGTTATGCTGCGAGCTGCGGCGGGCGGCCCTTCTCCTCCGGTGAGTATTGGCGGCCGGAGAGCTGCGCTGGGAGAGCAGCTGCCTCGAAAGCCTCCGAGGTGGCTGCGAGACAGGGAAAATGCTCAGGGCAGGGCTCGGGGCTTGTGCTCGCAGAGGGTGCCGCTGCTGGGAGCGGGGATGGGGGTGCTGGGGGGCTGCACCCCCCGTGCTGGCTGTGACCGGCGCTTGGCGCGTCTCTTTGCAGGTCTCCTACCCACACAAGCCAGCGTTGATTCGTAATTCTGTTCGTATCAGCAAAGCCCAGGGATCCCAGACTTGGGTGAGTACACGGGGCGCTCCTGGGGACCAGGGGCTGTGCGGAGGGTGAAGGTGTCAGACAGGCACAGGAGAGAGGCCTCTCGTTGAGAGCCGGCCTGTCCTGCACCTGGGTTATCGGGGCCCAGTGCTAACTTTCTTGTCCGCTTTTCTTTTCAGAAAGCAGGCACGGACCAAGGGCTTTTTGTCCGATTGGTCTGCTTCCATGGGTAGAGCCCACAGCCCAGCTTGGAGAGCCAAGACAGAGACCTCGCTGCCACCGCACGTCTCTCCCCGCGCACCGTTTCTCGTCACCCTGCAGGGAGAACGGCAGCCTGGAAGGCTCGGAGGCTCGGTCGCTCATCATCTTTGGGAAGGAAACGGGGGGGAGGCAGGAAAGGAGGCCGGTGAGAGTTGGCAGCGATGGTATCTGCGTCCCAGCTGGGGTGGGACACTTACGGCGGGAGGGAGAGGAGCCGCGCTCTTCCACGTCTCGCCTGGGTGTGTCATGGTTGGGAGGAACCAAATAACTCCCGTAAAAACGCTGTCCCGGGTATTCTCTGCTTTGCACTTTTATGGGACAGGAAGTTTGGTATTTCTGTAAAATGCTTTCTGTCTGTCTCGTCCGAAACAATAAAAACATGCAACACCGAATCGATGTTGGAGAAGTTTTATTTGTGGGTCACAAGGCCCCCGCGAGGCCTGGGAACAGGGCGAGCTCTTCCAGCCAGCTGCAGGGAGCTGCTTCCTATGCAAAACCTCTCTCTCTAAAGCTCCTGCCCTAATTTCAAGTTTATCAGGTGTGTCGTTTCACCAGGCAATGTTACATGACCCACGAATCTCAACAGCACCCAAGCAGAGAAGGTACTCACTGTGTGAGGCTGTTGTGACTTAAAATATCAGTAAAAATATCTTACTGACATCTGTTCAGGCCTACAAAGTCCTCTGAAATGGCTGTAGCCAAGCTGCTCGAAGAGACACAAGGTTTTAGAACCTTCACAAGGTCTCACAGTAACAGGACAGGGTTCCAGAAATAAGCATCCCTTCCTCACACCGCAGTATTTCTTTTGGCAGAGAAACAAACCTAACTGGGAAAAAAGAGGCTCTCTGTTTTGTTAACACGGGAGTGCCACCAGGCTGACGGCAGGGAGAGAAGCCCTCCAGCGCTGGTCCTGAGGCACAGGTGAAAAGCAGACAGAAAGCTGGCTGAAGCAAGACTGATTTATCCTTTTTATTTTTCTTTTTTTCTTTTTTTTTTTTTTAAATTCTGCCTTCCTGAGCTCAGAGCTGAAGGTGCTTCTCCATCTGCTCTCTCAACTTGTATTTCTGAACCTGCAAGAAAGCGGAGGTGGAGAGGCTCAGCCAGCAGCCAGCGTGGGAGGCCGTGGCTTCCTCCCTGCCGCAGCCCGACTCTTACCTTGCCCGAGACGGTGAGCGGGTACTGACTGACAAACACGACGTACCGGGGGATCTTGAAATGGGAGATCTGGGGAGAGAAAGCCAGCAGCTACACGACCGCCAGGAACGGCGTGTGCAGCCCATGTGCTGCTGTAACAGCCGCTGAGCAGTGGCCAGCCTGGATCACCCGCTGCTCCCAAACCCTGCAGATCATTTGCAAAACCATTTGCAAATCCCCAGCTGCTGCTGGGTGTGAAGACCTGGCAGGGAACGGAACAACTGGGCGCGCAGGAGCGCAAGACCGACCTTCCCCTTGCAGAAAGCTTTAATGTCTTCCACGGTGCAGCTCTGCCCGGCTCTCACTCGGATGCAGGCACAGATCTCTTCGCCCATCACCGAATCCTTCACGCCAACCACCTGGGAGGGACAGAAGGACGTGAGAACCCTGCAGACATCCCTGTCCTCCCACCTCTGCTGGGCCCACGAGCCCTCACCCCACTATGGGATGCCCGGGCAGGGGCTGGGTGGCTGTACATGGGGCAGTTTGGGCTGCTAGAAATCCCAGCAGAGCTTTCTGTGTGCCGTCAAAGCCTCCCGGAAGGATTTCCTTGCCGTTGGGAGGAGGAAATGTGTCACAGCAGGCACCCAGACGCCAGCACCTTCAGAGTGATAGGAATCAGGGCTGAGTCAGACCCGTAGCAGGGGCCCCGTCATCTCTCTTTGCGCCGCCGTTTCCCCAAATGTGAATATGGGGCAATGGGTTTTATGACCAACGAGGAGACTTGGGAGGCTGCTTCAGCCGCCTGCTTTGGGATCTCCAGAAGAAATGGCAGGCGAGGGATGAAGTAGAACGAAGGGATTTTTTGGAACCCTTACAATGGCAGCGTTCAGCCCACCGCTGTCTGTGACACCGGCACATCACATCGCTCCGTGCAGGGCTTGGGTTTCCCAAGCTCCATCTCTGAATTTTGCTCACTGTATTTCACCAGAGTCCTACTGTCATCCCCTGCCTGGAACCAGGATCTCGAAATCCTAGAGACACGTCAGTCCTTTTGAGTCCAGAGCGGTGACATAAGGCCCTAGAAACTACATAAACAGGGCTGGTTTGCAACCCATCTGCACGGGGCCTGTTCCAGGGAGAGATGCTAGCCTGGCACAAGCACAACACTTACTAAATAACTGGTTTATTTATGGGGAAACTTGTCTGGCACAAAACCTGGAGGAAAACAATCCCAGCAGATTGGGAGCAGCTGCTCAACGTTGCAAATCATTTCTGTCTTGTGAACGGATAAGACTGAGTCTAACTCCTCATCTCCAGGGACTCGTTGGAGGAGTCTTTTTTTGATTTAGGAGCTCAGAGTAATTAATTTTCAGTAAAAACTGTCCTCTCAGTCTGCTTTCCAAGTAAGAATTTCAGAGAGCGTTATGAAAGCAGACAGGCAGCTTAAAAACCAAAGAATGGCAGTCGTTGCTCCGCAGATGTGAAGCTGTTGCACAAGGAGTTTGCCTGAACTTGTGTGCCCCGCACCACGGAGAGGAAAGACCCAGAAGCTCTGCCTGCCCCTTCCTGTCTGCCAGACAGCATCACGCTAAAGGAGAAGCTGAGAGCAGAGGAAGCAGGCTCAGGCATCTTTGCGCACAGATTTCCCACCGCAGAAACCACTGCTGCTCCCCTGCTCCCGCTCCCTCTCGCTCACCTGCACCTCCTCCACCTTGGGGTGGGTGTGGAGGAACTGCTCGAGTTCTGCTGGGTAGATGTTCTCTCCGCCCCGAATAATCATGTCCTTGCAGCGGCCGATAATCCTGCAGTAGCCGTGCTCGTCCAGGCAGGCGATGTCCCTGCAACGACACCGAAGTCCTCACCCTA
This sequence comes from Netta rufina, assembly GCF_964035555.1. Lineage (NCBI taxonomy): Eukaryota > Metazoa > Chordata > Aves > Anseriformes > Anatidae > Netta > Netta rufina. The sequence continues at coordinate 3,858,667 of NC_140143.1, read as the reverse complement.
CCCCAAAGAGGTGGAACAATGACTGGGACGCCCACCCAGCCTGCTGGGGGGGCCAGGTCTGATTATTTGGAGGGTACCGGGTGAGAAGCCACCTGAACACATGGAATAAACTCCTGCAGAGCTCAGAGAGCTCCTGCTACAACCTCCAGTCATTGGCAGCATCTCCACAAACACTCGGGCTCACGGGGAGGACACTCCCGCTGCTGCCGTCCTCGTCCCTGCTGCACGAACCCCAACCCTTCCCCTCCTGGAGGGAGCACCACCACACAAAGCTTGTCCCAGCCTCCAGGAGCAGCTCGCACCGAGGTGCTGGAAGCTCTTCTGAAGTTTCACGGTGAGGGACCGACAGATCAAAGCCCTAAATCTGCTCAGGTTTCCCCACTTTGGAAGTCCCTGCCAAACCCTTCGCGTGCGCCTCGATCCCCATCCAGCGCCACCCTGCAGGACGGCCTCAGAAGGGCGGCTTTGCTTGCAGGCTCACCCCGTTTTGTACCACTTGTCATCGGAGATGACTTCTCTCGTTCTGTCGGGGTCGTCCCAGTACCCCAGCATGACGCAGTAGCCACGGATCTGAAGCTCCCCAGCGGTGTTCAGAGGCAGGGGCTTCCCCGTTTCTGGATCCTCGATTTTTGCCTACAGAAGGAAGAGAAGCAGGGCCCTCAGGGCACTGAGCCAGGCGTTGCAGCAGGCACCCCAACGCCAGCACCGGGGCTGCTGCAGACAGAGGACCTGGAGCAGGCAGGGAGGGCCCTGTTCACCTCTGTGTGGGGCATGATGTACCCCACCGTCGCGGTTCTTCTGTCAGTGCTGTCATCGGGGAACCCCATGAAGGTGACCGGGCTGTTCTCTGTGGTCCCGTAGGCAACCTGCGAAGAGGAGAAAAGATGCCTCAAGGGGAAAGGGGGCAGCGCAGCTACAGGCTTGGGAAAGATGAAGCCAGTGACGACCACACGGGAAGTGGGGGTGGATGGGAAGAGGACATTTTCTTATGTCCAGTTACTTGGAGGCTGGCAGAGCCTGCCCTCCTCTTTTTTAACCTCTGTATGTCTCCCCGAGCCCTGCCCTGTTTACTCCCTGCCATCTCGGCCAGATACTGAACTTGCCTTTGTGCCCTTGCAGCCATCTGCTGAAGGTGCTGAGCTCATCTTGCATCTTCTGCAGCTCGGGGCACCTCGGACATCACTTGGGGAAAAGCCTGGAGCTGGCAGCGGGTTCCTGTGGGAAACCACGTGCCCCACCGCACGGCTGGTTGCTCCAGATCCTTTTGTGCAGACATCAGCTCCTGTAACCCTCCTACGGGCATCACGAGGCTGCACGGCGCTCGGTGCAGCTGCATTTACAGATCGAAAGCCTCACAGCAGGACGAAAGCTGCTCGCTGCTAACCCTCCCTCAGCGCTAATCCCAGCGGCAGGCACCGAGTCACCTCGGCTGAAGGTCACTTCTTGGGAGGAAAATTCCAGCTCTTTATGCCCAACTCTGCGGCCTGTCAAGCTCAGCAGCTCAGAGGCAATGGGAGGCAGGAAAGGAGCGCTCTGGGCAGCTCCAGCACCAGGCTGAGACCTCTGCTTCACCTCCAGCTGCTGGAAGCTGCGTGGCAGCAGTGGGATGCACTCTTCTGACCTCTCCAACTCACTCTGTGCGTTATCACCAGTGGCTGCTTGGTCGGGAAAGTATGGCTGGGAAAGGGCTGATGTAGGAAGGTTTGCTCCTTTCCCCTCCATGTCTTCAAAGTGAAATGAGCAGCTCCAATCCACTGACCTGCAGCAGGGCCCTTGCCCTTAGGGCTCCACGTCACACTGGGGGGAGCACTTGGCTCTTTCTGCTCCAGGCTCACGCTGGGCACAGCCTGCCGTGACGTCTGCTGCTCCTGTTTGACTACACCGGGGTCAGCGTGAATCTGAGCCGATTGGTGGGAGCCTCTTCCTAGCCAGGAATCTGGAGGAGATCGTCTCCAGGGTGCTGCCGGGACCATCTGGTGCAAACTGCTCTGCTAGGAGCCTGGCAGCCCAAGGGGAGCGACTGTAAATAGGCTCCTACCAGACGTAATGATAGCTTAGCAGCCGGGGAGGAAACCTACAGTGTTTAATGCTCAGAAAGGATTTCGCTTCCACCCACTAATAGAAGTCCTGTGGCTGGATCAAATGACTGACGAGACACAAATCCAAGATCTCAAACGCTCATTAAAAAGCCCAATGCCTTTGTTTTTCTGCTTCACTCTGCTGGATGTATCGGGATATCAGCCCCAGGATCCCGGCCAAACCCTGACTCAATCTCTTCTGCCTCCCCAGATCTCTCCAGCCCTGTAATCAGAGGCAGCGGCACGCAGATCCCTCGCAGGGTGCTGCTGCGGGTGCCGGGGCACTTTGGGCTCCGCCAGCTGCTGGCGGCGTGCCCTGCACCGCGGGCACAGCCACACGCTGCGGATCCGTGCCTTGCCCTGTGGCCTGTCCCCATAAACACCCTCGCACCTTCAAGGCTGGAGGTGGCACGGCTGTGTCACCAGAAACCCCACTGAGGGGTGAGCCCAGGGAAATGGGCACCTCCTGATGCAGCCCAAGGAGCTGCGTGGGTCTAAAACCTCCCCCCTGAGCCCCCAGCTGGGGCTCCTCCCTTGCCTTTCCTGCCAGCAGCTGGGCACCACCACGCTGCTCCTGTGCTCCTGCACTTCTCTCTTCAGAGAGAAGCTCTCCGGATAGCACTTTCCTCATCTGCACACCCTGGATCCAGGCAGAGGCTGAAGCGAGCCCTCCCGGTGGCCCTGCCGTCCTTCCCTCCCCTCGTCGGACGCGTGGCGCTGGCTCCAAGGGCTCCTTCCAGCCCGGCCGCAGCTCGTGTCAGCACGAGATGGATCCAGGCTCCCACAAAACCCCACGCAGCAATTTGAGTTTGGAGATAGCCACGAAGACTCCGAGTTTTCAAGACCCAAAGGGACACTTAATGCTCATCCAGCCTTGTCATCCCGTGTAATTCAGGCCAGAAAACCTCACCCAGTAAATTCTGCATCAGATCCATAATTTCCACTGGAGCTATATCTAGTGTCAAAGCAAAGCTTTTCGGTGGCAAAGAGCCCGGCTCGGACTCTTGGCTTGGAGAGGAGCTGTGAGAGAACAGAATAGAATTGACTTTAAAGCTTTTTTTTTTTTTTTTTTTTTTTTACTGCTAGGGCCGCAAGTGACCTCCCAACACCCAGCGAGCCGATCAATCCTGCCTTCAGCGATGACAAGGACAGCTCCAGCACAAACTGCTGCCTAACTTGTTCCTCCTGACAAGAGATTCATTCTCCGTGAATCCCAAGTCTCTGTCTAAACTGGGAATAAAAAGAGCGTCTTAACAGGACGGTGTTTTTTAGAGCACATTTCAAAAACATTTCCTGCTAGCGCTGTTTAAACAGCGGCCACTGTGGAACAGGCAAAACAGCCCGAAGAAGGCAGCGTCTAAAAATTAAAACCAAAACCAATCCGACTCCAGTCTCCTTGGCAAACACGCGGACAGCAGGCTGACCTGCTGGTAGAGAGGGGACTCTGAAGACCCTGGGTTTTTCCCAGCCGTGCCGTTAATTTATTGCAGAGCTTGGAACAAGTCTCACCAGCTCCGTGCTCACCAGTTTTCCCAAACCCTCGATGGCAATAAAACCAAACGCTTCCCCTGAGCTCTGCTGTTCCCCAAGGCTGCAAGAAAAGGGCAGGTTCAGCACCGCAGCACCCCAGGAGGGGTTATGCCAGGTGGAAGTGGAGGGGAAGGCTCTGTACGAGGACCTGAGGGCGCTGGAGGGGAGCCCTCGGGACCCTCTGGTTCTGCCATCCCCGAGAACGGTTCCAGGCCTCGAACCACCAAACTACAATGCACAGAGACTGAGCTTTGCTGAAGACAATGCTGGCCTCGGAAAAGAGAGGCAAATTGAGCGTGAAATAATAGGGATTTTCAGACTTCAAAGAGGGCGTAACAAACAGCGGAAAGCAGCCTGACAGCCCGAGATGTGCTACGGGACCTCTGACAAGCTCTCTGAACCCTGCTCGGCGTAACATTTCGGATGGATCTCATTATTCCTAAACCCATGCTGAGTGTTTTGTCTCAGATATCTCCACCAAAGTTAACTGCAGCCCTTCCCTCAGCAGCCAGCTCCAACCTGCTCTCAGCCGAGCAGTGATCTTCATTCACTTGCCCTGAGTTTTGCCGTCCCCGGGGGGCGTTGATCTCATTGCTTTGGAGCTATCCCACCATCCCGGATTGTATTGGAATATTCCTGCACCTTCAGGTCAACTTTGCCACTGCAAAAAACAACTTCTGATCCCATCCAGCCTGTGTCACATCGAGATTTCATTTCCTGCCACAGCAACACTACCATCTTTGTGTCAAAGCACCGGGCCGCAAACAGGCAGGTCTTGTAGGGCGAACCAAGGGTGGCCACCCCGCTGGCATCTCTCCCCACACAAATTGCTGCCAAACAGGCCCAGTTTTGGACGGGCCTTTGAGAGTTCCCAAAAATATCAGGTGCCCAAAGCGCTGGCTTTGTGTCGATGCACGCAATGGCTTCGCCACGGGAGGAGACCGCTGCAAAAACGGCAACCCAGCTAGCCCGGGCCAGCTGAAAGCTGGCCTGCTGTGCCTGGCCGGTCACTCCTGTACAAACTGCTCCCTGCGGTCTGCAGTTAAAGCTTCCTCTCTTCTTTCCAGGCTGATCAGAAGTCTCAAGGCTTGCAAGTATCCCAACAGCCCCGCCAGCACTGCAGAAACACCACCCAGAGGCAACCAGCAAAGGCACGTGCAGGACCTCGGTGTTTTATCGGCAGCTCGAGGGAAGGGGGTGCCAGGGGATGAACTCCCCCTGGTGCTGGGGTGCCACTGCCGTTAGAGAAGTGGAGTAAAAGGAAAAAGAGAGAGGGAACACGAAGAAACAATGCCTTGAAAAGGCAGAAAAGCACTGGTTTGGGGGTGTGTGAATGCTCAGAGCCGCTGGAGGAGGAAACTGGCCCCAAAACCTCGGTGTGGGGGGAACAGACCGCATCGAAGACACAGCTGGAAGCCTGGTGCCTTCTTGTTTCCATGCCATGTAAGAGGTTACCATTTGAAATGTTCTCACAGCGTGCTCCTACAGCCCGTGCAGCTACTGAAACCAGCAGCTTGTCAGCTCCCCCAGCAGCAAGGTGGGGCCGGACGGGTCCCTCGCTTTGGCCAGGGCCAGGCAGGGACGCTGCCGCCGAGCGGAGCTGAATTTCTGTCCTGGGAACAGCGTGGACTCACCGCTGGGGAGCATTTGGGAAAGTCAGGAGCCTCGGGGGGCTGATCGGTGGTGGTGTGCTGCTGGAGAGAGCTCCGGTGTCCTTCAGAGCAGGCAGGTGTGCAGAGGAGAGCAGCGCCAGGCAGAGCAGCGACCAGCTGGGGATGGCCGGGGCCCTGGGGGGGCACAAAGCACAGCCAGGAGCTTCCCAGGAAAGCCCATGGCATCGTGCAGTGGTTGATCAGCTGGCAGATCTCCTGCCAAAAAAGAAAGCCTGGGCCCCAAGGCCAGATGCACTGCTGCCACATGAGGAAGGTGACTGCTACTGATACGCACAGCTTGATCCGGATCCCCTCCGAAGCTGCAGAATCAGGGTAAAGCAAGCAGTGGAATATTTTAACACGGAGGAGTACATGTGCAGCTGTCTTTATATACCAGAGCTGTTCGTGCTAACAAAAATAAGGATTAAACATGGAAAAGACCATCTCCAATGTTGTATCAAAACAGCCCTGACCTGCAGCAGCAAAGCAACACCCCAAATCTATATTTATACTGCTTCAAAAACTGTATTTATTTGCTCAGCCCGCAACGCCTCCAAGGAGGAGAGGAGGGGAGCCCAACGTCTGCGAACGACTAGGCACCGGGAGTGTTTGCAGAACTGTTAATCAATTAAGAAAGAGAGGATGGTGAGATAATCCCGCCTCTCCTGCCGTGTCCCAGCAGCACCAGTCCCAGGGGAGCTGCGAGGTACGGGGCTGGCCGGGACCCAGGTCCCTGCGGTCTCCTGCCCCTGCAGAGGGAGGGCTGACACTGCTGCCATTGTCACCAGCAGACTGCAAGCCACCCCCGGGACACGAGCGGGGCGCAGGCGAGCTTTTGAGGATCTCTACGTGTTTGCTGGCCGGCCTGACTCATCCCCCGGTCAACGAAATCCAGCGGGGGAAGGCCAGGCAAAACACAACCAGCTGGGAGCCCAGGGGCCTCTCCCCGCAGCCAGGCGAGGTGCCAGTCGTGGCAGATGCCAACCGGCTCCCGCCGCAGGAATGTGCTCACCGAGGCATGGAAATGAAAAACACGAGGGGGAAGAACTTCCCTTTTATTCACCGTTTGCGCCCGGAGAAAGGGAGCCGCCGGGCAGACACCTTTCCCCCAGTAGCGCTGCCCTGCTGCCACCCCGCAGCAGGACCAAAAATAACACGGCATCCTCCCAGCTCTGCTGTGCTGGTGAGGAGCTCTGCGGGGCAGGGACACCCTCCCACCAGCACAGCACCAGGGCAACTGCCTCCCGGCAGCACCACGGGGAAACGCAGCGCTTACCTGAGCCCACAGCCTGACCTGTCCTGCCACAATGCGCCTGTCCATGCGGGGAGAGAGGCTCCCTGGCCCCCAGAGCCTGCAAGCTCAACCCTCACGTAGATAAAGGGTGAAAGAAAGGGAAATGTATCCTTGGAGGAAGAAAGAATAGAGCGTGGTTTGAGGTCTCCATGGTTTGGACTCTGAAAGGGGTCTTGTCCTAGGAATACACGTGGGTGGGATGCATTTACGGGTGGGGTTTGCAAGGACCTCACCAGCTTTTAGCTCCCATCTGACCCAGGCTAGCAGAAATCTCCGCAGAGATGGCGACCTGTCAGCCAGTGAATCTTTGCAAGGGGATAAGAAAACCAAGGATCAAACATCAGCTGCGCTCAGGGAGGAAGCTCAGATCCACTTCCTGGCTCCACTGTCCAACAGAAACAGGCTGAACCTTGAATCTCACCGATCAGTTGCTCTTGCACAGCAGAGCTGGGACACAACTTTCAGGAGCTGTTCAACAAATGGATTCGAGTCAGCCTAAGGCAGTTGGACCTGCTCAGAGAAAAATCGATCAGTAGAAAGAGAATGTTTTAGAGGTGAATTGTTTGCTTTTCCACTCTTTCACCCAGCTCCCTTTACCAATGGCACACGCCGGAGGGGCACACTCAGTCCTGATCAACCTGGAGCAAAGGAGGAAAATCTGGAGGGGTCCGTGCACTTCTTTCACTGCCTCGAAGTGCTGAAGACACTCAGAGAGAGATTCCAGCGACCAAAGCACGTGCCCAACTCAGTAGCTACCGAATCAGGTATAAGCAAAAATACCGATCAGCATTATTTTGCTCCAAGAGTTTTAAATTCTGCAGTAACCACAACTAAGCGCTGCAGCAGGTCCCTCCGGCAGGAGCCCTGGGGTCCCACAGTGACAGCACCTCTCGGGGGACGAGGCAGGGAGAATTATTTCACGTTGAAGCGGGCGGCGAGGCCCCAGCTGCTCACCAGCAGGGCGTTGCACGTGGGGACTGCCACACACTGGAAGACCGACACGGCCTGGTTTGCACCGAGCTGCCCCGTCCAGCCAATGCCACCTGCCCCACGGGCTCCCCAGCGCCGACATTCCCACCCCAGCAGCCCTCTCTTTCTTCCCCAAATTAATCACGCCGCGAAAACGCTGCTTAACCTGGCAGCTGCTGGCGGAGCTGGGGCTGCCAGGCCCTTTGCATAACGCCTGGAGCATGCTCGGTGGCGCTGCCTCATTCCTCGGCGCAACAATGGAAAAACCCAGAAATCTCGGTGAATAAGCCAGTCTGTGTCCTAAGGCAGCCCTTGGATTTCCTCCCTTTCTTGAGACTGTCTCGCCTCTGCAAAAAGCTCCACTGGGGCTCCGCGGCCAGGCTGAGCAGCAGCGAGCTCAACAAGCTCGCGGTTATGTGCCGGGCTCCCAGCTGTTTGCTACAGCCAGGAACTGGCTGCAAATCAGTTCAAAATGTTCCACTTCCAAACCCCACCCCGCCACTCCTGGATCTCTCCCCTCGCGCTCCCAGGAGCGGGCGCTGGGGCTTTTTTTTTTTTTTTTTTTTTAACTGCTTTGCTTTGTGTGTCTGTGTCGGGAGAGCGGGGCAGCTCCCGCGCATCAGCACCCCTCTGCACCACCACGTCTCGCAGCGGCTCCTCCAACACGGCCCCAGTCCCGCTGCAATTCCCTCCTGCAGCTTCTCCATCCCTTTACCCCTGCCCACAGCTTCGTCTGGCGAGCCCTGCCCTGCACCTCACCAGATCAGGCCCGCTGTCAGCACCACCGGCTGGCGTTTCTTCCTTCAGTGTCCCGTCCACCAGCCTGCGCCTCGCCGCCTCCCTGCGGGCTCTGCCTCTGCCCCATCCCTTGCTGGAAGGCAGCGGCCGCTGCTCCCCATTTCCACGTGCTGAGAACCCCCCCTCGTGTCACACTCCATGGGGAAGACGCGGCAATAAATGATAAATGTGCTCCCTTTCCTGACCAAGCTCCTCGGTCAGCCTAGACCTGAAGGTCTTCAACCCAAATTTTGCATCGCAAAAGCACCTCCAGGGCTGGTGACCACGGGCACGGCACCGCCTCTCTCCCCTCTGCTCCGGTCCCTCCTCGAGCAAACTCCTTTGAGATCAGCAAGACAAAATCCTCCAGGACCCTTCCTCTGTGATAACAGATAAAGGTCCTTCTCCCCCAAAAAAGTGCTTCTCCCCAAACCAGCCTAGGCTAAAACAAATCCTGGGAGCCTGCTGAAAGCTTCAGCACCTACGGCCACCCAGGTGACTGCGAAGAGCAGCAGCGCTCCTCGCTGCGCACCCTCGGGCTGCCGCTCAAGAGGAACAGGTCGCTTTTTCCCCTGCTGATAGATCTGGGCCCCGCTTGGCTCAGCAGGGACCAGGGGTTCCCCACAGAGCAGGTTTGCTGCCCGTTTGCCTCCCTGCTGCAAAAACCACCCCTGCACGGTGACTGCTGCAGCGGAGCCCGGCAGCGCCGAGGACATTCCAGCGCCTGGTGCCAAGGGGTTAAGCTCGCAGTAAGTTCCCAAAGCCACTTGCTTCCAACTGGCTGCTGCCTGCGGTTTGTGGGAAGGGATTTTGCTTTTTAATAACGTTATAAATAGGGCTGTGTTCGGCATGCTGCAAACCCAGCCACTCTCTCTCTCTCTCCCACCCATCTCCCTCCTCCTCCTCCTCCTCCTCCTGCTGCTGCTTCCCATCCCGCCGCACCGATTCCTGAGCTGAGCATGGCTCGGTCGGGCTTCTTCCTCGGAGTCCTCCTGGCGTGTCTCGCCTGCAGCGTGCAGGCGTGTCCCCCGAGCTGCCACTGTCACGGCGGAGACCTGCAGCACGTCATCTGCGACAACGCTGGCTTGAAGAAGATCCCCAAGGTGCCCGAGCAAACGCGGCTGCTCAACCTGCAGAAGAATAATTTCCCCGTGCTGCCCACCAACGGGTTCCGGGACATGAAGAAGTTGGTGTCCCTTCACCTCCAGGGCTCGCGGATCAAGGAGATCTCGACGGGAGCCTTCAGGGGGCTCAAGAGCCTGGTCTACCTCTATCTCACCGACAACCAGATCAGTGTCATAAAGCCAGGAGCCTTTGATGACCTGTCTGAGCTCACCTACCTGTACCTGGACCAGAATAAGATCCCCGACTTATCCAAAGGGATCCTCTCCCCTCTCGTCAACCTCTTTATCCTGCACCTAGGCAGCAATAAAATCCAGGAGCTGAAGCCAGGGGTCTTCAGCGGTGCTAAAGACCTGCGCTGGCTCTTCCTCTCTGACAACTCCCTCACCAGCCTCGTGCCCGGGGCCCTGGAGGACGTGGAAAACCTCGCTGTGCTGCACCTGGACAAGAACCAGCTGAGCAGCTACCCCGTGAACGCCATGAGCAAGCTGCGGGTGCTGGAGGAGCTGAAGCTTTCTCACAACCCCATCGAGGTCATTCCCGACAACGCCTTCCAGTCCTTCGGGCGGTACCTGCAGACTCTCAACCTGGACAACATGAAACTGAAAAAGGTGAGTCCTTTCTCTTTCCCTTTGCTCCGGATGGGAAGCACGGGGCTTGATTCTCTTCCTTCCAAAGCTCTCAGTTCGTTGTCCCTCCCCTGGTTTGCAGAGGAGAGGGGGGGATCCGGGCCTACAGACAGCGAGGCACAGCTGAAAAAATCCCTCACCCAGCCCAAGCGAGGGATGAGAGATGCACCCCGCCCTTTTGGTGGGGTGTTTGATGCAAACCCAAATGATCCGGGGCTGATCACACTCCTTGGAAAGGCAGCACATCCCCTCCTGAGCTGGAGCTCACACCAGTCATTGGGAAAGTATTCGGGGTGCTCCAGGACAATCGGCAGCCTTCCAGCATCCCGGACCGGGGCACGGGATGAGAGCCAAGCATCCGCCTTGCACACGAGGGGCTGAAGGGCACTGCCACCTTGCAGAGCCGAGCTGCCCGGCCTCCTTCGTTCAGCCGGGTGCTCGCTGCTGGCTGCGAGGGGGAGATTCCTCAGGAGGGGCCACGAGCAGAAGCTCTGTGCTCACGCCTTGCAGACAGGTAGACCTGAACCTTCACCTTCACCTCCCCCCCCCCGCCTCCCAGCCTTACACGTTATAAAGAGAGGTTTGTTTATTGATGCTCTCTCTCAGAAGCAACTCTCGCAGCACCTCACAAAGGGGCCCTGTTCCCACTAGGGAGGAGGAGGGACATTCAGGTATCCCGGCAAAACAACCCCCTTCTTCTTCTTCTGTGAGGAAGCACGACCCAAAGTCAGGAGCATCGCACTCAGGGAACTGCTGGCATGGGGACCTCTGAAATGCCAGGCAGCAGGGCAAGAACAGAGAGGAGCACGGTGCAGGAAGAGCAGCACCCTACAGCCTAGGTGCACCTTGTGAGGCTGGGAAGGGAGGGAGCCTCCGTGGGAGGAGAGCAGTTCTCCCTGGGAGGATGCTTGGCCAAGAAGCCCAAAGACAAAGAGCAGCCGGGTGAGGCAGGGCAGCACTTCACAGCACAGCAACAGCCACTGCGTGCAGAAAGATGGGATGAAATAGGGAATTTCTTGGCAACAAAGGGCAGCCCAAAGGGTCTCAGGGGGTGAGGACATCACCTGTAAGTCAAAGAACAAACCCACCGAGAGCTACCACAGAGCACAGCAGTCAATACCATCAGTATTTGAGCCCTTGCCCACTCCCAGCACTAACCTCTCCAGGAGGGGAGTAACCAACCCCAAACCCAACCCGCTGACCTCCCTGGGGGCCACACTACACACGCTGTCACACCGCTTTCGTAGGCTCCGTTTCCAGGCAGTCCCATCACGCACAAGCCAGAAGTTGCAGCACTGATGTCCCACCAGCTGTACGGGCACCAGGGTCCCGAGTTTGGTGTTGAAGAAATCTGACTAACTCAGGGTGCTGGGGTGCTCCAGAGAATCAAGTGCCCTTGGTTCCATCAAAAAGCATCAGAAAAACTTGAAGTCTATGAATCTTGTCTTGTGTAGCAATGACCTAGTCAGTTAGAAGACCACCTACAATATTTGGATAAGGACAGATCAAGGAACTGCTCTGGTGTCTGTCATTCCTTATTCAGGATGCCTTCGAGATTCCTAGCTAGACAAACACGATCTGCTCTTTGATGGTGTCTGCAGCTTCTATGAAGTCAAGGAAAATACCTTTCTTTCTGAATCTTCTAACCCAAAGCACGATCCCAGATCACAACAGAGCTTGAGGGACTCAAGACACAATTATGCAACAGCCAAAAAAGAGCTGGAAAAGGTTCTGACACCTCAAAGAAATTGCAGAGGTTTGCAGACAGATTTATAAGGGCTGGCCAGAAAGCAAGGTTTAACAATTCTAGCCAGCAAGGAAGACTTTTTTTTCAGTGACCACCTGGGGACAGGGCTCTTTTGCAGCCAGCTGCCTCCTTTCCTCCCCAATGTCCTGATAAGACACCAGTTTACTGGATCAACGCTTACCAGTGGTGGCCACTGCAGCTTCTGGGCTTTTTTTTTTTTTTTTCCCCTCCAGGAAAACAAAGTCCCCGTGCCAGCTCTGAGCTTCCTCCTCAAAACTTCAGCAGACCTCATATCCAAATGGCCCACATGCAGACTCTGCAGACACCTAATAGCAGACATCTAATCACAGGGGCCACATGACCTAGGAAATCACTTTAAGTGCTGCTGACGTCTGAACTGCAGCTCTTTTTCCTTCATAAAAATATCACCCTTAGCTTTTCCTTGTGTGGTTGTGAAGTTTTAGAGCTGATCAAGTGCAAAACCATTCCATGTGACAGTCACAGCCTCCGTGGCACTTGAGCAGAGCAAGGATGGCCCTCGGGCTGCTTTGCAGCTCTACAACCACAGAATTCCCTTTCCCCTGTCACCTGGGGGCTGCAAAAGGAATCACAACAGCAATCCTCCACTCAGATCACGGGAAATTCACCCGTTTGTCACAAATGCCCCTCTGGCAGGAAGCACAGCAGCTGTTACCTGCAGGTACTGCCTCTTCTCATGGGGCTGGGAGACGAAGGAGAGGCTGAGATGAAGCCCTGCTGGCCAACCCAGCACGCAGCCGGGGCAGGCAGGTTAGCACCCCGCTGGGCAGCACGTCAGCATCTCACCATCAGCACCATAAAACCCACCACCACCAGCCCAGCTTTGGCCCCAACAGCTCCAGCACTTTGGGATTCTCTTAGCTAAGCTCCAAACCTATCCAACGCTGCTTAATTTGAAAGATCGCTGGAGCTCACGGCTCAAAATAGCACCTTTCCCTCTGACGAGCTTTGCAGCTTGGAGAGCCTGAACACACCCTGGTGGTCCTGTCTGAAGCGTGATTGGAAGCACAGGTCCTCGACTCGGAGGGTTTCTGGTAGGCCTGGCGAATCTCCTCCCTGCATTTTTGAGAAAGCTTTTCCCTGTTTTGAGGCAGAGGGAGGAATGGCTCGTCGTGGCCAAGGTCGTGTGTCAACAACTCCATCTCCAATTCATCACCTCCAAGAAAGCCTGTGTTGATGGGCTGGCTTTCAAGAAGAAACTTTCCAACCCGAGTAACCATTGGCTGCGAAAACCAAAAACAAACCCAGAAATGAGGCCTGAAGGAAAAGAGAGGAGAGGGCTGCAAAGCTGGGGCCATAGCCACGCCAAGCTTCGGCAGGGGAAGCCCTCCCTTAAAGGCTACCCATTAATCAAGAGAAGGCAAGTCTTGCAGCATCCCTTGCAAAAACCTACTAGAAATGAGAAAAAAAAATAATGGAGGAGGTTGAGGTGCTGGAAACCTGTCTCTATTTCTGCACTGCTCCGATGCCAAGTGTAACTTTCCACTCGGAGCCCTTGGGCACTGCCAAAGTCTACAGGCCCCTCAGACGCCACAAACACTCCCTCCTTCAGCCGTTCCAGGACAGGGCAGGCACTGGGAGGGTTTCCAGCCTTGGAAAGGAATATACCCAGAAAATACCTTCTTTTAGAATGGAGAAGGATGGCTCGAGAATTAGAGAGGACTGGCAGACTCTGCTCTATTTAGGGGTGTAGCTGCAAAGGCAATCCTGCATGGATTTGGGATGCAGCTTTCTTCAGGTAGGAGACTGTCCAGGAACCCCCCAGCACAACACCTCTCCCGTAGCTTTGTAGAGCTTCCAGCGAGCCAGGACTCTCCCCTCCCCTCACATGCTTGCTCTCTGCACACTTATGCCACTGAAAATCCTGAATGGAAGCACTCAAGGACCCGGGAAAACATCTCCCCTCCTCTCACTCAGCGCCGCTCAGCGTAAACCTCTGTGCTTAGTTTGCAGACAACGCGTTTGCTGGCGTGACCGTTCTGAAGACGGCTCACCTCGAGAACAACCGGCTCACCCAGCTGCCCCGCAACTTCCCCTTCGACAAGCTGGAGACCCTGACGCTCTCCAGGAACGCCTGGCACTGCACCTGCCAGCTGGCACATCTGCGCAAGTACGGCACCGCTCGCCTCCTCCCTCCCCTAACTCCTCGGGCTCTCCCCAGGCTGTGCCGGGCAGGAGGGGATTGCTGAAGGCTGCAGCCAGCCCGGCAGCTCTCCCCGGCCTGCCACGTGTGTGTGTGTGTGGTGTGAGCAGTGCCCTCAGTGTGCCATGCCTCTAGTAAGCTCCCTGTGTTCTTCCTCCTCGTGTCCCAGGTGGCTGAAGGGCAACCGTACCCGCACGGAGGACACGTGCTCCACGCCCGCGCAGTACCGGGGGCAGTCCATCCGAGACACCCCTGCCCTGCGTGCCTGCAAGCTGCCCACCAAGAGGTCCAGGAAGGGAAGCCGTCATTAAGCACGTAAGAGGGCTCCCGGAACCCTTTCTCCTACCTGCAGGGCGTAGGCACGTCTCACACAGGCACGCAGCTAGCCCCAGGGCCAGCGGGGTTAGTGGGGTTTTTGACTTAGATGGCAATAACGCTGAGATTTGCCTCAAAACTCACCTGCTGGTGCTGCGCTCAGAGCTGCTCCATCTCCTGGGAGGTGCTGGACTCCACACGCTCTCAGAGCAGGGAATGTGCCTGGAGCAGCAGGGAGGGAGTCAAGCCCATAAAGCAAACACCGAGCTAAGGACAGGCCTGGGGCAGCAAGTGAGGGTGAAACCTGTAATTAGGTGTCAGATGAAGGGTGGATTTAGCCCACTTCCAGCCCTGAGACGGGATAATACACACCTTACCTCCCCAACTGAGTGGGGATGCTCAGCCTTTTGCCCCAGTGAAGGTGCTCCCAGGTCTGGTTCAAAAGCAAGACGAGGCTGGGAAATCTGGCCCCAGGCTGCCCAGCCCACATCTTCCGTAGGAAAACAAATATCTTCCAGGAGGAGCAGCTCCCAGCCCAGCACCTGCCTTTTAACAACTACTGGTCCATCCAAGCCGCTCAGGCATTCATAAACAAAGGCTGGCGCCTTCAAATGAAGGTCCCAGAATAGGGAGGAGCGAGACGGTAAATACCCATTGAATAAGGTGTGCTGGGCCAGAGGGTGGTTCAGGAGACGGGGCTGCCTTCCCTTTGAGCAGCGAGCTGCTGACATCCACCAATGCAAACACAAACCGTGAAAAAGTAGCACGCAAACACCTCTAACAACTGGAAAGTGCTAAGCATTCAGTTCAGAGCACGGAGCCGCGAGAAAGCCACAACTGTCATCACTCCACCCCGAGCATTTTTCTTTTCCCCATCCCGGGATGAGATTTGGAGCTTGGATGGATTCCAAAGGACTTTGGATGAGCCTGCAAATTCGTAAGCTTTTGGGAAAGGAAGGGAGCTTTGCCTATTTGTTAAGTAAAGTACAGTGACCCTGCTCTGCACTGTAGGAACAAGAGCTGTCGCTGTGCCCTCTCACATAGGAAAGGACCAGGCAGGAGCCCAAGGCCCAGGTATGGCCGTTTGGTCACCGAGGAGGTGTGTGACAGAATGGAGAAGGTAAATTTATGACCAAAATGTCAGGGATGGTTCCAGCGGCTCCGAGCCGTCCTGAAGTGATTATTTATCTTGTAGTGCCAGAGGCTTTATGGATCAGACATGGAAATACCAGGCGTTTCATATAGGGCGGGTAAAGTTCCGCACTAAAGATGGAAAAACTTCAGTTTCCTAAACCACAATGCTTAAATGTGTGTTATTCACAGACCTGGCCCTTCTTAACCTTCTCTCCCTGTCTGAACTCAATTTCAGTTCACTCCTCTATGAGGAGAGTAAGAAAACCATAACAATACCTGGCTTTCCTATAGCAGCTTTTACCCAGCAAGTTCAGGAGCATTAGTGAAATGAAAACCTATTTATTGCGGTCTTGCAGAAGACAAAGCTCGGTGCCCTCGGGTGTGAGTGCCAAAATGCAAGCACACAGACCCAGTTCAGTGCAGTGACACAATTTTCAGGAGCATGAAGCAACTCTGACCCCACCGTGCACCTCCTGAGAGCCAGGCAGCTTTCTCAGCTGGGTTCTACAGGCACAGGTACACGTTTCAGAGCTGAACGGTGACTTGGGTCACTGCACAGGAACCACGTTTCAGAGGAAAGGCTGTTTGGCATTTTCGAAAAACTCTGCCTGCTCTGGAGTTTCAGAACTGGGGCACCAAAACAATTCACTGCTCCTGAACTCCCTTGTTAATCTTATTTCACTGCTCTCGGGTTTCTTCCTTTACAAAGGAAGCACTCGCTGGCTGCGAACACTTCGGGTCAGATACTCAGGAGGCAGATAACCAGTTGGCAGAAGAGGCTGGAGACAGGACTAACACATCTCCTCTGTGGTGGGAACTTGTTACGGCCTCTTGACCCCTAATTCTTCACTTTCAATTATGGGCTTCACTCACTCACTGAGCATAAAAACAAACAAAAGCTCGGAGTTTATTTATGTGCTTAGAAATGCCCTTAACCATGTGGACTTCTTTTTTTTTTTTTTTTTTTCCCCCTAGCAGGCCCTGGTATGGCCTGTCCTGGCGACCGGTCACTCCAACCACCAGAAAACTACTGACTTCCGAGTCCTTCCTTAAGCTTCTCCTACCTATCAGGAAACATATCTGATATATCCCAACACCTCCAGCCTCCTCCGAATCCCCGCTTCTCTGCTGCTCGCAGGATGGAATCCACCTTCTCAAGCTTTTCCAACATCTATGTATTTTAAAAGAGGCATTTTTAAAACCTAAACTATGCATGAGCATACTAAGACGAGCTAAGCTAGATCCTGCCGGTAAAACACAGTCATCTTCCCCCGAGGCAAGGTAACCACAGCCCTGATCAATCACTTTGTTTTGATTGATCCTACAAGCAAGTAGGAAGGCAGAAGCGTTCTCCCCCAGCTGCTTGATCAGGAAAATTGGGCTCAAGCCATGCAAAAAAGACTCCTCTGCCTACCCCCGGAGGGGATCCCTGCAGGCCAGGGCTGAGGATGATAGGGGAAGCGATGCCCAGAGCTGCCCTTTTGCTACGAAAGGCAGCGATTTCCCTAAGTCAGGCAGAAATCTTGAAGCGAAGCAGTACTGGGAAAGGCTGAAACTGAAGCAAGCTGAGACTGGATTCCCTCCCACCCTGTGGGGTCTCCCAAGGTACACGCATGTCCCAGGGGAGAAGGTGTGCACCGTGCTCCAGCACCCCTCCTCCTCTCCCTGCCCGTACTCCAGAGGATCTAGCAGGACACCAGGATGACTGTGGTTTATTGTCACGGCTATCACAATGCCACAGTTGCAACTTAACTGTGTTTTTTAATCCTAAAGAGTTATATAAATATATGTATATTTATTCCTCTGTAACTGAGTGTAAATGACCTTTAAGAGGATGGAATCTCCTCCGTTTCCTACATAGAAATCAAATTGTATATTTTCTTATGTACATCTTCTGTATAAAGCTCTTGCTGCAAAGATGAATTTGCCCAGTCTCCCGGTGTCTGTCTGAGGGCTCAGAAGTAACACGAGGCTGTTGGTACAAATATAGACTTAATCCTCTTTATCCTACGGGCACAGTGACTGTTTGGGAGAGGAGGGCTTTGTTATTTTTCTTTCTACAAAGCAGGAACGGGTGACACCTAACGAGTCCCGGGCGGCTGTAGTAATGTCTGAAAATATTTTGGGAAGCTGAACTCTGGCCTACTATAAAAATAGATGGCTGTCATCTGACAGAGTCCAGGGGATGGCACCGGCTGGTGTTTTCAGCTCAGCATTAAGAGCTTCACATCCAGGAAAAAACTCTGGCTGCCTCTGAGACAGCCCCAGGACGGATGCCCTGGCTGCTCCCGGTTCACCCCCGAGCACACAGCCATGCCTACGAGGCTGCTGGTGCTGGCGAGGGCCGGATTTGCCAACAACAACAGCCTAATCTGACGCCAAGCCCCATGTGTTCAGCCACCACAACAGAATCCTTCCTCAGCGCTGGCAAGTGGTGTGGCACTGAGGCAGAATTTGTTTCCTTTAAAGCAAAACAGAAAAGCTCTTTTTTTTGGCTCAGCCATTCGCTCGCAGGCTGCAGCATTTCCCAGCACCTCAGAAAGCCATCACCCTGCGTGCCAGGGCCCCTTTGCTGATGGCCTGTCCCCTCCCCATGCAGGACACGCTGGTGCTCGTGTACAGGCCCGCGGGTGCGTGGCCATGCGGTGGCCATGCAGTGGCCCAGAAGCACGTCCTCCCACACGTGCTGCAGTCCTGGCAGGGCAGTGCCTGCTGCCGCGTGTCTGCATCGTTCCCTTCCCACCTTCAGCCTCCCAAACGCGCGGCGTGCGTGAGGTTTTATAGCTGCATCCAGCCCCAGTGGGGAAAGAAACCCGACAGCTCTGCAGCAAGACGAACGCATGCGGCCACCCCCAGCAATACAAACCAGAACCACCTCTCCCCAAACCATTCATCCTTGCGGCGTGTATGAGGAGACACGAGGGTTTATAAACTTTGAAATACACCAGCAGCAGCTCAGCTGATGACACTAAACGAAGCGTCTCTTCTTACAAGGCTTCCTCCCCAGGCGCCCCAGCAGTTTGCAGGCAGAATTCCCCTCCTCCCTTCCAGTCCCTCTACATCTTCACTCCTCAGCCCAGCCTCGTGCCCCCGTTCCCATCACACCTGACCCCTGCAGCTCTGGCACAGCTGTCCCGAGGTGCACAAACCCAGAGTCTCACCACAACAACCGACCCTGACAGCTCTGCTCACAGCAACCATGACTCACCACAGTCTCTGGCATGTGCATCTTCGTTAAAATCATCTTCATGATCTCAGGGGGAACGGGGGAACCTGCAATAACTCCTAGAAGAAAGAGGAAAAGATGAGTGTCTTGGAAACCATCTGTTTATTCACAGGAGCAGTCTCTCAGAAGGTTCCACGCTCCTAGATTTAAAAGCTGGCAAGACCTTTGGGATACACCGGTTCCTGTCAAAATACTTTCTATTTTTAAGGATACAGGTCCTAGTTATTCTAGACGCAAAAGCTGCAGCAAGGCCAGTTTTCCTGAATGAATTAAGGGTTGGCAGAGTTCACTTATTAGGAAAATAAACTCTATAGCACATACCGAGTCCAAGCTGCAGTTCCAGAAAAGGAAAGTTTCAGAGCAGAAAGAGGCATAGATTTTTAGCAGGACAAACACTCCCATAGATCATCTACCACCACAAATACAAAAACCTTTCCTTCTGACTTAAGCAGACCAGCCCTTTTGGGAGAGGGCAGATCACATTTTCACCTGTTCAAATCTCTCCTAGGATGACAGAACGAAAGAGCAGGGCAATATATAGGCTTTGCTGGAGAACGAGATGAGACAAGGATCATTCTTCACGTAACAGGGGCGAATAGATAATCTGCTCTAGGTGTTTCTTTATGCTCCAGCACCATCTCCCCCCTGTGCTGCCATTGCCTCGGAAAGACAGGTGGCATCCCTGTTTCAGCTGTCGTGCTCAGCTATTTCTGAGGCTGTCTGAGATGAGAGAAAAAGCTCACGCACACGTTACAACACGTGCTCCAGTATTTATACGAATGACTTTAAAAACAGGCAGGAAACTTTAGGTCAGAGAAAATCACAGAATAGCTCTCGTTTTAGATACTGCACCAGCTTAAAGCACACGAAGTGTCTGCTGCCACACAGCGGTGGTTGGTGATAGAGAGTCGAGCAGCATCAGGCTTCCCAGCTTACCCCACAGCAGACAAAACAGAAAAGTCCTTCCCTAGACTGCTTTAAGATGAAAGAAGAGGCCTAAAAATATAGAGGTCTTGAAGGAAACCCCAAGGAAAGTAAATGTGGCATCAGGTTAACAGACTCACACAACAGAACTTTGTCCTCCAGGAGAGTGATCTGTTCACACAGCTAAATATAGCCTCCCAGCAGGGGACCAATAATATCCAATTTCTCAGTGTTTTTCCTTTTTCTGTTTGAGTTGTCAAACTTACCTCCCCGGAGAGACGACAGGTCGTAGGAGTCAAAGTCTGGCTGGGAGAGCATGTCTATAAACATGGTTGGCGTGCCATGTAAAAAGGAGCATCTTCGAGAAGGGAGAGAAAAGGCAAAGCTGCAGTGTTGGATCCCAGTGCAGTAACAGCTCCAAACCCTGCTCCCATCACACTCTGGGCCTCAGAGGCAGTAGCACAGAGGCAGGCACAACACAAGAGCCTCATCGGGGTGTAAATACATCCACCAGGGTGCATGCACGTGTGCATATAAAAATATACAAATATAGGCATAAACACAACCACAGCTGCTTTGTTCTACAAGCTGCACGTGAAGCACAACCCGGAAACGCGAGCACCTCAGCAGCAGAGCTACATTTGGAGAAGGGCAAGTGGCTGGGTGTAAAAACACAGCAGCCCTCACAAACCAAGAAAACAGTTGACTTTCTCTCATTCCTGGGAGAAAAGCAGCGTGACAAACTCCCAAACACAACTGCAGAAGTGCCCTCCTGCAGAGCCTTTGCAAGTATGTGCACCCGCAAACACGCCTCTCCTGCTGTGGGAAGGAAGCGTGAGCAATGGGCTGGCAGGTGAGACAGGGGAAGAAAGCACTGCCACGGGGCATGGAACTCCTCCGTAGCAAGAACACACAAACTCTCACTTCTCTCGAGACACTGCCTCCAGTGTCGCCTTCCCCTCGAAACTCGGAGATGAGAAGATGCAGGAGGAACCGTGCAGAGCCGTCACCATGCAGCCTCCCACCGACGCCAGGCAATGATAGAGGGGCGCAGGGAGGCAAATACGATAGTCCTGGGATCAAGCCAAACAAAGACAGCAGTGAGGAGATGAGATCTTCCAGTCCCTGCCTAGCCCATCTCACTGCTACAGCTCAAAGACCTCAACAGAGGCATTTCCTCCGTTCATCTAAAACTTGCTGGAAACCTGACATTCATCTGTGCTCCCACTGGATGAAAATGCTGCTCTGATGCTTCTTGCCTTGAATTAAAATTAGTTTAGGAATTTTTTTCACATCAAAATTTCATTCTGGAATTCTGCAATGTCATTTCTTTGCTGGACTGCTGGACTTCTTGGTCGGGTACTGCTTACATGTTACTCTACAATATGCCAAAATAGACAGTGGTAGTGCTATGAAATACGCAGGATATGGCACACGGTTTTATTTTTATTGTGTTTTTTAAAACACCAAAAGCTCTCAATACCGACTGAAACAACCCATCTATTTTTTTTTTTTATTAAAGCTGTTGTGTGAGAAATAACTACTTCAAAACTTCAAAAGAAAATATTTGCCTTTAATGATTTTTAAGAGGAGCTAAAAATAGAAAGCTTCAACAAGGTCATATCCTGAGTACCACGACTGTGTACATGACATGAATGAAGGCATGTAAAATACATTAAAACCTCATTCAATAGAATTCAAAGCTGGCATCTAGAGCCTTGTAGTTGTTTGAAATGAGTATTCACCAAAATGAGAAGCAATCCACTTCACTATTTTTCCCCTACAAAAATGCCTTTTTTTTTTCTCTCCAAAAAACTTCACATGAAACTAAAACGCAACTTCAGTGCAACTCCACTGAAAATAAAAGCGTTATGTGGGAAGAACACAGCAGGGTCCTTCCATCTGCTGGCTGTAAGGAAGGTGACCTGAAAAGCACGAACTGTTTGTTAGAACAAACTCAGCCTTCTGAGAGTTTACACTTCCCAAACTTGCCCAGCACCTCATTAGTCACTCAGTAGCCCTCAGTACCAGTTGTGGCATCCTGCCCTGCGGCTGAGCAAGCACCACCTCTCTCCGCACAGAGACCATCCTACCCCTGTGTTCCCAACGAGACCCACCTGCTCTGTGATCCCCAGTCTTTTGCCAATCATGTTGCCATTATTCACAATGTTCCTATGAGAGAGGGTGGCTCCTTTGGGGCTTCCTGTTGTCCCCTGAAAGACAGAACATTCTGCAATGAAGTCACCTTTTTAGAGGATGAGGTATGAGCGTTCTTTGGGGCAATTTCCCAGGCATTTTCCCCAGGCGATTCTGGGGTGATCTTTCACTTCATTCTTCATTCTGACCAGAGAGACTTTTTTTTCTTTACCAGCATCTCAGTCCCAAATCAGGCAAGAGAAAAGTGGCCCAACTACAGCTGGACAAATTCACACAACACCTCGTGCCAAAAGGCTGAGCAGGAAGAATAGAAGTAGAATGGGAACAAGTCTGGAACACACTCTCCATCCTACAGCAGAAGGCTGGAAAAAGACAGAACCAGGGCTTGGTCTAAGAGTGCAGAAGGCAGCGTGATGCTCAGCACCTCACACGGTTCTCTCTGTCTGCCCACTTAGGAACCCAAGCACAAGCCATGGAGCAGCCAGAAGCACTTACTGAAGTGAACTGAATGTTGATGGGCTCGTTGCAGGACAGGGTCTGCTGTAAGGCTCTTAACTGCTTCATGTGGCTGCTGTCCCCAGCCTGCATCACCTCGTTCATGTGGAAGGTGCCGGGCAGCTTGGAGTCCACCATAATGACGACAGATAAGTCAGGCAGCCTGGCAGAAAGACACACACCATCAACAAGAACAGAGAGAGAAGAAAACTGTCTGGATAGCCACATGCTAGTCGGGGCAAACTTCCAGGACAGCCTAACCTGTTCTCTTCAGATGAGACCAAACTATCAGACCACAAGAAAGAGAAGTACATTAGAGCAGTTCACAAAGGATATGTGTATTCGAGGAGTCTTACACCGATTTCTAAATCTGAAATCTAGTTTAGAAGGGAGGAATCGCGTGCAGGATGTTCAAGTGAGCCACCAAGAGCCACTTTAATTGCTGGCAATGACAGCCAAAGCCCAAACAGGGAAAGAATAGTGATGTCAAGGTCCACAAAGTTGTTGCAAGCTTCCCACATCAGTACCTAAAATGCTAAAAAGAGAGCTCTCTGCACAGCTCTTTCCTCCTCTAGAGCTTGTGATGTGTAAATGAAAGAACATGAGGCAGGACACAGCTGTGAGGTCATTGAAAAAATACCAGATGTACCTAACTCACCTTTTACTCTTTATTCCCCCTGGACTGGAATTTTCTAGCTCAGGACATGACTGCTTTAGAATATCATAGTATTTCTGTGATTTAAATTGAGTAGGAAACACCAGTGCCTTACAGCCAACCTGTGAAGGGAGACAGACACTCATAAGAAGTCATCCTGGGTTGATGTCAGGACATGGTAAAGAGCAGTCACCACTGATGCAAGAATGTGCACAGCCCTGTGACCCCACGCAGCAGGAGTTGGCCATTAACACTTCAGGGGGATTTTCTCCATGGCTGCTTTCTCGAAGCACATGAGCTGACTCCCCGGACTAAACCTGGAGCTTTTTCACGCTTTCCCAGTAAGAGCTGTGGTACTGAAACTTAAAGATTCATTGAAGAACACGTAATAGGTCTTTGCAGGGTGAAGGTACAGCAGCCGCCCTCTCTTAGCTGGGTGTTCATTTTCTGTTGGCCAAGAAGCAGAGCTGCAGCCCGAGGTTATCCCGTTCGCAAAGGATCGGCGTTGTTCATTGCACTGCACAAGGCAGATGACTGATTTTTCAGATTTGGAGTCCCAACACTAACAAAAAACCCAGCCCCAAAAGAAAAACGTGTCAGCTGTTTTGAAAATTAAAACATTTTTAATCCAACCTTTACATGTACATGATCATGAAACAAAGCCCTTTAATTACTCCAAGAATTTATTTTTCAGCAGATGTGATTGGCTGAATTTGACCCAGATCTGCAAACTGTTTTCACCTTCCAAAAATCCACTCTTGTCAAATAAACTATTTACGTAAATTACGTACTTGGCTGTTTTCGTTATTTTCCCAGGGTCCATGAAGTAAAGCGACCAAGGCTATGCCAGCAAGTTATTCTTAAGTACCCCCTGGGGTGTGTCAGAAAGGAAGACAAACATTTGCTCAATTTATGGAACAGTCTGCCTGGAACCCAGGGGACTGTGTCTTTTCTGGGATGTTTTGGGGCTTTGTAACTTTTCACTACTAGTCACTTCAAACTACTATTCTGATGTAACCGGCTTTGAAAAACAGATGCTGTGTGAGGGGAGAGAGCAAGGCAGATGCTACATGAGAAAAGGGCCTTTAGTCAGGCACCTCCTACTCGATGTCAACTAAAAGGCAGCAGGCCCTTTTTCAAAGGACCTGTCATACGAAAGCTGTCAACAGTTCACTTCACAAAGTCCCAGAAACAACAGCAGCAATCAGGGAGAATGGCTATTATTCGGTGTTTGTTACTCTATATACTGGAGGGTGGGAACCTGATGTAGCAAGAAAGGGACTGCACAAGCTGACATGATCCAACAGGCAAAGCTGAAAACTCCTTCGGGTTTTCATTGTGCAAAGAAACAAATACGATCAAATAATTAGCAGTGGTGAAGAAAATCAGAGATTCCAGTGCCAATGGTACATAGGAAAGCTAGGAAAACTAGAAAATCTGCAAGGGTGAGACAGGAGTAATTCCCAATGGAGCTGAAGCCCATTCTGTGCACAGTCAACACTTCAGGTTTACACTAAAGGAGAAAATCAGAGCAGAATCTGACACAAATAGCTAGAAAGGAAAACAAAAGCTAAGTCCTACTGGAAAAAAAACAAAACACAGACACTTCAGGAGAGATGCACAGGATGAAAGTCATAAACAGAGCCAGGAAAGGTAAACTTAAGAAGAATGCAGAAGTCTTTCATCAAAGGGATCAAGTGGCAGCCAGAGAACAGCAACAGCTGGGACCACTACGCTGCAGTGTCATCCCCATGGTCACTGTGGTGGTGTTCCCTTTGCATGGTCAGCACCAGCCCTGTTCTCTGCCCAGCTCTCCCTACCTCTTCCTGATGTACTGAAGTGCTTAACTAGAAGTTTACCTCTGTACCGTGCCCCTACTACCCCCTTTAACAGACAGCTGCTTTTATGATTTCTCATAAGAAATCAAGTAGCAATAACAGCAAGTGCCACACAAACCTTCCTGATGACAAACTCCAGCTCACGGGCCTGATAGGCGGGATTCACAGACACCTGAAGAGGGAGAAAGAAGAAGGTTACTCAGTTATCCCTGCCTTCAAAACCCTCTTCCCTAACGCATACTCCACTAGGAAAGTTCTCCCAGGGACAAGTCAGTCAAAGCCTCTCCTGTCTGAGATGCAGAATTAAGAGCTCACCACCACAAGGATCTCACGTTCATTAGGAAAGCAAGCTGAATCCCGTGTTTGCATGGCAGGCAAGTGAAGAAAACAAAAATACAGAGAAAAGATTTATGTGAGGTCACATAAACCACACGTGAGCCACAACAGTTTAGGAACAGACACGGGCCTCCTTTCTGCCAGGCAGACATTCAGTACGCTAAACTAAAGATGTTCAAAACTCAAGGACAATTCAAATTTCTTAATGGACAGCCAGCAAAATAAAATATCAGCTTTGCAGACACTGAGAGGAACAATGTTGAAGTAAACACACCAGATGCGGTA
The DNA here is from genome assembly GCF_964035555.1 of Netta rufina. Taxonomy (NCBI): domain Eukaryota; kingdom Metazoa; phylum Chordata; class Aves; order Anseriformes; family Anatidae; genus Netta; species Netta rufina. The sequence continues at coordinate 3,833,322 of NC_140143.1, read as the reverse complement.
CAGTCTTAGCCACAGAGCAGTGTGTAAATAAGACATGCTCTGGTTAATGTACCAGGTCATACAATCAAATGAAAATTTGGGGTGTGGAGGTTGGGCTCAATTTTTAAGTGAGCATTTGTACCACGAAGCAATACAGGTCCTATTTAGGAGGGACATAAATAACCGACAGCTGTTTAGGACAACAGCATGTCACCTAAAAATGGTCCTAAAGGCAAACATGTTTCCATCTATAATTGTTTACTGCAAGCCATTTGCCAGCAGTTCACTTCCTTCTGCTCCTTCCTCTCAGCTCTGCAGTCTGCTTTCCTGCATAGCAGAGGACATGCTGAGGGCTGCACAGATCTTGTTTAAATACTGGTTTCCGTTAAGAGCTAACATGCTGGGTATGAACATAGAAAATGTGTCAGACAGCAAACTTTTCCCTCCAGCATAACCTATTGCTTTTTTGTCTCTGTTTCCTTTCTCAATACACCACTAAAAACCCAGAAACTCAGACTCAGTAAGACTTACCAGGATGATTCCTGCCTGGGCAGTTGCAAACTGCATGAGAACCCACTCGTATTTATTGGGACCCCACATTCCTAGCCGGTCTCCCTTCTTCAGGCCAAGAGCCAGAAGTCCAGCTGCTGCTTGGTCCACCTGTAAAATACAAGGCAAGTGCCTGAGGATCTCAAACAGCATGCATCAGGGGATATTCATTTCCAGGCACTACTTTCTGGGGAAGAAGCATCACCTTTGCAACTGAAATCAGACAGAGCGTGCCTCTGCTGCGCAGTCTGTCAGCTTACTGCTGCAGCAAGATCGTATTCTGGTTGTAAAAGTACCTCGTGTGGACGCTCACCTACCTGTCATGCTGCTGAAAAACATCAAAACTGCCAGGAGGAGGATCAGGGTGCTAGAATTGAAATGGCTCAGGCAACATAAGGGTGAGTTATAAATAACTCGGTGGGCCCATGGCACCTCAGGCCATCAGGGAAGAGACAACATACAGATGGGCTTGTGATTGAGGGCTGATCCTGACCATGGACCCCACTGCACACGTTATCCATGGATGTGAAGCAAGCCAAGAGGTTAAAGCCTCTCTGGCATGGCAGACAGCACCATCTTCCCCCGCTGTGCCAGCCCAGAGGTTTGCTTCTGTGCTGCTTTTGCTCTGCTTCCACTGCTGTGAGCGCTCCCCCAGGGCACTTGCCATCATCCACAAGTCAGTGTCATGGAATCACAGAATATCCTGAGCTGGAAGGGACCCACGAGGATCACTGAGCCCACCTCCTGGCTCCACACGAGACCACCCTAAAAGCAAGCTGTATTTCTGAGAGCATTGCCAAAAGCTTCTTGAATTCTGGCAGGCTCAGTGCTGTGATCACGGCCCTGGGGAGCCCGTTCCAGGACAGACACAGAGCACTGGGCACTTTACTTGCTCAGCAGTATCCAAAGGCAGCTGACAGCCTTCACTTCTGCAAACATCCTCCCCGCGGTCACACGGGTAAACCCACAGGGTGGCACGTGGTGTTGCCTACTACATACTCTCTCTTGAGCAGAGGAACACTTACTCCTAATAGCTGAACTACTGGTCCACATGGGTGGGTGAAAAGACACATCCTGCCTCTCTTCAAGCTGCTGGATCAGGTTCTCCATAGCCAACATGCAGGGAAATAGAGGAAAAAGAATTCCTTTGTACTGCCGGTGTTGGCCAGCCAGCGCAGCCGCCGTTGGTCCCTCTCCATCTTCCCAGGTCATTACTGCCAGCGAGCTGGTGCACGGCAACGGTGAGCTCCACACAACGTTCTGCCACGTGGATCACACGCACTTGACTTCATCTGGGCCTCTGACATTGCCCAGGTCACTGGAAAGCACCTCCAGAATGGAGTTCCCTCAGGTGCTGGATGCCCCTCTCCATGGTGTCCACGTGCCCTGAGGGATGCCTTTCCTGCAGGAGTCACCTTCAGAGCGTGAGGGCTTTGCCCCTTTTCCAGTTGCCCTGTCAGTGCCTCCTTCCCTAGAGAGGGATCCCTCTGCCTGGCTTCCCAGCCCTTTAACTCCACGCTACCGGCCCCGTTATCCCAGCATCGCAGCAGCCAGGTGACAATGTGCTCACCTGGACAACGGCTGAAATCTCTTCATAGATCTCGCAGCTCACCCTAGGATAAGTTTCTTTCCTTACCAACCAGATGACTTCTGCTTCCACTGTTTTTGGCCTGAGTTGGCTCTCTGCTTCTGCCGCAGCACCTGGTGCAGGGGCTGGATCCGATCTCGAGGCATTCTCTTCCCCTGAGGGCGCACGATGGTGCTGACCAACATTTGCTAGGTGCACAGCAGACCCCAGCACAGTGGGGCAAGCTGTAAATCTCTGGCATTGCCAGGGGCAGGGCACACCTTTGGTAAAGATTCTGTCATTTTTTTATTTGTAGGTTTCCACACTTGTTCACGGGAAGTCCGTAACCCTTGGAGGTGACAATGACAACTGTGCTAAATCCCACACACCCTGTGACCCAGAACTGTCCTGCCTCAGGGTAGGATATTCCTAAGGGTATTCTTAACCCACAATCAGGAGGCAGAGCAATAGGGTCAGGCTGGTTTGCACAGCCCAGGGACACGCCAAAATCTCAAGAGGAGGGAGAGGGAAAGGGGAGAGCGTCCTCCCTCATCTCTTCCACTGACTGGCTCTCCGAGGAGAAAGGGAAAATGTGTAATCGTTACTAGTTTCCAAGAAACAGTTCCCAAAGCAAAAAGATGATGGAAATGCTGAGTGCAAATACCAGATTAGGCTCACAACCGGTACTTTTATTGTCTCGTAAGCCAATGTGACACAGCCCAGCAAAGTGATAAAACCAGAAGCCACCTTAAAGCAATGACAAACAGCGAAACAGGAAGCACGCCCAGCAAGGAAGGGGTTACATAACACAACTCTGACAGCAAACTTTGAGAGCAAATAAATCACCCTTGTGGCCAGCAAGCATTAAACAAATACAATTACAGCAAATTATAAACAAATTTGTTCTCTCTAACACACTCCGCTCAGACCTGCCGTTACCCCAACCCTTCGCACCCCACGCTCGGTGCCACAGGGGCTGTTGGGGTTTAACCCAGCAGGGAGCTCAGCACCACGAGGCCGTTTGCTCACTGCTCTCCCGGTGGGATGGGGGAGAGAATCGGAAAGGGGTACAAGGGCAGGAACTCGTGGGTGGAGGGGCAGTTTAATAAAAAAGAAAAAAAGAAAAAAGAATTAAAAACAAGTGATGCACAATGACATTGCTCAGCACCCTCTGAAAGACCCCCAGCCTGTCCCCAAGCGACAGCAGCCCCCCCAGTTTCAGGGCTGAGCCCTGAGGCTTTGTGGTGGGGAACATCCCTAGAGCAGCCCGGCTCAGCTGGCCCGCCTGTGTCCCCTCCTGGCTCCTGGGGCACCCCCGTGCTCCTCGCTGGCAGGGCAGCACGGGGAGCCCAAAGCCCTTGGCTTTGCTGACAGTTGCATTCGTGCTAGGAGCAGAAATCCCGACACGCTCAGGAGCTCTGCAAGTCAGCGCAGTGACACAAGAGCTGGAGTCTGCTCGGGTGACAGAAACGTCATGACTCAGCCCACTCCAATTACAGCCACTATCTGTTAAATACAAAAGTTCCTTCTGAGGTGTGAAGTAAGCACTTTACGGGGCATGACTCACAAGGAGGACAAAGGCAGCACACACCCCTCATGCGCTCACCCAGGCCATGCTGTTACTGCGGGCTCGGGGCCAGGCCAGAGATGCACACTGGACAAACCTCCCTGCTGAGCTAAGGGCTGAAGCCAGCTCTGATGCCTCCACCGTAGCTGTTGCTGCCAGAATCTGGCTGTTTGGGCTCCCTGACAGGCGAAGCAGACGCTCACCTCCTCTTTGAACTGAGCAAACGTTTTCCGAACCCCATCTCGGACGAAGACGAAGGCCTCACGGTCAGGAAAGCGCTCAGCCGTCTGGTCCAGGCACTGACCCACGGTTTTGTTTAGAAGCGGGATGTCCACAGCCCCCTGGACATAGCTGTTGGTCGCCCGCTGGGAGGCAGCAGGTCTCCTTGTGTGCAGGGCACTGTGAAGGAAAAGAAGGTATGAAATAGATGCCAGCAGGGTTTTCTCTGCTGTCACACACCCCCAGAGCTCTCCCTGCCCCCTGGCTGGGGTGATAATCCCAGTTTACCTCACCGCCGTGGTAACGCTGTAATCTAAGACCCAAACGGTTCCTAAGCCACAAGGTTCAGAGCAGGGCTCTGGTTACAAAAGAGTGTATTTATTTTTTTATAATATAACCCATCAATGCAATCCTCCCTGCCTGCAAGGCCTATCAGTCTGCCTGCAGTACCAGGAGTTTCTGCATGAGGGTTAAAAGTCTTGGCAGTTCATCCCTGGGTCATCTTTTACAGCCTTTCCTTGCGCTGTTCCAGCCTCAGTTTCTCTGCCTTGAGCTCCACCCAGATGAAGGACCATAAAATACCAAACCGAATCACCAGACAAAGGTGGAAGGTGTTTGTTTGTGTTTTTCTCCCTGAGGTAAGCAGACAGCTCTTGCTTTGCATCAGCTCCAGCAGCATTTCAGCAGTCGGCTGTTAGAGAATCACAGGATCACAGAGGAGCTGAGGCTGGCGCAGACCTCTGGATGTCACCTGCCCCAGCCTCCTGCCCCTGCGGGACCACCAAAAACTACCTGCCCAGGACCACATCCAGGCAGTTTTTGAATGTGTCTGAGGACGGAGACTCCACAACCTCCCCGGGCAACTTGTGCCAGTGCACGGTCACCCACACAGTAAAGGGAGGCTTCCTGATGTCCAGAGGACCCTCCTGTGTGTCACTTTGTGCCCGCTGCCTCTCCTCCTGGAGCTGGGCACCACAGAAATAAGTCTGGCTCCGTCCTCTCTGCAGCCTCCCTTCAGGTACTTGCAGCCTCCTAAGAGCGAAGCTCCACTCCCACCCCCTCCTTGGGCTCTCTCCATCTTCCCCCTGGCCCGAGGAGCCCAGAACTGGACCCAGCACTCCAGGGGTGGCCTCAGCAGTGCTGGGCAGAGAAGGATGCCCTCCCTCAGGCTCCTGGCAATGCTCTGCCTCAGGCAGTGCAGGATGTCATTAGCCTTCCTCGCAGCAAGTGCACATTTCTGGCTCGTGTTCAACTTGGTGTCCACCAGGACCCTCAGGGCCTTTTCTACCGAGCTGCTTTCCAGCTGGGTGGCCTCCAGCACGTCCTGGTGCCTGAGGTTATTCCCCTCGAGCGCAGGGTTTTGCATTTCTTCCTTTGCCTCCCTTCGGGCAACAAAGAAAACTGCTTCTGGCATCTCTAAATATCTGGACGGGTTCTTGATTTGGCAGTTTCCTGAGAGACTGTAAATGGCTTTGATCTTGCTACAATACGAAAAGGTGCAAATAACGTGGAAGGTGTGCAGGAAAACCTGTGTGTAGGCAAATTCCCCGGACTGGCTTCCCTCAGCTGGAAAGAGACTGAGAAAGTGAAACCTAAAATCAAAGTCAGAGAGACGTCATCTGAACCTTCCCCTAGAAGGCCTGCAGAGAACAGGAAATTCTCATCTCACAGAATAAAAACTGCTTAGAGGAGTTCAAAGAAGTTGAGCTGTACCCGAGAGGAGCTGGCGAAGTCAGGGGCTGTGTACGCAGCGCTAAGCGGGCTGCGAGCACTTCACTGTCTCTGTGAAGTGCACTGGAGAGAGTTTATGGTCCTGAGGACAGCATCAATAAAACGAGGAGCTAGCAGATGGATGAGGGGAGGGAGCTGCAAAGATAATAAAGCAGACGTGCGGGGTAGAGGAGCCTACACCCACCACAAACACCGGGAGGACAACAGGGGAGGTGTTCCAGCAGAGAACCTCGGCAGAAATGGCACGACAAAATACCTGAGAGGGGCGCAGAGAAACTGTATTTGAGGCCAAACTGGAGAGATGTGGGCAGGGCAGCAGGAAAAGTGTTTTCAAATCATTTTGGCTTTCCCTGAGGTCTGCCCACCAGCTGCCTCGCTCAGTGGAAAAGCCGCAGCCTCCCCTGGAACCACAGCTCGCAGAGATGCAGGTGCTGCCACTCCTCTCCCTGTTTTCTCGCCACTTGCTCCTGCCCTGAGCCTTCCTCCACCCAAGCAGCCTCGCAGCCCCCTGCAGGCCTCCCCGGGCTCTCTTGCCTCCGTCCTCACTTCTTCCCTGCTTTCCTCCAGGCTCTCAGCTTCCCCGTCCCCGATGCAGGTGACCAGGAAGGACAGGGTTAAGGAACACATTTGGGGCACACGGTGCTGAGGCAAGGTCCTGCGTTTAAAGCTGGGGGCAGATCTGTGAGAGGAAAAAACCAGAGCAGCCTGAAATAACATAACAGCTGGGTACAATGGTGCCAACCTTCTGCAAAGACTCGGTGCTATTCACTGCAGGAGATTTGCCTTCCTGCCCACGAGATGCAAGCAGCAGCATGTAGCTGCTTCCTCTACGGGGTGAGCACAGAACAAGCTTTTAGCCTCCAGGAGGGGAGTTCTGCTCTGAGAGCTCAGCGGTGACTGAGCCTCCTTCCCCGTTCCTTTCCGGGGACGGAGAGCTCTGCAGCTCCCGCTCACTCCACTCAGGCAGTCGTTTCTAGCAGTCTTGTAGGGCAATTTACGCTAAGGCTGTACAAGGGTCACCAGAGAAGGAGAAGGGAGGCAACAACCAAGCAAACATCACAGAGAATTATCATTTCTTGTTTGAAAGCTCCTGGGCAAGGCAGGTATAAAAACCAGGAGATGAAAGAGAGCTCTGAAGAACAAAAGCCTTTTATAAAGGTTGAGAAATCTCTCCCTAACCCAAGGGAAGGAGGAACGTTCCTAACAAAGCAATAAAAACCACCGCAGCCATTGTCACTCGCTGTCGGTGACCAGGTAAGCCCTTGTGCTGCTGGAGAGAGCTTTTAGAGGAGCCGCTGCAGTTTCTGGCACGTTGGAGGAGGAAACCACGAACTGTTTGCAACGACATTAACTTGGGGGCACTACGTCCTCACCTCTCCGAAGCCAGGTCGCCTCCAGCTGCAGTGGAAGCAGAACCTGTCCCTGAGCACAGCTCCAGCTGCAGCACAAAGAAGCGGCTCCCTCCCGTGCTCAGCTCCCGCAGGCAGCCTGGAAAGGGCAGAGGAGGCTGGGGGCAGAGAGCAAACGCTGACCTGGCTGCGCACGAGCCCTTTCACCAAGTGCCCTCCCGGAGCTCACCTCGAGCTGAGTGGGCTGAGGGCTCGGGGCTTTGCTGGGCAAACAGAAGCATTTCATCAGCCGCTCGGTTCCTCTTGGGACGCAGAGCAGGGGAAGCGTTACTAATTAGCAGGGGAAAAAAAACAAAACAAAACAAAACAGAAAGTTGCTCTGCCATCTTTCCCTAGCATGTGACTGACCAAAAAAAAAAAATAGACTGAAGATAGGAAGGGAAATTGTGAGAAATTCAGTCTAAATGCACAGGGTCCAGAGCTGAAGCAGCTTCATGCCTTCTGCCACCAGCCTCTTGCTCTCCCAAGCTCCTTGCACAGCCCACACCGCCAGGACCTGACAAAGCACAGACCAGGCCAGGCCTCCTGCTCTTACTCTCTCCTTTTTTTTTTCCAGGCCTGAAGAGCCAGAGGGTTTCACTGACCTCCCGGCAAGCAGAATTCCACCCTTCCTCCATACGTAATGGTTTGTTTTCTCTGTGCAAACGCTGGAGTCCCTCCTGCAGTCCCTACGAAGTGCAGAAAAGTTGAAGGGCCCGATCCTCACTCACGACACGCAAAGCCAGAGCCAAACACAGCTCCTCCTCCAGTCCTCACAGCTCCCTCCCTGCCCCCAAACGCGGGGACGAAAGAATGTCCAAGACCGGGGAAAGATTTCTTTATAAAGCCCTGCACTTCAAAATCCTTCTGCGAAAAGCCAACGGTTAGCCTCGGTGCGAGAACACGCGCAGCTCATTCTCACAAGTCCCAGCCGTTCACACCCTCACTTGCAGCTTTAAAATTAGGGTCTAAGGTGCCTTGTGCTCATAGCCCAGAGTCACTACCTCTTCTCAAAGTGCCTCCTCGCACGGCCTCTGCAGAAACATTAAAGAAGCAAAATTCACAGCTGTCCCTTGTCAGAGTTCCCTGAATTCCAGGCTGATGTTGCAAGAGCTTCAGCGTTTCCATAGCACGCATTTCTTGGCCGTGGTGTGGGTCAAAGAGAGGTGTGGGACAAAGCAAAGCAGGGCTCTGGAGGCACTGCATGGAAGGAACAAGGCAGGCACGTGATCCCTCAACTACCAGCAGCACCGTGCTGAAAAAGGTGCCAGAACTAACAGCCAGTGTTGAACTGGGAGAGTGCTTCGAGAGGCCTCTACGTAGAGGGCTCCAAAGGATTTAGAAATATTTGGTTTTGTTCCTCTTTGTTACAGAAGACAAATAATTCCCCCTCCACCTTCCCCTAGGAAACAGCTGGCACTGCTGGAGATAAAAGAAGCCCGCTGGGCCTCGCTCCGATCCTACGGCAGCTCTCAGCTCCCTGCCTCAGCTGGAGGAGAGCAAATAAACTCCACGTGCTCCTGGGTTTCAGCACGCTGATGAACGCTACTCCTGGGGAGCGCGTGCCCTGTTTCAGCAGCACATTCCAGCAGCAACCAGCCTGCCGCGCTGCAAACAAGCCAAGCTCATCACCAGGCTGCCCCTCACTCTAGGAACTTCAGAGTTCAGCAGCGTAACTGAACGGAGACCTGGGGAAAAGCAGCTTCCCTCCTTGGCGTGCGTGGAAGGAAGGCGGGCAGCTGGATCCTGGCAGCTGGATCCTGGCACTCCTGCCTGGCCGTGAGCAGCAGAAGCCATCAAACTTAATAAAGCACTCCTGGCTAACATTTAATCGCTGTTGACAGAAGATAAGCAGTTTCATTTTTCACCTTTAACTCTTCCTGCCTCTATAGAAATTATCAGAAGAGCAGCAAGGGGCAGAGGCATCGCTGAAACCATTTGTCCCACTACAGGGAGTACACCAAAAGCTCCAGCTTTGCAACCGGGAGGGACGCTGACCTGAGCTGTGGCATTCCCCCTGCACCTATATAAAAGGCTCTGCCCTCCCGTGGCTTCAAATTGAACCCGGCTACAGAGGTCACGTTTGGAGAGGTTCATGGGCTCCTCAGCCAGCTCCTTTGTTCTGGGAAGTCGACCACGATCATCTCCCTTGTTAGAAATGGCTCAATCTTCAAAATAGGATTAAATAGGTGCGTCCTGGTGGAGTGGAGACTCCCGGTGCACCCAGCGCTGTTTGCTTACCCCTATTCTTTTAACAAATCCTATTTTTTTTATTTAATCCTATTTTGAAGATTGAGCCATTTCTAACACCCTGAAACAACTTTGGGGTCTTTTACGTAACGCGACTGCAATAAAAGGGTGGTGAAAGCTACTTCTGCCCTGCAATGCCTTGCCTCTTCCTTGCTCTTTAAAGCAACTCTTTTGACTGAGGGTTAATGGGGTTTGATTACTGGTTATTTTGTTTGTTTTAGCTTGAGGAATGACAGTCTCCAAAGCTTTAACGGAGTCCTCAGATTTCAGTTCCATCAGACAGCAGAATACTTTCTCCACTGCGCCTCTTTCCCTTCCGCCCTCTTCCTGCCAGAAGGCCAAGCACTGCCTGATACTAACAGCAGAATTTTAAAAACATTTCTGTTCCTAGGAGGAGTTTACTCCTTTAAATCTGCGTTGCATCCCACTGCTTTGGGCTCCTGCCCCTCAGCCCCACTTGAAATTCTAGTCTGGAGCCCAAACCGCAACAAACTTTGCCTTGCTTCTCTTCTGACCCCGTTTCTCGAGAAGAGTATTTGTGGTGGCAGCCCTGGCCCCGGCACCACCTCACTCCCTCTCTGAACCCAGCTGAAAGGAAACACCTGGACCTCCGTGTGAAGAGCAAGAGCTGCCCCTTGTGGAGTCACTCGCTGCAAGCCATGCCTCCTCGGGAGGCCGACTCCCTGAATTTCAGCTGATATTCCCAAGCCCCTTTCCAGATCAGTTCTTTCCCTTTTGCTGTTTTCTCCCAAGAACTCGCTCTGAGAGGCAGCAATGAACAACAGCAATCACTGCCCAGGCTCCAGAGCTCCTCGGTGCCAAGGACCGGCTGGCACCACGTTGCCCCTCAGCACCCTGCCCACGCTCTGCAGGGCCCGGTGCCAGCAGGGATGCTGCCCTCACGGCAGGGTGCTGGGGGAAGAGGAGAAGCCCTTGGGTTCATCTCCTGCTGCTGCAGCACGAAGGGAGCTGCTGCCCAGCTGCCCAGCCCCGGGCACACGCTCCCATCCCTCTGCACACTGTGCTGGCCTCATCCCTGCCCCTTGTGTCCCCCTCCCAGGACAGGGCCCCTGTCTCCTGCCGCTTTGGGGGGGGTTATAGGGAAGCCAGGAGACAGTGACACACGCTTAGAGGAAACCCCCAGCACTCCGAGCTGAACCTGACCTCTCTGCACTGCGACCACCCCCAAATTCCCTGTCCCCTCTACCCCCACCTTGCACCACTGCTCCTTAAAGTCCCTTACAGCCCCTTAAAGCCCTTAAGGTCCATTATAGCTCCTTAAGGTCCCTTAAAGTCCCTTACAGCCCCCTAAGGTCCCTTATAGCTCCTTACAGCCCCCTAAGGTCCCTTATAGCTCCTTACAGCCCCCTAAGGTCCCTTATAGCTCCTTGAGGTCCCTTAAAGTCCCTTACAGTCCCTTGAGGTCCCCTATAGCTCCTTCCAGCCCCTTGAGGTCCCTTCCAGCCCCTTGAGGTCCCTTCCAGCCCCAACCCCACCCCCATCCCGCAGCCCCCCCAGAGCTCCCCCGTCCCTACCGGCCCCGCAGGAGGAGCAGCGCCCGGCGGGGCAGCGCTGCGAGCCGGGCGGCGGTGGCCATGCCCATGAGGCCGGGGGCAGCGGCAGCCGGGAGCCGGGCGGTGGCAGCGGCGGCGGCGGCGGCCGGGGCTGGGGGGGGGCCGGGCCGGGCCGGGCTGGGTCGGGCGGGGGCGGTGCGCACCGGGAACCGCCTCGGTCCCGGCCGAGCCTGGCCCCGGGGGGCTGCGGAAGGGGCTGGGTTAGGGAAGGGGCCACCCTCGGCACCCCCCCGGGTGCTTTCCTGGGAGTAGGGTGGGATGGGGTGGGATGGGATGGGATGGGATGCGGGGACCCTCAGCGCTCCCTCCGGCTCGCCGCCCCCCCCCGGCGGTGCCAGCAGGGGGAGCAGATAAAGGAAGGATGGGGGAGCCCCAAGGGGAAGGCTGCGTGGCCCAGGGTGGGGGGCGTGGGTGCTGGGACCCCCCAGCCCCTGCCCATCGCCCCCCTGGCCTCCACCACCACCCCGCGCCGCAGCCCCGCTCCCTGGTGCTCCAGAGCTGGGCGGGCTATGGGGGACCCCACAGCAGCGCTGACACTTTTGGGGCACACGCGTTGTCCCCCGTGGGACAGCACCGACAGGCTTCTGGGGCACGGCGTGGCACGGTGGCAAAGCCCAGCTCGTTTTGGTGGAAGGGCTGGGGATGTTTGAAGCCTCGATGGCCTCGCAGGCAGGAGCCAAACGGCGCTGGCAGCGCGGGGCTGTTTCTCGCTCGGCCACTGACCTGTGGGGTGATCGCCGGCACTCGTTCCGCTTCTGGTCCTCCTCCCACGCTCTGCCCGGGTGGATGCGGGTTCAGCAAGCAGAGTCTGCACGGCACGCTGTGCTGTGCTGAGCACGAGAGGGCTCATGAGCAAGGGAATTGGTACTGGCCCCAGAATCAGCGTGTCTGAGGCATCAAAGCCATAAAATATGCTTGTAACACGGCCCGGTAGTGAAACGCTGACTGCCACCACATCTCCCCTCCCGGCTGGTTGGTTTTCGAAACAGACTTTGGATTTTCCCTCGTGTGCATCTTGTTCACAAAGCACAAGGAGTTTGCTCGGTGGTAGCAGTGACAGCGTTTTCTGTGGTTGGAGGAGGGGAAATCTTTGTCTTTGAAATGTGCAAAATCGGCTGCGGCTGTGCACAGGGCACTGGGCAAAGCAGTGGGAATCTCCTCCAGCCCCCGACCCCCTCTCTTTGTGTTTTTGCTGTTCCTCCACCCTTTCTCTTGCAGAGCAGGCAGATGTGCCCCTTGGTATGATTTGTCTGCCTCGTGCAGGTTTGAAGGCTTGTTAGAGACACACAGGTGTTTGCACATGTCAGTCCCGCTCAAATCAGGCGCTAGGTGAGTTTCTGTGTTTCTGGAGATGCTGTAAGGCCGCCTGACAGCCATGGCCAGAAGTCATCTCCTCCACTGCTGCAGCAAAGCCCAGTGCAGTTAGCTGTATCTGTACTGCAGGAGCATCAGCGCTGTGCTTGGTGTTGTTTAACCACAGAGGGGAAAAAAAAATACAACTGTGATCTAAAAAACCCTCACCTTAAAAACAAACAAACAGAAGTCATGCTGAGTTTCAGGCTGACCTTTCTTTCCCCACTCGGATCACGGCTACTGAGTGAAGGCCGGTTAGGTATTAAAGAATTGCACGGGAGTTAACGTGACCTTCAGGTCTGGGGACGTCCGTCTGAGATGGTCAAAGCCTGAGACTTCGAGATGGCAGCCTGGCATGTAACACTCCACATGCCACCGAGTGATAAATAATTCTAATAAAGATTTAAAAATCTGCCTGGAAGTTAATCACAATAGGTGGCACACACTCCAGGCGTTCCAGTCTCTGCAGCCCTGCACATATGAAGGTATTTTCTACACGTGCAAAAGGTCTCGCTCAGGTCCCCTCTGGAAGTTGCTGAGGCACCGGGGAGGTTCTTGCGTAAGCAGACCTCGCTTTTCTCACAGGAGGGCTCTGTAATGTCAGCTTGCCGTTGGGAGGTGCAAAAACCTGCTTTGCAAAACCTCCAGAACCTCCTGGGTGGGAGCACGTCAGCTTCAGGCAAATTTCATTACGTTTCTATGAGACGAATCCGTGTCTGCTGTTTGTGATGCCTTTGCTCGCAGACTCCTGTGATCTCAGTTCCATCTGCGCTGAGGTGAGCAGATCTCAGTGCTGGGAGAGGCCTGGAGGCAACTCAAAGCCTCACCAAGGCGCCCGAGGGGCGGATGTGCTGGAGCAGCTCTGAACAACTGTGCCCGACCGTGTACACCACAATTTGCACAGGGGCCAGCAAAGCCAAGGCTGGTACTCGCTGCAATCCCATTACTGGGTGATACCCATTTGGCTCTGTCCCCGGCTTCTTTTTTTTTGACTTTCCCAACAGCGGGGTCAGGCGAGGCAAGAGAGCACTTTGTGTAGTGCTGGAGTTCTGGATAAAGGGAGGAGTAGTAAGTGCAGAATTCCTCCTTGTAAAGAGAAACACCTTGGTGCAAAAAAATAAAAAAAAAGACACAAAAAAACGAGTGTGGCACTTGGATTATGGACACCATGAAGAGAATGAAGCGACGGCAGCCAGTGAAACAAGGCACCCAGTGCCCAGATCGCTCAGCTTGGCCACGATGTGCTGGTGAGGACGCTCCGAAGCGGCAGCAGCAGCCGGGTGCCGGTGAGGAGGGGACGCAGGAGCCCTCGGAGCCCCCCTCCGAGCCTCCGAGCAGCCGGGGGGCAGCGCTGCGGCCCCGGGGAGGAGGAGGAGGAGGAGGAGGAGGAGAGGGGGAGCCGAGCGCGGCGCTCCGGGCCGACAGAGGGCGCTGGGGACCCTCCCGGTCCCGGAGCGAGGACGTGGCCGCGGAAGTGGGTGGCGGGGAGCGGGGAGCGGCGTGGCTCGGCCTGGCCCGGCAGCTCCGCGTTGTCCCGCTCCGCACCGCTCCGCGCCGCCCCCCGGCCCCGCGCCTCCCGCAGCGCCGCCCGCGGCGGGGCCATGGCTCGGGGAGGCGGCGGTGGTGGCAAAGCGGGGAGCCTGAAGGATAAGCTCGACGGCAACGAGCTGGACCTGAGCCTGTGCGATCTGAGCGAGGTGCCCGTCAGGGAGCTGGTGAGCGGCTGGCGAGCGGGGTGGTGCCGCCTGGTGCCCCCCGGGGGCTTCGGGGAGAGCCGAGAGCCGCGGCCGGGGGTGGCCGAGCTGGCCTGCGGGTTGGTAACGTGGCCGGGAGGAGGGTTTGCGCCTCCTGGTAGGGAGAGGTTGCGAGCTGTAAGCGCAGGAATCCTGCCTTTCGGCTTTAAAGGCAGGATGCTGAGTCCCGACCCCGTAAGGAACAGCCTCGGGGAGGAAGCTGAGGGCTGGGGGGGAAGACTGCAAGAAAAGTAGCAGGGGCAGGCCGGGTTTGTATCTACCTGCGGGCCCAAGTACTTTGTTTCTCTTTCAGGCTGCACTTCCCAAGGCAACTGTATTGGATTTGTCCTGTAACAACCTCATCTCCTTGCCGGTAAGATGCTGGAGGGAGCCTTTGTGAAGATGAGGAAGGTCTGCTAGGAAATATTCAGGAGAGATAAGCAGAGATTCACTGGGAGGCTTGGAAATGGCCCTCTGCTCCTCCTGGGGTGGCTGAACGGCACTGCTGCTGATTTGGGGTTAGTACAGGTGGGCAGCTTTTACTGAGCCAGGTAGCACCTAGCGAGAGAGAAGAGGGCAACCTGAACAGAGAGGTTGCAGCAACTCCCTGCCAAAGGATCCCAGCGCGAACACAGACCGCTTTCCTTGGCAGTGGGAATTCGGTTTTCAGTTGTCCTGCTGCACATCACCACGTTCGGTTTGTGTCCTGTCTGTCCCACTGCCACCTCCCTCGCTCTTCTGAGAGATTTTCTTCCAGCTGCCCTCCTGGGCTAAGTTGAGGATTTGCAGCTTACACAAGGTGCAGCCTATCCCAGCACGTTCCCTGCTCAGGTTCCTTCGTTAAGATGCTGACCGGATTTTTCTGCTTTTTGTACCTGGCTTTTAGTCAGACTTCTGTAGTTTGATGCACCTGGTGAAACTGGACCTGAGTAAAAATCGCCTGCAACAGCTGCCTTTGGACTTTGGCCGCCTGGTCAATCTGCAGCATCTGGACCTCCTGAACAACCGTTTAGTCACCCTGCCAGTCAGCTTCGCGCAGCTCAAGGTAAAGCTGTTTGCTGGGCAGTTACGTAAAGCTTTGGGACGCGAGCCAGGGTCTTGTGATCCTTCTCAAGTTGATTTCTCTGGTAAAGCATCCATCCTGATGCCTACCCATTCCAAAATTCAGCTGTCTCTGCACCACAGCTCAGTGGAAATTATCTCCCATCTATTGAAAACACCTCTGCCTGAGCCCTCTGCTTGCCTTCCATACCTGTTTCGTTCTTATGAAGTGGCTCTTTGCTTCTGCTTTGGATCTCTTAAAGAATTTCAGGAGTGTTGTGCTGCTTGTGGTCAGCTGCTTGCTGTGTGCTCTTACAGCCTCCCCTTTGTCGTTCCTTCCTGCAGAACCTGAAGTGGCTGGATCTGAAGGACAATCCCCTGGATCCTGTTCTAGCTAAAGTAGCCGGCGACTGCCTGGACGAGAAGCAGTGTAAACAGGCTGCTGTCAGGGTAAGGAACCTGCTTGCTTTTATTCTTTTTTCCTTACTTAGCTCTGTCGGTGGAGGGCTTTTCCTCTTTTTGCTTAGCAAGCTGGGCAGCTGCTGCTGCAGCACTCTGAAATTCCTTTAGCCAGTGAGGTGCTGGTTCACTGCACTGACTTCACTGCTTCTGTGCCTAGAGAGGGAAAACACCAGGCTGAGCAGGACTCTCCTCCATCAGCAAGGAAGCAAAGGGACACTCAGACAAAATAATCCCTGTGTAGAGTACAGCAGAGTACAAAAATCTTTGGAGAAGCTCTGGGAAACTACAGGGTCATGTAAATAGTTACTGCTGGGAGTTGTGGAGCAAGAATAGTTAAAAATCTGTGCCTGCACTACTGCCTTGTGCTGCTCGTTGTAGGAATTCAGTTTGCTGAAACCAAAATTGTTCTGTGATCCTCTGTATTGGCTCGCATCATTTGCCACGTTTGCTCTTCTGACACACGGACCTGTTTCTTAACTGCAGAGGCTCATGCAGGAAGGGCTGAGCTCTCTCCAGAGCTGTACCTGCAGGGCTAAGGCAGCTGTGTGCAAACTTTGGGGCTGGTCAGACCCAGCCGAGTGTCCTCAGCTGCACTCCAGCTGTTCTATTTTGAACTGGCTATGCAGTGAGCCTTCTGCAGAGCTCTCAGGTTGTTTTCTTGGGCCTTGAAGGTACTGCAGCATATGAAAGTGATCCAGTCTGAGCAGGACCAAGAAAGACAACGGAAGCTCCAAGCAGAGAGAGGTAAGCACAAAGTCCTCACACACACCTTGCTGAATTCTGTTCTCAATCTTTAACATGTCCACATACAAATACCTGCTGGCTGGCAATCGATGTAACTGGCAGAAGTTTGTGTTTGTAACTATCAGGGAGTCCTAGGGTAGGAGAGCCAGGTGGAGAAAGATAGCCTGGGATCACTGTGCTGTTTGTTGCCTGAACAACACGATCTTGGAATGGTTTGGGTTGAAAGGAACCTCAAAGATCCACAGGCAGGGGCAATTTCCACTAGACCAGGTTGCTCAAAGCCCCGTCCAGCGTGGCCTTGAACACGTCCAGGAATGGGACACGTTAGGTCCCTAGTTGGAACGTTCTGTGGGTTGCACACAAAGTATATGAAAGAAGAGCACAGAACTTGTTTTAAGGGAAGCCTAAATCTGAGGTAACAAGATGGAAGATACATGATAAAAAACAGCAACAAAAACAAACAAGAGTCCACCACAGGGATTATTTAACTTCACAGAATCAAAGAATAGCTAAGGGTATAAGGTGCAGTCCACATGCTACAGCAGGTTGCCCAGGATCCTGTGCAGGGATTTGTTTCCTCATTCCAACTGGGAACAGATAAGCAAATAATAAGGAAGAAGGCAATGACAGCCCTTTAAATTAAGGAAAACGCTTCCTATTAATCCCCAGAAATGGAGAAGAAGCGTGAAGCTGAACAGCGAGCCAGGGAAGCTCAAGAAAGGGAACTGAGGAAGCGGGAGAAGGCAGAAGAAAAGGAACGCAGAAGACGGGAGTACGATGCCCAGAGAGCTGCAAAACAGGAGATGGAGAAGAAAACTAAAAAAGAAGCCGTGCAAACCCGAAGTAAGTAGCGTCCACAGCGAGTCCAAATAAAGACTGTGGTGTGATATTTTAATGTGTGCCTTGAGCACTGCGTAGGCAAAATAAGCCAAGGAGAATGAATAAGACCACTGCCATAGAATTGCAACATATTTTTAGTCTGCATCCTCTTTTTGATGCCAGATTTGCTTTTATGTAGCCCAGATACTGAGAGAGTAGGAATGGTGGGGAAACAGTGCAGCAGTACAGCTTGTTAGAAGCCTGACAGCTGGACAGCTGTAGCTGAGGAAGAGTGTTGCAGTATCTGGGGTGAACTGAAGAACTCTCGAGAACTTCTCTCCACTCCTTTCTTAGATGTACTGAATGTACATGGTTAAAAACAGATCTTGTGCAACACAGAGATTCTTTACTCCCCTTACCTTCATGGGCAGAAGTGAAAATCTCAAACTTCTCATGTAAGTAGGGAGGTCTTGTGCATTTATTATCGACCAGAGTTATGTGATGAGGATTCATGAGAAAAGACAACCATAGCACAGGCTAAAGCACATTACCTGAGCAGCACGTTTCTGAATGTAACCGTTACAGATATTTGACTAAATCCTCACATTCTTGATCTTGCCAATGTTCTTGTTGCAGAGCCCGCCTCCAGTTCTCGTCCTCCTCAGCTGCCCCGGCACAAGCACTCCTGGTCACGGTCAGTGCTGAGGGTCCTGCTGCTGGTGCTGCTGTGCATCCTCTGTACCTTGGCTGTCTGCAAGCTGACAGAGCTACGACATCAACCGCTGTGCATCAGCGTGAACACTCTCTATGAGGATGTTGTAGCTGCTGTGCAAAACCATAAAGCCCTGCAAAATCTGCTACACCAGAACTCGCAGCAGTGATCGTCCAGGACGGGCACTCGCTTCCTCAGCATCTCCTTCCACCATCCATGCAGCCAGAATTCCTATGGAATTGTGTTCTGATGAAACTGCTTCTAATCAGTCAGCATCGATTTGCTGGTCCACTCCACGTAGAGCAGAGTTATTGTTTGGATCATCTTTGCTGTGCATGTTTCTCAGTTGGCCTGTAAGCTCTTATTTGCCCAGATTAACTTGCTTAAATTTGTTAATACTTCTTGCCTCCAAGGAATTTTTACCTAGATTGTGAGATACAGAAAGTTGCTAATTTATAGGAGCAGGGGAAAGAAATACAAAAGCCTTACAGTTATCTAGGTAGCTATAGCTCTATAATGGAGGTGTAAGTTTTGTAACACATATCCATTTCTTGCTCTCACTTCTATTAATGCTAAAAATCAGTGATATGGCTGTATGGGGTTGATATATGTAGGCCTCCTCCGGGACCAGTTGCAAGTTTGTGGCATGGCTGTGCGTCCTTCTGTTGGAGTGAAGAAGCTGATGTACTCTTGAAAACAAGCTGAGAATTTTCAATACAACAGTTTTCGCATCAATTTGTCTCCACTGGATGTTTATGTTGCTAATGCAGAACACCCCTTGTTTTCATTGTAGTTGAGCAATTTTAGCAGTTTAAAAATAACCTCTGACTGCACGCAGTAACCGCTCGTTTTAGCCAGCTAGTGCCAGCAAAGGAGCTGCAGCTTAAGAAGGGCTTCTTGCCAGTCTGCAGACTTTTTTGTGTAACTACAGGGGGTCTGACCCTCACAGAAAGGCAGGGGATGGGTGGCAGCACTGGGTGGCGCTGTTGCCGCATCACACACGGCCTGGCAGAACTGGACTTCACCTTGGGACTGCTGCTGCAAAGGCTGGGAGGTTTGGCAGTTTGTACGTAGAGAAGAAAACTCAGCTGTACAGAGGCCTATTAATTATAAATAATCTCTGTAAGAACAAAACAGAACTTGGTCGTGTCCTCAAAGAGTTCACGAGCACTAAAACCAATTGAAGTGCAGACGTAATGGTGCGAGTGCAGGTTTCAGAATAGCCACGCTCCAAACTCCGCTGAGACGCGTGGACATCAGTCAGCAGAACGGCTCCCTCTCCGCTGCTACCTGGCCTTATTGCTGATTGCAGCACTGCACTGCCAGGAGGAGCGGCAATTACTCTGCTCCACTCTTACTGCATTGCCACGAGTAAGCCATCCATAGCATTTCGCATCAAGGTCATCACTCAAACAGTAAGCCCTCAGCTTTCCATAGGCCAGCGATAAGTTCTCTCACAACCTTGCAAAAGAAAGCAACAGCATCCATTTAAGCTAAAGGGAAGGAAAGGCTGCCAATCTCTCTAGCTTAGCAGTACGTATGTTTTCCAAGCTTCCTCGAAATAGCTTTGGTATTTAACTCACTATAGTCTTTAAAAGATCCTTGCTTACTACCTGGAAACGTTCAGAAACATTGCAAACAGCACTCAAAGCAACATTCCCCCTCTGCATCTGGCAGGAATCTGCTGCTCTGCTATCTAAGAGAGAGCACTGCTTATGATAACAATTGCAAAGCTATAAAGATTTATCAGTTCAGGTCAGAAGTATGCTTCTGGCTGCACAAAGGTACCTGCTGAGTGTGTGAAGCTGTCATCGCTCAGGGTTTTTTAATTTGAAAAACGTTCCCCCCTTCCAAAGGGTGACTTCCACGCTTTGGACACACACGAATTCACACTCGGCTCTCATCTCACTAAGTGCCTCTGGAGCACAAGACCTCAACCGTCCTTGGGTGCACATCAGTGCTGATGGCTTCATGGCCAGGCAAGCGTGGTCCCCAATCTAATTAAAAGCAAGCTTTTTTTCTGCCAACTGTTTAGACCTCATAATTCCAACACATGTAATCAGATTTCACGACCCTCTATAGATTAAGCTGTCTGGAGACTGCATCAGGGCAGCCTAAATTTAAATCCGAAAATTAGTCTTACTCATTCCCATCTGCCACAGCGGAAAACTGAAAAAGTCTGTTTTGTGAGGTAAATTTTTCCCCCTCACTAGAGCAGGTGCTGCGGCAGCACCATACTGCTTTCAGTCGTGTTTTTCACACTAAAGAGAATAAAACTACTTGCAGTTTAGGACACCAGCAGCAAACACTCCTTTCAACAGGAGACATACCACAGTCACAGACTGGCTTGAGATGGGAAGGGACCTCTGGGGGTCATCTGGTCACACCTGACTACTGTCAAGACAGCACGTTAAGAAGCAACGAAAAGCATCGTACAAAATGATTTATTTCCTAGGAAGAGCTCTTGATAAATAGAAAGGCGCCATCAGTGCAGTAAGCATGTCCATCGCACGCTGTTATAGAAAACATTCACCGTCTGTGTGTGAACCCCAGCCATTCCGCATGGTTATCCAAATTTCTTCCACCATGATAAAAGACTGTACGTGGTTAAAATCTTTAAACTACCAGCGATGACCCCACGTGTTACCTAAGCACGTCTTCCCAGAAGGGAGCAGAATATTTAAACCAGGGAAACCACAAAATCCTTCTTCACTTGGGCTACCCGGTGGCATCCAGGTAGAGATCAGGGTTGTGAGAAGTCATCTGCAGATAGATCCGCCTGGAAAGTTCGGGTCCGATCCGGCGGGAGGTGGCTGTCACACCTTCACCGCGCCGCACAAGGATATTAGCCAGCAAGTTCTCCCGCTCCTGCTCTGAGGAGCATCTACTATAGGCCTACAAGCAACACAAAGGAACCATGGCATCAACCATTTGCAGCCAGTGCTCAAAGAAAATTAAAAAAAAAAATCCCAGCTATGCACCTGTGACAGCTCTACGCCTTCATTTTTCAGCTGGTGCCCCTCCAGATCTCACTTGGGTGGGTACCAAGGAGTCGGCTCCTTCACTACCTTACTAAACAGCTCATACAGAATCACTGTTATCAAAATTGTTATCAATTAAAGGATTCCTTCCGCCTTTGCAGTAGTTGGCTGTCTGCACACAGGCCTCAGGGTTCCTGAGGCAGCCTTACCTGGTCCAGAAGCTGAGGAGAAGGGTATGCAGTCACAACAGCCTCGGCCATTTCCAGGCTGACCCGGTTAAACTGCTGTATCTGCCTTTTCCAGACTTCAAAGAGGCCCTTTCCAGAGGGATCCACCTTCACGCCTCTGCACCACTTGTTCTCTAAGTAGAAAGAGAACCCCGTCTTCTCCTGCTGTCGCCTACAGACAAGGGATGGAAATGCAAATGAAGCCACGGAAAAAAGAAAAAAAAAAAAATCAATTCCTGTATCTGTTACCACATCGACAGAGAGAGAGCGCATCTCTTCTCGTGCCAAGCTATTACAGACACCACTGGCATCAAATGATAGAAATGTGACCCTGTTTTGCCTACACGCATTACCTAGTTCTTAGTCTAAGGCCCAGATTTCCTGTTGAAAAAGAACCAATCCTGTAGCAGGGAGCAATTCTGCCAGAAGCCAACACGCACACAAAGTGGTAAACAAGAATTCACTTTTTGACTGCCAGGGATAATCAAACTCTTTTAGTTGTCATTTTTAAAGACATCTCTTTTCATGGCTGAGATGTAATTTACAGCAGCTGCTGTGATAGGAATGCTAAGGCTGTGCGAGACTACACAAGAAGGTTTTCTTCGCTCTCACCATGTAGCGCGTTGCTGCCTTTCTTTATCAGCTGAACATTTAAATGGTGCGTTCTCGATAACGTCTCTCCTGGTTACATATGGAGGAAAGGCTCGTACTGTGAGTTCAGCCCTACTCACATCCCCTTCCCACTCTTAAAATCAGACTGAGATCAAGACCTTTGCTTGATGCCAAGAGACTATAACTCGAAATCAGGGTCTGTCCTCACCCCTGCTGCTCCCTCCCAGGAATCCTGAGAGCAAAGCCTTTCCAAAGAAGATAGGCCCACGCCTCATCTCTTTACTCACTTGTACGGTGCTTCAGCTACAGCTTTTGAGAACATCGTGGCAAACTCTCCAACCTCCTCCCAGCTCGCAAAAAAAGTGACTGGGACTTGTGTGCACAGCTGCAAATCCACTAAGGCCTGTGAACATCATTGGAAACAGCAATGGAACAATTCACCTTCTAACCTCAAACCCCACGCCTGTCTGGAAAAAAAAAAAAACAAAAAAAAAAACCAACAAACAAAACCAAAACAACACAAAAATAAAACGAGACATAATTCTTGCTCTAAGTCACAACCACCCACTCCCTCCCCATTTTGGAAACTGCTCAAGGCACAGACGTATTCAGGGATGCTTTGACTCCTTAATAGCAGCCGAGTGCCATCCAGCTGACATCGCCCTTTGGTGGAAGGCTCCCGTTACATGCAGGCCACCAGGGCAGCAATGATGGGCTTTACCAGTGGGCCACGAAGTGTGAGAGATGCTAACCAAGATTCACATTTTCCTGCCCAAAATTAAGGTGAATGAAACCTGGTGGACCAGGGGAGAGCGGGTTTGTATCTGAGTGGCGGGGAATTGAACACAAAGAGCTCCGTCCACAGCACATAAACTAGTGAAAGCTGAAGGTCCCTGTCCAGGAAAGTGTGTGATCGGGTCAAATGTTCCAGGGGTGGCAGACAGCAGAGACAACAGCTGCCTACCTGTTCTCAAGGTACTCACTCACTTCTTCCACATCCAGCCTGGTTATCTCCAGGCCAGAATCCTGAACTTCCTTTCTCCTCTGCTCGTCTCCTTCATTTCTGTGCGCTGTTGCCTTTTGCAGTCTCTTTTTTGACTGAGCTCTGAGACATCTAAGAAAACAAAGATAAGATTGGAAATTCCCTTCAGCAGAAGCAGCAGGACCAGGCTGCTGTGGAGTGTGAGACCACTTAGTACCAACAACCCTTACTGAGGGACCCTGAATTTTAAGGAAAACATCAAGGACCATCAAATCCAAGAGCATTATATCTGATTAACAAAATTCCTCAGCAGCAGTTCTTTGAAAACTAGAAAAGCACACCAAGGAGGTATTTGGGACTTTTTTTTGCCATCCTTATGTACTTCCCCGGCTATTTGCCCTTGGTCACTGCGGTGACAGACTCAGTGGAGCTTCGCTTCTGTTCCTACACAAAAAATAGTGGAGTACTTCTGGGTAGGAACACTAGTTACGCTCCAGTCTTTGCTAGAAAGAGTTAGTGTAAACATCTGTGGCATTCTGCAAGGCCAGAGACACGGCAGAAACATTTGGAGGGAAAAAAGTCTCACCTGAAATACTTTTCTACTTCAACTACTGTCATTGCCAAAGTTTTCCCAGGCATTTTCTTCAAAACCTGAGCTACAAAGCTCTGCAAGGTCTCCTTCTGTCCTTCTGCACAGCCCTGGGCCTCCTGCAAAGATCAATAGAACCATACTGAGTTACGCAGGCGATCCCAGGAACCTAGGGCTCCAATTCTGCAGATGGAAAGGTCTGCTCATGGGGCTCTTTGGGGACAAACAGACAATACTTGAGGTAGTAATAAGCTATGGCAGAAAACAAACCAACCGACCAAACCAACCCACAACATACTTGACCTGGAATATCTATTAGGACAACGTTATCTCTTTAAAAATCTGTGAAAAACAGTACCTAGCAAAGAAAGCTCGTCAAAATTCTGCATTATACAGCCCCGATGTGTTTGATCAAGTATGGGCTTCTAAAAACAAGACTTATGGTCTACTGGAACCACGGTTTTCATCCCACATCAAAACCATCCCATGAAAAGGCAATGACAAGTATCACCTCTCAGCAAGGCACGTTCAGTGAGCACAACAGTCCTAAGCAGCCTTACTTGCTTGTAGCCGCGAACCATGGACAAAAACTCCTCCAAGCGAAGCAGAACCAGGACGTTTGGCTCTTCTGTCCACTCGTCACCATCTTCAGTCTGCCAAATACAAAACCAAACAGCCAGAGCATCACTCTGTTTGTAACTCAAACTCACTCAAACTGGCACCCCCACTCAGAGCTCTGAGACAGGGAGAAGTTTGGAGGATGCTCACGTGGGTAACACGGAAATTAAAGGGCAAGCACATCGAGGTTCTGTCCTCGCACCTGAGGTATCACAGCCTTTCTCCTCCAGGTGATGCTGCAGGGAACAGCCTGCCTCTCAACCACACAGGAATAGTTTGCAGACTGCAAGGCAGCAAGGACCTGTGCACCACCTTCTACCTGTAAAATAGCTGAAATTGATACGTGGGTCAGGCTTCCACGGCAAGAGCCAACTGCCAGCACAAGGCAGGGGAGGGGCAGGCAGCCGGGAGAAGCACCTGGATCCAGCACCACCGTTATGTATTTCTGGCACTCCCCCGGCCGCTGAGCTTTCAGTATCTTGGCAAGGGTCTTCTTCCTTTCCTTCTCCTGCTCCTGCTCCCTCTTCCGCGCTTCTCGTTCCTTTCTCCTCTGCCACGCAGCCTGGCACATCGCCTCCCTCTCCTTCTGGCTGTATTTTCTCCTTTTCGGAACCGGGGAAGTTTCTGCGCTGCCTCCGCTCGGCGGGGATCCGCCGGGCCGGGCCTCGGGCTCTGTCAGAGCAGCTTCTGGCAGGCCGGGAGCCGCCCCCTCCGCCCCTCCGGCACCGTTTGCGCCTCCCCAAGGCCTGACTTCAGCCCCCAGCACCCCGCCCGTGCCGGTCTCCCCGCCGCCAACCGCCGGCCGCTGCCCGCTCCCACACGGCCCCTCCCCGAGGGCCGCGCTCCCCTCCGCCGAGGGACGGCCGCGGGGCAGCCTCCTCTTCACCCGCTCGGCCAGAGGAACCACCTCGGGCTCGCTGTCGCTGCTCAGCACCACAACGGCGCTTCCCCAGGCGGGGGAAGGCGGCGACCCCGGCCGCGGGGACGGCCCTGACGGCGGCGACCGCCCCTCAGCGCCCCCCGCGGCCGCCGCCATTTTGTCTCCCCTCAGGAGAGGCAGCGGGAGGGCGGGCGGGCGTTTGCCGCGCTGAGCGCCGATTGGCCCGAGCCCTCGCGCACGCCGCGCGTGCTGGGCGCTGATTGGTCCGCGGAAGAGCGTTCGCGAGCGCTCCGGCCAACCGCCGCTCGCCGCGCCGGAAGAGGAGGGGAGGCGGCGCCGGGAAGATGGCGGCGCTGAGGCGGCTGTGTGAGTGAGGGGCGGCAGGGCCCGGGGGGGGCGGGCTGGAGCGCGACGCTTCCTTTTTATTCACAAAACAACTAAAACTCACGCAAAATGTAACCCCGGCACCGGCCGTTTGGGTTTTGTGTGTCTTCTGGTACAGTCAGCTGGGCGGTAGGGTAGAACTGGGGTGTGTTTGCCTCTGCCACTCCCCTTCCCCTGCCTGCTGCCAGGGCCCAGAGCCCGGCCTTGGCGTAACAAACACCCGGCGCTTTAAATTAACGTTATTCACAGAACGGCTTCCCTTTTTCTCTACAAGATTTCTAGCTCGCTGACCATCTGTGGTAGCTTAAGACTAAAAGAATCCGGGGGTTTTCTCAGAGGGAGGAAAGGAGCGCGTTTTGTGGTGTGACGGGCACCGTCCTGCTCTTACCTGCTGCTTGTGGGGTTGAAAAGAGTTCAAAAAAAAAAAAAAAAGTTTGAAAAGTTTGGAGAATTTGGATTTGCCAGCTAACTGCATGAAAGGAGGAACTGCTGAGATCCTTCCAAAAAAAAACCTAATTATGTCACAGACATGTTCTACAAAGAATTTCACCTGAGGGTGAACAAAACCAGAGCGTCAGCCTTCCTGATAACAAAACCACAGTGTTTTCTGTCAGTGCCCTTTTTTTCCCCAAATGAGTAAGTTTGTGGTGTGAGCGATGCTGTGTTTCCAGACACAACCTCTGACTGTAACAACTGACTTCTGCTTGACTTGTCCTGGTTGTAACTCAAGGATTGGCACAAAATGCTGACCCTGTTACCTTCAGGGTAACAGTTCTGGATGTGTTTACACATTGTTCTGAATTGGAGTCTCTTCACTTACAAGATTACAAAATATTTACTTACTAACTAAATAAATGCCATTCAGCTGAGGGTGAAACTGAAACAGAGCTCACAGTTTGTTTTTTCTTGAAGCAATGGAAGGCCAATTTGTAGCAGCTTGTGATTTCTGTAGCACGTTTTACAAGGCCTTTACGAGATGTGATTTTGTTTATGTCCTGATCATTTTATTCTTGTCTGGGTAGCCGCAGAACTTGAGACGTCATCTCTTTGCAGAAGATTTAGTCCAGGGTGGTCTAACTATGATTTATCTTGGAAGTAACATTTTTTTTTGTTGTTGTTTTTTTCCTCTGGGCTTTTGTTTGCCTTTAGTTTTAAAAACTATAAACTGATATCCTTTAAATCTGAAAAAGGCATGTGCATTCATTTTTTCAGCTATTTTTGTTGTTCTTGCTCCAAATCTAGTTCTGAGTGTTCCGCAAACAAGCCTGGCTGCTGTCCGATGTGCTTCTAAGAAATCTGGGGGCAGCTCAAAAAACCTGGGTGGCCGCAGCCCTGGGAAGCGCTACGGAGTCAAGAAAGTGGAAGGTAGGCCAGGCAGATACTCTGCCCTTACGCGTGTTTCGTGGCATCCTTCACGGGTCAGCCCCTGGCAGGGGCGGTAATTGCAGAGTAGGAGGCGGCTGAGGCGCTCTTCCAGCAGAGAGGAGAGAGGAGGCTCAGCGAAACCTCCTGATCCGGGGTGGGCAGCAGGAGGGCAGCGTGAGTCAGCCTTCCTCCCCGATGGGCCCACGAGCAGGCAGCCAAAATTGGCTCCAGAAAACGTGCTTTGCTTCTCCGGAGAGGCTGGGAGGAGGGCGTGCTGTGGGACACCGAAGAACTGAAGTGCGTTTTCGCCCCATGCTGGGTTGAGAAGCGTGTTTACAAAAGGGAGAACCATGACGCACAGCTGAAGCCAAAGTACAGATCCTTGCAGCTAAGTGCTTAATAATTAGTGAGTTTGCTAATGAAAACATATCAGCATTACAGGTAATAAAACTAATGCCTTCAGCAAACAGAAAATGCCTTGTACCCCAGGAGCAATCTTTTCAAGGACTAGAATTGCTTTTTTCCGCTGTATATCAGTTGCCCTCTGCTTCACCCCAACAGCATTTTTGTTTGGATGCTTTCAGCGTTTGAAGTCATTTTTTCCATAGAAAATTTCCACAGAAAGCTGTTTGTTTTTTTTTTTTTTTAAGTCCTGGAGCCATTAGTTTTCCGCTAGCGTCAGGGCTCTCGGGGAGCTCCATTTCTCCACAGGCTGACTCTGTTGTTCTGTTGCAGGCGCGTTTGTGCACGCAGGCAACGTTTTGGCTACGCAGCGATTGATACGCTGGCATCCAGGGGCTTATGTAAGTTACTTTTCCTTTCCTTGGTACTCAGAACAGCAGCCCAGAACAGCCCACCTCACTGTTCCCTCTCTCTCAAGCTGTTTTTTTTAATTATCGTTTCTATTATTATTTCTTTTTTATAATCCTGAAATTGGGTTTCATTATTTGGTATTTCTTAGTCACAACCTGCATGAAATCAGAGCTGTGCCCACCTGATTTAGGAACAGACTGAGGGTTGGAGGGTTGGGTTCTTATACTTTAGGGTGGAATCAGCATCTCGTAACGAGCTCACACTGCTTGCTGCAAGCGGCGTTGTTTTCTTCCATTTTAAAAAACGAAGCAGCGGATGCTGCTGAAGCCAAGATACAAAGCAAGGCGGGCAGATGATCAGATCTGCTTCAGCAGCGACCTCCAGCCTTTCCCTCCTGATGCTGTGCCGGTCCTTTTGCAGGTGGGGATGGGCCGTAACAAGACGCTCTACGCCCTGGAGGACGGGATCGTGCGGTACACCAAGGAGGTGTACGTGCCTCCACCCCGCAGCAGCGAGAGCAGGGAGGTGATCTGTCGCCTGCCCAAAGGCGCCATTCTTTATAAAACCTTCATCAGTGTTATCCCCACGGCAGAAGTGGGGAGCTTTAAGCTGGTCACCATGCTCTGAGGCCCCTGATCCGTGTGGGGATGGACGGGAAGGAGCGGCTGGGGCAGACCCTGGGCTGCCTGCTGAGGAGGACGAGAGTGTTCCAGCTCTGAGGACACCCGTTCGTGCCTTTGCTCTCTTGCTCCCAAAGCACACGGGGTTGGAGTTCAGGCACTGGAGAGATCTGCTGGGTTTTGTTAGAGTGCTCAATAAATGCATTGGAGTTCTTGTGGCTCTTGCCTGTTTGTAGGGCGTTACCTGTGTTCGTTCAGTACGTGGAGCTGCCTTCCCCTGGAGAACCCCTTCTGTTGTTCCACTGAGTACTTCACTCCAGAATTAGCTTTATGACAATACTTGTCCTATTAATAATTCCCTCATATTCCCTCAGTAATAATTTTTACTCGTTTTAGGCACTGCTGCTGTATTTGTATCATAGCTCAGCACACTGCAGGAGAGGACAGGTCCTTTTCCAGCTGCACCTAACTGCACCCCAGGGAGCTAGATTTTTGCTAAATGTCTAACCCACCTCACTGATTACCTCAAATAGCTGGGAGCATTCCTTTTTCTAACTATGCCAGGCAAATTCATACTTCCAAAGCTAATTTGTAACTAATTTTAGAGTGCCTGCTAAGATGCACAAGTCAGGGATGGTGTCAGAAGCTCAGCAGCTGGAGGTGCCTCGTAAAGCCGTAATCCGGAAGATTGAGCCTTTTGTCTCCCAAGCCCTTCCATGATGGCTTATGCTACTTGAAAGAAAGGAGCCCAAATGCCTCGTGGCCGAGCTGATCTCATTTTATCTACAGGTTGTAAACAATTTGAAACATTGGCTCTGCAGTAGAAAACAGATTATCAAAACTGGTAGTGTAATGACATCAGTAGATTGTCTGCCCTGCAAAAGATGAGTAGGTAAACTCTGTCAGCACGGATCTCCACCGGTGCTTTACGTCCTTCACGGAGACCACCAGCATTTTGCCTCCACTTGGTCCTTTCCCAGGTTGCACATCCATTTCAGCTTGGTGGTCTGTGTTTGCACGCAGCACTGAAAGAGATGCAACCCCTGGATCTCGAGCATCTCCAAACCTTTCCCTGAAGTCCACACAAAGTGGCTGTAAATCAGAGGAACGCCGCTGTGGGAGCACGCAGCAGTGCCCCGACGCACGTCCGTTCTGCCACTCACAGGTCAGATTCCCGCCTGGTATCTGCTGCGCTGATAAAGTAAACAGCTTTATAACCCTGATAAAGTAAACAGTTTTACAACCCGAGGGAAACGTGAAGTAGCACAACGCAACCACCCCGAGGGCTGACGCCCCGCGCTTGGCGGTGCCTGCTGCAGCCTCACAGAGGTACGGGATGCCAGCTGCCTCGAGGAGCTCTGGCTGAGCAGACCTTCACCTTTGCTGGTCTTTCGGCGCTGGCCTTGTGGCTGTCCTCGTGCTGCGGGACGGACATCGCTGGCTGGGTCTGACTCGCCTGCATCTCTCCCAGCTGATGGGGAATAAGGGTGAAGGTCTGAGGTTTGGCTGTTCCCTGCAGATGAGAACCATGTCCCAGGCACTTCTGTCGCTGCCACCAAGGGAAGGAGGAGCACGGCGAGGCTGAGGCCTCACACCGCTGTGTTGCGCTGGGTTTGGTAGCTGAGCGGGGCCGGGAAAGGGTCTGGCGCACCACGGCTGTCCGAGGTCTCTGAGATGATTGCTGGTCCTGAGAAAGCTGGAGGGTGCCGCAGAGCGTGCTCGTAAGGAGGTGGCATCTGTCGGGGAGAGAGGAAGAGCATCAGAGCTGGTCAGAAACAACCAGAAAATCTCCCCACCTCTGCTCAGGTCTGAGACACAACCACCACCTGCCTGAAACCAAACTCCTGCTCTCCCGAGCAGAGCAGGCTGAGCACCTGGGAGATGGGACCTTAGCACACCTCTGCTACACCGGGACAGAAATCCAGTGGCGAGGACACAGCGTGTTCCACCCGCTCCCCTGATACACTGTACAAGGTTCCTGTTCTTCCTTGTCCCAAGGACTCGTCACCACTTGTTGCAAAGCCAGAAAAAAATTGACTCCTGTTAACATAGGACTCAGCTCCTCGGCTCCAGGCTGCCTGGGCCTTACCCCCCTGTGCCTTCAGTGCTCGTTTCAGGGCAATATCCTTAGTTACAATCCCAAACACTGCATGCCAAGTGCTGACTATTCCAAATTCCATGATGCAGCATTAAATCCAGGTAAATCAGTGATCTTTCTGCTCTACGGGTTTCAAATATTTCTGTCCTGCGTTAGTCAATGAGGTCTTTTTGTTTGGGAGTCTCTTGGGATGCTGCCACAGGACCTACTTGGCAAATGCACTTGCTCTTCTCTATTCTGTTGAGGGAGTGCAAATCTTACATGTGGTAACAGGCAAAGCCTTTGGCTCGTGGATAAGCCATAAACACTTCAAGATAACAGCGAGGGGCCTGTCAGAGGTGCCCCGTAGGGAGAAGGGAGCAAGAAGCCGTGGAAGCCTTACGGATCCAAAAATAACATTCCCAGCTCGGACTTGTACGGGTCTGCTCTTTCATCAGCAGTTCTGCCCTTACTCCCAGCACAAGCATTTCTGCAAATGCACCGAGGGAGATGAATCATTAACTGGCACAGATGCACACAAAAGGAGCCTCCTGGTACACCGCGTGCCTCTCCCTGAGATAAAGGCTATCGGAGAAAGGCAAGTGCAGAGAACAGAGTCCACAGCTACTGCAAACTGCTGGAACAAGAGACAGAGGGGAGCGGGGACTGCCCCTGGGGCTCTGCCAGCCAAGAACACCCTCGGGCTCACCTCCTGGGAAGGCTCTGCCCACAGCCCGAACCTCTTGGCGATCATCTGGTGGATTTCCCGCTGGCGGTCTTTCTTCCGCACGCTCTCGTAGCTCGGCAAGCGGGGCTGCTCCCAGGAAGGCAGCTGGTAGCTGCTGGGGGGCCCGACGCAGAAGGGCTCGTCTCCCTGGGAACGCCAAGCCCAGAGAGAGATGTCAGCACCGCGGCGGCTCTCTGCTGGAAATTCACGGCCCGGTGCCACCTCAGGGTGCTTCACGTTCAAAGCTGTGGCTGCCGTTCCTCGCCCTCTGGTAGAGGAAACCCACGCACCCTCCCAGGGGGTAATTACACCACAGCCACGCAGCGCAGATGTGCTCTGCAGGATCCCCGGCTCCAAGAGATCGTGGCCAAACACCTCAGGGCAACGTGGAAGCCCCGTGGCATCCCCAGCCCTCCTCTGTGGGACCTCACATACAGACAGCACTTCCCAGAGCTGCTCCTGCTGCCTCACACCTCCTCGATACACCCCAAGAGCTCCCCAGAGCCCCGTAACCACAGTCCCCTTCCAAGTTCCTCAGGACCTTTGCTACCCTTTTCCCCCAGCTCCCCGTAGGGACAGGGCAGCCTCCTCACCTGCATGCCAGGATTCTCAGCAGCGCTCTCCAGCCGCGATGCTCCGCGTTGGGGCCCCACAAGCCGCTGGCTGCTGCTGAAGTACGGAGGGGGGCAGTCCTGCAACGAGGGGTCGGGAAGGGAAAGATGAGAGCGAGCCAAAATCCCTGCAGAGCTCAGCACTCTCCCTTTGGCTTCTGGGGGTGCCCAGCCTCAGCAGGCAGCGCCTGAGCACGCGGGCACCACGATGCGGCGCAGCTGGAGGGACAGCAGCACAGCCCCAGAGAAAGGTTTCATTAATACTCAGCAGAACGAGCTTGCTTGGGGGGCCAACAACAAAGACCACAACCACCCGACCGCCCCGCCAGTGCAGATAAGCATCACACGCTCAGGGTTACAGAATTTGTAGCGCTTATCTGTCGAGGGAGTCAGCTCGGAGTAACGCAGCAAGCAGATCTGAAGAGCAAAAGACGTCCTGTTCCTGAACAGCCTTGCTCCACCTAAACTCAATTCCCTGCAAACGTGCTGAGGGAGCAAGCAGAGATTCTTTCTATGGAGAGGAAAAATCCTGCGGATGCTCCTCGTTCTCAGACAGGGCAGCTCACAGCAGGGAGGAGAGGGGAAAGGAACAGACGCAGCAAAGCAGGCAGGGGACGCCGAAAAGGCAGCCCGCTTCCACTGTGGGTTCTGCTGGGGCCGTTAGATTTCCCTTCCACTCAACAACCTCTGCGTCCCCTCTTCTCGAGGGGATCCTCCTCCCGAGCTGCTGTCCCTGCAGCTTTTGGAGGCCAAGCTTTCCCCGCGGCAGCCGCTACCACAAAGGCCGCGCTGGCTGCACACGCCGCTCTTTCCATCGGCAGCTTCCCTGCTTGAAAGGCAGCCCCAGGAAATTACAGATGCGAGTCAAAGGGCTTTGTGTCTCGCCGCTCCGCGCCCAGGAGCCGCGCAAGAAGCCAGTTGCTGGGATGCAAGCGTTGGAGAGCGGCATTGTCTGCCTCTGCACCGAGCCTTCCAGCCCCCTTCCCTGCTGGGCCCCTGCCTTGGAAAGCAGCAGCCTGGAGGAGCCCAGCCCCGCACACGAGGGTGCCGGGGGAGGAGGACAGCCCCCTGCAAGCAGCTCGGGGAGCTGGAGGCGTTGCTGTGGGCTGCACGGCCGGGCACATGTGTGTGGGTGCAGCGGTCAGGCTTCGAGGACCCCAGCAGGTGGAATGAGAGCCGGGGTCTGGGGTGGGTGTGGGACCCGCAGGTACTCACGCACTGGCCGGGGGTCTGGAAGAAGCGGCAGGAGCAGAGGAACTGGCAGCACATGGGGTCCCGGTGGTACAGGAGCAGCAGCAGGATGAGGACGGCCACGATGAACACGGACGTGGACACCGCTGCCGGAGGTGGGACAAGGAGGGCGCGGGGGTGAGCTGAGCCAGGCAGGGCCTGCCAGCAGCTGCCCCCCTTCCCCCCGTGTTTCTAGGCACTAAATCAGCTTGGAAACAAACCGCAGACACCGGCTTTGCCTGCCACCCGACCCCAGGATGCCGAAAGCCCCGCTTGTCCCCTCACACCTCTCACTGTGGGGTCAGGGGCACGGCACGGGGCTCAGGGGGCTCAGCCCCAGCTCTGCACCCACAGCTCGGGGGGGGAGGCACCGGCCTGGCTCCAGCAGCTGCAGGTCCCCAGCTGGGGCTGCACAGCACCGGGTCAGGCCCCCAGCCCTGTTTCCAGCCCCCTTACCCCACTCCCAACACCGTTCCCAGCCCCATTCTCAGTCCCATTCCCCTAATCCCAGCCCCATTCCCCTACTCCCAGCCCTATTCCCCTGCTCCCAGTCCGTTCCTCTGTCCCAAGCTCTATCCCCAGCCTGTTCCCAGACCCTTACCCCATTCCCAGCCCCATTACCCTACTCCCAGCCTGTTCCTCTCTCCCAACCTCCGTCCCTAGCCCCGTTACCCCACTCCCAGCCCCATTACCCTATTCCCATCCCGTTCCTCTCTCCCAAGCTCCATCCCCAGCCCCATTACCCCACTCCCGGGCTGTCCCCAGCCCCATTACTCCATTCCCATCCCGGTTCCCTCATTCCCAGCCCCGTTACCCCATTCCCAGCCTGTTCCTGTCTCCCAGGCTCCGTCCCCAGCCCCATTACCCCACTCCCATCCCGGTTCCCCCATTCCCAGCCCCATTACCCCCCTCCCGGCCCCTTCCCAGCCCCATTACCCCATTCCCAGCCCGGTTCCCAGCCCCATTCCCCCCCTCCCCTTGTCCCCCCTGCTCACTGGCGGCGATGACGATGGCCAGCACGTTGCCGTCCATGGCGGCCCCGCCGCCCCCGGGGTGCGCCATCCCTCAGCTCAGCCCGGCCGGCCCGGCCCGGGCGCCCCGCAGCGGGGCCCGGCCCTGCCCCAGGCCCCGCACCGGCCCCGTCCCGCCCCCCGCCCGCCGCCATTGGCCGCTCCCCGCCCTCCTCCGCCTCCTATTGGCCGCTGGAGGCACCAGGGGGCGGGGCCGACGGTTGCTATGGAGACGAGGCCCGCAGGGCTGGGCCCGCCGGGGGGGGGGGGGGGGGGCAACCCCAGCTGATTAATTAGTTAATGAGTTAATTACCGCTCGGAGCCAACAGGGGGCTGAGCGGCCCCAGGAGTGTCTGAAGCATCACCCCTCCAGTTCTCATCCCCTTCCAGCACCCCAGTAGCCCAGCACAGCACGCCACAGTACAGGAGATCGTTATATTTGGGGCGAGGGGCACAGCGCAGCCATCCCCACACAGGGCTGGTGGCCCTACAGAGTGCTGACAGCCCCACACAGCACTGACAGCCCCACACAGCACTGACAGCCCCACAGAGTGCTGACAGCCATCCCCACACAGCACTGGTGGCCCCAAGCCAAGCATCACCTCCCCTCGCTGCCCCCAGTCCCGTCCCCCTGCAGCACCCCTCGCACAGCACCCCTGTCTTCAGTCCTCAAGGGCAAGGAGGCGGCGAGGTGACCCCACAGGCAGCCTGAGTGCAGCCCCACAGGAAGGTGGCACCAAAGTCTCTGGAGATGCTGTGGCTGATGTACAAGCAGAGGATGGAGTGGACGAGCTCCAGCGCCCCGCTCCGCAGTGGTTCCCCTGCCCCAGCCCAGCTGCAGGGGCAGTGTCTTGGTCCCAAGTCATACACAAGCTCCGTTGCAGTCCAACAAGCCCGCCGAGCATCTTCCCAGGGTAGAAAACCAACCACAGCCTTCCCTCCATGCAGCACTGGCCTTTGGGAGAGGAACGCCGCAGGCAGGCCCCGAGCTGGGAGGTGGATGGGAAGCAGGGGGCTCTGCAGCTCCCTTGCCCCCGAGGAGGCAGCTTCTGGTCCCTTGGGGAAGCAAGCAGACAGCAGAGAGCAGATGGAGCCAGCCGGACCTCGTCTCGCTTCTTTGCTTTATAGCCAGGGAAGCACAGCAGATCCTGAGAGCTTCTGCTGACCAGGGAGAAAGGAGAAGGCTGGGCCATGGCACAGGACAGCTGCCGTCTCATCCGCACCAGGACATCAGCCACGTGCATCGCGTTTTGGCAGGGGACGTGAGCAGCCCGGTGCCCAGAGCCTGAGCTGAAGCAGAGACAGAGGCTGCAGCATCCCCAGCAGCTTACTGGGCTTAAACTGCTCGCCCAGCCAGGGCCACCACGCAGCAAACACCATCCAACATTTGGCACAGTCAGGCTGCTGCCTTGGAGGGCAGGCAGTGCCCCGCAGCCCTGGGGCAGCAGGATGTGGTTCCCCATCAGCCCCCAGCAGAAAATGGGGAAACAGCAAAACAATAATAATAATAATAATAATGGTAACAATAATTAAAAAAAAAATGTAAACAACCCAGCACCCTGTCCTGTACCACCAGGACACCCAAGAGAACAAGGTATGTTACAGTCTCAGGGGAGATGGAGACACAAGGACCACCCGGCCAAGGCGGGGTCTCGTCTCTATTGCACTTTGCATCGTATATATTTCTCTCTATATATTTATAAAAATACAAACTAAAGGGCTGGGGTCGAGAGGATGAGATGCAAGCCCTGGGCCAGCAGCAGCTCCATGCACATGGCAGGTTTCGACCCATTCTGCTTCCGACTCTCCCTGCGTGCCCTGTCCCTGGAGCCCCCAGGCAGCCCTCCCGGGGACAGCCTGCAGCACAGGGCCTGGTCCTGCACAGATCCACCTGGGGCCGGGCAGCGAGGACAGGGTGCTGAGTTGGTCTGGAGCCCACCCCCCTGCCAGCCTCCCTTCCCAGCCCGTCTCACCCCTTCCCGAGGCACCAAAGAAACGAGCAGGCAGCTCCTCCAGCCGCCAGCACCACCCGCACCCTGCGGTGACGGGCGCCCTGGCACCCTCTTGCCTGGCCAGCAAGTGCCCGTTCCTGGGGGAGGCGGGCAAGGCACCTCACACCTCCCTCTCCACCTAAAAACCCCACAGGAGGATTTCCCTGGCCCGCCGCTTCCCATACTCTTTTCCTCGAGTAACTACGGTGTGAATGGCACGGGGTGACGCAGTCCGGAGACGCCCCACGCCGGTGACGGAGGATGCTCCTCGCTCCCAACGCCGCCGCCCCCCCCGGCTGCTCCTGCTACCTCAGCCTCCCGTCAGGTTTGACGGGCCCCAGTTCTGATTTGGGGTCCGGGGACAGCGAGCTCCAGGAGGTTTTGCTGCAGGTCTCCAGGGAGGAGCAGGACGAGGAGCTGCCCACGCAGACGTCTGCCACAGCCCAGAAGGTGCTGATGGCGCTGTCTGCCCACTCATCCAGCGCCCGGCCCGTCAGCTGCGCCTTCCCCGCCGCCGCCGCCTCTGCCTCCTCGGAGCGTGGCAGGTTGAGGATCCCCCCCAGACCCTGGAAGCTCTGCTCCATGTACTCGTTGCGGGGGGGCCCGCCGTGCAGCCAGTTGCTGTCGTCTGGATGGGACGGGGAGAAAGAGATCAGCAGTGTGGTTATGTCCCGGCAGCCGGCTCTTCCCTACTGCCCCCAGCACCCCAACCCCTTGCAGCCCCGTTCCCCCCATGCCAAGGAACGGGGATGCAGCTGGGGTGGACCCGGCTTGCCTGCAAACGGGCCCACAGACACCTAGCGGCCTCATTTGAGAGCTCACAGGGACATGGGGACACCACCAGGGGGGTGGCGCCTGCCTTGCAAGCCGGAGAGGCCAGAACCGGGGGAAAAAAATAAATAAAAATCACAGAATCAGAGTGGTTGAGGCTGGAAGGGACCTCTGGAGGTCACCTGGTCCAACCTCCCTGCGCAAGAGCCAGGCATGGTTTTTCCTTAAGATCTACAGCCTTAAACATTGGCATGGAACAAGCAAAACAATGCTTTTCACCATTTTTTCCCCATGGAAAGACCCCAACCCCGATTCTCCAGAGCACCCTCACCTTTCCTGAGCGGCTGCTTGCGGTTGAAGGTCTGGGGCACCACCAAGAACTGGTTCTCCCCCAGGGGCTCCCAGAACTGCAGGAGGCGGATGGTCCAGACGCCGGGGCGCAGGGGGCGGTTGAGGGGGGGCTTGTACTGGGTGAACTCCGTCTCTGCGTCCACCGTGATGTCGTAGGAGGTGGCGATGACGTACGTGGGGTCGATCCACACCACCGTGGCTGTCAGGTTGGGGCCCCGCGCCCACTTCTGCATGGCCACCGGCTCGTCGAAAGGCCCCATCAAGCCTCCAAAATTGCGGAAGAGCCTTTCCTTCGGGTCCCACTCCGTGCCCACCTGCAGGGACGAGGCACGAGGCGGTGGGACACCAGGCAGGCTGACACGACCAGCTCAGGTTTTGTGCTTCACCACCTTAAAGTGGGAAGGGCACAAGCTTTGGAGCCCAAAGCAACGCACACCCAGCCTGCGCTGCTCCCCTGCCTGCCTGCACCACGTCAGGGCCAAGCCAGCTGCAAGTGATGCCTCCTGCAGCCAGAGGTGCCGGCACCAGCAGCCTCAGCTCCCCCCAAAAGATCCCTTCAGGCCTTTCCCGAAGGATTAGCTCCAAACTCAAGTGGAATTCCTTGACAAAAATCCACTCTCAGCCCTGACTTTAGCACTCTCTGCCCCCCTCAGCACGCAGGCTGGGGAGAAAAGGAAGGGCGGCACAGCATGGAAAAACTGGGGAGAAAAACAGGTGGTGTGAAGGATGCTTTTCCCATTTACCTCAAGGTTTTGTAGCCGGTTTGCCTGCCCTCCGTGACCCGCCAGCTTCAGAGCTCCTTGGGGCATCATCCACACCTCCAAGGCCTCTGCCTGCCCCGTGGCCGTGTTCTGCACCTCCTGCATCACCAGGTACCCCTGGAAGCGGTCGTCGTAGAA
Source organism: Netta rufina (assembly GCF_964035555.1). Taxonomy (NCBI): domain Eukaryota; kingdom Metazoa; phylum Chordata; class Aves; order Anseriformes; family Anatidae; genus Netta; species Netta rufina. The sequence continues at coordinate 3,795,896 of NC_140143.1, read as the reverse complement.
ATACAAGTGCACGCTGGACGGGAAGCCACGGGGCTCAAACCTGGAGAAAAAGAGCCGGAGAGGTGACACGTGTGAGCATCAAGGTCCTCCCGGCAGCAGCAGCCACCGCTCGGAGCCCGGGCCGGGCTGCAGCACGTGCCCCACCTGCACAGCTTCTCCTTCGGGGCCAGCACGGAGGTGGCTTTGCGGAGCCCCAGCCGGGAGAAGGCGGTGTAGAAGGTGAGGGTGACATCGCTGAGGCCGCTGAGGCCGTCAACGCGGTCGTAGACGTTCTCCCAGTAGGCCTTCAGGGCTGGCGTGTTGGGGGGGTAGCTGCCATAGAGGTGGGTGTCCAGGATCTCCAGCACCTCCTGATTCACCGTCGACTCGAACTTGCGGGCGAAGAAGGTGGGTCTGGAGAGTTGCTGGAAGAGCAGAGGCAATGTCAGCGGCGGTGGTGGCACCCGCTCTGCCCTCCTGCCTCAGCGGGGCAGCCAGGAGGAAACATGCTGGGAGCCATCCTGCCCCCTCTGACGGGGCAGGGTAAGGAGCGGCAAAGCACAAACAGCCTCTGCGTGGGATCCTCTGAGGCAGGATCAGTGGGAGCAAACGGTACGGTTAGTGGTTACATGGATGGGTTCTCATCTCTCCCTCTGCCTCCCCTTTAACTTCACTTTCAAGGGCTGCACCTCCCCCAGACCTCCCTTGTTCAGCCCACATCCCAGCTCGCTGAGAGCACGGCAGGCGGTTCATCACCAGATACTTTGTCCTGCCAAAGAGGACAGCACACTAAAGTGTTTTTTTACTAAGCAGGCATTTGCCCCAAGTATTAAATCTGCAGGGAAAGAGGAGGAAAAGGAGAAAGCCTGGGAAAAGGAGCAGCACTGCAAGCAGAAGCCTGGCTGCTTCTGAAGCCTTTACAGACACATCTGCACAAAGCCCCACTCCACATGGAGAGCCAGTCCTGCTCCCAGCCCTTGCCAGGCTGGGGTGAGGCTTGTGCAGATGTGGGGAGCAGTGGGACAGCACCCAGGGGTGCGCCCGCGGGGCAGCTGAGAGAGAAGGATTGGGGACAGAGACAGGGAAGAGGGGAGAGAGCAGGAGGAAGAAGGAGGATCTTTTTCACCTGTAGCCGGAGGAAGTCCTGGGGTTTGAAGTCATTTGGGGAGCACCCGCACCAGTCGACTATGTGTTTATATTGGCACTTACAGCCCAGCTTACGGTTCCAGTTGGTCACCCGCAGGTTGTTATCCACCAGCGTCTCGCAGGCGTGGCTGTTCTCCAGGACCGTGTGGAAGAAGGACTGCATGAGGCAGAGAAGGGACAGGAGACCCATGGAGGTGGGAGGTTAATGGAGCCCCCGTACCCCGCGCTCAGAGGAACACAACAGGCCCAGAGAGCTCCTGGACACAGAAACCTGTCCTGATTCTGGCACAGGGCAACCCGTAAGAGATGAGGTTATACACACACATCAGCCTTTATCTAGTTTTGTCTGCTCCCCTCCCACTCTTTCACACCCAGACCTGGGCAAAGGAGGCACAAAGCTGCCAGAGCAGAGCCAGCGATGCCCTTCCCAGCTGCCTAGGGCAGGGATGTTAAGGACAAGGAGAAGAAAATCCTACCAAAATCCTACCAAAGCCAGCATCGCTTTGTTCGCCTCCTTCTTGGGGAGAAGGAATAAGGCTGAATCAAGAACACGGGAGCCCTTGCAGCAATGCTGGCCCCAAACCTGGCTGCCAGTGTCCTGCAGGCACCCACCTCGGCTGGCAGCAGCGTGTAGGTGTAGAACTGCCGCAGCTGGGACACCAGCTGGTCGTCTGCATACACCACGTACTCCACGAAGCTGCGCGTCAGCGAGAACCAGTCGGAGCCCCCATCCACCACGATGCCCTCGGGGATGTGGCGCTCGCCCAGCCGCCACATGTGGGAGTCGCACTCGTGGAACAGGCGGTCCAGGCCCTGCTTCTTGATAAACCTGGGCACAGAGATGAGGGTGAGGGGCTAGGGACACAGGGTGGCACAGCTGGCCACGTAGCAGCCCTGCTCCAGCTCTGGTACCACAGCCAGAGCAGCCCCCCAGCCTCCTGTTTCTGTTTTTCGCCCCAAATCCCCCCTTTTCTGTTCCTCCAGCTCAGCTCTGCCCCTAGCTGGGGTTACCTGGCGTTGTCTCGGCCATGAGACTTCAGGAAGTTCTTATCTCGGTATTTGGACAGGAACATCACCAGCTCCTCGTTGGTCCTGCGATGCAAATTAGGAAGCGTGAATGGCCGCTGGGATAAAGCAACCCAGTAAACATTGATGCTGCGAGAGCCACCAGACACCGGGAGCCTCCGGCTGCTTGGCAGGCGCTGACTCAGACCCTTATCCCTTCGTGGGAAGGCACAGCCCTGGTCCCTCTGCTGTCTGGCGCCTGCTGAGGGTGCGCAGCCCCGATGCGCGCCCAGATACACACACATTCGTGTTGCATTCCCCTGCAACACCCCGACAAGAGGAAAATACAGCCTGTGAGGTATGGGCCGAGCTCCTGGGCAGAGACGGACCCAGCCTTGCCCTGGGGCACCAGCACGTGGCTGCCATCTCCAACCTCACCCTCCCACACTCCCTGCTCCCACACTCCCTGCTCCTCCCAGCAGCGTTAATCCCAGTGCCTGCTGGGGAGCCACGCAGCCCAAACCCTCCCGCCGTCCTCCCCCAATCCAGCGAGGCGCCCACCTTGTGGGGTAATCGGTGGCGCTCAGGTTGATGAAGAAGTCCCAGGGCCACTCGGAGAGCTCCAGCAGGTCCTTCATGCTGCGCAGGTACATCTTCAGCAGGCTGGCACCTCCCCAGATGGTCACCATGCGCCAGGGCGTCACGCGGATGTTGGGGTAGTGCCGGGCCAGCTCCACCGCCTCGCGGTGGAGGTAGTTGGAGCGCTGTGGAGGAACAAAGCTCACAGTCAGCAGGTGCTCGTCCTGCCAGGGAACCCCCCCTTCCTCGTCCTGTCCGTGCCTTGCTGCCCTGAGCAGCATCTGAACTGGATCCTGCAGCCCTGTGGTGCCCCAGCTCACTGCATGGCTAAACTTCAGGGTGCTGCTGTCAGGGGATGCTCATGAGCCTCAGGGAAGGGCAGCCAGACCCCATACAGTGCAGGAATGGCTCAGCCACCCCTCTGTGCTGCTGTGTCCCTTCTTGCTGTGCTCCCAACCAGCCAGACAGCCCAGCCTGCCTCTGAAGTCCCCCCCGAGCAGCAGAGGCAGCTCCATGCAGCAGTAATCCTACGACCTACTGCTGCCTGCCCAGGGCACAGCAGCCAGCTCCTTTCATTTGCTGCTGAGAAAAAAAAGGTGGACAGCCAGGACAGAGCTGATTGCCTGACCCAGATCATCTTTTCCTTCCAGCAGGCAAATCCACAACTCTCCCTGGGATGTTGTGAAAGGAAGCAGCACTGGGGGAAGGTGAGCAGAGACCTCCTGCTCCCTGCAGCCCCAAGGGCTGAGCTCCCCCTGCTCTGGGCAGGGCGAACACATCACAGAATCATAAAACATCCTGAGCTGGGAGGGATCTATGAGGATCTTTGAATCCTCCATTCAAATGTAACTGTGTGTCTGAGAGCATTGTCCAAACGCCTCTTGAACTTGACTGGGGTCCTACCTACCCTTTTCTGGGGATGCAGAGAGCTAAGGGAGAGTCACAGCTCCACAGGCAGCAAGGACAAACCTCAAACCTCACCCAGCCACCTCCCCAGCACAGGAGATGCTGCACCTCCGTTTACCCCCCATCCGGACCTATTATGGGCTGCTTGGGTGACGGACCCGGACACTGCCAGCACACCCCCTCCCCTCCCCTCCCGCCTTGCCCCCTGCCACGCACCTTGTCCACGTGGATGTAGAAGAAGTGCTGCTGGTGGTACACCGCCTTGATGAGCCGCTTCAGCTGGCGAATGGCCCTGCCGTGCACCACCAGCATGTAGGCGATGCGCACGGGTTTGCTGGGGGGCAGCTGCTGCAGCCGGCTCTCGTCCCACTGGATCACGGGGCTGACCTTCCCTGCGAGGGGACGAGAGGAGAGGGATCGCAGTCAGTCATTCACTGGCACAGGGCACACCGCTGCCCTGCCACAGCAGGGAGATCCGAGCAGGGCAGGGGATCACAGGGAGCAGCACGCCGTAGGAAAAACCCCGTAACGCCGCAGGGCACACGTGGCAGGACGTGTTGGGAAGTGGGGGTGCCCCCTCTGGTCCCTCAGAACAGAAAATGCAGCTGAGCCCAGCTCCGAGCCCTGCAGCCGCTGCTGGCCGGGACGAGCAGCCCAGCTTAGGGAGGCTGGCACAGCTTTGATAGGATTACACAGGCAGCGGTAATCTGGGAAACGGTGACAGATTGAGGCAGCTTTTTGCCAGGTGGGACGGGCGGTCACACAAAGCAGCTGGCCCACGTGCCCCACAGGGATGTTCCCCATGCCCGGAGGCACCCAGGACCCCTGATTAGGACTCACCCGAGAGCTGGCAGTGGCGAGGCACGGACAGGGGCATGAGGTTGCCGGCGCGGTGCAGACAGACCACGTTGGCGATCTCCTGTTGGCACTGCTTGCTGCTGGCCCGGGCCAGCGCCGAGAGGGCGTCTTTCCCCGTGATCTCGCACTTGGGGGTGAAGCTGTTCTCGGTGGGCTGCGGAGCCCCCTCCACGCTGCCCGTGTCGCCCTGCTGGAGGACGGCCAGCTGGGCGTCCCCGCGAGCCTCCGTCAGGTTCCTTCGGCTGGAGGCGTCCGGCGCGGCCGGCAGCCTCCTTCCTGCTTTGTGCCTCGCCGTCACGGCTCTCACCACCTTGGACACCGGCACCCCGGGGCTGTCCGGCCGTCCCCGCCACCTCCCGTGCTTCCTCCCGGCGCTGCCGCGGCGCCCGGCAGAGCTGTCCGAGTCCTTGGAGCCATCGCTGTTCTCGGGCAGCCTGGCTTTCTTCTGCCGCTCCTGTTCCGGGGGGATGCAGAGAGGACAAGGCGTTAACTCCAACCCCTCACAGTGAGCTCAGAGCGTCCTCGTTCCCAGCTCCCCGTGCCTGTGTCCCCACGGAGCCCGGTGACACCCTTCTCTGCCAGGCTGCTGTCACCACGAGCAAGGCAGGGACAGGCACCCCTCGCTGCAGCCCTCTCCCCAGGGCAGAAGGTCAGCGCTGAGCCCAGAGGAGCAGCAAAGGAGGCCGTGACATCCCTCCTCCATCACCCAAACCCCCAGGCTATGACCCCACAGCACCTCCCTGCGTGCTCCTTTGCCCCCTGATGGGCACAGCACCCAGACCCCTACCTGCCAGCAAGGGAGACCCCGGCCTGCAGACCCCGTGGTCACAGCACCAGGGACACAAAACCAGGACATAAATCTCCGTGAGGCTACACAGATGAGGTCAGTCGTGTCAGCACCAGCTCTCTGCCTTCCTGCCATCCTCCAGGGTCCCACACGAGCAGGGACATCCCCAAAAAGAGGGGGTGAGCACAGGGATCCTGCAACTGCTACTAGCTGCTTTACCAGGTGCCAAACGGACCAGCTCCTTGCTGTGAGCCCAAGCTTAAAGTCCAACTTCTCCAAGCCCAAAAGTCCAACTTCGAAGGGGTCCCAGCAGGGCAGCACGCAGCCCCTGGGGCTAACGGTGCCGGAGCTGTGTCAGACGAGGTCCTGCCCGCGCTGCCTTCCCCACGCCCTGGCTCCCAGCACTGGGCTGGAGCGGGTGCTGCAATCGCCAGCAAATCCCTTCAAGGAACCCTCCCACGGAGCCAAGTTTGTGTGTAAAGGGAGCAGTTAATTACGCTTCGTTACCTCCGCCAGGCCGGCTGATTAGCAGAGATGAGCTAGCCTTGGGGAGAGCGGGGAGCTGAAAGCACCTGGCCAGGCCTGCAGGTGAAGGCAGAGCCAACCCAGGCTCCCTCAGCTACCTGTGCCAGGGCAAAGCAGCCTCCTGTAACCCTCAGGTACCCAAAAAGGGGCCACGCAGCCGCCTGAACCCCACGGGGCTGGGATCAGACGAGCCCTCTGCCACTGCCAGGCACCACGCAGGACCTTCTGTGCAGTTACCGACCTGTTTTCTCCGTAGGAGCAGAGAGGCAGGAGGTGACCGAGGAGCAAAGAGCAAAGCTCTTCCCCAAACTCCCCCCATCCCTGCAGGGAGAGCCTCCTGCCCTGCCAGCACCCGCCGAGTGCCCGACCCCAAACACGGCCCCTGCGCGATGCCCACGCGCGGCTGCAGCCCTGCGGTGCCCCAGGAGGAGCCCGGCTGCCGTCCCCAGCAGGAAAACCCTCCCAACCAGCGCCAGCCTTCCCAAAGCTGCTAGTTAACGAGCTCCGTGGCTTCTAATTACCGCCCCGTGCAGGCAGGGAGCAGCCCCGGCCACGTCGCGCTGCTGCATTTATGGCTGGAGTGCAGGGCTTCTGGCAGGGCTCCCAGGAGGGCCCGCAGCTGCCTGTCCCTCCTCCCAAAACGCTTCCAGCTGCCTGCCAGAGGTCGCTTCCCCCATCCTACATCCCCTCTGCCTCCTCCCGATGCCAAACGCAAATTGGAAGATAAAAGTATTGGTGGGGAGGGAGCGGGGACCCTTGTGGGGAGGGGAGTTATCACCGCCCGGTGTCCTGCAGGGTTCTGCCTGGGCCTGGCTGACGTGGGTGTCTGCCAAATACCTGCTCCCGTCAGGCCAAACAGACGCCAAAACTTCCCAAAGCCACCGGGGGAACCTGCCCTCAGCTGCCGTCAGTTCAGGCAGCAGCAGCTCCTTAAACCTCGCCGCTGAAACGGACTCAATCACAGCCCCTCAAAACAAGTTTTTCGGGGAAAAAAACAAACAAGAAGGCATCTCAGGGGAGCTGCAAGCACAGACGTTTCAGAGGAAGCCTCTCCAGACGCTGCTGTGCATGGCTGACAGCAACACACAGCCCCAGAGAGGTGCGTGGAGGAAGACGGGAGGCGAAGGGGGAGATTGAGGAGGTGGCTGGGCCCACGGGGACGTTCTGCAGTCTGTGCCCAAGGAGCCAGCTCCAGCTGCTCGCGTGCCACTCCGGAGCCATCCACGAGGAACTGATCCGACTTCTGCTGGTCTGGACGCCACGAAACATCCGTGTGGTGAGCGCAGGGAGCCTCCAGGGCCTGGAATCAGCACCAAACCCGAGCACGGGTGCCTCCAGACGAGGAGCCGGGCAGGCAGATGCAGGGATGCCGTGCAGACTCCGAGGCCAAGGTCAGGAGCCACCCAGGACACGCGTCCTCCTCCGGCTGGGGGCTGTGAGGCAGCCACAGCCCTAGCAGGGCACAGAGGGCTCGGCACTGCTGGTGTGAGATGATTTGATAACCTGCTCCAGTGAAGGGCAAAGCCCGAAGCCAAACGAATCCTCACACAGCCTCTGGCCAGCTCGCAGCAGGGAGGCAGCGGGGACGAATCCTGCTGGGTGTGGAGGAAGGGAGCCGCTCGTCCCGGCAGCCAGCAGCAGCACAGGGATGTCCCCAGCCCGTCCTCCAGGAGATGTGGCTCACCCGAGGACTCCGAGGGGCTTCAGCCTCTTGCACAGCCCTACCGAGGTCGGGACCCTGCTGCCAGAACCTTGGTGGCACCCAGACCTGGCTGGGGACAGCCCTGCCTGCTCCCTCCAGGAAGGGGCAGTGCCCGTCAGAGGGAGGGAGCTGTTCACGCCCCAAATTGCTATTCGGGGATCCCAAATTTCCCCAAAGCCATCCGAGGCTGCAAGGTCGGGGTCTCCTGGGAGAGCTCGCCTGCGTTCATCCTCACCAGAAACGTCCCCGGGGAGCGGCGGCTCCTGCAGGTCTGGCCAAGATGAGGAACTGGAGAAGGGCAGGGACACGAGGAGCTTTGCTGGCTACAGAGCCGAGGCTAACTGGACATTTCCCAGCTTTGTGCTGTTGGAGCAGCTCAGGAAGCTTCTTGCCTGCTCCTTCCCCGGGCCCCAGAGCCGTGAGCCTGCTGGTGGCCAACCGTCCTGAGTCCAGAGCCACAGCCAAACGTGTCGGTGCCCAGTATTGGGGAGAGACGCGGGGAAACCAGGCGAGGATGCTCCAAGAGCCAAAGCCTGGAGGATGTGTGGGGCAGGAGGAAGGGCAGGAGGCAGCCCAGAGCACAGCAGCACCCCGGGGTGCCTTCCCAAGGAGGGGGGGACGGTGCAGAGAGGGAAGGGAGGCTGGGACCGGCGAAGCGCCCTCGCCAAGGTCACAAAATAAAGGCGATGGGGCCATCAGGCCAACCTGGCTGCCCTCAGCCTCACAGCACCTTCACAGCAAAGGCTGCTCCGGGGGAGATGGGAGGCAGCTGAGGGCACGAGGAGCCCACGAGGAGCGAACATCCCGAAACTGGTGGCCGACGTGGGGAGTTTGGTGGCCGACACGGCAAAATTGGTGGCCAGCACAGCGAAACTGGTGGCCAACACGGTGAAATCGGCGGCCCAGCAGCCAGGAGCTGTGTCGGGGGGTGGAAGCAAGGCGCCCCCCAACCCCACAGCCCCCAGCTCCTGCTTCTGGTGACCCCAGCCGAGTGCCTCTGGCCCTGCCTCAGTTTCCCCATGCACTGGGGGGTATTCGGCTGTGAAGACCCCTTCCAACTGCAGGGACCCCCAGCCCCTCTCCGCAGCCGGGTGGGAGCCCCCAGACATCCCCCTGAGCCCCTGGGGACCTTATTAACCCCCTCATTAACCCCCCCATTACCCCCCCAATTACCCTCCCCATTAACCCTCCAATTAACGACCCCACTCACCCCCCTCAAGCACCACGACCCCCCCCTTTCCCCATCCCCACACGCAAACACCTTTGGGGTCCCCCCCTCACACCCCAACTCCCCCCACCCCAAATCCCCCTAAATCCTCCCAAATCCCCCCAGATCGCCCCAAACCCCCTCGCAGCCCCCCCGGCCCCTCTCCAGCCGCCCCCCCCGCCACGCACCTCGGCCGGGCCCTCCTCGTCGAGGCCGGCGGAGCTCCAGAGGACGAGGCCCTGCAGCAGGAGGATGCCGAGGGCCGTGGCCAGGGCCAGGCGGTAGCGCCGGGCCAGCTTCCGCGCCCGCCCGCTCGCCACCATCGTCACCGCGGGGCGGGAGGCGGCGCGCGCACGCGCGGGGAGGGGCGGGGAGGGGATGGGGGGGGAGAGGGGGGAGGGAGCGCGCATGGGCATGGGGGGGCGTGGGGGGGGCATGGGGGGTGCGTGTGTGTGTGTGCATGGATGGGGGTGTGCATGGCTGTGTGCATGGCTGTGTGCATGGCTGTGTGCATGGATGTATGCGTGTGTGTGCATGCATGGGTGTGTGCATGGATGTGTGCATGGGTGGGTGTGCGCATGGGTGTGTGCGCATGCATGGGTGTGTGCATGGACGTATGCGTGTGTGTGTGTGCATGGGTGTGTGCATGGATGTGTGCACGTGTGTGTGCATGCATGGGTGTGTGCATTAATATGTGCATGTGTGTGTACATGGGTGTGTGCATGGATGTGCATATGTGTGTGCATGCATGCATGGGTGTGTGTGTGAGTTTGTGTGCATGGGTATGGGTGTGTGTGTGCATGGGTGGGTGGGTGTGAGGGGGTGTGTGTGCATGCATGGGTCTGTGTGCATGCATGCATGTGGGTGTGCATGTGAGTGTGTGCATGCATGGGGGTGTGTGTGAGTTTGTGTGCAGGGGTATGGGTGTGTGTGTGCATGCATGGGTGGGTGGGTGTGTGCATGCACAAGGGTGTGGGTATGCACGGGTTTGTGTGTGTGCATGGGTGCACGCATGTGTGCAGAGTGTGCACATGGGTGTGTATGTGTGCATGCATGGGTGTGAATGTGTGCGTGCATGGGGGTGTGCATGTGCATGGGGGCACTAGGGGGGTGTGTGCACTGCGGGGTGCATGGGTGTGTGCACATGCATGCATGCACACTGGGCCGTGCATGCATGTGTGCACTGTGTGTGTGCAGTGGGGTGCATGCATGGGTGCGTGCACTGGGGCTGCAAGTGTGCGCACCTGTGCATATGTGCACACTGGGCTGTGCATGTGTGTGTGCAAGTGCATGTGTGTGTTTAAGGGTATACACGAGGGTGTGCACTGGGCTGTGCATGCCTGCCTGTGCGCAGTGGGGTAAGAGTGTGCATGGGTGCTTCCATATGAGTGCACCAGGGTGTGTGTGTATGCATGCATGTGCCTGCCTGTGTGCTGGGAGGTGTGTGTGTGTGTGTGTGTGTGTGTGTGCACGGGGGTGTGCACACCCCCACCACAGCACCCAAAGTGTCGGTGAAGCTGCAGACCGAGGCCGGGCGTTCCCTGTGCGGTGGCAGGCAGCCACCCTCCCGTTTCCTCCCTGCCTCACCCGCTCCTGGCCCCAAGCACGTGTCCCCAACAGCCACCCAACAGCCACCAGGTGTAGACAACACAAAAACACAACTAAAAAAAAAAAAAAAAGGTGCAATTAAAACCCAAACCCAACCAAACCCCAGCATGAAGCAGAGCCCAGAGGGGCGGTGGGAGGCAGAAGCTCCCCAAGGTGGGGTGCACAGCCCAGGGGTGAGCGGAGGGAAGGGGAAGCGGTGCCAGCAGCGATAGCAGCGCCCTGCGGTCTCGCACACGTTTCCTGGGCAGTGCTGCGGCCACAGGAAGGTTGGGTAAGGACGGGGGCTCTGGGGGCTGCTGATATGGCCTGCGGGGCTCGGGGACTTCCCCTTGAGCTGTTTGGTGCCAGGGTGAGCCCCCCTGGGATGCCTCCCCCTGCCCAGGGCGCCGCCAGGTGCAGGAGGAGAGAAGGGGGCACCCTCCGGGGGCTCTGAGCCGTGCCAAGGGGAGCGAGGCTCGTGCCAGACGTGTGAGCTGCAGGATCCTGTACAAGGAGGGTGTTGTCCGCGCTGTTGTCTCCCACCAGAGGGCACGTTTGGGTGGTGTTTGGAGGCTGGCTGCCTAAAACAAGCCAGGATCGCTCCCCCAGCCTGGCAAAGTCCCCCTCCTGCTTTGCACCTGCGTGAATTTTAGGGGATTTGGGGGACCCCGCACGGGCTGCAGCTCCCAAATTCAAGCCCTGGCACGGATGCGGGGATGGCCTGGGGGAAATCTGGGCAAAGCTGCCTGCGTGGGACCGTCGGGTGGATGCGCCCAGGCGCTGAGCAGGGACGCTCGCAGCCGTTTCCACCCCCTGGGATGCAGAAATCACGGCGGTGTCCCCGCCAGGCGTTATTTCTGTCCTCCTGGCAGCCGCCCTGCGACGCTGCTGGGGCTGGAGAAAATACAACTCTTGGTATTTTCAGCTCTTAGCATCACCCGAGGAGGCTTGCAGAGTTCCCCAGCTGGGAAATACGAAAGCCTCGGTGGGCGGCTTCCTCGGCCCCACAGCGCCGGCTCCCCTGCAGCCCGCGGTTATCCCTGCCTTGGCGCCGTGGGGAGGGAGCTGATTTAGGAAAGCCGCCTCGTTCTTTGGGTAAAGCACGAAGCTACCCCCAGACAGAGTGTTATGGGACCAAGTTACCCAAAAAATCCAACTGCTTCATCCTCCCGTTGGCAATGCAGGGCTGTTGGCACGACCCGGGGAGCAGCAGGGGATTTGTTTTCCCCTGCTTGCACACCAAGTCCACAGCACTGCTGCTCTGCGCCCTCCTCTGCATGCTCCCAGCCCCATCAGGGCTGCTCCTGGACATTTCTGGGTGCCGACAGCTCCCGGCCGACCCCAGGAATAATTCTGGCTGCCCGAAGGGGAGCAACCACTGCGGCGGTGCCTCGCTTACTTCCCCCGGTTCTGGCAGAGCGGCGATGCTGCGCCAGGCTTCTTCAACAAAACGAGCACAAAAACACCCAAACAACACTTTATAACAATTAACAGCATTAATAATTTCGCCCCAAATGAGTCCGCCAGCGCTCCTGGCTGATGCACAGCGAGGTGCCAAAGCCCAGCCTGCTTCCCAGCAGGTGGACAGCCCCGAGAGGGGCAGGAGCTCAGAGGGAGCTCAGCACCGGTGCTGGGCTGGGGAGGAGGAAGGCTGCGTGTTGGCGAGCCCGTGCTGCTGCAGCTCGTGCCCTGATGGAGCAGGGGTCCCCCCACTGCTGGGGATGGCACCAGCAAGGTGCCAGCTCTGCTTCTGGGGGGACACTGTGCAAAATGTCCCTCTTACTGTGGTGCAAAATTGTAGCACAAATGCAGCTGGAAGCGGCGTTGGATGGTATCAGAGGCTCGGCTGCTTTTACTGATAGAGGAGGGATGTTTTACGGAGAACAGCATGTTTAGAGGGTGCCGAGAAATATATAATCAGCGAAGCCGAGGAGAGGGAGCTCGGGGCTGCAGGGTTTTGGGGAGCTGCTCCCCAGCAGCTGCTCAAGAGGGACGGGAACACCTCTGCAGTGTCCTTTGGAGCACGGACATGAACACAAAGGCTGGTTTTGGAGCTGTCCAGGACACCAGGCACCACACTGCGCCCCTAACCTGGGCTGCCCGAGGTGCTGGCAGTGCCTGCAGGCACAGGGCAGGTGGACGTAGCATTTCTCCCTGCCCTGCTCTCGGGAGCTGCCAGCTCTGGTCCATCGGTGCAAAACGTCAGCGCAGGGCAGCGGGGGCGCGGAGCCAAGCAGCCCACCCGCAGCTCCCAGCTCCTTTGCCTGGAAAATTTTGTCCATCTGGACAACCCAAACACTTGGGCTGCTTTCTGATCCCGGCACCACTCCGTACCAGGCATGAGGGCTCCAGATGCAGGGGGACGATTTCATCCCCGTGCCCCTATGCACAACCTCGTCCTCTCCGAGGCTGCTCCAAGGTAGCTCCAGAGCCTGTGGGAGCAGCAGCTGCCTTGGGGAGCCGTCTCCTGCCCAACTCAGCATCCATCCTGGTGTCCCCACACATGTCCCATGCCCAAGGTCCCATGCAGGGAGGTGGTGCCGGGTCCTGAGCCCTCACTGCGCTGCACGCTGCTGGGCTGGAAGCATGTTGGCGTAGATCTGCTCCTCCTGCAGGGATTTGCGCAACGCGGCATAAGTGGGCTCGTTATTCTTATCCAGATTCTGGGATAGAAAGGGAAAAAAGTATTAAAAAGGCAGCGTTTGCAGGTTTCCCCAAGCAAAAGACCCTCCACCTTTTGCAGGAACATCTTGCATCCTTTTGGAGCAAGCACAGGGAGCACGAGGCCACCCACGTTATCCGCTGACATTTGTGTCCCCACCAGCCCTGTCCCTCTTCATCCAGCCCCAACCCAGCCTCCAGCTGAGCCCCCCACGCAGCGGTGACAGCCCCAGGCCGGGTGTCCCCTGCTGCTGCCTTGTTCCCCACCTGGCCGGGCCTCTTGACCTCCGTGTAGTCGGTGGCTGCGTTTGCCGAGGGGCGCAAAGCCTCCACGTTGCCGTAGGGCTGGCTCTCGTCTGTGCCATCTGGGTGCCCAATTTCTGTGTAGTGCAGCACGTCTGCTCCCTGAAACACCACCGAGAGCGCTCTGGGGGTGCTCCAAAGCTCCCTCCAGCTCCCCAGCTGCAGGGGTGGACACCTCTCCTGCCCCACCTTTCTCCATCATCGGGGCTGGGACGGCGGCAGGAGTACCGAGGGAAAATTCACCCGCCCGACCCCAATTCCCCTTCCCAGGGTGTCTCTGTGGCAGTGGCACAGGATTGCTGCTCAGCTCTTGCTGCCGGCCAGCTGAGCCCTCAGCATCCCTCCCAGCTGAGCCCAGCTGAAGCACACTAAGCCGGCAGCCTGAGGCCGGGCTCGGGGCACAACCTTTCCCCCTTCCAGCACAGCCCGGAGCAAGCAGTCCCGACAGGAGCAGGGTTTGCCTTACCACGTTCGGCGTGCCACGGATCCTGTCCATCTCGACAGCTGCTCCTGAGACGGCTGAAACACAGATGTGGTTGGACACAGGCAAAGCCAGAGGATCAGAAACATAAAAACAACAAAACAACAAAGCAAACACAATGCTGCTGCCAAGCTCAGTGCGGAACGGGACGGGGGCCTGCTGCCCGGTGAGCACCTGAAGCAGCTCGTCAAACAAAACCAGGCCCCAGCCACCAGCTGGTGATGGCCCCTGCTGGCCCTGCCCTCAAACTCTGTGCCAAATCTGCCGCAAACCTGGCTACAAAGCCAAGCACGCTGCAAGCTTGTGGTGCGCGCACGTTGCAGACAGGGCGCGCGGTGCCATGCCGGGCAGCACCCATCCCACCAGCTGCCTTTCCCCATCACCGTGGGGACCCGAGCTATGGGACGATGCTGTCAGAGGAAGGAGAGGTCCCCCCACAACTTCCCTTGCTCACAAAGCAGAGAAGTCGCTCGGTGGAGGTCAGGAATTGGGTGAGTTAGCGAGGGAATGGGGAACTGAGAACCAAAAGAGATAAAACAACAGCACGCGGCACGAGGGCCTCGCTTACCCTGCTTCCTTTTCCTGGACCGTACCACCAAAACCCCGGCAGCAACGGCGAGCAAAACCAGAACCACTGCGATGCAGGGAGTGAGGACGACCAGAGCTACGTCCAGGCTGCAAGAGAAGAATTTCTGTCCTCGCACCTCTCGGCTGCACCCAGCAGCAGGGGCAGGCGCACGGGGCCACGGCCAGAGGGTCACAGCCATGGGCAAGGGGCTCGCCTGGGGAGCAAGGCAAGCAGGCACGGTGGTCCTCAGCCTGCAAGCAGCAGAAGCAGGTGGGACACTGGGTTCTGCCTCATTCTGCTGCGTCCTGAGCATTTGGAGGAGCGCTGCCTCTTGGTTTGCTCTGGTTCAGCTCCACTCTTTGGTGGCGTTGTTGTAAGGGAACGAGGCACGCTGTGGTGTGTCACCGGGTTTAGAGGAAGCAGTTACCCCCCAGCACGGTGACGAAGCCTCAGCTTTCCCAATTCTTGCATCACCTCCAACGGTGAGGGGAGAGGGGAGGAGGCTCCGTGCTCTAGCCCCAGGCTCTGTCAGGCAGCCCCGTGGGACTGTGCGGCTACAAAGCAGAACAGGGCCCAGCTCAGCCCGTGCTTGGCTTCCCACGGGCAAACAGCCCCACAGAGCTGGGGAAGGAAATGGGGCCAGGGCTGCAAGCAAAAACCACTTCTTATATGGCCAGGACCTGCAAATTGTTTAAGCTGCAGACGTGGCTGTGGGGGGCCGAGCAGCCCATGGTGCTGTGACTGCTCCCTGTGCGCAGCGGGTAGGGTGGAGAGCTGGTTCCTAAAGGCAAGAGCAGGAATCCCTAAGGGCAGCCCGAATGGCCAGGAGTGAGATAGCCCCGCAGACAGCTCAGGGAGGGAGGTGGAGGCTGCTCGCAGTGCGGGCTGGCAGCTGGCACTCACCCATTGCCAGGGGTGGCAGAGGGGCTGGCTGTCCCCTGCGTCCCTTCCTGCTGGGGAGGTAGCTGCGTGGAGCCCGAGGTGGACTCGGGTGCAGTGGTCGAGTTGGAGGGCGATGCTGTCCGAGTGGGATCTGCAGCAAGAAGAGGAAAAAGGCTCAGCCAGGCTCCCTACCTCTGCAGGGGAAACACTGCGGGTGTTGCAGTGGCTTGGAGAGAACCTCACCGTGCTGCCAGGGCACCCTGCATCCCCTCTGCTCCAGAGCACTCAGCCCGAGGTGTACAGCTCTAACCCCACCCCTGCGGGGATTGCAGCGGGATCCCAGCAGTCCCAGTTCCCCCAGCACGCACACCCCCCCAAGCAGAGCTCAGGCTGCAGGAAGGGGCCCCGGGCACCCTGTGCGCCACCAGCACCGACACGGCACGGAAATGGGGTGGGAGCCGGGGCTCCCCAGAGCTGGCAGTGAGGACAGGAGGGCGCAGGCAGGGAGAGGGCCACGGGGGGAGAAAGGGGCTACAGGGCACGGGGAGGAGGGCGATGCACCGCAGCCATGGGGTGGCTGCCTCTGCGGGTCCAAGAAGGGGCCGTGGGGACACCTGGAAGACACCGAGGTGCCCTGGGGACCCGTCCCGGCGCAGCCCCGCGGTGCACGGGCAACCACCTCCTCCCACAGCCCCTGCTCCTGGCGCTTCTGCTTGGCCGGGGGGGGATACTGATGTCGGACCTTGGGGACCCGCAAGCACTGACCTCTGGTCACGATCACCTCCACATCGTCACTGTCATGGGGGAGAAATATGGACTTTTCCATCCCGCAGCGGTAGGTGCCCGCGTCCTCTGCCTCCAGGTTCTGTATGGTCACGGTGAACACCCGCTGGGTGCGATTGTCCCAGATGGAGAACCGGCCCTGCTGCACCCGGGGATTACTCCCCGAGGTGGCGATGATGTGGATGTTATCACCACAGGTCCTAACCGTTCCCGGGCGGCACCAGAACTTTGAGTTGTTCTCGTAGCCGTGCTGGTACGAGCAGGACACCGAGAGGGACCCCCCCAGGTACCCACGCACAGTGCCGGGCCCCTTCACTGCCCGGCCGCCTGCCGAGGGGCACGGAGACGTACAGGCGAGCAGCAGCAGCAGCAGCATCCTCAGCACCCCCAGCCCCAGCTCCAGCCCCAGCAGCCTCGGCATGGCCGTGCCCGCCCTGACCTCTGTGCCCGGAGGCTCCCGGTGCGGCTGTAGAGCCCAGCCTGCCCTCGGGGCCGTACCTGGCGGCCGGGCGGAGCTCGGCGACCGCTGCTTCCCCCTCTTAAATCCCCCTCCTAAATCCCCCCCACACCCTCCTTACCACCCTCCCACCCCGCTTCTTCCCCTCGAGGAGACCGCAGGGAAGGATGGATGGAGCCTCGACGCGGTGCCCGAGCGCTTTATTGCGGCGGCGGGGGGCTGAGCGCTGCGAGCCCCGGTGCTCAGTGTCTCCGCAGGCTCAGCCACAGCACGGTCATGCTCATGGCCACCAGGGCCAGCATGGGGGGCTGCATGGGGGGTGCGTGTGCAGAGTGTGTGCATGGGTGTGCAGTGTGTGTGTGTGCATGCATGGGGGTGTGCATGTGTGTGTGCATGCATGGGCGTGTGCATGTGTTTGTACATGCATGTGTGTGCATGGGTGTGCATGGGTGTGTGCGTGCATGGGTGTGCATATGTGTGTGCATGCGTGCATGGGTGTGTGTGTGAGTTTGTGTGCATGTGTGTGTGTGGGGGGGTGTGTGTGTGCATGCATGGGGGTGGGTGGGTCTGTGCGTGGGTGTGCATGCACAAGAGTGTGTGTATGCATGGGTGTGTGCGTGTGCGTGTGTGTGTGCATGGGGGTGCATGGGTGTGGGTGTGTGCATAAGGGTGTGTGTGTATGTGGGTGTGTGCATGGGTGGGTGTGTGCGTGTGTGTGTGTTTGGGTGTGCATGGGTGTGTGTGTGCATATGGGTGTGCATGGGGGTGTGCGTGTGCATGGGGGCACTAGGGGTGTGTGCGCACATGTGCACTGGGGGTACATGTGTATGTGCACATGCATGCGTGCACACTGGGCCGTGCATGCATGTGCGCACTGTGTGTGCGTGTGCAGTGGGGTGTGTGCATGGGTGTGTGCACTGGGGCTGCAAGTGTGTGCGCATGTGCACACTGGGCTGTGCATGTGTGTGTGCAAGTGCATGTGTGTGTTTAAGGGTATACACTGTAATACACAATAAATGTTTGTTCATTGTCTTTTGTGTTATAAAAACAAGGAGTTCTGTTTGAGGAATGGGAGTTGTGAAAACTCCCTGCTGAAGTAAGGAGCTGTATAATGCTTTGCTAGACACTATGAAAATTCTTTTGCTTAATGTAACAAAATCGAGAACCCCCTCCCCTTCTCTCCTTCTGCCATCTCAGTAGCCTCTTTTGTTAAAAAACCACTGCTGCGAAGTTCATGTAACCATCTCCTGATAAGCTGTTAAACTAGTGTATCAACATCTTGCCTTCCTGTCTCACGCTGGGCCAACATGCCCAAATAAAGAAAGAAGTTGAGCCACAATGCCGAGGAAGACTACGGCCTTCATCTTCACGACCACCAGAGGGACAGAGACGACCCCCTAGCAACAGTGCGCGCAGTCGCAGAATACACCAGGATGTGCTGCGTAATCCCAGAATTACCAAGATAGAAAAAGGGACCCTGGCGGGGGTGAGGTGCGCGCCGTTGGCGGAGCCGAGCCTCCCCGGCCGCCCAGCGCTGTTTTGCTTGCTGTTGCTTACTCAATAAATCCCTTTCTATTATTAATGCGATGCTCTCTGAAAATTAATTAAGGGGGCAACTTATAACAAATTTGGTGCCGTGACTCGGATGAAGGCAATCTGATTGAAAGACCTTCGGAGGGGGCGCCCCGCTGATTTCAGCGGCCTTCGCTAGGACTGCTTTCATTCAAATCCTTCACCGACGAACCCTAAATTCGGCAGCAAGCAAATAAAGCCGGCAACCCCTAGTAATCTTTGTGCACGAAGACCGAAGGAAGACTCAGGAGTGAGTAAGTATAGGCCGGTGATCCGTTCGGTTGGGGTTGGGTATCCTGGAGCGTGTCACTGTGAGACGTCCAATTGCGGACGAAGCGAGTGCGGACCCCTCAGTAGTGTGGTTCCCACATCCCGCGAGGGACTGGGCCACGAAAAGGGGGAAGCGATTCGTGCGTGTGTGTGTGAAGGCGCTCCGGAAGATGGGACAGAAGAAGAGTAAGCCTTCTGGTCCCATGGAGTAGTGGGTTTACGTGGCAAGGTTTTGGTAGCAGGGGGCTATAGGGGTGGTTTCTGTGAGAAAGATCTAGAAGCTGCCCCATGTTTGGGAAGGGCCCCATTGTTTTCCAGATCTGAGCCAATAAGCGATGTTGTTTGCGCCTCTGTGAGAGCATATTTAAGACAGCGAAAAAAACGCTGCGCCAGACAGCAGCCGGGAGTGAGAGAACAGCCTTGCGCATGCCAAGGTCAGTGTAGAGGGAGGGGGAGAGGTGCTCCAGGCACCGGAGCAGAAGTCCCCTGCGGCCTGTGGTGAGGACCATGGTGAAGCAGGCTGTCCCCCTGCAGCCCATGGAGTACCACGGTGGAGCAGGGTTCCACGCTGCAGCCCGTGGAGGAGACCACGGTGGAGCAGGTGGCCCTGCACCGACGGAGGCTGCCGCCTGTGGAAGACCCCTGCTGGAGCAGATTCCGGGCCGGACCTGTAGCCCGTGGAGAGGAGCCCACGCAGGAGCAGGTGATCTGGCAGGAGCTGCTGCCCGTAGGGGAGCCAGGTTGGAGCAGTTTTCTCCTGAGGGATGGACCCTGTGGTACGGACCCATATCTGGAGCAGTTCTGGAAGAGCTGCTGCCTGTGGGAAGCCCACGCCAGATCAGTTCATCAAGGACTGCATCCCGTGGGTGGGACCCCACAGCACAGGGGACGAGAGTGACCGAGAAGGAGCGGCAGAGAAGAAGTGCTGTAGACCGACCATAACCCCCATTCCCCCGTTCCCCTGCACCACTTGGGGGGAGGAGGTGGAAGAGGGTGGATGGGGGGAAGGTGCTTTTGTTTTTTTTTTTTCCTTTGTTTTCTCACTTCTCTCGCTTGTTAGTTGTAGGCAATAAATCTTACTATCTCCTTATGCCGAATCTGTTTTGCCCGTTACAATAATTATTGCGTGATTTTCTCGTCCTTATCTCAATCCTTGAACCCTTTTCACATATTTTCTCCCCATTCCTCTTTGAGGAGGGGGAGTGAGAGAGCGGCTGTGGTGGAGCTCGGCTGCCCACTCGAGAGGAACCATGACACATGGGTGGGGTAACGTCTGATGTTAGGTTACCCCGGGATTAATGATTAAAAATTGGCAGGATTCCCCTTTTAGGCGGGGAAGGAATAAAGTAAAAATGATACATTATTGTGTTGAAGTTTGGGGTGGTAAACAGATTTGAGGAGACCACCTTTACTGGCCTGTATTTGGGTCCTTTGAAGATTGGGTTTGCCAGGCCCTAAATATTTATGTAAACTCAAAAGAACCTTTTAGTTTGGAAGAAAGTGAATATGCACATTTGTGGATCAGCTCGGAAACTCGAGCCAATTTATATCCTCTAAAAGAAAAAGGAGGAGATGGGAGGCACAAGATAAACCGAGAATTAGAGATTCCAGCCCCACTGCCTCCCTATATTCCACCACCCCCACCTGCAGCCCCTCCGACTCCCGGGCTTCCTAATCTGCAACCCCGGGGAGACTCTGATAGCAACTCTGATTCTAGCACTCAGGGACCAGTGACTAGGAATATGTGGCAGTCCCCATTAACTCCGGGGACGTCTGAGATTTTAAGAAAGAGACAGGAGGAGGGTAAGCGATCTTTAATGGCAACTGGCATAATGTTTGCAGCTGCTGAGGAATAATTCTAACTGGAATAATAACTGTACATTGTATATTGTATATATAAAAGCCCGGGCATTTTTGTTAAAGTGTTCTTTTATACATATGTTAATATGTTAATATGTAAATATAAGAACTGCCATTGAGGTGTATGTCTGAGGGAACAAAATTTGCCCAGGCATATTATCGGCTCATCAGGTTTAAATGTCCCCAGTGTAATTGTCTACAGGCAGTTAATTTACAGTGGTCTGTTTTTACTTGTGTATCTGTATATTGTGGATTTTGGAGGGGTTGGGATTGACTAGTAAAGAGCTTCTAGGAAAACGGTGGAATATTAACCACTGTAGATTACAATAGGAAAAGTTCAAAGCAAAGAAATCCCGAGGAAAAGCCTCCTAGGATGTATACTAACACATTGGAGGGATACAGTGGGGTGAGAGGGTACAGAAAGTAAAAGAACTCTTATCAAATATTGTAATCAGTGGTGGCCACTTTATAAACTAGAGGATGGAGCGGAGTGGCCCCTAAATGGAACTACTAATTATAACACCATATTACAGTCAATGTTTTTGTGGAGAGAAGGAAAACAGGATGAAATGTTGTATATTGATGTTGTTTCAGCATCTTGGAGGGAAAAGGTATGGAATTAAGTTGGCCCCTGACTGAGCCTTTGATGTCGGCATTAGAAAAGTAAAGGCTAGAGAAAGATAAAGGAAGTGTTAAAAGGTTTGTTGAAAGTGGTAAAGGTATTCGAAGTTGAATGAGCAGGGAAAGGTGATGTAGGCATTATCTAAGTAACAGTCTAGAAGTTTTGGTATATTTGCATATTTGCTGTGGTGTTTGGTCAGTTTCCCAAGCATCGGGGAGGGGGGAACAGCCTGCTCCACCAGGGGCCTCTCCAGCGGCCGCAGGGGGGCTTCGGCTCCAGCGCCTGGAGCGCCTCCCCCCCCTCCTTCTGCACTGACTTTGGTGTCTGCGGGGGGGTTTCTCACTCTCCTAGCCGCTGTTGAGCAGCAGGTTTTTGTTTGTTTCTTTGTTTGTTTGTTTGTTTTCGTGGATGTGCTCTCACAGAGGCACGGACTGTGTTGCTATGGCTTGGCTCTGGGCAGCAGTGGGCCCCTTTAGGGCCAGATGAAATTGTCCCTTATCTACCACGGGGAGGTTTCTGTTTTTGTTTTGTTTTGCTTTGTTTTGTTTTGTTTTTTTTCACGGGGGCTGACACTGCAGTTTCGCACCCCCACACCCCTCACACCCCCCGAACCTTGCCATCAAACCCAATACACTGGGGCAGCTAAGTCATTACTGATTTGTAAAGCATCAGGGATTAAATTAACTAATGAAACCCTAAATGTGATGGGGGTAGAAGGGACTGGGATAATAGTGCCACTTTTGGGGGATACCAAGCTGAGACTAGGGGATAAAATGATCACGGGGCAATTATTGTATGTACCCAAGGCAGAGACTAACTTGTTGGGAAGGGATTTGATGATTAAATTGGGCATTCAACTAGTAAATTGTTAGACTGGAATAACAGTGTTATTAATGGAGTGCTCTCTGGCCCTGAGAGCAAACATACCTGGATATTCACCTCTGACTGGAAAGACCCTGAAATGGGGGCGGAAGCAACAATATAGGTGGACAATTTTACCTCAGGGGTTTACAGGGCCACCTATCTATTTGGGTAAATTCTAAAAAGATTTTGGAGTAATTACAACCTCCCAAGGAGGTATTAATGTTATAAATACGTGGATCATTTTAAGGAAAATCGATACTCCCTGATGGGAGAGAAATGCTGAATAAAGTGATAATGAGGCAAATATTAACTGTTTTACATCAGAAGAATCATTGGGAGGTGCAAGCAATGTGTGATGTTGTTCTAAGAAAGCATGTCTGTGTAGGAATATGTACTTTAGGGAAGCACACATGCAGAGGATGTACTACTATATGTCAAAGGGTAAATAAAAAGGTCTTCTGTAACCTATCTAGAGGGGGACGGGAGCCAGGGCTTTGACCTTTCCAAAGTATACAGGTAGACTTTACTGAGTTACTTGTTTGTCCTAATTGACCACGTGACTGAATGGGTGTAAAGTTTTACTGCAAGGATTAAAGCAGGATTTAGAGACTGAGTGGGATTTTCACAGCCCCTGGCACCCCTCCTCTTCTGGAAAGGTAGAGCGAATGAATGGTGAAATTAAGAAACGACTAACAAAACTTGTGCTGGAAACTAAGGCTTCTTGGGTAAAATGCTTACCCCTTGCACTGTTAAACATATGGATGCAGCCCAGAACTGATGTAGGAATTTCTCCTTTTGAAATGCTATATGGTATGCCCTATGACTCGGAATTGCCACTTGATCACCCTCAATTCTAATTAAGACTTGGAAAGAGACTTTTTTAACACCACTATGGGGAAGGCCCCTCTGTTGTTTTGCTTACCACAGAAACGGCTATTTGAACTGCGCAGAAAGGATGGACGCATGCCAGCCGTGTGAAAGGACCAGTCCGGGAAGGTAAATGGGAGGCAGCTCCAGGCCCTGACGACTTCAAGCTGACACTAAGACGGACTCGATAAGTATTGTGTATTATCTGTGTATCGTGGGAAGGGGAGGAGGCCCTGTTTCGAAGGCTCCCTAGTAGGTTCCCCTGAAGAACACTGCTGCTGCCAAGAAGAACCAATACCTTGTAGTTCGCTGCAACCGAACTGACAAGCGAGGCAGAGAAGTGAAAATGGTGGGGGACGGAGGGGCCGACAATTTAGATGGGCTCCGACCACCTCCTACGATACATGGGAGTCAGTATCATCGTTTTGGTCAGCTATGGGTCTGCGCATCCCCACCAGCCTTTTAAATGGAGCTTAATCAGATGGGAGGATCAATTCATCATCCAGCAAACAACGACAGCGGGTGCTCCCAGTTTCCGCATCACATTATGTGACCTGGCGTCAGTGCAGCCATGCTTTAACCGATCAGGATTTTATTTCTGCCCAAGTTCTAACCCAGGAAAGGTGTACTGTAATTATCCAAACGCATATTATTGTGCATACTGGCGGTGTGAAACCATTGCTACGGACTGGACACTCGAGGCTGGTCGGAATAAATTCTTACAAGTGGGATATGGGCCGCAAGGTTGTAACTGACAAGTGGATCCCCGTTACAGGTGGCAAGGGCATGGTATAGGGTATACAGGAACCTTCCATGGTTCAATGAAGAAATTTGCAAGGTTCTATATATAAATATAACAAACTTGGACGATACTAGCTGGGTACTAGGAAAAATGTCAGATTTTACGAACACGGAACAGATAGGGGAGGACTCATACTAATAAAAAGAAGGATGCTGATAGGCTCAGGCAGTAGGACCAAATGAGGTATTGTCAGAAAGTGTCCAGGGAATCCAGCCTGCGGAAAATACTACAGTGGCAACCGTCAGCAGCCCTATGAGCTCAGGTAAAGCCAAGAATGATAACATAGCTGAGAATAACATATGGGGGGGGGTCATGAATGCTAGCTACCAATTATTAAACTAAACAAACCCAAATGTAACAAAACACTGTTGATTATGCTTTAGTATAAGGCCTTCATATTATGATGCTATTGGGGATCCTGGGGAGCCCACCCGCACAAACGAGAACAGCCCTCTACATTGCAGTTGGGGAAAAGACATAAGGGTAACACTAACACAAGTCACTGGAGGTGGTAGGTGTGTGGGCACGGTTCCTAGTGGGAAGTGTCACCTATGTAACACCATGGAGAATGGAAAACAATCAACCGAGTGGCTAATCCCAGCCAACAACGCTAGGTGGGTTTGTTCGTGAGTGGGCCTAACTCCTTGTCTATCACTAAAACTCTTTAATGCGTCTGGTGAGTTTTGTATACAGGTGATAATTATACCAAGGATTCTATACCACCCTGAGGATTGTATGTGTACCCAGCACACAGTGGCAAGTTATCATCTGGAAAGACGGGAACCATTCACGGCTCTAACTTTGGCCACCCTAATAATCCTGGGAGGAGCTGGAGTGGGGACCAGGGTAGCCTCATTGGTTAAGCAAAATCAAGAATTTACTTCCTTACGCGTTGCTGTGGACGAGGACCTGACCCAAATTGAACAATCCATCTCGGCCCTGGAAAATCTATCAGGTCACTTTCAGAGGTAGTGTTACAAAATCGTAGGGGATTAGATTTGGTATTTTTCAACAGAACGGGCTGTTTGCAGCCCTGAAAGAGGAATGCTGTGTATGCTGATCACACTGGAGTGGTAAGAGATACAATGGCAAGACCCAGGGAAGGGTTGGAAAAAAGGAAACGGGAGAATGAAGCCCGACAGAGCTGGTACGAATCTTGGTTTAATTATTCACCTTAGCTTACTACTTTATTATCAACAATAGCAGGACCTTTGTTGTTATTAATAATAGCACTAACTTTTGGACCATGTATTTTTAATAAATTGATTGCGATTGTAAAGGGATGTTTAGAAGCGGCACATCTAATGCTCATACATGCCAAATACGAGCCAATAAGTACCAACAAAGGAATCAAGGAAACATTAGTTCTTAGTAGCCAGGCATTGCAGAGATTCAATGAACAAAATGAGTAACTAAAAGAAAAAGGAGGGATTGTAATACACAATAAATGTTTGTTCATTGTCTTTTGTGTTATAAAAACAAGGAGTTCTGTTTGAGGAACGGGAGTTGTGAAAACTCCCTGCTGAAGTAAGGAGCTGTATAATGCTTTGCTAGACGCTATGAAAATTCTTTTGCTTAATGTAACAAAATCGAGAACCCCCTCCCCTTCTCTCCTTCTGCATCTCAGTAGCCTCTTTGGTTAAAAAACCACTGCTGCAAAGTTCATGTAACCATCTCCTGATAAGTCGTTAAACTAGTGTATCAACATCTTGCCTTCCTGTCTCACGCTGGGCCAACATGCCCAAATAAAGAAAGAAGTTGAGCCACAACGCGGAGGAAGACTACGGCCTTCATCTTCACGACCACCAGAGGGACAGAGACGACCCCCTAGCAACAGTGCGCGCAGTCGCAGAATACACCAGGATGTGCTGCGTAATCCCAGAATTACCAAGATAGAAAAAGGGACCCTGGCGGGGGTGAGGTGCGCGCCGTTGGCGGAGCCGAGCCTCCCCGGCCGCCCAGCGCTGTTTTGCTTGCTGTTGCTTACTCAGTAAACTCCTTTCTATTATTAATGCAATGCTCTCTGAAAATTAATTAAGGGGGCAACTTATAACATACACGAGGGTGTGCACTGGGCTGTGCATGCCTGCCTGTGCGCAGTGGGGTAAGAGTGTGCATGGGTGCTTCCATATGAGTGCACCAGGGTGTGTGTGTATGCATGCATGTGCCTGCCTGTGTGCTGGGAGGTGTGTGGGGGTGTGTGTGTGTGCAGGGGGGTGTGCACACCCACACCACAGCACCCAAAGTGTCGGTGAAGCTGTGGACCGAGGCCGGGCGTTCCCTGTGCGGTGCCAGGCAGCCACCCTCCCGTTTCCTCCCTGCCTCACCCGCTCCTGGCCCCAAGCATGTGTCCCCAACAGCCACCAGGTGTAGACAACACAAAAACACAACTAATAATAATAATAATAATAATAATAATAATAATAATAATAATAATAATAAAGTGTGCAATTAAATAAAACCCAAACCCAACCAAACCCCAGCATGAAGCAGAGCCCAGAGGGGCGGTAGGAGGCAGAAACTCCCCAAGGTGGGGTGCACAGCCCAGGGGTGAGCGGAGGGAAGGGGAAGCGGTGCCAGCAGCGATAGCAGCGCCCTGCGGTCCCGCACACGTTTCCTGGGCAGTGCTGCGGCCACAGGAAGGTTGGGTAAGGACGGGGGCTCTGGGGGCTGCTGATATGGCCTGCGGGGCTCGGGGACTTCCCCTTGAGCTGTTTGGTGCCAGGGTGAGCCCCCCTGGGATGCCTCCCCCTGCCCAGGGCGCCGCCAGGTGCAGGAGGAGAGAAGGGGGCACCCTCCGGGGGCTCTGAGCCGTGCCAAGGGGAGCGAGGCTCGTGCCAGACGTGTGAGCTGCAGGATCCTGTACAAGGAGGGTGTTGTCCGCGCTGTTGTCTCCCACCAGAGGGCACGTTTGGGTGGTGTTTGGAGGCTGGCTGCCTAAAACAAGCCAGGATCGCTCCCCCAGCCTGGCAAAGTCCCCCCCCTGCTTTGCACCTGGGTGAATTTTAGGGGATTTGGGGGACCCCGCACGGGCTGCAGCTCCCAAATTCAAGCCCTGGCACAGGTGCAAGGATGTCCTGGGGGAAATCTGGGCAAAGCTGCCTGCGTGGGACCGTCGGGTGGATGCGCCCAGGCGCTGAGCAGGGACGCTCGCAGCCGTTTCCACCCCCTGGGATGCAGAAATCACGGCGGTGTCCCCGCCAGGCGTTATTTCTGTCCTCCTGGCAGCCGCCCTGCGACGCTGCTGGGGCTGGAGAAAATACAACTCTTGGTATCTTCAGCTCTTAGCATCACCCGAGGAGGCTTGCAGAGTTCCCCAACTGGGAAATACGAAAGCCTCGGTGGGCGGCTTCCTCGGCCCCGCAGCGCCGGCTCCCCCGCAGCCTGTGGTTATCCCTGCCTTGGCGCCGTGGGGAGGGAGCTGATTTAGGAAAGCCGCCTCGTTCTTTCGGTAAAGCACGAAGCTACCCCCAGTCAGAGTGTTATGGGACCGAGTTACCCAAAAACTCCAACTGCTTCATCCTCCCGTTGGCAATGCAGGGCTGTTGGCACTACCCGGGGAGCAGCAGGGGATTTGTTTTCCCCTGCTTGCACACCAAGTCCACAGCACTGCTGCTCTGCGCCCTCCCCTGCATGCTCCCAGCCCCATCAGGGCTGCTCCTGGACATTTCTGGGTGCCAACAGCTCCCGGCCGACCCCAGGAATAATTCTGGCTGCCCGAAGGGGAGCAACCACTGCGGCAGTGCCTCGCTTACTTCCCCCGGTTCTGGCAGAGCGGCGATGCTGCGCCAGGCTTCTTCAACAAAACGAGCACAAAAACACCCAGACAACACTTTATAACAATTAACAGCATTGATAATTTCGCCCCAAATGAGTCCGCCAGCGCTCCTGGCTGATGCACAGCGAGGTGCCAAAGCCCAGCCTGTTTCCCAGCAGGTGGACAGCCCCGAGAGGGGCAGGAGCTCGGAGGGAGCTCAGCACCGGTGCTGGGCTGGGGAGGAGGAAGGCTGCGTGTCGGCGAGCCTGTGCTGCTGCAGCTCGTGCCCTGATGTACGTGGGGTTCTCTCGCTTCTGGGGATGGCACCAGCAAGGTGCCAGCTCTGCTTCTGGGGGGACACTGTGCAAAATGTCCCTCTTACCGTGGTGCAAATTTGTAGCACAAACACAGCTGCAGCCCCTGGGCACTGCGCAGCAGCGGGGGCGCGGAGCCAAGCAGCCCACCCGCAGCTCCCAGCTCCTTTGCCTGGAAAATTTTGTCCGTCTGGACAACCCAAACACTTGGGCTGCTTTCTGATCCCGGCACCACTCCATACCAGGCATGAGGGCTCCAGATGCAGGGGGACGATTTCATCCCCGTGCCCCTATGCACAACCTCGTCCTCTCCGAGGCTGCTCCAAGGTAGCTCCAGAGCCTGTGGGAGCAGCAGCTGCCTTGGGGAGCCGTCTCCTGCCCAACTCAGCATCCATCCTGGTGTCCCCACACATGTCCCATGCCCAAGGTCCCATGCAGGGAGGTGGTGCCGGGTCCTGAGCCCTCACTGCGCCGCATGCTGCCGGGCTGGAAGCATGTTGGCATAGATCTGCTCCTCCTGCAGGGATTTGCGCACCATGGCATAAGTGGGCTCGTTATTCTTATCCAGATTCTGGGATAGAAAGGGAAAAAAAATATTAAAAAGGCAGTGTTTGCAGGTTTCCCCAAGCAAAAGACCCTCCACCTTTTGCAGGAACATCTTGCATCCTTTTGGAGCAAGCGCAGGGAGCACGAGGCCACCCAGGTTATCCGCTGACATTTGTGTCCCCACCAGCCCTGTCCCTCTGCAACCAGCCCCAACCCAGCCTCCAGCTGAGCCCCCCACGCAGCGGTGACAGCCCCAGGCCGGGTGTCCCCTGCTGCTGCCTTGTTCCCCACCTGGCCGGGCCTCTTGACCTCCGTGTAGTCGGTGGCTGCGTTTGCCGAGGGGCGCAAAGCCTCCACGTTGCCGTAGGGCTGGCTCTCGTCTGCACTGTCTGGGTGCCCAATTTCTGCGTAGTGCAGCACGTCTGCTCCCTGAAACACCACCGAGAGCGCTCTGGGGGTGCTCCCAAGCTCCCTCCAGCTCCCCAGCTGCAGGGGTGGACACCTCTCCCGCCCCACCTTTCTCCATCATCGGGGCTGGGACAGCGGCAGGAGCACCGAGGGAAAATTCACCCGCCCGACCCCAATGGTGGGCGGAACTCTTCTGGTGGAAGGGGATGGGGAGCAGGATGTGGCCCTCATTGTCCATGAAGAACTGGTTGGTGACCTGCTACGGCACTTAGATGTGCACAAGTCGATGGGGCCGGATGGGATCCACCCAAGGGTACTGAGAGAACTGGCAGAGGAGCTGGCCAAGCCACTGTCCATCATTTATCAACAGTCCTGGCTATCAGGGGAGGTCCCAATCGACTGGCGGCTAGCAAACGTGATGCCCATCTACAAGAAGGGCCGGAGGGCAGACCCGGGAAACTACAGGCCTGTCAGTTTGACCTCAGTGCCAGGAAAGCTCATGGAGCAGATCCTCCTGAGAGTCATCATGCAGCACTTGCAGGGGAAGCAGGCGATCAGGCCCAGTCAGCATGGCTTTATGAAAGGCAGGTCATGCCTGACGAACCTGATCTCCTTCTATGACAGAGTGACGCGCTGGGTGGATGAGGGAAAGGCTGTGGATGTGGTCTACCTTGACTTCAGCAAGGCTTTTGACACCGTCTCCCACAGCATTCTCCTCAAGAAACTGGCTGCTCTTGGCTTGGACTGGCGCACGCTTCGCTGGGTTAGAAACTGGCTGGATAGCCGGGCCCAAAGAGTCGTGGTGAATGGAGCCAAGTCCAGTTGGAGGCCAGTCACTAGTGGCGTCCCCCAGGGCTCGGTGCTGGGGCCGGTCCTCTTTAATATCTTCATCGATGATCTGGATGAGGGCATCGAGTGCACCCTCAGTAAGTTCGCAGATGACACCAAGTTAGGTGCGTGTGTCGATCTGCTTGAGGGTAGGAAGGCTCTGCAGGAGGATCTGGATAGGCTGCACCGATGGGCTGAGGTCAACTGCATGAAGTTCAACAAGGCCAAGTGCCGGGTCCTGCACCTGGGGCGCAATAACCCCAAGCAGAGCTACAGGCTGGGAGAGGAATGGTTGGAGAGCTGCCAGGCAGAGAAGGACCTGGGAGTGATGGTGGATAGTCAGCTGAATATGAGCCAGCAGTGTGCTCAGGTGGCCAAGAAGGCCAACGGCATCCTGGCTTGTATCAGGAACAGCGTGACCAGCAGGGCGAGGGAGGTGATCGTCCCCCTGTACTCGGCTCTGGTGAGGCCGCACCTCGAGTACTGTGTTCAGTTTTGGGTCCCTCGCTACAAGAAGGACATCGAGGTGCTTGAGCGGGTGCAGAGAAGGGCAACGAAGCTGGTGAGGGGCCTGGAGAACAAGTCCTACGAGGAGCGGCTGAGGGAGCTGGGCTTGTTCAGCCTGGAGAAGAGGAGGCTCAGGGGTGACCTTATCGCTCTCTATAGGTACCTCAAGGGAGGCTGTAGCGAGGTGGGGGTTGGCCTGTTCTCCCACGTGCCTGGTGACAGGATGAGGGGGAATGGGCTTAAGTTGAGCCAGGGGAGTTTTAGGTTAGATGTTAGGAAGAACTTCACTGAAAGGGTCATGAGGCATTAGAACAGGCTGTCCAGGGAAGTGGTGGAGTCACCATCCCTGGAGGTCTTCAAAAGACGTTTAGATGTAGAGCTTAGGGATATGGTTTAGTGGGGACTGTTAGCGTTAGGTTGGAGGTTGGACTCGATGACCTTGAGGTCTCTTCCAACCTAGAAATTCTGTGATTCTGTGATTCTGTGATTCAATTCCCCTTCCCAGGGTATCTCTGTGGCAGTGGCACAGGATCGCTGCTCAGCTCTTGCTGCCGGCCAGCTGAGCCCTCAGCATCCCTCCCAGCTGAGCCCGGCTGAAGCACACTAAGCCGGCAGCCTGAGGCCGGGCTCGGGGCACAACCTTTCCCCCTTCCAGCACAGCCCG
Organism: Netta rufina; assembly: GCF_964035555.1. Classification (NCBI taxonomy): domain Eukaryota; kingdom Metazoa; phylum Chordata; class Aves; order Anseriformes; family Anatidae; genus Netta; species Netta rufina. Next base: position 3,765,599 of record NC_140143.1, on the reverse strand, counting down.
GAGCAAGCAGTCCCGACAGGAGCAGGGTTTGCCTTACCACGTTCGGCGTGCCATGGATCCTGTCCATCTCGACAGCTGCTCCTGAGACGGCTGAAACACAGATGTGGTCGGACACAGGCAAAGCCAGAGGATCAGAAACATAAAAAAAAACAAAAACAAAACCAAAACAAACACACTGCTGCTGCCAAGCTCAGTGCGGAACGGGAAGGGGGCCTGCTGCCCGGTGAGCACCTGAAGCAGCTCGTCAAACAAAACCAGGCCCCAGCCACCAGCTGGTGATGGCCCCTGCTGGCCCTGCCCTCAAACTCTGTGCCAAATCTGCCGCAAACCTGGCTACAAAGCCAAGCACGCTGCAAGATTGTGGTGCGCGCACGTTGCAGACAGGGCGCGCGGTGCCGTGCCGGGCAGCACCCATCCCACCAGCTGCCTTTCCCCATCACCGTGGGGACCCGAGCTATGGGACGATGCCGTCAGAGGAAGGAGAGGTCCCCCCACAACTTCCCTTGCTCACAAAGCAGAGAAGACGCTCGGTGGAGGTCAGGAATTGGGTGAGTTAGCGAGGGAATGGGGAACTGAGAGAACCAAAAGAGATAAAACAACAGCACGCGGCACGAGGGCCTCGCTTACCCTGCTTCCTTTTCCTGGACAGTACCACCAAAACCCCGGCAGCAACGGCGAGCAAAACCAGAACCACTGCGATGCAGGGAGTGAGGACGACCAGAGCTACGTCCAGGCTGCAAGAGAAGAATTTCTGTCCTCGCACCTCTCGGCTGCACCCAGCAGCAGGGGCAGGCGCACGGGGCCATGGCCAGAGGGCAAGGGGCTCGCCTGGGGAGCAAGGCAAGCAGGCACGGTGGTCCTCAGCCTGCAAGCAGCAGAAGCAGGTGGGACACTGGGTTCTGCCTCATTCTGCTGCGTCCTGAGCATTTGGAGGAGCGCTGCCTCTTGGTTTGCTCTGGTTCAGCTCCACTCTTTGGTGGCGTTGTTGTAAGGGAACGAGGCACGCTGTGATGTGTCACCGGGGCTGCTTTTGAGGAAGCAGTTACCCCCCAGCACGGTGACGAAGCCTCAGCTTTCCCAATTCTTGCATCACCTCCAACAGCCAGCAGAGAGGGGAGGAGGCTCCGTGCTCTAGCCCCAGGCTCTGTCAGGCAGCCCCGTGGGACTGTGCGGCTACAAAGCAGAACAGGGCCCAGCTCAGCCCGTGCTTGGCTTCCCACGGGCAAACAGCCCCACAGAGCTGGGGAAGGAAATGGGGCCAGGGCTGCAAGCAAAAACCACTTCTTGTATGGCCAGGACCTGCGAATTGTTTAAGCTGCAGACGTGGCTGTGGGGGGCCGAGCAGCCCATGGTGCTGTGACTGCTCCCTGTGCGCAGCGGGTAGGGTGAAGGGCTGGTTCCTAAAGGCAAGGGCAGGAATCCCTAAGGGCAGCCCGAATGGCCAGGAGTGAGATAGCCCCGCAGACAGCTCAGGGAGGGAGGTGGAGGCTGCTCGCAGTGCGGGCTGGCAGCTGGCACTCACCCATTGCCAGGGGTGGCAGAGGGGCTGGCTGTCCCCTGCGTCCCTTCCTGCTGGGGAGGTAGCTGCGTGGAGCCCGAGGTGGACTCGGGTGGAGTGGCCGAGGTGGAGGGCGATGCTGTCCGAGTGGGATCTGCAGCAAGAAGAGGAAAAAGGCTCAGCCAGGCTCCCTACCTCTGCAGGGGAAACACTGCGGGTGTTGCAGTGGCTTGGAGAGAACCTCACCGTGCTGCCGGGACACCCTGCATCCCCTCTGCTCCAGAGCACTCAGCCCGAGGTGTGCAGCTCTAACCCCACCCCTGCGGGGATTGCAGCGGGATCCCAGCAGTCCCAGTTCCCCCAGCACGCACACCCCCCCCCAATCAGAGTTCAGGCTGCAGGAAGGGGCCCCAGGCACCCTGTGCGCCACCAGCACCGACACGGCACGGAAATGGGCTGGGAGCCGGGGCTCCCCAGAGCTGGCAGTGAGGACAGGAGGGCACAGGCAGGGAGAGGGCCACGGGGGGAGAAAGGGGCTACAGGACACAGGGAGGAGGGCGATACACCGCAGCCAAGGGGTGGCCGCCTCTGCGGGTCCAAGAAGGGGCCGTGGGGACACCTGGAAGACACCGAGGTGCCCTGGGGACCCGTCCCGGCGCAGTCCCACGGTGCACAGGCGCCCACCTCCTCCCACAGCCCCTGCTCCTGGCGCTTCTGCTTGGCTGGGGGGGGATACTGATGTCGGACCTTGGGGACCCGCAAGCACTGACCTCTGGTCACGATCACCTCCACATCGTCACTGTCATGGGGGAGAAATATGGACTTTTCCATCCCGCAGCGGTAGGTGCCCGCGTCCTCTGCCTCCAGGTTCTGTATGGTCACGGTGAACACCCGCTGGGTGCGATTGTCCCAGATGGAGAACCGGCCCTGCTGCACCCGGGGATTACTCCCCGAGGTGGCGATGATGTGGATGTTATCACCACAGGTCCTAACCGTTCCCGGGCGGCACCAGAACTTTGAGTTGTTCTCGTAGCCGTGCCGGTACGAGCAGGACACCGAGAGGGACCCCCCCAGGTACCCACGCACAGTGCCGGGCCCCTTCACTGCCCGGCCGCCTGCCGAGGGGCACGGAGCCGTGCAGGCGAGCAGCAGCAGCAGCAGCAGCCTCAGCACCCCCAGCCCCAGCCCCAGCCCCAGCAGCCTCGGCATGGCCGTGCCCGCCCTGACCTCTGTGCCCGGAGCCTCCCGGTGCGGCTGCGGAGCCCGGCCCGCCCCCGGGGCCGTACCTGGCGGCCGGGCGGAGCTCAGCGACCGCTGCTTCCCCCTCTTAAATCCCCCTCCTAAATCCCCCCCACGCCCTCCTTACCACCCTCCCACCCCGCTTCTTCCCCTCGAGGAGACCGCAGGGAAGGATGGATGGAGCCTCGACGCGGTGCCCGAGCGCTTTATTGCGGCGGCGGGGGGCTGAGCGCTGCGAGCCCCAGTGCTCAGTGTCTCCGCAGGCTCAGCCACAGCACGGTCATGCTCATGGCCACCAGGGCCAGCAGCTGCAGCCCCGCCAGCAGCGGGAACCAGCGGAGGCTGTCACAGCGCCCCGATGGCACATCCGCACCCAGGGTCACGTCATCCGTGCTCCGCGGAGCACCCGTGCGCAACGGCGTGTCCGTGCTCGATGGGGAGCTCCTCACAGCCGGTGTTGGTGGCAATGAGGTGGACCAAAAGAGGGCATCGGTAATCCTCTGTCGTGGTTCTGCAAAGGCAAAGTGGGCCCAGCTGTGTGTGCAGCCCCCTGCTCTCTGCCCCGGCTGCGCCCGGGTGTTGCCACCTCCCGCAGCCCGTCCCCAGCCCCGCACCGTGCGGCCGGGCACTGGTGCTGTGCAGGGGACCTGCAAGCACTGACCTGTGGTAATGATCACCTCCACAACGTCACTGCCATGGGGGAGAAATATGGACTTTTCCATCCCGCAGCGGTAGGTGCCCGCGTCCTCTGCCTCCAGGTTCTGTATGGTCACGGTGAACACCCGCTGGGTGCGATTGTCCCAGATGGAGAACCGGCCCTGCTGCACCCGGGGATTACTCCCCGAGGTGGCGATGATGTGGATGTTATCACCACAGGTCCTAAGCGTTCCCGGGCGGCACCAGTACTTTGAGTTGTTCTCGTAGCCGTGCCGGTACGAGCAGGACACCGAGAGGGACCCCCCCAGGTACCCACGCACAGTGCCGGGCCCCTTCACTGCCCTGCCGCCTGCCGAGCGGCACGGAGCCGTGCAGGTGAGCAGCAGCAGCAGCAGCAGCAGCAGCCGCATGGCCAGGATGTGGCCTTCAGCACCCGTCGGGCAGCCCTCTGGCCAGACGTGCTCCTCGGTGCCTCTCGGGGGCTTCGCTTCCTCTTTTGCCTGTGGCTCAGCACCACTCACTGGTGGGGGTCAGGCTCAGTGACCGGGGTGCTGGTGGTGCAAGAGGATGTGGGAAATCAGCTGACAGCAGTGGAAACTCGAGTTCCCATGCAGCTTCCTGGCCTCCACCAGTGAGTGATGCCGAACCGACGCTTCCCATTGCCCCGGGGAGCCCCCCCGGTGGGTGCAGCCCTGCCCCTCCCCACCTCGCTGCTGCGCCACGCGGTGCCTCCAGCCAGTGGGACACACAGCAGGGTCTCCACAGGGACCCCCTGAACCCCAAACACGTCCCATCCCTGCTGCCCCGGCCAGGATATCCTCTCCCATCCCCTAGCAGCAGCCCCCCAGCCTCCTCCTTCCTCTTTCTCACCGACTGGCTGACCCTGTGGTTTGCTGGGCAAATCCCTCAGCAGAAGGGGAGCCGGACGAGTGGGTAACAGGATGGGTTAACAACCGGCTGGTGGGTCGGCCTCAAAAGGTTGTGGTGCCTCCAAGGGCTGTGGTGCCTGGGTTACACCAGGCTGTTGGCCGTGGGGTTCCCCCAGGCTCCATTCCGGGGCCAGTTCTCTTTAATGTTTTTAGAAATGAGCTGGATGCAAGGTCATTTTGTGGGTGATTTGGGGCACTGAGGGTGCCCCTTGATGGAGACACGGCTGAACTGGCCCTGACTTATCTCCGAATCCTGGCCCCACAGCGGGCTCTGTGCAGACCAAGGGTCTGTCCTGCTGCTGGGAACGAGCCAAGGGGCGAAGTGTGAAGGGCGCAGTGATGCTGGAGGGACCTGCAGGTCAGCCTGGAAATGGGTGTTTGGACCCATCCAGCAGGGCTGGCGCTGCTCAGGGCTCCTCTCCCCGCAGTGGGGCTCAGCCAGGTGCTCGTGTCCCCCCCCAGGACACCAAGTCCCCCCAAACGGGGCTCCCTGCACGGCTCTCACACACCCACATTTGCAGCCCCTGGTGCCCTGACCAGCACTGGCAGCTGGGGGAGGATGTGGACAGACAGACAGACAGACAGGCAGCTGCAGGATACCCAGCTTTATTGCAAAGTGCCTTTGCTCAGCAGACACGGGCTCTCTGCACCCCAAACCCTCCCCGCTGCAGCCTTGGGGGTGCCGGCAGCGCTTTGGGCTTTGCAGGGGGAGAGGTGCCTGGTGCCGAGCAGCTCCCGCTGCGGGGTGGGTGGCTCAGACCCACAGGGTGTGGGGCAGGGGGCAGGGGGATGCTCTGGGACCGTCGGGGTGTGCAGGCTGCCCAATGCCCCGGACAGCTGCAGGTTTCCCTGGGGGCTGCATCTCCTGCACAGGTTCCTCACCCACATGGCTGTGCACACCAGGGCCAGCACCACGGGCAGCTTCAGGCTGAGTAAGAGCAGGAGAAATGAGATAATGATAGGGATTGTGCCGGGTCTGGGCAAGGAGGATGAGGTCCAGGGCATCTCCACACCCGGCAGCCCTGTGGGATGTGCTGGGAGCAGCCCAGCCGGAGGCAGGAGGCTGGGACAGTGGGGATGTGCTTGGGGTGGGGAATTGGGGTGTCCCCGGGCTCTGTCCGTGGGCAGAAGCTGTGGTGCTGCTGAGATCCTCCCGTGATGGATCCGCAGCCTCTGGTGAAGCTCATTCCCGTCCTGCAGCCCCCCTGCTCCCTGCCCAGCTCGGAGCAAAGCGCCGGTGTCTCAGCAGGTGAGCACCCGGGGACCCCGCTGCCCACCTGCGGTGCTCCCTTAGGACTGGAGGAATTCATTTCCTTGCTGGGCGCCGTGTCTGGGCCTCCCCCTGCTCCTGTCGTGGCACAAGGTGTTGGTGTAGAAGTTCTCATCCTCCAGCTCAGCGTCCTGCTGCACGGTGTCCTGCTGACACGGGGGCGGCGTGTCCCTGGGGTCCTGGGGCAGGGCAGGGGCTCAGCACGGCACGGCCGGGTGCTGCAGGGCTCCCCGGTTCCCTGCTGCCCGTGCCAGGGCTCTCACCTTTGTCAGGGCAAGCTCGTTGTCGTAGATGCTGTCCAGCTCCCCGGCGAAGGCAGGCTTGGAGGGGGTCGGGGGGGGTTCGGTGCGAAGGGGCAGCGTGTCCCCAAAATCCTGAAACAGGCAGCGGGGTCAGGGGGCAGCCGGCCCCGCTCGCTGCCAGGCTCAGCCCCACGGGCTCCAGCCGTGCCCCCGGGCACCCACGGGAGCCCCAAGGCTGCAGCTGCAGGGGGGGCTCATGGGGACCGGTGGTCCCGGGGGGGGCTCTCCGGGCACTTGCCGTATGGTGCGGCTGAACCCAGTCCTTTGGCTTAGATCTCACTGCTCCCAGGGGTCTCTGGAGATCTGGGGGCAGGAAGAAAAGTCGTGGCAAAGCAGCACAACACACAGCACAACACACAGCCCACAAAAGCCCCCAGCTCCTGTCCCACTCAGCTCCCCAGATGTGCCCGGGATGGGCACAGTGGCACCCTTGGGTGCCCTTACCTTCCCTCCTCCTCCACAGGGCGTAGGCGAGCCCGGCAGAGCCGGCCACAAGCAGCAGGGAGAGCAGCACCGCCGTGGGCACCAGGGCACTCAGGGCTGACCAGGGGGGGCTGGAGGCAAGGGAAGAGGAGCGGGGCTGTTTGCCTCCCCCCTCAAAGGCTGGCACTGTGCTCCTGCAGCCCCCTGCCCACTGTGGGACGGGGCCACGAAGCAGGGACACCAGCCTGGGGCCCCACTTGGGTCTCTGCTGCTGCGTCACCCCCCGAAAAAAACATCTCCAGAGTGTCCCTGTGAGCCCCCCGGTGTGAAGACCCCACGTCTGCGAGCCCCCCACCCGCCCCGTGGTGCCCATGACTCACCCCGTGGCAGTGGTGTTGGTGCTGTTGGCCATGGAGAGGAGCTCGGTGGTGGCGTCGGAGAGCCAGGGCGAGGGGGTGGCTGCAGGGTTTGCAGGCACAGCTCGTACAGACGCATCGGGGGTGGTCCTGGGGGAAGCTGGGGTCCCCCACGTCCCACCAGCAGGAGGTGAGCACTTGCCTGTACCGTGCCCAGCCCTTGCCCCTGCCCTGCCGGTGTTCCCAAGGGATGTTCTTTCCCTGCAGCTCCCCGTGCAGAGGAATCTCTCTGGATGCCAGGGACTGAGGCTTTCCCAAGGCTGCAGGGCTTGGTTCTGCCCCTTTTCCTCACCCAAAAGCTCAGATTTTGCAGCCCAGACCCTCTTTGGTTTGCAGAGGCCAGCTGGCAGCAGCTCTCTGGCTGCAGCACCTGGTGCTGGGAGCCCAAATAATGGCCCAGGACTGGCCTCGGTGCTGCAAACCCCTGCGCATGGCTCCTGCATGCACCTACGAGCACCCCTTAACGAAGGGACCCATCATCCCTGTGCCCTGCCACTGGTTTATACTGGGTGCCAACCAATACAAGCGGAGCTGAGCTGCACCATCTCACCCCGACACAACCCAGCACCTTCCTTCCCCCCAAAATGCTTTCCCCTACAAAAACCAAAAAACAACAAAATGCCAACGCTCACCTGGCAAAACCCTGACGGTAACCGGTGTCATGATGTCCCTGCCCACCCGCTCCACCCCGCACCAGTAGCTCCCGGCGTCCTCCTCCGAGAGCTCCTGCAGGGTGAGCAGGACGAGGCAGAAGACGTGGTTGTCGGCGATGGAGACGCGGCCGCGCTGCCGGGGCACTTCTCGCCCCGCCGTCTCCACCACCTTGCTGCAGGAGTCCCGCGAGGCCCCGCGGCACCAGTACTTGTTGTAGCCCTGGTAGCCCGGTGCGTACCAGCAGTTCAGGGTCAGCGCCTGCCCCGCGTGGCCGCTCACCTCCCGGGGGGCAACGAGAGCCTGGCATGCTGCGGGGAAACCAAACGGTGATGGAGAGGAACCAGCCCTGGTCCCCCAAGCTGCCCCTCGTCGGCTCACTTCGGAGGGGCGGTGAGAAATAAGCACTTTTGGGGAGACCCCATCTGCCCGCTTTTAGCCCCAAAAGGCTGCGATGCTGTGGCTCCGGGGCTGGTACCCGAAGGGGAGCCTGCACTTCTAGGGGGGGCCCAGCAGCTCTGTGCCCATCCTCACCTGGGAGAAGGAGCCAGCCCCAGCCCGGCCAAGTCCCCATCATCCTGCTCCGCTCCGGGGGCCCGCGAGCATCGGCAGCTCTCAGGGAAGTGAGAGGTGAGGGCTGGGGGGCAGGGGATGTGGGGCTGGTGCTCAGCCCCCGTGATCTGCTGCTGCTGCTGCTCCCTCGCTCGTGCAAGCGGTGACCGCAGAGCAGGCGGCTGGCTGGGTTTGGGTTATTTGTGTCTGCGAAGAGTTTCACCTCGGGGCTGGGAGGGGGGGGGTTCTGCTGGGGGGAAAGAGGCTTCGGGGTGCTTTCTGCACACTGGCCCAGCTGGAGGCTGGGTGCTCGGGGCAGTGGGGAGGGTGGCAGCAGGAGGAGCAGAGCCCTGAGCCGGCCCCGGGCGCGGGGACGTGGAGACCATGCGTGAATGCAGGGGGGTGGCACGGTGGGGTCAGGGGCCTCATCCCTGGTGCTGATGTCCCTGTGATGGGACCTGCTCCAAGGAGCTTTCGTGGGGGCTCCCCAGCCTGGGAGAGGAGGCTGAGACCCCATAACCCCTGCAGAAGACCCGTGATGGGGCCAGCACCTTTCACAGGGCGCACACACGATGGGACCCCGCAGCCAGGGCATTGGGGGCCATCCCAAGGCCCCCTTTTTCCTCCCCACACTTCTTTTTGGCCCGTTTGCTCTCCGCGAGGAAGCAGAAGGAAGGAAGTGAGCCTGCAGGTGAAAACCCAGAACCAGCAGGGCCGTGCAGGAGCGGGGTGACCGCAGCGCCTGCAGCAGCATCTCCTCCATGGGGCGCCGGGACAGGGCAGGGGACAGAGGCCACATCTCCACCCCCCCTTCCTCCCCCTGGGCTCTTTCTCACCGCACAGGAGAACCGCAGAGGATAAAATAACCCCAGGGCTGCCTGCTGTGTGCTGGGCTCGTCCCATCTGAACAGCCCCCACCCGAGCTGCGTCCTCTGGTCACCTACAGGCGGGGTGCTGGGCTCCTCGCCCCTGCTTTGGGGGTGTTTGGAAATGTCACCGATGCTGATCTTTGCTCATTTAATGCATGGAAAGGGGACGGGGAGAAGCAAATCTGCTGAAGCAAAGTGCTCCACAGCCGCCCGGCCCCACACAGAGATCGCTGGTGGTGGGGAGCCCCTGCAGCCCCTGCCCGCTGGTTGTAGGGTTAGGGTTAGGGTGAGCGATGCAACCAGGCGCTGCTTTTACCCAGGGAGATTCTGGGTCAGGTCTGATCTCTGGTCTTCACAGAAATGGGCAGAAATTGAATCGGCCAAGGCACGAGCAGTGCATGGAGGGCCCCACGGGTGTTCAGCCCCGAGCCAAAAGCCCCTCCAAGCCCCCGTCCCACCTTATCCCACTGCAGCCTCTGAGCTGCAACCTCTTCAGCGACGTTTCCCAACTCTGGATCCTGTTATTGAATTGGGGGGCTCTGAAGAATAATGCGTGTGCTTCAGCTCCAGCTCTCACGTGCTGCTTTGTCAGCTTTGGAGGAACGGTCCCTGTGAGATAAGGGGAACCCTGTAATTGCCAACGGGGCTCCCACAGGGCTGGCGGGATCTGATCTGATCCCTCTCTTCTACTGCCATCTCCAATAACTAAATAAAACCAGATTGTTCCCAGATCCCCTGATTTAGCACAGAAAAGAGAGCCCTGAGGGCCTGGCTGGGGCCGGGGCTTCCTGGGGGCTCTGCCTGAGGCTGGGCTCCGTGGCGAGGAAGGGTCAGGGGGCCGGGGGTCGTTCCTGTGGGGGCGTTCAGGAAGGTACAGAGGGTGAAATTCTGACTCCTGCCTATTTCCCAGGGAAGGAACAGCCACAGCAGGGCTCACAGCCCCTGGGACCCTAGAAAACAAGTATGGCGACACTTTCTGCCATGAAAAAGTGCCCCCCACAGAAGCCTTTGGGTACACCTGAACTCCCCAGGGGAGCCTTTACACAATCCCACATGGAAATGGAGTCTGTGTTCACACTTTCCAAACAACCCTAAATGTAACCTTAACACTGAGCCAAACCCCAAGTGGAAGGCCCAAGTGGAAGGCATGTCTGACCGAGGGCAGGAAAGAGAGAGATGAAGTGGAGGCCCACTGCAGGAGGGAATGTGGTGAGCTATCCTCCATGAACCACACAGACAATGCTGGGGCTGTCCTTGTTCAAGTATTACTGACCCTTCACTTCTGCTTTTAAGATAGTATTTACTTAATATACTTTGTGTAATAATAAGTACGCTAAAGGGACCCATTGCAGCTATTTACATAACAAACTATACCAAGTCTTGTATTACTCCTTCCCTACCCTGGGCTCTTTTTTCCTGTTTCTTGCTTTTCTACTCCAGGGAAGAACACAGCGCTCTTCCTGTAGTTCAACAGAACCAAAGACCACCAGCTTTAGATACTCTAAGGTTAAACAGTGTAGCTGTTACTTACCTCTTACTGTTCAGAGTGAGTTTCTGATTTCTGGGAATAAAGATGCAAATGAAAATAAAACACTGACCCAAGCAGCGTTCTGTCTGTGCAGAGGATTCTTCATGAAGTTCTTCAGTGTCTTTAGTCCAAGCTGACGTAGCTAAAGGTGGCAGAAAATAACCTGGGAATTTTGTACTGAACGCCTAAGAACAAACATTTTCGGACTGAAATTCTTCCTTACACTTCAGAAGTTGTGACATAGATACCAACTTTTCCTCACAGCGTTTTAAGAGATAAGCAAAATACATGCCCCCTGGTAACAGATGTTTCCATTTGCAGAACATAAACACGTTATGAGACAGCTGCTTTCTCTAAATGGAGAAGTCAGGAAGTGCTTCTACAAATGATACAGTCTTTATTTTTTTTTTACAACTCTCACGCATTCCTGTCAAATGTAGGTCTTACAGTGACACGACCTTTGTACATTTCAGTGTTTAACAAATACCCGTCTCATTCTGCCCTTAAATTGAGAAAGTCAGGTATGAAAAAAGTCTGAGCAACATCTCAGAGCTGTAAAGGACAGAAAGGTTAGTAACATCACATTTTATGATTTGAACTGTTGCTTTCAAGCCTGCCCTCTACTGGGACAAAGAATTTCTGCTGATACTTCACAGTATTTTAAATGAGCGCCTTCACATTTACTTTGAGTTGCCACTAAGATATGGAATCTGATGCTTTTTTTTTTTTTTTCTCCCCTCCTTAAAACAGCAGTGAATGGAATTGTTTATAACATGGAAAGACTGGGGAGCGGAGTCCACTTCATTACATTTTTGGTAAACAGCAATGGATTATACAAGATGAATCATCTGTCTGTTCCTCCTGATGGCTGCTTCTTCCGAATTCACATTCTAGTTATGGATTCTTTAAACCGCAGTAAACCGTGTCCAGACTTTAAACTTGGTAAACAACCCTAGTTAAATCCATTCCACTATTTTTCCTGCATACAGTGTAATTTTAGCCTTCCCTAGTTTAATAAACTCAATCCAGGTTGGAATATTTTGAAAAAAAAAATGTTTACTCTTAGAATGGAGGGTTCTTTCCCCTCCTCAGCTTTTCTAAGAAACCCAAACATGTGTAGAAGTCAGCTAGCAGTGCAGACCTTTAAAAAAAAATAGGAAAAAACAAAACAGGAGCATAAGCTCTTGTCTTTGCAAATAGTTCAGTTTTCCTTTTAAATGCCAGTTTATCAAATACTAGTTAGTATTTGATTCAACTTGCAATGCAACGTGAATAACCATTTACGTGCAAGCCTAACCCCCAAGTCCTAGGATATATTTCTGTAGGGTATAACTTCACATCCATTCATAAATGTACTGTCCTTAGAGCAGGTGTAGTGAATAAAACAACGCTTTCTTCATAACACAGGAATCTTTATTTTGTAGGCAGCAGATACATTGTGATGGGTCAGACCTACCACAAGAGACGACAGATCCCTGCAAATTTACTGCAGATCCTGAGAGGGCGCCTGAGGCCTGGGGATGGACTGCTTGGAAGCAGCAGGAGCTACATGAAGAGATTCAACAGGAAGAGGAACCGCAAAATGCAAGGGGCTGATGCTAAATGTAGATAAGGCTACGGTAACCTCTACAGGCAGCAGCAGAATTCCTCTACAAGAGTAAGTTTGATGACTGAGCAACAGTAGGAGGTAATTCTACTTATGCCTGAAATTGGTTATGAATAGGACACGTGCTTTTGTGCTTTCGCAAACACTAGCTGAATGTTTTGAGTAGGTACCTACACATTGTGAAATACAGCACAAAGTTAGTTGACAATAACCGGTCGTGAATTTGCTCTAGCTGTTTTCAGAGCCATGGGCTATCGCCGCCTCTGCTATAATGCAGACCTAATAATTTGTAGTAATTGTAAAGTAAAGTTCTGAAGGCTTGTTCAAGGTACACAAGTAACTGCACTTTCAAACCCTTCACCTTGAACAAGTGTTAGATAATACCATAGCATTACCTACAGGGGATGTCAATGGTATTTTCACACAACTCTGCTTTAAGTATATCTGATTCAAAAGATAGCAGCAAAACCAAGTATCTTGCATACTGTTTTGGTTCCTCAACTACTATTATTCTTCAGTGTTAGGTTTTCACATAAAGCTTATGAACTAGCTATTAATTATTCAAGTATATGAATACACTAACTGAAAGCAAATCAAATAATTTGCACAGCAGTGCCCAATTAAGCTTACAAACAATGTCACAAGCTCATGCCAAGGAATGCAAAATAAGCATGCAATTGCATGCACATCTTGTATGCCTGGTTATGCTGGCAGTTCTTTAGAAGTTCAATCCTAGAACTGTGAACTGGAGGTCATCTTCCCCTGAGAATTACCCAGTTTGTACTTGCATGGCAGTGAAGTTACTGTGAATCAAAAATACAACCTTTTAGTACCCTTAATGTGGTGGAAATACAAGAACTTAATCACATGAAAACTCTGCAAAGGCGATCTTAATGTTTACTACTCCAAGAGCCAGTATTCACAAATTCTGAGTCTTCTACCTGTTCACAGGAGGTCTGGATTCACAGTTTCCTGGGTTCCGAAAGAACAAAAAAAAGATTATGTAATGAGTATTAAAAGAAGGCATCTCCTTGTTTGAAGCATCGCCTGTGATTGTAAGATACAGTTCAAATGTGGCTAGTTCATGCAGTGGTGCAGAAAAGGAACTGCCAATTAGTACTGCTATTAAGACAAAATGTTCTTCTAAAGGCAGTAGCTCTGAGTACTTGCAGAGATATCCCTATAAATAAGGCCTAGATTTTGAGCCAGTAGAATCTTAATAGCAATGAAAACTTACAACTGTTTGTATGTATATAAAAAGGGGAATATGTATATATGTAATGTGTATGTGGGGAACTTGCCATCTCGATTAAAAATGTATACAGTGATATATATAACATGATCTGGAACAGGAGCATCCTATAAACATTTTCTGTTTTGAAGCAAAGGTAGTTCTAACACGATTTTACGTCGCAGAAGTCTGCAGCTTCATTTAGTGTCACTGAAAGCTACAGAGCGAGCAGAGGATGGGGGATAAGTCAAACTGTAAGAAGTACTTCTTGGTCTGGAATAGGAGACAAAATACCAACTGCAAGCACCGTACATTGTAGGACCCAAAAATCTTTCACTGAAATTTACTAATAGCTTGTGTCCATCTAAAAAAAATATATTGTCTCACTTCTGTGAGAACGAAGAGCTAACATGGAACGTGGCATATATAGATGGAATTTTCCAGAGGGACTTCAAGGGCGCTTTTGATTTGGCAAAATGACTTCCTGGCAACAAATGAAAGCACTGGAGTGGACTGGATAGGGCAGGGGAAGGAAGGAAAAAGGGTTACACGTGCATCTTAAATTTGTTTCTATGTTCAACTGCAGTTCAGGGACTAATGAGCAGGCCCAGAGTCACCCATTTGCCCAGAATAGAAATTAAGCACCCGTCCTCACCCCCAAGACAATATTGTAATCTAAAATAGGCAAAGTGTGGGTACAAAAATAATGCATGACCATAACTTATTTTGATTGTCTCAGAGATAAGTAACAGTATATTGTGCTAGTGATATCCAAATCCCAAGTCAAAAATGCCAGCAACTGACAGAATGTCTCTGCCCCATCAGATACAAGCACTGCTCTACAACTAGTTTCAAAGTAAATCTAGATCATAGGCAATTGCTTGAAAGTTTTTTGAGGAAAAAAAATCAAGCTAGGATAGTTCACCGTATCAAAATTGTTAGAACACATTACCATTTTAAAACATGATCTTTATAAAAACACGAAAAAGATGACGACTGAACAGAGATCACAGGTCATAAGAACTTACCATGCTTTTAGGAAGGTGGGTATTAATTACTTTTATAGAAGTGTTATTTTCCAGAAACACCATGTAGCTATGAAAGTTCACCACTAAGCAAGAAAAATGCCTCAACGTACTCAATGACAATTGAAAACACAATAGCTCTCAGCAAAATTAAGTCATATGTATGGATTATCTCCCTAAGCAAACTGATTCACTAGTAATTATAATCTGGAAAAGCCAAGACCTATACACCATTGCGTTATCAAATGTTTCATTAGAAACACCACCAAATCAATGTCAAACACATTACTTTATTTGTCTAGGATGATGTGTCCTATTAGGTACAAAAAAGTACTCTTCAATTTGCCACAATTTCTTAAAAACATAGCAATCTATTGCCTACAGGTAGGAAAATTTTAAATGTCATATATATTTATGTATGAATAAATAGTACAGAAATATTGTGAAGTCTTGAAGAGATGCAGGATATGTTAAAATGCTGTTAGAAGTTGAGATTTTTTTTCCTTTCTGCATTAAAAACACAATGCATACAATATGCAGCATTTTTTTTTAAAACGTCAAGGACAACATAACCTAAATGCAACTTTTTTTTTTTTTTTTTAAACTTTAAGAAGCATAATGGATAATTGTTTTCACATTGAACTATTATTTTTAATTTTCACATATAGGTTAATTGACAACATTTGTATGTACAAAAAAACATGGGTTTTGTTAGATAAAGTTATCCCAGAAGTACCTGTACACCTGAGCCTGTAAGTATAAGAAAGTGTGGTCAGTAGCAACATCTTTAAGAAAAGTAACAGAAAAGGTTCTTGCATAGCAAGGTGTGAGGTTAAACCCAAAAGGAGCTTATCCATAAATCAGGTAAATCCCAGATCACTGTAGAACAGAAGTTAACTGTGAATTAGTGCAAAAGCTAGTCAAATGGTTGAAGAGCTGCATATAAAGCATGGCTGGTAACTGTAGACAGGTAACACGAGAAAGTCATTTATGCAATATGAAAGTCATAGAAAGAAAAACATCTGCAAATTGCATCCTCTCTTGACTTCAACTTATACCCCCTACTAGCACTCCTCATACAGGAAACAATGAAGCCATCCAGAATGCCTTTCAAGGATCTAATTACACTTGGTACTTTACATTCTTAGGGTTCTTGGCAAAATATCAATTCAGCAGTGGGCAGTGACATTTCACAAAATACTTCCTACCATGTTATCTGTTACAGTAATTTTGGCACCACTGTAGAAATTTTATAAAGGGATAACAGCTGCTTAAGAATGAAAAGTTATAAATGCTACCTTTGGAGCAAAATAAAGTCAGATTTCCCTGGCCACTTCCCCCCCCCAAATTACTTGAAATACCTATACTTCTTAACAGATCCCCAAAGTGTTACAAACATATTAGCGCACACTCAAAGACACCTACATGTGTGGGGAGAACAATTATCTCCATTTATTTTGTTTCATATACATCCATATTTTGAATTTTAATACAAAAGAAAAAAATTAGAATCTGACAAATGTTTACAAACAAGATACCTTCAAATAGATTTTACTCATTTCAGTCTGGTGCAGAGTAAATGACAAATTGTACTGTTATATTCAAGGCAACAGAGTCTGTAGTCCATGACCACTTAGCCCAACCTTTATGCAAGCTTAATTGTTTTTTTTTGTTATTTTTTTTTGATCTACCATGAATGATAAACTCATTGTTGATTCCCAGTTCTGTGTGTGTGCACATGTGTACATAGCAGCTCCTTTCATAGAAAGAAAAGACATCTAGAGGTCTTCTTGTACT
Source organism: Netta rufina (assembly GCF_964035555.1). Classification (NCBI taxonomy): domain Eukaryota; kingdom Metazoa; phylum Chordata; class Aves; order Anseriformes; family Anatidae; genus Netta; species Netta rufina. Next base: position 3,749,606 of record NC_140143.1, on the reverse strand, counting down.
TTTACCTACAGGAATCATGTTAAGATACAGAATGGATTACATGTAACCGGGGCTGGATTTTATAAGAAAAAATAATTAGCTGACAAATGAGGGCAGCAATAAAAAAGCGTCTTTTTTGCAACAATAAATAAATACAGTCAAAGTTTTCTGTGTGGACTTTAAACCAGCTTCTTCACTGAAGAACAGACGTGGCATTTCCATGGAGTTAAACTTGACCCCATTTACTGTATCTTTTTTTTTCTTGCTCTCTTTCTCTCTCTCCTTCAACAAAACAAAAAGTTTTCCTGCTTCTGCCACAATAGTACAACAATTTGATCTTGACAAGAAAGTGGTGCTGCTGATTTTTATTTCTTTGTCCTTTGGACAAAATAAGCCAAGAATATAATTTGACTGTTGTGACCAATAAAAACGCAGTTTACATCAAGTCTTGTCAGGATAACCTGACTAAAAACATCTGGCTTCTTAATTAAAAATTTTCAGACAACCAGATTCTTGCTCGTGTGTTAGGTTAACACGCTGAACTCTAAGAAGCTGTAGACTGCAGTTTGTTGTTATGGGACCTGCAGAATACAGAAGAAAGCGAAGAATTAAGCACCCTTCATTTTGGAAGAACACAGTTGCTGCAAGGTGTTGCCAAGGGTAAATCAGTAGGAGGGAATTACCACTATGTTGCTTCCATTTTTGTTTTTAAACCCTTCAGAAAAAAGAACATTTAAAATATTTCTGAATTCTACGCACATTTTCACCTACTGTATACCACTACTGTATATCTTACTACTTGTAAAATGCAGTGTGTCGCTGGAATATTCCAAAATGCCTGAACTTAGTTTTACTCTTATTTACATAACAGTAGTCTATCAAAGGGAAAGCAAAAAGACAGTAAGTGTGAATATTTATAATAAGGTGTATTTAGCTTAAATTTATTCAAGAAATCTTTGGATTAACTTAATAGAAAAAACTGAACCAGGCATATTAAAATCACATTTTTGCTAATCAGAGTTCAGCAAAACTCTTTGACGTTCACATTTTTATTAGTGACTGAAAATAAAACAATAAAATACATGTTTTCCAAGATTAATTTTTCATTTCTATCAATACAGTATTCCAGCAACGGGACATTTTTTTTCTGTTGATACATTTGTGTTTACCAGCAGGACTGCTGGAAACAAAAAATAAAAAACAACATTTACTTGTTAGACAAATGATCTGGATTTTAGGGCAGTTTAATGTCATTGAATTGTACAATAAAAGAAAGTGACCCCAACATCCAGTTCTGATTCCAGTTAAAAAGTTCAGACTAAAGATATCACAATCTGCAAGAAAAGAAAGGACATGGATGGTATAAATGAAAAACGGTAACAAAAAAAGATGTAGCAATGAAATTAAGAGCAAGCAGTGGATGCTGGATAATCAGCTAATGCAAGATGAAAGAAACAACATTTGAGCACTACCTGGTAAAAACATTACTATAATATTAAAGGGGAAAGGAAAATGCTGGACTAGTCAATTTTGTCTCACCCTTTCTCATTAATCCTACTCTCGCTAGATTAGAGAGCTTCCACAGCGAGTATAAATTGAATCTTTCAATTCAGTTAATTAGAAATATTCGTGTTGATCCTGTATTACTATATTAGACAGGCAGTCTGTTACAGTTTTGACTGTTATCGTCAGATGGACAAAGTTAACTATCATGCACATACAGATTTCTGAGTACTGCTGAAAGGCATTCAACATTTGTAACTCAGTTACAGTTGGCTTACGCTGGAGTACAGCAGTGATGTAGGAGAAATCTGTATAGTCCACTATAGTCGTGTTTTGACTAAGTCAGTTTTAGGAAGAGCTGTACTAAATGCCACATTATAATTTGACTAGCGCAGTACAACTCCCATGTACATGCTACTGTAGACAGAATTGTCAAGCAACAGAAAAATCCACTGAAGAGCAGCCTATTCATTTTCAGGAACATTTGTATTAGGAAAATATTCTACACATCAGTCTACAGAAAAGCATTCAGAACGAAAGTCTGATGTTAAATAGCCAAATTTGAATTGTATTTAGCTTTCCATATCTTAAAGACTATTTATTCCCTCTGTTTCAAATATGGTAACACAATGGTAAATATGGTAAAATAAGAGGAGGTATTAAAAAACAAAAACTATTTGAAATTATTTCACTGGCTTACAAGCCTCGCAAGATTGTCTCTTTTTAGCATCTGAAAAGGACTCAGAGCAGAGTAGAACGTAATCGAAACTCAGAACAGCACATTTTATGTCCTGCTGAGAAATGGTTCTCATTAAGTTTTCTGCAGCAATGACTTAGTGTCATTCAAATTTTTTACACTGTACTTAATTTGTGTCTAACAGCTTATTTTGAACAAACATTATCTCAAATTACCTCATCAAAACAATATTTAAGCCTTAACTCTGACTAACAGTTGCCTATTATAGAAGAATTTTTTCTTCCTGGAAAAGAAAAGTAGTTGTCCAGGCAAGTGCATGGAGAGGTAAATCCCTGTATGAATGTAAGGTAAGCTTATAAAGGTATTCAGGAAGTTTTAGGGGACAAGAGAACATCTACGATTAGGAACACTTCAGCTTACCTGCTTGCCTTAAATCCTTTTAGTTTCTGTACAAAGAATGACTCAAGAACTTCTGCACATTGGTAAAAAGGGGAGTCACTTGGATTGTAGTAACGACAGTTATCAAAAATTTTGGTCATATCTGCCACAAACTCTGTGACCTTTTTGTAGTAACGTTTCAGTATTCTTTCTTCCATGGTGGCAAGGTCTTTAAAGAAACCAAAGATTATTAAAATGAGACATTTTCACCTTCAAGAGAAGTTTACATTACCAGAATGCAGGAAACAAAGCCTATATAGGTTAGTTGTATTTCCAGGAATTCTAGTTCTGACATGGTGACACCAGTAAATCTCCTTCAGAATAAGCACTTACATGTGAATTTGTCATGTGCAGCTAAATTAAAATCCACATATCAGAGTGACCTTGGAGAATCTGGGCTCTTACGGGAAGCTATTTATTATTTTTGAAGAAATTAAGGAAAAAAACAGATTGTCTGACTCTTGTACATTATTTTCTTCACAGCCCTCACTGAGACACATCTGTGCATACAATAGCTAGCTAGCTAATCCTTCTGATCATTTTTTATTTGAATTCATGACTTGCTTTGAATCAATTATCAATTTTCACAGGAATTCACACATTACCACATGGGACAAATGAAACAGATTTTAAGTGCAGAATCATGCAAAATACTAGTGCTTTCACTCTTACCAACTAGACGCATTAATGGGACAGGAATAGCGAAGTAAGCAGTAATTATTCTATTTTAATGGAAATGTAAATTAAAAAGAGGAAGAGGAATGGGAGCTGAATTAGAAATATAGCTGTCCAAACATATAGTTGCACTTTTAGCTGGAAAAAAACATGACTTGCCTCTGGAAAATGCCCTTAAAATGCTTACTTCCAGTAATGTCAGAACACATGAAAACAGGTGGGCTGGATTACCTAATGTATTTTACGTGTGCATATTTACTTGTAATACTTAAAAGTGTATTTTCCTGCCAGATAAATTTGAAAGGGCTAAAAGCACTTTTGTTTACTTCATTCAGCCATCATATGCTTAATTGTATTACAATTTCGGCTTTCCTTTCAAACTTTAACCCATCAATTATGTAATTCAAGTTGGTTAGCAGTTTCGTAATAGCACAGCCTAAAACGGAAACAGAAAATGACAGTTACTAAGCAGAGTATTATTTTCAGTTAATTTACTACAACTCTGCCAGGATACCAAATTTAACTTCCCTATTTCTAAGGTTAGTCAGGAGTAGCTGAGAAAAAATCAAATGATGCACCAGCTCTCATCTAATAAAAATGAGAAGTTTCTGGTTCTGTAACTGGAAGGAAAAGAACAGCTAGTAACATCATTTCTTGCATGAGGCAGATTTTCCTATGAGGTTTCACATTCAAGCGTCCATCTAGCTTACTAGCAGCTAATTGGTGAGGTCTGATGAGATGAGAACAAAAGCACTAAGGCTACAACATCTCTTCCACTTCTTCCATATATGCAACATTTAAACCAATTCTTGTTCATATAGCTGTAAAGATAAATTACAAATAATAAAAAGTTCATTATGTCAGTGGGACATCACACTGTCTCAGTTTGCCTGACTGAAAAAACTGTATCCTGCAAAACATATCTTCAAGATCCCCGAATGGAAATTGTCAGTGGCTAATGAACTTGATATTCAGAATCCCAAGTCTACTCACTCCTCATTCATCATGATATTATTCAGGAACACTTACCCATTGGTTCTTTAATAACACCATAATAATCTGGTGCATCATTGGGATCTACTGGTTCTAAGAACGGCCATGCCATCTTGTGAGCCTGTCAGGAAAACAAGATGTAATTACAAAAAGATTAAGTTAAATTAGTACCATTTAGTAGCTAAACATTTTAATTCAACTTTTATCTGTTGGGGTCTAGAATTGGATTTAAGGAAGAAATGCAGCATTACATGAAAAGGTACGCAGCCTTTCAGATAACAACTAGCTAACGTTTCAAAGCTCAATGTGAGAGACTGAGTGGTTGGTCTTCACAACAGGAAATAATAATGTGAAATTCAGAGGTGACAGAATACTGTACAGAACAGGCTGCCTACAGAAGTATGTTATCAATCTACTGACAGCACTTAGCACTTCACACATAGAAATGGGCTGTGCTTTACACTTAGAAGTACTCTAGAATTAATTTGTTTCCATACACGTCTGTAAAATATGGGACAATGCAAAATATTGCTCAAGATTTTAAAACATTTAAATAAAATAATTGTGTAGCAATATAAATTCTTTATAGTCATAGCTCAAAAGATGTATTTGGTAGTGATGGACAAACCAAAATACAATGTAACAGACTCATACACGTCTTATAATCAATTAGTATGCCATCACTTACATGGTGATAACTAATTTGAGAACAGAAGTTAGCACCTTATGTATCTGCTAGTGGCAGCTAGGCTACCACTCTGCCTTTTTATACTCTAAGTAAATCTATTTCCTTTGAGAGCCTTCCACTGTAGAGATTGCTCACTGACTCAGAAGCAGTGATAGTCTAATTACAAATATTCCTCAGCACAGTAATGCCAAGTCAAATTTACAGCTGACACAGCATTGCTCAAAAAATAAAGGCCTTGCTGTTTCCTTTAAAAAAAAGTTCCAACAACAGGAAGAGAAATCAAAACTTACTCTGAGATTCACTAGCTATGTCTTACACAGTGAAGCATTCCACTTCGCTGCAATTTTTACTCTCACCTGTAAAGAGCGTAACACTCTTCTCAAACCTTCATAATCTTTATCGGTTAGCGGACTGAGCACAGTCATGGCATCTTCTGTGGACTGACATTGCGGACACACATATTCATCAATGAGATCTGCCTCACTTTGTAAAATACCAACACAGCGCCCATGATACCAGTTCTGACATCGGTCGCAGCCAATGTAAAATCTGCAAGATCCAAAAAAAATGTTAGTGGCTTGATTTATTTAAAAGTTGCATTTAAAAACATAGACCTGCAATCCCTTGCACACAAGCAGATACTTGGCACAATCAAATACAACAGCATAACATGTGACATTTCATATTGACAAATTCTAATTACACTATTCAAACTGCCTTTTTTTTTTTTTTTTTTTTAAATTTACAAACAGGCTAAGCTACAGACCATTTCAAAATTAGTTACTAAGTTTTATACTAGGCACTTTCAAGCACTCAAGGTTTCAAAAACCACTCATCTGCTTTACAGCTGAAAGGAACAGTGTAATGCCAGAAGTCTCACCCAACCAGTATTCCAAAGCAATTCAAGGTACATATTGTGCAAACTCGACTACAACTGGGGCTCCTGTTTCATTCTGTACAAACATTTTTCATAGGGAAGCATCAGTCTTGTGGTCGAATACTGAAGGGGCAATTTATGACCCAAAACCTTACAAAAAGAGATACCAACCATACATTCCCACATGAAAATTATGCTTTCTATCCAGATCAGACTATAGTACAAAAACAAATCCACTGTATACTACATTTGTCGTTTAATCTAATTCTCACGTGTTAAAAATAAAATAAAATAAATCAATCCCAATTTAAAGCACGTTGCGTTTTTAAAAGAAACATTTTGACCACCTTGAAAACATCACTTTTCCTACATATTTACCGCATAAAAACATTTTGGAAAGGAAGACAATTACTGCAAAGGAACTCGTATTATGAATGAATACAATATATGCAGAATAACTTCGTTTCGCTTTGTAAGGAACAGGTAACCAAAGTCAGAGCAGTTTGCTACCTAAACATTAAATAAGAGGTTCTTATCAGAACTCACTGTGACTCATCATAAGGTGTTCTGCAGATACAGTACAATTCCTCACTGCTGCCCTCTTGTGCCCGTTTACAATCATTACAGATGTACACATCCATTTTCTTAGCCTCCTTTTCTGTGATGCCAACACATTCTCCATGATACCAGTTAGTACAAAGATCACAGCCAATATAGAACCTAAAAGTATTCACAATGAAAATGACAATGTAATTGTCATTTCAAATGGCATGGCACTTTTCCCTGCATTTCTCTCTGTTGCACTTTCTTGCTGGCCTACTTTGTCTCGTTTTCCCTGCTTCCTAGCATTCTATCCTTACAAGCTAACATCTCACGCTGCAGCTATACTGTCAATAAGGTCACTTGGGTCAATTTTAAAACTGTCAGTTCATTAAAATTCACATCAATATGTAACCAGACTTTGACAAAGCTGGGCTAAAAACGTGTCTCCAATGTGTGTGTGAAAAACTGTAAAAGGCACAAAAAGACAAGGCCAAAGAAAAAGATTTACATTTTCAAAACGGCAGCTCAAAAGCCACTTAAACATTTATTTAATATTTGAAAATGTAGGTCTCAGTTAATTTAAAAAACAAAAGCAAAGCGCAAACACCAACTAGGAGTTACAAGTATACTACAAAGAACATGCATACCAGCCATGTGTAGGATACATATTGGTATAACATGATACGAAAGAAAATTGTGTCAGGACATGGTTGTCATAATTTTAACTGGGGGAGGGGTGTGGGGGGGGATGGCTGAAAACCAGAGATATTCAGCTACTCAGAACTGCAGCAAATTGGTATGTTGACCGTTCTTCAGAGACTAACGTCTGCTCTCAGACAGCTACGTGACGGAACCAGATATGGCATGACACAAAGTGAAGGGAACCAGGTACAGAATCATGTGGATGGGACCTTGCACAGAATGATGTGACAAAACTGTAAAATATTATGCAAGGATGTTTGACATTTTGTGTATGGATACCTCAAAACATACCCGTGACTCATGACAATCAACCAGATGGGCAAAGTTACACATTCATTCTCTCTGCCTAAGCAAAAGCAAGCTGACTCAACCTCCACCTTCCTAAATTTGAGAGACCATCAAGCTCCTGCAATATGCTGAGTTATCGGTTACTGTGCCTCCAGCCTGTCAGTCTATAAACACCAACCACCAGACAGCATGCACCAGTAACAGGACAGTAGCTAGGAACTCTTCCACAAAGCAAGCACCTCTAATTTCTTGGATGTCTGCCCTGGACACTCCAAACCTGCCTGTGCTCTTAATTTTCAGTCAGAAAATCCTAAAAACTGAACAAATTAACCTTCCATAAATGACACCTAGATACAGCTCCTTCTTTACTCAACAACAACTCAGTCTAGGTCCTTTATCCAAAAGGGACCAGGCCTAGTTGCTCCTAAAGACAGATGCTAAACCTTGCCACTAAAACATTGAGCAGGCTTCACATTAACGAACTGGTTGGAATACAAATAGGTATCTTCAAAGGATACCCTTATTGACTGTCCTCAGAAACAACACAAGCAAAACTCCACAACCCTGGTGCAAAACAAGTGAGAACTAAATGTAAGAGAATTATAATAAAATAAACACCATGCAGAATGACCTTCGTGGATTTACTACATCCTAATGAACATATAGGGCATTTGTAACACATTACAAATTATCTTTTCAAGCTGCACATCTGTCTTCTTTAGTGTAGAAAGTAGACACCAGCACAAACAGGAATATCTGATGCCTACAAGTGTGTGTATGCACATACACACACAAAAATGTTTACCAGGAAATTGTTTTAAAATTTGCCTAATCATTTTCCAAATAGGAAAACGATAATTCAGTTTAACAAAACAGTCACCATTTGTAAGAATGTAACATTTGGAATTTATGAGATGAGCAGCAGAACTGAATCATATTGCTGAGGATACCTCTAAGTTATTAACATTTCCTTGTCTTGATACTTTATTCCCTGCATATAAGCATAGTTCTTAATTCAAGCCACCAAAATTCACTCTGACCACATTATTCATTGGCTTACTCAAATGCCTGCTGAAGTCAACAAACAACAATCAAATTCTTTTGCTCACAGAATTTGGTCACCTCATTTTTGTGACAATTCTATTGCCTACTAACAACAAAGCGCTAATACAGACCTGTGCTCAGTATCACAACACAACGAGAGCAGATACCCTCCTAGGTTTTCTGTCATTAAGTAAACTTAACACAACATTTTAAGTGAGATAAGTGAGATTCGCATCCCTGAGAAACAATAGCAAATTACAAACCAGGACACCAGAAGTCTGCCATTTACAGAGTGACGACAGCACAGAGAGCCTACAGTTTCTCACAGTGATGTAATACTGTAATGGTCAGAGTTACTGAACACTGAAGGTAGAGAAAAAAAAAAAGGCCTCAACTTCATTTAAAAATGACAGTAATTAAAAAAAGGCTAGAAGGAACTTCAGGATATCCTCTAGTCCTCACCCTAAATTTGGGATGAAGAATAATTCCTGGAATGAAAACACTACTCCACCCCTGTGGTTCATTTGTGTTAGCAGGATTTAAACCACCACCAAAGGGTATCAATTAATACCTTTTGGTATTGTCACTCGTTGAGCAGGTAATTACTCCCTTGGAACTGAAGTCAAATTTATTTCACATAAAACTCTACACAGCTATCAGCCGTTAACCATTACTAACTAACAATGCTAGTTAGTCACTTCTAGCTTAAGCAGGAACGCGTAACACTATCCCACTGCAATCCATTCAATCTTCCACCACCACTTACTAAACTTCTTTGCAAACTTCGCATGTAGCAATTCCTCTTTCAGAGGAATATTCTTCCTTAGGCATGACCAGAATCAAACCACAGAGAACCACAGTTTTCACTTTGTCAAATGCTTGTGTGTTCAATTTTTGACCAAGCCTGGGACACACACTGTAATACGTGAAAACCATTTCTACCTGAAACACTGTCCAAGTGAAGCACAGTCCAGTAACTTGGAAACCCCTTTACTAGCTAGCGATTTACCAAAAAAATCACAACCCACCATTTATTGGAAGACGGTACCAAAACTATTTCTAATGAACATCAGACACCTGTTCATAGGAAATTGCTCAAACCAAATTGTCACTTGCTTCCGAGGCAGAGGCAAACGGCAAAAGAAAGAATAACAGAGCGGAGGAAAAGAAAATAAAAAAGAGTATGTGCATGTCAGACAGAAAGGTCATACAATGGAAACATGCAAACAAGTAAAAATATAAATCACGTACGTTAATAGTATAAATCAAGTATGTTAATAGTTTTGTAACTGCTAGTGGAAAAGAGAAACTTTATACCTTAGTGATCACTGCAATAACACCTGATACTCTATCTCCAGTTCTAGAACTAACTTATACTACTAGCTAAATACTAACCTAAATCTAACAATCCACAGTAAAAGCCCAAGGTGTTCACTACTCACTTAGACTCATCGTAAGGCGTTTTACAGATGCAGTAAAGCTTTGTGTCCTTCTTTGTTTCCTTTGAGGTAGTAGAAATCATTTTCTTTTTCTTGGACTTGGAAGCTGACGAGTCTCTCTCCTCATCTCGCTTTCTCTTCTGGGAGGATACTGGCATTGGGACCGTGGTGGAGGAGGAGGAGGTGACGCTGGCTGCATGTTGCTGTGGTGGCGGTGGCAGTGGCGGCGGTGGTGGTGGTGGGGTGGCAGCTGCTGCAGCTGCCGCTGCTGCAGCTGCTGCTGCTGCAGCAGCAGCTGCCTGGGCTTTTTCTTTTTCTTTCTTAATTTTAGTCAAGTCTCTCTTTAGCTCCTCCTGAAGTATATTAAATGGATAAATAGAGAGGGAAGCACTTCATATGACTATTCCAGGACAGAATTTAAAATCTAGACAAATCCCCGTGAATAATCAACAGAAAATAATTTAAGCCATTTAAATGTACACATTTTTAAAATATGCACAACCTACAATTCATACAACATTAACAGGTGATGCTCTTGGCTTACTATGACCCATTGGCTGCACTATATCAGAAACTGTTTCTGGAAACAAGTTAATTTCATCACAGACGAGAAACAAAAAGCATGAAAGGGACATTACTACCTCTGCAGAGATCCATGCATACGAAACCAGAACTTCCTCCTATGTTTCCTTAAAAGCACACTGAGAAAACACGAAGTTAACACCAATGTCCCCAGCTTAAAATCACATTAGTTTGAGAATAACTGTCCTTACCTGCACTTCAATTTGTAGTTCTTTGTCCAGAAGTGCTCTTTTTTTCAATATTTCAGCTTTCAGCTGTTCTTTATGCTTGAAAAGTAGAGCTGACAACTTGGAAGCATTCTGTTTACTACGTTTCTGCTCCACACTCTCTTCTCGCTTTCGTTTCTTAGCTGCCTGCTTTTCTTCTTTATCTATCTTATCCAGAATATATTTCATCACTTGGTTGCATACAATCATTCTGGTGATGAATGAAAGAAAAAGTACATTGTGCTGAGCTGCCTATTAATTCCCAGTTGAGAATGCAGAATAATTTGTCTAGTCTCTGCAAGTTGCAAGCTAAATTATTACATTTCTTAAAACATAAATGGTAGATTTAACAACATATTATTTCCACTCACTCTTATTTACTAGATCACCCCTTTGAGAGATCAAGTCAATAGTTCGGTTAAAGAGGGCTGGTCCCAGTTTCATTTAACTGATTTCAGTACTAATCATTCCTCCCCTTCCCCTGTAAAACTCTGAACAAGGCTTAGACTTCAGAATGATCAGAGATATTTTCACTGAGTTCAGTTTCCACAAGCACATTTGAAAGAGTTGTGTTTTTTTAATTTATTTTTTTAAATTCTGATGTAGGATAAAAGCAAGTTGGAAACCTGTAACTTGTTCCAAAACATAGATTTTTACCCTCTACTGAGCACCAAATATTACAAAGTTTTTGTGTTTTGGCATGAGGATTGACAAATATTTTTCAGCTTATAGAACTGAATATTATAAAAACAGTTCCACATTTCTTCACTACTGACAACTCACGGTTCCTTTTTCATGTTTGTTGCACACCCAACTACAAATCTTTTCCCGCTCACTTGTTCTGTACGTTACACTTTTGCTTTATATTTCAAGAAGATGAAAGTGCTTTGATTTCCCTTTCTGTTCTATTTTAAACTTGCTAGAAAACTAGAAAAAAAGAGTAAGATACCAAAAGTAAATTTCTGGAAGAGAAAAACTCAGTGAGGAGGAAAGACAACTGTATAATGGACCAACTTAGTTAGCACCTTTTTTTTTTTTTTTTTTTTTTTTTTAAAGACTGACAGAAATACAAGTCAAAATATCAACTCGGCTATCTGACACCATTAAATGAAGAGTATATGACAACACTTTTTTAACTTTTTAAGAAATTGTGAAGCAAGCAGCACTCAGTGGTACTGTTGTAATCAACTAAGCTTGCACTTTGATTTGATGATCAGAATTTTATAAAAATGCTACTATTTTCTTAATAGCTGACAACACACACTTGCAGTTATCCAACTGAAACAACTACAAGAGCAAGGCAATGTCAAAATAACCTTAAGACTATTGGCAAACACTTCAATTTTGTGTTTAGCAGCTTCAGGTGTGAAATCTCTTAGCTTGTTGATTAGTACTATCTTCTAACTCTTCAATTCCTTCTGCAGAGTGGGATGTGAGATGTACAGAATTAAAATGAGACACAGTAATGCCAAGGGACAAAAATGGAAATAAACTACCACATTAAAGGACAGACAAAAACCAGGATTTTCTGCAACAGAATGGTTCATTCTCCATTCCATGATCTTTAAGGATGGTTTTTACCTTGAATTTAAAAATTTCAGTCAGCTTCAGACACAAGCACGCAACACTAAACTTTAAAAACATATAATTAAAGTGAAATTGAGAATATAGAGGATTAAATTATTTAAAGTTAAGAACATACTTTTGAGTTACAGCTCTCACCAACTACTTTCAAGTGTTACTTTAACCAACTTGTACATAGCAAAGTCTCTTCAAGGAAGTTTTTACAAATCAGTATCTTATTATACACTGTTAAATGATGTTCTAAATGAAAAACTTCCACAGCTAAAGTTGCACCATGATGCATATTCACCTCTGATTTTCTTCTCTCTCAGCTGGAGTCAGGGTCTTCTTTTGTTTCAAGTGTTCTATGACAGCATTCTGTTTCATAACCACCTGTAGGATGATAGAGAATCCAAAACAAAATGTGAAAATTTTGGCCAGTATTTCACAATACTACTGGGAAAACCAGGACATTTCCTGAGATAAGGAAAAAATTGAAGTATTATTTATTTCAGTAAGTGACAACATGAAATGAATTTTATCAGGGCAGTACTTGCTTAAAGCAATTATTTGAAATTTGAAAGTTTTAAAAATGAAATTAAAAATCAATACCACCTCCACCCCTAGAGTAGGATATTTTCCTTATGCAGAGTTTAAACCTAGGGACTAAATGTAAGTTGACAATATTCTTCAGTGACTTTTCTTTTAAGGTAAGAATCTATTATATATACACACACACATATATGTTGTTTTTTGTTTGTTTTTAAAGCCCCGCAGCCATCCAACAGCATTACATTTCAGATACCTCTTTGAAACCTCAGTTCCCTATAGCAGGCAACAAAAGTACTGTACTTGTGTTCTGGACATCACCTCTCCTGTCTATAACCTATCTTTCCTGAACTGAGAATAAATATATATTGTCCCAGCAGCTAGTGATAAGTTGAATCAAGGTGTCAGAAGACTGCAAACATCATACAACTGACTTGATGTGCTGAATTAACTTAGAATATTTAATTAAATTGCCAAAACCAATCGTGCACTAACTTTGAAAGAATCAAATTAACTGCCTATCAAATGTATTAACATCGGTAACAAGAACAGGCATTTAAAATTAGATTTCTTTCATTAATTAAGTTTTAATTTCCTTCTGTTAACTTTACCTGTTTCTGGATAATGTCACTTTGATTAGAAGCCTGAAGGGTGTGCTCACGTTTAATTTCTATCTGTTGCTGCTTTTTCTTCTGTTGCTGCTCTCTGAGCTGCTGAACTCTCTGCAGCTGCTCCTGAACACTAGCTGCTTGTACTGTTACCACATTCTGAATCTGGTGAGCCTGTACTGGGCTAGTTTGTTGAATCTGAATAGGTAACTGAAGCTTGATCTGCTGGGGCACACTGCCTTGTTGGGCTTGTATCTGAGCCACAACATGTGACTGAAGCTGAGAGAGAACTTGGACTTGTTGCTGAAGCTGAGGCACTGTAATAACTTTTGTTGGAGGCTGCTGAAGTTGCAGCTGAGGACGAGTTGGGGATTGCACAGGAACCTGATTTAAACTTTGAGTAGTTGGAAGGGTTGAGACTGAAGTCTGAACCTGAGGTTGTGATTGCTGCAGCTGAGCTTGAATTTGTATGGGAGCATGGGGCTGCATCTGAATCTGTTGTTGGGTTGGAGTCTGCACCTGAGCTGGTTGCTGAGGCTGGCCTTGGGACTGGCCTTGTGGAAGGATTGCAGTCTGCGGCTGACTCGGGACTTGCGCTGGAGATTGCCCTTGAGCCTGGGTCTGTGCTGGCGACTGAACTGGAGATTTAGACGATTGTGCTTCAGGCGTGACTGGAGAGTCAACAGATGCTGGAGTTTGAGATTCAGGCTGGGTCTGAGTTTCAGGCTGAAGTGGTGGCTGTGCTGCCTGAGGCTGGGCTGGGGTCACAGGCTGAGTGCTCTGATTCTGCGCTTGAGGCTGGGCTTGCTGCTGACTCTGAGGCTGTGGCTGAACTGATGGCAGCACTGATGTTGGCTGTGTCTGTGGAGCTTGTTTCTGTTCTGTAGCTGTTCAGGATTAAAACAAATACTTCACTCACTTCAAATGACAAGTCTATGAGCCTTACTAAAGGTGAACACTTTAAAATTACTGTATAGCTCTACGCAGAAAGAGCAAATTATTTATTGCCTTGTAATGTTTCTAAAAAATTTACTTTTATAAGATACCTTCTCCAACTGCACAAAAACTCCAGTATAACCTAAATGGAAGTCTTTTTTTCTGCTGAATAGAACAATGCTTACCTGAGGTTGAAGTGGAAACTGTTGTTGTGGTTGTGCTAGCTGTAGTAGCAGCTGCTGGTAGTGGGGTGAAAAGAAATCTCTGAATTGTACCATTTGGCATAGCTGCTTGCATAAGCTGTTGTCCTGGACCAGGTATTACAGTCACACCCTGAGGGATTAATTGTAATTGACCAGTAGTTTGACCTTGTCCCTGAATTACCACAGTTAATCCTTGACTGCCACCCTGAAAAAAAGTTAATATTGATGTATTAGTGATACAATTCTTAGCAAGATCTTCCTCAAAATCACCAGAATTAGGATTTCAGAGGTCATTACTTTTACAAAAAAAAGTTACTGCATAATATTTTCCTAAAACCCAAAAGCAGCATCCAAGATCATGAAATAGTAAAATATTCTTCCAACAGTTCTATCAACAGATTACTGGGCTGGGGATAGTAACAAATATTTTCACCCAAATACTAACAAGAATCCTAGCCAGAAAGCAGCTAAAATGGAAAATCTTTGTTCCTAGAATTTAAAAACAAAGCAGAGCATGGATAATCTTAGACATTAATCACTTCCTCAAGAATCCCAACCATTTTATGTAAAAATTCTCTGCAGTGCAAAGGTTTCCTCAGTGCCTGTCAGATCCAGCCCAACTGTGAGCTTTCATGACTGACTATTCTATTTGCAATGTGTTATAAATTTCTGTTGCTTAAGCTGATACCAGCTTTCCAGATATCACTAGTGTATACAGAAATAGCTAGGCTTTCATAAAGATCAAATAAAATTTAATCATTACAATGATTTTAAGAAGTTATGTATGGTCTGTCTCAGGACAGTGCTCTCAGTTGAAATAGAGAAGGCAGGGTATCACCACACCTAGGTGCTTATTTATACATTGTGATTCCATAGAACAGAATGAGGTCCCTAAAGAAATTCTTCCAAGTCTTAGAGAATGGAAGTGAACTCTCCGTCTCTTGTACACAGAAAAATCTAAACTGACCACAAGCAGGCCAATACACTACAAAGATGTATATTCTATAAATATTTTTAAAGAATAGTTATTATGGTAATTCACAGAAGCCTATATTTACCCTATGCGTGATTCTAAATTTATTTTTTGCCTGAATTTTTCTACTTCATGATCTGAGCAGAAGCTCTAAGAACTTCTTCCTCCTCCAGCTCCAGAGACTTTTTCTTCTGAGACCGAGGACAACATAAATTAAAAACAAATCTTCATACAACATCAAAAGACAAGGAACAAACATTATGTTCTGAAGGTTTCAAAAATAGGCCATGAAAATAATAATTACATCCCTTACTGCTGTTAAGGCAAAGATATTTTTCTATACTGGTAATTTTTCCTAATGCTAGTTATACTACTAAGGAATACAATATTTAAAAATACACTGTGCATATGCTTCTTTCAGTCTGTAATTATGCTATCAGTTATCCTAAATGAAGGCTGAAACATAACCAAGAACACAAAATTATGATCAGATACACTCACTGCTGAAATCAAGAGACCTGAGAAAATGTATTGCAAGCATTAGCACATTTTCATGCCCAAAGGATCTAAAATATTTTACCTGTCCTTGTGTTAGTTGTGTGAGTTGGGCCATAGTAAGTTTCACTTGTCCCTGCTGAGGTCGAGGGGGCTGCGATGTGGTTTGTGGCTGTATTTGCTGAGGTGGTGTTGCAGGACTTGTTACTGTCTTCTGTCCAGAACTGGAAGAAGCTGTGCTGGTACTAGAAACTGCTGTTGAGACAGGCTGACCTCTGATTATCTGAGTCACCACCTGCTGTGTCTGACCTGTAAGAGAGTAATTTGTGATAAAAAAAATCATTTCTAGTATTTCAGCCATTAGCACTGCAAACCTCTGAACCACAACTTCTTGCAATAGCGTATTATCAAACAAGTGAAGCAAGCACTCCAGTTTGCACATAAATTTCCATTAGAAACCATTTCTATGATTGAAAAAGGTCTACAAAATGTTTCTATTTTCATTCAAGTAATGTACTTACGAGGAACTTCAGCTTTTTAAAAAAATATAAAAGGTTCTCTCAATACAAAGTTGTTCTAAACTTTTTTCTTCCAAACAAATGGACTTAATTTTAACCTGTACATTTCCCAATATTGATGGTTAATACTTACAAAGCCTGCAACCAACATACTTAAAAGTCAAAAAATAAATACTTGTTAGAAGTCAAGCATTGAAATGAGATATTTTAGCATTGTGACATATGATGCAGAAAGTATTTATAATGAAACAAACCATGGATTTTGCACTGGAAATTTAAATATCAAAATGAACCTACTGGCTGGAAGAATACCTTGTTGCACCACTAGAGGTGTTCGAATGATGGTCTTTCCAAGTGTTGACTGCTGAAGTGGTGTTCGTATTACTGTCATACCAGGACGGAGTGGTGTCCCTTGCATTACCTACATACATCAAAATGGAGAGCATACGTAAACTTATAAGGATGTATCCCCCCGGGTTTTTTAAATATTTTTTTCCCTTCTTTTAACACAGTAAGAAATGAGAAGACGCAAGTAGATGCAGTATTTTTTCCATTTATGCCCACACTGCTAAGGCTTACCAAACTAAGATACTAATTTTTCAAATTGGAGAGAACTGATGTACCTCTTGCCTCCTGGAGATAAAGAATCCATTAACATTATTTCTGATTATTTCTAATTACTTTTCTTCACAAAAAAAAAGTTGAAATAATAATAATAATATATATATATGTTGAAAAGTGACCATAAGTAACTATATTACATATTAGTTATAACATCTGCCACTAACTTAAAATATACACATTCCAAATTGTTGTATTAAATAATCAGAAAGACATCTTACTTGTGAAGTACTTGTTGTTCCTAAAGTCCCTGTGGTATTTGGCCTAATTGTTACAGTTGCTGTCCTTGGCTGGAATGAAGTGAATGTTTGACTTGCACCTGTTGTTGATGGAATGATGCCCAATACCTTTTGCTGAACTTGAACAACACCTAAATAAAGTAAAATTGAGAATTCATTAGTAACATAATTGCCAGCAGAAGAAGTAAATACAACTCCAGGCAGGCATTCAGAAACCAGTCTCCAGGTTTCTAGAACACCTTTGAATCTTTTAACACTTCCTGGGAGAAGCTTTGTCACATTGTAAATGGAAGCAGCATTATACTTTCAGCTACATTTGAAGTTAAGCAACAGGTATTTTAGAAAAGATTAAGGAAAGAGTGAATCTTCATAAAGATCAGTTTGATGGTAACTGCAAACAAGTCCTTGCATGACATGGTGCCACAAAGTTAGTATTATACAACCATTAAGCAAAAGTTACAGTCTGATTCATTTAAAAAGGAGGAGACCAGTTTAAGCCTTTCACCTACAAGCTCATAGTGCCAAAGAAAATTGATATTGCTTTTTCTGTCACCTAAGAAACTTCAGTATAAAACTGGTAGCCTTCATGATTTCCTCAGACACTAAGGAGAATGGAGACAGAGAATCAAGCTTTTCTACTTAATATACATTCATAAAATCTCAAAATATGAAGCTCTCTTCCCAAGTCAAAAAGGAAAATGCTGATCTTAATTTGGAACCAAACTCTTGCTCATCAATGAAGAGCAGATGCAGGTATTAATAATTAAGAACAGCAGCGTGTTTTTTTTTTGAAAGTTATTTTGTTGGTAATATAATGTAGATAAAGAAAAAAACATGCTTCATTCCACATTCTAAAAATAGAGCTTCTAATTTTGTACTATGAAATGTAGAATAATTTACAGGCAAAATACTTGCATTTTTCCCCTAGACACACAAATATGCAGTACATGGGGAACAAGCTCTAGAAGCTCTTACATGATTTTTTCCCCCTTCAAGACAAAGTTTACTTCACTGGGAAAATAGTGTCAATGGAGAATTAAACAGCAAGCTGGAATACATTTCAATTCAGTTCCCTTTGCCCTACCTCCTTGAGTTGATGGCACATTGACGGCAACAATCTTGCTGTTTGCAGGGAGTGGCAGCTTAGTTATCACTTTCCCTGCCATCGTTACTGGACTGCCTGAGATCTGGAAGGTCTGCCCTGTGCTGGCAATGGTTGTGGCTGAAGTGGCAGCTGTGCTAGTGGCTATTGAGGTACACAGAACAGTCAATTTTAGAGCAGAAAAATTAGTCAAGAATATGACTATTTTCAAGTATGAAACAGCAAACTTCAGGATTATTTTTACAGTGTTTTCAAATGCATCATTCTTGCTTTTGTAAAGACTTTTTAGGAAACAGTACATTACAGAATAAAATGCTT
Source organism: Netta rufina (assembly GCF_964035555.1). NCBI lineage: Eukaryota > Metazoa > Chordata > Aves > Anseriformes > Anatidae > Netta > Netta rufina. Next base: position 3,730,827 of record NC_140143.1, on the reverse strand, counting down.
TCGTCATCAATGGTTACTGGTAAAACAGCTGTCAGTCATGAGAAAGGTCAGAAATACAACTACCTAGCAAGTCTGAACAAAGAAAATTAGACAGGTATTATTTCAGAAGTGTCCTGCTGATATAGCAAGAGAGTTAAGAGCAAAGATGACACAAAATGCAGTAATGCTATATTCTGGAGATGTAGGTGTTGGATGTAGGTAGGATGTGTGCTGGAATTCATCCTAGTTACACGTTCTTTCCATGATGAACAGCTACTTACCTGTTGAAGACTGGCCTTGTTTAACCCAAGTAGCAAAAGTCTGATGGAAATTCTTGTTCTGTTGGAATGTTACTGTAGCTGGAGAACCCACTTTTGTAGTAAGTACTACTTTTGTTCCAGTGGGAACTGGGCCCGTTAAAGGGCCTACCACAACTTTCTGTGGAGTTGAGACAGTAGTTGCAGTACTGCTGGCTGTAGTGACTGTGGGGACCACGCCTGCTACAGGTATCTGCTTCTGCTGTTCCAGCCGTTTCTACAGAATTTAGAAAAAAATTAAATGAAGAATTTTCAGATTTTGAAAAAAAAAAAAAAAAAAAAAAAAAAAAAGGCTGTCTTGTCAGTACTGAAAAATAAAGGACCCTGGTAGGATTTTAGTTCAGGTTTAAAGGAGTGAAGAGTAAGCTCTTTGAACATCCCAAAGCATGACAAGCACACAGACTCCTTGACCTGCAGAACTACAACTCTGCTTAAAGTACACGACCAGAAATTTTCCTTTATAGCATCTTTAAAATCCTCAGTTTATGTTAATTTCCATACACATTTTAAAGAAAACATATTAATTAGCCACAGACTAATCCAAAAGGTTAAAAAAATAATCAAAAAGTATTTATCTAAACTTGGCTCTGACAGTGTGCATACAGCCTCTATGTACTTCCATAAGCAACACACCGTTAGAGTTCATTACTGGCACTCTCAAGTTCAGAGCTGCCTGTACTGAGATCCTGCCACAGCTGGAGAAAGAAAGGCTATCATTCTACTTCACCAAATGAAACATCGAGATTATAATTTTTAAAATTCTCTGTAAACTCAATTTGTAGCTTGCTTAAAAAAATCAGGTTTAAAATCCTTCACCTCATCCAGCAACATTCTGTGCTGTAATTGTCAAAAAGGTACTTTGAATTTAGAGAGCCACATTACAGAGGGGCAGTATCAGTCAGGTCTATTACAATGCCAACTATTTAATTACATTAAGATAGGGAAGAACATTATATTAATTTAAATTTTGGTGATTAATTATCAGTACATTGAGGTTGTTATTGTGAATCGGAAAAACTCATTCACTAGTAATGTATTTGGTTAGGGAAGATGTAATGAAAACATGCAGGATGGAAAAAACAGTGCTCTACTTATACACACATGTAAATGTGCATATACATATGTGTAACTGAATTTTATAACAAATTCTTTGTGGGCTTCATTTGGCCAACTTTGGATAAGATAAAAATCGAAAGATTCATGTGATAAGAGCATGGAAATAAATTCAGTTGTATTCCCAAGTCAGCTATGTACCAAGACACCTTTCTATTAAACCACAAAACACAGTTGATCTTACCTGGAGACTAGTGTTTCCCAGATTTCTTATAAAATTGGGAAAAAAAATAGATTATTGTTTTTAAAGTGTTCTGTATTAGGTAGAAAAAAATGGGAATCTAATTATTAAACAAACGTTTGCCTTAATGTTGTTTCAAAATAATGAACGCATACAGGGGGAGCAGCACTGTTTGATGACTAAGAGAAGCTGGCTTCCCAGAACTTTGAGTTTCTAAAACTGAAAAATGGTGCAAGACAGGTGGGACTACCAATAGCTCCCCCACCTGCTGGGCAGCCAATCGTTGCTGTTTTAGTTGAGCCTCCAACTGGGCCTTGAATTCGCCTGCCTTCTTCTGTTCACTAACCTTAGCCTGTAGTTCAACTGCCTGTGCCTTTTCCTTCTCCACCCTGCCAAAGACACACAACCAAAAAGAAGAGTTAAGCCATCACAAAAAATCCATCCATCGACCTAGATTCATTTAGGAACATCTGTCACGTCTGAAGATCACTGAGAACTGGTCACAGTTTTAAAAGTATTTTGAAATAAGCTACTGAAAGTGCATACAACATTCCTGAAATACTCTGACGCAAAACTACTACAACACCTTACAAGAAGCTATTATCCAAAACTGGAATTCATAATTACATCTGAGACTGAAAATATGATCTATATGTCACCATTAATTTAAAACAATTCTTCTCAGGGGTCTCAAAGTTGTTTCAACACTTAAGTATGAAATATTGAAAATACTTTATTGACTTGAATATCCTCAGACTGAATTCACCTCTACTCAAAATACTTCTATACAATTTTATTTGTGTTATAGAAGTATTTAAACACACACTGTTTGAAGTCATGCGAAAAGCAGCCTAAAACCCTTCTTTCCATGCTTTATAATAATAGCCTTTTAGCAATACAACACTGATTACTTCATAAGACTGGAATAATTAATAAAAAATAGCTCTAACAAATCTAATATACCTGCATAAATTCAGTTTTAGTATTAGCAAATAATTGTTTTACAACTTTAACCTAACTAACATAACAAAAGGCACAGAAAAAAACGCAACACTCAGCTACAACCTGTAAAAGCTCATCTAGTTTGTGCTATCTAGTGGGAACTTTTATTTAACATACACAGAAAAATAAAAGCTTTTTTTTAAAAAAAAAGTTTGAGTTGGTTTACCTTTCAGCAAACGCCCTGATCTCCCATAATTCCAATTCCTCTTCTGCCACCCAACTTTCAATTATAACAGGGCCTGTTTGCTTGGGTGTTTCTGGCCGTTTTGGCCTTAGAGCACTTGATCGCAGTCCCTTCCTCTGGGGTGTTGGAGTTTCTTTAGAGAACAGTCAAAACACACACATTAAGCTCAATCATAAAACAAAACTGAAGCGTAAACCAAGATTTAGTATCTGTCTCATTTTAGAAACAGAAATGCCTTCCAGCTTCAGAGAGATCAAGTCAGTTTGTTACATGCATCATTTGCTTTACACAGGAGAATGAATAGTTCACGTCAAGCTATATTTGCTCCTATGATCATCTGAATTAACATAAAGGTCCAGTTACCTTAATTTCTGTAGGAGCTTATGGGGAGGGGAAAAATGTATAAACAAAGGTACCTTTTGGAGCTTCTGGCACACCAATGGGACAAATAATTTTTCTTATACAGTACTCTGACCGGATTCCATATGGGCCAACATCTCTTCGCTTGATTATTTCCGTTGTTGTAATTTCCGTTTCAGATGTTTCTACAAAAGATTAGTCCTAACACGTTAATAGCAGAAAACAAATAAAAGCTGAATCACCTATCAATCCAATACACTCAAGGTAAAGAAAGAACAACTACAGTGCAAACTGTTTGCTATTAAAATCTCTACCTATAGATCTATCAAGTGCCATAGCTAACATCAAACCTTTACAGAAAGGCTTGGAATGAAAGTAATAATCAAAATTAACAGCAAGAGCTGTTACATTAGGAAACACAGAAATTTAAAGAAAAGATACCTGTACGTGTAGTTCCTCCCCCAGGTGGAGCTTTTGCAGCCATATCATCCCATTTGAGACATGCCCACAGTAACCGCAACATAAGGCTCACTCCAGCCAATGATTTCACTGTTTGAAGTCGGTATCTAACAACAGAGCATTAATTAAAGTAAAAATGTGTTTAATAAACCTAACCAAACCAATGAGACAGGTCTTCTGTTCTACCTTTACTGAACAATATATACATTTTTAAAAAAATAATAGCAAAATTTATAACAGCTCCACTCTAGCCAACCATGCAAGAGGTTTTGATTTTATAACTCAAGGAAAAGTGCTCTTTGAAAATTCTAAGAAGGAAGTTCAGAATTAAAAGGCAGGTAAAGGGTTTGAACAACAACAACAAAAAAAAACAACACAGTATGGTTATCCAATCCTAGATATAAAACTTGTGTCACTTCACAAACCCCAAATTTATTATGGACAAGAGCATCAATACCTAAGCTTATTCAAATCAATCCAGAGTCTGAACAAAAAAATCTAATGAAAGTGAACCCCATTTAATTATGGCTATTTGAAGATTCAGTGGAAACAGTATTCTTTAAAATACTCCGTCAGCTTGATGGACGCAGGTAAAACAACGCTCCACTTCCACTCACTGCTATGAGAGTTTATGAACTGGAAATTTTCTGCCGCTTTCTTCTCATAGCTTCAAAGGGCACAATGAAATAACTGTTTGATACTAGAAGAGTATTACAGTAACAATGTTTTATAGTCTGCTGTGTGGCTTGGATATATGACATTTTCTAGAATAAAATGGGAAGCAAACCTGAAAAATGGAGCGCCACAGATACCTCACTGTTCTGGTACACAACTTAACTGGCCCGTAGATTTCTGTACGACTTTACCTACACTATCAACAAACTGAACTTGTCCTTGTAAAAATCTTCCCAACAGAAGTTTCTGGTGCCAAAACCAGATAAGGATTCTCTATTAGTGCTGGCTTTCCTAAACTATAATTTAACTATGTTTATTTTTGTGGAACAGGGCTGCTCAAGAACTTCTTTCAAAGCCAAAAAATTGAACATAACTAAATACATACCTCCAAGTGATCCCAAAAGTTGGTCTTGGGGATGGATATGGCCAGATATCCAAGGCAGGTTTTGCATTATAATTGAAATAGGGAACTTCTCTGATTCCTCCTCTTCTGGCCAGCTTTTTTAAGTCATCATTAGGTAAAACAAATATGCTTTTTTTACTGCTTTTGGTTACAAATTTTCTGTAAGATGGCAAGGCAGTTCCAGAACGAGTTTTTTTGGGTCTTGCAAATTTCATTAACTTCACTTTGTCTTTTGTAGAATACTCTTTGCTGACAGTCATGGAAGTCACCAATGTGCCTTCTGGGGTGGTCAGCGAGTCAGTTACTGTTGTTGTAATCACTGTTTTACTGTGCTCTTGTACAGAAATGACATCAACATTACTGTTTGTAGCTGGAGTGGTAAGCTTAGTTACAGTGGTGGTGGTAGTTACAGTGGATATGGCACAATTTTCTGTAGATGATACTACTGTTGTTTTCTCATCGTTAGATGCTAGGGTCTCTGCAACTTTAAAGACAGTCTTGGATTCTGTAGAAACAGTTGATGTTGTGGTAGTCACCTCAGTAATAACAGTTTTTGTTTTATTCTCTCCATTAACATTTTCCACTTTGTATGCCTGTAGACCGTTCTGATCAGCAAAGTCACTACTCAAACTAGATTCCTCACATGACGTTACAGGCGATGGAGCAACTTTCTTCTCCTCACTAAGTTCAGTTTCCATAGATTCTGTTTCACTACTCAGGTTATTTTCTTTACATAAAGTATTTGTCGGTGTGGAAGCAGCACCAATAAAGGCAGCTCTTTGAGGAGAAAGCTGTTTTTCTTCAGTTTTCTGCACATACTTCAGAACTTCATCTGATGGCTGAAGACTGTCTCCAGCTTCAAACTCAGGTGAATTCTGCAGAGATGACTTTGGGTCTATGGTATTTTTGTTAATTGTGTCCTCTGTCGTGATATCACCATTCATGAATGGTTTTATCGAAGATTCCCTAAACGGCAATGCTTTTATTTCATGCTCTTGAATTGATTTATTAATATTATTAATTTTTGGTTCAGTATCATCTCCTGCTGTAGCTTCACAGGTATCTTTAACTAAGCATTCATCATTTGATAGTACTTTAGCATCACTGTCTTTTCCATTCATTTGGAGTGCAGATTTATCTTTTTCTAAGTCCATTTCAGTTACATCATCTTTGTTATTCTTTTTGTCAGTAACATAATTTAGATTTGTTTGATCAAGGTATTTGTTTATGGCACTTGCCTCCACTTTCAGTTCTTGACCTTTCTTTTGACCATTAGCCTCTGTTAACTTAGAGCTCAGTAGTTCCTCATCAACTTCTGTCCTATCTGCATGTTCCAGAGTTTGACCTTCAAGGTTTCTTTCAGAATTCAGTTCTGTCTTAAGTGATTCTAAATCTTTACTCACCAATTTTTGGTGAAATCGGATCTTATTTTCAGATTTACTTTCAGTCTTTCTTGGAGTAACGTTTTCCCCTATTTCACCTTCTTGTAAGGATGTTGGTTCATAATGGCTTTTTATCATACAATTGTTTTCTGGATCTTTGCTCTGCTGTTCAGAATCCCCTTCTGAGTCTGTTTTTTCTAAAATGGCCAGAGCATCTTTTCTACAGCTGCTTTCAGTTATCACTGGCTCTGAGTTTTCACATTCACCCGGAGATACTCTGGCAATAGGTAGTTTTTGTTTCAAAGGTCTTTCATTTGTTTCCAGAGCATCCCATTTGACTTTACCATCTGCATTTGTTTGTTTCAAGCCATCCACAAAGGAAGTCTCACACTCTTTAAGAGCCTCTTGTCCTTGACATTTATCAGCAGTCCCAGGTTTGGAGTTGTTCTCTTTGCTATCACTCTGAACAGAGGACTCACCTTCAGAGGACTGAGGTGAGTCCTCATCCAGTAGCTGCCCTTCTCTTTTTGATAGCCTATTTGCTGAAGGCAAAGAAGGCTCATCTAGCTCACCAGTTTTTGTACAAGAGATGCTGCTGACTGGCAAGCTGTCCTGTCTTGTATCTTCAGTTTGGATTTTATCAGAAAGATAGGTTTGATTTTGGGAAGACATGTCAAATTGGCTTCCTTCTTTTACTTTTCTCATTTGTAGCTCATCTATTTTTTTCTGGGGACTTATAGATTGAATGCCTCCATTTTTAGCACTAGCCTCCAGTTTCATCCTTTCTAGACGTTGTTTTTCTTCCAGTGTAAACTGTTTTATTCGCCTCTCAAGTAGTCCATCTAATTTTGATGATTTTACTTTCCTTTTGTAGCAAGTCCTTAAATGAAAACCTTCGCTGACATTGATTATATCAAGCTTACAATGAGTATCCTCATCTTTTATCGGGGATTCAATTTTCACATCATCGATATCCATAGGTTCTTCCTTGATGACTTTATCATTTTCACCATCAATTTCTTTTTCCACTGTGAAGAATAATTCCAAATCAGTAAACTCCCCTAACAACGAGTACCAAAAGCATGTTCTTACATTAAGTACTAAGAATTAAATGCACCTTTTAGCACATTAATACATTTCAAGAAATGGGAATGAACACTCTAGATATTTCTACAAGGGATAATTATCACTTAATTGAGACATTTTAGATGTCTGGACAAAATCTGTTACACAGTTTTTTAATAGTTATTTATGAGGTCATACGCTTTTACACATACAGTGTTGCAACGAATAACTAGTTTTGTAACAATTTATGTATATCACCTTTGTCTTTTGCATGATCTGAGTTTTCAGAATTTGTATCAGTTTCTACTTTTTCTTCACCTGACTTTTCTTCTTTGACTTTCTCCAAGGTTTCTGAAGCATCTGCTTTCTCCTTTGCTTGCAGATCATGAGAATCCTTCGTTCTATCTTTCTCCGCTTTTACCCTTGTTGACCCTTTTCGTTTATCCAAGTTGCATTTTTCATCTTCATTTTTTGCTATTAACAGATTAATTAAATGGTTTCAGTTATTCAGAAAAAAACAATCCCCTGCTACATTTTAATGTATTTTGGTTTACCACTTAAATCATTTGCACATTACTGAAATTCAGAAATACAGTGCAGTATATAATTGTAACATCACAGATTAAGCTTACTGCAATATTGAATTAAAAATACCCAAAAGTCCATCAGGGATAAAATACTTTGTTTCCACTATTGTTTCAGGAATTCATGTTCAGCTTTTCTGAAACAACTTTTCCAGGAAATTAAATATCACTTTCTGAAAAAAACAGCCTAATAAAAGCATTCATTCATACGCTGAAAATTCACAAATGGTTTTCAATAATTTTGATTTCTACAGATAAACTGAGAATGAATACTAGTATTCAAGCGATTTGATGCTTAGCACTGCAGTGTCCATTAACTTCAACCGAGAAAGAAAAATAAATCTAATTTAACAATCACACAGGTAACACAAAAAGCAGCAGCATCTATTTTGTGTTTGACCCATTTAGAAACTACATGGGAAGTTTTACTTCAGCATGTGATAAAAGAAGTTTTGATATATAACGTAACGAGGACCACCATTTTCTGAAACGTAAAAGGAAACTCAAGAATTACAAATAAGACTTCAGCAGTTCAGGATGCATTCTAGAAGTTAACTGTGCAACACACCTATTGATCCCAAGGTTTTATTTTAAAAGAAATAAGGTGTTTTGAACTTGCTAGAAAAAATCATTTTTCCCCCCTTATAACACTGTTATGTACAGACAAAATTGGTTAATAGTATTATGTCAATGTAGAAAAAGAGATGAATATGTGCACCACTGTTTTAGATATTTTTTGCATGTGATTATCTACATATTTATCTAATTTACATAAATCTAAAGGTGTACAATATTACACACAACTTCCTAACTGAAACAACTTAATGTAGCTAAAAAATTGTCTCTGACAACTGAACCAACTATACTGACAATAATGAGTAGAGATCCATGAAAGCTTCTCTGGAACACTACCTGGAACAAAGTCTACACAAGAAACATTACACACATGTAATTAACTGCAAAAGCAACAAACGGTAGTATGTTAGTAATTTAAAAGATTCTAAGTGATGCAGACACTTACTTGGTAGCAACTTTCTGTAATTTGCATTGGTATTTCCAGGCAGCTTGGGCATAAACCTATGGACATGTGTTTTACTGATCCAGCTCCAACCACCATATCCTGTTACTCTATACTCCTCTCCTTTCTGTTTCCAAACCTGTTAAACATTTTTAAAACATTAGTTTTAATGGTGCTATTTGCTGTTAATTTATGCATTAATTTAAAAACATCAGATGTATTTGGGTTTTTAACCTTCTAATTTTCTTACTTTCTCAAGCAAACTGAAGTTTGTCAATATGCTATCTACATTATTTATCGTATCATGTATCATTATGTATCATATATCATATTTCAATATGTATCTGCCAATAATCTGCCAATTCTACCACAGCAACAGCAAAATCATATTTTCTTCATTTAACAGTAAGCAGATATTTACCTAAAAGCTGAAAGATTATATAACTTTTTGAATCAACCGGTATGTTTATTACAGCAAATAAATTTAGAGCGAAGAACCACTACAACAAAAGTATTTACCATCTCCTGTAGAAGATATGTTTACCATATAAATGGATTTCTATTTATATAACCTTCTGAAGTAAAGGTAGCTGGTTTGGGGGGCAGGGTGAGGAGGGAAGTGCTGGAAACAGACACATAGACAAGATTCCAATATCCATCTAAAACTCTTCCATTAGGAAGGAGTGCATTTTGCAGATAATCATCTGCCAAATCAGGAAGTGTAGCTAAGACAGCAATGAATCTCAAACTTTGCTCAGGCCAAGACTGTGTGCTTTAGTATGTGGGCATGGTTCCTACTCCAATGACAGGGAGTAATGCACTAATTGACATTTATGTAAGTCCAAGAAAATAGAAAAAAAATAAGAAATTGACAGTTTGGTCTTCATGCAAAATAAAACCTTACCTGATGTTTGACAGGGAATGTGTATTTCACCCATGTAGCTTGCTGCATTGTTTCTTCTTCTTCTTGTTTTCTCTCTTTTTTTTTCACTTTTTCTTTTTCTTCTCTTTCTATTGCTGTCATTCTGCGTAATCTAATAAACACAGATGTAAGTACTTTTAAATATATTTAAGCACAGGATCTTGTAAACAAATATAAGAAGTCAAACAACAGTAAACACTCCTCCTTGAATATTTTCGAATATCTGAAGTTAAGAGGTAAGTCTAGTATCAGCTTATATGCATTAATTGCAATGTGAACACTACTTTTTTTGGCTATTTCGATAAGGCAGACAGCTGCCTGCAACCGTATCTACATCAAAAAGTTAATTTATTCTTTTACAGAGCAATGAAAAACGAAAGACAGACTCTACCAAACTCAGTGTGTTGAAAGTTGTTTTTCTAGTCTTCCAAAGTGCTACCACTTGGAGACTAGCTCAGAAAGAAAACAAACTTGCTTTGCAGCAGCAGGGACACTACTGAAATCTTTTCATGTATTTTCAGTTTTTCTGCTTGAGAAAAAACACTATTTTTAAGTGCTGAATACAACAGACTGAAATTGAATGTAATCCATACAGGTATAGAAAAACTAGTAACTGTAAAACAGTGAAGTTCTCATACTCAAAATATATATATGTATAATGTATATGAGATATACGTATATATAAAAAAATATTTTCATAATTTTTTACCTAGTGTGTCCCAAGGATTCCCGCCAGATCGGCAGCATGACAACTGGTTTAATTGCGCATTCCAATATAGCCAGAGCTAGTGCAAATTCTCTAGGTTTGCTGCACATCTGAACAGCCTTAATCCAGTTAGACCTAAATTGGAAAAAAGATAACCTGAAATATATACATGTACTAATATAGCATACTATGTTAATGAGATATAATGGGATAAAATCTCCTATATTCTAATACTTCACTCAGATGTGCAATTCTTTTAGTCATTCATCACAGCACACAAACACATTATATTTTAATCTACTGAAGCATGGCGCTTGGAAACCACCAATTTCAAAAAGCAAAGACCACTGCTCGTTAATGCTATTAGCAAAAATACAAGAGAATATATTTTTTCATTTATTAATTTACCTGTGGGAAGCCCAGTTAGGGTGAAGGAATGATGCCGGGATATTGTTTTCTAGCTGGATAATAGTTAGCCTCAAAGTGGATATGGTAAGAACTTTGGACCCATGTACAGACCCATTCCATTTGAACTCTCCAGCTGGAGTCAGACAGAATTTATGCGAGAGATGTCGTCTCTTGTCATGGTCCTCCCTGTGCTGGTGCTTGTTCAATGCAAATGAATTCGTGGCATACTGATTATGATAAACACGATACTTCCCCTCTTGCCCTAATTTGAAATAGTTGTTGATATTTCCTTTCATCACAATTTCCTTCTTTGCATTCATTCGGGAGACTTCACCTTGAGAGTTGACCACCAGAACCTTGTTAAAGAAGGAAACATTTGGGACCTTTTAAAATCATTCTGTTTGATTACTCACAGTATAAGGTCTCAACTGCCTATACGTAAAGTTCATAAGAATATCTTGCATTAGTTTACAGAAGCAAATAACTTTTAACCAATATGTTAAATATAAGTAAATATAAGTTCATCACAGACTGCATATAGAACTATGAAGATCAACTTCAACAATTACAAAAAAAGCCACACAGGCTCTTCAGGAGGTCAAACAGGAACCTGTTTGGCTGCTCTGAATTGTCTATTGAGGGAGATGGCTTTGGGAAAATAGCCTCACTAAACTGAAGTAAACTAAAGTGTCTGTGAAACACCTCCTGGGTAAGTCACGGAATTCCTACACCTAGCTAAGCCAACAAGTATTTCCGAATTTGAAAACACGGCATGGATAACACCACTGTTCTAGCTACTCATAAAGGAGTTCCAAATCAGAGATGTTTGTGATCAGATAGGCTCACAAACACACTTGTGTTAACTTATAATGATAACCAGCTAACAAAAATAAAATTAATACACCAAACAATGACAACAAACAAGTGCAGCTAATGCGTAACATTCAAACATTCCATTTCTGAAGAAACTGAGCTATCTCATAACACAAACCTACAGCCACACTGAAGATTTATACCAAATGACAGTCATCTGAGAACTTTCACTTTAGTCTGCATCTAGAAGTGCTACAATTTTGCAATGATTGTTTTTAAATCAACATAATCTGCCAGTACAGACTTGTGGTAAACTGGAAACTTGGCTATTACCCAGGTATTCAAACAATAATCAAATACAAAACACTAGTAAGTTACATTTTTGGCACATCAGTTCTGAAAGACCTGAAGAACAAAAGTGGGAAAAAACATATATAACTTACTGCTGGCTATACAGTAAACAATTCCTTAACTTATGACCGGTGTATTAAAGGAGAGTATGCACACTGGTCACTGGTGTATCATCGTATAGATTTAGAATGCAAGAACAAAGGAAAAGGGGAAAAAAGCTTCTGATACAACACTTTAAGCATTTGCTGATTTATTATTTTGACTTTTTTTTTTTAAATGACCTTTACAGTCTGCCAAAATCACTTTTAAAAAGTTTAAATACTTTTTTATTAAAAAAACAAAACAAAACAAAAAACAACGATGATTGGTTTTCTGTTACACTTCTACTACTACTTTGGATTTTCCTTAAGTATACAAACCTCTCTGCCTTCTTTATATAACTTATTTGCTTCGTGTGCTGCAGCAGCAACCTGTTGGCTTTTCATCTGGCTCAACTTGCTATCTGGATTTCGTAATCTTGTGAGCATTCGCGTCGAACCTGGCGTGCCTTTTCCTGTGCCTGGAGAATCACTTCTTTCACCATTAGACTTATCTCCTACCCAGGAAAAATAAAAAAGCGTTTAAAACAAACCTAAAAACTAAAAGTTTTCTGTTGAATTATGGAAATTATAAAGTAAAAAGATGCATAACATGAAAATAAGAGATCAAGCATGTTTTTTTTTTTTTTGCCTCTTTACCTATGTCATCTGAAGTCTGGGATCCCCCCTCTGCATTTTCAGCATCATCAGGCATCTTAACGGAGTCATTATGCACAGAGCTGAGCTCACTGCTGTTGCTGTTCTCAACATCTGCCTGTAGAGCTGCAGCAGACGCACTGCTGTTGCTGGGGATCATCTGACCAGTTTCTTCTACAAAAGAACAACTTCATTTTTAGTTTTCCTTTAAAAATTATAGATGCAAATTTCATTTTATATTTTGGATGAAAAATTTAAGTCAGATGAACATCTTTTGCTAGACTGGAAAGAAATACCCATAAAATATAAATTCCCTTCAGAGCACTGAATCCATAAAGATATTTTATCTTTTTGTTCTGTTTCAAGCAGTTTCAACTTTTACAGCTCTGAAGAACTGAAATCTGTATTTGGATGAATGAATTTGAAATACAAAGTGTATTTTTTTTTCCCCTATAGATGCACACACTGTGAGCCCTCTACTGAGACTTTGTTTTGCTTTTAAGATGCAGATTTTATGAAATTTGGTCTTCCTGCAGCTTCTTTGATTCTCTCTTGATTGTATCATGCATTAACTGTTCCTCAAACCATGACCTTTTCCCTTCCCCATCTATCTTCCACTGACTTTGATCATCTCAGCACATTAATGCTGAGGAATTCTGATTTCCTTTCCATCGGCAACACTCTATATCTAAACTCTTCTACAAACTTAAAATATCAGCTTTTCTTACAACCTGCTAGGTCTAGATAGTGCTTCAAGCTCAGTAAGACAAATGCATTCTCAGTCCTCAGCTGTCCTTGTTACCGTCTTTCTGGACAGCTGTGGATGTTACTGCCACCTCACCTGTCAACACAGCATACTGCCCGAGCACAGTCTTTCAACCAAACCATCAGTGAATTGCAGCTATCTAGAAATACCACTCTCTTCCCTGTAAGAAGGCACCACCCTTTCCAACAGCAGTATCTTCTGAATTTTGTGCAAAGACACTGCTTAGATGTTCAAAAACAAACAAACAAACAAAAAAAAAAAAAAAAAAAAAAAAAACCAAGTTTTTTCTGTTTTTAGACCTCTTTCAAAACATCAAGGATTCTGTTATCTTTAAAAGAAAACAGACCAAAAACTTCCCTCTGTGAAACGTTCTTTTTTCTAAGAATCATTCTCTGATTCTTAGAAGATCCTGTACCTAAACACAACTTGATTTCTGGCTCTTCCCAAAAGGTGACTGACATTATTTGGTCTATTTCCCTTTTTAGTAAGAGAAAAATGTAACCGTTTGGTGCCTGTTGTTTGGAGGAGAAAGGAAGCATCCAAACTAGACCCAAAAATAAAAGATTAATACCGACGTTACATTTAACAAGGATTGCGATAGATATTTTTGTTTAGGTTTGCAGTTTAATCTTATTTTCCTCTCTTTGGGGCTGGCTGCTTTACTGATACTGGTTCAGTATCTCTCCCTTCCTCTGAGATAAGAGTCTCAGACTGAACTTTTCGTAAAAGGAACACAAATATCACTATAAATGTAGTAAATTAGACCTGAGGAACAACCCCCTTCACAAAAGACACATGCATGCTTTCCTACAGGCAAAGCCCACTAATTTAAAACTGGGTTAGCAGCTTTGGAAGGAGAAAAGTAACAGCAGAAGTATAATAAAGAAACACCTTTGCAAAAAGTGATTTTTTTAAAAGGAAGCATGAACCCATATATGTGTCTGGAACAAAGTTGTAGGATACAAATATTCTCCACTAAATCTCTATCAATTATTTAAAACTTTAAAATGGAATAAAAATGAGTACAGGCAGAAGTATGTGATCAAATGTCTGAAGTATATGCTTTTAGTCCATGCAGTAGCACATTTTCTGTATTTAAAAAGCACACTAAAAGGCTCCCAGATTATGGTTTCATCTTAACTTTCATTTTCCCCTTCTATGAAAAGTATTTATTACAAAGTTGAGACGCATCCATATCTACAAGTTTAAGAAGTGAAATCTGTACCTGAACAGAGAACTACTTCTGTAGGAGAGAAAACATTTACTACCAGTTTTTCAAACATCACACAGTGGCTACATTACAATTCGATTATTTTTGTACTTGCAACAACTGAAAAGATGAGTATAAAATTCTGCTCATTTTAATGGTAATCAGCTGTTTAGAGTAACTTTTGGTTACGTAGTAAAGCCTGTAACATAACATCATTCTAAAATAATACTGTGATAATTTACATTACACCAAATCAAGTCCCATTCATTCCTAAAGAGTTTTTTTCTTTAAATACAGTGTATTATCACTTTACAATCACTGACATGGCAGAAGAAAACACTGTAAAACACAAGAGCCTCTATGCATACAATTCTGAAATCTGTTTAAAATCCCCAGCAAGCTTGACAATTTTATCTTGAGATCTCAGTGCGATGGTTTACTTATGTGAGTGAAAATACTTTGTTAGTAATTTATACAGTAAATGAGAGGTTAAAATAAGAGTCAGCAGCAAATTAGAATTTGAAATAAATTTTGATAGGATGCTAACAACCATTATGGATCACTGTGCAAAAATAAAATATAGAGAAAATAGAACATAAAAAGCTTAGCCACAGTCATCTTTGGAAGGCATGGAAACAAATGCTGATGTCATGGAGGGCCACAAATTTCCAGCACTAGTTGCAAGAAAATTAACTTTGAAATGTTAATGACAACGTAGCAGTAAAGGATGGCACTGCAAGCAAACAGCATGAGTGATATTCGCTGTGAATGGTTTTAGTGAACAAACCAGATAGGAAAAACTGAACAGATTACCCAAATTACAGAGGCATTGGTAACAGTGCCTTCTGTACCTGAGAGTTCCTGAGGGAGCTCTGATGCCACCTTCTTCTCTGCCATGTTGTTGCTATCAAGGGTTTCTGACTGACACCCCATTGCGTTCTTCCCTTCAGAGCAACTAGTCTCTCCTGCAGAAGGATTTGTGTTGTTGTCGTCAGTGCTTGATGTCACAGAGTTACTTTTATCCCCAACGACTGTTGCCTCTATAGTAAAACGCACAACAAAACTTTAGGGATATTCTTTATTATGTTTTAGGACGTCATTTGGGGTAACCCATAGAAAGCAACTTCAGTAAATTTGTCTGTTTGATACTGCTGAGCTTTTTTTTTTCCTCTCCCCCCTGTATGCTAAAGTCTTGTCTAACACTCAAATTACTTAATTCTGATGAGGAAAGCAAATGTTAAAATGTTTTGTGTAATACTGCTTACTATAAACTTGTTGATCACACTCTGTCAATGTCTACTGTACCTCAAGCCAAGGTATCGACAAGCTAGCTGTATTTAACTTGAAAAGATGGAAAACTGGTGAAATTACTTAACAAAATAAACAATTATAACATACACCCACAAATAAATTAACAAATATTTCTTATTGCTTAAAAATAACTTAAAGAATCAGACAAAAAATATTCTAACTTCAAGAAATGTGAGGATCTTCTTAGCTGAAGCATCAATCTACTTAAATGAAGTTGTAAAAGCACAGTGATAGTTCCTTTACCTTCGGTTTTTACTTTTTCCACATCTTGCTCAGTGGGTGTTTCCTCAGTTTTATCCTGGTCTCCAGATTCTTCTTTGCCTTTATCTGTATCTGTCTGGTCATTCTCACCATCACTCTTGGCTTTCTCTGCCTCATCAGCTGGTGTGTTTCTATCTTCCCCTATCTCTCCTCTTCTTGCTCTGATAACCTCCAAAATTTCATCTACAATAAAATGTATGTCATCAATATACAACAAACCACCACCTACAAAGCCAAGGACGAAAAAATAACATGGCATAAATACTGCTTCATTTCATTTAAGAGACAAAAAGACATCCAACTTATCACTTTTTCCTCCTTAAAAGCAACAATTCCAAAGGTCTTATAATCGATTTCTCAAATTATACATCCACATAATGATGACAAATCCATTTCTAAACCAGAATATCAAACCTTCACGCCTTCCCCAGAACCAAAGTTCAAACCTTCCCAAGTTTATATAGCTATTTATTGTTCCAAGGTACATTGATTAACTTCTGGCAGGGAAAGATATGTGTTCCGCCACACTTGACATAATATCGGAGCAAATATTTGAGCTTCAGTATTTTTGCCATTCCAACTCCTATTCAATTGTTAAATGTTTATGAGGATGTATATACGTGCGTATCAGACAGTAAATCAACAAACATTTGACAGTTAACAGCCCTACTCCAACACTTGGAATGACCACAATCTGGCACACCCTAAGCAGATCAAAAATCTGAATCATTCAGGACATCCTGGAACACACGATGTAGACACAGGCCTGCAAGAAGTCATCACTACATATCCAGGCTGGTACACCAGCACGATGCTTCTTCGAAGCTCCGTACTCACTATCCAACTGTGGATAGTGGGAACAGTGTTACTACGAGCACTGACCAGGCTCCAAGCATTTGTGTTACGTTCATGGAGTGGGATGTAAAAGCATTTCCTGCCACACATCCATTCATTTAGTCATATGTTTTCCCAAACAAATCCAGCTAACAGGATGCTTAACATTTTGCTTAAAAACACTTCTTTAGGTCAGTCACTCACTATAAAATGAATTTGAAGTCAAAATCCATGCTAAATCAAGGAAATGCAGTTTGATACAAACAAGCTATCAGACATAATCTGTAATTAAATTGTTAAAAAGGACAGTGAACATCAAAAATAGTTATTCTGGCAAACTGATGTAAAAATTTTTCTGTATGTCCAGAAATCTACCATTATTATTATTATTATTTTAAATACAAGAACTTCAATAACACACTGAAAATAACTGGTAGTGTCACATTAGCCCAATAAGCACTTTACAATACAATACATATAAGCTAGTATTAGATTCAAAGTGCAACATCTGTTCCTGTTAGCCTGAATATGCTTACCATTTGCTGCAGAAAGGAAAGACTTGTTGCTGCCCCGTGCTTTATTAGTAAGGTCCTCTGTAACATCCATGTGCCGATGAATTTCTTCACGCATTTCTTCCAGAGTTTTGCATAGGTCAGCTTCCCAGTAATCTTTGTCTAGGCATTCAATTAACTCTGCCAGCTGTATCTTTGTGCTATAGTACCAGATTTTCTTATCTTTCTCACTTTCTGAATCTTCCTCTCTATAAGAGTATTTTTAAAATATTAATGTTTAAATATCTGTACAAATTACAAAAATGGTTATCACCCTACTTTTTGCAGAGACATATTAATGCCAATACCTGAATGTGAACAGACAAACAGAAACAAAGCACATGAGGACACTCATATACACCCCCCTAAGTATCCAAATAATTTCTTGCTTCCCTTCCCTTTTTCATCAGAAGTTCTCATGATAACTTGCTCAGGAGAGCTTTTGAAGAGTCTCCTTAAAACTGGTTTGTCAAATCTGGCAACAAGGTTCGTTCTCATTATATTTAATACTACTGTAACCGGTAATCTACTAAGTCTTGAATAATCTGAAATGAAAGAGTACTTGTCTCCAGAATCCAGAAAAGGTAGTTTCTGGCTGCAAATTCAGGAAATTCAGGAACTTCATATTCATAAAATATTTTCTATTAGCATCTCTACAGCATTCACCTGTGAAAGCACCAGAAAGCACATAAAATAAACATAATACGATCCTCTGAGATGATGAAGGAGTTTCCACATTTATTATCTGGGGTACTTCATGATAGCATAAAGAAAATTACGAGAGGAGCACAGCGTCAAGAGCATCTTGACCAGGCCATCGGACCCAAATGAGCTCCATACGTTTCTTGACTAGCAGGCTCTCCCAGAGTGCTGGAGAGCTTCAGCAGGACACTGCACATGGCTCTGCGGGAGGCTGCTTCATTCCAGCCTGCCTCAGCAGCTCCCGGTCAGCAGCTCAGCCCGCCCGTGGGCAGGACCACTCATGCAATACAGCCCTAGCACTCCCCATACTGCAAACGAGGTATGAGGCAACACTGTGATTTGTAAGCTTGGCCTTCATATGTAAAAGAGGCACTAAGCTATTGCTACACCTGCCCTACCTATTATTAGCCCATGGCTCACTAATAACCCTAAAACAAGTTGTCAGTGGGGATGGAAAGCTGGTTGTACATTAAGAGATCTAACTTAGTAATTTTTCCTCTGTATTCCTCTCTAGTGGCTGCCTCCACGTGGCTTATGCATTAAAGATGGGAAAAACTGGCCTCAGATTGTCAGAAATCTGAACATCCGTAAGGCAACTTGTCACCTACCAGAGGATTTGCCACATCGTATTTACAAAACAACTGCAATAGGTGCAGAATGCATTTAGAATAGCACTAAAATAAAGATGCCCATGAACTTGATAATAACTACAGTACAAGTCAAAATTACAGTACTAATTTGCCACGACCATTGTTACAAAACAGACTATTTTTGTCTTGCTCATACAACTTGGTATATTGCAAAGAAATGCTGTGATTTCACTCTGAATGGCCTTCGTTCATGAAAAGCAACTAATTTTTCTACTTTACCCATTTACTCACCTAGACCACTGTTAACTTTTAGTTTTAACAGGTTAGCATGGTAAATTTGAAGAGTTTTTGAGAAAACATCCCAACTCAGAAAGACTGCCCACACACTGCCCTGATATTACACATGTCCGCTCAATACTGGCAATCATTTGAGCCAACAAATATTCTGTAGAGTTTCACATTAAAGAAAAATTGACATTTAAGCTACGTTTCCTCTAAGCTGAGAAAGTTAATTCTTAACAATAACAGCAACGGAAGCACCTTTATTAAAGTTTGTGGACAAAAAACACAGAATGAGAAGAGAAAGAAACATGCTCAAAAACTAAGATGGAAGGAGAGAGGGGATCACAAGAACACAGCTTAGAGAGCAAAAGGAAAGAAAAAGGTGAAACAAAACGATCGACAGAAAAGAGAACTGAAACAAAACAAGACAAAAATGAACGGGAAAGTCACACCTCCTGAACTGTGTTGCTATTTTCCCTGACAAATGCCTGATGAAAGTGGCAAGAGCAAGGTGTTGGCAGAGCAGCACCGGTAAGGCTGCAGCTTATGAACACAACTGCTGAACTGTGCTGTTGATTAACTTAAACTTTAATTGCTTCTAAAATCATCAAAAGGCACCTTTACCTTCATTTTGAGCCCCTACCTTGTCGGACAATTATTAGCTATATTCACATGCCATTTACACCTCTTCTTCCACAACCTAGTTGTGCAATAGTTTGAGCACTTTATATAAATAGTCCCTTATCCCTTCAGGAAATGAGGCTGTGCTAGCACCCACTGAGCACTCCCAGTGCTCCTCTGACAAGTGAGGCACCATCAGCTCGGTGCTGGGTGACTGCTTCGCCTCCAGGGCACTCAGCTCGGTCCCATACATTGTGAGGCCAAAGGAGGGAGTAAAAAGAATCACGTAAGTGTTTCCTACCTTTTTGTCTCCTTCACTGCCTGAAGCTATTCAATAGCAGGCCTTACAGGCAACTTTTAACACTGATAAAAATTAGAACATGGAAGATGCTAGAAAATGGTGATTAACTGTTTTTGAGGTAGATACACCCTTTCCTGAATCCCATAGCAATACAATTAAAAATTGCAGAATTAATAAAATTGTTTAAACTAAGCTTCTATTAAAATGAATATTTCTTTACTTTTTTTTTTTTTTTTTTTTTAAGTGGAGAAAAGAGAGGAGGATCCACTGAGAACAGGAACAGCACAACAGATCTAGCAGGAAAAAAAAATCTGAAACTGTTTTTGATGGTTGAGGCAGGTACAAACAGCACAGGAATAGCAATTTGTTTCACTGCTGATATCAAACGAGGGCCAAACAACCTTTCACCACCTCGCTTCATAGACAGTTGGCAAACCCAATGCATCTCAGTATTTGATTTGTTACATCCATACTTTTCCAAACTTATAAATCTTCCATTTGTTTATAAGGAGAAAAGAAGAGGAAATTACCACATTTACCAGTAAAATAATAAGTTGTTCTCTATCAACAAAATATTAAGATACTGTTACTTAAATGCAAATTGGGAAGCAGTAAAGTAACTTAATATCTGAAAGTAATTTGATAGTCTTGATTTTCTTGATTTATTCCTTATTCTTCCTTCAGAAACATCATCCTAAATTTGTAAACACTGAAACAAAACCTCAGGAATTATCTCGTGCTTTTTCATCCTGCTGAGATTTGCTCCAGGGTATGTATGGGAAGAGAACCTCTTCACAGTGCCCACTTTTCTCTATTTGTAAAACAGAAGAGGTGAAAAAGGGAAACAAAACCACAATGATGGGCTTAAACAAGTGATGAACATGGAAGTTAGAGGCTCATTGAACAACAATAACAATGTAGAAAACTCTTTAAATAAGAGAAAAACGTTGGTGTGATGGCAACATAACTATCAAAAAAGGGAAGTGGGACAGGAAGTAACATGCCCGAAAAAACTTCTCTGAAAATAAATAAATAAATAAATAAAATAGGATTTCAGTTCTCTACCCCCCAGACAAGACTTCAAATCATTATTTATACAATTTGGTTTTAGATCTATTAGTTTCCTCTGATATATTTGATCACGTGGCATTAATTCAATTTCTTTATTCTTGTTAATAATTTCATGGATCTCAGGTTTTAACATTTGGTGGTTATTCTTCGAGTTATCCTTCAGTTAAAGACATTAGGTGTGGTTTGAACTTGTTCAATACACATATGTGCAAAATGGTTGCTTTTGCAATACAGCATGGCTACTGATCTAAAAGTTATTAAAAACTGAAAATACAGAGTTTAATGTCTGTGTGAACTAAAGTTGCATTTCCCTGGAATTTAGTTATATAGTAAATGCTTCTGTTCCATTATGCATTGGCTTTAGCATGAAAGGCACATTAGGAGTAACTTCAATTACGTTTCTGCTCAGTGAGAAGTGCAGTGGTTGATCCTGTATATCCCACATTGTACTCTTTAAGAGTGCCACTGCCGCAGGTGTACCCGAATGTCTGTGTATGTGTTTCTTATTCTCATTCCATTGTGGTGGTTTTACCCAGTACATCCATCGGGATGATTTGGGAAATTTTTAATCCAAACCACATACTTCTGAAATTTTGTTTTGGAAGAATGCACAGGTACATTTACACTAGCAGAAGGCCTGGTATCTAATTGCAACAGGAAGGATAGATAACTTCAACTCAGATAACCTGCACGAGAATATAAAAGACAGGAAATAATGAATGGGTGAACTGCATATACTCTTTGAAAGCTAAAATATTTTTCTATTTATGTTTTGAAACATTTTATCGCTAACAAAAAAATCAGTAAAATTAAAAAGCTAATAAAATTTTCCTTTTGCTGTGTTGCTTTATTCTTATCTATTTTTGATTTTTAATAGATTAGTGATGTGTTTTCTCATTAAATAAACTCCCCATTAGGGCATAAAACTTCTGTTAATAAAACCTGATTTACCATTTCTGACATAAATCACTTGCCCATTGAACTCTTAACAGGAATGCAAAATTATTTTAAAAAATAAATCCATACATGCAACCTTTGGGGATGCCTCTGCTATTGCAATACAAGGTACTACCAAAAAAAAAGCATAAATTGAAACAACTTTCACATGCACAGACTTATAAAAATAAAGAAGCACCTGCATGATTTGTTTCCGTTCAAAGTACCTTGAATATATCAAAACCTTCCAAACATCAAATACTCCACTCCACTGGGGAAAAAACATTGTTTCACAAGTTTAGTTGAAGATAATTACCAACCTACCTACATACTGGGGTGAGGGGGAAGCCTGCCTATTTATCTTAAAATCACCTCCAGAGTAAGTGATTCTGTTTCTTGTTGTTCATGTTGTTAGTTCCCAGATTTGTAATGGTGAGCAGAATAAAATCATTCTGCCGGTGCAGTAGAGCATTAAGGCAAGCTTATTTTTAGAGCAACTTTTTCCTTCAGAGCTTGAGACAAAAGATATGAAAGCCATGCACAGAGGAGAGTATCTATAAGCTGTTCAACTAGAGCAAAAATATTAACTGCATGTGCTTCACAACCAGGTTTTTCTTTTCTTTTTTTTTTTTAAATTGATTCTCAAAGACCTGAGGAGTTTGTCCTTCATCTATAATTCTCCTATTTTCTTGTACTCTTCTGTAGTTACCAGAAGAGACCCTCTTTTTCCTTGTCCTTTGGAAGAGAGGAATACTTTAATTACACTTGCAATGATCTCATTCAGATTTTATGCTGAAAGTAATTTTTTTTTTTTTACGCTATATTTTCAACTCACAGAGATTGTTCTTGGGTTAGAAGATTCAACAGACTGGACACCAGTGAACAACATTTCATCAAGACAAGAGAATCATCCAAATAAATTCCGGTGTAATGTATGCAACTGTCTGCTCCATGGAACAAAAGCAGACTAATAGCATACTGTTACAGATCGGTTACTTTACTGCTTCCAGACTCACTTTGACTCATGAAAACCACCGAGGAATGCTCCACAAATACAATGCTAGGTCCAGAGACAGTACAGCTACACTCATTAGTTTAGTTACAATCCTATCCAAGTTCACCCAGGATGCCAGAAACTTCAGATGCACCATCACATCCACCTGATCCATCTGAATGATAGAGCAGAGTACTAAAAAGTGGCAAGAGCATAAAAAAATTCCCTGTACCTTTTAAAAAACTACCTGACACCACTACGGTATTTATGACCTGGAAAAACTTAAAAATATATATATATATTTTTTTTTTAAATAAGCAAAAGAATAACTTACAGAAAAAAACGCTTAGAGTATCAGCTAACAATACATTAGAGAAAGGACATTTATTTTTAAAAGGACAAAAATAAGGACTTGAAAGTGTATGGTTTAAAAGATGTCATCTTATATACCCTTATAATCCCTTTCAAAAGGGGTTATATCTTAAGGGCTGATATCTTAACATCCTATGTAATATATCCAGTATGAAATTCTGTTGAGGTATCCAGCTTTACCTTATTTTCTCTGTAATACCGAATGGAAAATTGTATTTCAAGAAATCCAGAAAAAACTCTGTTTATTTTTCCTAAACTAACCATACCATTAATTTCATTTCAATATTTTCTTTCTCCTTCATTATCAAAATGATTACATTAAAACGGTTTTTATAAGAAAACCATGTCTTGATCTGTTTTCCTGTCAAAAAAAAGACTCTTTATAGTCTTAAATTTAACTTTTCAGGTACATAATAGGGCACAATGCCCACACTCATGAGAGTTTGGTAATTTTTGGTGTTTATTACATCAGTATCTCAAAATCAACCACAAACAGGAAATTGTTTTAAATGGTAGAAGACATCTTGAAGGCAGGCACATCTTGCCATTTCAACTTTGTTTCCACCTACAGAAGAATTTACAAATATTATTTTCCCTATTTCTGGTTAATAGATCGGGTTAATACCTTTTCTCAAGTGACTCTGAGAGTCTTAACTTCAAAGTCAGACCACCAAAACAGTGCAAGTATCCAAAAGCCAAATACTATCTAAGCAGGTGACAGTCATCTAGACGCCGTGCATTCACAAAGACAGTTAAATGACGTTTCAGGAAGTTTTACAGAACACTGGAGAGTTCTCATTAAAATTTCCTTTCTTTTCCTCACATTCACGTGTTTTAGACACATTAAAATTAAGCCATGGTCCTTGTTTTCCCCCCCCCCTTTTATCTCCTTTAAAGTTATGAGAATATTTAGTTTGTAGAAAATAATGGAATAATTATTTGGTCTTTAGAGTTCTATTTACTAAGAAATAAGTAATGGTCTAAAGGAAGAATAATTTTAAGACGGAAACAGCAACTTACAGGACAGCCATTTGTAAATATACATTCAATACCACACTATTCTTCAGAAAACACTAAACAATTACTTTACTTACATAATGATTCTTCTGTTCAGGAACCAGTATTTCCGTCTATGCCTGTCATATCCAATTGGTTCATGCCGAATGTATGGTTTATTTTTTTGGATTTCAGCAACACAGTCAGTTACTCCAGGCACCTTATGTGCTACACAGACTTCACACTGCCATTCATCTTCTGGTACCTCTTCAAGAGGTGGTTTCACGCACTCTAAATGGTACACAGCTGAACAAGTTTCACAGCAAAGCAAATCCCCAAGTTTGTGACAAACCCTACAATGATCATCATATTGAATAACACCTTCTGACATTAACTCTTCACGTGCAATGTTTGTTGTAAGAAACTGATCCACTAAGAACTGCAGAACTTTGATTTTATTCTCTACTGGTCCATAAGGATAGTCCTCTGTCTCTTGATAAGGAAGAACATGATGATATTCCTTGTCACTCTCACAATATACCCGCAGAACCTCTGGCCACGTCATTCCATCTATGAAATACAAAGTGGAATTAACGCTATCTTTGAGGTCAGCAGGTCCAAAGGTAGTATTTGAAGTGTCTTCTTCACGTAAAACTGCTTTTAAAAGCACTATATGCATCTCTGCCATAAGTGTGCACTGCTCTTGACTTACCAGAGCAGCACAGAAGTCCTCAAAACGAAAAGGAGAGAGGCGTAAAACAGTGCCAAAGTTCCTTAGTACCTCATAGATGGCAATAACATTCATTATATGCTCACTAGGCACCATTAAGTCCTCTGAGGATTTTGGAAACTCCAAAGGTGGGATATCTTTTTCTTCCAATATTGGAGAACGAGGGCGATGCACTCTTTGTCTTCTCCTACCTGGAATTAAAAACAACAATAAGAATTTTGCCATTCACACATCAACACGTTTAACATCTATCATCAGTGACTGTGTCAAACCTTGTAAACAATTGCAATTTAAGGATTCACTCCTCCACAGCCACATAAGTGATAATCACTTAACAATCCCATAATTTACAAGTATAAAAACAAAATACACAAGATAGGTATCTGAAGTTTTGTTTTAAAAAGTACTTGCATTTCCCATACAACATATACCTATTAAATCTTTAAAAATGACATCTAGATTTCAATTATTTACATTAGTTAAAAAGACACTTCCCTCACCCAAAGTATCACACCAGTAATTTCCCCATTGCCATTCAACGTGACTAGTTCATCATTCCTTCTCGGAATTCTAACTTTCATCGTGAAGAATCAAGCTTCAGATAACAGGTATTTTGTATAAAAATTATGCTAGCTATTTTCCCAATCAGCATTAGTACACAAGAAAGATTATGTCAAGCAGATGTCTTAGGATATGAATTCAGTTGAATTGAAACAAAAAGAGAACTTAAATCACTATCCACTGCTTTCTAACTGGAATACTCAATATCAACAAGCCAGAAACAACTCAGATGTGACACCAATGAAATTGCTTCAGAAATTCAAAAAAAACCATAAAAGTGCTTCAATAAAACAACAGAGAGCTCCACTAACTGGAAGAAAAGGCACTAGGCATAATTAATTCAGTTTGTTAGATGTGATGCCACACTTTCCTGTCTTTACTTACACTATCCTAGATGCCAAGCACAAGGAAAAAGAAAAATTCAGACAACCTCAAACTAATTAAACCATCATCTTAGTTTAAAACCAAGAACTAAGATGAAAAACATTTTAGGTCCTCTGATACACATACCATGACTCTAGTCAACAAGTGTATTTCATATTTGTTAATTCTACACAGAGAAGTGACCTACAGGAAGGATTTGATTCACAGAGAAAATATCCAAAGGAAAAATGAAGCTGTCCATAGGAGGAATTTCATATTCACACTTCAATAAAAAGTGACATATTGTACAAAGTACAATCTGAGACTGAAGAGTGATACAACCACTATTTTGGAATTTCAAAATTACTGCTAATTTCTTGATCAAAGTCTGTGAATAATAGATCCCCCCCCAAACTAGCTCAAAGAAATTAAGGGAGAATTCAGTTCCAGTCATCTTAGATGTTACCATTAATAGGTAATGGTTCACCTTGGCATTTGTTCAACCCGCCCTATTCCCTCCTACGCTTCTCCCATAAATATAGGAAATACGTCTAATGGGGTGGAGGGGTGGGGAGGAAAAGATGCTCTGTTAATGCACACATACACCCAAATAAAGATCTTGCTGAACTTGAAAATATTATTAAAACTTTACTGCACTTGAAAAAAAAATACCAAAAAGGAAAGCTAAATTTAATAAATATCTTGATGTAAAAAATAATTTGCCAAATGAAACCAAAAAAATCAATAATTGAGCAAGTACAGCAAGACGAAGCAGGTACAGCTTTCCCTCTCAGACTTTAAAGATGGGAATGAATCTTAAGCAGCAAACTAGGCACTCTGAAACACTATAGAAGATGAACTGCCAGATGTTTCCATTACAGAAGTAATGGGTCAACATCTTCTGCATATAAAAATAAATGTCCAAGTTCAGTTGAGTTCTGTGGAAAATGAAAGAATGCTTGTGTGACTGTGTTCCAGTATGCGGCTGCACAAATCAGTGGAAAAAGTTTAATCATGGCAAACACAGGAAAACACAGGAGTTTCACAGCCACAGAGCAAGCATTCCTACAGCAAGAAATATCTACATTAAATCCCACTTCTGTACCATCATGATGCTTAGCTGTATACATACAAGGCAAAGTTGGTTTAATTAAAACAGAACACACACGCACACATACAAAGATAAAATTACTTTAGGGTCCCACACTTCCTTCAATATTGCATGATGCTATAGGGCCAGTCCTAGCAGGTGGTCTTGCAAGACATCACAGATAATCCAAAAATCACTTATGGTCTTCCCAATGTCTAAATGTCACGAAAAGCTGGCAGAGCTATCAACTAGGATTCCTTCCAGGGTTTGCAGTTTTAGCAGAAATATTTTGTGTGTCACATGGTAAAGTCATAAAAGAATAAGGCCTTGAATAAAGGAAACAAATAATGATGAACCTGACTGGCTTAAATGAATCAGAAGCAACAAAGCCAAAACAAAAAACAACAGTTTCAGGCAAAGATAAACGAAAATGTACAAACATTGCTGAAAGCAGCAAAGACTACTTATTTCTTCTAATTCCTCGAGATTTTTCTACTCTGCAAACATTATGATTCCTTCTTAGATTGTTTTCATCCGTCAGTGAAAAAAACAGACAAACCATATACCGTCTTCCTGATGTCTCTTTCACAAGAGGTAAAAACTGATATATTTGTGTTACGTCAAACAACAGGAGAAGCAAGAATTCAAACCTTAATTGCTACTATTGCTACCATTTTTTGAAAAGATCAAAAGAAGTTCTCTTAACACTTCCTTTTGAAAAGGAGGTGCACTAATCCAATTACAGCTATATAACAAAAATGTTATCAGGACACAAAGTACATCAGTAAATACCATAACAAAGTATAGTACTTCGGTTCAAGAACAATGTAATCAGCTGACTGTATTATTCACACCACTCTTCACCTTCTATTTAAATCACCTTACATATTTTCATGTTTGTTTTGGCACAAAGCACAGAAATTTCAAAGGGAATTTTAGTATCTAATAGGTTAGACAATAAGGAAAAATATTGCATTATAAAATGCATGCTTCATTTGAGAAGCTTATGTTATGCCCCATGGTATGCAGCACAGTTATTATATCCTATCACTCAACACTCCCAATCCATACCATAAATCACACGCCATATCTCAAGGGCTCCAACTAATTTCTCCTTTCAGACACTGAGCTGCTTTGAACAACTCTTGACTGCATATAATCTGGTTTCCAGAGCTAAACAAGGAAAGTATTCAAAGATGCAAAATATTTTAGAAAGAAATAGTACCCAGACATATTTCTCTTGAATGGTTTGGCTGCTAGGTATTTCAGATCTTTCTGTGCTTCCCTCCCTCCCCAATTTCACTTTCAATTCACTATTGACACTTGCTGTATCTAGTTTGAACAGAACTTGGAGTCAAGTAGAGAATCACAACATGTGATCTGGAAATTACGAAATTCCAAACAGTTTGCGCTTAAATATCTTATAGTTTGATGTGTAAACTAATCTCAAGAAACCACCCCTGACACCTTTTACAACAAACAAAGCCTAATCTCCAGTTGAAAATGATAAAATGCCCTTTGGCAAGGGGCTCATAAATCTTAGTGCACTCTAAAGGGCTGGTGAACTGCAATTAAAGGTATAGGCCAACTAAATATGGTATCAATAGCAAGTGCTATAGTCTGGTTTGTACTGAAATTGTCTAATTTTATAGGTTGAGTGTATTCCCTTGCTACTAGCATAAGCAAGTGAAGAGGGGAGAAAAAAAAATTACAACTTCTGGCACTTCGGAATTAAGAATTGCAGTTTGGGACTCCAATTAACAACTTCAGGGTCGTTTGTACTTCTGATAACAATTACTTCAGTGCTGTTTCTCTGTAGGCTGCTGATAATCCATACAGTTCACACTACTTAAATGAAGTATCAGCCTCTGTGAAGGTTTCTGAAGCTCACAGTTCACATTCAGCAAACTGCTCTTCACAGACACTAAAGAAAAATTCCCCAAATTTTGAGAAATTTTTTTAACTACAATAAACTCATCCAACTTTTCTAGCTCTTTTCTAACATGGTGTGATAATGTAAAATGTGCCTAAAAATAAGTCATTCTCAAACATACAGTATTCTCTGAAAAAGCCATCCACTGCCTGGATTTGACAGTCATTATCAGACAAAAAAATGCTTTGGTCTCTTTAACTATGGTATGGTCAGAATACATATATATATATAAATAAAAGAGAGTCTGGGACTTGGCAATTTTTGTAATCGTCAATTGTCATGGATTTTTGCCTTCCATATGGAAGCATGAACGCTATCTGTAAGAAAATATGTTAAGTGAAATTTAATTAAATTGATTAAAAAGTAATTAGTTTAATGACCTCAATATAAGTGTTTGAGACAGGTGCAAACTTGTATAGGCTGTACAGTGGAAGATTACATACTATTAAACATGCATTTTGATTTGGGATACTGCATATGTGCATCATATTCATGTATTTTAAATAGTATATGGAAGTAAAACAGCATAACATAAATTCAGTGCAATGACTACACTGAGCACTCAAAAAAAATGGAGTTGGCTTTTCTTAAATTTGTATTACTGTATCACCTACTGCTATTAATATTTCTCAATTCAGCTTGGTATAGTTTGAATAGATTTGGATAAATAATTTTTATTATTTGCCTGAAAGATTTACCAACTTTAGAATTCCCTTCTCATAGCTTCAAGTTATTTTGTTTGTTTTACATAGAAAATGTAGTATTTGGTAATATCAGACTACTTGGTCTGAAATAAGAAAAATCAAGAGGATTCCAGAGCAGGTATACAAGAAGAAGTTCTCCTTTAAGCACCATCACCACCAGACTAGACATTGCACTGTATCTAGGTATATCTTACCTTAATTAAAGAAAGTCTATTTGCTCACACTTAAGTTTCCCAAAGTAGACTCAAGTTTTTTTAATGTAAACTCTATACTT
The DNA here is from genome assembly GCF_964035555.1 of Netta rufina. Classification (NCBI taxonomy): domain Eukaryota; kingdom Metazoa; phylum Chordata; class Aves; order Anseriformes; family Anatidae; genus Netta; species Netta rufina. The sequence goes on along the minus strand of NC_140143.1, from coordinate 3,700,718 downwards.
TCAAATTAGTTTCTACATATTAACCAGATCCCTGAATCAAATTCCACTTTCACATTTGGGCCAGAACGAAGTAAGAAAATGTCCACTTCTACTCCATTCAAATTCCATAGCTTAATTGGAAGGATGAATTGAACTGCCAATAGCTTCCTGCTGCCATGACTGTACTACTTGTAGCACCCAGACCATTTTGAGTGTCTCAGAATTATACTTCTTATCTAGCATATACTTCTCTTAAATCTCATTCCTTCCCTAGTCGTCTCCAAAAGTGATGAAGTAGCCTGCAATACTTGCCTCTCCCTATTTTGAATTCTTTAGCTGAAAAGCTGCCTGTAATTAAGATTAAAGAGTAAACAATTTTATTCATATGGCATATTTAATTATAGATATTGATAATTACAGTCTACGCTTGCCATAATCTATTAAAATAATTTATATTACAAATATTCAAGCAAAACCCACTAGTGATATTTGAAATACAATGAAGTCACTGAACTGGTGAAGTAACAGGCTGAGCACCCAAAATCAGGATTTAATGAAGCACTTCAAAAAATAAAGTCTTTTTAAAAAACTCTTGCTGTATTTTTGTTTATTATTCCAGTCTATTCATCTTGTTTGGTTTAAATGCTGGCTTGTTTTGAAATTTAGAAATCACTAGGAGTTGAAAACGACTAAAAAATCATCTCCATTTTCATTTACAGACTGAAAGTTATATCTACTCATTAACTCTTTATCAAAGGAGGATATGGAACTTAAAAAAAAATATTCCCACTATCTTTAACAAATCTCCTGTTTTACGTAGCCAGTTTTTAAACAGGATTTGAATGAACTATTTGCATCCATGTCCAGAATATTGAAAATTTATACTGACTAAATATGACTTTGATGCTTTGTACTTTAGTTGTATTCTGACTCCCATACACACACAGCCTAACAAAAAAATCACAACAATCCAATTGTGCCTCGTCTCACTTACATAACCTTTCACTCCAGATGGACACTGGTAGTAAACACAGCTTTTCAGCCCAACATATTTCAAGTAATGGACAGGGAAATGGAGGTTCTATATAGGAAATATTCTGCCAGAGCCACTGTCTTGTTTAAACAGGGAGAGTGGTAGCTGCACTAGTGTGACCTTAAAAATAAACACTGGCTCCAGCACTTCTTGCCTAGGAAGCTCACATCTAGTGTCATTTCTCTTCTCTTAAAATTCTTCCCCCCTCACAATTTCTCAGCACTTAGAAACCAAGACTCCTGCTTAGAGCTTGTGTTCATGGTTGCAATGGAGAGGATAAACTTGGTAGAGTAAAAAGGGAAGAAAAGGCAGGCTGCAGAGTTTCAGATACTTCACTTATCTGTCACAGAAGGGGAGAAAAAAAAGAACAAGAAAAAACCTCAAAGGCACACTCCAAATAATTAATGCCAGCAAGTAGAAAGGTTTTCAATTTGTTCGCAGGAAGAAGAAAAAATAAATTCTGGCTTCAAGTTCCACGATTTCACTCAAACTGTGCTACTACTATATGAACCTCCTTCGTTAGTAAAATAGAACTGGGTTCGTTTTGTGCCTCAGTGCCTGAGTCACTACAGAAACCTCCCAACATAAAGACCAACACACTGGCAATTATACAATGTCCTGGAAGCATGAGTAGTCTACTTCCTCCTAGAAACACTGGCTTTTGACCACTCTCCTAAACCCAAGGTCTTATTTATGTTAGGTTTTAATAAACCTACAATAATTGGGCGTTTCCTACCCTGTACACTACTCTGCACCATTCGAGTTTCAAATGAGAATGTCCAGCAACACACAAGGACTTGCCAGACATCACTGAAAACATTTGATAAAAATGCTAAGAAAACTTTTTTTTTTTTTTTCCTCCCTCCCCACATGGCAGAATGCAAAACCTGAGTATAGCTAAAGGTTTGTCACAGCAAGACCCAAACTGGTTCCTTAATTAAAAGTCAACCTCCTGGGAAAGCTTTTGCTCAGCTGACACCAGAGAAGGAAAAAATGATGAAAAGGAATTAGTTTAAGATGAGAACAATTTATGAGAAGTGGTACCAAAAACAGAAAAATCAAAATTTTCCTAGGATGGGCCAAAATTTTCAAAACACTTTTCAAAACTCCTTTAGAAAATGTCTACAGGACAACCAGCATGTTTCTAATATTCGTAAGTTAAATAACCAGTTCCAGATTTTATTTTCTGAAGAAATAAGATGCATCTGTAACTCTGTTCTTACATGCAACTCCAATTTGAATATTGCTCCACAACAATTGTACCTGAGTTATTTATTTTGCCAGGAAAAAGGAAAAATCCAAACAGCTTAAATTTAACAATCTAAGCCAGCATTAAAAATGAGCCATACCAAGCCCCATAACAGCTTAGCAAGTTGAATCACAGAGGAGAAAATAACCAGTTACTAGACTAGATCCCGAGAGCACTCATCTCACAGAAATTCTCGACATGTACTCCTGAGTTAAGGATGACTATTGCCTTGTTTTGTGCAGAACTAGGTCTCTATATTCTTTAAAAACCTAGTTGGATGCTTCTGAGATGGTTTGTTTTTTCATTTTGTACCCATCAGTGTACTTCTAAATCAAACAGGAGCTCTCTAATGATTGTACATTAAAATGGCCTTCTTCTACTGATTGTACATTAGAAATGTGATTTTTCAACATCAGAGTCATCACTGTGATCTCAGTAGGAACCCAGAATATAAAATTCCTATATCCTAAAGCACCGTTTTAACATTTGGATAACCATTTAACATTTGGATAGTGCAAGACACATACCAAATGAAATTCCACACTGCCATTCTAAGAAGTACTCAGACTTCTTTTGTGCCTAGAATCCAGGCAAATAATAGTAATTTTTTAAGAAGTATTATTGTACCCATTTTCAGGAACATTCTGACAGACAATTTCTTAGCTGGGACACACTCCGGATACGCTCTAACCAATTTCCGAAGTTAGTAGCCCCAAGAGCTCCTCCCCGATTCCACTAAAATCCACTTACTCACCGTGTGATAGTTTTACACAACACAAAGGTCGGTTAGGAAATTTTACTGCAGACCTACAAAGGAGTTTGTGCCACAGAACCACCTGTGGTGCATCAAGTTATTTTACCTTTTTACCCTTAAAAATGTACATAGTTTGATAATGTGCAGCATTTGCTGCACAGAATTGCTTACAAAAATGTTGACAAATACTCCCTTCAGATAAAATGCAAATTTGCATGTCTGTACAGCAGAACAAGCCACTAGCTTGGCCTTTTAAACCACTTCTTTGCCAGGACTTGAACTTGTCTTCCACATTTTTCATGATTAGCTGGATGAACTAGCGATAGATATCAAAGTTTAGGATCTTAAACTGTAAAATAACAGCATGCCAGATTTAGAGAACCGGTAAAATGTTCGGGGGGCTGGCAAATCTTCTCCCACAACAAACAAAAGAGGCTGCGTATCTTACTACTGCATCTCAACGTCTCCACTTAACTCTTCGGGAGCACAAAGATATAAAGATATTTTAAATATAAAATTACTACAGACACATTAAATACTACACCTAGTCTCCAGTTAAATTCTTTCATCCTGAAGATCAAAGTGAAGTAACTGGTTAACAACAGTGATGGTCGATCACTGTAATGCTCAGGGACAGCAACATCCATCCAAAAAAAAAAAAAAAAAAGCTTCTTAAATGACAAATTGTTTCACTCAACTCTACTGTTGAGTATTAATTTGGTAGACTAATGATTATCTCAGCCCAAATCTAGATATGCAGCTCTTCCTCAAGCTAGTTTTCCAAGTTTTTGATGAAAAAGCATTAAAAAAAGGGGGCTATCTAGGCGCCTTCATTAAACCCTTCTTTTAAAACCCTGCAATGTGTGGAAAACAATGCAACTGAGACAAGCCTAAATAAGAAGTTACAGCAAACAGGTAACTGCAAACAAGTTCAGTGACAAGGTATATGGGATATCCATCCTAAAAGTGTATCTACCTTCTGGGGATACAAAGGGATAACAGAGAGAGAACACGCCATGAAAAATCCTTCAACCAAAAGTCTATCCAGCAGAAGGGAAAGCAATCAAACATCATACCCATTCACACAAACTTTAACTACACCACTATTAAGCATTACATTGAAGACATTTTATCATTTTGAAGATTTTCTTTCCCTAAATGCTTGAGTAATGCTAGAGTAATAGTTAATCAAGTCTGAGATGTATTGTAAGCATCACGCAGAGCACAAGAATCCACCCTTACTTGGCCAGAGACATTGCACTGTGCACTTTTAATCCGTTGTTAAGAATGTAAGGTTGAAAAAACGTAAATATTCCATTACTTAAATTGGATGCGATTTAAATGCAAAATCTTGGCTGGTAGGACAATTTGGTATTGCAATTTTTCAATACCCTGCTTTAAAAAAACTGAACTCCTCAGCCCCCAGAGCCCCATCCTGATGGTTGCAGCAATTCAGGCTGCAAGTGATCTAGAGGAGATAAGTAGAGAACAATCGCTCCTCGTCTCTTCTAGGAGAAAAAGAAAACAAAAACAAACCAGTGTGCACAGCATGATTCTGTTGGGGCAGTTTAAAACAAAGGAGATGGTCCTTCAAGCTTCACCATTAACTACAGGAACTTTGGTGCTGTATGTTACAATTTATCTCGTTTCAAGACAAATAAAAATATATGAAAACCAATTCTGGCTTTGAATGCACCTGGGTCAAAGAGCACTGGAGCCTGGGAAGGTGCTCTGGAGGTGTATCGCTGTGTGCTTGCCCTACTTGTAATGCTTTCTCTGTGCTGGCCACTGTCAGATAAAAAGATACAGAGGTTACATGGATCTTTTTCTTGCCTATTAAACCTGTTCTAATGTCAAGTGTCTCTTCTTGGATTATGATAAGACCAAGATTTCAATCGGTGCCAAAATCACAATGTAGGCATTTGTTCAGCAGAAACAAGACAGACTGAGCTCATCAAGTGAAAAGTTTGCACCTTCCTCCTTGCAAAAGTGAGAAGAGAGAGGCCTTTAGGCCAACACTGAGCTAAATGAGAACTGCCAGCAAAAGCCAAAACAACAAGATTGATATTTTAACTATCAACACTCAGTTTAAGAAAAGCACACAAGGATGAAAATGCTTACACTTACACTTATTCCTAAAGTTAACTGTAGTCACCTTGATGAAGTAAAAAATAACCATATAAATTACCAAAATGGTTTCTGATATACTTAAATACCACATAAAACCTGTCTATGCTTGCACAACAATGAACACAGAGCTATCTTATTTGCCAAAACTCTTAAGTACATTTCAAAAATTGAATACACCCATACTTCGCAGAATTAATTTTAAACCTGGATGTTCATGTCAAAGATACTTTCCTGACCTAGCCAATTAAAATCATAAAATATTCCTTCCCTGACAAAAGGGCTCTCAAAACAGTTACCAAGTAACCAAAAAAAAGTAAATTAAAGTTACCAGAACAGAAAATAGAGCCAAAAGTCAAGAAAGTACAGACCTTTTTCTTCTGCAAAGCTACACCTCAAACTTAAGTAACAAATATTAAAAAATATATAAAGTACTTGTTAGAGTTGGCCTACAACCAAATTAAACTAAAATTAACCCCCAATTTCTAAAGTAAATACATAATTATGATTTTTTTTTAAATTAATCTAAATTCCTGTGTATAGGTATGCAGACTGAAAAGCAACTGCATTCACACAGTTTTTTAAAGAACTGTTATGAAGTCTGTTATAGTTATAAAGGCTGATACCACTAACTCACTAAAATAAAACCAAATGACACATTTAGTAGTCAGTATTTTCCCCTTAAAAAAACAAAAAAAAAAAACAAAAAAAAAAACTAACTACTCAAAATTACACTTTTTTTTTTTTAAGATGCAATGCATTTACACAAACAACCTGTTCCTGCCCCCTTCCAAATGGGCCGAATACTTCTAGAGCAGCAGTGTTTCCTATCCTGTAGTCCAATTCAGAAACACTCCTAGGCTACGCCTAAATTTAACTACTCTCCTGGTTCAGAGACCTTAAAAAAAAATCCTAAACTTGAGCTCCATTCTGGAATAAATTCAAATAAACCCAAAGCGTTAAAGTTTAGATAAAAAAATTTTGAAGCTTGAAAACCACACAGCTAGTGCACTAATTATGGACAAACAGAAGTATAGGCCTTAAAAGAACTGCGCCCAAATTTCCTACTAGAGGTTAAAAAAAAATTAAAATATAATCTCAATGATGTTTAAAAAGCTTTAAGCCAAACGTGAGTTTTAAAGGTTGCCAAGTCTTGAAATAAATTAAGAATTTAATGCCAAGACTTTTGATTCAACCTCCAACTTTTAATCTTCGTGTTTAAGAATGCCTTATTAACTAAAACTAGGTTTACACCCTTGCAATGAGGCCCAGTGCACTTTTCCCCAAACTATAACAATGCAATCTCCATTTTGAACAATGCACCTCATTTCCCTCCTTGGTAAGCTAGTTTTGTCTTAAAGCCAGTAAATGCTGATTCCAGTTACACCTCTGATTGCAAAAGCCTGCAAATTATCAGTGCTTATGGGTTTTCTAGGCCACTCCAAGTTGCATGTGCTTCCTTTCAGCAGCAAGTTATATTCACAAGCACATGCCATCCTTTCCTGCACAAATTTGAAACGACCCCTTTGCAAGGCATGCATCTCGTTCCCCTTGTTTTTAAGTATTAAGCGAACGCTCCGTACACTTTTTATACTGTTTGCAACACGTCCTGGTGTACCAGGCATTTCTGCAGTGCCCAGGATCACCATGCATATTTGCAAAGCATCCCCTTGTTACAGCATGTCCTGCCCTCCCTCCTTTCCTCCCTCCCTCCCTCCCCTCGCTGCATGTGTTTGTAAGCACCTTCTAATGTTCCCTGCATCCGTGGGGCTGCGAGCGGTTAATTTGCATGCCCCTACTCCCTGTGAGTGCTTCAGGCATCCCTCCCGTCCCCGCACGGGAGGAAGAATACACGAGGATTGTATCTGCACACCCAGAGGGAGCCTGTGGGGTGCCCTCGGCTCGTTTCCGTTCATCCCCCTGCCTCTCTACCTGGGGTGCTGCTGTAGGTGCTGTGGCTCCTGAAGCTGCTCTCAGTGCAATAACTGGCATCGTCTTCGTCCTCCATCTCTTCAGGGTAGTCAGAGTCGTCGTCGTCCTCCTCCTCCATGATCTCCTCCTCCTCCTCCTCGTCGGAGTCCTGGTTATCCTCGGGGTCTCCCTCCTCTTCCTCCTCGGACACCATGCTCTCCTCCTCCTCTTCGCTCTCATGATCGTCGTACACCACTTTGCTGATGCTCCTCCTGGACGAGGCAGCCCTGCCTTGGCTGTTGCAGCTGCCTCCTCCGCCTCCTCCCCCTGCTCCTCCAGCCCCAGCCCTGCCCCTACCCTTACCGCTGCTGCCTCCCCCACCAGGGGTGCTGCCGCCGCCGCCGCCTCCCTTCCTCTTGCTGCCCCCCCTGGGGGAGACGCCGGCGGAGGAAGAGGCCTGGGCAGCCCCGGCCCCCTTCTGCTTGGGCCCCGCCGTCTCCGCCTGGGCCGAGGCCGCCCACCTGCCGCGGCTGCTGCCCCGCTGCCGGGACCTCAGCCCCCCGATGGGGCCCGCGGGGGCGGGCGGAGCCGGGGAGCTCGCCTGAGCGCCGGCCGCCGCCGCCTGCTGCTGCTGCTGCTTGGGCGGCCTGCCTCGCCGGCCCCGCATCTCTGGGCGCTGGCCGAGAAGGGAGGGGGGGGGGAAGGGAAAGGGGGAGGGAAAGCGAGGCTCGGGAGGGCGCTCCGAGTCCGGACGGGCTGCTACGGGGAAGCTCCCCCCCCTGCGAGGGGCTCCGGGCCGGGGAGGGGGGGCCGCCGAGCTGGGAGGGCCGAGGGCTCAATCCGAATTGCCGGCGTCCCGCTCCGGATCGCCGCCGGCCGCCATCTTGTTTCTTCGTCTCTGCCTCGGCTCGCTCCGCTCTGACTGGGGGAAGCGGCGGCGGCAGCAGGCCCCGAGCGCCTCACGTGACCGGCCGCGCCCGCCGCCCGCCGCCAGGGGGCGCTGCGGCCGCCGCCCGCCACAGCCATGTTGGGGCCGGCGCGGTCGGGAGGCTCCGTGCCCCTCGCTCGCCCCCCGGTCGTTCCAAAGCCCCCTCAGCACCCTGCCCACCGCCTTCCCCTCACGCCGGGACGGAGCGCTCCGCTTCCCCGGCCGTCACACGCCGCCACCTGGCACGAGCTGCCCTCAGTCCCGCTGTCCGTCGCCCCCCCCTCCCCTCCTCTCCCCTCAGCCCCATTCCCCTCAGCCCGGTTCCCCTCAGCTCCGCCGCCCGGCTGAAGCCGCCTCGTTCCCCCCTCGGCCTCCTCATACGCCCCTCAGTCCCCTCTGCCCCGTCGCCCCCACACCTGCACCACGCCGCCCGGCAGCGCTCCTCTCTCCCCGAACTCGACCCAAGCCCTCAGCAGAGGCGCCCCCTCAGCTCCACGTCCCCCCCTACGGCTTCAGCCGCCGGCACATCCCTCAGGGGGCGGCTGCCCGCGCAGGTCGGTGGGCAGCGGGGCTCCCTCCCCGCCGCTCCGGCCCGAACCGGGCTCTGCCCCTTCCCCGCAGCGCCCACCAAAAGCGGAGCCACCGGGGAGCCCCTCAGGACGGGTTTCCCTCGCCTGCACCGCCCTGAAGGGGCGGCCAAACTCTTCCCCCCCAGCCCTAACACCTGCCACGTTCAGGGCCCGTGCTTTAAAGCTTCAGCTTTTAGGAAGAGATGGGAGAGCTTGGTGATATGGCTTAGTGGAGGGCTTGTTAGTGTTAGGTCAGTGGTTGGACAAGGTGATGTTGGAGGTCTCTTCCAACCTGCGTGATTCTGTGGTATTAAAACCCTATTGCAGCTCACCGCAATTGCTATAAAGTGAAACAGACAGGGAAGATCACACAGGGCCCCGCCCTTTGCTTAATCTACTTTCTCTGAAAAAAGTGCCTGCAGTTCACTGGAGCACTAGCAGACAGAGATGGGCTTCGTCTATTTTGTATTCCCTCATTTTCCAATTTGCCAGAGCCCCTAGAGGGTTATAAGTCTACACAAACCAATTACCTTACGGGGTTTCTAATACCAGAACTTGAATTTGAGGGTACCTTTCCTGAGCAAAAGCAGTATAAAATGAGAGCCGGCCCATGGCACACAAAACATCTTACATTTTTTTACTATTAGCCTTTTTTTTTCATACATATTATCTCCACAAGTTTAGGATCCCAGAAACTCCAAAGTGTTGTCTTCAGCAAGTAAATGCCTTCACATTCCCATTTTCTCTCAGCACTTCACTTACATGTCTGTGTGACACGCAACCCAATACTGGTCATGTCACAAGCATGCCAGCTATATCCAATATGTAATTTATTTCGCATTCTCCTCCACTGTCTTTGCCAAGAATCAGATGGCATAAAGGATGGTCCTGTAATCATACATCGTAATTAAATATAAAAACATAAAGTCTCATCCAGTCAAAAAAGAGCTTTTAATACACAACTCCCCACGTAGCTAGAGTAACCGTGTTTTCCCTACATAGAAAACTTAACTTTTCACATCCCCAATATGGAGTGCTAATACATCCTTGTCATAAAAGGAATCAATATAAAATAAACGTTGAGAATTCATTTCATATTCAAATAAGTTCCAGCACTTCAATAGAATATGCCTGAGAGTCTTTCTGGTGTTTAATTCTCTGTAGTTCTCGCAAAGTTCCTTCAATTTTATTAAGTTCAGAGTAGAATCGTACCTAAAAAGAAAAAAGACATTTACAATAAAATTGGTTTTAATTCTTCTCATGTGTAGTTATACTGTGCATTTATCTTCTGTTTTACATAGTTTCAGATATTCAACCCAAGTAAATATAGCAGCTTTGGAGATCAAAATGAGGAAGACGCCATTTCATGCTCAGGAATAAGCATACAGTAGAGAATAAACTTTTTTTTTTTTATTATTATATGTTTGTTGTTCTACTCCCACCCTGCCCTGCATAATCTTAACAGTCATATTTTGAAACTACACTAAAATGAAATCATTATCCTAGGAGATGCAACTTACTTGGGCTCTCACAAACTTATGCAGGTTTGAAAGCAATCCTTTTGCTTCTGGTAGCATCACCATAACTGTGAAGTGAGCATCAAGTAACAGGCACATCCAATCCATAACCTGAAGATAAACAAGCAGAGTGAGACAGGTTTTGCTTTACAAACTGAACTCCAAGTTGTTAACTTCTTATACAAAATGCACTTTTTCAGACTTGAAGGCAATGTATTTATTTTCAGATGGAGAAATGCATCTTATATCTGACTCCATACAGCTTGTATTAACAGACAATACCTTATGCAATGAACGTAGGTCTCAGCTGATTTTAGACAGTCACAGCTACTCAGTCAGTTACACACTACAGAAACTGAAGGAGGAAATCTTAGAACTAGTTTCTTACCTGATTTATAGTTGGGCAGAGCACTCCAGGAAGAGTGGTATTAATTTTCTCACTGCATTTCACATACAGGTAGTGTAAGTACCTGAGAAACAGCTAAAAGAAGAAAAGTCAAAATGATTTTCAAAAACAAACGTACAAGACCTTTTATCCTGCACACAGCAATATTTTTTTAAGGCTGTTCTTTTAACATCCCCCACGCCCCTCCAAAATGCCTCTAAGCCAAGCATTAAAAATCAATTCTATGGATTTTTTCCACCATCTATAGGCTTGGGAGTTCGAAAACTCAGTAATATTCAGTGTAAAGTGACATTCAGTAGTAATCTCTGTTCCAGCATTTGTGCAAGTGAAATTGAATTCAGGTGCAGAATTTTCTATGAGTTTTGCTAAGAAGAACCAACAGTAACAATTTTAGTCCCAGTTTCACTTTCAGCAGCCAATAAGAAGTTGTTAATGGTCAGAATCAGGTCAACATCATATTTTGCAGAGCACAAAGCAAAAGATTATTTTTTTTTTTTTTATAAACTTATACCTCTGATAGTTTAGTCGGTTCTAACTTCTCATTATTTTAAAAGCATCCAGATTAAGAAAAGGTACTCTATTTTCCTGATACTAATCAAAAATTTTTCAAGTAGGCTTGGTCAGAAATGGGGTTTCTTTCTTACATTTTTAAAGTTAGATTATAAAAATAGTAGAAGTTATTTTTTTTCCACATGTATATGGAAAAAAATAAATCTTATTAGTTTCCTTGTTTTCATCTTCATGTACTAATTTGTATGATTCAGATGCCAGTAAGAGCTGCAAGTTTCCGATACATAATTTAAAAAAAAAGAAAAAGAACTCTTCCCTTTCATTCCCTCCAAACAATAAGGGTATTTAAACTTCTTTGTTTTAATATACTTACAACAGCTTGCTGAGCTGAAAGGTCTTTCAGATGAGGCAAGAGAAACGTTTCACTGTACGCTGAATGGAGAACAGCATTTCTGTGCAGTATTATTGAGGAAAATATAATCACAGAAAAAATATACTATTTTCTGCAAACTGAAACAAACTCTAGTTAAAGTACTTGTGCATTATGAGATCCTGTTATAGCTGTTTATACCTCCTGTGTTTCTATCATGAAATAAATATAACAAGTAAAACATCAAAATACAGTTAGTATGAATGCAGTTCTGTTTACTGCAAGTAAGCGACTAATATGTTTCAACAGGGAAACATCAAACCATTGTCTTAAAGTTTTTGGCTATATTTTAATATTAATATAAATTTAAATTGGTATACTTTCTAGAAGTTTATATTAATATTCTAAGCTTTTTCTTTTTAACCACATATAAAAACTTTCCTTACAAGAGTTGCTTAGAAATTTTTGGCAACAACAGAAGATAATTATTTTAAGCAACATTAAACAGACATCTACATGCATACTGCACTGACTTTCTATCATTTAAATGCAGAGGATACAATAATGCTGCCTTTCGTGGTCCAACAGGGCAGAATTCAACATCATCTGTCGTATGCATTTCCTTTGAGACTGTATTATCACAACTGTCTTCTTCCAGCTCAGTATTGAAACCATTTTCTACAACTTCAGTCTTAACTTCTTTATTCTTGGGGTCAATATCAATGTAACAGATTACAGATTCCAGATTCACATCGGTTCTTTCAAGATAGTCCTCACTAATGCTGTAGAAGAGAAATTCCACACAGATTTAATACTTTTATTATTAGCTTTAAAAACAGCAATGCCATCAGCCCCACAATAATGCATTAACTCTGAAGTTTTCTAGAAAAGTAAGAACAAATACCAAAATATAAGTCTTTCAGAACGACTAAAGGCCGTAAGAGAATAGCTAGTATTTTGTTATTATTAACCTTTAACAATATATGTTCTGTTTATGTATTCCAACAATATAAGTTACTAAAAAATATTTGACATTTCTAAGACATGTGATGAACAAGATTTTATGTTCTGAATATGAAAAAAAAACTTTTTGCTGTGAAAGCCCAGAGAAACAGTTTAGACTATCTTTTCTTTTGGTTACAGTATCTAAAGATTAATTTATCTTTATCTTTGTTGTCGATCAATTCATCCTTGTGATTGGAGAACCTTTTTTTTGTGGACACTATGGTGAACATGAGAGAGTTAACTTTTTATGGACTTCTTAACCAGAGCTGACAATTAAGTATGATAAGCAACGAAAACACATCTGTAACAATGTGTGTAAAAGGATGTGCCATTTAAGCCAGTAATGTTACCAAAAGGCATGTTCATTTAATTACCACTTACATAGTTTTTAGAATTAATGCATACAACAGGCATCTTGTAAAAAACTTGTCAGTCTGCAAGACTTCATACACTGTACAGAGAATTACTAATTTTATGCATAGTATTGCTCATCAATAAATTAAAAGCTTCTCCCCTCCCCCCCCCAAATAAAGGTCTCGGTTCGGTGAAGAATTTAAAAAAAAAAAAAAAAAAAAAAAAAAAAAAAAAAAAAGGATCGAAGGAGTGATTTCAACTTACCTTAAGAATACTTTCAAGCAAGCATAAGTAATTTCTTCAGGAATATCTGGGAACCTTTGCAAGCAGATTTGTAAGAGATGTACATCTTTTTTCTCCAAAGCAACAGCCATCAAGTCTGGACACAAACTGTAAGAATATTAAAAGAATAGGCTGCACAGTTCACACCCACTGAAAGCTATGATAAAAACTAAGGTAGAACTATTAATCTTGTTTTAAACAAAAAAACATCTGGGAAGAGTCAGCCTCTTCAGAAAACAAGCAATAGACTTGCAAATAAACCGTGTATAAGCTCTTAATAATTCAAGGAGTGCTTTATAAAGAACCAAATTCCTAGTTTTTTTTTTCCTTACAATTGAATTAAAAAAATCAGGATTGTCACCTGTAAGACAGCTCTCGTTTTTGGACCATCTGTAACAGGAAGTTTCGAGGGTAGAACGCTGGATCTGTTTTACACCTGTTTATAAGAGCAGTTATTACACATCCAATGGTGGCTTGGAAATCTGGCATCTGTGCTTTCAACAGCAATTGTCTTAATTCATCTTCAATTACAGTTGCAGAAGTATCCTGCAAATAAAAAATAGTATGTAATTCCAGTGTACAATGCACATGTTTGAGAACTGTTACTAATTAGACCAAGTAGAAAGACTTTGGAATTCAAGCTAAAAAATTCAAGCCTCCCCACTCTTCATTTTGGTAGTCTGTTCCATGCATGTGCACCAAAAACGATTACTCACTCTGAAGTTAGGTAAGTAATATCTTTCAATAATAGCTTTTTTGTCTCCTATTATTTCAGTAATATTACCAAGATGCCCAAAGTTGAGCTTTAGGTATGTTCACATAGGAAGGAACGTAGATTGCAGTGAGATTTAAAAGGGAAGTAAAACCAGAATATGCAACTACCATACCTTGTATGTTAACCAGTTGGCATGGTGGTTGGAACTAGATGATCTTTAGAGGTCCCTTTCAGCTCAAAGGATTTTATGATTTAAAGCTCAGCAGCATCCCGGGACTCAACTTCAATACTAATACATCAAACGGTATGTTGAACCAAGTTTGATAACCTGTAGTAAAGTATGTTCTCCTACTTGTGTTCAGAAGACAACATCCTAACTTGTTTCCAAAACATTACAGTGTTTCATTATTTCATGCGATAGTCCTAGAAACAAATACTCTACAATTTCATAGACAGATTATTGCTATATTTATAGCGGAATTCCTAGCATTGTGACTTTCTAGATCACAAATATCTAGAAAGTTTCAAATACAAAAATTAATCTAAAAAAAAAAAAAAAAAAAAAAAAAAGGTTAAGTGGAGTTCAGGTAAAAATATCCTCTCACTTTATTTACTGCAAGAAAGCATATTCATTCAAGTTTCACAACTCAGACAGCTATTATGAGCCTTGTACTGCACTGTTCTATAACATATTCCCAATACAAGATTTAAATTTCATCATGCCCAAATGCTATTCTTACACAATAATAATGCAATCATCCAACACAACTGTTTAAGGCATCTTCTTCAGCTTGATATGCAAGAGGATATAGAAAAAAGTAGAGTAAGAGACACCTGGAATATTCTCAGTGTGCCTGAAAACTAATTCAGGATATTTGGTATACTTACTTTTATATTTTTTAAGATCTGCCCAACTTTAGAGGTATCTGACTGTACTTTAGTAACACTGTTCCTTCTTGATCTTAACTATAATAAAGAAAAACAAGTTTTTATTCAGCTCCAAAAAGACAGTACATATTCAAGGATTTCAATCAAGATAACCAGAAACATCATGCGTCAGTTTGCTGCAGAGATTAAATTTAGCAACTAGCCAGTTCAGTTCCAGAAAGTGTTAGAAACAATGAGAGACAAATACAGAGTTAAATTCCCTTGCACAATATTACCAAAGAGTAAGACTAGTGATGTTGGGAAGAAACTAATACAAGCCAAAAAACCTCATGTACTCCTTGTATTAACTTACAGTCATTTTGGATTCAGATTTTAGAGCTGTAGACTGTTGTGGCTGAAAGGAAACCACAAGCTCTTCATCTCCAAGGGTATTCCAGTTTACAAATGAAGAAATATCTGTGAACACAAAAATGAAAGTACATGAAGTTAACACTTAAAACACATTTATTAAAAATATAAATGTATTAACTTCTGATATTAACAGTTTGTTTGTTTGTTTATTTTAAAGTGTAATACAAGTAATTTTCTGCCAAGAAAATGTCCTGTTTTATCTCAGCAGTGAGTAATTCTATGAGACTTGTTACATACTGTTTTCCCATTTAGCTTCTGGTAGAAGAAATGTTATTACACAATTTATTGTGAACATTGCTTGCATCATTTTCAGTGCAATATTAAGTTAAATGTGCTTCCATAGTTTCTTAAAGTTTACAAGTTTATGTTTGTCATTGCTCTATTTAGTCACAAGTGCTTTGAAAACACAATTTATCAGAGACACTCTTTATTCTGTTTTCCGTGCTTGCAGCTGGCACTTCAGCATTTTCAATAAATGCCAATATTTGAATCACACTTAGTTTAAGTAAAGCCACAATAAATTCAAACATTGAAGAATACAAGTGTTCTCAATGATAGAATTTAAACAGGTGGTAACAGGATACACTGTTAAGATTTAATATACTTCTATAAAATCTGTTAAAATAATTTTCAGACAGGTTCTTAAGCTTTCCTATTAAAAGATCTTCTCACTGTAATTACAAAAATTCTTACCAGAAGATTGACTGTCCTTGAGCTTTCCCACAGCAGCTGCCAAGGATGAAGTTTCACACTTGTATATAACTACTGTTAGCACTTTTCCATGAGTAAAAAAAAATTTTTCCCCATAACACCACAACTACAAAATATTAAACACATAGTTAATGAGGAGAGGAGTAAAGAGGCACATTTCTGCACAAGCTGATGTTTGACTTTTCAGTTGAATTTTGCGGTAAGAAGTTAGTGATCAGATGATTTTAGCAGTTATTTTTGGTAGTTTTAACATTTTTTAGCACGTTCATTAACAACTGCTTCTAAACACAGAAGTGAGTGTATACTCACTTTTATTGAGTATTTTCCAGGGATGCCTTACAGTGACTGCTCCAAGGCACTGAGTTCACTTGATATATATTTTTTAAATGCTCTCTTTTGTGCAATTTTGACAAAATGACAACAACAGTCAGCTATTCTATTTCACTAGTGCATTTACTAATTAGGGGTCAGTTTACTTATTATTAATTGACACCTGAACATTCTGAAATACTGTTTAGAAAGGCCCTAGGATTATTCAGACACTCATTTTCAAATTGTCTGAACACAATAGATACTGACTAGGTATTCTGTTCTCACCAAACAATCAAGGCCAACAGAAGTGAGAAGGTACTGAATTACCAGAGATACTGCCGAAGGCCACCACTCTCCTGTTTAGAGATTCGGACAAAAATAGCTAATCAGCTGGGCAATACTAATTTTGTTTCAGAAGTTGCCATTTACTGCTCTTCCAGACAGAACTGCAACTCTGAAGCCCACTTGTCTTAGTTACTATTATGCTAAATGCATCAGATGAAAGCTTAAGGACAACAAGTGGAAGATGGTACTCACTTGTCCACTGGTTCCCAGGGGCAGTTCCTTTGAAGTTTGTAACGTCTGAAATTTTGTATTCCATATTGTTAGGCATTCTAGGAAAAATGAGAGAAGTTAGAAATCCAAAAGCAACACAAATGCTACATTTGCTTTTGCTGCTTTCTGTTATCTACACTTCAGAAAACAGGAATAACTGTTTCAAAAATAGCTCAGCTTAATAAGCATTAAATCTTCAGAAATGTGTCATTCCAGTTAGCTCTCTTAACAAAAAGATTTGAGGACTACTTAGCTTTCCACTGAAGAGCTTCAAATAAGAAGCTGTAATGAAAATGATACCAGTCGGTGCAGTTTCCAGTCACAAAATACTACGTTCAGTGGCCCAACTTTTAGTGATCCCACACTTCAAAAGTTTAGCCATGAGACTGAAGTATTGTTTCACTTATTTTAGGTACCAATTTCTTATGGGATATCAGGTTTATTTCCCCTGCATGTGTCTTCTTTCCCTTCCCCTTGAAAAGAGAAATAAAGCCTTCTTTCTCTTCCCCTTGCTGCTTATTCTCAGTTGTTTCGCTAACGGCAAAATACTTTTGTGAAAGCAAATACTGAAACAGCAAGTTTAATCTCACAAACCACCATGGCATTTACTGAAGGTAAGCATTATCTTTCGGCTAGTGCTCTCAATTGCAAAGCTCAACTATACATTAGTTTTAAGAGCAAACTATTTCATTTAAAATGCAATAGTTATAGCAATCACTAAAGAATCAAGACCATCATTTCCTGCTCTGCCTGGTTTAAAAACAAAAACAAAAAACAAACACCTGTTGCTTTGTTCTAAGAATGTCTTAGAACTTAAGACACATTCATACGTTTTTTCTAGTTACCTTTGGATTCTTCACCAGATGCTGCTAGACTTCCTAATACTGCAACATGGTCTTTATCAACAACAACCAAAGAAGTTCCTTTTAGAACACTTCCAGATATTGAAAGGTTTAGTAGTAGCGACTTGGACAGAATTTGCTCTTCCCCTTCACCATTTTGCTGCAGAGGTATCAGAACCTTATATACAGAGTCATTGGAATCTGTCAGAGAAAAGAAATGGCATTTTTTATGTCTGTCACTATGGAAAAGTGATTTGATACGGTATGGCTAGAAGACCCCCAAAGGGAATAAAATCCAACAAGCACGAGAAGAAATACATGATATTTAAAGGACAAAGCAAAAAAACCACAAACAACACAGCTATCAGGAAATCTTTAAGGTACAAGCCATAACATTTAAGAACAGGAAGCCTATTCAACCATTATGAGAGTTTAATTACTCATTCTACTACTTGCCAATTTAGAACATTTAACAGAGAAGAGCAAGAATATGAAACGGTAATCCACAGATATCAGAACTTTGTCTTTCCATGCAATTTCTTGTTTTATCATCACATCCCATTACAAAATATAACTTACACAAACACAGAAGTGTGATAATTTGCTTTTTTATATATGCCGTGAAACTCAGTGGATTAGATGATTCCTGTTGTTCAAGCTTGTATTTGTGTAGACTGTTTGTCTTAAGTTTCTGCACATAGACAAAAAAATCCCCATCCTAAAACAACAAGAAAGTTTCAATTTATAGAAGGAAGAAAAACACAAGTTCGGATATTAGTACTGATTATACTTTGAATCTCATACACAATTAGGAGTTCATGTTTGCTATGCAACACACACCCTAGTTTAGAAGTGTTTGCTGACTCAAGTACATACAGCAAATTCTGATTTGATGCAACAAATGAATTCACAGGAACAAACAGGGAAGTAAGAAATCACGTGATTGTATATAGTTTTTAAACTTAATTGATCTCTGAAGTTTTAAGAGCCAGGCTCCCTGGCCCTGGAAACAACACAACTTCAACTGTTGTATCAGAGATGATACACTATGACTGGATAATGCTTTCCATTATAGCTCTTAAAATCCAGTGAAACAAGTAATCTTTTTTAGAAAGCGAACATAGATTTGCTGCTACAAAAGTTTAACAGAATAAAAACAACTCACCTTCTCAGTAATGAAAATTACGACAGGTTGCTGACCTTCCAGGAAAGCTTCACTCCACCTAAGAAATAAAAGCTGTATGAACCTCTTCTAAATTCTGGGACTATACCTAAGTCATATCATATTACTTAGGCAGTCTCATGTTTTTTTATATCTGTATATAAAAAAAGTTATAGGCTGTAAAATAAACACATTAAAAAAGAAAATCAACAAACCAACCCCAGTATCCTGACCTTCAGATTATGTCTCTTCCCTTCACATAAAAAGGGTGTAACTTGCAACATCATCGATTCTTCTGATCAAGAAGATTCCTAAGGTTGTATCACTTACTTGATAACTTCATCTGAGATAATGTTTTCAATTTCTTGTTGTGGGGCTTCCAGAAGAACATCTAAAGTTCGAACACCACCTCCTTTGAATAATACCAATGGATCCCCATGGGGCAGTGAATGTATTCTGTACACATCAGCTGAAAGCTATATAGAAAAAAAAAATTGAGTTCTATGTTCTTCAGTACAGTACCTTGAAAGCCAAGTGTTTAGCATGGGATTTTTTAAGAGTTCCTTCAATAAAGGGCAATATAAGGATAGTGAACCCGCAAGATCCCAATAATGCCAATTTTGTGAAACACTATTAATAATGAAGATCACTAACAAAGAGCCATGAAAATATCCTAATGAATGGCACATTTCTGAATGGTATCAGAAAAAGCATAATTAAGGTTAAGGAGTTCAAACAACCATTTATACACCTCTAATCACAATGTGATTACACTTTAATCACACTGATTTTACCAGCACTATGAAAGTTAGCAAGATTCAGGATGTTAACATAAAAGTGAACATATGTAAGAAACTTACCGTTGCTTTAAATACTTTGTCCAAGTTAACATCTTCATCCTTCCATATCCTTAAAACCTTAAAGAGAAGCATCGCCTTTTAAGCACAATAAAACAGTCATATAGACTTTTCATCATACAAAATAACAGCAATTGCACGTTAGTGAAACACAGGAGGAAGGTATACAGTTAAGGCTACTGTGAATACTTAGCGAAAACAGACTTGGGAAGTTTGCAGGGGAAGATGCTGACACAGAAACAACAGGAATACAAATACAGCTCGAGATCTTGAACTTGAAACAAAGGATAGGAAAGAATGAGGCTAAGAAAAAGATACAGCAGAATTCTAAATGACAGTAGATTAAAGTGTTGGAGACAGATCGAGGGATAGATGACCTGATCTGGAAGAGAATGTTTTAAAAACAATGAAAGGTCAGGAAGAGCATTTCATGAATGACAACAAACGAATGTTCAGCATGTGCTGAGTAAACACTACCAGAGATGCACAAACAGGAAATGTTTAACTGTAAGACAAGGATGCAGGTCTGAACTTTTTCAACACAATGATCATGCAGCTCTAAACTGTTCATACAACATGTAACTTCTTCTTTGAGAACGTATGTGTGAGGCATTCTTCATTGGGAATGCTTCAGTATCTAAAGGGCCACTGCATAACTGATGCTCAGTCATGTCACCAAGCAGACTATGCAGAGTTCCACGCATTTCCAGTTAGCTAAACACCAACTTCTTCCCTACCTTCATTCACTCAGAAGTCTCGCTACATTTTTTTTTCCCTTTAAGAGAAGAATCTCACCTTGTCATCATGAACAGCTATATATTCATGAGTTTCAAAGTTGCATATGACTGGACTTGTGATAATCTGCCCATGTTTAACTGACCAACAGCCTAGTGGCTTCTGATCCGAAACCTAGAAAAAAATCAGGACAAAGACAGGCAATTAAAGTAGAACACGGTACACATTGGGGATTTCTCTCATAGCAGAAAGAAAACACAACCTAGCCACACCAGATATGAATAAGAACATTAAAATATGGAAACTGGTATGCTAACAGGACTCAGAACTTCTGCCGGGGCATTGCTAACTTTAATACTAGAAATTTTAAGGTAATATCAAAGAGCTCTAGATTAATTAAAAACTTCTTTTCACATGAGAAATATCTTTGACTTGTTACAGTTAGATGGGCTTATGCCATGAAGCATAGGTAGGATTCATGGCACGAATATTAATTTTAGCCACAAATATAAGTTGCTTTTACTCACCAATATAATTATGCACAGGAAAGCACCTCTTCTATTCCCATTTCAATATGCTGAGATCAAGAATGATGACTTTTACTGTCTAAAATCACGTTACGTATGAGTTAGATTTTGCTGCTCTGAGGGTGCTTATCTCCCTCTCCTCAGACTAGGTCTATGTTGGACATATTTACCAATACACTTATATTTTTGCATGTTCTAGGCAGTGGCACTGAATATCTGAAAAGAGACTATATCGTAAGTTTGCTAGGATACAATCCTTAGTGCCACGACCGCCAAAAAAGAAAATAAAAACAAACGTTTGATGAAGTTTCATGCAATGAAATAGATACATGCACTACAAAAAAGCCAGCATAACAGCACTTTTTTCATTTTGTGTGCTGCAAGCACTAAACCTTTGGCTCTCCCCACAGCAGGACGGCAGCTGACAGCCGCACACAACACATGTCACCCTGCACACCAGGAGGCGCGACATCCCCTGCAGCCTCGGGATGCGAGGCTTGGGAACGGAGAGAGAAAACGAGCAAAAGAGCCCAGCAAACAACCGCCCAGGGCCAGCGCAGCACCGGTGCGGGGAGGCGGCACGGTCAGGCCTGGAACGAGGCCAGGCCCCCTCACGCCGAGCCCACGGGGCCCCCACACTCCCCGGCTCCAGGCACGGGAGGGCAGCGGGCGCCTGGGCCGGGCCGGGCCGGGTGAGGGCTCCCCAGGGGCAGCCCTGAGGCGCTGCGCGGAGCCCCCGGCCCAGGCCTGAGCGGCGGCGGCTGCCTCCACAGAGCGAGCAGATGGGGCTGTGCCGTGCCGGGCGTTACCTTAAAGAGCGTGGCCGTCCTGCCGCGGTCGGTGAGCAGGACGTGGTCGGGGCCGGGGCCCGGCTCCAGAGCCAGGACCCCGCCGCTCTGCCCGACGCCGCCGCTGGGCCCCAGGCCGCAGAGCGTGAAGGCCTCGCACAGCGCCGCCATCTTAGCGCTGCCGCCACCTCTCGCGAGACTCCCCGCGGCTGAGGGGAGGGCTGGGGGGCACGCGGCGCATGCGCGGTGCGGCTCGGCCCCGGGGGGCGGCGGAAATGGCCGAGGGCGCCCGGCAGGGGCCGGGAGGGGAGTGGAGCGGTGGGGAACGCGCGCATTTATTGTTATTTTTTAGCCGAAATCCGCAAAAATGTGGGGTCGTGGGTTCTGCCTCCGTCTCTGCAAGGTGTGGGGAGGCTCTGCCAAGGGATATTGCCAAAGAGCAGAAAAGCGCAGGGCGTTCTGCACGTTTTAGTTGTGTTTCATGCGCGCGTTACTCAGATTATTTCCCGTTATTTCCCCAGGCTTCTGTAGCGTTGTGTGAGCGCCTCATCGTGCAGAAAAATGCATCAATTTGCGCAGGTTAGTAAAGGACATCAAGTAACAGGTGTCGGTAGTCTGCATCTACACAATAAAGTGCTGCTGGCTTTAAGATTAAATTAATTCAATGTCTCATTAGGTAGGAGTTCTGTAAAGAATTAGCAGTGGAATTTGTCCCCTCTGCAAGAGTACAAACCAGCTCCACTGATTTTAATAGCGAAAGGATTGGGTCCAGTTTTTTATCCACTTTGTAACATGCGTGCATGCATTATTTTATTTTTTTTTATCTGTAAATTTTGGAGAAGTCTTTGTAATACAAGTTCCAAATGTAAAAACAAAGCCAACTCATCCCGACATGATCTTAATGCACCAAAGCCACCAAGAAGTCATTGCCGCAGCACTGTGTGGTTTCTGGCTCATTTGTGTGGTTACCAATGCCATTAACTGTTGGATTGTACCTGGATGTCCCCGTCCCATCCCAACACATAGGCACTGCTGCACCCTGTACTTCACAGCTGTTTCTCGTGCCAGGTGCATTGCATTGATTGCCTTTTGGCATGACTTTACATTTTGCACTGTCCTCTGATGTTGTTATCACAATCCTGTGTCAGCATTTCTTTAGCTGGTCATGGGAATCTACTCCGGTGACTCCTTCAGCCCGTTTGGGACGTGGTACTGATCACCTCTGCAGCCAGAGCTGCAAAACACCCTGCATCTGGCAACGTCGCATCACCCACTGCTGCATGCTTTTGGCTGGCTGTGATTCGCCTTGCAGAGCAGCTGTAGCTACCCGATAGTTTACAGGGTAAATCCTGTCATTTCTACCTGAAGTGTTTTCGATATGAATGTTTGTTCCTTATTTCCAGTCCTACGCTGTTGTGAAGCACTTCTATACCAAGTAAGCACCTAGAAATTTTCTGGGGCACAGAAAGCTTTATGCATATGCAGTAAGCCCTTGCTTAAAAACTTAAAGAATCATTGTACACATTGTACACTTGACATTTCCATTGACTGAAATGAAATGACTTGAGGTAGGAAGGATTCTTGTCTTTGGAGAGGTTTCCAGTGTTCTCTTTTCCAGTATTTACTACAACGGTGCGCTGCAAAACTCTGCATGCAGAATTAGAAATGGCTCCCTACTGAAAAAATTCCTTATCAACCAAATGGTCATTTACAAATGAATGGGCTAACATGAGCCCGAGGGGACAGCTACCCTGATAAAATCTTTAAAAGCTGAGGAGCAACAAGACCTAGCAGATGTTAAGCGGTTTAAATTTCCCTTACAATGCCAATTCTTTGTGCTATTTAATTTTGAGGAAGTGACTTGCAGAGCTGGTGGTAGAAATGTTAATGGCCATGTTGCTTGCCAGAGAAGACCGAGTAGAAGAAAACAGCCACACTTGTAAAGAATACTTGTTGGTAGTTTATTTACAACAAAATGCGAGGAAAAATACAATATTAAAAATAATAAATAACTAGGAAAAATCAAAAACTAACTGAAATGGATGAAAAATATGACAATCAAATTCTCCTGCTTAGCCTTGCATTGTTTAAAATGCAGAGCAATTCAAAACTTGGTCCTTCTTTGATGGTAGTAATGGATTGCCTAATGTAGCTATCAGAACTCTAAATAAAAGAAATGAATTACTGGACATTCAGAGTCATGTGGAATTATCACAGAAATGAAATAAACCAATGAAATCTGTTTAAGTGACACCACAAAACTACAGGAGATTGTAATTCAATGACCATGCTGCTCATTTAAAGCAAAACATTGTTAGACGTAGTTAGCAATTTTAACTTACACATATAAAACCAAGTCCAAACAATGGAAACAAAAAAAGCTCCTATTGACAAGATCATGAATTCTCTCTTACTGCACTAACTCATAAAAAGCGTACACGTTTGGCTTATTTCAAATGATAACACATTGTTTGGAAGTTATAGTGCAGCAAGCTTCAAAGCAGTTTTAACAAATCGTAGCAGTCTTGTTACAAAATAAGTCAAGGAACAAATATCTCCATTTCAAAATCTCTACAGCAGCAGTTAATGCAAAATGGCTACTAGATGTCACACAATCACCTTCCATAATAATAATAATAATAAAAAGTCAAAGAATAAGGTCAAATACTTTCTTTCCACAGGATTTATCCAGTCATTTACAAAATCAGCAATTACATTCATAAGAAATCCCATTAAGTGTGTGTTTCAGGAATGTGCTGCTTCTCATAGTCTTTCCTTTCCTAGGTGCCTCCTTTTTTAATTTATGAGGAGGTCTGCCCTTCTGAAGATTGCAATTGCCAGTTATTTTGTTACAATTGTTCTACAAGAAATATATAAAAATATGAGCAAAGCTGGGAAAAGGTTTTAATAGAAGCCCAAACAAAGTCCAAACATTATTTACTCTGAACTGTATTCTTCTTGGTGAAAAAATCCTTACGAAGTCCTAGCAGAATTATAGCATGTCATTCTTTTGTCACTGGTAGTGAATAGGAGTACACAGCTGCTGTGCCCATTCACCTTTGCTGGGTGCCAACATACCCTCTACAGATGTATTCACTAATTACATCATTTATATTTGCAAAAAAAGTAATGAATACCTGCATTTTTTTTTCTCCTAATAAAGATGCTTGAAAATGCAGTAGAAAGCATTCTGACAAAATCAGTAATGAAAACAACCCCTTTGCCTCAAGATGTTACCCAAGCATTCTGACCTTCCTTTCCATTTCATGTGTGATTTTGTGGAGTATTCCAGAAGCTATCCTGCATAAAATTAAAAATAAAAACAAACCAACCAAAATAAAAAAACACAGGAACAGAGATGATATTTAAACTTCTTATGGACAAAGTGGTTAATTACTGACTGGTGGGGAAAACCAAGTAGAACATGGTAGAGGTTACTAACATCGTAAAAGCCTGGCATATTTCTTATCCAAAGCAATGAAGATATCTAGATTTTTTTTTATTTGCCTTCATTAGTAAGCAACATGGATGATCATGAACCTTATTTTGGCCAGCAGTGCATTCAGGCTGTTTGGTGGATAAATCTGGTACTCCTCAAGACCAGCACTGCCTGGTGGAAGGACTACGGCAGCAGCACATGCCGATGGACACACAGCATTAATGAGTCTGGCATTTTTTCCATGACACGATCAGTGTCTTTCTCCTACATATCTGTCACACAGCTATAAGATGTGTCCTGTTCAGGCATGTTAATAATTTTCATACATGCCTTACCTCCCAAACCTACATGGTGTGATAATCATCCTATCCACATGGGATTTGAAATGAATCAGTTAAACATGAGTAAAGGTATAACTGCTTTGGTCTAGTAATCTGTAACAAACCCAGATGCCAAAACCTCTATAGAAACAGTAACATGTAAGCACAAGGAAATTACGACTAACTAGAGCTGGGCAATTTTTTCTTTGACAAACAACAAATTAATTGAAAAATAGACTTTCATCAGGTGGAGCAGACCTAAACTATTTCTACATAGTTAAATTCAGGAAATAAAAAACAACCAACAACAGTTTATCTTTTAAAAGGTTTCCCTTCTCTGCCAATGTCTCAATCTTGCTACTAAATAAATAATAAAGATTAGACCAGTTATACTCATTATTACTTAATTTGCACACTCTTAAAGCTGAAATCATAAACTAATGCAATAAAGTTTTGTTTGCAGCATCACAGCGGCTTTTTTTTTTTTTTCAAACAAAAAATCATCACCTGTCAGCTTACTAGCTACACAGAATTACAAACTCTGGGAAGAAATGCAAAGCAAAACATGGACAGTAACTGGGAGGAAGCATGAAGTCAGACCATAGCTAACCTACAAAGAGCTTCTGGATTTTGCTAGCTACAGGGTTTAAACTATTAATCAAATATACACTTGTTCTCAGTGCAGGTTGACAGTGGAATTACCTCTCCTGCTACTAAAACTACCCTATAAATACCACACATTCAACATAACTTCTACTGGATCTACAGCCATTGAGAAGTTCAGTGCATTTAAGCCGGTCAAATCATTACATTGTGCTGAGAAGATGGCACAAACGTCCTGTACAGGTAAAAGGCCATCCCCAAACTGATTGTTCAATATTCAATGATAGTTCAGCTCTGGAGGACTCTCTTCTCTTTATCCATGTACCACGTCACCAGTGGTACAAAATATCACCCACTTTGATTGTATCATTCATGTAACAGCTATCATTTACTGGGAATTGAACAGCAGCTTATTTAATGTCTACTACAGCTACCCATCAAGATAGATAATTAAATAGCAATTTGTATGAAAGAGAAAAAAGTACCCCAAATGGGGGTCAGAGGGAAAGTTTCTCACTGAGTTTACATTTTGAAAAGTAAAGAAGGAAGGAAGAGAACACTTTTGCAATTCATTTTTCTCTTCCCCCCTCAATCTACACTTCCCTTCTGGGAAGCATCCATTCTAAGTTTTAATTCCTGAGATTGAAGAGTGATTTCACATGCAGACTTCTGTTTCCTTATTGTCACCCTACATGGACTGAACAGCCCCACGATTCATTTGCTTTTCCAAGTGACTTATTTTATTCACTCCTTCCCTAAAGGCGGTGGTAAAGCCTGGAACTAGCTTTTTGTTAGTAGAGATTGTGCTGTTTAGGAATGGTGAGAGCCAGGAAAGAAAAAGGATATCTCGTATTTTCTTTCCTTTACATTCAAGGTCTTACAGGGTAACTACCACTGTTCTTTCAGTGAGAACAAGACAAAATTCATTGGTTTTCCCTCTCAACTGGCTCAATTTAGCTGCTTTTTCTTTTTCTTTCATTTTTTTTTTTTTTTTTTAATTTGTACATGGAACATCATTGGAACACCAATATGAACTTAAGAGATCACAAAAGGAAAGCTATTAAAATACATTATCTACAAGAAATAGGTGGTTTCTTTTACAAATTCTGTGCAAGATAGAAATAGTTCAATGGCCTCAAAGTCAGTATAATTAATTACAATTGGGGCTTCAATACAGTGGTATTTTAGGTTTGAAAAGTTTCATGTTTGTTAGCTAGGCCCCAAATCCTGAGTCATATTAAGCAAAATATGAATCCGAGTGATTGCTGTTGGTGTTCACGTACAATGAATTGCAGGTCAAAGGTTTATGAACATACATGAAAAGCCTGAGAGTAGGATGGATTTTAAAATCAGTTATAAAAGAAGAAAATTGGAGCTTTTTTATCCAGTTAACCCTGCATTCTGCTTGGCACAAATTTGCCTCAGAAGTCCTTGGCAGCTTTACTGAGCATCTATTCCTAATTATAAATGCTATGACCTAGATGTGGATTTGTACGTAGAGATACTGCTACAGAAAGATTTATTTTCGTTTATAGGGTTCTCCTCAGACTATTTCATTGTAGGTCAGTAAGATGCACCATATGGCTTGGAACACTGCTTTAGGAATATATAAATTACATTCTCTTGCATGCACTTCTCTGAAGGTTTTAAGGATCAAGCCTGAGGAAAGAAGCAATCTTTCCACAACAGTGAGATTATCTGAAGCAAAACGAAACAAAACAAAACAAAAAACAAGAACAACAAAAAAAAAATCCAACAAACACCAACCAACCACCATGACCTTTCTAGAAACTGTATTATGTTACTCTTGCTGTGGTAGACATGGCTTATCAGGAGGAATCATGCTGAGTTAATTTAAAGTTTTTTTTTCTCTGGATCTGGAAGAGTGAGCGTTTCTGGAGCAGACTTTTTTCGAGGCCGGTCTTTGGGAACTGTTAGGAATTCGGGAGCATCTGTGGAGAGAGGAGTTGATGGAGCACTAGATGGAGCACTGCGGGTTGAAGAAGGCATGGAAATGTTAGAGATAGCTATTGCAGGTGGAAAAATCCCAATTTTCTTGTTGGTAGCTTCCTGAGTTGCTCGTTCAAACTCTCGGACTTCATCCATTGTCATGTCTTCAATAAGAAGAAAAGAAAGACAAATGACATGTTAGAATAATTTCAAATGATTTCATTAACTCAGTTAAACTACTTCCAACCAAATTTCAAATCAGAAAGCGATTTCTTATCATGCGTATCATTCAATGATTCTCCATATGAATTCCATCTTATTTTAATGCATTGACTGGAGTACAATAAAAGGCCAATGTAAAGAAAACGAAGTACATTAAGCACGTGCTAATGGTTCTATCTGGGTCTGTGTCTGAACTGAATAATGAGTACTATATCAGTAACTGATGGAAAAATCAAGCTATTTCACAGGCAATTAAAGAATATATTTAGATACACAGTCAGCAAGTAGAATTTTTCAGAACTTCAAACAAAACAAAACTGACTTTTTTTTTGTTCGTCTACATTATGAACATAAACTGACAAATGCCTGGCACTGGTTTGTTTCCCTACTGCAATTATCAATTATCAAAACTTCTCTCTCCCCAAACAGAGCTTCCAGTGACTTCCAGTTACTATTGCTTGCACAGAACTGGGGCATTATGCTTTTCTAGTAAGAATGCCTAAAGAATTCCCTCAGACCTGATAGTCACAACACATTTTCCAACATCCCTGGAAAACAGGCAAAATGAGATGAAACGTCAAAGCCACTTTGCTATGGAAAATCAGGTCCACAGGATGTTTCAGAAGTAGTGAAATTCTTCTCATGCAGGTGACCAATGTGTCACAGTGCTGTAGAAACCCACAAGAGGGCAGAGCAATCCCAGCATAAGGTTTTCTAAACTGAGCTGCCCAAAACTTTTTTTGATAAGATCCTAAATGAATGACATCTGCTGCAAATGGGTAACATGAGAAAAAACATAATCTGTATGACATTCTGAAGCCTGCTGCTTCATGCCTATACTGCCTGCAAGATGTCCACTAAACCAACTGAAATAAGTTGTATGGTTTTCACTGAACACCACAGTAAATCTGTATGTATGAAAGAATCACACAATTAAACTCAAAATATTCAAACTACCCCAAGTAGAACAGAGCAAAACCTAGTATCTGAAAAATACTATTTGAAAGAGCTGACTCCTACCAAAGACAACAGAAACCAACAACCCCTTCTTCCCAACACATGAGAAGATGCCCTGTAATATTTCTTCTGAGTTCTTTCTGGGTAATTATTTTATAAAACATAATAAATCTTTGGGAGATGTGATTAAAACCCCGTGGGAGTGTGGTAGGATATGGATAATTTATGCTTCACAATCAAATAATAAAAAACTAAGTTCTGCAAATGATAAAGACATTACTGCTATCATTCTCTACTCCTTCTCATCCATTGTTGTCAGTTTGTGTGACATCTTTGTAAATCTTGTGGTATATGGCATTCCTTTTCAAGACTACAATTTAGCAGTTTCATTCAAGTTTCATTAAGGCATTTAATAGATTCTCTGAGTCCTCAAAGCTCAAAAAGGAACCCAAGCAAACAAACAAACAAAAAAACAACTCAGAAATATAAACACTAGCATTTTAATCAACACAAAATTCTGGTATATCTGAGTGTCTGAGCCATGGGACTGGCCATAGAGCTTACCATACAAAAGGCAAAATGATGTATTTTCAGTACATCGATACTTTTTAATATTAGCCAGCTGCATTCATCTGTAGCCTTGGCTGCAGATGTTAGGTAGAAGAAGCTTTATGTTGTATTACAACATGATGTTAAATAAACAAAACCAAACAAGTTGCCAGCTGCCTTCTCTCCTCACTGCAGATTACATTCCAGGGGCCTTTTCAGCCCACAGAGCTGTGCCAGTGCCAGTTATTAGGAGGGAGGACCAAGTTCTTTTCAAATCTGAGATAAGTGGTGGAAATAAACAGGTGGTCTGTTAAATAAACAGGAGGAACTGTGTCTCCAACACCTACTTGTGTTGGAGATAGATTTGAACCTGATTTGCTGATTTACACTTTATTTTGCTCTGTAACAGTGTGTAGTCTTTCTGAACTCAAACTGTTTGAAAACACCCCAACATCAAAGACCATGAATTTATCTCAGCTATTTTTGATTGAGGACTCTTATATAAAATAAAATAAAGCTTGTCTTAAATGAATCAGAGTGAAACCAGACAGGATGATTTCTCAGCTTACTGGCCATTTAAGTGGAAATTGATTGAAGTTTTACTACAAGGTATCCTCCAAGACTGTAAATTTTAAATTCAGACATGAAATACTCATTATCCCTTCAGCTGAATTTTGCTTTTTAACTTATACTCACCTTAAATTCACCTCTGTTCTGATATACTCTCAAGTAAAACAAGTCCTTGCCCTGAGCTTAGAAGGCTCAGACTGTGAAATATATCCCTGCTCTTTCTTTTTTTCATAAATGACAAATTCTGTCCTGACCTCAATGGTAATTTTGCCACATGGGAACTCAGGATGGCAAATTTCATACAAAGCCAAATCCTGAAGTGTAGAGCCAAAGTCTATTCACTGAACAGGTAAGGAGTAACCTTGATGCCAAGGAACTGCAGCAAAACAAACACAACAATTGTCCTCCTGTTTATCCTGTAGATAACATCTCATACTGGTGAGAATTTTTACTAAGAACAAAGGACTTAGGACTTCAGGCCTTGCCCCACAATTGTTACTTGAGTAAAACCATCTTTGCTCTGTTCACAGAAACAAAGAAACAATAACATTTTTAGATGCAGATATCACTGCATCTTTTCTATCTGCAGATACTAATAATTTCCAATGTTAGGCATCCACTGGAGGTGCCTAAATTAGGAACCTGCAGTCTTACGGTTTCCAGAATCTGAATCAGAGCACCTGCACATCAATGTGCCCTTTTTCACGGATTGCTGGTATATACTTCTGAAAGTACTTCTCACCTTGTTGGTAGCTAATCAATGATGACATTAAAATTAGTGAATAAGTCATTAGCTTTCTTTCCTGGTGAAGCAAAGAATTTTATTAGTCCCACAGAAATTTTCCACTCTCCATGTTCCTGGCTTTTTGACTGAAGAAGTCTGAACTCTTGCATTTTTATTTTTTTTAACTATTCAAATATAGAACGTAGAACTGACATTTAACTACTGCTTTATGCATCCAACTCAAATTAGAGAATTTTGTTTTCCCCGAAGACAGGGACTTGTATGTGAGCCCAACCCCACCCTTTCTTACATCAGTGGCAGTTTACAGTGCAAAAGAAAGGATTGCACTTCATGGAGAAAGATTCTGTTCCTGTTGAGGCAAAATTGCCCAGAAATTCCACTGACTGATCAGCAAGATCAGTTGGCTGCTCTTCTCTGATCTGTGCAGGTATATTACTTAAGGATGGGCAATACGTTTTAAAAATTGACATACTCTTGCTTTGGCATGGCTCTCTATTTCATCCACAGTAGATGAATGTTGGTTGCAAACTTTAATGTTGGTTTTTTCATGCATATTTTTCTCGTATTCTCGAACATCATCCATAGTCATATCTGTAAAAAGTTCAAAATTGTTGGCATTTTCCATTGATTCAATGCAAACTTAATTTCTTAAGAAGGTTCTAGGAGTACATAGTCTTTCAGCAGAAGCCAAAAAAGATTTAAAAAAAGCATGGAGCAACTAGCTTTATGAAATTTGACTCATAAAGGTAGTTATATCAGCCAAGGAAGGTGTAAGAAGGTTAAGTCAAAGGGAGTCAGAGAACAGGAAGGAGTGGAAATTGTTTGGGAGAATCTGTGTAGCATAAGGTAGGCAAAAAAGTATTGAAGTGCAGGCCTTGGCAAAAGCCAAGATCTTCTAAAAAGATTTTAGAAGATCCCTTAGAATAAAGGACAGATACAGAAATATTGTAAAGATTTACTTACCTTTGCAGGAACTTTCTAAAAGATTTTATATTATCTTTGCATAGTGTGTCTCAAAACCAGCAAACAGTTTTACTGTTAAAACACACATCACCTCAGATTCCAGAAGCTAACACTTAATTACACCAGAAAGTGGATTAATAGTGAATATGTTAATAGCTTTGTAGCCTCAAGCCATTTAATGCATTATAAAAATTACACATACTTTACAAATAAGGGTAATTCTACTGGTAGGATCATTTATCATTGTCTAGGCATGCCTGATGTTGTCCAACTTGCAAGTAGTATGTTAAATGCTTGCTATGCAACTCAAAGCAATCGTTAAAGATTTAAAGACGTTTTTGTCGTAAATCATACTAATAGTAAAAACATTCAGAATCCAATTAGCTGACTTGTGACCTTACTCTTCTGAGTATTTTACTTATGAGTAAGGTAAAAGTGAACACAATGGCTGTCACAATTTTGGTCCATTCTTTGCAATTATTTCATAATTACGGAGCTTCATGAAAATAGACATCAACCTTTTATACATACAATTTAAACACCACTTTACTAGCACAGTACACTTGGAAATGTGTACCATTTTTGGTAATGTACGCCATGGTTCTGTTCTTGAGGCTATTGTTTTTCTCAAGTTGATTATGTGCCATTTGGATTTGTGCACTTTGTATCACAGCACTTCTTGTTATGCGATATGTGGGTCGTGATGCATTTTATGAGACAGCTCTTAAGGAAAGATATAACTGTAGCTGTTATATTAGTAGCATGCTGTAATACTTCATCAGTGAAAATGAAGTGCAATCTAGAATTTTGACCAATATAAAACAAGGAATACCACTAATATACTCTTTCAACCTTTTTTTTTTTTTTTCTTTTTTTTTTTTCCCCGTTGTCTGGAATGAAAGACGAGCTAATAAGCCATGTAGATAACATGCTAAGATGCATTTTGCCAAGCAAAGAACATGCTCTTTATTAGTAACTAACATTCTGAAAGTAGACTTTTCTTAATAAAGCTAAATACAGTTTAGTAAAGAAGACACATTCATACTTACAGTAGCAGTAAGAGTAATCAATCAGTAATATCAGTAACAGTATGCTTGATAACTGATTTTAATATACTGGTTACTTGATTCAGTTTAGCTGACTTGCACCATCTCAGTCTTTCTCAAACTTTAATTTGAAAAGGTAATAATTTACAGCAAGCAGACTCTTTAAAAAGATAATGAAATACTCGGTTCTAGTCAGCAAGTCTTACCACCTGCTATTCTCAGAACACTGCAGAGCTATAAAGACAGCAGACAGCACAGAGAGTTACCTAAATTAACATTCTGCACTTTCTTTTCTTCTTCCTTTGTAAGCCTTGCTATATATTTAGTCTTTATTCATATCTATTTTAAAAAAGCCGAGATTTTTCAGGTTTTGTACTTCACCTGACAAGAACATACTAAAATTACAATATATTATTTAATAAGACACATCATGACAGTAAAAATCCACAGATAACTGTGTACTGAGGTATTTTGTTTGTAGAAGCAGTATTTTTGACAGGGTATATTAAGAGTTAAGAATCTGTGGCTAAATTTTTTTGGGCCAAAACTATTCCATGTGTTTAATTTCATGATTACTCAGTTGTCATTTTTATCAAAAGCTCTGCTAAAATGCAGATCACTCTTGGCTTCTCAGTACTGTTACTTTGTCTTGTCTTCAAGAGGTATTTTGGGGGCAAATTTCTGGGCTCAATTACTGTGTGAAGTCAGGCTTCTTTATTTAAAGTCATCAGTTAAAATTTCTTTGTTTTCTTTGATTATTTTATACATAAAGTCAGAACAGTACATATTAAAATCAGTCATGGTTCTAATGTTATAGAAACTATTACATTTTGTAAGAAAAGTCAACACAACTGCATCTGTTCTGAAAAATAACTGTATCGATTTAAATCAGCTGTCAAAAAGTCAATTTAGAAAACATCTTAAGTGATCTACCCAGGGAAATAATTTAATCTCCATTTTTTTTTTTCTGTTTTGGGGAATAAACAGCAGAAGTATAGTCTAGTCAGGTAACTATTGTTCTCAAAAGTCCTTATCCTTATAAATGCACACACACAGGAGACTTCATTTTGTGCAGGAAAATAGTAGATCACTACATTTCAGGTAAGAAATTAAAAAATATATATATCGAAACTTAAAAAAAAAAGCTCTTGGAAGTCTTCCTTACTGGGTATAAAATTATTGCATTAGTTTATGGCTACGCAATAGAAGTAATATATATATTAGTAGATTTCAGTATTTTTATAATCATTACAGCTTAAGCTTTTTCATGCACTATTCAATTTATAAGATATTCTCAAAGATATTTATATTCCCAAATAACTATTATATGTTAGATGGATATTTTATCTTCTACAAGTATCTATGATTATGGTTTTATCTTACTGAAAATACACGTACAAAGGACAAACCCTGTGAACTTATGCCCAATACTACAGCTGGTGCATGGATTCAGAACAGTTTTTGCATGCAGCTGCTGTTCAATCAGACCCAGAGGGTTTTATATTTATATTCATTTTTCAGAAAGGACATTAGAGTTCTATCTTTTTGTTATTGCAATCCATATTATCACTTTAAAACCTTCATAAAAAGCTGAAAATGTGTTAGATCAGAGGCCCTAGGAGTTTGCAGTATGGAAATTATTAATAAGAAGCTTTAATAAAACCTGCATGCAGCTCTCCATATAGATGACTCTTGGCAGAGACAAGAGCTTCTATCTGCCTACAGTGCAGGATGACTGGACTGATGTATACTCTGAGATGCATAGGATATAGAGGCATCCCTGTATGATGCCTACCAGCTGCCAAAAATACAATCTATCCTTGCTAGCAATGAACCTGCCATAAATGAACTCCGTATGTTCCAGAGAAACTGAACGTATTTCTGTCTCTTTCATGAACAACTTATGCTAGGACCTGATGGTCTATGAAAGCAAATGGAAAATTGTTAATTGTGATATGCTTTTTATCTCAAAGAGCTCAATTTGGAGAACACTTACCATACCACTCATCAACCCAGGCAAAAGCCTGCCGGTGACCGATCAATAGTATATCTCTGACCACCTGTGAAACAAGGAAAAGGTTAAATATCTTTGCAGCACCAAAACATTTTAGAAAAGTGACAGTGTTGACTTTCAACAAGATTTAATGTGAAAAATATTCTGTCAGTTTTATCTCTAAGAAGACATACCCTAGAGAATCAGACATCCTGGCTCTGAAGGTCTTGTAGTCCAACCTCCCACTCACAACGGAACTACTGCCAATGCTGGATCACATCAGCGTGGCTTTGCCTAGCATGGGAAGCCATTTGGGAATATGTACTGAATCTCATAATCTTTGGGAAAACAGACTGGAACTCTTTTCCTTTTCCTTATTAATTCTTTGGATAAGTAGAAAGTCAACCCTCTGAAAAGTATTATCATTTGCCTGTTGTGCCATTCAGTAATTCATTTTTTACTAGACTGATTGGAAAGCTCTCCCACTATCTGTAAGAAACACTGTACATCACTACAACTTGTACATTACTCATTTATACCCACAAATCCTTTAGCTCATATATTTATCACAGCACTGAAAATATTACTGATATTTTTTCTCAGCCTTAGACCCAAGTAACTCCAGGCTTTGTCAAGTTTACACCCAGAGATGAACTCTTTGGATTTGCTCCAGACCTCTCAGACCTTGAGAGAGATTCAGCTAAGCCTCCTACCTCCAACATAGTCACAGTTATATTCCTGTGCAGGATAGTACTCAAGTTCTGCTTACGTGAAGGATAAGAAACAGCTCTTGTTTCACTGACCTTATGTACAAATTGTTCTACTCTGGTTTGAAGTCCCCAGACTTCAAATTTCACAGTCACAAGTTTGTAGGAACACATAATTGGCTGATGGGTCTCTCTCCAGCCTTCTTTTAATTGGCCTCTTCCAGTCTTCTGTGACTTGAAATATTTAGGATCCTGCACAACAAAGCAAATATACTCAGAAATCCTGGAGAAGTCCTCTTTGTCTGTCTGCTGAAGTAAATGTTTTGGTAAGATATAAAATATGAAAACACTAATAAACATCATGAAAAAGTAAAATGAAATGGGCTTAAATGAGCGCCAGAATATAATAATGTCCAATCCTGTCTTTTATGCCTGTCTTTTATGCCAGTGAATTGATGGCATTCTTGGAAGCTACTTTGGAGCTCATTTGATCTAGGACATTTTCTGCTATAGGAAAATATGTTATTGCAAGTCATTCCAATGCAATGCACTCCAAGTGTTACTTACGGCCTTTGGAAGCAATGAAGCAATGTTGTTTCTTTAGGACTTGTTTTTACACTGCTCCCCCAGTGTGACTTACAGGTGCTTTTTATCCATGCCTGTCTTCATGAGATCATGTCCAGTTTAAGCTTTGACGCATCACCACTGATGTGACCCTGGCTGATATTTTGCAATTTTAAGTGAACTTGTATATCTAGATCTCTGCCTAAGTATGAAACTCCAATTTGGCTATTTCTATTTACAACTGAGTTATGATGCTTTTGGGCAAAACTATGAAGCACTGATTTCAACACTGGCTGTCTTTAACCAACTGTAAAATCTACCAGTGTTCACCTGTGTTGCCTTGCC
Source organism: Netta rufina (assembly GCF_964035555.1). Classification (NCBI taxonomy): domain Eukaryota; kingdom Metazoa; phylum Chordata; class Aves; order Anseriformes; family Anatidae; genus Netta; species Netta rufina. Next base: position 3,664,248 of record NC_140143.1, on the reverse strand, counting down.
CAAAGCTGAGATCTGGGAAGCCCTTTTAAATTCATCTTTTATTAGAAAAGCTGTTAAACATTTATATAAGTATGCTTTAATTATGTGCTCAATGGAAGATGATCAGAAAAAGAAACTAACAAATCAATAAGGCTACTGGGATTTTAATTTCTTCTTTCCATTGTGATCTTACATAGCATTCAGCACCATTCCTTTTTCCTAGTGTGTGCAGTTATCTCCTGACTTGGTTTCTGTTTTTTTTTCCATAAACTGAAGCGCTGTCATTAAAGCTTATTTACAAAGTTCTAATGAGGTGACAGGCTTCCTTCTCTGTGAAAGTCATTGCTTTTATTGCTGACATGTTCTTTTTCTAAATAGAAACTTTAAACTTGCAGTATAATAAAGTTTCAAAGTTAAATCACCATAAAAAAACAATTCAGCATCATCATATATCATAGCAACATACCACTGTATATCACAACTCATAGTCACATGCTGTTGCCATTCTTCGCACTCAATAAAGCTTGACCTCAGATTGATCTAGATATTTTCTGGCTGAAAGAGCTGTTTTATAGCTGATTACTGCCTGAAGCAAGCACTATAATAATAATAAAGTAAAAAGAACTAAGATGTAAAATTCTAATAGATGGTTCCATAAGTAAAGAAATAGATTGAAGAAAGTATCATTTTAAATATTCCCGCAAAATACTGCAGTATAAAATAAGTATTTCTAAAAAGGAAAATCAAAACAAAATAGTAATTTTATGTAAGGATGGTCTGCTGTTTCTTACATACACATACACTGGTGGGATGAAGCCATTGTCTTCATTAAGCACTCTGGATACACCCTTTAATAATACTGAGTGTTAAGCAGGGATACTTTTATGTCGGTTCAGTGATAATCAGATCCATAATGGAGTAACATCAATACAGTCCAAAGAGATTAATGTAATGAATTTGAGTTGCTACCAAACTTTCAAAATCCTTAAATAAAAATTAAATAATGAACAGCTACACTGCAGGACTGCTCAGTCATAGATAAGACTTGTGTCTTGTTCAAACCGCAACAACCCTTGGTTTTAGTTTGTTTGCTTATTTATTAATTAATTTAATAAGGTTAACCCATCAGACAAGTGGATTCATAATGGAAGTCCTTTTTAAATTGGTGGCCCCCAAACAACCCATTTACTGCAATGCAGTTCACCCATGACATCACTCCTAGTTCCAAACGCTTTTAAGAGTGCCCAGAGATGGCACTTTTACTTCCCTTAATCATGTCCATTTTTCTTGAAGGACATGCTGTGTAGTCACAAATTGGCTGGACAGCTTCAAGCAAAGAGCCAGGCAATGATGGACAGTATAGGCAACTTGTATCTAATAGCTTTAATGGGACTGCCTGCCTTTCTGAAAACGTTAACATATTGGTACTACAAAATTGTAGACTGATGAATGGAAGCCAGGAGAAAGAAAAGAATCAGAGAAACAGATTTCCAGACTGCTGTATGAAAGTTCAGTGTGTTAAAGACGTTACTGTGTGCTTGCCTGGGTGAGTTAAAACTGGTTCACTGGGAGCAGTATGTGAAGGCTGTGTATAAGCTGAGAAGTGCAATGTGAGACACACAGCCACATTAAGCAAAGTGAACATGAGAGTTTAATCTCTTCGTCATCAATTCAAAGGGCATAAATGTTTTACAGCGGTGAGTTGCCCTAAGTAAAATTAATATCACTGGCTGTTTTACCCAGATGCTAAAAAAAATTAGGTACTTACAGTCTCAGATTATTTTAGAAAGATGCTAATTCTTGCTCAGGAGTTGCTTGTGCTATGGTTTATGTGAGAAAGTATTTAGAGGAAGAATTTCCATATGTTTCCTTATATTTAAACCTTTATTTGGCCTCTGCTGTTGGTCACAGCCACAGGGAGCATCCCAAGCCAGAAAGACCTTTGGTGTGACCAGGACTGCTAATGTTACACTCTTCAGCGTCTGGTTCCATTGAAATCAATGAGAACATTGACGTGAATGCCACAACCCAGAAGGATTTTAAATGCCTAACTCACTGCTTTGAAATCTCAGATTAAGATTCATGGCACGGAACCCTTTCTGAAATTAGGCACATCAGGTTCTTCTAAAAAAAAATGAAGCAGTGATGATATTTTTTTATTAAATGCAAGTAGAAAAAAGTACCAGTACACAGCACTGCTCCTCCTCCTGACCTTCATGTTGCAGCTGATTAGATTAGTCAGGTAGGACAAATTAGATTCCTGCATCATGCCCACATCTCTCCAGGTCCTGGGAGGAAGCGCTGAGCACTCCCCATACCAGATCATGGATTTTCCTTTTTTTTTTTGCCTGTGAAAGGTACAGCAATTTGCCTAACACATACCAGAGGCACCAGGCTGAAGTGAAGAAGCATATTCTCTAGGCCATGAATCATGGCAAACAGAAGCCTGAAAAACTTCTATCAGTGACTGGAAACCAGGCAAGCTGATCCTACATCTGAAACCATATTCATGATATTATTTAGGTCATCTATTTTATGTGTACCTTATTTTTGCCACCCATGCCTTCCTTTCTATAGAACCCATCATCCAAAGAACACTGCCTCTGTTCACTATTTTCCTCTTAATTTGTCTACTGGCAAAATCCTCAATCTGTTTTAAATGTAATGGCATAGCAAAAATCTTTTTTGTTTAAATAACCTTCCTGTGCTTTTATCAGACCCAATTTATTAGGAAAGCCCATCTGGCAAATCCTTTTGCTAAAGAGGAGTAAAACCTACTCTGTATTTGTAATACATTATTGCCAGGTGCAGAGTGATTTAAAAATAGCACTTCTGCTAACATAGCAGAAACATCATTACCTGTGAGCTGGGATTATTTGAGAATAAATTATAAAACTACAGCAAAATTAAGTAAAAGCCGCAGTGGGATGGGTATGGTTCCAAACATGGCACTCTCCCCGTGTTTCTTACTTAGGTCACGTCTGTCAGATCCCAAGTCAGCACACTTACAGTCGGAAATCCCATTATTTTGTATTTAGCATTTATTTACTTAGTGTACCTCACGGACTGCAGACATCATTGTCATCAGATGTGGAACTGTAACCCCTGCTCCAGGAGGCAAGCACTGATGTGAAAATACAGCACTGGCTCATTGTAGGGCCTTTTCAGATTTAATTCTGAAATGTTATTTTTCACTTGAAGTGAAATAATTAAACACATTTGTTGCTTATAGGAATGTAACTTCCAAATCTTAATGTGCATACTTTCCCTTAACTATGCCATGGTATCAGGCATGATTTGAAGATCCCATACTACTCTGCTGCTAATAGGACCACCCTCCCTTTGTCTGTAAGGTGGAAGCTTGTATGAGACACCTTGCTCATCTCATGACTGGTCTGTCTCAAAAATGACTTGCTGGTTGTATGGTCATTTTAGCACTGAAAAGATCCTCAAGCTGCATATGGTCTCCACAGGTGAAAGTGCATTGTGCTTAAGCCATACATCCTATTCTCTTACTGGATGGTATCCAAATGCCCCCAGAAAAAGATTCTTCCTGCCTTCCTTCTCATGCATGGATTCATTTTTTTCAGACTCTTACTGCAATATATTCCACCAGTATGCTTTTGAAGTTGTCTTTTTTTTTTTTTTTTTTTTCTTCCTTGTTTAAGCTGAAAACCAATTTGTTTGATCTTGAATTTCAGAACCAATCCTTCATGGTTTTAATACATGGGATCTGGCATTTCACCGTCAACTCTAGTTGCTAGGTTTTGGATTTTAGCTTACTTAGCCTAGTGCTCTGGAAAGCTTTGTTGATGTTAAGACGCTACTATAGAGATTTATTTGGAGTAATTTTTAAAACACATTTTTTTTCCCTTTTTGAATTTCCATAAAAAGTGTGTTTTCTGGAAGAGCCAGCTAAATACTTAAAGAATTATAAATACAGGGACAGTTTTGAGGTGTTAAATTATGATAATCCAGTCAGCCTTTATGTGAGCTCACAGCTGACTTTAGTAAGTAAAAGGGTATTTTCATTTGTTTTAATGTCCAGTACTGAACTATGGTACTGAAAGCTACATGCACTCACTGTGGGAGCTGAGGCAGCTGCATTATTTCAACCATCATAGTTTTCTGGATAAGGCATGTGATGGATTCAGAATGTGACAGATTCAACCTGGACAGTAGAAAGGCGGACCTACTACAGTGCAGCTGTGATAAAGTCAAAAAAAGGCAGCAATTGAAGAAGGAAACTGCAGCAGCTGCACAAAATCTTTCTATTTGAAGGTAGCTTAAAAAGTTTATTCCATGTGTCCAACTCAACTGCTTTGTTATAAACAGGAAATGAAGCACTGCTAATTCCGAGAACTTGAATATAGTGGCAAAGAACATTTTGCTCAGTATCTCATATCTACAGTAAATGTTTCATTTCAGTGAATGATTCACTTGAGGCCCTCACCCTTCAGCACAGCTCAGTTTTGTTCTTTTCTATAATTTAGATAAATATACATGCCTATATGGGGAATATGTGATGGCTGGAGATACTTATTCATTGATGGTAAAGTCACAAGGAAATAAGACAGATCCTCTTACCTGTAGGATTGTACTTCCTTTATAAAGATATAATTCTGTTTTCAATGTAACATGTACATTCAGATTTGGAAATGTATGACTTATTATAGAAAAACAGGCACACCTATTAGCTTAGATCTAGATTTAAGCTTTCTCACTTTAGAACCCTACTTTTAAACATCTTAAAACATTAAGCGGTTTTAGGTCCATGTTTATAAAAAAGCTACATTTACGGTGTAGGAGCAGTGGTAAGGACTCTGGTGGTCACTTACCAATGAGGTTCATAGATGGTCATTAAGTTAAAATTAACAAGCATTATCTGCTTTGGGATATCCAGAATTCCTGCAGTTTTACCTCCTGCAGTCTTCTAAAAATGCTTCCATAGAGGACAGAGCTGGACTCTGTGCGTGTCTGTAATAGCTTACAAAACTGTCTTCTGAATCATTATCCACCTTGTAATTTAAGTCCTTTGTGCATGCACTGACAGATAAGCCCTCAACTCTTAAGGGTGTTCAAATCACTTAAGTGATTCTGGTCGAGATCACTCAGTATTATTGGCAGAGGTTCCTTCAAAATGTTCCTTAATGCAATGACAACCCTTCTTAAGCCTCCAGCTAACTATATTTTGACTTTTCAATGTCTGATGCTTTGGGTCCCTTGGATATCTCATGAAGCCTTCAGTGGTAATTCCAATATTATTGCTTCTATTAATGATATCTGTGCAATATATACACTACCATATCATTTGATTATATAAATAAAACACTAAAACTGCTGAAGTTAGTTGTGAAGTTAATCAGTGAATAATTTGATGCACAAGTGCAAAGAAAGGTTGCAGTCAAAATGTAGAAAGGAATGAAAAATTTAAGATTTGACACAAACAGCTTACCAAGGACAAGTGAACACTCTAAAGCTAAAAATAACTGAAATCACAAATACTAGCTTAATTGCAACTGTGTAATTAGTACTGCTTGATCATATCAGAAAACCACCTCTATATGTAGGCTTATTAACAAAACCCAAGCAGGTTAAGTAGTGTACAAAAGGTTTAAATTATTTAAGCTACTTCTCTAATATACGAGTAATACAGTTAGACAATGAAAGTTGCCATTAAAAACAAGTATATTTTAAATTGAAGAGGGACGCATTTTAATCAGGATATAAAAGAAATTTAAGGATTATTTCTATAAGTATGCTGACCCTGATAAGAACTTGTTTAATTTTAAGCATGTGAAAGAGCCATTGAAATGAAGAGATTACTGACATGCCTGAATTTAAATCATTCTCATTGCTCTTTCTGGATCAGAGTCAGAACACTTATCCAGTCGGATCTATTTCTTAATCCTGAGGATTGTACTTCACTTTTAATCTTTAACCTTAGTATCAATTCAGATTAAGTGATGTAAAACCAGCCGAATTATTGTTATTAGTGTAATTAAAATACCTTTTAATTATCTCTGAAACTGTTATTTAGAAAACACAGACCATTTCTCGTTTATATATAGTTACTTTTTTAATACCGTTCTGATTGAAAACAGACAGAAATTACATTTACAAACATTAAAAATATTTTTATAGTTCCTAAATTATGTAAGAGACCTCAGCAGGAATGGGAACTTGGCTTCATGTTCATCATATGGTAGCATAAAATACAGAGTTTGTAAACTTTGGAATTCACTGAATTCAGCTATTATTAATTCAATTATCAATTACAGTATGTGCACAGTTAAATGCTAAGGTGTTCTCATTTTGCAGGAATTCTGAAACAGAATTTGGAAGCCAACATATAAGTCATCCATCGGTACAGAAAAAACAACAGATGCTGGTCTATTTTTGTTGTTTAAAACCATAAAAAAGATTCCATTTTGCTTGGAATAAGGTCTCTAGATTTGTCTTTGAAATACAACACGGATTCAAACTCTTTTCTCACCTAAGATGAAGCTGGTTTTGTATATCATGAAATTAATCATAAGAAAATTATGTTTAATAGTTGGCTCCAAAAAATGGGAAAGCTGAAAAACTAGATGCTACCATCATGTTTACAATTTGTGGAAGCGCACACACTAAAATGAAAAATCTTCCATGATTTCTTTAAAACATGGTCAAATACTGATACGTTCAATAACAGCAATCATTCCTAAATGGAACCGGACAATCATGGAGTTCAGATAAGGTGATGGGACCAATAAGCTGCTTCATGAGGTGTTACATAATTTTTGGTATGTAACAGAGTGGTTTTATTACCCAAGGAAACTAATAAAATTACTTTTCATTCTACCGTAGACCCAATTTTATTTTATGACCAGGACATAAAATTTCAAATAGGATCTATAAATAGAAGACAACAAGTACCTGACTTTTTAAGTCTGAAAAGCATGTCTCCTATGGTATAAAAATATATTCATTGGCAAGTCTTAATTTTCTATCCTAAAAATGACTGTGTAGTCTCACTTTGTATAGTCAAACAGCTGCCATACTCATTGCCAGCTATGAATATATACTTGGCTCCAGAGGCAAATCATATCTCCAAAATGAAATGCAAGCATAGATCTGATCACTTCTCTCTAGTTACTCATTCTGAACCATCATTTTTTTACGTCTAATGTCAAAACATTAAGACCACATCTTCGTTTGCATGGTTGTTACTGATTTCAGAATAGTTAATTGCATTGACCCAAAAGAAACAGTCAAACAATCAAATATACATGGGAGCAATTTTCAGGGGAATTTTAGGACAGCGAATGCATCTGCTTGCCATTGATGCTTTTTAGCAGATTTATTACATTAGGTAGTATTCAGTCCCTCTTGGTCTCACGTCATGGTTGCCCCTGAGCAACTGTGCATCAGCCCTATTCTCACTGCAGCATGTTTGTCCTTTGCCTCAGGCTTAGACACTTCACATGACTTCTTTCTTGGGGTGGGATGTGGATAAAGAAACCAGTAATGTTTAAAACTGCTCAGATCTGCAAACAATTAAACGAGCTTCCCAATTCAAAGAAATATCTTTTGTATTTTGAATGAAAAGGACACAAACTGATAAGGATATAAAAGCAATTCAAAAAGTTGGAGCAATCTGTAAAAGAAAGTGCCAAGCAATCTAGATAGAGAGGTTGCTATCAGCTTCCCATTTAATCAAAAGCTTTTAAAATTCTAGTGACCACCATAATTTCATATCAAAGTAAAATTGTTTTGATTCCTATCAAGGCTTTACTGCAGCCTCTTACATTCCCTTCATCATTTCACAATCAAGTTGTCTCTTACCTCTGATTCTTTGTAATAGCGCTCAGGAATTTCATCACTGGCAATATCAATAAAGCAGACTTCTCGTTCCAGATCTTTAGCTTCATTGTCAAAAATCTGCAAGAGTTAAAGAAACATAATACTAACAGAACAATGTACTTATAAAACACACCTGGAATGAGGGTTACAAGCCATTTTTGATAACTCATGCAATGGAATGTATTCAGACTTCCACTTGCATGGCATCTGCTGTAAGACACTGTGGGACACGGTCACATTCTCTAGCCTAAGGCTGGTGCCAAAGTGTATGGAAGCAGGCAAAAGAAAGAAAATGGATGCTATCAAGATCATACGTAAGTAATGTGTTCTTGTTAATTCTTTAGGACCTGGCCTTGGACACCAAGCTCCTTGTTCCATGCAAGGCAAATGATGGGCATATATGGAAAATACTCACTTTGCAGCACAGTATATTTCTGTGACTCTATCCATAATTTAATCATTTAGGTATCTTAGTGACCCATGGGACTTGGGCTTTGTCTGCAATAAATTTTCACTCGTGATTTTGGAACTTGGAAATAAAAGGCTATCATGAATTGGTGCCATAAAATTCAGGGAAGTTGTGCATGCACTGTCAGGATCAGTAACAAGCTAATAATGTGTGTTGGTTTTTTTTTTTTCATTTTTTTTTCCTTTGGGGCACAATGTTCTACAGCTAACATTTCCAGGAAGCATAAATATTGTTCGTTTGTTTTTTAAATACATGTAGTGAACACTGTTCATTTCATTTCATCTTACAGAAACAGTTAAGTATACAAAATGCCAACAGCTATTCAATAACCAGAATGCTACTTCGGTATTTCTGAAAGAAGTGTAGCCTCCCATATAAAGCATTCAAAGTGAGCAATGGAGTGCAGTGAACTAGTGTACCAGCTGGTAAGAAGAACATTGCTCAGGAAAACATAATTCAAATAAATGAAAAGCTAGTTTGACTACAACTCGAATTTATCTTGGAGTGAAATTGACTTCACCTTTCTCTACTGGAATATAAAAGGCAACACTGAATGCTTACTGGACTGGATATAAAATGTTAACATCTGAAACTGCAGAAGAACAGAATGAAGGGAAACTCTGGACTGTTTCTATGTGTATGCTTACTTTGTTCCCCAATCCTTGTTTTGCAAAAAAAAATATGTTGATTATTTGAAAAACAATTGAGCTCAAAGGTCCTCTCCCTGTAACGTTCTTTCTCAGTATTGGGATTTTTTTTGATAACTTTAATGTCTTATGTATATAATATAAGTTGGGTTTTGATAAGCTTCTTTGCTTTCTCTTCCCCCTACTTGCCCCTCCAAGAAAATCCAGGTATACAGTGCAGCACCTTGACAAAATCAGTTGAACTATTTCTGGAACAAAATGCATTTCACTATATACTCTGAGCTTTAAGTAAAATATCGGAAATTTCTCTTAAATGGGCATCACCAGGTCAACTTAAGCCCTGAATCAGCACCTGGTTTAAATATAAGCCTAATACCGTTAAGCAGATGCATAACTTTGCATGTTTGCAAGGATCTAAATGTGGACTCTTTCCCAATAACTCACCTGAAGATGCACCCTGCTCTAACACAGGCTTGATCTACATACTGCACCTCTAACTAATATAGTTTTGCAGTCTTTCTCTCTCTTTAAAATGCTTTGCTAGAAGTGCAGATGGCAGATGCCATTGCCAATCTGTCGAAACCAGGATGAATTTTTAGCTATTTCAGCTATGCCTTATTTGCTACCTAGGCACTCTCTGACCACTTCCTCCATTCCAAAAGTTTGCTGAATGACATTCTCACTTCTCTGTGCTAGCAGAAGTTTTTGTCTAATCATTTACACTTCTCCCCTTCTTAGATTGTCCTCGTAAGATTTGCAGACAGAGATTTAATCTTCTCACGCTATCAGCACTACAAAATAAGAAGTCATTAGAGAACAAGACTGATTTCTTTCTTAGCTCTAATTCTCTTATTGCCTCTCCTAGCCACATAATCTGGGATTCTCTTAAAACCTGTAGGGAGGATGGGTTTATTGTGTTTGTGATCAAAGAGACTAGAGAAATTTAAGTTTTAAGGGAAGAGATTAAAGGCCATGGAAAGAAGCATAAGGCTCCCAATCTGTGCAACTGTATTTGCAAATGTGCAGAAAATGAATGGTGAGAACAATCTGTGTCCTTAAGATGATAAAGAAAGGCAGAATATTAAATATTATATTGGAAAGAATTGGACATGCTTTGCATTTGGAAGCCAGATAATTAACAGAGATTGAAATACACAATCAAATGAAAAACAGGGCAACGTTCAGGCTGAAGTGTCTTTTATGGCTGTTTTCTTTTTTTTTTTTTTCGGTGACAGCTTCTTTAAAACAGACTAACATTTACACACTTCCAATTTCTCAGAGGAATGAAAACTCATGAAGAACATTATTTAGATTAATTCACCTACAGAATGACAAAAAGTGGAAGAGAGGCTTTAATTGGGTCATTTTTACAATTGTCAAGTTGTTCCTTTTGTGGAAAAATGTCAAAAAAAAATAAAAAATAAATAAATAAAAGCCCTGGCAGATGATCCTAAGAGAGATCGCTCAGGACACTGCAACAAAACAAGTGCTGGTACATTTAAGTTTCTCTCCTTTGTTTCCTTCATGGCCTGCAATGACATGTCCTCGCACATACTTTGCTGGTGACTTCTCTTTTCCCTGTAGCCTAAGCCAGAACATTAAGATTGGGTATGAGTTGATGGTAAGAAAAAACAAAGAATCCACCCCTCCCAAGCTCCTTTCCCATTTTTCTTCTTTTTCCTTTTTCTTCAGGCTAAATTGCTGACTTCATTCTCATTCAGATATAGCTAATCCTGAAGTTAACTCTTATGGACAATCCCCAGAGCTAACCTGGTTTGGCTATAAATAGTAAAAAGCCAGACACAGCCGAATCCATTGATTATATTCACTCTGGCCAGCTCCTGCTACGACTCCAGGGTCAACTGTGCACTTGTTTGCCTTGGCTTTGTTCCATAATATATGATTCTCTCTTGTGATGGTTTGTTTACTGTCACTGAGTGGAGAAAAGGGAACTGCATTTTTTTTTTCTTTTAAATAGCAAGAATTACTACGTAGGATTACTTTACTATACAAGGAGTTTGTGGTCAGAAGATGGTAATAACGCCGGTAATTTGCATTTTAAACACCAGCACAAACAAGACAGGAAATTTCCTGTGGAAACAGTTAAATAAGAGGTCGACTCTGAAGTAAAGACAAGTTGTCAGAGGTGAAAGTGCTGAAGCAGCCTGCATAGAAAATTCAGTATTCTAAGCCAGTAAGCTTGAAAATGGCTGTGGCTTTCTCTGGAAGCAATTTTTCCATCCCCTCTTAGGCTATGGGTGAGAGATCTCTGTGTTATTCTTACTTGCTATGTTAGATCCAGATAGTCAGCCACTCATCAGCAGGGAAATGAAATGGGGAATAGCTAAAAGATTTTCTTCTAAAACAGCAGAACACTTCTAAATGAATTACAGGCAGGTAATATGGGAGCAAACACGATTATCAGCCTGTGTGCTAAGTCATCAGACACCCATACCTGTCAACACCCAAACTTAAGGCAAAATGATTACACCGTTCAATATACAGCACGTGAATGTAATTTATTGAAATGACAATTTCTATTATAAATCAAATTTCCTCTTCTGTTAAATCCTTATTTGAATCAATATCTCTGCCTGAAAGCATTAATCTTTCCTCTCCGCCTCCCCATCTCCGCTGCCCTGCCAGCAATGCCAACAGCCAGCCCAATAACCTTAAATCTCTTGCCAATATTTGGACATTAAAAGGTAACAGCCTAGTGGGATAGGCAGGCTATGACATGAATAGCACAGAAATATCTTTATACATTAGAATTTGAAATTGTATTAGATTTATATCAGATTTTCTGACGACTACATTGATTCATTCAATGTCATCTAGCTCTAAAAAAAAAAAAGGAAAAAAAACAGTATGTGTCTCGGAGAATCCCCAAGCTTAGATGCATATATGCAACAACATATGCTCATTTTTTCATGCAAATATTGATATTTCACTGGAACTTTCAAGTTTTCTTTGTATTTTTGCTCATCCCTGAAATGTAGTCAAACTATGCAACCTGCAGTTACTGAGAAATTTGTAAGATGACAAGTGCTTTCTGTGCCTAGAAAACATATATATACATCATTAATTGGATGGTTTAAATCTAGTTTTCATAGTTAATGAATAGGCAGAAGTATAACTGCAGTAAGGACTGCAAGAATAAGCTATTTTTTTCTCTTAAAAACAGGAAAATCTGGCACGAAGCCTACTCTCCAACTTGAAATTCTAATCTCCTTAAATTGCCATCATCAGAACTGCCGGCTAGTCTCCAATTTATTACAACAGCATCCTTTAGCAAGTATTGTCGCCTGGTCCACTTTAACTCTCATTTTTCTTAAGCAAAATTTGGTCCAAACTAAAAAAAAAACACCTACTCTGAACTTGTTCTATGGAGTTTTATTCAATGTGTAACTTTTCTGTAAGTCATGTTTGAAGCCCAGTACCCCTAAAATCCAGTAATTTGCTTTTGAGATTTACTTTGGCAAGGATTACAGGAACTGACCAATTTCAACCTCATCACCGGCTAAAACTATTGATGTGGGCACGCATAATTGGGAGCAATTCTTCAATGGAAAAAGATTGAATCCCTTCCTGACAGCAGTAAATTTAGCTCACTGAATGGCAATGTCACTGTCTGCCCCAGTGAGGAAATCACAAAGGCAGTTAGATATTTATAAGCAACCGTGCTCCCTGCTCCTATTTGTCTCCATGTCACGACTCCTCTATGATTCCATTTCTCATAAAATATCCATCTCTTATAAAATATCTCATTTAGGTCTGTATTTTCTGAACAGAGAAATGTAGTTTTACATAATTACACCAAAGTAGCTATACCCGAAGACCATAAAACACTGTCAATAATATTTACTGGCATTAGCTTTTTAAAGTCACATCTATTTCAAGTGCTGGATTTACTCAATAACTTTAATAGTTCACCAAAATCAGGAAGTAGAGGCACCCGTTCGCATTCTCTAACAGTAGGGGCCTTAGGTTGTGTTTCATTTTCATTGCAAATTATAGAGGAGATAAACACATACTCAATACCATCACACAGAAAAAGTTCAGGAACAAATAAAATTATCCCCCCAAATGAGCCTAGTTTCGATTTTGATTTGTTTTGCAGTGATGCCTAAAAGGTCCCTGAGGATATCTGCAGAGTGATGACTTGTAGTTCAGTGGAAGGCAGTGTTTCATGGCAGATTCCTTAAATAGTGAATTTACATTTAATGTACGTGCTGTAATGAAGTTTGTTATCACCTAGTTTCATGACGATAAAACAGGAAACAAAAATGGAAAAAAATACCCTAAAAAGAGCAAAACTAGATACAGCTTTTCTTCTTAAAGAACTGTAGTTAAAATTTAAAAAAAAAATGCATATTTTTTACTTTAGCCAAATGTTTTACAACCAGCACTTCAGAAATACACACTGAAGATGAAGCATGATGAATGCCCAGTACCGTACACTGGGTCACTTCCAGGACTGTAGAGTTCGAACTCACTGATGTCAGTGAGGGCGCTGCAATTTACAGGGGCTGCATATCATACGCCAGCTATTAACTAGCTGGTTGTAGCATGTTCAAGCTATTAATGTGTCAAATGATACTGATGCTAATTTACGACTATCTGGAATACAGAACTGCCTCTTGTTTTCATTTGACAAATGGTCATTTCGAGACATGCATTTTCAACGCTTATTTTTGAAAGGCAAGAAACAAATTGATAATTTATTTTTCTTTTCATCAACACAGAATTATCGCTGCAGCTCTGATGACTTCATAAGCATTACTGAGAAATATACTTACAAAAACTTGGCCCATTAATACCCATACTTTGTCATCTTGAAATATAACTGCCTCAAAATCTTTACTCCACAAGTTCATTACTCTTAGGAATGTAATTCTTGCTAACACATATCATGTCCCTTTTTAACAAAAAGAGGACTACGCTATTTTAAGGTCTTGCATGTTGTTTTTTAATAATGAGACAGCCATTGAGTTTTTCAGAGCAAAATGTCATGCTACAAAATGCAAGGCAGTGTAAGTTTTTACCATCATTTATAACTATCGGATCATTTTTACAAGCTGTACTTTTTCACTTTCCCCAGACACTATCAGATGGTAAAATTCATTGCCCAAATATCAGAAGAAATAATTGCATTACTAAAAAAAACACAAACAAACAATCTAGCATAATGAACCTTCTGCAACAAACAGGAAAACTGAAATGTCTCTGATTCAGTGACTTGCTTGAACAGTATCTGCCTTCACTTTACAATCCATGAAAACCACAGACTAATCATTTAGTCACTAATGAGCAGTAACTCATACCACTCCTGCCTGTGATTCCTGACCATTTCATTAATTAGATAACCATAACAATTCTCTACTGTTGAATTTACGGTTTTAATATTCAACGTGGAGACTTCACATATCCGTATTCAAATTCCCTAACTTCTCCTGTGGGCAGAAAAGTGTGCACAGAGTGATTAACGCACACTGGTACAAATCGTCCCTGTTCACTGCGGCTGTGTCTTGTAGGCACCTGCACTCCCCTCTCCCCAGCACTCCCCACTGCCACCTTGCTTTAGGTAAGCAGCTGAAGCAGCCTGTGTTGCATTTAAGAGGAAGATGCAACAGGGAAGCAATGTTCTCATGTACTCCGCAGATGCCACCTACAATGTCACTTACATTTTACAAAACATTCTAATTTTTAAGAAATTCCATTATTTAATCTAAAATAATAGTAGAATAAAAATAAGCTCTCTCTTTTTTTCCGTGTGAGAGGAAACACTGAATAGCCTAACTCATTGGTCTAGTTTCTAACACTGCTAATGAAGTACTGTTACACTACACTGCTATCCTGCTACCTGTAAAGCGAGGTGGCAGTAACGTACTGATGTGTTCATAAAACACTGGTTCTGTTTTTTTAAGGAGGGAGTTGCCATGCAAACATAAATGCAATACAGCAAAATCAGATGTGCTCTGGCACTAAAAATCACAAGTGGATGGATTTATGGTACTGCACTCCTGCCATCAACACAAAGTTCATTAGTATTTTATCTAAATACAAGATTTTATTGTCCGTTGCTCTTTTTGGCAATGTTCATATTTGTGCAAACTAAGTGCAATCTTTAGCAGATCATAATAACAATGCTTTAAGCACATTTAAAATAGCTTAAAATTATGGCAAAGTCTAAGACAGAAAAATTAAGTTCCAAAGCAGGAATCGTTCTCTTTCACTAGTTACTTATATCAGGATAGTTGGGAAGAAAAATCAGAAGGATGTTTGCATCAAGATATATTGCAGTAATTAGGTAGAATCTTACCAGACAATGCAACATATTAAATAAAATAATAATACACTAGTCTCCTAAATGACAACAGGAAACTGAGAACATTTATATTGCTTTATTCTACTAATCAATGTAATTAGCTTTAGTATCCTCATATCTAATTATTGCTTTCTACAATCAATATGTGCTTTATTAGATAGTATGGAAATGACAAATAGATCAGAGTTCAAAAAACTTTACGATCTCAAAATCTAGAAATAGCTTAGTGAAAATCTGCCATGCATTATTACCCTCATTATTGTAATATTAAATTTCATTCACTATATTTTGCATTACAACTGCAAATTTTACCTGAGTATTTTTTGGATAAGTTCTTTTTCAGCCAAAGACAATAGCTGCAATGAAGAAAAATACAACTATCTACGGAGATCTCTAGAAATGGATGCTGTAAATGGATCCCTGTTGTTTTCTGCCTTTGAAAACACAGTGACACTTAATCTAAACTTGTCTGTTAAGAAGGAAAAATACACTTTGCATTTTCTTAAGTGAGTCCCAGTCCTGATGTGTTCAGTTTAACACAAGTCTCCCCATGGGCTCCAATGGGCTCTCAGGTCTCTCCACATTTATTAACCTTCCTGCATCTCAGTGCTGTACCACATCTGTGTCACCAGGTAAATGTCACTGGATCAACACAAAAATACGTAGATCTTCATTGGTTCACCCTGTTTGCACTAGCACGTAACTCCCAGAATTACAGTTCTTCTAATTCAGCTTCTTTTTCTTCCCCTCACTTCAAATCAGGGTCAATTAAAGATGTTAATCTTGGCAAATATTTGCCTGGACTATGACTCAGGTGCTTTATATGAAGCTGATAAAACATAACTCCACTGGTACTCCTGTTAAAATTACATTTTGAAGACCTGGATTCAAGAAGCGTTGATGTTCTGATTTACATAATCTGAGTCTCCTACCTGTGTTACTTTCATCTCAAATTCTCTGGTTGGGACTATTCATGGCTTGATTCATAGTATTTTAGCTACAAAGCTGACACACAGAAAAAAAATAAAATAAAATTTACTGGTTAAATAGCTTCAGTTCTTCCTGTCAGGCATCAGTACAGAACGTGTCTTCTTACTGCTGATATTATAATGTACCAGAAGACTAATCTACACCCTTCTGAAACCAAAGGTGTGGGCTTGCTTTGAATTAAAGTGCTGCCAAAAAGTAGAAGTGAACATTAAAAAGTGCATAAATTACATAATGCAGAGCTCAGATAGTTGGTAATATAATACACTTCTTTTTCCTCTCTCACTGATCTAAATCTGTTTTAGTCTTGCAGTGCCTGAAAGTTGTTGGTGTCTGGTGGCTAGTAGTCAATCTCTGTCACGTTACCATTGGGAAAGTGTCTGAATGCCAAAAATATTATTCAATTAGAAATCCAACTGGCTTCAGACTAGATGTTAGAAAAAAAATAATCTTTATCATGAGGGTGGTCAAACACCAGACCAGGTTTCCCAGCAAGGTGGCTGATGCTCCATGCCTGTCAGGCATTTAGAGATTCCCTTCATAGTGTTGTAACTTTGGGTTAGTTCTGGAGCAGTCAGGCAGTTAGACTCGATGGTCTTTGTAGGTTCCTGCCAACTGAACTATTCTAGTCTATTCTAAAATTATACCTTGTTCTTTTACATGTAATTATTCTGCCATAAGCAGTGCAACAGCCGTCAGCCTCATCAACACAGGCCCAAGGCAGTGAGGGACACGAAACTCCCATTTTAACCTTAATAAGCTTGCTACAGGGACATCTCTGGGAACTAAAAGACTGTGTCTCAGTTCCCTTTAAAATCTGCTTTAATGCCTTATTCTTTCTCATGGAAGAGTTTAAACACTGCTTCATTAGGTCTCTATATTACAGATCAATTTTCCAGATGTTTTAACCTGCATTTCACACCTATAAGAAACTTCTTCCTGTAAGTCTGCAACAAACAGCAATTTAAAGCATGCCACCATCAAACATACAGAAACAGATTTGTGTACTCATCCAAGGGAGGTATCTTCATGTGCCTGGCTTTATCTAACATAATTCCTTTCTTGCAGTTTGACTCTGCTTTGCTCCCTGTCAGGGCAACAAGATGTGAGTGACCTCCTACCTTCTCTTCCTAATCAACATTTCCGCCCAGCAGCTGCTGGCTACTCACTCCCATCCTTCCTCCATGGAGAATTTCACATAGTTAATTACCCGTTTCATCTCTAAGCTCTCACTCTGGGAACTTTGTAATTTTTGGTAAGTGATTGCCAACGGCATCACCTCAATAGCCCAGCTGTTGCTCCCTTGAAGTTGTTTACAGAGATCTCATCTCTGACCATTGTTTAGTTTCCTGCTTGCCCTAGCAAACAGCTCCTTTGATTTCAACCCCCTTTACTCAGAGAGAATAATGTGAAACAGATAAAGTAGAATCCAATTTAAAAAAATAATCTTTTCTTCATTCTCCATAAACGCTCATCAATACTAAACTCACATACATAAACCATGTTGTGTTTAGAGAAGGAAGAGGTAGAAAGTGAGATGCAGAAAGGAAGTTGGGTACATGAAACTTTCATCTCCTCGTACTTTAGGTAACTACTTTTCAAGCTGACAAGCTGCTTGTGTCCAGGTAGGTGCAGAAATACCAACCTGATAAGGCCTTTTTCTCAGACTGAAGGATTCAGAGATAGATCATGATTAATTAAAATAATTAAATTGACTTTTGCAAAAGTCATCATACTTACGCTGTCATTGCTTCCTTTGTTGTCCTCATATTTTGTCTCTATATGAATGGAGAATTTAGGCAAAAATGAACACTGCAATAAAAGAAAAATATGTTTGATGTGATAAAAAATATGCCTGCATCATCAGCTGACATATCAGTACATCCTGTTTGGTATTGGCTTTCTTATTTTTATTTATTTTTTTTTCAGATTACTTCAAGAAAAAGTGTAAAATTTTATACAACGTAAAAGTAAAGGGATTTATGATTCTAGAAGGCTACAGAGGTTATATCTGAAAGTTGAATACTAAGATGAAGGTATAAATAAATTACTATGAGTACTCTGGAATAACTAGATACAACAACTTTCGTGCACACTATACACAGGAGTACAAATGTCCTGAATATCTTGCTGTAAGTGCAATACCCGACCATCTCAAGAGCATCTACATACTCACCATCACAGATTAGTCTATCCTCCATAAAAAAATAATCTAAGGACTTTTCACTAGCTGCAGGTTCTAACCAAACAGTTATAATATTTTAACATGCAAGGTTTCTTTCTTTTCTTTTTCTTTTTTTTTTTTTTTCCAGTGGGAAAGGAATTTTAGCATAATTTCCTATTAATTAAATGAAGATGGATTATGAGTTGCCATGGCAAGTCTTTTATACTAGACCCAAATTCTTCTTGGATAATAATGCAAGAAAATTAGGAATGCACAAATGTTGTGGTTTTTTTGTTTGTTTGTTTTCTATCAAAATAGTATTTCTGTATTTTATATCAGAATAATATATATATGCATATATATATATATTATTTTTTTTCTGTGGATTACTTAATTTAGTTGGGTTATCAAGACTAGAGTTTATAATACTAGGCAACATAATTCCAGTGGAGGAAATATTTCAAATATCTTTAGCATTTCACAGTTCTTTCAATCCAATATTTCAGATAGGCAGATAGAGGTGGTATCTAAAAAATATCCAGAGGATGTTGGTTGAACAGCATCTTAACTGTTAGTCAAGTCTTTTCTTGCATTAACTGCCCATGAAACCCAAGTGCCACTTCCTTGTATGATGCATCACTAATACCCTATGGCAAAGCGTCTTTGCAAAGACTCTGCCTACTTCACGCCTTGTACATACAAATTATACAACGAGGACATTATGATGCCTCAATGTTCACACTGCTCTTACTCCAAGTTAGGACTTGATAAAATTTGCAGAATTCTTTTAAGGGATGGACAGATGACTAAGAAAGGAGGTGATTTAGACGGCAATTTACAGTGCAACCAAATTGAAATGAGAAGCCACCTCCTTTGAGACTAGAGAAAATATGTTCCCAATTCCATGGATCTCATCTAAAAAGCCATCGTTCAATCTCATTTGATCACAGGATATCCAGTATTCATGAGCACATCTACAGCCAGTCGTTGGTGCAAAAAAGAATGAGAGTTTTACCAGAACAGGGTTCTGGTGCCACGGACTACACGGATAACAGATTCCTTTGGGGGAGGAAGGAAGGCTCCTGGTCAAACTGTCTCCCCATTAACATAATGAAATATTCCCATGTAACATGTTGCTGCTGCAGATGCACAGACCACACAGGCTTCTCTTCAGATCATATAAATCTCAAAATCAATCCCATCTGAACTGTGACTAGCTCTCAGCTATGCAACTTGTTCATTGAGTAAATACATGGGGTGCCAAAAATAAAATATAAAAAAAATTAGCAAGTACAAGATGGGGCAAGTTCAATGACAGATCTGCTAGTTCCTTATTACTCATATTTTGTGGGCAATTAAACCTTTCCTGTATATACATCTCAAACTGCCAGTTGAAAATATACAATATTTATAAGCATTTGGACAAAAAGACTCCAGATATTCTCCAAATTGAAGTTTCACAGTGTAACTCAGTATTTTGCTCCTGTTCTAGCAGACAGCTAAATGCCTTAGCAAACAGCAGGACTCACATGGAAAGAAGTTTATAACAATAACAACAACAATAATAATAATAAACATTGAGGTTTGTCATAAGGAGGGGAGGATGAAGATCCTTGAATTATATTAATGTTGGTTGGCAGGAAAGATGAATAAAAGGGATTGATTCTAAGAATTGTATAATCAAATGCTCTTAAATTAATAAAAAGTTATAAATGTATTGCTACAGGAGATATGGAATGACCCAGCATACACAGAGATCAACTAAAGGATATGGAATGACCCAGCATCATCTAAAACACTGTTCATTGTCACTCTGAGGGTTCATATTCAAGAAGTATAAAACAACATTCTAGTTGTTTTCTGTGTTTGCAGGAGAACACAGAAGGTTGAAAAGGTAAATTACTACTGGAGGTGGATTATAAAACGCGGATCTTAAAAAAAAAGAAAAAAGATATATATATAACCTAACCACAGACATCTACTGCACAGCTTTTAGACCATTTGGAAAATAACTCCATCAGTGCTTGGATGGTGAAAACACGGGTTATGAATTTCAAAAACTCTGCATACGTCAGCCTTGTATTTTACAAAGATCTCTAACTACTGGGATCACAGTCCAGGCGTACAGAGCTCCTGCTGACAATAACCTGGAGCTCTGCATATGGGCATCCCGTGGGAAAGCATCCTTGAGGAAATGAGAGGAGCCTGCCAATGAATACAGTTTGTTTTTATCTGCAGTTACCAGTACTGTTACTGAGTGCAATAACTGGTACTGCACTACTACAGACTCAATACCTAGGTCAGAATAACAGCTTTTAAGAACGTTTTCACCAGAAGTAGTAGTGATGTATGCCATAACGTTATAAAGTCTAACAGTTTACTAGCATAGCAACTGCATATCTCAAAGTTTTACTTACACGTCAGTGTCAGTTAAGTATCTACCCTCTTGATTTGAGGACTAAAATTTAATTTTCTTTGTGAAACACTTAAACAAAATGAACACCCCCGAACCAAAATCTAGTCTTTGATACAATGGAAGCAGTGGATGCACCAGTGTAAGGGCCATCAAGACTATAACGCTTAAGCAGATTGCGTATCTAGGTTGGAGCTTTGGGAGTGTGAAAACTTTTATGTAATACAGTCTGAGTCTAGTAGTTTGTCCAAAACCTCAGAGGCTATGGAAATTGCTCTGACTATGCTGACCTTAATGGCTGTGGGTTGCAGAGTTTTCTCAGCTCTCATTCAAGAAGCAGCAGGGTCCACCACAAGACTTGGTGCTGCATTTATGGCCCCATTGTCAGATTTGAAAACTCTACAGCATCTTTCACAGTTACAGCTCATCAAAGCTAACATCCTTGCTGAGGGAATTCCTCATTCCTGGTCCTGACTGAAGCATCTTTGCTTATGATCTAACTCTAGAAATTCAGTTGTTGAACAGAGTACATTTTTCAATTTTCACACACATCGTTCTTTATAGAAATAGTTGCTTTTGCTTTTAAGTCACACAGTGATGGATGAAACACAAAACATGAAAAACCTTTGTGCTGTTGATCCAAAGCATGGGAAATTTTGAGTAAAGCCAAGTGACAGATTTCCCTTTTACCTTGCAATCTAAAAACCAAACCAAACAAACAAAAAGAACCCTACTATTTTCAACCACTGTCTACCATTTACCAGCACTGAGTCAGATCACAATACTTTGAAATGCAGCCATTTTATATATTGAACTTAAGGCTGTATTAGGCTGCCTGTAGCAGTTCAGCAAGCCACTGCTTGAATCTAGGTGTTTCCTGTAACCCTGAATCTAAACTGCAAAAAAAGATCTTCTAGTCTGGTATTTCAAAAAACAAAAAAAGAACATGAAGAAAAGACTCAGAATACTACAGAAAAATTACGTGTCTTTCACCTCAAACCACCTCATTAGAAAGTAGAAAGCCATTTTTTTTTTTGCACAAAGATATCAAAGGTCAACCTTCCTGTTTACTAGTAAAAAGGAGAGGTCTATAACAATCTAATTTGAGATTATAGATGGTAACTTGAATTTACCTCCAAATGAAATCTAAAATTCAACAAAAAGTACTGGATTGCAAATATAGCTCTCAGAAACTGAACGGACTGGCAACCACTGTTTCAGCAGCTGTGGGGGGTCTCATTGGCTTTCAAGAACACTTAGCAGGGTCCAAATTTTTGAGCATTTCACAGAATGTGTCTCATGATTCATCAGCTGCACTCTGACTAATTGGCAGAGGGCTCTGGCAGAACCAGAAAACTGTTTATGCATCATTCAAAAGACTTTATTACTCATGCAAAAAGTACTTTTTTTTCTACTTGAGTGGCTGCATATTTACTTAGCCAGGGATTAAAAGTGTTATGCAACAGTCAGAATCAAACTTGGGAGCGAGTGGTAGGTAATAAACCTGTTAGTAGGTTTTTTTCAGAGTACCACTCCCTTTCTGCTGCGCCTCCCCAGGGCGTGTGTTCTTCCAGCACAAACCTGGCAGGGATCGATACGCTGAGCACGCACTGGAACGCACGGGACACCATTTCCAATTTTCCATTTCATTATCTCTACAGCTTGCAAGGTGCCTCTTTAGAAAAAAGAAAGCAGCAAATTGAATCTTTAATTTAAAATTAGGCTTGAATTCTAGAGAGTAGTCCTAGTGCCTTCAAAGTCCCAGGGTCTTCAATAAGGTTGCTTTGAGTAACACTTTCAAAGGAGGTGTCTTGTATTGTCACCTCCAGATGTTTTTAGATGTGTTCTAAACTCCTTAAAAAAATTATTACAATCCAATACACCTGTGACACTCAGAAAACAAATAAGAAAAATATCTTGGGTGCTTTCTTCCTCTATGTGTGTGTGGGTGTGTGTGTCTGTTTGTTTTAAACTTTCTGTATTTGGCATCCTTGTTGGAAGCACCAGGAGAGGATTAAAGCTCAGGAGAGTAAGCAGTGAAACAACCGTGAGTCTGTACTTGTAATTACCACACAGAAGCAGGGGTATTTCCAGATTAAAATAAAGTCAAATGAAAGCAGCATACGGCAAACACATCCTGCAATTGGATTTTCAATTCACTACAGATAGCCTCTTGAAAAATGGAAGGCCTATTTTTAGGTGGTGATTGATTAGCGTTGCCATAGCAATAAGAAACACTTACAAGAACAGGGTACAACCTAAGAGTGCCAAAACACTTGCCAAAGCCTTAAAGAGACAGTCAAACACATATGGTGTTTTGCAAGCAGTTCAGGCAGAAGACTGTAAAAATAACCCTCGCATAGTAACTACATCCGAGGTGGCTGAAGGAATTCCTGTGGTTGCCAGTAAATACACTGGACAGAAGGGAACTGAGAAAGGTTTCTTTGTCCTCTCTAACCTGGTTCGTGTGAGAGCTATTTCACTATTTCACCATTTTTGCGGGTTTCATTTTCCATTCGGTTTCTTTCTGCCGGATGTTCCTAGAACTGAACTGCAAGGCACCTCAGCACTGCACTTCATTCCTCCTCCTGCTCCTGGTGAATATTAACCCACAATCCTTGGAAGATATTTTTATGCAGTAAAAAATTAAAGCCCTTTTTTTTTTTTTTTTAAGCAGCAGAAGTATATCCCTCTAAATCTTAACATAAAAGCTTGGGGAAGCAGACATTGCAATGTTAATGGTTCTCTCTGATCTCCCACCACTTCTCAGGCTGATTTTTTTTTTATGGTCACATTTACATTAGGTAGGAACACACAACAGCACCTTACGGTGCCATCTCCTTGGAGCAATCTGAAGCACACAGTAAGTGAAGAGCTACTGAACACAGTGACTGCTACAATGAGGTGGGACTGGCCAAGCGGAAGTCATTCATATTTTTAAAATATGAGATCTTTTAGATACCACATCCTTTGAATTCAAAAGTTTTGGGTGCTGTTTTAGAAGTCAGTTGGTAACAGCATTTCTTCATTGAAGATCAAAAACTGGAAAAAAAAAAAATAAAAAATGAACAGAGTCCCTTCTGCTTAACAGCTGGTGGGGACATGGGGACTAACGGGGAGTGGAGGGTGCCCTGCAGGAATGCCCAGCGCTGCCGCAAGGCCCAAGGCAGGAATGCAGGCAGTCATGCACACAACAACCTCAAAGGAACAGGAGACATTTATAAATGAGAAGGATGGATGGAAGGGGAGCAGTGCTGTCACGTGGAGATTGCCAATGCCTCTAGCATCTCCTTCATACATGGCCACAGTATCCTGCTTCCTGAGGAAGAATGGAAGTGAGAAACAGTGTGTGCAAGTGGAAACGGCAGTCCCATGAACCAGAGAGGGGTTTGGATTGCTTTATAATAAGCCAGTGGTGGAAAAAAGGAATTGTTCCAGGCAGTTTGATTTATTCTGTGAAGAAATGGATGATTTAATGGGCTTAAACTATTAAATAAGAATAAAAGATTGTTGCTTTCTAAAAATATATTATTTAATTATTGTAATACTGCAGAGTTCCTTCCCCTTGCTAGAATCTCTCAAGCAATCAAATCTCTGTTTTACTAGAATGTCACCAGTTAGCCTGCAGTCTCAGTTTTTGACGGGATTGTGGGTTAGGGAAGGGAGAGAGGAGGAGGAATTGTGGTAATAGCTTTGCATTAGGCTCCAATCCTGTAATCCAGACCCTGCTGCATTTTTGATGCAGATCCTTCATACACTCAGCTGGAGAAAAGTTTCTGCACTGGAGACAAGCCTGATGTGCTGCATCCAGATTTCAAGCAGTGGTAATCAGATAAAGAGAACACAGGAAAAAAAAAAAAAAAAAAAAAAAAAAAAACAACCAACCAACCCTTCAAATTCCTTGCAGTGTTTATCTGAGGCTTTTTTTTTTTCTTTCCCCCAAGTCATTTGATTATAAAAATAACAATTACAAAAACATTCCTTCCAGATAATTTACTTCATGGATAAACTGGCAGCTAAGTGAAGCACATAACATGCCTGTTCTCAAAAGTAATCAGAAAACAGCAGGTCAATAATGGAGCATTTAGCAACTATCACTCTGGGGCCATGACACATACCAGTCAAAATGATTATATTTGCCTCAGTCATTTGCTGTAGAAGAATTAATGTCACTTTGATATATCATCAAAGGAATCATTGTCTCCTGTTTTCTGTTCCATAACTGTTTTTCATAAATATTCTGAATTTATGTCCTATACTTAACTCAATTTGAACCATAGGCAGGTTGAAAGAACTCTTCCTGCAGGGAGTAAAACATGCCATCTTTAGTCTCCATCTTGTTTTATATATTCACAATTCTGAAACTAATAGTTGTCAGGGATTATGCATAACCTTAATAGGATAAAATTATCCAGCTGTTTTTAAATTTCAGCCCCAGAATTGAAATATTGCTAACAACACTGGAACTGTTTAGACCAGGCAGCAAAACTATTTAAAGTTTTCCAAAGCAAACACTCAAACTGCATCGTCTTAAATTCTCTTTGTATTTTCCCTTTCTCTGTTCTCCTTCCTCTCTTTGTTCAGAATCTCAACTGTCACTTGAAGAGGTCACATGGATATGTGCTGCTTATTGTCTAACAATAGACAATTGCTATTAACAATAATTATTAACAATATAAAGTAACAATAACAATAGACGTAGGTTCTGAAACTTAGTTCTGTGCAATCCCTTTTCATTTAGTTTGCAATAGAGACGGGTTTGCTTTCTAGTTAATTATTTCTAATCTAGCTGGACAGCCTCAGAAAGAAATGAGTCTCCTGAGAGTTCAGTCTTGTCCACACTTCTAAAAATAGCAGAAATATTTTGCACATTTGTAAAAGATACGTATTTGCAAATGCAGTAATTGGCACATAAGGGTTTGTTGAGAGCAGCAAGGCATCTTTTCTCCATCCTCCAAGTGAAAAAGGTTCCAGTCTGAAACTAGCAAAGGAATTATTTCTAAAAGCCAGCAGCTAGAAGCACCCAGTCCCCCAAAGCATGTATAGCTTGACAGTAGGCACCCACCAGTGCCCAAATTTCCTAATCACTCATAGAGCAGAGCCTTGGAGGTTACTTCTGTAGCTCTTCCTTTCAGCTGTACCTCAAATACAGTGTTGCAAATTTATGAACTTAGCATCAACCTAATTACAACATTAAATTAACTTGTAAGTAAAAATTAAACATTTGGTTTAGCAAGCTATCTAATCAGGTTTCTAATTGCAAGATCAAAACCAAAGTAACTCCCCTTCTAAGTTTAAGAGTCAGATTAATAATTAGACTTTCTCACTTAAAGTCCCTACATCATGCCCCAGCCACTAAAACAAGGGTTTGAACATTAAAGCAGTATCTTACTCTCTAAATGGTACCCCCACCTCTGGATGACTTCTTTTGGCTTCAGCGTTGAAAGGAATTGCTCTCCTACTTCCTCCTCCTTTTCAACAGCAGGAAGCCAGCAACGATTAGCTCAAGGTTTGATGCAGCATTTCTTGGGACATTACCCGTGTCTCACCTTCCTGATAGGAAGTCTTTTGTATTGCAGTTTTAATGAGATTGTCCTCCGCAAACAGCACAGTATACATTTTTAAATGCTCTCCTTGTATCACAATATTTCACATACTACACACCAGAAAACATCACTTGTACAATCATTCTGTTAAGATCATTATCTTAAGTGTGTCATTTGCTTTACACATTATTAACACAGCTGTAGACCAAGCAGTCATACCCTGCTGTTTGCTGTCAAATTTAGAGGCTTGCTGTGTAAAGGATACCATTCTTTAAAGCAGATGTAATAGCTGGACCCAGATTTTAGACAACAAACATCACAGCACTCTGATTTCCATTTCTGTTGTCATGCATCCAATCACTCCTGGCTTTTCACACTACCATTCCAGAGAAGAGTATTCCAGAAATTATTCTTAATGCCTGCTGAACTTTTTTTCTTATAACGTCATGCAATTTCAGGCCCTCGAGATGGCCAAATTAATGAAATCTGTACTATTTCACAGGCAAAACAGATTTGTGAAACTAGTCTGTATTGAACCACTAGAAGTCTAGTGCATGTGTTTGCATCCAATTTCTCAACAGCCTTCATATTTTACAACTGAAAGCCCTTAAGCCTTTCAGCAAGCTTCAGTCTGTCATTCACATCCTCTTCTAAATCACTAATGCACGTTGAAATAACACTACTGAGCCTTTAAGATCCTTGCTCTTTATTTATAGTGGAACTTCAGACATCAGGAAAGGTATGATTTTTCCTTTCCAGCAGTATCAAGTACTTGACTTGATAAGATTGTTTTATTTATCCAGTTGTTGGCGGACCTTCAGAATCAGTTTTCCTTGAAATGAGGCTCAACTTAATTCTTTGGATGTCCCACAGACCCTCTAGAGAGGATTTACTATCTTAGGAAAAGAGTTTCCGAACTATCTTGAATATTCTGGGGAATATCTCAGCTGGCTAATGCCTTCTTTCAGAATTCTCTAATAAATATAGATCAAAATTTAGACAAATATTCCAGACAAGCATTGGAATTATTCCCAATGGTATATTTAACATTTTTGTTCTAGATTCAACAGTTTGAGGCAAAGACATTATCTCTATTTTCCCTTGAACACCATTTCATAGTCTACCAGCTCCATTAAGATACACTTTAAGGAAACTGCGTTTCAGTCAGAAATCTAATCTCATCCCCATATTTCCAGTTCTGTTTCCTTGTACCTCAACTCCCATAAGCAGTTATAATGTCACTAAGAGACTGTTTTGCCTACCTTCTGCATTTGTAGACCAATTTTTCTTTACAAGTCTACTTAATCCTGCTCTTGAACACCTCCTCAGGTGTTCACCTCCCTTCTACACACTTTCACTGAAATGTGTTCGAGATGTTGTTCCATCAGTTTAGGTAAAGATCACCTCCCGATTCAAATTCTTTGAGAATCACTCTGCTCTTTGGTTTCGATAATGTATTGCATTTCAAATTCAGACAGAAATTTCTTACTGCTACCACTCCCACTTGTCTCTTTCAGTTAAAGAAAAAAATTCACATTCAAAAATTGTCTGTATCACCTAAAGAAAAAAAATATACAACAGAGTAACAGACATCAATGTGACATAGTACGACATCTTCCCAGTCTAAAATTAAACTTACTACCATAGGTTTAAGTTCGTAATTACTATAAACTCGGATAGGCCTTACTGAAGACACCTGACAAAAATAGTTAAGAATCTGTCCCCTAGCTACTACGGTCCATGTCTGGACATGTGTTTTTTTTCTGATCGTCAAATTAATTTTACACATTAAAAAGGCAGAATATGTAATAAGAATCTGCAGTACATATTGAATGCCACAGTTCAGTACTTTGGGTTTTCGAACTTGTCATCACATTTTCAACTCTAAGCATTCAGCTTTTGGATCTGAACCTTCCAATCCCTTTGTTTTGACTCTTTTGCTTTCATCACACAAAATTTTTCTCCTCTTTTTATTCTTTACTGGTTATAAAAAAATGCACAAACATTTTGAATACTGTAGAGCTAACAAAAACAATGGATTACGTTTTATCTGTAACCAGAAACTCAATGTAAATCAAGGCAGAAGTCCTTTCGCCTGGAATTTCCTTACAATCTCCGCCTCATCTTCTAAAGGCTGCTGAAAATTTACTGTATATTATTGAGGCCAGTACATTTAAAACAATTTTTCTCATGATTTATGTGCTATATTTTGCCTTAGCTCTGCTAGAGGGAATAGCTGATTTTTCTGGGCACCAGGCCCAGATTATGTTTAATTTCATCTACGGATCATACAGTTTCCCAGATACTATACCAGAGATGAACATTTTATAAGTTAATAAAACAATAAATAAAATAAAGCATGTTCTCATGTCTCCAACTAATAACTGGAACCTTAAAAGCCTTGCTCTGTTTTATAGAAGCTTTTCTATATTGCAGTTAGTGACTAAAAATATATCAAATTATTCTCAAATGATAAAAAGTAAGGTAAATAATTTATAGGAAACAGTTCAGATTTAACCTTTGATTTCTTAAACAAATAGCTAAAATAAGTTCCACTATCAAAGGCATTACGTATTAGTTGTATTAATGAGGATTCAGTTTGGCTTCCACTATTACAGTTCATATAATCACATTGTATTTTTAGAATAAAAAGAAGAACTTACTGTGTATTCTGATTTCCAATTGTTTCCAATTGTCCATTTGTGAAAAAAAACAGAATGGTGAGGGAAAAGAAAAAAAAAGAAATGTCAATAAAACAATGATGCAAGATTCTTGCAGTAAACATACAATAATCAACAAAGAAACTTCTGTCAGATAATCTACTGAATTTTATTTGACTAATGTCTATGGAACAATAGAAGGTACAAGTCCGCACAGAATCTAAGCATCTGATGTTTTCTTTGCAAGAAAGAAATCACGTAAGATAGAAGATTCCAGTTTTTAACCAGCCATAGTCTATAATCTTTGTATCTGTCACTCAATATGTACCTTAGAACTTCTGAAGATAAGCTGAACTATCCCAAAAGTACATGTTATTAATCATTCCTTACCTGTGATTGTATAAGGATAATAATTCCATGCCTTCTCTGTAACATAAAATATTTTGGGAACAACTGCTCTAGCCCAGCTGGGTAGTTTGCTGAAAATAAAAAGAAAGCAAGATTAGAATATGTTGTAACTGTAGAAAAGAAGATACTTCCAAACATGCTTATAATCTGTGTTTCACAGGGCACAGTAATACCTAGACTTCACAATATTTCCATCAAATATGCATTCTTCCTCAGATTTCTCCACGAGTGTACATGATGCCACGGCAGTTTGTTCTCTCAGAACAAGCAATATGGTAACAGTGACCCCTGATCAGATCTAACTTCAGGTACCAATGCAGGTTTCAAGAATTTGCCTCCAGCCTTTGGTCACGGAGGACCCAGCAGGTTAGACCTTGTGAGGAGTGGCCGTGTCACAGTACCCTTAGCCACAGGGAGGCACTCTTTAATCAGAGTGACTAATGGTGCCGGTCCATTTCCATCTTGACTCCATTATTTGTTCTTACAGACTGTTTCTTCTTCCTCCACAGTCTTTGCTGGCACACAAACACTTATGTTCAACTCACCTCGTGTACACATTTTCCCCATGCTGCCAACACCAACTCTCAACTATGAAGCTTTTATGTTAAAATTAGCAAATCACTCAGAACACCTCTGTGACGCTGGCAGGTGGTATCAGTCCCATTTTGCTGATGGGGAATGCAAACCACAAGAGCGAAGAGAATTAATGGAACTGATGTCATAACTCAGAGCTCAGTCTGTCAAGAGATCTTATCAATGCCGTGGTACTACAGCAGGGAAATAAGAAATGAAAGACATGGAGATGGATGCAGCAAATAAAAAGATCATTAAAGGGTAATTAAATAATACTCTGGAAAATCAGGAGCATTTTATTTACTATGCATCTCAGGTGTCTCATTTCCAGAATTCTAGTCACTTAGGGTACCCAGTAAGTGATGAACAAACATGCACTTTAAAGAGAAGGCAAGTTCAAGCAAATACACCATCCGAGCCTTTCCTAATGACATCAATTACGATCACTTAACCTGTCAGTAACAAAGATCCAGCACTAGCCACTCAAAGAAAGGCAGACCATCGGAGACTGCAAATCTCATTTTACTTCAGGGACTCAATTAAAATTGTGTTAGTCTGGCGACGTGTCGAGAGATCACCCAGGCTAAGACCAAACCTTTACTGAACCAAAGCAGACGCTTTCAAACCTCAATTGTCCAACTGTAAATGTTTCAAACAGCTATGCTCAGATAACCGTTTGTGCTGAAAGTAAAATAACTTTCCATGTTAGCAAACTTCTGGGGAAAATACAGAGTTTGGATCATTAAGGTTTGTTTAACCATGATCTAGCTACACATAAATATTGTATTTGTCCAGAGGCGATATGCAGACGTTAGCACATTATCTAAAGATTCAAAGTCAAGTGCATTGACTTTTGCTCTTTGATGACATTGCTCAAAACCACATTTTCTTTCTTCTCTACAGTCTTTTCAGCAGCATTTTAAATACTGCATAATAGACTTCATTGTACCAGGTCGTTTGGTTATTTTGTCAGTCTTTTGTCAGTATCTTTTTAGGACCATCGTTCTGCTGACTCCCTTACCCCTGCTAAACTTCACTCTAATTCCTAAATAATAAAATCAGACTTTCAAATTCCTGAAAACAACGCTCCAGCAGGAATGGAAAGGCAGTAAACAATTCTGAATCTAACTAAGGCTGACACTAGACTACTGTACTAGTAAGGTCTTTGTTAATATACAGCTACTCATTTTGTGCTTTTATATTTTAAGTTTTTTATTTTGGTGGCACAGGTATCCATGGATCACATTCTCATTGTTTATTTCTTTCTTCCCCAGATGAAGTTCAGTCTCTTAGCATGTAGAAAGTGCTTCTTACAGGCATTCCAGCCTAACCCAGTGTAAGAATTAAAATATTAGCAGACAAGAAAAGATAAATGAAAATAATGCATACATCTTTCCAAGAACCAATCACTGAAATATAAAAGTGCAGATTTCCTCAGGGAAATAAAAAAAAACACTAGGAGCATTATAGCTACAGAAGCTTTTGGCTGTGAAATTGTGATGCTTTTAGCTCTGAAACTGCAGCTTGCTGCTTGTCTTGAACAACAGTGGAGGCATAAATACCACAAATATTGCTAGACCTATGTAGGCACTGAAGATAGCATCTCATTTGTTCATGAGCATGTTGCAAAGCACAGAGGACAACGCCTATGATTGTGTGAAGCTGCCCAAACCCCTATGGTGCCGGTCTCTTTGGAGGGATACTCCTTCACAACTTAGGGCAGACTGGTGCGAGAAGGTATCCCGTGCTGAATGGCTGCAAAAATAAATCAGACCACCTGAAAAATATGGAGGCAAAATTTTGAAGACCAATTGCTTGCACATCATTTAAGATGTGCAGCAGTGTAAGAACGGGATATTTGGGCCAAGATCAGCTGTGCACGCAGAAAAGGATGCATGTTCCTGCCAATTCAAAGCCAAAACCATCAAGCCAATACACAGTTTCTGCATCTTTTCATCCCTGAATTTAACCATGACAAGAAAAGTAATTTAATTTACAGTAATGACTGGAAAAGAAAAGTAGGGAATAAAGGAAATCAAAGATTATTAACACTGGAAAGAAAGATGGAGGGAAACCCGTACGCTCTAATACCTAGTATCTCTGTTTCTTATTTCATTGGGGCTGGGTAGATTTGGCAAAGCATTGCAGAACTGCCAGTTCTCCAGTTCTGCATTCCCTGAGTCCTCCTTGCCTTATTGACCTTGATACTGTTCTGGGGTTCTTTTACGAAAGCATCATGCAGTGTTCAATATCTCTTGTGGGAAAGGCTGTTATCCAGTCCAATGGAGTAGCAGGAAAGCTACGACAACTCATATTTTCCATTGGACTTGTTTCCCAGAAAGTACTTTTGGTTGGACTTCTGTGGCACAAGGGCAATTTGTAGCAGGAAGGGCAGGTAACACCTTATCTCTGAATGCATTGTGTTAGCCTTATAAAAACTAAGATTTTTTTTTTTTTTTTTTAGTTAGGTATCCCCAAAATGGCTATTTAAATAGTGTAGTTTCCATGCTGTAAGCATGATGGATACCACTGCAGAAGCAGCAGTGTGGCTATTTGTAGCCATACACGTAGTTCTCATCTACAGAGGCATTACAGCGATGGTAATACAGTGAAATAAGTACTTGACCGAAGCTCCTGTACAGCGGTACAGGAAGCGGTTTAACTCGAATACCATAAACTCACGCTTAACAAAGGCTCTTGTAAGGTAGTCCCTTACGAGGGAACTGAGTTTGGAGTCAAGCAATGAGGTGTTACAAGGTCTTATCTGTAAATCATCATCAACTGGATCAATTCTAATCCTTCCAAAGTCAAGGGCCATGCTACCAGTCTGAAAACAATTAAAGCATCCCTCTTAACACAGAGGAAACCCATTGGATTTCCTCATTAAAAAAAATAAATAAACCGAAACCACAACCGTTATAAATTCAGACTTAAGTTTCTGCTAAACCACAGTGTCATAGAAGCATATAGAGGTTTCTATTTCACTAATACAGACCTAAGTAAATGGAAAAATCAAGACTTTCCAAAACAAGTTTTAATTTTAAACTCTTTTGCAGTTATCTGACTGGGGGGGGGGGGGGGAAAGTGAGCTTTATGCAGCCTGTTTATATGTAGTTGCATATAAGTTACTACTTTTGATTGTTCATTTAATAACATTTTAAAAATCATAAATAGACTATGCTTAGATCTCATAAGAGTGTGCAGTAAGGAGAAAACACGGACTGTCCTTGAAAGATATGCATAATGACGACATGTAATTGCGTTTGCTATCTTAGGCAACTCTGTCCCTCACACACTCTCTGTGAGACTGTCTGCGTCCTATCTCCACATTCAGCTACAGGACTCCACATACTCTCCACACACAGCTACAGTCCACAGAACAGGACTGGTACAGGAGGAATAGGTGCCTGTCATTAAACCTGACTTCAAACATCCATAGTAGATGAATTTCCCAAATTTGTGGGAAATTTGAAGGCATGTGAATCTTCTTTCTCAATGTTCAGACCCATCTTTGGGTCTGGGATCCTCTGGTGCATTGCCTGCCCTGCCAGAAGCAGTACACTTCCCAGGTATGTCTTATTCTGACTTACTCTGAAGTGGTGATTCTGAGCATAATCTTCAGTGCCTAATTCCTTACTTCTTTATAATAGGAAGGAAAGAAATGTCCAGAAACATAAACAAAATTTCTGGGAGCTCTACGACAAGAACAAATTTATTGATTTTTACTGTCTTATACATAGCCTGTGAGAAAAAAAAGAACTACAATCACAGTAATATTGAATGCTGGCAAAATATATTATCAGAACGTATGTATGTAAGAGTGCAATGTTACTGGTGATTCAATTTAGCCTGAGTTAAGGTTAGATATGTCAGGATTGCAATAGAGGAATAACTTGCAATGTAGAAGAAAGAGCTATAGTGTTCCTGTGCCAACAATCAAAGGCTGCAGAGCATAAAAAGTGTAATAAAAATGAGGCAGGCCAAGGGGAATAAAAGAACATCAGAAAAGCAGCAATATTCAATTAGATCAGCAATAATAAAAGTGGCAGCAGATTGAGCAATATATTTCACAGGATGCAGACATATATATTTAAATAAATATAAATATAAAAAAATCTCAGTCCTTTGAGTGTAGAGACATTGATTCACAGCAGTATAATTTCACCATAGGAAGAGACACATATTTCACTTTAAGAAATGATGGAACTTTTGTGGTAGCAAAAGCAATTTTTTTCCCCATCATGTCTTCCAGCCTGTCATTTTAGTACAGCAGTTCATAATTGTGCAAGACTAATGCTACTTCATAATGTCAATTCACTTTACTGTGGAAAATCTTTTATCACCAAAAATGGGGCACTGGTTTTGCAAAAATATTATGAAGTGAGAAACTGACTATATCAAGACCCAGAAGGTTAATTGCTACCCTAAGACATTACATTAATTATCAGCTAAAAAAGCTGTTTAAAGTTTCCTTAATTTTAATGCACCTCTTCTATGTTCAATCTACATGCAGTGGATGATGAGCTAGGAATTCTGTAAAAACAAAACAAAACAATTTTTTTCCTTTTGAAAGAAAGTAAGTCTTCTTTAAAAAGAAAAATCCTAATACTTTAGAGCATTTCATGTTAATGCCTTCAAAGGCTCTTATAATGTGCTATAAACATTAAGGTATTACTTTTTGAATGCTTAAAACCATTCTGATTTTAGTGTCAAGATAAAAATAGAATCACCAAATGATTAAGGGATGCAAGCCTGACTAACTGTTTAAGTCTTAAATGGGATGTAGGTATGGCAATGATTCAGGTTAAGTGAAATGTAATGGAATCAACATTAGTAGTGTTTACTCTAGAACTTATAGAGTATTATGCTCACTTAAAGTCAAGTAGCAAATATGTAATAAAGTCAGAGTGGAATCCGTGGGCCCATAAAACCCTTAAACCATCTTAGTTTTTTGTTTGTTTTGGGTTGGTAATTTTGGAAAACAGAATGACAAACAGTTAAGTGGAAGAAAACAGAAGTTCTGATTTTCAGTACATCTCAAACTTCAAGTTAGAATTCTTTCTCTTTGAAAAGGTACTCTAGAAGAAAGAACGACTGATCTCAGTTTCAAGCATGGGTCTACCCTCAATCTCCTAGGAAGCTGCACTTGTTCATGAGAACCTATTCTGCTTGAAAAAGAAAGGCTACGGCCTGAGACGGATATTCATCACAAATTTTTATTACTGGCCATGCTAAGAGAAGCAGTTCTGTGCACTTGCCTGTTGAGATAGACCCGTTTTTCTGTTAGCTGGCCATTGCCATGATTCGGATCTTCATAGGGCTCATTCTGCACCACTTCCACACCTTCACCTCGGTCACTCTGCTCATGGCTGTGCTTGCTTATCATGTACAACTGTCCAATTCTGTACTGCAAAGCAAAATCAAGAACAATGTGTTAGCTTTATCTAATACACGAGTATTCATAAATCAATGTCGTACAATGATATATCAGTATGTGCAAATAAAAGGTACTTCAAGGGATGAAAAGCAGTTTTTTGAAGCCTCATTCAGACTTATGAGCCAGGGTCCTCCCATTATCTAATCAAATCCAGGGTACCACTTGTAGAAAAAACAGGAAAAGTACTAAATACTAAGTACTTTTCCAAGTACTTAGAAAAAGAAGTTTTAGAAGAGTGATTTGGCAATATTATTAACATAAGTCTGAGCACATAAATGATCTGTTTTATATAGATTTTCAAGTTACTTAGGAAGCCAAAACCCGGGAGCTGCAATTACAGAGAAATAAATTGTTGCAACGTCAATTAACTTTTTTTTTTTTTTCTTTTTCTTTCCAGTATGTCTGCATCTACACTTGGGCTTTTGTCTCCAGATCAATGTAACAAAAAATACATCTCTAAATCTTCATTAGCAAAGTATTTAGATTAAATTTTACTTTCCCATACATTTTCTGTTTTCAGATTTTACTCTTATTGAAGTTCCTTCCACATTCTTGAACATACCATGGTTCTTACAACAAACTGTCTTTGCACCTAAACAGTTTTCTCCATTTGGATCCATCTGTCTCCTAAAGTAATTTATTTAGGCATATACATGCCAATCACTTCAATTACATCAATCACTTTAAACACAAAGGATAGCCTATGAATTTAGAGAATGGCTCAGCTACTACACAAAGTTGTCCTGTACTAGCTCAGCACAGACAAACAAAAATGCAGTGACAGTCTGATCTCAGAAAATGGTGAGATTCTTATGATTATCACATATAAACAGCAATCCTACAATGTACTTTACACTAAAACCCCAAATCAAAAGAGATTAAAAAAAAAGAGCTAAACAAAAAAAGCCAAACCATGAGACCTTATTAACGACTATCAACAAGGTGGCCTTACTAAACAAATCAATAGTAGGTGCCTTCATGGCACTCAATGGACAGAATAGCATAGAGTTCCTGCTCCTTTCTGGCCAGCCACACACTACAACAGTGAAGCAAATGATTTATATCAACCAAGTGCCTTTCAGCTGATAATTCTGAGGCACTAAAAATGCCTCAAGTTTATAGAAAGTTCTTTAAGAATAACAGGGTGCCCTAGGGTAGGAGTGATACTCCTTGGATCTCTAGGCTAATTCGGTAATTTCAGTGGATTTCTTTTTCATTGCTTTTCCTCAAAAACCTCCTCTCACTGAAGAACACAACCCACTCTTAAAACTTGTTAGAACTAGTAAAGATGAAAAAACAGCAAAGAAGAAAAATAAAAGATACCGTTGTCATAAAACTGGAGTGTCATACCAGTCAAGCCGATTACTTGTGAAATTGTGACCCTTGCAACGTTTGAAAATCAGTAAATCTCGGCATTCCTGCTGGCTATGCAACTTAGAGCTGCCCAGAAATTTCAGTTATGCATCTAATGTTTCTTCCTCTCCTTTCTCCTCATAATTAGAGAGAATTAATGACTTTTTGTTATTTGAATGATTGTTCTTTCTCTTTATAGCCTACATAACTCCGGAGAACCTAATCTAGATAAATCAGTGTATAGAAACATTCCTAAGACATCCACTAAAACAGCAGGTAGAATAATGCTATTTAAACAATTTGATGTCCTGCCTATAACTTCAGCTTCTTCATCTCTCGTATCTCTTTCAAACAAGATGTACCCATTCAATAGATGAGCACTAAAATATTTTTTCTTGCTAATCTAGTTATCTTCCTCAGTCTCTACTGAATTCCTTGCTTCTCTATCTCATCATATTTTAAACATTTTGTTCTAAGCTTCAAGGCTCTGAAGAGCTGTCACCCTCATCACACACTTGAACCGGTTTCATGAAAATCTGCCTTCTCCACTTCACTAATAATACATGAACGCACTGGTACGCAGCCAAGGCAAAGTTTGTAGACAGAGCAAATACATTTTATTTGACCAGCTAGTACTGCTGGAAAAGGGAGAACTTTCAGGCACTTGAAGCTGTTCTTCAGTTCCAAAATCAAAGCAACATACTTCAAAGCTGAATAAAAGCTGAGGAAAAAATGCCCTGCTTTAATTAGATATGTATCAATCAGACCACCTGAGAGTAAAGATACTGCCTGAGGAGTGATAAGGATGTTAGAAAAGAGGAGAGGTGATAAGGTGCTTATCTTCTAATGGAAAGAAAGAGGTAAGTAATTTATAGCTTGTGGAACATGAAAAGGTTAGCTAAGGAAAGGGGGAGAGCAATTAAAATTTGCCATGAAGCCAACATCACTACTGAGATCTCTATTGAGATTTTTTTTTCCCCTTCTACTTTTAGTCCCCATAGACATATGGACATCTCACAGGAAACTCTGGAAAGCACTTCACAATTGCATGCATCACTGCATGCTTCAATTTTCTACTTCCACGCAGTCCTTTGCAATTTTACTCTCAGTTTTAATGGTCAAATACAGATATCTCACATGAGGTTGTACGAAGGCATTCACTTGCTCCAGAGTCATGAATCAGATACCCACCTATAACAACATGTTTTGCTAGGAGATTGTTGTTCTTTCATGGACCTATACTACCATAAACTGCAAGCAAAATATCAAATCACAACACCTGTAAATCACTCTGAGCACATGGTTAAGAATGGCTAAGCTACATACCTGCTGCACTGTTCAGAAGATAATCAGCAGTATCATGTAGAAATTACCTTACAGATGTTGCACAGTCAGTGCTTATGGAAAAGTTCTACTTGATGAGACTCAGAATTGCGTGTATTCCACTTATCCCTCAGATCTCACAGACTGTATCAAAGGCAGCCCAGCTTGGCACTTGGGAGATGCTAAAGAGAACTGAAGGCACCGTAACTGGTGCTGGACAGCTCTTCGGCAGCAATCTTACAGCTACTCGCCTCTCCCCAGGGGATAACTTTGGATTTGACACCAGTCAAGTGAAAATATCTTCCTTTCAGTGCTACTGAAATAACTGTGCAGTCCTGCCAGCAAGTAGCTGCATTCTGTGAAAGCAGCACACTTTTACATGCATTTTAAAGAAGGTAACTTAGCTCCTCTGTTTGCCATTTATTTGTTGTTATCTGGTTCATAACATTTTAATATAATTCTAGAGAAAGATCAAGAAAGATTGGACCTAGTAATAATTCTAGTATTTTACCAAGCCAAAGAGTACAGAAGTATAATTTCATATAAAATCTTCTTTTAAAAAGTGTATGTTTGTATTTACATGAATAAAAACCAAAGCAAAGACATATATTTTAGAACTTGCTGAAATTTAAAGGCCTGAAAAAGCCTTCACAGCTTTTTCTAAGTTCCTATCAATGTTATAGAGAAATAAACACTAAGAAACATTTTATAGCAGTAATAGAGAGTCACCATCCCTGCCAGGATAAACTGATACACCACTATTATTTATGTTGCTCTAGTCACTATGTGAATTTCGATGTGCTTAGCTGCAAAAGAGTCTTCCAGGACCACATACGGTGTCAGGGAAGTCAGTACAACTTCATGCAGTGGCACCTGATCTGTATTTGGCTTGGGAGAAAAGCTCTTCATCTGAGAGCTCTTCAGCTTAATGGAGGAAAATTTCTTCAGTGTCAGAGGCAGAGCTTCAACAAACAAATGCACTGAATATGGAGTTGGAGTTTTCTAAGGATATTGCTATGTAGCTTTTGTACTATATTTGGTGTTTAACTCCTAACGAGGTAGACGTTGGCTCACCAGTGACTTCTCTTTTTCTTCAGCTGGCAGATGGTGTTTGCCTACTGGGAGTTTAATCACACAAGAAACAAGGCTTATGTCAACAACAGCGTAATGACGGTCAATCAGATTTTGTTTAAACTTATAAGTGAGAGCAGAATCACTTTTGTGGGGTTCTTGAGACAGAAGAAATAAGAGGTCCACTCCACACATCTTTCATTTGTAGAACTTCCATTGTCTTTAACAGAAGATGAATGAGAATCCCTGTACAAACGTGGCCATTTTTTCCTTTCTCTTTCCACACCACAGCCTTTAGTTTTGTCAGGCTGTCTTGTTAGCAGCCTAATGAGAAGAACAAATTAGGCTATAAATGAAACTTGCTCTCAGCGTTTATTATGATGTGTTTTAGCTCTATGACAAGTCTTGTGTGAAATCAAGTAAATTCTTCAAAGCTTGATCTAGTCTCCCTTAATGTATTTGAGGAGAATACTTTCACCATTTCTAATTTAATGGGGCCCCTCCCCTGCAGGTTTGCCAAGGAAAACTGACTGACCATTACTCAGGTTTTGATCTAATGCTAGTCTTTCAACAGAGCCTCTGATACAGCTTTTCAAATGTTATGTGGATGGCAGAAAGTATCATTCTCTCAAAGGATAAATTACTACAAAGCTACCCATAATCTGATTTTTTATACCATTCCTTTAAGTTCTTAACTGAACGCTCACAGAAAATGTAGCAGATGTAACACTGGCTTCATCTTATATGGCAATTATTGTATTCAAAAGAATCGTTGAACTCTTTCATCTGCACTTTTCTATAACTGGACTAAAGCATCAGGGATGGCGCTGCCAATTCAATTTATGCGACTTATTGTTCCAAGCCAGGAGGAAGATCCCTCCCTGTAGTTAAAAACCAGAGCCCAGGAGATGCAGAGTGCCTTTTATACTTATTTAAGGTAATGATTGTTCAGAGCACTGTATTTTGACAATGGAAAGTATTTCTCAGTGATTCATGCTAAAACACACCAGTGGCTTCCTGGCCTGTCCTCTGAAAACTACAAAGGTAAAACAGAAAAAAGTGAGACCAGCAGTAACAGCTAAACTGAAAGAGACGTGTTCGTGCACACGTATGCTCCTTTCAGCGGCAGCTGTCAATGGTGGAATCAAGCCTCCATTGATAGCAACAGGCATTTTGTCATTGACCTTAATTCAGCAAAGATTTGCATCTTGCAAGAAAATGTAATGAACCAATTTCATCCTCGGTTGTACCTATCTAGGTACACTGAATCCAAGGGCATTGATTATGGTAAAAAAGTAGGAATTTCCTTAAGGAATTCTGATTTAGAGAATGCTGAAAACACTACTTAAACTCGCAGAAAACAATACTTAAATACTTAAAACTGACTGATATGCTTGGGACTTCCTTTCATGTCATAGTCTCTGGAAGACTGCGTGCTCCTCAGTGAATGCATTTCAAGACTTCATTTAAGGCAGATTTTTTTGCTAAAAAGAATAACAGAAATATTACTCAGTGTAATCATTTCCACGTTTAGGATTTTTTAAAACAACTACTGTCTATTCCTCAAAGTACCACCATGAGAGAAGCATGGTGATCCCCTGAGAAGTTCCTTGTCCAAACGTGCACAACCTGTCACTCCATGCCATCTCTTAACAACAACTTTCTTAACAGAGATAATTTCTGGAATAATTTGCTTGAAAATGTATTTGCTTGAGTACATATCTTTGTTTAGGAGGATACTCTGAAGTTTCCTTTTGTGTGCTTTGGTTTGGTTTTGGAAAGTCTTGTTTTTAGGTCTCAGTGAAGACCTAGGCCCCATGCTGCCAGATTTTCTGTTTCAGAAAATGAAAGAATATACGAAGAGTTTACAGTTAGATATTGGAAATGGGCAAGAGAAACATTATCCTCGTTTTATAAGAGAAACAGATACAGTGATTAAATTAATACCTCAACATTAAATAAAAAAATGTGATAGAAGAGGGAATTTTGCCTCAATCGAGTGATCCCCAGCTCAGTGCTTTTACCACAAGACACACCTGTAAATTTTTTCAATTCTAAAAAGTAATTACTTAAGTAAAAGTGGTTTGTCTTATCTCACTCAGTGACTGTAAATCCTTCACATTATTGTTATTAGACATCATTCTGTCTGCCTTCTGAAACGGGAAATACCTAATGCATCCTCAGGTTAACGCAGAGCCCTCACATGTGGGCAATTATAACAGCAGCTGATCGAGCACCCAGATTGTGCCTTCCCATCCCCACACTTGTGTAGATGATGATTCAGAGCTATTAAGAATAATTTAAGAAAATCTTTTCCATGACACAAGCTCCAGGTTCTGACAAGGTGATTTATCTTCCTTGTTATTAACATTCCTCGATTAGTTTTAACTAGCAGAGAGGAATGCACGATGTGTTACTATTTGATATTTCACGCACTGGCGGATCCGCATCAGCTCTTCCTGGGCCTACTTTTGGAATTACTTTCCCTTTCAAACTGCCAGCTTCCTTGCTAGACTCAGGCTTTCAGGGTGAAGAAGCGAACACCTTGCCTTATAGCATACATTAACCGCCACTCAAGGTTGTGCTGAAGGACATTGCTAGGGAAGGAAATCACTGCAGCTGGACACATTCCTGCCACTGCCATCACCGCTCTCTTTGCCCAGACAGCAACGAGCAGGAAGAAAACGGACTGTCACTGTCAACAGGAACTTTGAAGTCTCTCTCATGTAGTACAACTTACCAGTGTGAAAGTAGCAGCTTGTATTTCTAAACTAGTGGTTTTCCTGCTAGAAAAACTACATTGTAGGCTAGGGTCATGTGAAAAGAGTCCTGCTGGTTTTGACTCCTGGGAAACTCTGCGAGAAAAGCATGAATAGTAAACAGAGAGTGCAGAAGGGGGGTGTTTTGATAGCCCTGTGTAATGCCTTGCAGAGATACCCTGTCTGCTGCTGAATTGGTACTAAATCTCATTTAGCCTGCCTGAAAAGCTCTGTATGTTGCTCCGTGTGGAGTCTACACTAATATATTATTTGACCTCTTGTATCTAAGCTACGGTGTTTGGAGCAAACCAGGCACCTTTGTGCTGTGTTCACTTTGCCGTGTAGAAATACCCGAAGTGCCAAGAAGTTGTTATGAGCTGTTGTTTTAAAGTGGCTGTCCCAAGGCACAAATACAAGAAGGTAGTTTCAGAAGTAACAGTAGCTTTCTAAAATATTATCTCCAAAAGCAAATCTATGTTACCTATGCAAGAGAGGAATCTTCTGAAAAAACAGAAGAATTAACTTGTTACAGGAAGGAGTAAGAGCAAAAAGCTACCTGAGTGACTTGATCTAGTTACAGACTGAGTGAGCTGCCAGTTAAGCAAGGGCCATAGTCCCAAGTGTGCTGTGATTGAACCCATCAGAGGTGTGCTCTGCCTTGAAGAGCAGTTACAGCAGCATCTGAACCAAAAGCTGCAACGCAGAAAAAAACAGCAACGGCAAAAATGTGCATTTACAAAAAAGAAGCCATGTGAGACAAAGACAATGCTCATTAACTATCAGCAGGAGAAATCACATTTCAAAGGGTTATTTTGTGTATTTATGGGATTGATGCATTCCTCCTCAGGACAGAAACCTGCATAAAGTTTCCGACACAAATTGACAAATACAGAATGTATTTCTGGCAAAAGGCTGTCCCTATTACAGGATGTCCACTGCTTCACCGCAGTAGAAAGGAGGGAACTGACCTTGCTTGTCTAATAGTGTAAATTAAAGCTATGAGTGGAAAACACAGAAAGTGTTGTCAGGAAGGCCACAGCATTGGGCTGAACTAGGATACAATAAATGGTTTAAAG
The DNA here is from genome assembly GCF_964035555.1 of Netta rufina. Taxonomy (NCBI): domain Eukaryota; kingdom Metazoa; phylum Chordata; class Aves; order Anseriformes; family Anatidae; genus Netta; species Netta rufina. The sequence goes on along the minus strand of NC_140143.1, from coordinate 3,621,210 downwards.
TAAAATTTTCACTTTAAAAATGCAGCCAGATGACCAAGCTTTATGGAAAGCTTTAGCAGTAAGGCTGTAATAACCACTCTAAATGCCTAGGTCCTGAGATTTGAATGTAAATATGATGCAGTGTACAGTTTGAGAGCCTTGAACCGAAGTTATTTAGTGGTGTAAATGTTACTTACACTAGTAATATATAAAGAATCAGACTAGTTAAAGTTTAATGTTGAGCTTGAAATCTTTCTTTCAATTAATTCCTGCATGCATCAGTGATTCATGATGCACTACACATCTGCTGACTTGCATCAGCAGCGTTTTTTAGCATTGCCCACGTTCATGGGAACATGTTTTTGTAGCCTCACAAATAAACAACTGCAGCAGGAACAGTTGACTTTTGCACGCTATGAAGTGCAATTCTTACTGCTTTCATGTTTGCTTTGCCTTTCTCAAGGAAGAAATTAAATTTTTAAATTACTTTATCTGTTAAAATTCCTATGCATGGAAGTTCAGCAGCAACTAACAAATAGGATGTTCAGTAAAATAGTACCCTTTCCCCAGTATTTTCAGCTAAAGACATGGTCTCCTCTAAATTTGAAGCATCCTGGCACATTAATGGCTTATATCCTAAATGAATGATACTGCAATTAATAGGACCAGGTTCACATCTGTGATTAATACATGTACAACTCTGCCTATTTCAATTTCCACTGAAATGAAAATTAAGTTGCAAATTTTCAGCTTACACGCAAATACGTTTTGCTAAATATAGCTCGTGTCCTGTTCAAATGCTAGTAATTTTGCATTTCTACACCAGCTGTGCTATTGAAAAAAAACAGCTGTTTATCCTGAATGTACAAGCTCATACGTTTTTTAAAAATTGGTTTTTATTAACAATATTCTGCAGCGAGTCAGCTGTTTAAATTTTTCAACTGTTTACACTATGTGCTTTTTACATAATTAGCAATAATACTTCATTATTTAGGTTTATAAATATAAATATATTTCCTACAAAGGTTGCATGTAATTTTTTGAGACTGTCCAAAATATCCTCTGTTCACAAAAACAGAAAGAGAAGCTAAAAGGGACTTACCGTGTAGCTTGACCACTTACAATCAGTCAATTATGCATACTGAAACGCTCTCTTCACATCTGTTGTTCCCTATTTATGAGTACCTGCTTCTGATTAAGCCACAAGTATGTCATGCTTTTAATTGCAGCTTATTCCTTTTCAGGCAAAATTCATTTTGGCTTAGAGTGCACAACTGGTTTGATAACTATCAAATACTATTGATGTATTTTGTAAGTCAATACAAAAGTGTGTTTTACTTAATGACAATTCATTCATGAGATTGTAGTTAATCTGAAGACTGAAGCTCAAAGAGCTGTTCATTCAACTTTTTAAAAATTTTAACTCAGAATACAGTAAAATGAAGCAAAACTTGCAACATAGTTTTGGAGAGTTTACGATATTTCTTTTAGTAACCAAAGCCCACTTCCTGATATTCCAGGAAAATACTATTTCCATTTCAGATATTCCACGAAACGTCAGAATAGAAGGGCACGGACTTCCTCCCTGATCCTGTCACTGATCCCTTTCCAGCAGCACGCGCTAGCCCCGCGTACAGGGTGACACAGCAAGCTGGTTTTCTTGCAGTGAGAAGTCACATTCTCCGAGGATTAGTGGCAGTGAGCAAGAAACGTGCTTTATTAAACCAGACAGCAAGAACTCTATGTGCTATTTCATTGAAATAAAAAAGATTTAGGGGGAAAAAAAGGAGAAGAAAATAAACTTATGTGTCATGCATATGAAATGCATTTTTGTTGGCTAGAGAAAGGAAGTGCTGCAGAGGACAACAGCAGCTAGACAATGCAATGCACCGAGAAGCTTGAGCCACAAAGCTGAGTTTGGACACAAAAAGCAACTCCTCCAAACTGCAGGATTTATTTATGTATTTATTTAAATTCAGCCCAGTTTAAGTTGGGAGTATTCAGAGTTGCACAAGTACTTTGACCCTTGAAAATTCGATAGAGTACAGAACCAGGCTTGGTGGCTAGGTTTATCTTTAACTACAAATGGACCAAACACGTGTGCATCTATTCATATTTGTTAGAAATCATTTTTCTCTTTTTGCATGGCTAATGGTACTTGATTAATGTTTAAGTAGAACTTATTTCCCCTCAGGTTACTTTTCTCTAATTACTCTTCAGTAATTACTAATTTTTGTGACTTATAAAATCCGTTTCATGCTGAAAATATCAACTTCCAACTACAGAGAATTTGATGCTTTCAGGAAAAAAAAATCCATGTAAACTTTGAATTTAGAAGCATTGAAGAGACTACAAAGGATTCCATAAGCTTTGTCACAATCAGAGGGGAACGATTCTGCAGTTATGTTTTTTTGGCAAGCAAGTTTGTGGTGATGCATTTTAGCCAATGAAATTCTGCTTTTAAATATGGACAAGGGAAAACTTTCTTATGATACCCAACACAAATGAAAAAAAACCTTAATATCACAATATAGGACTTAACATGTACAGGCTAAAGAACTGGATAAATTCAACCTGCCTTCTAAAATCTTCTTCAGAAGAAAATGAAACAGACAATTTTTGTTTGTTCCTTCCAATTAAACATTCTGGACTATCACAAAGCTTCATCTTATTTTCCGATCTTCTGAAATCTGATTTTTAAAACACACCAGTTTCATGCCTGCATCCTGAAGATTAAAATAACAATTGATAGAATTGTGTCTTCAAATAGCTGAGGGTTCTGTATGGGTCACTCCTGCATCTCTGCACTTAAGCTATAGATCAGGGTGATGAGGATATTGAAATTATCTTCAATCATCTGAGGAAAGGGAGTACATAAAAGACTTGAATTATATAAGAAGGAAATGAAGACATACTTTCCACTCCCAGATTTATAAAATACAATGAAATCTGAAAGCTAGTACCAAAAGAAGGCAAAATTTTGCCACTGCAGTTCACTAGGACAAACATTTGCAAGTCAAATACCTACTCTATAAATCTGTAAGTGACAAAAAGCTTTTGTTGACATAAGTTGCCACAGTGACAACTTACTACTCCTGCACTGATTTCTTTTGTACACTTACGAAGTCAATTACATAGTAAGTAAATTTTGTGTAGCAATCTGTTTGCTTGCTTTTGACTCATAGAAAAATCAAAACCACAGCTGCATAACTCTCAGGCAGGCAACCTGAAACTTGCAGCAGGAGGCAATACAACTGTTTGTGATGCCTGGGGAGGGCACGTGCTGGAGCAGTGAGGATGCTCGGGACAACGTGCCTGCCATCCATCATCTTTGTCTAGGCTGATGACAGAACACAGCGTTTGAAACTTCTCCCCCCTGAAGCTGCAAGTGTTTTTACAATATATGGATCAGTGAAATTGCCGCTTTCCAGCACAACAGATTTTGGAAACTCTTACATAAGCACAAACAAAATTTCCTGGAAGGACCAGATTCCTGACTGATAGACCCCAAAGCTTCCAGATCAGACATTCTTTCAATATTACATAAAGGGAAGAGGAAGGCAAAGAATGACTGCCAATGGGCTCTATAGATGTAATTCAACTTTATCATAATACAGAAATGTGGAGCTATATGGCCTCCAGATGTTTGTAACAGATGGTGTCACAACATTCAGCATTCCAGCAGCGCTCATCGTTTTTTGCTGTCCAGTGTCAGACCCCAAATGAATCCCATAGGGAAAATCAAGAACATTACAAACACAACCAGCACCTCTTCTGTAAAAGAACTTGCAAAGAATTCAGTGCAAGGTACAGAAAATTACCACAAAGTAGTAGATGTTAACCAACACAGAAGGAATTATATGGGTTCATCCTACTTAGGAAGATTAGAGAAATAAGATCTTGTATCTGTATAGTGCATTAATTTTAAATATCCTGCTCCAAAATGTGAAATGCAGTATTTTTTTTTCATAAGTGCCTTTAAACATCATCTGCAAAATGCCCATGAAAACTTTAACTGATATCAAAATCATGCATACCGTCAGCCATAATGTATTATAAATAACACAATTATTTTAACTGATGAATCTAGTAAAATGAAGGACTGCAAACCAATTTAATTAATTAAAAACTCAAACACTTATAAGGGTGAACTATCATCCCCCCCAACGCCGCATGGCCAAAATATGTAATCATAAGGATACACAGAAAGATAAATACCTTTTAGCAGTATTAGAGTGATAATACTTGGGATTAAATGGGATATAATTTCTGGAGCTATACAGCAAATAAATACATCTATATTCCGCAGACACGCTTGCTCTTCTGTTATACAAGAGCTGTGAATTGCAGCTGGCAATTTATCAGTGAAGATATGCAATGTGTCAGAGAATCCAATGCTAAAATGGAGCCATAGAAAGATAGCAGAGAACTAAAATACTGTTCTAAGACAGCTATTGCTGCCCTGCCCTGCTGGATATCAGCACCAGCTGTAATGATCACCAGGGCCAGCAGAAGACTGAGTAGCTCCTGCTTCTGTGCCGGGCTGTGCTCTCTTCTAAGTGACTTTTGTAGCCCAAGTAACAGATAAGGCAGTTCCTCGGTATGTGTAACTGGGAATATCTATCTTTCCGTCCCAAAAAAATGTTCTTTGGTGTTCAGGCTTCTGCTACAGAGAAGTTTCCATAACACCGCTTCAGCTGGAACAGATCCTGCTGGACTCAACGGGAAGACTGTCCCGTTGACTCCAGCAGCTTTGGACGTAAGCGAACAAGCAGCTTTCTGCGCTTCTACTCCAAGTTAACCACTTCCTCATTAGTTAGAGCCAGCTGCGTCATTTGGAGCGTGTCCTTTGGGTATAACAGTTCGGGCGTACAGTAGCACCAGGGAATAAAGCTGAAAACCATAACAACAAAATGTATAAATAGATAAGATCTCTTTATAGCGAACCTGGATTTCTTGCTACAGTCCTTCAGACCGCAGCACTGCTCAGCAATAGTCATGTGATGGCAGCTTATGCAAGCACTCTGGGCTGTGATCTGCTACCAAAGCCACATGGTTAAAATGGAAAACACACAGCCCAAAGACTGCACATGCACACACTTCAGAAAATACTGGTTTTACACAAAAGTCAGATTAATCTGGAGTGTTTCGCTGTAGACCTCAATCATTAACAAAGCAAACAAACGAAGTACAAAGGAAAAAAAAAGAAAAAAGAAAAAAAAAGGACAACAGCAGGCTTAGTCTAAAAATACAATTTAAGAGATATCATTGCTTCCTCTCCTGCTACCCAAACAACAAACTCTCAACAAGTCATTGGTTCAAACTCGCAGGGAGGAAGTGGTTGCTGTAGCAATGGCAACCCAACGAAAGCTCTTTGTCTGATGCGTTTGGGTTTTTAATAGCATGCAGAAAGAGCTGGCAGCAAGAACACAAACTTGTTGCATGCCGGCACAGCTCGACCTTCCACTAGTTTGCGGTCTGCTTCTTCAATTAACTTAGTACTTTTCATAAAAATAAAGCATTCAAAAGTGTATAGTTTTTTGTTTGTTTGTTTGTTTGTTTTTTAAACATATGCTATGTGGCTGTAAATTATTCCTTAGGAAACACAAAAGATAATTCATGAAAAGGAAAGGAGAAAACGTGAATAAGTCTCACTAAAAATTAGTCTAAGCTCAAACTGATCTCACAGACCAGTAATGAAATTTTAGTCTAACATACTTAAATGCACGTGGTTCAGTTAAACACCCATAACACAGCACATAGCAGTACGGCTGTAAAGTTCAAACCTTGCTTTTATACTGTTTCAGGTTCTGTTACTGGTATTTCTACATGCACGTGACTATGAAAAATTATTATGAAAGAATTTTTCATTCTAAAAACTTCATGAACTACCAATTTTGTTAAACAAATAACACTAACATTTGATGCGAATACTCAGTGCTTTATTTTACAGCTCACAAGCTGGGCAAAAGCATGTCAAAGAATTTCCTGCCTTGCAGACCTACGTGGTCTAGTGCAATGTTTCTCAGCTTTGTTTTCATCTTCTATGTTTGAAAACTCTTGAGGGTGGGAAAGGAGTGAGGGACTGTCAACACTACCTTCTAGGAGTTCCCAAAAAGGGGAAAATCCTAGAATAAGGTATTTGAAGTGGGCTTGTGGTCTGCAGTTTGCCTAGGAAGGTTTTAGCTGGGTGGCCCAGAGCAGAGGCACAGGGGGAGCCCGGGGCAGGCTGCTGCAGCAGGATCTGCGCTGTCACTTCCCAGCCGCTCGTTCATCTGTGGGACATCCCTCCTGTTCTTCCCTTCCTCATATTCACTGTGTAGAATGAATGGAATGAATACATGTAAGGCATGCTGGTGGTTAATTATCTGACTCTGAAACCTGGATTTTCTAATCTGCTCTCCCTCCTCACGCTCAGTGTGGACTGCACAATTCTCCTGAGAAGCAGATAACCATCTGGGCAGGCAGCAGACTTGGAATTCCTCACTGCCACGGCTGAACTGCTACCCAGCACCTAGGAAAGACAAATTAAAGCTACACAGTGTCACCGCAGGGTGGGCTTATTCTTTGGCTGCATCTTCCTTGATCCTCAGGATCTGCTCAACCCACTCCTCATCTCAGCTTATCAAAGCCTGTCCCTGTCACTGCAGCCAGGCTGACAGTACCGTGAATCCTGCCTTCTGTGCAGGCTGCACACAATTAGTTAAAAATAAATAAATGCAGAGAATCCTACTTGCTGATTGAAAGGATAGGAACAAGACATTTGCTGGCTTAACCGGCCACAACTGTCAGTGAGAGCCAGCTCTCAGCTTGGCTCTGTGGGAAGCTCAGCAGTGTGACTTTGTCGGAGCCAAACGGCTGTCTTGCTGTGAGCACAAACGCTGACAAGTAGGGCAATACGTGGAAGGAAGTCTGGCATCTCCAGTGGGACGCAGGCATGCATACAAGTTAGGGGTTTCTATGCTGAAGGCACACACTCGGTGAGTGTTCGAAGGCAGCCACGTGCCCTTTCTCTTGCTGTGATTCTGCATAGTTCCCCGACATAATCCGCATGTCAAACAGCTCGCACCAAATAAGCAGATATGATACATAAACAAAGATTTTCTTTACTTTACAAAGAAAAGAAAAAAAAACCACAACACTCCAGGTATTGCATAAAACAGAATAGATACTTCAGGAGTCTTAAAAATAATCCTTAATGCCAAAGAATGTGTGTGTGTTGTGGGGGAGGGAATCACACCAAACTTGGACTGCAGCTTATTTGAATTGCAAAATCAGTAGATAGCATTTTAAAATATTTAAGATGTTTAAAGTGAAGCCTGGAACTAAACTGGGCACAGAAGAACTGAGCGTTGTAAAACAAAGTTCATTTAAGGAAAGGAAAGATGCAAGGCTGCGTTCAGGGCTGCCAGATGACAATACAGTGTCTTCATGTCATTTTCCCATGACACTCGGTGATGTTAAAGCTACAGGCTGGGAAGCATGACTAATTTATTGCTTTATTTTCTATTCTTTCAATAATTTCTAACACACAAACACACAATGAACATCAACACGGAACACAAAGCCTTAGATCTGACAACCAAATAAGCCTTCTAAAAAGAGCAAAGTAATCCAATTTAACTCAGAGGATTTTTTACAACTTTTTTTTTAATTTTATTTTTTTAAATAAAACTTTCACAATTCAGAGGATTCTCATTGCCTACTTCTTTCCAAGCTATATTATAACAGGTGGAAGAGAGGAACTGAAGTCAGAGTTTCAGCTTTGGATTTTCCTTTGCTAGTTTTTCCTGTATCACCTGCCTGCCAATTCTGCCTTAAACACCTGGGAATCCCACAGACACCAAATCTAAGCATTACCTGCTTCCCTGCTATTGGTACGGATCCAGCAGACCCAGTATCATATCGGACATATCACACCTTCCTCAAATTCTTTTTTATCTCCAAAACATGTCAGGGAGAAAAAGGAAGATTATACAGCATTATAGATCTGATGGCCTCTTGGTGGCCTCCTAAACATAATTTAGAAAGCTTTCTGAGCTGTACTGACAAGAGGCCTGGGTTCAGAATCAGATAACTGCAGCTGGCTCCCTGAAGGTCACTGAGCTTTCTGCGCCAGACAAATCAACGAACCAAGCCTTCTGTATGCTGCCTTAATTCGGTAAGGCTGTTTTCTTAAGAAGCCCTTATGTTTTATTCTATAAGCCATAACTTATGCTACAGAAAGAGAGACAACATATATAAAATTTCCTCTTCTGTAGCTGGAAGACCCAGCTTCAAAATTAGAGGCTTGCTATTTATGCTGTCAATCTAGTGCATTATTTTTCCACACACAATTGTATGTGGAAGCCGTGACAACCCCAACTATTCCACAAAAGATTTCTCTGCCACAAAGTGAGCCACTAATACCAAAGATGAGGTTTCCTAAAAATAAAAATAATAATAATAATAAATATATATATACCCCTCTGGAAATGACAGGATCTACATCTCATTACACCAAGAAGATAAAACTAGCTTTAGTTTTTCACTTACTACTAAAGGACATCACGCACGGCTGAAATACTGCACTGTTCTTTGCCATTCCATTTCTAGATTATTTTATTTCCCTTTTTATCTATTGGTGAGATTTATATCACGAAATTATAAACCTATACAAAATTGATCCTTTTAACTTCACAGCTACGGTGTTTGTGAAGGCAGCACGATTTGAAACACTTCTCCACGTTCCAGTACGTTTGCCACATGATGAACTGGGATGTGCCACTATGGCATTACCAGTTCGTCTTCACGAAGACGTGTCCAGGGCAGCAACAGAGCACAATATGCACTTTCACAAGTGTAGCAATGCAAGCAATCCCAATGGAAAACTTGCAGAGACATGCCTGCCTCTCCACTCATCCATAGATCAGATGTTTCATTAAAGCCATCCGACTGACTTTTCTCCTCCCAATGACATCAGAAAGAAAAGTGCCATTAAGTGGATTCTCACATGCCTGTCTTGATTTATGTGACCGTCAGATATTGATTTTAAAATTGTTCCCATATGCCATGACTACCCTGTGTATATTCCTAAAATTCTAATTGTGCCTGCAAGAAGACAAAAAACCATGAACAAAAACGTTATATTTCATCCTTCCAGAAATTCACTAAAATATAGATGAAATTCCTCTTAAATGGATAGCTCTCACCATTAGCATAAAGATCTATTTGATTAACTATTAAGCAAGAATCTCTGAGAAGAGGAACAATCTTAAATTTTCTTGAAATGAAAGGTTAAATGTGTTTTTAGAAAGTTATATGAAGAGGATGCTAAAAGAAGAGACTTAAGGGCTATTATTTCATTTATGAAAGAACTTGAAAATAATAACAAAAAAATAATCCAGGCATTTACTGCAGTGCATGGGCTGATTTGTTTGAATTTCTCTGTGCTACCATGGCTAGAGCGTTTCCAACAACCAAGCTAATGTTTGCTGGTAACTAAATGCAGTATTGCTCTCAGAAGCATACCTGTACTCTCAGCTCCTTCTTAACTTGACTTTTGTTTAGTTTTTATTTTTTGGAACCAAAGATAAGGCAGCTTATAACTGAAGCTAAAGAGCCACTCTGAACTCCTGGTGATTAGTATTGCACTGGAAGGTGGTCACTGTCTTGCTGGAATTGGCCTAAAATATCATTAGCAACTGGCAGTTTCCATTTAAAACTGCTCCGGCAGTAACTCCGGAGAAGCTGTGTCAGTGGCTGTGTTGTGTATTGGCGAGCTGCACTGTTTATATTGCTAGCAATGATGTTGATACTGTAGCAGGTCATTGCCAGTTAAGTAAAACACAAGTTTATGTTACCACCAACTATTTACTTTAACATTGACATTGGCAGTATATCGGGTAAATAAGTAGCAGTATTTTTCTGTTATTAGATTGTATTTAAAATTTACGCCATCAGTAATGGTAATATGAAAGCCAGCCACTTACATTGAGCAGATACCTGGTTAAAGTATAAGCAGAGGAAGTAGCAGATAACCGATCATTAAGCTTGCTGACAACTTCCATTCGAGGAGATTGTTCTCCTGGTGGTAACAACTGCAAAATTTTAGTTGCATGGATGTTTTGTTGCATCTACTTTAGGCTCAGAAAACCAAAACAACTCGAGAATGCTTCCATTGCTTGTATGGATAATGGTAACTATTAAATTAAAAATTAAAAATAAATAAAGCAAGAAAATATCAATGCATTAGAAGTAGATGATATATTTTCCCCCTGTGGAAGGCTCCTGTGCCTACAGTAGTCTAGGGAGGGGACAGGGAAGCTGACAGGCATGCAGCCTCTGCAGAGCCTATCTTATGCTGGTTGTGTGAAAATCTATTCATATTTAGCCCCTTTAAGCCTTTGCAAATACATCTTCATATACTCAACAGAAGCTTTTCACAGCTTTCCAGGTGAATTAACAAAATACTATGTTCTTACCGCACACTTGCAAGCCTCTCATAGAATCACAGAATCACAGAATTTCTAGGTTGGAAGAGACCTCAAGATCATCGAGTCCAACCTCTGACCTAAATAGATCCTACTACATCTAGGATATGTTTTCCTTGTACATTATCATGTTGTTTTTTTTTTCTGTTGCTGATTCTCTTCAATCATATGTTACCATGTACGTTTTAAATGATTATTTTATCCATTACCCTCCATTATCTCAAGAGCAGAAGGCTGCACAGTGCATCCAGCTCAAGGCTCCAACACTGATAATACAAAGGCTCACACGAGGCCACATGGAGCTTGCTTTCTCAGAATGGTTTAAAACCACCCAAAATAATTACAAAAAAAATAAATATCTATGTCTAAGGAAATCTTATCAAGATTATAAAGCCACACACTCAATAGTTAGAGAAAAAATGATGGATGACATTGAATATTAACGCACTTGCGTGCATAAGCACTGTGGCACAGTTAAATTATCGGGTACTGCTTTTTCTCCCTATTGAGGTAGTTGCGTACTGATGTAGATGACTGTACACAGGGCTTCTGCTCCATTTGCTGATGAGCTTAGAAACACTTGGAAAGGAAAACTGTGCCAGCTCAAGGTCATACGACTTGCAGAATCCACATCAGTGCATATCCTCTGGGCATCAACAGCACAACAGGACCCAGTCATGATGAATGGGGATGAGAAATTGCAGAGATCAAGAAATACAGGTAAAACAAGGCAAATTGCTTAAACTCAGATTCCTAACTGCTTGTTCCTCATAATCTAGGTAGCACTTTTGACACAAGAGGTCTGATTCAAAGAAGTGCTAACGCATTTAGCTAAAATACTAACGCTAAAGTAGCTAAAGTCAGTGAGAGCTATGATTGGAACAGGCTATGTAATTCCACTTTGAAACATCAAGTTCCAAGCATTAAAGATCAAAATCAGTGAATATTTCTGACTCTAACATCTCAATAAAGATGTTAGTCATCCGTAAAATTATAAAATTTTAAAAAGAATAATGAAAATAAATTGATTAAAGTTTTCTAACACATTCAGACACTTCAATGATCACTGAAAACCACGATAGATAGTGAATCCAACTTCAGATATGAGTAGTAAATTCCTGGAAAAAAAAGACAAATAATTATATTATTAAAAAAATGGTGTTCATTTGAGCACCACCCAGCCTTTCCAGGACACAGTTTTATGAAGAATACATTCAGAAAGCAGGCAAACTAAAATTCTGCAGGCAATATTAATTTAGGCACAACTTAATTCTAAGTGTTTGCCCTTGGACCATGATTTTTAAACCAGTCTATGTTGATAAAAACCAAAATTATAATTTAATTTCTGTTCTGGAACCTGTGAAAAAGGGCATAAGCTGGTTGAAAGTGAAGTGGGGATGAACTCAGAGTGGCAGCTTGCCGATGTACTTTTTCTGCTTGTGTTGCCTTTTTTTTGTGTGGTTAAATAATAGCTTTCAGTTTTCAACTCTTATCTTTTGGATGCGTTATATTCATGTTACAGAAAATAAATATCACTATTTTGACCCTCTGATACTTTCCCCCCAAAACAGAAGATTAATACAGAGTAGGGTAAGTAACTGCAAAACTTCATTTTCTAAATGGGAGAAGCAGCAAAATTAATTTTGAAAGCCACTTCTTTCAAGGCTGAAAGCCTTTGTACAAAACTTCATCCTGGAGTGATATTTTCAGCTGTAATATAGGGGTTTGTAATGGAAATGCTGACAGGCCCATAATTATGGCAGCACTAGCGGGCACCACTATAATAGTATATCAGATAGGCATACTAGTTAAATTCAATACAAGGTATCAAAAGATGTTAGTGTCTGTCCTCATTAAAGCAGCACTTAAAATTCCTTTTAACCTCCACGACTCAGACTACTAATTTGATGTTCAGAAGGACATATACACTGGTGCTAATACTTGCAATGAATATATCCCCTTAGTACTTCAAATTGAATCGGTGGATCATCCTAAATATTCAAGGTAATAGAAAGTGCTAAAAATAAATGTTAAGAATAATGAACATTTTATCTTACAGGACAAACTGAAGCCATATAAAGTAATATAAAAATGACACACTAGTTCCTGTGTTCTGTAATGTTTTAAAGCTTCTTTTTATATCCAAATATGCAATTATATATCTGTGACATGGTTATATCTTAAACACTGAGGGGGAAAAAGTTTTCTCACCTCTATTCACTGGCTCTTGTTTGACAGTTGTTGCTAGGTATTAGTATGAAATTCCTGATACCTACAAATTCCATGAGTGCAGAGAATTGAAGGTAAGGACTGAAGGTCCAGGAGGGTAGCTGGTGCAATAATATGTTTGCTGCCTATATGGATTTTAATTTTGTTAATCCCACCAAAAGCATTCAATAAATTGGTAGCATAACACACACAGTAAATTCTATTTCCCTGATGTAGCAATTCAGAAATTTCATCTGAGTTGTGTCCTATAATAATGTTCTGTTTTTCAATAGATGCAGGAATAGTAGCAAGAGGTTCCTCTGAATTATGTCCGGCCATGTACTCTACTATTTCATGATTCCCACAGCCTCATACCTATTTCTGTCCCTGCAATAAAGTGCTGAAAAAACAATAGAGTGAATTTACCTTTCCTGCATCTAGCCAGAAGAATCAATTTCTTGAGCAATGTTCTTCTGAAACAAGCCCTTTTTTTCACGCATAAAAATTTCAATAAAACATATATATTAAAAGTGTGTGTTACAGGCTGTACAAATCTAGGTAGACAGCTCTTATCAGGTGAAGGAAAGAACAAACGTCACATTCCACAGAAGCCTGCCTCGCTGGAAATGGGATTGATGGTGTTTTTGATGACAAGGTAGAGAAAGAAAACATCTCGCTGAACAGAAAGTACTTTCCCATGGAAAGCTGGAATTGTACTATTTTGAGTAATGCCCTATTTAAACACAGGGACACCCTCACTCTGTCACTCACACAAACGTGATTTGCATGTTTTGATGGCTTGCAAATCTGTCTCAGACTACAGTAACGTCTTACAGAAGATGATTCAGAAGATTGTTATATTTGCATATTTTTCCATTACTGACACTGAAGGCTTCCAGGGGCCATCGGTTTCAAGACTACATACAGCCTGTACAGAGAGCCTGATCAGCAAAACGAAAAGGTCCCAACATCTATTGATGTCATTCTTCTTTGAATGCAGAGCATAACTGAGTCTGCCTGAATGTGCCCTTGTGGCCAGGGAATGTTTTAATTTTCTTATAAGGAAAATATTTTTTCTCCTGAAGAGGACAGGTTTTAAGATTTTACATCAACAGAAGACAATGAAATAGTTTATGTTCCCGAACATGGATCCACATGAAGAATTCTTTCATGACTACTATCTCACTTGCTAAAAAAGACAAAGCAGTAAAGTGACAGAAAGGAAAAATATGACAGTGCTTACCAAGCACTGCTGATCTCTCATAGAAATCTACTGACTGGAGAAAAATTCAGTTGGTCTTGTGCCATTTTATGCACATTCGTATCTTTTTTTTTTTTTCTTCTTTCAAATAATCTGTTCCACAACTTCATTAAAAGTCCCTAAGAAACCCTTTGAATTTTCTAGCATAACTTGGCCCTCTAACAGACCAGATTTAAAGAACACAACCACAGTAATCACATGCAAAAATGATTTGTAGTACTTTGTGGGAGAGTAAGACAAAGAGCACTCGCTTGAATCACGAAACCAGGTGTGCTTTTTTTTTTTCCTGGCATTGTGCTATACAAATGGTAATAGGGAGTTCTTCAGCATTCCAGGAACAGAACATAAATATATAACCTGAAAGTACATCTTCCTAATGAAATCTCATGCTCTGTTCAAATGCTGTTCAACTATAATGTTGCTATCAGCATTTGATTATGCACTTTTATTTGCCTTGCCCCTGCTTCCTTCTGAGCAGTATATCCAACCAAGACACCTCCCATGTAAGTGTGTAAAATGGAAATATGGCAGACAAAGTTTTGCAGTGGCATATTTGTTTTTACAAGGCCACAACATTTTGACATCACTATAGTTAGTAGTCCACAGAAACAATACTTCCTTTATGTTTGATCTTCCCTTAGATTTGCTTTTGAGCTTGTCTTCTTATTACAAAAAAAACCATCTTAATTATCATTTTTAACACAGCTGGTAAGAACATGGTTCATTGATCATATTGCAAACTGATTTAATATATTATTACAAACAGAAAACACCTCTATTAAGGTAAATCTTTAATTCAAAATTAATAAGCCTCCAGACATATCCTCGTTTCCCACTTATAGATAAGTTACTAGGTTGCCTTCGACTGTACCTCAAGTCAATGGGTTTGTACAGAGAGTGGTTCAGTTCAGAATTTGTCCACACACAGATCTTCATTCAATCAATTTTCTCTTAGGAACATATTTTTGCATTCTTAAGAGAAGGAAAACTCCCACCGACTTCACTGTGAGTAGAAGGAGGCCTGAGAAGGGCACTACTCTTGCTTATCAGCATACTATAGGAATGCTGTCAATTAATTACACCATATCAACTGCTTGGCTGTAGATAGCGTACATGGTGTGCTTTTCACTTACTGATTTACAGTCAGTGGGAGGAGGATATAGCAACAGAATAGGAACAAATCAAAGTTAAACATGGACACAAATTTCTCTCTGTTTTAACGACTGCCAATTCTGTGTGCATTGGGCATGAACTAGGACTGTGGGGATGAAACAACAGCAGAACAATGTTTGCTACTGGCAATGACAAAGCCTGGATAAACAAAAGAATCATGCCTCATAACACACTACCCTATTAAGTTTAAATGATATGCATCCTACAAGAGCTGGTATCTAAAATAAAGCAAATGTTGTTAATTCATTTCAGAGATAAAACTGACAGAAGAGTGCTCAACTCCAAATGGAAACTAAGGAACATGACATACTGCCAACCAGCACTTGGCAAAACAACTTATAATATAAGATGGAAATACTGTTGCACACCACTAATAAACATTTCTTGCCAGCATAATATTAATAAAAACTCTGTGATACTGTTATCATTGATACATCTTGGATTCTCTTTAAGAATCAGCCCCCAAATAGAAAGTGATTTCAATGAATAAACATTAAAAAAAAATAATGAATCTTCTACAAAGGTTGTGTGCTTGTATGCAGTAAAGCAGGTAGCCATGCTAAAATATATATATATGCTCAGAAATCTAATGGGAACTTTGTCTCTTTGTACTAACAATTAATTCAATACATTGTGTTGACATTAAATTCAGATTACACATTCACCAAGTAGGACAGGAGCTGTATTAATTTGCTTTTCCTTTGCTTTCATTATTTCGACATACTGAACAGAAAACCGTTAGATGGTATGGGGGTGATTTAGGGTACGGAAGCAAAGAAATTAAAACTTTGTGAACAGCACAGCATGGATGAATAAGTATTGAGGGAAAAGTTCACTCTTCAACAAAGAAAAGTCATGTTATCAGTTCTCTGAAAAAGGTCAACAGGTATGTAGACAAAGGGGACCTCGCTGATATGAGCTCATTTGATTTCAAAAGCCTGTTTTTCCAAGGTCACTCCCCAGATGTTCTAAAGAAACTGATTTGCCACAAGATAAGAAAGGTCCTTATTTGGATAAATTATTGCTTAGATGATACAACACAAAAGTAAACTAGACAAATAGTTTTGAATCACTGGAGAGACACCAGTGAAGTCCCAGAGGGATTTGTGCTAGGTTTTAAAGTGCTCAACATGCTCCTTAGCAATGGTAGCATACTCATCCACAACTTATCCAAAAATCCCCAATGAACAATATATAAAAAGAACAAGCAATAACTTGAACCCAACAGCCATGGAAAGCTACATTTTGGTAATTAACCTCCTACAACAAGGATTTAAAAGATGGAGTGGGAGGCATATTATAGAGAGTACAAAGTGGAAAAAAAAAGGAGAGAACACAGAGCAGAGAGGATACAGAGTTACTGTGATCACTTGCAGTATCCTATGCATGGAGAGAAAGTCCTGATGAGATGAAAAGCTGAGTAACACTATCTCCTTCACCCTAAGGGCAATGGACACCTGCAACACCCAGTTAAAGTCCAAACGCACCACTGGGTCACCTCCACTGCATGACTGATGGAAGAATTCAGGGATGAAAATGCAGGCTACACCACGGTGTTCTACAGACAGGAGCCAATTGATCCCCTGTTCACCACCAGCCAGTTCAGATCACGCAGCTGTAATTATTGTTTCTACTTCAGAAAACAGATAAATATACTACTAGGAACACAACACTTAGCTGAAATTAGAGAAACATCTCTAAATTCTACAGAGATGAAACAACACCTACTCGTTTTACCAGTGCATGGATCCTTGGGAATACAGATCAAAAGCCTTCAGTCCTGGGCTAGTTCGTTCTCATTCTTCTACAATGCAATATACACTACAGTGCTATGCTACCTTAAGGTAATAACTAGCTTTTAAAGTTGTTAAGAATCTGCCCAAAAAGGATCCCACACTCAGTACGGCAGAATGGCTTTGTGGCACACCCAAGTCTTAATGTTTTCATGACAGCTACTCCCTAACGTCAACTTCCTCAGCAGCTTTGTTAGACAGATCAACTTAAACATCAATTTTCAGCAAGAACTGATACACAGAAGAGTTTATGTAACTTTTGTGTTTACCAAAAACCACTAAAGACTTAACAGGATCAAAAACAACAACTCTAATTCATCAGTCTTGAGCCTTTCATGATGTCACTATAAATGCGAAGGAATATTTGACATTTGAAGGCTAAAAAAACCCTCTTTAACTAGTATCAATATGCAGGTTTGAGAAATTGTCAAAAATGTTCACTGATGCTTTTTTTTATCTTTTAAGCTTTGATAATGTTTTTCCTCCCCAGTTTTCTAGAATATCATCAGTAGATAGAGTGTACTGATTTCCTCTGGAAAGGACCTCTGGGACCTAATTTTCAGCTAACTTTATATGTCAACTTGCAAAGTTTACTCTGCCTTCAAAATTGTATATGTGTAAACCTGACATATGCTAATAACTTGCACACATCAATCAGCTGCATGATGAACTGCTATGTAGATGAAATGGAGTGAAAGTCCTTTTCCTTTGAAACCTTTGACTTAAAGCTATCAGAAATATAAAAGAAAAATAAGGGTTTGCAAAAATAAAAAGGCCAAAAATGTACCCTAAGTGCACTGTAATTATCTTTACGGCAGTGATAATATGACAAAATATTTAAAGAATGGTAAAGCTTTCATTAATTGGCAAGTCTATTTCTTTTCTTGCATAGCTTTCCTACACTTCTAGTAAAAAGGAAAATGGCTTTAACTGTCACCTGATAGAGCACATGAATTCTGTCTGTTGCTATACAATCTACTTACTGTGCTTAATTACTACTTAAATTCCTTCCTCTGAAAAATGCTATCTCTTTATTTCCTTGTTCTCTTCCCTTTCACTGCATTTTCTTTTAGCTGACAGAATAGGTTAAAATCCTCTTTTGAACCAAGAGATAAGAAGCCAGGGAGTGTTTGCACTGTGCTGCCTAACCTGGAGTTAAGAAGCAACATGCCAGAGAAATGAATACTCCGGGGAGAAAAATGTATCAGGAACCACCTACCAACACTAACATAAGAATTCACACTAGAATTTCACGCAGAGAATTGTGACTGTTAAGAAGAAATATTAAAAGATAACTGTCTAAGAAAAGCACAGAATAACCAGGTATGAACTCGACAAAATGAAACCTGGTAGACACAATGGCAAACCTTTCATATACATCAAGACAAAATTCTGATCTGTAACCGATGAAGGCTTTGCTAAAACAGCATCCTGACTCAAGACTTTTTCTCTAGTACCCACATGGACTAAAGCGATTAGAAATGCTAGTTATGTATTTCCTAGGTCAACAGCATATTTCAGACAAGATTCAAGCAAGGATTCTGTGACTTTCAGACTCCATGCCAGCACCAAAAGAAGGCAGAGGTTCTACATCTACACAAAGACCAGGCTAAGGGGCAGCTGAACAGGGATAACACAGCAAGACAGGTCAAATCCCAAGCTTGATGGTGAACATCCATGTGGATGTACTGATCTAGGACATAAATGATACCAGACAGGATCTACTATTTTGTAATAATTGCAGCATTTTTATTAATATAATTTGGAAAAAAAAATGTTTTGCAAATTCAATTCTTAACTCGCTGTTCTTCTGAAAGGTTTGGATTGGCTACAATGCTGAATTCCTTACCATTGAATACGCATGAATACGTCAAAGACTAATGCTTCAGTGCATACTTACTGTTACATGGAAGTTTGTCAGTGGCCCTAGGGAATGTCCACTTTTCTGTACCACTGAAGTGAATCAGCTGCTACCTATGAGGCAAGCCTTGAAAGCTGAAGTAGCTGTCTAAATTTGCAAGCCTAACTTCCCAATTTGTTACACAGAGAAAGGACCTGCAGACAAAAAGATGTTAAGTATAACGACCTGTGGAAAGGAATGCAGTAGCTAGAAGCTTGTAAAAGGGCTTAAGGACCTCCTTGTAAAGCCTTGAGATGTAAACTTCAGCCTTGTGTATACAGGAAGTGATACTGGTTTAAATAATATTACCATTTCAAGCCAATGTAAACCAGCTTAAAACCAAAGTATGACAAATCATTTTCTGACAAACCACTTTCTGACCCTTTTTTTTTTCTTTTTTTTTTTTTTTTTTCCCCAGCTTTGCTTTACTCATTCGGCAAAATACAAAAGGAAAACTGAGGAAAAACCTTGAACTGAGTTAACGAGAAAAGCTACATATGCATACAACACCTCTTGATAATGAAAATTCATTTTTTTATCGTATAGCTATATTAAAAATTGAAGGACTTGGCTTTTGTTGGATACAAAATTTAAGAGAAAAGATGGAAGTCTGACTACTGCTTCTAAAAAGAGCCCCAAAAGACCTCAACAGGAGACTGCTGTGCAGAACTTACACAAGAATCTCTACTCTGTGCTTTACTGTTGACAGTTACACCAGTCAGTTGCCTTTTGTATGGTTTTAATAAAATGTATTTTTGAAATGCCTTTCAAAATAACCATCCTACCCTGACGAAAGTGTTCTTACTTGGTTACTTAATAGTCTAAAGCATATGACTTTTTGCAGCAAGTAGAGAGTGTGAAACAACACTGCCATTTTGAATTATTTTTCACATTTTAGATTATTTCTGACAGAAGAACCTACAATCATTTTTGTTTTTGTGCCTGAATAGTTTTAGGAGAAAATAGGATGATGCCAATATGTTTCTATTCTTTTACTCTGAAGAATTCCCAAGGCCCAAATTACTGATTTGTCTTAGGCTTACTTTCAAACCACTTTCTCCCCACGGAACTCTGCCACATGCAACATGGATAAGGCTCTCAATGACAACTCCCAAGTTTTCCAACAGCTGCTATCCTTGTACAGACAAACAGTTGATAAAGAAAACATCATTATATAGTTTTAAAGCAACATGTGAGATTAATTATGTGGTTCCTAGGAAGTCATACAGCTCAAGCACTCCATATTGCGATGATAACTAAGAACTCTTAAAGCAAAATTAACTTACTACTTCAATTCCAAAGTATGCAGATGAGAAGTTGCAGAGTAGAGATAAACATTCACACAAGTTACTTATGTACTTCATGCAGTAGTGAAATTAAAGTTTCTACACTTAATTTGATAAAAGTACTATAATAGTTATAACCACAAAATACAGTTATGTGGAATGGCAAATAATTTTTCTTCCAAGTTTGGTCATGACAACATAAAACAAGTACAACGCTTTTGAGCCTTCTCAGTTTCTCCAGTTTCTGCTGCTGTGACAGATGAGAAGGAATCTAGGGCTGACAACAAGAACTAGAGCATCAAAGCTGACCGAACATAGCATAAATCATTAGAATACCCTCAAATGCTCTTATCAGCAAAGAATTTTAAAATATGACAGCAAAAGTTGGCTAATTTCCCCCCCATTATTGAAATATAAAGTGCACTATGTATTTATTATGTAAATATTGTGAAATAAGGGCTGAACTATGGCCTTTGCATATATATTCAACTTTGATGCATTCCAGGCGGATTAGCATACAGGTAGACCACATAGAAACATATTCTGGGCTATGCTGTCTCTAATGTCAATGAAATTCAAGCCAGAACTTGACCAAGTTGAGTCATCAGGGTAAAACAACAGATCAACAAAAGAAGTACAGGTTAGGGAAACCAAATGACAGGAGGAAATGGAGAGAGATGCCAGTGTACAGAAAGAAAAATCTAGCAAGAAAAGACTGTTCTGAAAGATT
Organism: Netta rufina; assembly: GCF_964035555.1. Classification (NCBI taxonomy): domain Eukaryota; kingdom Metazoa; phylum Chordata; class Aves; order Anseriformes; family Anatidae; genus Netta; species Netta rufina. Next base: position 3,600,408 of record NC_140143.1, on the reverse strand, counting down.
GTGAAATATATTTAGTGACCAAAACAATTTGCTCTACAACAATGCACAGTATACAAATTAAAAAAAAACATCTTTCCTCTGCAGACAGATCTGTACATGCAGTTACATATTTTGTGGTATGAACTGATACGGAAAAAGGATTTGTTAAGGGACTTAACCTAGATGCAAAACGGAATGGGAATCTTCCCGAGCTTCCTGAGACTTGTTCTGAGCTGGTTCTATTTTAACCTAACAAACACTGAGTTGCTAAAAAAGTGTTTAGATTCCTGTCAAACATTTTTATAAACACTGTTCAAGAACTTAAAGAAGTGCTGGAATAACGCACAAAGGCCCTCTTATGCTCGCCTCAGCTCTCATGTTTGGTTATTTTGGGATATCACAGTTTTTTGTGAGGTAGGGCATTAATTTTCTGTTCCATTTGTAACATCCTTTCAGTTCTTTGAGTTTTCAGGTAAAAGACTTGTATTACATATTTTACCGATTTTATGGGAGTTGACAAAATTTAATCAGAAGCTATTCTTACAGCTTTTGACAGTGAGAGAGATGGTTTGAATAGTTTTGCCTTTGCAGGATGCGTGCTGCCAGCACTAGGAAGGTGGGTGTAAGCTTACAGCAAACTAAGCTGCATTATATTACGGTAGGGAAAACCTCAAAACAGAGGAACAATTCCTATGGTGGACAACAGGGGGAAAAGAAGAGATGGGATGAGGTCAGAAGGCTAATATGAGGAAATCATATGGAAACAGCAGCCACTGCTCCTCAAACACTCTTAAGGAATTCAAGCTTTATTCAGGCTGTGGTTCCCAGAAGAAGGATGAGCTATAGACACCCCCTATAGAGAGCATCTGCTCTTCTTCCCCATAGGAAGATTTGTTTTCTGGAGCCTGCAGTGGAGAAGATTCATTGATTGTCACTGGCATTCCTCAGACTGCCACAGCACAAGTCACTAATGTTATTTACTCCAGTTCTGACCACTAAAGACAAATTGACATGCCTGAAAAAAAATCTTTGTGAAAAGGCAGGATTAGAGGTATCCACATTTAACTGGCATTATGCTTGCTGCACGATTAAATAAAAACATAACCACCTGTTACACTTATTTCTGTGGGAGTATCTATTTTCAATTATAGCATTTACTATCCGCCCTCAAGTATGGCAAGTAACACCATGGTAACATAAACACAGTCGTGGCTGCTTGAGAAAGTTAAATTATAAATAGCAATGTATAGCCCATGCAGTCCTGGAAATAAACTAACTAATCCATAGGCATTTGTTACTATGACATAACATTTCCACTAAAATGTTGTTTGCCTCATCTCAAGCCCACTCAAGATAGATTTAGAAGTTTGGCATCACTTGACTGAGTGAGTTCATGTTCATACAACAAAAGAGCAGAGATAGTGGAGAAAATAAGGAATAGCAAAACAGTGGAAAAAAATGAATAAAAAAATTAATAGCAGGCTTTACTCTGCTTCCACTGAAGTTAATAGAAAGAACTTTCTATCCAAATGTATAACAGAGTCCCTTCAATATAGGAAAACATGTTTTTATACTGAATCACTCCTGGAAAAAAAAAAAAAAAAATTAAAAGCCAAAAAACCCATGGGCTTGGCCGAGCAGCAAACAGTTTACAAATGCAAATAAACTCAGCAACCCTCTCAAATCCTCGAGAGATTTCTGAACTCGGCGCTCTCTTTAGCTTCGGCCTGGGTGCAAAGATCTGCAATAACCCATGGAGTGCTGAGATTTGGGCCCAGGCTCTGTACCCCGAGGGGAGCTGAATTACCAACTGCTGGAGCCTGGAGCTTGCTGTGCAGCTCCTGGTGCCTGGGCCAGCAGGGCAGGAGCAGGAGGCTGCTGTTGTACGCGGCGCCTCGCTGCCAGCTGGCCGCCCGCCTGCTGTGTTGGCCGAGCTGCCTTACTCGGGAGCCTGACCAAGGCCTCAGCACTGGGATATTGAAAGGAGAATTGGAGATGCTAAGAAGTTAGGGTTGAAAGTTGAGGGAGATGATGTTACTTCTAAGTTGCGTGGCATGAGGACAGCGGCCATTTTACTCCGTGTAGGCCCCAAGACATTGTCATAGGTTATACACAAATCCGAGGCCTTAATCTGGCTGTATGAAAATGTCTTTTAGGTTAGGCAAGAATGATAAAAATTTAGATATGTCAGCCTGATTTCTGGTTGAGAACCACAGATTTGAGACACCTACAAGTTTTCCTTCGATTTACAGCTGTTGGTTAAAGTCTACTTTCAATAAGACTGGTATAAAGCTGGAACAGATCAACTGCAGCCAGGGGAATTATTTCAGATTTACAGCATGCAACTAAAACAGAAAAATTCTCAGCATTTCTGTTCTAGAAATGTGCTGTTTTCTCACACACGTTTGGTGAAATCTTGGCCTCTCTGACATCAGGGAGGGATCTCTCAGTGGTATCACTGAGGGCGGAATTCTGCTGAATAGTTTTCCTTACACGCAGAGTGAAGCAAAACAAAAGCTCATCCAGTGATGTAAGGAAGTTTTACATCAAGTCTACACAATAAAAGAAGCAGCCTGGTTACTTAAGGCTTGTATACTTAATCTTGTATATATTTCTTATGTTTCTGTATGTCCTTCATTTGGCTTATGTCAAGTCACTGTACGATTAATTTATTTAATAATTTATTGCTTCAAGGTCAGCTAACTTGCAATTTCAAAGAAAACCTGAAAAAAAAAAAAAAACAACAGATAAATAGCTGCATAAATTTATCAAGCATCTTTCAGAAAATCTCCTAGGACTAAGTAGTACATTCATAGGGTCTACCCAGTAAGACTACTTAAAAAACCCTTCTACGTACAACCAGGAAAAGCACCAGCTTGGCTTGTATAATATTTAAGCTTAATAGTTAGAATAGAATAAAATAGAATTATTATTATTGCCTTTTTCTTTCTGACAAATACAAATGTTTGATCCACAGCATACGTTGGTAGCCTTTCAAGTAACATGGTGACACTAGCACAAAGGGTTATTTTTATATTTTTAAGTAACTTTTATATAAAATGAGAGCAAAAAGCTGAAAACATATTCCACAATTAATTGTGTTTCTGACATCAGTGAATGACTGTTAATCAAGCAATTGAGCAACAGTATGTGTTATACTGGAGTGTCATTATCACATAATTATTTTGTCATGCACTGCAATAACATTTTTACTGAAAAAAAAGTCAAACGTTGTCATTAATTGGGCAGCACATTAAACCTAATATGACATTTAGTGTGATGAAATGGAAAATAAAGCATACTCAGCATGCTCACAGAAAACAATTCCCACAGAGCCTACGTATTCCTTAATCACTTAGGCAAGACTAATCTTAGAACAAACACGTAGAAGCTCCTAAATAGCAACCATGAATTTTCTGGTGAGCATACGAACAATTTTTTCATAAACCCAACCTACAAACATTTATGCATGTGACTCAGGACATGACTCTTTTTGCTCTAAATTAAGTATTTGCACAAGTATACGCAAAAGCTAAGCGTGTGCACTGTAAAGCCAGCATTAGAACCATACAAATACAATACTAACAGAATCCAAAACTGCTTCAGCATTTTCTGACCACAAAGAGGAAAAAGATGGGAGATAGAGAAATTTTTTCCAAGAAAAGCCATTAAAATGTCATTCCTACAATTCAGCACTCTGCATTATACGTTACAAAAACAAAAATAGTATTTTAATACCTATCCAAGGATTCAAAATTGGCTGATCACTTATAACCAAAATTGGGAATAGAAGATGAACTGAGAAGGAGATAAACAAGACTAAGGCTAGACTAAAAGCATTATATATAAAAGCAAGTTAAGTTCATGTCTAGTTTCTCCCACCTACAGACTATAAATCCATCAGCAAAGCCAACATGAAATCTAAATTACCTCTACTTCACTGCTTTTTAAACCTAGTCAGCAATCCTTGGGAGCACTTTTCTCCTTATTTTCTGGACAAATGCAGACTTTGCACAGTATGTCTATGCAAAGTTAGTAAGACTTCACTTCACTATGAGGGTTGTCATAGCAAATTTGTGTGAAATGCCATTTTGCTTCATTTTGGGATCAAGGCATCAAGTGCTACAAAATAAACTGCTGGTCATGACAGATGCTCTATGAACCAAAGAAGAAAAGGATGAAATATATGAAAAAATTATTTTTAAAAATGTAAGTAATAAAGAAGTTTTCTGTGAGCAAGGATACATAGAGTTATCTGTCACCCACAGTTATTGAGTATATTTCGAGATAGATCGTGTATTATCTACCTCCATCCTTACAGTATTTAATGGTTGCTTGTGTGTTAGACATTCAGGATGGAAAGCCTGCATACATTTCAGCATCTGTACTGAGTCGGTTCTGTGAGGACAGCCTGGGGAACATACTTGTCAGTCTACTAGGCACAAAGCAGAATACTGTGAATGAATCATCCTTATATGCTATGGGTTTTTTGTTACCTGACTAGGCAGTCTTTCGTTCAAAGGAACATGATCTCTAGCAGATTTAAACAATACGAATGCCTACCAGATAAAAACTGAATACTCACAAAGGAAAATAGATTTTTTAACCTTTCCTGCTTATTACAGCAATCTTTTTCTTCCTATAATCTAAAAAATTGTAAGGGCTATTAATCTCCTAACATTTTTAACATGTGCACTCAGTCAAAAAGCACATGCAGATTGGTATAACCATGATTTCTAAACTGACATTTAGATAGATGAGGAAGTTAAACATGCTGGACTAAGGGAAGATGTATTTGACATACCAGAGTTATCAAACTTCAAGGTGCTAATACAAGTATCTATGTTCATTATTAGGTACACAAACAAAAGTGGCCTCAAAAGTGCTGATGCTTTACAGTTCGCATCAACTCTTACAAGAACTCCGTGCCCTAAGCAACTGCAAGTTCATCCCAGAAAATAAATAATAACAAAAAAACAGAAAGCACTAAGTTTTAAAAGCCAGTATTGACATTCTGTGTCTTTCTCTCCCTGCTCCTTAGTTTCCAAATCTACATTATGGTTCAAAGACAAACATGGTTCATGGAAGTTCTTGATAACATCACAGTGCTTTAGCTAGAAAATGTCAAAAAGAAAACAGAAAACACTATCGAGCTGCATTTTCTTTTAAGAGAAATGCAAAACTTGGCCCTATACTTTGCCAACGAAGCCACCAAATCAAACATGCAGCATTATTTGAGATATATATATATATATATATACACACACACACACACCCCGTGGAGAAAACAAGTGTTGACAGGGAGAGACAGAGATAGCAACAGAGATGAAGAGAGATGTACGTCAGAGTTTGGAGTTCCTTGAGGAATATGTTATCCTTTCCACTGAAGGAGTTTTTAATGATTTACACTGAAACCTTAAGAACAAAGGTTTTCTTGTTTCTTTCACAGAGTTGTACTGCAATGTGCAAATGTGAGTGAAGGAGAAAACTTGTTATTTTCGGTCTCCTATTTTGCAGCTGAGCTCAGTGCAGATTTGACACCTGCCCTGCCCTGCTCTCAAAGCTCTAAAGGCGACTACAGCTGGAACAGGAAGGCCAAGCGAAAGCAAGGTACTTGTTTTGTCCCACATCAAAACACAATTCTCACTTTCAACTGTTCATTCTTGCAGCTCATCTGTGTCAAAAGAAAATGAAATAGCTGGTCTTGTTTGGTACTGGAAGCTCACTACTGATGCCTTCTTCTTCCTGTATCATCTGTTATGCTGTTGGGATGATCCTCTCCAGCCCCTAAGTTTTTGGGTCAGTTTAAGGTCACACAAAGGCCTGGTGATGCGAGGAGCTGTGGCTGCGCCCAAAGTCCAGAGTGCATCTGTTTCCTGGAGAGAGCCTTACCAAGGATTTCTTCTGAAAAGTGGGAAGATGTTCATAGTGGCGTTGAGAGCTTTTCTAGATCAATCATTAACCCTACTCCTCAGACAAATGTACTGGTGCACCCCCAGTATTAATCGTGAATAGAAGGTAAAAAATCTGGTGTTCCTGTAAGGCACATCCAGAACGAATGATTAACTAGAGTAGAAAGTCCGTTGCTTCTCATAGCACTTTGATTATCTTTTAAAGGAATCAGTGTAAGACTATAGATGTATTCTAGCTGTTTATAGTTTAAATTAGAATGAAATTGCACAATAAGCCTTGATTTCTGCTGGACAGCATTAGCTCAAAATTGCCAGATTAACCTTCTAGGCAGAGGCCATGGTCACGTCATGGTCCAACTATTTGATTTACAAGTAATTAAAAGTGAACCAAGCTTGAAAAGCTGCTTCACCTCATGCTTGTTCATAGTCCTCTTCCTTACTGTCAACATACTGATTTTTCAGATGTTCCATACATTTGCATATTCCTGAAAACATGTTCCTTGGTTATAGCAGGAAAATAATTTAAAAAAAATGCATGATTGACCAATATTTAATCTGTCTGTATTAACTACAGGGTGAGTATACGTAGTTTTCCTGCAGTAGATAATTAGTTTGAGAAAATGTTTTACACTTTATACTGTACTTAGGGTTTTTCTATTATACATACACATAGTTACGTCCAAATATCGTAACACCTGCAACTCTCAGGGCATAAAAATGCTTTCTCAAATGTTTTCATTGAGCTGTAAATCTCATTCAAAGCATGCTCTAACAAGTACCATTTGTGCACAAAGCAGTAGACTATGAAATGTCTCAAAGAAGAAACGTACACAAGATTGAGAGAATACAGAGTGTTTACACACGTGTTGCTGAAATAATTTTATGTAAATAATCCACACTGGTGAATTCATAATGCTTGAAATTTTGAAACGAGCTAAAACAGTGGATATGTTTGTTAAAGGAGTGATCACAACACCTCTAAGGCCAGAATTTGTTAATGTTGAAAGGCTTTTTGTTGTAAATCATGATGTACATTTAAGAACCCTTTGCAGGTCTCTGCTTGTTTGTATTTATGACAATACAGCTGTTCCTGCATAGCTCACTCAGGCAGCGCTCCCCCACAGATCAGCCTTAGCTTTTATTTAAAGCATAGAATGGGAGCAATTCCACCAGCTTCAGCAGAGATAATCTTGGTTGAGATAAAGAACAAAGGAAAGAAGAACCTTTCTGGGTGTTTTTGTTTGTTTGTTTTGATCTTAGTTTAGATACTAGCCATACATACATAGCGCTGAACTAAAAGAAACGTTGACAGTCATCTCCATTACCAAGAAAAAAACCAACCTTATCACTACCATTTATTTTATATTCAGCTTTGAAATACATGCAAGCTAGCTTTGCATCTTTATTAGCATTTTACAGCAGTAACAACTCCATTTTCAACAGGATCCAGCAAAAATGGCTTTCCACCTACTCCTCTAAAGAATATCACTTTCCACACAAATCATCAACTTCACTGTACTTCATCTCTTCTAAAATAAAAGTTCAGTAAGATGCTAACCTCTCAGATTTGTTCTACATTTTCACAGAAAAGTAGCTCTAAAGCACAAAAAAACCCCACCCCACATATAATCCTTCCCGTGAAGAAAAATATGATGGAACTACGATTTGCAATGAGACATGAGACTGAGAATTTTTTGGCATCTCAGCTCTTTTCAATTGCTTGGCGCTCTCTTCACTTGCTCAAGAATGTGTTTTCAACAGATGATACTTTAGAAAAACACAATGTAGCCTATTATAAGATTCTCTCGTATGATGGAGCTATTTGTAAGAATGAACTAATAAATGAAAATGTAAGAAGAAAAATAATCAAGAGGCAGGCTCGTTTTATTAATTGCAGCTGGGCTGAAGATTGCAACATATCCTAAGCAATTAGTGCAATAGATTTTACTTGCTTTATGTATGATGAAAATACATAATACATACTTGCATTATGTATTTATGAAAATGAATGTCTTTTTGTAATTTATGAGGTCTCAGTTTTAACAAAAAGGACTGAATTTGCACTCGTGCCTCCCAGAAGTACCACAAATGAGGTACAGAGTGACTTCTAATTGGCAGTCTTATTGGTTTATTCAAGCAACAGCTATATTCTGACCTAATTTGCAAAATTCTTCCAGCAGTTGTTATTATTTTGCTTAGAAGTTAACATGACATTTCCTTTCTCAAATTATTTCACGGCTAATTGGGCAGCTTGTAACAATATATATATATATACGTAACAGCCCTAAAGAACTGTCAATAAAAGTACAGTTTAATGAGTATTCCTCAGCCTTGATTAAGTACAATAGCGTGGTGCCACAGCATCTCAGCAAGCGCTCTTGAAGCAACCTGCCTTTGGTGCTCATGGATGAGGAACAAAGACAAAATCATAGATTCTAAGATGCACCGCTGCCTCCTGTATCCTAGCATAAAATACACAGGAAGAGTTAAGTCAGCGATCAACATTTCTTTGGAAATATTTTATTGTCAAGAAAGCACTTGACATCCAAGCTGACAGGTAAACAAACAAGGTTTCCATTAATATTTGAGCATCTTATCTAATAGGGGAATCAATGAAAGAATGCCCCAAGCAGCCTCTGCAGCAGCTAAGGAAAACCAGCTGTACAGAAATTCCTGTCTACATGATCTGATTATTTGCACAGAAATGGCACAGGAAACCACTCCAGTTTTGGTGACAATATAATGCTACCAACTAAAGAAGGAATACCTATTTATATCTATATAAATAGGTATCTATCTATATCTATATAGGTACCTATCTATATCTCTATCTATTTATGGATAACCAGTAAGTCAGTGCTAAAAAAGAAAGCTGTTCGAAGAAGTGCTTTTGAATGCATGTGTAAGGCGCACAGGCCAAAAACCAGAATTTTCACAGCAGAAAAAACAGAGTTGTAAAGCCCAAGTAAGGAAGTCAGCACAAGGAGGGAAGCCAAGCAGCTGTGTAAGTAACAACTGCATTTTTCACATACCTGTTGAAACCTATAACCTCAAGAATACTTAGGTGCTTGACTCCCGCTACAAGCTAGGCACCTAGGTGCCACTGCAGATCAGAGCCTAACGTGCCAAACCTGTGAGAAAAAGCATAACCTTCATTTCCACCAAATCTCACTTAATTTCAGAGTGACTTAGTACCTTGCAGAAGACAGTTTGGGCCTCTCAGAACCAAAATGGCTTCTGAAGGGCAAGCACTGCCCCTATGCTCTCCTGAGGACTGCATAATGCTTCACCTGCACAGTCCCAAAAATATACATTATTGGCAGTCAGTATGAAACTAGAGGTCAAATAAGGTAACACCTTCAGAGACTGTAGAAGACGTCACAAAAATGCACCACTGTGAGAAATACATTGCAGGACAGTTTTAGGACATAAATAATACCAAAAAAAGTCTGACAATTTTAAAGTTTTGTCAGTTTTACAATTAATAATGAAATTCATGCTAAATACCAGACACATCCTAGGTCCATCAAAGTCATCTCAGCTGCAGCTCTTAGATTAGATGGATGATTCAACATAAAGGAACCTACAAGATACATGAGCATCTTTACTAATTCTGTAAACGTTCTCGAGAATGAGACTTCCAACACCTTCTGCCTCACTGCACATCAGCCATTCCTGTGTAGGGAGATTTTCCACCATTTCTCTATCTAGAAATCTTATTTAACAAGATTTTTTCAGAATACATCTGTTCCCTTCTGATGACATAATTAAATGCTATTAACTAAGTGTGGTAGCCTGAGGGCATCGGGAACTGGCTTGGATAAAGTACTGCCTATACTACACCAAAACCAAGTAAAACTCTGTATTGAACAAACACCACCCAGCATCACATTGTGTTTTATAACTGGGTTGGACAAATGCTTGAATTCAGAACATTGCCTATTTACCCACATGTAAGTGGTGCTTTTGGGTCTTGCTCCCAGAAGAAGCACAAGCAGGTTGACCCCTGTTTGAGATTGAAACTCTGTATTTTAATAAGCTGTTCATTTGCCCCATCTGAAGACAGGGACAGACAGAGGGTCCGAACAACTGCTGCGCAGCACCAGCGAGGAGCCCTCTTTTTACACACTGCAAGGAGGAAAACCACACCGCGCAGCAACACCCTTGCTCGTGGGCATTTAAACAAAACCCACGAGCTAGTTTGCAAAATGAATGTATTTGGGTATAAATACGGGGGGCAGAGGACTGTGCACCCCTGCTAACCACCACCACCCCCCGCCCCAGCCAGCGCAGCTTTCCCGCGCCCGCGCGAAGCAGCGCGAGGGGCGTGGCCAGCACCGAGGGGGCGGGGCCACAGCAGAGGGGGCGGGGCCAGGGCGCCCCCTGGCGGCGGCGCGCTCGGGGGGCTCCGGGAGCGCGGCGCTGCCCCGCCAAGAGCCTGCCCTCGGGGGCCGCTGCCCGGCACCATGTCGGCGACAGGCGACAGAGCACGGAGGGGCCTTTCGCTGCCTGTTGAGCCCACGGGCCCGCTGTCTGTGGGCACAAGCGAGTAGGCGGCACGGGCATCGCGGGGGGGTGCTGCTGTCCTAAGGCAGCAAGCTGGCAGGTCACACGCCTAACCCCAAAACGTGGGCGTTAGGATGGGGACAAGAAGTGGTTTGACTTTCAGTTGTTTCTTGACACGACAAAAAAAGTTTGACTAGGAAATTACCGCTAGCTAGCCTACCTGTGCCAGAGTTTCAGGCCAGTCCCATCTGCGAGGATATTTTAAGCAAAGGTGAAGATATTTTTAGAATCTGGGTTTCGGACAAACGCTTTACGAGGCACGGGATTTCAGCACGAAGTGTTCCCTTGCCAATATGCTTCAGGTCCTTCTTAAAGGTCTGGTTGCAAGATCGTTCTAACACCTGGGCGCCACAAGGCTTTCGATACGCTTCACTTACCTTCGTTCCTGCGGGATTCCTTTATTTTGCAATAACAACACGCCTCTCCCGCCAATCCTACCACCAAGTTTGTTACGCGAAGGAAAACCGCTCGGTAAAACAGACACGACCTCAACTTGCCTTGGAAGAGCAAAGCCTGGGTGGGTGAGAGCCTGGCCGCCAGCAGCGGCGGAGCTTACCTCCTCAACTGTCAGAGGCATGCAGATCCGGTACTCCTTCATGAGCATATTCCTGCTGCCTCGGTGCGCACCGGCAAACTGGGAGAAAAGTGGTTATTTCTGCACGATGATCACGCCAAAAAAAAAATAAAAAGAAAAATAAAATAAAAATAATCAAGCCTCTTTTCTCTGGGCAGCGTGTCCGCAGGAGAGTAAGGCGACCATCCAGGAGGGCTGACCGGGCGAGGAGCAAAAGCGACAGAAGCAAAGCCGACAGGAGCGCTCCTCTCTCGCAGCCCTTCCTCCTTCAGGCTGCGATCATGTGAATTTCCCACACGCACGCAGGGCTGTGTACAAAGAACCCCAACCCCGGGCGCCGCCGCACACTCAGAGCCATCCGTCGGAAGCGTGCGAGAGCGGCAGCCCCTGGCGGCTCCGCCAACACCCGCCCGGGGCTCCGAAAAGCCCGGAGGAGCCCCCAAAAGGCGGCGGGGAGGCTGCGGTGCCAGACAAAGGCTCTTTCTAGCGCTTCCGAAGGCGGCTCCCCGCTGCTCACCGCTGGGCCGAGGGAAAGGGGGGAGGATGCTGGAAGGGGGAGGCGGTGCGGTGCGAGCCGATGCGAGCCGGAGGCGAGGAGCGGCCGGGGCTGGGGCTGGGGCTGGAGCCGGGGGCACGGAGCGGCTGCAGCGGCGGCCCCGGCGGGGCTGACATCACGGCGAGGCAGGAAGGAGGGCGGGGGGACCGGGGGGAGTGAGGAGGAGGAGGGGGGGGACCGGGGGAGGACAGGGGAGGACCCGGGGAGAACCGTGGGGGGGAGTCCGGGGAGAATCGGGGGGGTCCGGGGAGAACCGGAGGGGGAGAAGCGGGGGGGACTGGGGAGAACCGGGGGGGACCAGGGGGGAACTTGGGGGGCTCCGGGCAGCAGCAGCCTCTCAGGAGGCTTTAAACAACCCGGAGGGGCCAGGCTGCACCCCGCGGGGGTCTCTCCGAGGTGCCCCCTTTGGGGTGCTCAGTGGCACCCCGCAGAGCCGCAGCCCCCCCCCCCCCGGTACGAGGACATCTCCGGCTGCAGGGCACGGCCAGAGTCGAGCGCAGGATGTGGAGGCCTCACCCATTTCCCCTCTGGTCAGCGCCTCGCTGTCGGCCGGCGGATTTTGCAACGCAAATAAAAGTGGGTTTCGTGTCGGCTGCTGGCTTTCAAATGCCATGCACGGAGTTCGGCGAAAAACCACCTCCTTCCTCGCTGAGGAGCAACGCCAGGGCCATCGGGGGGTCCTTTCCTTCCCTTTCCTAGTTTGTTGGTTACATCTTTTATTTTAGGTGCTTGCTTTTCATTGTATTTCTCCAAAAGAAATATAAGCATTATTGCACTTCAGCCTGATAGGCACACAAACCGAACTCTGAAACTAGCAAAGAAACCTGAACTCTTACATAACTGCGTGGAAATCATAAAACATTTGTATCGCTGCTTCTCCTGTAAGCAAATGGCTATAGAGCACGTATTGCACAGCAGCGCTGTGACTGCAACATTAAAACATAAAGTGCTGTATAGATAATGGTAAAAGACACCAACATTGAGAACTCCATTATTTGCAAAGATAGAAGTGATGAAATACCATATTTGGGGCAGTTAAACATGAATTTGGGTCTACAATGAAATGTGTTTCATAACAAGAAAGAGCAAAACCCCTCATTGGTTCCAAATGTACATTTCAAAGCGATGTACAGAGTTTTTAGCCCAGAGAGGACACAGTGCCATCTCCTGGAGCTAACAATATCGCTTTTCCGTTCCATCCCATTAACGGCGCAGTATTTCACACACCCTGACTTTCTGGTGAAGTACAAACACCTACACAAAGAGAAAATCTGGGAGCTCTGCTAATAGCCTGGATTTTCAACTGAGGTATGAACAATGCAGTTAATGAGTCTTCTATTTCAAATCTGACAACAGCCATTTATATATATCCACCCTGTAGCTATAATTCATGGTGTTGGCAGTAATATTCATGAAACATCTATGAAAAATAGCCTAAACAAGGCAGTAACTGCAATATTACCTACAAATGAGAGAAATCCAAATTCAGATCCAAAATAATTACTGCAATTTTAAGTGATTTGTTACTGGTTACATTAACTGGGGAAAAAAAAATCACCTGGATTTCTGCTGAAAAACAGTGTAAAAATTTGAACTGCTTCGCATAGCACCTTGATGCTACTCAATCTCTAAATAAAATGGAAATGAAAATTATTTTCCATACCCACTGCAAAACATTCTTAAATCACCCCAGACTTACTGCCACAAACACAGCTTGTTCTTGTGCTGTCTGCACATACACATGGAGGAAAAAACAGTGACCCCAGCAATAACCTCTACAAGTCCCAAATATGACTGCTGTCCTGGGCCTCTGTAAAAAGCATGTTCATCAAATGTTTTTAGGGGACATGCTGAGAGAGGAAACTTCCAGCTCTAGCTAGCCAGGAAGTTGCTGCTAAGCATGCCTGCCTGAATTTTCGTTGTTTTCTGTGAATCGTCAGAAATTATTGCTCTTACCTCTGCAAGATGCTCTCTGTGATCAGTTGTAAAAATCACCCTTCTTTCATTTCTGGCCTAGGGGAAAAAAAAAACACAACACAAGCATTTTAATGCATGCTGAACACTAATTCCAGGTGGAGTTGTCTCAGTAAAATGCCAATTCCTAATAAGAGTCAGTAAAAGTCAAACTATTTCTTCATGTATTTTACTAAGAGCTTTTAATTAAAAATATATATATATATATATTTGAACCATTCAGGAAATTTTTTTTTGCACTGGATGCAAAAGCTGCATCCTCAGCTTCCATCATACCCATGCAGGTAAGATAACAGCCACGGCATACATTGATTGTCTTTTACTCACTCTCTGAACCAGAACCACTGTGTCTGGATGTTCAGTGAGATTAGCATCTGCCTTTTAACTTACATGAAAGCCATCGCTCCCTATCCATACGTGATACATGCATGTATTTTCACTACTTAGGTCAAATAATAAGTACAAATGATTAATGATAATGGATAAAATGTTTGAATTCAACCAGAAAGTGATGCGAAGTCCACAGCCTATGCTGTAGCTTCGCTTCCCCCTTGCTAATTGGAAAGCATATATGAAGTTCTCTCACAAAATATGGTATCACAGCCCTGAATTTCTCAGTTGAGTTACCCTGACCTTACACCAGCACAGCTGATATAGTAATCAAGCCTTAATTCTGTAGATAAAAGGCTCAAGCCGTTATCCTCAATACCTCTTTGCCACACGAAGGTTTTGTTACAGCACAGACTACAATTCCAGGACAACTTATGCTTTTCTGCGAGCTTTAAGTAATGCTCGGAAACACAGTGCTCTCACTGAGGAGCATTTCCCTTGCAGTAATTTATTATCAAACACCAAGAACTTTGTGGAGACGCCCGCAGCAACAAAACCCCTCACCCGCCGAGCCCCACCTGGGGCACTGAGGGCACTGAGGCAGCGGGCGGCCTCACGCCAGGGGGCCTGCGGCGCGGCCGGGGCTGTCCGCGGCGCTGCCTGCACGGCGCAGCACGGGGAGCGGGGACCTTCGGCCGGGCTGCCCCGGGCGTGCCTGCGCGCGGCGCCCGCCCGCTTCCGGTGAGTGTTGGCGGGGGCCGCGCAGCGGGGCCGCGGCCATGGCGGAGGGAGGCGCGGAGCGGGCCGATGGCCGCATCGTCAAAATGGAGGTGGATTACAGCGCGACGGTGGACCAGCGGCTGCCCGAGTGCGAGCGGCTGGCGCAGGTGCGTGAGGGGAGCGGGAGGAAGGCGGCCGGTGAAGATGGGCTGAGTCATGGCGCGGGGCGGGCTAGGCCGCGGTCGGGTTGAGGCCCGGCGGGGCCACGGGGACAGGACAGGGATAGGGGCAGGCAGGGCAGGGACAGGCAGGGCAGGGGGTGCAGCCGCAGCAGCCGCCTCTCGCCCCCCGGCCCCGTGTTGAGGGCTCCGGAGCTCATTGGGGAAGGGCAGAAGCTGAGGATCCTAAAATCCTGGAGTCATCAGGGTTGGCAGAGAGCTCCTAGATCGCTCGGTCCAGCCGTCCCCCTACCGCCAATGTCACCCACTGAGCCGTGTCCCCATCACCATGTCCAGCGTTTCCTTGAACACCCCCAGGGATGGTGACTGCCACCTCCCTGAGCAACCCGTCCCAACGCCTGACCGCCCTTTCTGAGCAGAAATGGCTCCTCATTTCCAACCTGAACCTCCCCTGGCACAACATGAGGATATTCTTTCTAGTCCTGCCGCTGGTTATCTGCAAGAAACAGGCACCACTTCAGCACTTGGCTGTCAGTGTGCAGCAGGGGGAGATGAAGGCAGACGTCTGGCTGAAGGCTTATGAGTGAGGCAAAGGGATGGGGCTGGGATGGGGCTGGTTTGCTGCAGGGATGGGGATTTTCGCTGCTGCCACTTTCCGCCAGCAGCGTGGTGTGGCAGGCGCATGGCAGGTGCTTGCTCATCCTGCTCTGTGCCAGCGATGTCTCGGTGTAATTGGTCCCGTGTCAGGTTGGGCAGGCAGCTCTTTGCACCCGTGTCACTCGGTTATGTCCGTGCCCCAAAAGACTGGAGTGGGGGGCCGGGGCCATGGCAGGGTGCTGAGGGACAGTCTGCCGAGCACACGTGGGGGCACACCCAGCCACAGCCACTGAGCGTGTTGCTGATGGGGTCTCAGAGGGAATCGTGCACGTGGTGTATCATATCTTGAGATTTCTTTGGGGCTCTGCTACGTAGGCTAGAGGTTCTTTCACATCTCAAACCTCAGAACAGTCAGATGGGATTTGCTCGTGGTCCAGTAGGATGGCATCGGATTCCTTACATGCTGCCAGTGCTCTGCGAGATCCATGTGTGATGTGAGAGGCACACTGGAGTATAAAGTGTGTTGTAGGATTTTAAAGGCCTGAAGATAGGTAAACTGCATCTAATGCTGTCTGTCAGAAGTGCATGGCGAGTAGGCACAGATGTTTGATCCCACCAGCAGAGCTCTGCATAACTATGGGCACCGTGGCTGCGCTTCATTGCCACAGAATTCTGTTGTGGCAGTCTGACCACATTCCCGACAAACCACTATAGAGTTTGCAAGAATTTCAGTAGGATGAGGTACGCTTTAGAAGCAGATTTTCCTTTTTTCTCTTTTGTCATTCATCTCCTTGTTTCTAGACATTTTGCTGTCCCAAAGTTGTCATGGGCTGTTATAAATTCTCCCATATAAACATTTTTTCATGAGATACTTGCTAGGAAGTACAGTTTAGGACTTAAGAGTACTTTATGGTAGCTTATTCTCTCTGAAAAAGGCCAATATAGTTCTCAAACCCCCAAAAGCAGGACTATGGTAATTCCATGCCTGGACTGTAAGGTGTGTAGTGCGTGTTTTCTGTAATATGCTGTGACTAAGATGTGATGAATATGGATTAAAGTAACAGTGTTGTTTTTTTTTTTTGCAAAGGTATCTGCTTGCATATCTGTTCTCACTTAAAGCTTTGTTTTGGTTAGGAAAGAAATCAGTCTTATATCTAGCTTGGTGAGCATGAGCTAACCAAACCTGTCTGCAACTTGCTAGGTTTCTTCCTCTAGACAGACAACTTCTAGCTTGTGTTAGGCAAAACCGGTACCTTTCTAGTTTAATCTCTGCATTTAGCCACATGTTTAATGTTAGGGCTGTGCGTGTGTCTTTTTTTTTTTTTTTTTTAAATACATAGAAATTAGTGCACAGGCTAGTCTGTGTTTTTTTTACTTACATAAGAATGGGAGCTTCTCTCAATTTAAACTGACCCATATTCTTCAATCGTGGTGATAATTCTTTTATTCTGTTGTATTAGGAGGGGAGACTGCAAGAAGTCATTGAAAACCTGCTCTCCTTGGAGAAACAAACACGAACGGTAAGTAGCATGTGGCGTGCAGCGTGTCTGCTGGGCTGACCTACAGCCCGTTTCCCTGTGTCCCACTGCATTGAAGTTGTGAAGTAGGTTGGGGTATCAGTCCTTCTCTTTTGTTGCTCTTACCAGTGAGGCTAGATGTAACAGATTTTTATTCTTTGTATCGTGGAAGTGCAAGTGATAGAGGTGTGCAGGCTGTTGATCCCATCACTAACGTGCTGTTTGTTTGTTACAGGCCTCTGACATGGTTTCCACATCACGGATCTTAGTGGCTATAGTGAAAATGTGTTACGAAGCTAAAGACTGGGATGCTCTTAATGAAAATATAATTCTTCTGTCAAAGAGAAGAAGTCAGTTAAAACAGGTGAATAAAATCGTATTTGGAGCTACATCGTATATATCTGATTCCTCCCTGTGTGCAGAGACTTCTGACTTTCCAGCACCTGCCAGAGTACAGTGTAATTAGATTCTGCTGACATTTTTTTGTAGACATATGAATACCAATAATGAAACTCGTGTCTGGAATTAATCTGTCTTTACTTTGTACCTGAGCTCCATGTGGTTCATCTTGCCATTCTTGACAGCACAGCTGTGCCTTTTTGCATGACGGTGCTTTCAGACAGTAGTTCATCTTTACAGTCTTAGACAGTCTAAGTTGTAGACGTATTCTTAATTTTTCATGTTCGCATGTGGCGTACATTAAATAGTTACTGTGATTTATTGTGATGAAATAAGGTGTATACTTTACATGCTTGCTTTTGAAACTGTCATACTCTGGAATTCAGTTCTGTCTGAGAAATCAGGTATCAAGATAGCTGGAAACACTTGCATTTAAGAAGGTGCAAAGTGTATTCTGTTCTGTGTTTATGTAGTGCTTATCTTTGAGTGTTTTTATTTGAATGCCTTTGAGAAACCTAAAAATATTTTTCTTGTCTGTTACTGTACTAGGCAGTTGCTAAAATGGTCCAGCAGTGCTGCACTTACGTTGACGACATCACAGACTTACCAGTCAAACTGCGCTTAATTGACACGTTGCGAATGGTTACGGAAGGAAAAGTAAGATTCCACAAAGTAGATATTTGGATGTATTATTAATACAGAATTAAAAAGTGCCATTTATTTTTCACTTTTTAAAGTGTTACATATTCGATTTTGTTAGAGAAATGGGCAGTTTAAATTAATTTCTTTTGCACTTAGCAAAGTTTTACGTACAGTTACATTAACCACAAGTGAATTACTTGTGTGCAAACATCAACTATATGTCTTAGGAGGGTTGTGGTCTTAGAGTTTATGCTCTTCTTTGGAAAATACCAATATTTAAGTTGCCAATTCTAATTTCAGATATATGTGGAAATTGAACGTGCTCGTCTGACAAAGACACTTGCAACAATAAAAGAACAGAACGGTGAAGTGAAAGAGGCTGCCTCTATTCTGCAAGAATTGCAGGTAACTTGCCATGCAACTCAAAATTGCATCGGTAATCTATGAGCAGTCAGTATTAATTTTTATTATTGTTTAGAAATATAATCAGGTACATCTGCAGAAATGTCTGGAATGAGATTAACTGTTACGAGTGAAAGTGTAACTCTGTTTTAACTGCTTTTGTTAGTCTAGGGGTTAAATTGCATGGAATATTTTCCATTTGGAAGACAAATTTCAATTCGCTAAGTATTGCAGTGAGTTTAGCATTAGTGAATTTTTCTCATGTGAGTAGGGGCTATAATTCAAAACTGAGTAAGCTTTTCTCCATTTTCACTTACTCTGAAATAGTTTTTTTTGTTGTTGGTTTTTTTTTTTTGAATCATGTTACGCTTGTCTATTTTACATTATTTGACTTTGACAGTACTAAACAGTTAAACTTTAATTTTAGGTGGAAACCTATGGTTCAATGGAGAAGAAAGAACGTGTAGAATTTATCTTGGAGCAGATGAGGCTCTGTCTAGCTGTAAAAGACTATATCCGCACTCAAATTATCAGCAAAAAAATTAATACTAAATTTTTTCAAGAAGAAAACACGGAAGTAAGTTGTTGGAGGATTTGTTTTCCCCTATTTTAATCTAACATGCTTCTCTTCGGGTCCAAATGTATTTGAATCTTCTGTTTTCTGGAATCCATTTGGATTTAATTTACATGATTCATAGAGCTGTTTTAATTCTACTGTTTGATACCGTTTCAGAAACTAAAATTAAAATACTACAACCTAATGATCCAGCTGGATCAACATGAAGGCTCCTACCTCTCCATCTGTAAGCACTACAGAGCCATTTATGATACTCCATGTATTCAAGCTGAGAGTGAAAAGTGGCAGCAGGTAAAAAAACAAACAACAAAACAAAACAAAAACACTACATACTAAATGTCTGTATTTTCCTGTGACAAATATGCATTTCATTACCAGATGAATTTACAACAGATTAAATAGCTCTTAAATCTGTTGTTGTTGTTTTTAATGGCTATCTTAGCAAATTGCATAGTTGAAAACGAGTATAATAAAGTTGATTTCAAAAGAATATTTATAACTAACATTTTTACTATATTTTTTTACTATATTGTCTTTGAAATCTTGAGATTATCTTTTTTGTTTTGCGGAAGTGCAGAAATTAAAAACAGCTTTGCAAGTAGTCTAAATGATACCGTTGTGTGAGCAATATCAATGTTAGGTATTTAAATTCTTTTTAAGGTATTTATTTGTAATGTTCAAATTTCAGTTAACCTGTATCAATTTACCACTGTGAAGGAAGGTTAATTTTTACAAGATTACATCAATTTAGCTTTTAATATGCTTAGCTTAACCCTTTTACATGTTAAATTCTAAACTCTGCGAGTAGTTTTCAACCCTTCTGTTTAATTAACACTCTTTTCTACTGAACAGGCACTGAAGAGCGTTGTTCTTTATGTTATTCTTTCACCTTATGACAATGAACAGTCTGATTTGGTGCACAGAATTAGTAGTGACAAAAAGCTAGAAGAAATCCCGAAGTATAAGTAAGTGCCCTTTCTAATGTACAATTCTTAGGCCAAAAGCATTTCTTACAGTAGCTGTGCAAATGAGATCTGTTTATGTTGAGTCTGCTGTAAACATTTCAGAATTTAATGCTGTATGAAAAATACTGCAAAATTTTCATGATTGTGCAAGTTAAAAGTTAAAATAAACATTTCTGTAAGAAAAGAATCATTATTAGAAACACTGTCTGACGTTAGCTGCCCCCTGATAGTGTGAAGTATGAGATTGTACTTGTGAAAAACAATGAATATTAATGGTAATAAAATTAAAACATTTAAAGATACTTTGCTAATCTAGTTAAGCATGAAAAAAACCTTATTGGTAAAGGATTTTAAATCACCTTTACTAAACCATTTAGAGACCTCCTCAAACTATTTACCACCATGGAATTGATGCGATGGACTGCCCTAGTTGAAGAATATGGGAAAGAATTGAGAGAAGGATCCCTTGACAGTCCTGCAACAGATGTTTTTGGCTGTACAGAGGAAGGTGAAAAGAGATGGAAAGATTTAAAGAATAGAGTTGTGGAACATGTAAGTATGTCTGATTCTTTAAGAACTAGCTATGTATGCTATGCCTGAACCAAAAATACCTTTTGCTTGACATATTTTGTTCACAAAGGTGTTTTCTTTTAATGTAGGAAAGCAGCAGATAAGTTGCATTTTCCATTATATTACATTTTTCAACGTTTTTATTTGTTCATACCTGCATATTATAGATGGGTACTTGGCACAATGGCCAGAAAAAAGAGCACATTGTGCTGAAATTGTGAGATTTAGCATTCAAATGTCAGTAGAGCAAAAACTTAAGTCTTGTTTTGTATTGTTAATAATTGGTTGATTTCATTACTTAATAATTTGTCACACAGAGACTATTACAAGCACCTATACCTATTATAAGCACCTGTTGGTCCACAGCTCATTTACGTACTTTATGCTGGACTGCCATTAGAGCACTACGGCTCCTAATCTGCTTTTAACATTGACTTTTATATTTTTGCAGCCTGCTTCAATTATTTTTTACACATAACCCTCTACTCTGAACACTTTTATTCCAGAATATTAGAATAATGGCTAAATATTATACCAGAATTACAATGAAGAGAATGGCACAGCTCCTTGATCTGTCTGTTGATGTAAGTATTGCTTTGCTTATACTCCTTTCATAAAGGGAATAGAAATGTATATGTGTGTGTGTTTGTAAAAATATATTAGTACTCAGCAGAGCAACATTCTCTTTTAATTTCAAATTTTGGTCTCTCTTTTACACTTAAAATCTTTGAAAGTAGTGCCATAGAGCATCATTGCATTCTACTTCTGCATTGTCTGTAAAACATAGCATTGTAGAAATACACTGCTTGGAACAAAATTCTCAGAATTTATACTTCTGTGTTTATGAATGTTCATGGATATAGTATCTGTTGCTACTTGTGCATATATCTGCCTTTGTATCATCTTTCCAGCTCTCCTGGCATCATCCTTAGTTTTATTTCTCTATTTGTGCTACCAGTGCATTTCAGCTTTTACCAGGAAGAACACAGTGTGCTGTAGTGATTTACACAGAGCGTTAAATGAACTTTAGTTATGTGAAAAGCAGTGGAAAAGCCTGCTGGGAATAGTAGTATGTTAATCCAAATATTTATTACTTTGTCCCTACTACTCAATGCAATACCCTGAGTGTATTTTCATGCCTTTATGGGAGTTTAAAAAAAAAAAAAAAAAAAAGCACAACAGTTTTTCAATTCAGACAGAACTGAATGTCATGATGCATGTGCCCATATGGCAAAAGCTGATGCTCAAAATTCATTTATGCTCAAGGTCATATTTAAATGTTGGAGCTTCTTATCTTATATTTCAGTGGGAAAAAGCGCTTGTCAATGAGTGATTAAATTTGATTGAGGATACAGGATTTCTGACCTGTAATTCACAGGGATTTTCCTGTCTTGCTTGTTAGAAGGGTTGGTCTGATAACTGTGTTGCTAAGTATTCCAAAGTGTAAAAGTCTGTTGGTGTAGTACATTAAACTTTTAATTTCATGAAAGATAATCAGATATAGATCAAATGAGGGAAAAAAACAAACCCTTGTGAATAGATGGTGCTAGTAGCTTGCTGTGCCCATATGTAATATTAAAGTATTGTGTTGTTTTTTTAAATACATTATTACCACAGATAGATTTCTTTTAAGTATAATGACAACCTCGTTCTTTGTGCTTTAATGCTGTTTGGGAAGAATTCTGATGCTTTGAAGATGAAAATGCTGTTTTCTTGACTTAGTGCTGTTTGTCTTTGCAGGAATCGGAGGAGTTTCTGTCTAACCTAGTAGTTAATAAGACCATCTTTGCTAAAGTAGACAGGCTTGCAGGAATTATCAATTTTCAGAGGCCTAAGGATCCAAACAATATACTGAATGACTGGTCTCACAAGCTGAACTCACTAATGGCCCTAGTTAACAAAACCACGCATCTCATTGCCAAAGAGGAGATGATACATAACTTGCAGTAAGGTGCCTCAATAATCTCAGTGCTTTTAAAGAAGGCATTAAATCTTCATAATAGAGACTATTATTACAGTGTGTATATGTTTTTTTTCTCCCTGTCAAACCTTCCTGGACTAAAATTTAGAACATAATTCCTGATGACAGTTAAGTTCCCTTGATTGTTCAGATGTTGTTTTTTTTTTTGCTACAATTGGTGAAAGAACATAATAAAACGGTATTGCCTGTATAATAGCAGTCTTGTGATTTATTCTTTTCCATTTATACCTGTATCTGTCTAATGCATGATTCTGTGGTTATTTTCATTTTTGAGACTGTGATTGAGAGAACGTACTGTAAATAAAACAAAAGTCTAGGGTTTAATGGTAGCATGCACTGAGGTAACTGATGTTAATATTACAACGTTATATCAGAGGTCAAAATAAAGGCCTGCTAGCTTCTTAAACAATGCATTGGATATGTTTGATCATGACAGTATGGGATTAAACCATTGCATTCATCTGAACTTTGTAATTCATCTCTCCTCAATGTACCCTCAAAACCCCCTTAGTGCTGTTTGCTTCTTAAGACTCTCATTTTGTGGATCAAAGGCAAAAATGAATTAGTTTGAATATCCTTACTGTAGAAATTGTATGTGTTTAAGGAGTCTGTGTTGAAGAAATATTATCCTTGGATAATTATGTAGTAAGATTAAAGTTGAGATCATTTGTTCTTTAGAGGACACTGGAGGAATTCCAGGGGAATTTTCATGCTGGAGAATCAAAACTCGTTACTCTTCAGTCTAATAATTAGACATTAATGACTGCCTAGAAACAGATTACTTTATTGTTTAATAAGCTGAAGCATTGCTGTTGCTATCTAACCTAAGGTCTACCACTGACTTGTTTGTGGCAGAGGGTAAACCACGTAACTTCTGATAGTTTCCCATGGTTGGTGCTTCTGAGGGAGTTAAAGGAAAATATAAAGATCTAGTGTGCTAGGACAATAAAAACATTGCATCTCTTACTGCAATCAGTCTGGAGCTTCTATTGGGAAAGACCTCCTGTTGTTTTGTTTTCCAGAGGTGAAAGATGCCTGGTGGCATGTTAGGCTGCAGGGTCAGTGAGGCAATTCTGTGCTGAATGTGCTATGTGTTTATTAATGGTACATGTTAATTGTAATGGTGTTTCCTGTATTTTGAAGTTAGACATCACAAGTGGAACTGATTGAAAAATGAGTTTTCTATATTGGAATTCAAGAAATGCCATTTCCCAGAAACAGGAGTGAACTCTATCAGAGACTGGAAATCGGTTTTCTGAATTTCCTGGGAAAGCAAAAGTCCAAAGAGAAAGGGGAAAAAAAAAGCAACAGCGTAAGTTTGAAATAACTAAAATAGTTTTGTTTTGAAAATGTAGAAACTAAACTATAGCTGTGATTCCAAGTGTGCAGTGAAGCTCATGGGAGAGCCAGAACTCTAGGGCGTTTTGGCTAGCAGCTTTCCATTAGCCCTGAAGCAAGTGGGGGTTTCTAAGTTTCCAACTCTTCCAGAATTTGTGCCACACCTTTCAGAACTCTGCTCAGATCTTTGCTTCATGGCAGGGAGCCTAGTAGCCCTAAGTGGCCCCAGGTTTTCAAACTCATGCTTTTTGGCAAAGAGCCTAGATTCTCCAAGGTCCTTGGCATGGCTCCTAGCTTCACAGAATAGGGAGAAGTCCTGTGAGCAGTGAGGATTTACAGAATTCTGACTTAAGGGTAGGGAGACTAGATGTATTAGTACCTTCTGCACAGGGCTTCCTTGCAGTCCCCTGGAGGTTGAACTAAATTTCCATCAAGAAGCTGTAGTTTTCAGAATCTTAAAATGTGTAAAAATAGAATTGAACTTGGCTTTGTTGCATTTGTTGGATTTTTTTTTTTTTTTAGTCCTAGTATTATAATTAGTCCCTAGAAATATCACTTGCTGCACTTCTGAGGATCTGAATCCTGTCAAGTCTCATGATGCTCAGCAGAGATTCATTGTTTTTGTCCTTCTCATGCCTCCCCATTGTGACTGTGGCATTTCTGATATTTCCAACCGCTACTGTTGCTTTTCTTCTGCTCCCAGACTCAAATGTGATCCACCATTCCTGGTCTTCTTGGGCAGAAGAGCGTGCTGCAACCAGTACAAAAACTCACATTCCTCAGCAGAGTCTAGTACTCTCCTCTTGTCATGAAATGCCATTAGTGACCATTGCACAGGGGGATTCCAGGAACTTGGGACAGTTCTGGAAACATGAGTAGTCAGCACATCTGTGTCTATGTCTAGCCTGTGCTGAGGGAAGACCTGGTTTCTCAACTCAGCCTGTAGAGTTGTAGTGGTGTGTTTGATTGCAGAGGTTGGAATGATGGCAACTTCCACATAATACCCACTAAGGACAGAGAAACCTCCTACAATAGCAGTTAATATATTAAGCTTATTTCCTTAAGTTATCCTTTAATATTGGCATTATTCTTTAATATTGTATTGAAACATGTCAATAAAAGCCACGTGAAGTCCTTTTCTTCCCATGTATTGTGTGACTGCTTGCTAGTGGCATACCTCCTGTGCTGTTACAACAGAAGTGGTTCTGAAACCAAAGTTTAGTTATATTATGGTTCTGTGGATGGAAGATCTCATCCATCAGGCTAGTTGCTTTGTGATTCGAACTTTGAGCAGAATTTCCAAGGTTCATGAATGCTTAGGATCAACAGTCCTCATCTTTCTATCTGGTAAAAAGACTATGGAAGAGCTTAGAGGGGGTACCACAGGGAAACAAATGCAGTTACTCCAATCTTGCAGGCTCCATGGCAGTACTTGAACAAAAGTGCTTGGCAGCCAACCCCACCAAAGAGCTCTTGGCTCTCTCTGTAGCCTCTGGCATGACCACTTAGGGTTTCTGTTTTTTTGTGGACTGGTTTTACAATTAACCAGTACACAAAATCTAAACCTACTTTGTATGGGGGCAAAGAGTTAAGTTTAAGTAACAAGATCCTAACAAGCAGTGGGTGTAGGGTCACAGTCTCCACGCTGTTTTATATACGGCACTTTTTCTGAGTTTGGGGATTCCCCTGCTGCCATCATCTTTTCCGAGCTCCTTTACGGGATGTTTTGGCAGTGTTGAGTTGCCACTGTTTTTCCAGCAGTCTTTGCCTTTCAGTGCTTTCAATCTGAGAAGTTCAATACAACGGACATAGCAATAAACAGGAAAAGTGATGTCTGTCACTGAACAAATCTTTCCTACTGCAACTCAGTCACTAGATACGCTTTTTTTTTTTTTTTTTCTAGTACTGTATAAAGAGATGCTTTCTGAAAAGGGATTCAAAAGTTAATGATAGCTTATGTGAAAAATAAACCCAGCGTCCTTCTGTATCACCCCAACATGAACTCCGGAGGGTATATGGAAGATTTTATATAAAAAGTCATTCTATTTTCCACTTTTTTTTTTTTAAAGGAAACTTTCCTTACATTTTCTAACAGAAAAAAATCTATAATACAAAAGTACACTAGCTACTGAACACGACCAACCTCCAAATAAAAGCACTAATTCTACTTCAACAGCCTAGTCAGAGTTAGTTTTGTGTTTTCACCTTTATCTGTTTCACCGTAACTACCCTCTTCCTCTCTGCAGGGCACTGCCTGGCCTGCCCAGCACCCATGGAAAAAATGTTTAACTCACTGCATGCCATCTAGGCTCGCCGGGGCTGGTGTCTGAGGCAGGCAGCTGCTGCAGACCAGCAGAGATGGCTCAGGGCAGGTTCCGCAGGAGAGGTTTTGTCCTCCTGAAATGGCGTCTGCTGGGTCGAGGCTGGGACCAACGATGCTCCCCTCCGGCACAGCCTTCAGTAGGGCACTGAAACAGTCAACGATAGCTGTAAAGTCGAATTGAAAAGTGGATTGATTTAAGTCTGGAGCTGCAAATGCAAAGGATTTCTTCTTCAAATTTATTTCCTTCTGCATTTACATTTTTCTCTCTTTATAAATGTATTGCTGATGAATATTGAAAATACTCTTGGGCGCAAGTATCTTCTTGCAGTGGCAATGCATCAGAGGCTCGGCTGGTGGTTATTCTTCAAAGAGCTAGGAGGCGTTAAACGTAAATTTAAATATAAATGTATTTAGGAAAATCCAATACCAAAATGATCTGAATCTTCTAATTATTTTAATTAAAGTAGAAGGAAGAGCTTTTAAAAACACTGGGATCCTGTTTTTTTTTTTTTTTTGATGACTTTTCTGAACACGCTGAAGAAAGCTGCTTTCCCTCACCATTTGTCCTAACTCCTGGTGGCCAAGGCACCGTGAGGGGCACCCATCTGTGGCCTCCAGGCCAGGAACGCCCTGAGAAACCCAGTTAGCAACCCAGCGTAGGTATGAAGAACTGATTGCCAAACGTTTTGAAAACCCAGCTACCAGGGAAGATTACTCTGTGAAAATAAAACTGTTACGCAAAGCACTTTTGGGGATTCACGCGCAGCAAGCGACGCGCTGCCACCGGTTCTTCAGCAAAACCAGGCAGAGGTTTCCAACCACGACGCTGGGGCACCCAAATGCGGCCTGTGCAAGTTGAAGAGCCGAAATTAAGATTAAATTATTATAATTTAAAGCTAAAACCCGGGGAGAGCCCCGCTGTGCACCCCACAGGGATGTGGTGTCGCAGCTGACCGGCGGGCCCCGGTACCCTTACCTTAGGGCTGGGACCCGCCGGGCCTGGCAGCTGCGTGTGGAGGCAGCGAGGCAGGACTCCGGGGGGCAAAAAAAATAATAAGAAAATATAAAAATATATAAAAAAATAGAAGGAAAGGGGGATAAAAACAAAGCACAGCGCTCGCCCAGCTCGGCGGTGCCCCCTCGCTCCAGCGTCTGGCTGAGGGGCCAGCCGTGGGCGGCGGCGGAGGCCCCGCTGCTAATCCCGCTGCCGGTGGGGGCCCTAATCCCGGCCCCAATCCCGCTCCTAGTCCCAGTCCCGGTCCCAGTCCCAGTCCCGGGCCCGGCCCCGCCGCCGGGGGAGGGCTTTCCCACAATGCTTTGTGGGGCCGTTGACAAGTGGATCCAAGATGGCGTAGAAAGTAATGACAGGTAAGTCCGGACTTCCCCAGCCGCCCCCCGCAGCGGGGCCGGGACCGTCGGGGCCGGGCCTCGAGGTGCCGCCGGGAGCCCTCAGGGGCTGCGTGAGGGGAGATCTCCCCCCCCCCAACACCGCCTCCTCCTCCTCACCGCCGCCCCTCTGCCGGGCCCGGGCGCCGAGAGCGGGGGCTGCGGGCGGGCCGGGGGCTGAGCGGTGCCGGCTGGCGAGGGCCCTGCGGTTGCGGAGGGGCCCTGAGGCGGCCGCTGGGGGGTTGCAAGCGGAGGGGCCGGCTCGGAGCTTTCCCCCCCCTTCTCCCCTCCACGCTCCGGGGGTGCCGCGCTCGGCCCGGGAGCCCTCAGCAGGCGGCGGGCGCGGCCCTGAGGCCGGCCAGCCCCGAGGGCCCCGGGGTTGGGGGGAAGAGCTCGGGGGGAGCGGGGCTGTGGGGGAGAGAGGGGCTGAGGGGGGGGCTCCGTCAGGCTGGGAGGGGTGGGGGGCACTCGGCGGTTGGAGCGAGGGGGTGGGGAGGGAAAGGGCGAGGGGGAGGCCGGGAAAGGAGGTTAAAAAAAAAATAAACTTTTTTTTTTTTTTTTTTTTTCTTAAAGGCTGGCGTAGGGTTTGCTGAAAGGATGGAGGAGTAAATTGTGAGGATTTAGCAGCTGTTTTTTTTTTTTTTTTTCAAGCGAGCCCTCCGAGCGGTGGAGCGGAGGCTTGGCCTAGGAGCTTGTGGGTCTGTTTTCTTCAGGGAGGCTTTGTCAGGGCCGTGTGGCTCCAAGTTGGGAGGGCCACGGGGATCCCGAGGCTGCCCTCGGTACAATGCAACTGTTGTGAAACTGAAAATAGGAAAGTTTGTACCCCAGGTTGCAACCCCGTGCCTTTTTTTTCTTTTGGAGGGGGGCAGATCCCCAAGTAGGGCTGTGTGTGATGCTACCCCTCGTGAGGCATTTGATGGGTCGTGTCCTTTTATTAATTTCCAAGCAATTGAAGTTGTTTGGCTCCAATGCAGTCGTAGTCGAGCTGTTGTTTGGTTATAGTAAAGTGATTAAACATATTGTTGATGGAAATTAAGATATAACTGCAGGGAGACAGTTGCAAGGTTGTTTTCCGATTAGTGACAAAATGAGTAAGAGTTAACAAGGTAATAGGATGCTTGTTTTATCACAGGCGCGGGGAGCTTGAGTTGAGGTTATAAAATCACATATTTCATTTTCCATTTCAGCAATTAAATGATTCAGTTGTAAGACCAAAAATATTCTGGAAATGCAAATCCTTATTGACAGATTTAATATATCATAGCTAGTCTTGTTGGAACGGCTTGATTTGGTGAGGTCTTCTGATGTTAGTCTTCCTAATAAATCTTTTAACTGAAACAAAGGAAAAGATAAAATATTCCCTCTTTTTTTTTTTTTTTTTTTTTCTTTTCTCAAGTACACATTCTTTTGTAAAATTGAAAATATAACCAAATTAAATGCGATGATACTTGGCAAGTTTGTGGCATTTTCCAAGACATTGGTAGAACAGAGAGGGTTTACAAAAATGTGTTTTAAATTCAATTGTTTCAATATTTTTAAGTTCGATTTATTTTTTTGATGGCAAAGCGTGGTTGATTGGGACAGCCCGGGGATGCTGGACTGCTTGGTGGTGCACGGCGGTGAGGAGCTGGTTTGGCACGTGCAGTTGGATCTTAGATGCGGGCAGAGCGTTGGAGTGAGCGTCACCATCCCTGCCTCTCCTCAGGGTGCAGACCGAGGGATTCGGGCTTGGTAGGCTTGGCTCTTACAGCATACAAGTTGTGAGTGGCAGAGGTTACGTTCAGCTTTCTTTGTTGAGCTTTAATTAGCAGAGCAGTTTTTCTTTATTGGTTTGCGAAGGGACATTTTGTGTTTTACTACTGATAAAATTGAGTTCTCTTTGTAATACGTTATGAAAGCACAAATTACGTTTTTCTTGAGCTGAAATCAGAGTTCTCTTATCACTCCTCACCTATGTGAATTTTTTACTTAAACTACAGAGTGTGTATTTCCACTCCTTTAATTTGTGTGGACACTGTGCCTTTTCCAGTGAGTTTGGATGAACTTTTATGTGAAAGAGAAGAAAGAGACATTTAAAATGATGGCTCGAGGACTTGGAAGGTTGGAATAGCAGAGTGGGTTTTTTGGGTTGTTTTTGTCTCTCCCCAGCAGAATAGAAATTGAAGGGAGACTTGGAAGCTGCATTTTAATCTGTATTTTGGCCCGGTTCTGCTGCGTGATCCCTCGTAGAGGATCCTTTTGCTCTGAGGAATCTCACTAGCTTCAGAGAAGGTGCTCCTGGGCTTCAGGATCTCTATTTGGAGATCTGGTTGCAGGATAAGGGTTGTGGCTTGGGGACAACTTGTGCTCAGGGATTAGACTCATGGAGGAATGCCCATCTCCAAGAAAAATGTAAGTAGCAGTGGCCAGAAGGGTTGAAGAGCTAATATTTCAAATTGACAAGGAACAGGCTTAGTGATTGAGGGATCTGGACAGTCTTGACGCAAATCACTTCACCTGTTTATGCCTCCTTTTGAAGGAATTTAAAATAGGAATAGTGAATCTTACCAACTTGTGGAGAGTTGACGCCTGGGGATGAAAGAGGCCATATAAGAGCCAGGCAATATTATTACTAATGTTTTCCAACACTGTTAATTTAATAGTCTGATGAAATATCTTCTCCAATGTATGCAATTATATTTGTTACTAAAATTGGCTTGCAATTATAGCTGGATATTCTTTCTGACATTCAGTGTTTTTATTTTTTTTTAACGTTGTTTGGTACCATTTCTGTTTGCTACTGCACTTCAGTCTGGGTGTTCTCATTCTAGCAATGCAGCAGCAGTTACTGGAGCAATTCAGACTATTAGTCGAAAGCCCTTGAATCTTTCACCTCACTGGTATTCCCTCTTGAGGTCAGTGGTACCTAGTAGTGGGAGTGAAATCTCAATTAGAAAAGTGTTTTGTGATAATTTAAGTCCTGTCCCCTGCGTGCAGCCTGAATAACTTGGGACAGCCATGGGAGCTGGCTTGGAGAATGAGGAGGGATGGTGGCGTTCTGCCCTACTGGAGGGGTGCAGGAGCTGGACAGCCGGCATTCCCTTGGCCTTGGGGACCAGTAGGCCAAGGATTTTAGATGTAAATCCTGGCCTTCCCTTTGACTGCCCTTGTGTCTGGGAAAGGGGGTCCTCAGCGCTCCTCTGTGCCCAAGGTTTCTGCCCCATCACGGGGGAGAAAATAGCAAATTCGCTATTCGCAGTCCTCCCTTCTGCTCACCTGTCGTTGCTGTTTTGAATTATTTCTCACTTCCGTTGATGAAGACCCTGCTATCACTATGTGGCATTTATATTTTTGTCCCTTTAAATGTATGTATTATGGATCAGATTATCAGAACTAACAAGGCCTTCCTTTTTTTTTGTTCTTGTTTGTCTTGCTGTTTCTTCTGTGGCCTTTGGCAGTAATCATCACTTCTCTTTATGTATATCAGTGACATATTTAAAATATCATACTTTATACGTTTAGTTTTGTAATTCCTTTGTAGACTTCTGCAATTGTCTTTTTTTTTTTTTTGGGCCCGCAAGGAAGGGAAGAGAGAACACTGAAAAAGAGACTGCTTTTTCAGAAGTTAGCACACAGCATTGGAATTAAAAAATATATATATTACTAAGGAATGCTTGGTCTTTTGGAGATTTTGACTAGGAAAGTGAACACTTGTTTTCTTCTAGTGTTTGGGGATTGGTGGTGGAAAATAACTAAACTTTATAGATAGTGAAATTAGGAGTCTGCAAGGTCAGGCTGCTCTACAGAAACAGGCCTGCTTCTGGTGATTGTATTATGGTGGTATTGATATGTAGCTCAAGGTCCGTATTCCAAAACAGTCTCGCTCGCTGAGCTTTCATCTCCTTTTCACACAAATGTTTACAACATGAGGTTTCAACCAGAGGCAATCACTCATGTGAAACTCAGAAAAGTGAATATTACTGTTGGAAAAGGAGTCCTTAGGAATGTAAGCAGGCAGATTGTAATTACCCATGGGTGCGATTTTTTTGTTGTTCTTGCATTTCCGTTGCACTGATTTTAAAGTTCAAAGATACTTAATGTGGCCAAATATTTCTCTGCATTTTTATAAGCAAATTTGTTGTCATCAATCTGATATGTAACTGGTTATTTACCCAGTCTTTTCTTGGAATCCTCCAAAACAGTAAACTGCAGATTCATGACAGGAAAGCCAGGTAAAAAACAAAACAAAAAAACAAACAAAAAAAAAAACAAAAAACCAACACATATAGGTTTCAATCTTACTCCTTCCTAAATGTAATCTTGCTACACTGAGAGGTTCCATTTCATGACTGAAACATTTGAGTGGTTGCTATTGCCCCATCTGTGTCCTGAAGGAGCACCAAACCGTCACATTTTCTAAGCTGCTTGGAATCTTCGTCAGATGTTGGGAGGCTCCTTCTAGTCTATCCCTGCACTCCGCAGTATTTCCAAGAAGCGGTAGGTACGCAGTGCTGCTGAGTCGGTAGGAAGAGTTTTTGTAAGTGATTTTATGTAAAGAGATGTTTACGAGTTGTTACTGTAAACTGCTGGGTGTTTGTTTCTGTTAGTCTCAGGAAGTACCACTTGTGCTAAGAATGGCATGGCTGAAGTGGATGGGTTTTAGTCTTTGGGTTATATGTGGTCTGGGGAAATACGTTTCATCATCCGTTCTGCTTGTAAGCAGTAGGAAGGCTAACGATTCGCAGAGTGCTGATGACTAAACGCTGGAAGAAAAGGAATTGCAGAACGATGTTACATAAAGAACTCTAAGTGTTGGAGGGGCAGGAAGTAAAGGGCAGAAATGTGAGCAGAGCTTGGCTTGGCCTAAGCTGGTCCTGTTAGGGTAAGTGTTATTTAGAAACAGCCCTTCAGTCTGTGAATTGCACTTTTTTCCCATAATTATATATTGCAAAAATACTGTATTCATCAAAACACTAAAAATTACACTGCCTAAATGTGCTTAGAAAGATTTTTCAGAGCCCTTCAGACCCCACAGCAAAAGGGAAATACGTTAAAAACAAGAGTTGTTTTTGAGAGTCTGTTGTTAGCAATATGGCACAAGTGTTTAATTTGCTGGAAAATATTTAGTGGTTCAGCAAACCAAGAAAGTAGCAAATCTTTGTGGACATAATAAATGGAGAATGCCACAAATGAAAAGCATGGTGGTTTTGGCAGCATATAAAATAATGCTTCTTCCTTATATATATCTTCTTGCTTAAGATAATCTATATTTTTTAAATGATGATTTCATTTTGTCCTGGGATATTATAGGGGGGGAAACGGGCAGTATGTTTCAGGTCCTAAGCATCCCATCTGAATTCCCCATCAGCCAGTTGGGATTCGAGACTGCTGCCTTGCAACTGATCCTCTGCCATCCCGGGAACCAGAATTTGTTGGGCTTTTCTCATCCTCTCCACAGGGAGGTCATGGAGGGAAAGGTTTTTGTACCATACTTCTGCATCTGCACTAGCACAGTGTTATAGCTGGGTGCTGTGGATGTATTACACAAATTATGGTTCTGATTATAGTTTTTGGAGCTAATGGTTTTGAGGTAACTGTACTTTGGCCATACTTATGACACTGTTGCATTCAGAATGGTGCAGGACACTTGTTTTGATGTTTGAACTGACTGGTGTTACTGTATGGCTGTAGTTGTGTGTATATTTGGTTGGCTAGGCCAGATGCTGTTTTGTGTTTTTGTTTTTGTTTTTTTTTTTTTCCTTCCCTTCCCAAAGCTTTGTCAGAATTATTCTATTAACCGCAGTAGGATCGTTACTCACTGCTACTGATGTCTGTTCTTCAAGTGGAGTTTAAAATACGTGGCTGAATCTCTAAAGCTCATTTCAAAAGGAGTGAGGAGGGTGAACACCACTGGGGAGCTTGCATTGGTTTGGATACCAGTTATGGGGTTTGCTGTGCAAGGAGAAGTTGGGAATCCATGTCCTATTCTCAGGAGAGTTCTAAAATTAAACGTTAAAATTAAAGGAGAGGAAACAGGGAAGTTATAAAAGCATTATCTGGATGCAGGAGGGTAATGTCATTAAAATATGGAGTTAGAAGACCATTTCCCAAACCAGGCTTAGCCATATTATGCTATTTTATGCCTTATTATTTGAAGCACAGTCATGTAGAGATGGATTTCAAAGGTTATTTACAATAAAGGTGGTGATTTTTAATGGTGAAGGTTAGTAACTGCTGTGAACTTCCCAAACAGCACAACAGAAGCGTCACACACAATCACACAATAGGTACGGTTTGGGGAAAGACGTTTGGAGTATCTGTGGGTGGCATCCTTGTGCTATTAAATCGGGTATGGTGCGACCCTTTTGTGCAATGCATTGTATGAACGTGTATCAGAAAGCTCAGTCCCAGTATTATTCAGTCCTACAATAATGTGAGTTCATTGTAATGCCGTGATGAGCACTTGAGTGTACTGAAAGGAAACTTCCATGTTCTGTGTCACAACCTTCTGGCATGTTTCTGTGTTCAGTTTGTGCGCCGTGCATTGTTAACTGATATTCAGCATGAAGATTTCTGCATTCTTTCGCCTCTTGAATGGATTGAAAGAGTTTTGCTTCTCAAATAGAAAATGAACTTAGTGTTTTTTTTTTTTTTTTTTTTAATTCATCCAACCGTACAATATAAACCTGTAGCAGCTGCATTCACACTGACAAACTAAGCTGTGATTTTCAGGTAGATTTCTTAGACATGGATGTGGTGCTTTGCAATACTGGGACGTGTCGAGACTGGAGAAAGTCCTTGTTTGAAAATGTAAGTTTGACACTTGAGAAAAGACTCTTTCGGCATCACTACAAAATCCTTACTAAGCAGAGAAGGCTTGGATTGAGCCACTGAGCTTTGGAGCTGTTTCTTTTTTGGGGAAAAACCAGCAAGTTTGTATGGGGTTTTCCAAAAAGGGAAGGATTTACTGCGGTAAATCATTTCCTAATTTTAAAAATACTTTTATTGCTGAAATCCAAATACAGGTTTATTAGTGAAAGCTGAAACTCGAACACAGGACAAAGTTAGGAACTGCTAATTCTGCTTCTGTCTCTGAGACTGATTGAATTTGTGAGCTTTGGCAAATGAAGTGTGTAAGACTGTGCTGTGTGAGTGGCAAGTTCAGTGAATGTCCTGGAAGAACTTCTGTGACATACGTTGTTGCATTTAGGATTCTGAAATATTCATAAATATGATGTGTTGCATGTTGAAATGATGCTTGGGAATCTTCTTTGACTCCCCCTTGCATTCATTGGTGGTAGGGTTCTGCACTCACTTGGCATTTTGAAAATTAATTGACGTGTTTAGTCATATGTGCACAGATGTAGCTGTATTTCATACAGCAGACATATTTCGAAAAGTACTTTTGGCAGTCTTATGACTCAGTGGAGAAGAGTATTGGTAACTGCGTGACCGTGTAAATGCTTCAGATCAATGGCATTCACTTTTTTGGTCAAAGTTATTAAACGTTGCATTGTGAAATGTGTGGACACTTAGGAACAAGGCCTCGTTTTGTTATTCAAGTGTTTAAGAAGGAAGAGGTTCTGCCACAAGCAGATTGTAGTTTGAAAAGCTGTGGACTGTGATCTTTTAAACAGCTTTTAGGATATGAATGCTGTGCTCTCCTGCAAAATGTGTTTGAGTTTGGGAGTTGTAGGTTGGTCCCACTCCATGGAGAGTTAGCTGGCTCTGCTGTACTGATTTTTCCCTTTGTTTTTCTCTGGTAAATTTCATTAAGAGAAGCAAAGATTAAATTACTTTTCGAATGCATTTTTTTTACAGTAAGTAATTGGTGATGTTGTTATGGGGATAAAATGGTAACCACGAGACAATATTTCAATTAAAATGCCCTCATCTTGGATAAGTGTGAGAAACTGTACCCAGAAAAAGTGGTAAGAACATATATGGAAAAAAAATAATACACGGGATACAAACTGCTGCTGTTAACCGGTTATTATGAAAGATTGTTTACGTGAGGATTTTCTATGAAGGAGCCAAAAGAACTTTAGGTGGGGCAGAAGCACCGCCTATTACATGTTACCTGATGTACTATTACATGCTCACTCATTTCAGTCGGGTGTTACTTGCCAAATTCTAGTTATTTGCGTTGTGATTTCCCATGGTAGGTGTCTATCTCTAGCTAAGTTTCTGGACGCTCTGAAGGGCTCTGCCAAGATAATTGAGTCTTTTCTAAAATTTAGGCAAAAGTAAAATATTCTTCTGTTCACAGTAAAAACAAACAAAAAACCCACTCCCCTTCCTCCCACAAAATAAACAAACAAACAACAAACTTATGGCTATAGCTCTGCTTTGCAAACAGATGAGATATGCTATGGCATGACATTTCTGCCAAGGATATGCTGCTTACCAGCCCTGCAAAAATCTGCTCAGCATTGGTTAAATTAGTTATTTGGGCAAATCTAAAAGATCATCCTTGCAGTGAATATATATCATCCCGAGCTGAACGGGATTTCCATACAATTTGAAAGCTAGGGTTTTGCATTCCGCCAGATCGCTCCCTGGTCCGATTTTGGACACAAATGAGAGCACAGAGAATTCCCCATCTGTATTCCCAGTAGCCAGTTCCTCTTTCCTGCCGCTCTATCTTCGTGCAGCACCAGGGGAGGCAGTGACTTGATTTAGACAGCGCAAATTGTAGGTATCTGCAGGATATGTAGAATAAATGTGAAGACGGGCATGGCTGAGCAAGGAGATTGAGGTTGGAAAACACTGGTGTTAGAAAGAGAGAAATGGAAGGGAGGCTCCGTTGCATGGACACGTATGAATTACTTTATCATGCCAATACAGCTGTTGGGTAGAACAAAATTTTGTTGTTTGCATAGATTGGAAAGCTTTTAATACACGGAGTAGGAAATAGGGAGGAAAAAAGAGGCAATTCACATTTAAGCTATATCTTTGCTATATTTCATTTTCTGTTTTTCTGATGAATGGCACCGTGTTGTGATGCAGAGAAATGCTGAATACTGCAGCGATTCCCCGAAGTCACTACAGACACTGGGCCTTCAGTCATGAAGGAGTCCATGGAAGATGTGATGGGGAAAGAGCACTTCTAGTTGTCTTAATCTGAATGTAAGAAATTCAGAGAAACTTTGGCTTTAATATTTTTGTTTGTCTCAGTTACTTGTAAAAATGGGAAAAGAAGGGTAATGATGTTTTAACACTGATATTTTGTTGCAGTATTTATAAGCATTACTGGAAAGCTGATGAAAACATGAAAATGCAGTTCTGAGAACCAGATTTGAGTAGCATGGAGTAAATCAGGCCTTAAGCTGTATGCTGGAGTATTTAACTACACATTGATTAAGCCTCAGCCTCTGCTCTGCCTGATCATGGAGGCACTGGGAAATGTAGTGACTGAGTAGGGCCTTTCAGGGCTGTAGCGTAATGCAGACACATGGGAGGGCCAACACAAGCTTGTGTAGAGAATTCTGGTATTACGCAACTTTTGGGTATTGAAGTATTTGTAACAATTTTAATGTATGCAACATTTTCTGGGTTTGTTGTGTGTAAATAGGACTCTTGTCTCTGTCAGTTAGGGATGGCTTTCTGATGAGGTCAAGACACGCTGGGTAGGTGATGTGCTTTGACTTGCTGCGTCTTTTGCTTAGTTCCATCAAGATAGGTAATGCTTTTAGACAACGGTGTTGAAAACATAAAACCAGAAATGCAGGAGGTGAGGATATTCAGGATCTTCACCTGGAGGATAAGGTGGCTGTAAATGCTGAGGCCAGGAGGTAATTTTCAGATTTTGAGCCAAAGATAGCCAGGTTGTCTGTGTGTACATGCTGCTTCCATCCGTCTATGTATAGTTTGTCCTTTTTGCTGCTACTTCCGAAGTGAAAACAGATTAGTAGAGATAATAAGGTGTTAATAATCACTTAATGAAATGTCTGTTCTGAAATGGTAACTGGCGTGCAATGAAATCTAACTTGTTACCATCTGTGATGTATGTGAAGTGATTTAAAGAGCACAGAGGGTTCAGATGCAGAACTCATTTGCTCTTAATCTCAGTTGCTGCTATATTTGTGGTGCTGTTGTTACGTGAATGGTAAACCACCCACAGATGCTTGTTCCTTTTCCAATAACTGTGGAGGTGTTTGTTCTATGCATGAAGTTTAGAGGATCATGCTCAAGGCTCCAGTTATGTGGCCAGAGATCCCTTGTCCTCCTAATTTACAGTCCTGTCTTTGTGGATTTTTTTGGGTGTGTTTTAAGAGGAAGGACAATTGAAGTTATTAATAGTAGAGGGCATCATAAACATCTTAATTCTTTCTTTTTTTTTTTTTTCCCCACCTGAACTCAAGTATATCATGTTCTTTAAAGGCAAAGTAGCAGGAGTTCTTGCTGCTGTTATGCTATATAATAAAACCTTGAAAGAAGCTTTCCTCATTCTGCATGCTCCATTTCAGATTTAGCATCATTTTTGGCATGTAAAGTAGGGTCATTTTGCCTGGAGTTGTACAACATTAACCAGAGTAATTCAGTTTCTGTAGAAAACTGATTAGATAGTCCTCTCTCAAGGGTGGAGACATTGTATTTGTTCTGTAAGGTGTGCAGTACATTACTGAGCGCTGTGTAGAACTAATATTGCTGGCTTCAGCCGTAACTGCAAGACATGGGTGCATAACAACTCTGCAATTATGTGTTTGTTTTTTTTTTTTTTTTGTTTTTTTTTTTAAAGGCAAAAGCACCTTTTCTAATATTCTTTTCTGCATGGAAGAGGCACCGTCCTTTTTCTGTTTTGTGTTAAGTCTTTCTTATTGACGTAGTGCACCATCATTACCTACTCTTACTTCGTTAAATGATTTCTGAGTGTGGGATTATTTATGATGGCTATGCCATGACATTAGAAAAGTGCATTTTTTTCCTCTGTATGTCTGTAAGTGGCTTCTGTGCTATATTTCTTCTTGTAGGCTTCAGTAAGATGTTTTTTGTCTTAAGGCAAAGTAAGTTTATTCTATATTTTTACGTAAGGAAAGTAAATACATAACTTTGTTAGCCTTCTGAAGGCAGCTGAGTGGTGTTGCAGTATACTACAAAAACAATTACATAACGCTGTGTAGAGGTACAGGCATGCCTTAAGTAGGGATCACTAGAGATGCCAGAGCAGCTATATAATGTGGTTTAGCAGTAGATAGGTTTATTATTCCCTGCTTTATTATGTGGACTGACGCACGCAGCGTGTTTGCTGAGTCTCAATAGATGAACTTCAGTGACCCATCTTTATTTAACTGTAGTGTTGTCACGATCACAGGTAAGGTAGCCAGCAGTTTTGCTGTGCAGTATACTTAATGTATTTTACTTAATCCAGATTATACAACAAACCCAGACCTTTCCATGCCTGTGTAAATTAAAGTATGTAGTCAGCCTTTTCCTGATAATTTTATGACTTCAGCCACAAGCTTGTGTCTTTACCAGCTATAAAACTTCCCAAATATTAATTTCTTCTATTACGGAAATAATTTGCACATTTTTGAGGCCTTCATATGTGAATTGCTTTCATCTCAGTTCTACCAGAAACAGGTTTCAAAAAGTTGTGCAAAGTTTACTGCTTGTCTAAAACATTTGGAAACTGCTTTAGTGAAAGCTGGAAACTAATGGGTGGATTCTTCAGCTAACCTAATGAATGCAGTTCGGGGGTTTTATTATTACAGGCAAGAGAAATAAGATTTTTCTTCTACTAGCAAACAATATTTTGGAACAGCACTCTCTGTCTGGGTAAATGGCAGCTCATGGCAAGAATTGTTGGGGTAGCTGATCTCTTTGTATCCATAAGAAACTGAATAGTAAATTTTCCTTTCTCCCAGTGGACCTAATATCCTGGGTCTCTTGTTACATATTTTTCCTAAGGCTTGCAGCTTCTTTGAGACCCTTTGGACTTCTGTGAAATTCACGTTGGCCTTGAAGTTCAAAAGTTATTGGGAAAGGACAAAGCATCTAGCCTCCAAAATAAATCTAGCAGACCTCTTGTTTCTTAAAAGCAATTGCTGGGACACGATGGTAAAACAGCTGGCTCTTCTTTAAGAATTACCTGGATTTATTACTCGTTCTGAACTTCCATACAGTTTATGGGAAGGGCTGACAAATGACATGCTAGGAAGCAGCGTGGTCACTGTATGCATTTCCTGAGCTGAATTCCCACTCCGCTTTCTCGGAGCCTGTGTCAGCCGGACTGCAGCAGGCGATGGAGCGGGAAGCCCTCTCGTCCTCTCCTGCACTGGGGTGCCAACGGGATTCCTTTGGCAGGGAATATCTGGGTGCTCATTTCTCCCAGCAGAACTCTTTAAAGGCTTGGCGTTGCAATGGGAGGCAGCTGGAGAGGCTCTTGCCCCTCCGTGTTCCCCATGGCCACGGGGCCCGTTCAGCGCGCGAGTCCCAGGATGTGGTGCTGGAAGCGGAATTCAGCTCCCTGTGAGCTCCCACCCCTCGCACTGTGGGGCTGCAAGTTGAACATCATCGCTTTAGCATAAATCTTTACAAGAGATGTTAATGTCTGGTTAAAATATGCAAATATTTACTGACTTGTCTACTGTTTGTCAGCTTGGCATGCGAGACCTTGGATCTGATCCTTCTGTCTTGGCAGACATTGGGAATTTTGCCAATAACATTAATAGGAACAGCATTGTGCCCTCTAATCTGTTTGTTTATGAAGTACAGCAGGAGTTATCTGGCTAGATGCTTTACAGTGAATTGCAAAAGCATCTGTTTGAAATTTTTTTTTTTTTTTTTTTTTTTAGGAACTGGCACTTACTTTAACTTACAATTATCTTCGTGTACAGATCCTTTGGTTCCATCAGAACACTGTGGCGTAAAAGTGCAGAGTCACGAGTTAAACCTCTCTGAAATACTAAAATCTTAGTTTGCGATTTTCTCATCCATGCTGATTTTTAGTTTGCGCTTGGACTAATCAGGCTGTGGAGTCATTCTTGAAAAGCATCCTGTGCCCCAAGCGTAGCACTAACTGGCTGCCTGGATCACACTGGTCACAGCTCATCCTCTGAGCCAGCCCTTTGGCCTTCCCCAGCCCCCTCTGCAGATCTGGAGGGGAAACGTGCAGTTTTACTTGGGGATTAGCGTTTAGTTACTCTGTCTGTATTCGTTTACAAAATCTCATTGGGAAGAAGGTGAAATGCTCATTAGGAATATTGCTCCCAAAAATCGTTAGTAGGGAATGAATCCCGCTCAAATCTCAGCAAAACCAAAACAAACACCAGGGGCTGAGTTGTACCTGTTGGAATTAACCAGATCTCCTAAATAATAGGAACAGCAGATACTTTGAGGAAGTTAAGCTGGATGGGACTTGGCCTTCAAAGAAACGTAGATCATTCAGTTTCTTCCTCCTGAAGGAGTTTTTGGAAGGCACAAGGTGTAAAGCCAGGGTTCAATGTCTGGATTAGCTCGTGAGGAAGAGTTGTGTCAGCTCCTGTATGGCTCCAGTCAACACGAGGCTTACAGGTAGAATTTGCAGGTGCTATGCTTAATGTTATTTAAATATCTCATTAAATGCCTAAATCGGGAGCCTTCCTTTAGGCAGTGGCACTGCTGTGAGATGATTCAAAGCTGAGAAATGCTTTGAATCGGCTGCTGATGATAAAGGCGCTGTTGATAACACATTGTGGCTGTGATTCTAAGGTAGGTCCACCTGTCTGAGACGTGTAGCTTCAGACAGTGGGAATAGGCCTGTCTGCTGCTTCCACAAAATTCGGAAGATGCATTAAAATTTGCTATTAGAATAAATTATTACTCAAATTTGAATTGCAACTCTTCTGGCGTGCAGTTCTCCAGCTGCTTTGAGAAAATGAATAATCCTGACATTTATTCTGCTACATGCTTAGGATTTTAATCTCAGTTTTACAGGCAGAAAAACTGAAGTGCATAAGTAATTAGCTCAGTTTTGCGAAGAGTTGGGAATACGGCACAGACCTTGTAACACTTCTGCTTTCAAATGTAATCTGCAATCATTTCTACTCTTGGAACGAGTGTAGAAATTCCAGTTTTACATTTGAAATTTTAAACCAAGAAACACTTGTAGAATTCCAAATGATTTTCCCTTAATAAATGTCTCCTTTCCTTGGATGTCAAAATGTTAAATGTTCTGAAATAATTTTAAGCATGGGTAGGTCAGGTACTATAATAGACAAGATTTTAAAAAAGCATGTTTTTAATTCACATTCACACGATTTAAGTCTCAGTAACTATATTAGACACAGCTCAGGGGACCCAAGCCAGGAGGATGGGTTTTCAGAGTCAGTGGGAAGAGGTGAGTGCCCCCAAAGAAAACTTAAGAGCAGCCGGGCTGGATCTGAAGTAGACAGTGCAAATACCCAATAACTGTGTATGTTTGTGTCCGTCTGTGTGGATATTTATGGAATCAAAATGAAATCTGAGAGCATGAATTTATCATTTTGGCTACGTTGTCTGCATGCTATTTTTTTATGATTAACTTTTTTTTAAATAAATTGCGCTGCAGTGACTCCCTGCCTGTTATGTCCCATGCTCTGTGACTTCAGTGTCTCTGAAGTTACTCTGAAATACCGACGGTGTGACTCAGTTTAGTGCAGTTATCCAAACAGCCTGGTCCTGACTGCTCTGAACTCCACAACCTGTGGATCACGTTAAGGTCAGTTGCCTTCCCTAAAATGCCCTCTAAGTCTACAAATTGACCAAAGAAGTTGTGCAGCCTCTGCAGTACAGTAGGCCACTGCTGGGGGTGTAAAACCTGGCTTCTCCTCGAACTACTTCAGTATTTGGTGAAACAGCCAATATGGGACGATTGATAAATATCATGTTTTCCTTTTTTTAACATGGTGCCATGCTGGGGAAGAAGGGCTGGGTAGCACAGCTTCCAAATGCCTCTTGGTTACGCTGGCCAGGTCCGTTAGGGTAGGATGTGTGTATAAATACTTCTGCTGGAATAAACACACAGAAGCTCTGCGGAGACTTCTGGTCAAAGGAATTTTGGTTCTATGTCAGCCGGGAAGTGAGGAAATCAAAAATACAGCAGAGTTCATGAAATCCTCTCTTTTCAGTCCCCTAGGAGGAAAACAAAGCATGTGAGAAAAACATCGATTAACTCTTGTGTTACTGGGAAGGAAACCCTAAGTTTGTAAAATTCTGTGGCATCAAATTTTAGTAAAATTTTTAGTTATATGTAGAAAGGATCCTTGCATAAACAGTATAACAATACCTAACATTTGTATAATTAAAAATATGTGCTTGTTTAAGTGATCCAACTGAGTGCTTTTAATGTTAATATAATTACTCCGTAAATGACTTTTCTCACACACACAGAAATGCAAAACCTACTTCATGCTTGTGTTCCTCCACCTTGGGGAAGATTTGTAAAAAATTCTCATCTCCATCAATGTAAATGTTGTAAAAGAGAACATGGTTTCAGTCAAAATAGTC
Organism: Netta rufina; assembly: GCF_964035555.1. Lineage (NCBI taxonomy): Eukaryota > Metazoa > Chordata > Aves > Anseriformes > Anatidae > Netta > Netta rufina. Next base: position 3,557,474 of record NC_140143.1, on the reverse strand, counting down.
TGCAGAAATCAGATTTCCTTTGCATGTTTGTGGCGTGATGCTGAAAATCAAGTTTTAGGAATGGTGTCGAGCACATAGAACACTGTCATAGGATAAATCAAACTTTTTGTGAATGTTTCTACTGTATATTGGCTTAGTTATGTGTTAATGAGAAAAGTGGGATAATGAAGAGGTTTTCTTGTATGAAACTTGTATTTATTTGACTATCGGATTGACTTCTTAAATTTACTTGATCTTAGAATGCTTAAAAATATCCCAATATGAAGTATAAAGCAAGTCTTTAGCAACGGACTTTTGAAGGGAGAGTTATTTTAGTTATTTTCAATGACCGGAACAGCTGATGGATCATCATGAAGATTGATAGTGTGCTGCTTCTTAGCAGACCACATGAGAACTCTTGAGTTTTCTTCTTTCAGTTACCAGAACACGTTTTTGTCAAGTCAGCTCTGAAGTGTCTCTAGAGACACAACATTTATTTAAACATATCAATGAAGGGGTAATCTAGACGGGGATTATAGGAAGGGTTTTGCTTTTCTACTGGTGGTTCGGGCTGTGGATAACCGCTTGTCAGAGTTTATTGGTGGATGCTGTTGTCTCTATATGGATTTGTATCACAATTGCTTCACTCCCCTCTCATCCACCCCAATATTAACTTTAAAATTATTCAAGAAATTCTGTTGGCGAGGGGCGCGGAGGTGGTGGCGGTGTGGCAGGGTTTGCTCAGACATGAAAACAAAGCCCCTGATGGAGTTTTGCTGTTGACATCCCATCCGTGCTCATCTGTCCTGTGCCTTGGCTCACCCTCGGGTGGGACAGCGATGCTGGGGGAGCAAAGGGGGCTGCCAGAGCAGGAGTTGGGGAACAGGGAAGGGATGGACGAGGTGTATCCAAAATAGCAGTTGTGTTCGCAGTGAAGACCCACCAGCAAAGCGCGTAAAGCTGTAAAACCACTGCTTCCTTTCATACAGGCAGTCATGGGCTTAACTGTGGTCTTGAATTAGACTCAGAACTGAGAGCCAGGAGGGATGGAGGTAGGAGCATGGAGAAAAGAGTGGGAAGAGGTCAGGTAGAGGGGGATAGGGAGCGGAGGTGGCATACACCGGCGGGGATGTGCCGCAGCACCTTGAGGTGGGATCGGAAGTTGGTTGGCGACTTGTCCCTGCCATCATGCAGCTAACCAACGTTTTGTCATCCCCTCTGCCCCCACTCTAGGATTTCTGTCCCTGAGTCATGGCAGACAGAAGACCAGAGAAGTCATGTGAACAAGCATGTGAATCCCTTAAGCAGCAGGATTATGAAGTGGCAGTGAAGCATTGCACAGAGGCACTCCTTTCCCTCAGCCAGTACCCCCCAGCTCACCTCCCGGAGGCATGCCAGGCAGAAATCGACCGCATCAAAATCGAGACTCTTCTGTATAGAATTGCTTCCTTTTTACAACTTGTGAGTGTGACTCTTTCATAGTATCTAGCGAACTGGAAAGAACAATCGAGTATCTTGTGCCATCAGGATTTAAGTAAAATTCAGCATTTGCCTGTAGTTGGCATGTTGGTTTGCCACAGAATTCTTCTTGCTAGAACATGTTTGAGGATTCTGTCATGTAGTTTTCTCCGATCTGTTTATTTTTCAAGATTGGGACCTCTAAATAGTTTGGGTCTGAATCACAGTTCCCTAAAAGGATGGAGAAAAATAAAATAAAATAAATATATATAAACACAACAAAAACCCAACAGCCGTAAATACATTCCAGGAAGGAAAAATAACTGGTTTTAGAGTATTACTTTATGTTCATATAATTATGCTGAATTACGTACCAAATTACCTTATCTTTAAAGAGCATTAAATTCAGGTTACAACTCTAGATGTTCAAAAAAACATTAAGAAACACCAGAATTCAGGCAACCAGTTCATACTTAATTTAGCTGCCTTTGCATAGCCTAACAGTAGTCTTTTAATATTTGATCACATACTAGCTTTCCATTGCTAGGCTAGAGCATGTCTGGTGAAAGATGTAACTTTTAGTCTCTGGCAGGTTTTTAATAGAAATGTGAGAACTGTGAGCTTTGTGAAGTTTTGTAAAGTCAAGGCAAGAAGCATATCCCTGAATTTTAGGTGAATCCATTAACCAAAAACATTACCTTCCTTGAATGCTCTAGAGTGCTACAGCTCCTTAAAGGAAAGGATGTTAGAGTGATTAATGTGATTTAACCTACATTTTTCCTTACCCTTCTGTTTTGAGAACGTTATCACAAGTTTACAGGGCCTTCTCCACCCTGAATCTTCACATACTATGGGTATGAACAATTCCATCCCATATGGTGAAGTGTGGCCAAGTTGTAAGACCTCTCTGGGCAGCTTTAAATGAAGTCATGCCCATCTGATTAGGCAGCATTTTTAAACTTTCTTTAAATAGACAGCTGCTGAATTTGACTATTCTGTGTGCAAAATGAGAATTGGAAAACTTTGTAAATTAAAATGTGACCTATAGTATAGCTCCTCGGGGGAAAATGCAGTAATAACTAAGGTGTTTTTTTAAATTGGAAGTTGTGTTACTACAGATTGACTTCTCAAAATTATTTAAATAGGGTAAGATACGGTTAGAGGCTTAGCAGTTCTGCATTTCTGACCTGGATGCCTCTGAAAATGTTATGAGGCACTTGTCTGAATGTTCAACATAGTGAAATTTGTTGCAGTAAGCTGTTAGGGGCTTTGGAAAATTCTTGTAATCAAAATCTTTTCATTAAAGACTTGGATTACATAGATACTTAAAGACTCTTTTCTTAAAAAATCTTAATTTTCCTTCTTATTTTTACTAAAAGAAGTATTGTTTTAAATCACCATTGATAAGACAGAGTAAAGTAAAGTATACCTTACAAATGCCAACAGTGTACTAGTACAACAGTGTACTAGTAAAAAACAGTGTCTAGAAAGAAAATTTTTATATTTTTTCCTAGGTGTTGTGAACCACCTACAAAATACATACATAAGCATATACCTTTGCACATTCATGTACCTCTTTTAGAATGTCCAAATGCTGAGAATTTGAGGAAAAGGTCAGCTTTCTAAGAATTCATTATATTTTATTTGACATGTGACTGATGTTCTTTACATGTTCTACCCTGGAAAAAATCGAGGTAATGGGTTCTTAAAAGTTTTAAGAAACTTCTAGTTGAAGCATGTAGTTGTTTGTGCTAACTGGAATAATGCTATTTTTAAACTTTTCGTGTTTTACCTTTCAGAAAAAGTATGGGCAAGCAGATGAAGACTGTAGGCATGGTATGCTTCTTTCTTTCTTTTATTCCTTAGTGTTTTAAATTACAGTCAGTTGTCTGAATTTTAAAATCTGGTGCCCAGATTTGTTAGTTTGCTAACAATGGATGTTTTGCTAGTTTAAAATTGTGTATCTGTTTTATAATACTTTTTTTCTACTTTATTTTTTTAAGGAGATCTCACAATTTTGTAACTTACGTTCAAGTACCAGAACTAAAATACAGCTGCCTTTGGCATAAGGGTACCGTTTGGCCAATAGATATTTTAGCGTACAGATATAGGACAGATTGATAGTGTTTGGATTTTTAGGGTGGTAAAGCCAACTGCTTGTTCCATCTTCCTTCCTAGGGGCATTGGTTGATATTTAGGTTTGTATTTCAGGTGCTGATTTGGGGGGAGGAGGAGAAGGAATGATGTACTTACATCATATATGTGCTTACATACATGCTATTAAAGGTTCCAAATGTGTGGCAATGTCACGTTTAAGTTGTGTCTTCCATGTTATGATGCCTTGTTTAATTGGGGTATTTTTAAAGGAATTAACCTTGCTAATATTTTGTAACTGATTTATAGTGAAAGTGACTCAATACTTAGTGAGGACTCTGCTGAGTTTGGTAAACATTGGGTCAGAATTTATCAGTTAGATTTGGAAGGAAAAGCGGGGCAGATCCCACCTTTCAGTTTTTATTTCCTTAACTATTCACAAATTTTAAAGGAAATTTCCTGAAGCCACAGTTCTGTTGCATGGACTGTGTGATTACTCTTGTGACATTCCTGCACTAGCAGTGAAAGCCTTCACACTGTGGTGGTTTTCTGTTTGTTTGCTTGTTTTGTTTTTAAGTGCATTTGTTTTCACTGATGCTAAGTCATAGGCTGTGGAGTTTGTGGGGGTCTGCAGACTGCTTATGATGGTTCACAAAGCATAAGTAGGAAAAGTAAATGTAATTTCAGTAGGTGTAATTTTTCCCCATAGAAAACATTTAAACAAATTTTAAAAGGCTGAACATCGCTTAATCAATGCCATTCCTAAAATAGGTTTGTTGTCTTTAAAGCTGCTTCTTGTTCTAGCTGTTGATATGTGCCAAGGGTGCAATATCCTGACTAACCTCACAGTTGTCTTTTATGGTGGCAAATAAAAGTCGGAGAGAGACATATGGGAAGATGAATGGTGGTTAAAGGAGGTAGGAAGTAGGATTCTGTTTAATGAATAGTGTTCTCATTGAGGAGATCTGATGGGTTTGTCATAAGGGTAGCTGACATTCATCCGTGGAGCCTTTTTCTTCTCTTGGCATGTGTGTCAGAAGTCAGTATCTCAAAGGAACAGTAGCATTAACTGTATTTTTTCTTTCTTTTGCTGGATGCACGTAGAAGTGAGTGGAATAGGAACACCAATCTCTACTTTTTTAATCTGAAAAAAGTAGAGAAACTGGCTTTCAAATGTATATAAGCAACAACGAATTGTTACCAGTGTGATGTTAATTTCCTTAATTCATCCCAGCATGTTCTGCACTTATTTTTTCCAGATCTAAAACTGAAGACATTTGTCAGCTTCACACCATATTATTTCCCTATAAAAAGTGTGGTTGTGTATTTATGTACTGGTTAAATAAAAAATTAACAATTTGATTGGGGTTTCCTGTGTTGTGCTGTTATTGATTGTAGCCCAGCATTTGATGAGTATCTGTATCGTTTATGATCCTGAAAGTTCTTGGGTTTAGTTTTCTTTGAAATATCCTTGGGAAGAAAGAACCTTAATATGGACTAACTGTGTTTCCTTGATGCTTACAATTTTTTTTAAAGAGAATGTTTTTATTCAAGCTGCTGTCCCATCTTCTTACAAGCCTTGATGTGTTGCATTCCTGTGACTATTTTATTTTAACCTTGAACGATAAATACGTTTTGGAATAAATTGAGAAATACATGTTCCTTAGTGCTTGCACTGTTTTAAGGAATGATGACAACTTAGAATCTGTTAAATTATTCCACAAATCTCTTAACAAAATAAATTAGTTTGTGTGTTGTAACTTTTTATACGCAACTGCATGTTTTAACTTGGTAGTACTGGGTGGTTAATGCTACGAAATATCATAATTGGACATCTAGTCTTTGAGGTTAAAATAGCAAACTGCCCGACATGCTAAAGCTATTTCTGGTGCTGCTGCTTCTGATTTGGGAAGCAAGCTCTATTTTGGGAACTGTGGTCAGTATCATCAGAGTGGTGAATTCAGAGTAATCTTTGTGGCGCTTTGTAAACAGCATTTAGTTACCATTTCGATTTGAAGGGATGTCTGGTTGTTTTTATGTGTTTTTGTGTAACTATGTTTTTTTCTGTTGTTTCATGAGATTTTTTTTGTTAATGACACGAGGTCTGTTGAGTGAGGAGTTTGATTTATTCTAAAATGTAATGCTGAAGATGTGTTGGATGTAAGATTCCTGTTAGTACTAAAACAAGCTGTTTGCATCGAAGGTCTGCATGAGTAGCAGTGTAAACACAGATGTTGATGTTGCCTGCAATAACACTAATACATATTTTAATTGTTTAATTTTAAACAACTGTCCCAGGCTCCTTTTCAACTCACATGCGTAACTTTACTAGCCTTTTAGTTGCTCAGAAAGGCACTGCTTTTTCTGGACAGTTAATACACATGATTAAGTGTTATGCCTCCTTGTCTGAAGCCCGACTGTATCATGAAATAAATCCTTTCACTATTGGAAGTGTCAGTGAAAGTGTCTGTTTGGCTAGCTATCTGATCCAGTGCTAGAAAACATTAGGAAAGTTTTCTGTTACATGGAGCTTGTAAACTTCTGGACTCAAACAATCGTTCCTATATCCTGCACTTTACAGCATAAGTGAATAAAAGCCCTTTTAAAGTAACAGGAATTGACCACGAGGAGGTTAGCTATATTTGGAAACTACAGGGCATGCTTTTTGTGAGCATGAATGGATCTTCCTGAGCATGTTTGTGTTACTGAAAGGTTGTTGGTTGCTGGTTGTTTTTTTTGTACCCTTTCTGTGAAGAGGAGGTCCTTTGTGTCTGCGTCAGATATTTGAATTTACCATTCCCATATTTAATTTTTGTCTATTTTAGCATGTAAACCTTACAACCTTTTTTTTGAGCTCATGTGCAACATTTCTTAGATGGTGTGAGACAAGTTTCAAATTAATATTAGGCATGAGTAAGTAATGCTTCCTTTCCATCCAAGCTGTGTCTTTCACAGAAGCCACGGACTTAACTCAAATTTCAGACGTTATTTTCATGTTAAAGGTGAAGGAAAGCTGTAGGCTTTATTTAAATGCATGCTGTGATGAAGCTAATACTTGGTGATTTGTGTTGCAGTGCTGGGAGAGGGGCTGGCCAAGGGAGATGGATCTTTCCGTGCAGTGCTCTGCTGCATGCATCTTAAAGGGAAGCTGCAAATTGTGTCTAATGTTCTTTCCAAATCACTGATGGGTGAATCACTGGTAAGTGTGTTTGCTGTAAGCTATGGAACTTAGAAAGCAGTTTTCTGTTTCCTTTTTTCTTTTGGATGTATTTAATAACAAACTTCTGAACATGTGTTTGACTGACAGGTTGCAACAAAAATGTTTTTTTATTGAAAAGACAAAGATAAGTCCATGGGCATGCATATTTAATAAGGATACCGTTGTTGCATTGCCAGTGTTTTGGAGTTGGTACAAATTTTGAAAAGTTTTTTTGGTTGTTGGCTCTGAATCATGAAGAAGTGCAAAATAATTTGTGTATTTGGGCAATGTAAACTTCAAACTTTTATTTTGTTTGGATTGCACCTGACACGATTTTGTGTGCGCTTAATAACTTCAGCCTTTGAAGCAGAAAGAATATTGCTAGGATTATTAAATAGGTAGCTCACAATAAGTTTTAAGAAAAAGAAAAGCTTATCAGGGTTAAAAACAAAGAAAACAAGAAAGCCTTGCATTTCAAGACAAGAGGAAGGTTGGAGTTTAAAGCTTCTATGTTACCTTTACAAGCTTTGACAGTTCAAGGATGTTCTTAACCCCATACATGTAATTAACAGTTTTGACTCCTGTGTGACTACTCACATGGGGAAAAGTAAGGACATATGTAAGTCTCCAAAGGATAATATCCTTTTAATTTCTGTAATGTAGGTTAAATAATAAGCAGTTCTTCACCATGAACTGCTGGTGGTGCTAAATCCAGAAAAATGGTCATAGCACAGCCAAGAGCAGCTCTTGTCAGACTGAGGAATGTGGAAGTGACATCAGAAATTGTAGGAGAGCCCATTACCTTGAAATGGGATGTTGGGAAGTAAAAGCGGGGAGAATGAGTTTGCTTTTGAGGTGTATCAATGCATAAATGTTGCCTTGTAATTACACATTGCTAAGTGATTAAAGATCTAGCATGTTCAGTATTAGTTAAACGCAACTTGTATTTTTTTCTGTACGTTACAGGAGTTGTGTTGCTGCTTCATAAGTTATACAGAATCAATTTCCTGATGAGATACTTATGAATTATCTTTTTTTCCTGTAAAAAATATTAATTGAGCCAAAAGATACAGAAACACTGAATGATTGTGCAGTTCAGTAATTAGATATTCACCTAGAAAAGGACCTGAAATGAGCTGAAATTGTCTTGGTGCTTAACTTAATCAGTGGGGTGATTCTGAGGGAGTGTTCTGTTTGTCTGTCCAGAATACATCCTGATTTTTTTTCTTCTCTTTCTCCATCCCCTGCTGGTAGTTATTTTTATGTAAATAAAAGATTTTCCTCTGTCTGGCTGCTGTTTTCTAATGAAAAAAAAAGTTTCATTGAAAAATTGCTAGCAAGATCAAAGGAAACTTGCCTTCAGAAAAAAAAATATCAGTAAACTAGCCAAAAGTTCCTTATCGTAGGAAATGTGCGGTGTTGCACAGGCTTGTTTTGAGCTATTGTTGTGTAAAGAAAGGTATCTTCATATATAATTCCAGAGTTTTTTCCCAAAGCAAAACTTAAGAAGTTTTTACAACCTTTAGGTCATTAGACGCTGTTTTCAGTGGGAATATTAAAATCAGAAACTAACTTACTGACTTCTGTCAGTGTGTGAGAGGAGAAATGAAACAAAGTTTTGGAATGAATTTATTGAAGAGCTGGAATCCATCCAGTTTCCTCCCCAGTGACTTAAGAAAATGATTCTTGGTAACTTTATTTATGCATTAATACATTTAAGCTCAGCACGTTCAGTTTGCAACCTTTCTGCTGAAGAAGTGAAAAATCACTTTGAAAAAAACCTGAGTGTGTGAATTTTTAAGTGTATAAATTTTCAGTAATTTTTGCTGCTCAGTAGCACCACAGTCAAAACGTGGAGAAATCTCGCACATGCAGTGGGACTTGATTAAAGTCTTGCATGAGTTTTTGAAATAAAAACACAGATCTAGATTCTTTTCTTCCAAGTTTTGCCTTATATGACTGTGAAATTGTTGCACACTAGCTATCTATTTCAGCTAAATTGACTTTTGAAAGAACTTAATTCAGATGTGCTTGGGTCTGCAGTTATTTTTCATTAAATGGCTTATCTTTGCTTTTTAGTAAAAGCTCTGAAAACGACCCAGTCTACATCAGAGCAGAGTTATGAAACAGTAGAAATCGATAATCTGTGAAATACATCCTTAAGAAGAAGTGAATCCATTGCTGCACCGGCAGTGACAGTTCAGTTTATCGATTCCTTCAGAGATGAAGTGTTTCAGTAACTGCAGCACATGGCTGATGTATAGTGCTTTTTGTCAGTAGCTTATGAAGTGCTGTGTAAAGGCAGGCACTACTACTATCAACATTTAGCAGATGGAAAACTGAGGCATAGAGATGTGAAGTGACTTGCTTAAGGTCACCCAGCAGGCTGGCAGCTAAAAGTATAGATGTAGAGCATAGAGACCCTGTCCATCGGGCTATCATGCCCCCACGGCTGCCTCGTGTGCAGAGTATTGCTCTGGAGGATAGCATTTAATAAGCATTGTAGCTATTAATACTTGTGTTGGGTGGTAGCCAAACTTCGTAAGAGTTTTTTTTTTTCTTTTTTTTTTTTTTCCAAATTGTTCTGCATATGCTTGTCCTATGTTGATATTCGCTGCAAATCTGGTGCTGTGTTTGGCCATGGTAAAATTCACCTTTTTCACCGTAGTGTTTGCTCAGTGTTATGTAGTAGTATGTCATTTAAAACTGTGTACTGTAAATCAAATTCATGTTTCCTTGTTGCCCTTCTCCTTGGTGGTGGAAATGAACTTTCTTGCTGTTGTTTAATATATGTGAAAGTTTGAGGTTGATAAATTAATGTTCTTTCTTCCTCCCCTTGTCCCCCCAGAACGGGATGGTAACTAAAGATCTGACACGACTGAAAACACTTCTTGCAGAAACAGAGGTAATAATGAGCACTTTATTGGAAAATAATGAGTAGTAGCAGATGCAGCTGAAAAGCTTGTTTTGATGTGTCCTGGGAGATTGGGGCTTGCTGTGAACATACTGGTTCAGATCTGTTGTTTCCACTGGTGTGTTGGTCTTTACCACCTACCTTTTCAGCTGCTTTTCATCCCAGTTTTGCATGATATATGAAAAAACAGTGAAACATGCTGATAGGCTGAAGTAGTGAGTAGAAAGAATTCAAAGCATTTAAAGTATATTATTTAGGTATTGTCTTTTTCTCATTGATTTGGGTTTTACTTTTAATGTAAATTGAAAGATGAAAGACATCTCAGTACCGCTTAGGCTTCTGACCTTTTAAATTTTGATTGCAGTCCATGTTAAAATGATCACAGAGTGGAACCCTCTAAAGTTTTATTTTAAAGATGAGTGGACTCAGTGTTCCTGTCAGAATCCTTTTATCAATGGTAGCAATTTAATAGTTAGGAAATATTTTTGTAACTAGAAGTGATGTCAGACTTCTGAATGCTTTTTATTGATTGTTCTGAAACACGTTTTTGAAAGCAAAGAAGCCAAAGTTGTTCTTATTGATGAAATTGTTTTGTGCTTCTTTACAATTTTTTTTTTTAATAATTGTAGGCAGCTGGTAAAGTACCATCAGGATATCATGTAGAAGATTTAGAAGAAGGTATGTAAATCATTTCTAAAGCTGCTTCATCTTGTGGTGAGAGGACTTGAAGATTCTTGAATGTTTAGCACTGGATAACAGTCAGAAAGGAGAAAGCAGGCTTGACTGTTTATCTCGATGAACTCTGGGGACAGAGGTAGAATTTGTGTTCAAATCGTTTGAATTTGAAGGCAAAAGTTTCTATTTATTGGTCAAAGTGTTGTAACAGAGCTTGCTTCATTCTGCAAAATCTTTGAAACTTGCCTTCATACCCTTTAATTCTTTGTTCTAAATTAATTTGTTAGGGAGTAGACTTTTTTGGTGGATGTTTTTTCTTGTGAATACAGTTTGGGTTCATGTTTAAAGACATGGTTCCCTGGACAGTTACTATCAGACTCATAAATACTTGGCTATTGGACAAGTAACCTGACTCTTGACTACCCCGCAGGGTCCCGGGATGGCTGGCAGTTCCGCCCTCCACCCAGAGGAGTCACAAGCAGTGAAGAATATACACTATGTAAAAGGTAAATTGAATGCTTTATACCAACATTCTCTAAGGCATCATAACACTTCCTCTTTATTAAGCTGCTAACAGAATGATTAGGAGGTTAGGAACATGAAGGTACTTGTTAGAACAGGAGTTGATTAATTCACAGGTTTTTGGATGGGTCAGTAGATGCAGAGGCACCTCATTTCTTCTCTAAAATGAAATCACTCACTCTGTTGTCATAGGAGTAATTTGAGCAACATTTTTCTAGTGACAAGGCAGTATCTTTCTCCCCTCCCTTTTCTAATTTGTATAATTTCAGAGATGTGACAAGTTCACTTCCACAGACAGCATCGTTAGCAGGCTGAAGTGCAGTGAAGTATACTTTGACAGTAGATAGGGTGCATGCTTTTGGAGAAGTAGGATGAGTAGATGAGGTCTATCTTCAGATAAAAGTAATGTTTGCAGTTTCCCTCCGGATCTCATTATGTCCATTTTGCCTAAATTCGTATATGTAGAGGTGAATTGTCTTGCTGAAAGTCCAAGTGCTTGTGCTTGTATTGAAGTTTCTTCTCCTTCTCTTTTTCAGTCCACTAGTCAAATTTTCCTGTGGTTTATATTGATAACACAGTATTACTTACATAAGTAGTTACAGTTAATACATACGGTGAAAAACAATTATTGTGCACTTCATTCTGCCATATCTGTAACTTATACCTTATTATCAACGTGGGTAGCAATCTGACTTGCTTTTTAGTTGATGCAACTGAATCTGCTGAAATTGGGTGTGATTTTCTAGCGTTGCTAAATCCTGCCAGCTGTTGACTTTTAGCAGATCTTATGCATAATTGACATTTAAAAAAAATATATATAAAAAATTCATGATGACTGTCTGAGCAGCATCCATACCATGTTTCCAACCTCTGCTCTGAAACATTTTTCCACGAAAGCTGTGATTAGCTTTACTGGTTACCTTCTTATGCACACTACTTATGTTTACAGTGAGAAGGATGTGCTTTTACTCAGCAAATCTGGATGAACAGTAGCATTCCAACCATGGATTAAATATTTTAGCTTCCTTATAAGGGGGCAGTTACAAGTACTGAATATGGATTTTTTGAAGTTGTGGTTTATTTTTCCCCTGTGTGTCATAAAGCAGTAGGAGTACATCGTATTTATTCTGGATAATGAAGTTACAGAATTGCAGCTGTACTAAATAAGAAACTAAGCATTTAGGGGAAAACAAAGTGTCTATTAACACTGAAAATTTGGAAAATTTGCATAATGATGACAATTTTTTAAGGTAATATGCTTTCTTATTAAATAATGAAAAGGAAAAACATTTTAAAGTCTGCTGGATAGCTAATAAGAACAGGTCAACAATTTATTTTATGCTTGTGCTCCATTTACTTTGGGGCATAAAGATCATAATTGTACTTTAGCATTTTAATACATCAATGCAGTGCTGAATTTGAAAATGTGCAATACAACATTGAAACTGACTACCAAGAAAAATATTTTAATTTAAAATATATTAAGCAACATAGCTTGAGAACACCTCTAGTAATAACATAGTATATATCACGCTTATTTTATTTGCCATTTGGGTGCTTAAACCTTTGAATAGTTACACCATTCCTTTAAGAAATGTGTATGCTAAAACAAATTACAATCAATGATACAAGTGTGTCCTGGTTATCCAAGTATTTTTGCTGCAAGGTTTTCATGTCATAGTCAGGTATTATTTGTTTTTGTCAGATAGCTCAAAGTCACATTCTAATTCACATTATATTTTACATTACATAATAATGTTTACTGTGGAAAGGTTATTCAGTCACTGATGATGTTCAGCTATGTTCTTTGATGTGGGGTGCTCACTTTTGTATTCATTTAGTCTTGGAGTCTTGGTCCTTTTGCTTTTGCAGTAAATCATCAGTGTAGGAAGAGGTTCTTAATATAAGTATATATATTGGTGTCTATGTGAAATTCAAATATAGATGCGTTTACAGACTTCCCATCAATTTAATATCTTGACAGAGATCAGGATTCCTGACTTTATTTATTATAAATGTGATGCTTACATTAACACACAAACCAAAACCCTACTGGCCTGGTCTGTATCTCCAATGCTTCCTGAGTACCTTACGTAAAACAAAGCAAAACAGAAGAAAACAAGCAAAAGAACATTTTGTTATTTGTTTTGCAATCTGTTTTTTAAGGGCTTCACTTTTGAAGAATGATGAAAGTGCAGATACTGCCTTGTGTTTTTTAAATTTCATGCAGCCTCTAATTGTAAAAAGTAGTTCATAAGTTATATAGGCGTTTAAGTAATAGTTGGCCCACATTTGCAATAAATTCTGAGAATCTGAGAACTAGAATGCTTAAATTGTGCATAGACATTAGGAATATTGTTAATTTTGATGCAACAGCATGTGTTATTACATGAAAAATGGACTTTTTTAACAAATCCAGAACCTCTTTAAGGAGTAGATCTTCTAGACTCATGCACTCTTCACCAAGAGGATTAAAACCTTTTCCTTGAGAGATCATTTCTGTGTAGGTGTATTTAATAGAAAAGACCACGTGATGTCACTGTTGCTCTGGGAAAAACTGCTGAATGAGCACTTAACAGCTAATAGCATTAACTATTGGAGGCAATTATGCTGTATCTTCCCTTATTACAGCATTTTATTCATGTTAATACAGTGCCTAGCAATTTCAGGGATGGTCCATGATCTCATCATTTTAATTGCTGTACAAACACTTGATTATTTTTCTTTGAAGCTGGAAATTTCGTGAGAAGACTTGTGTCCCCATATGTTTCAAAGAAATTTGATATACTTTACTTAGCAGTAAGAGAGGCTGCTGCCTCTCTTACAAAAAGCTGTGTACATTTATATATTTCCAAATTAGTTCCCATGGACTAGAACTGCCTTTAGTTCAGAGAGAGACTTCAAGAATGTCCTTCTGGCTTTAAAAGTAAAATCTTGATAAATTTCGTTTTTTAATTGGAGACCAAAACATTCAAGGCATAATCGTTTTTCCTATTTTATGTAGATTTTTAGAGCAAGGGATCTGCAGGTACGGTGCACAGTGTACTTCAGCACATTCCCAGGAAGAGCTAACAGAATGGCAAAAACGATATGCTTCCCGCTTGATCAGATTAAAACAGCAGAAGGAAAACAAACAGTGTTCGGGCAGTTATATGGAAACCTTGATTGAGAAATGGATGAATTCGTTATCTCCTGAGAAAGTGGTAAGAAAATATACTACTTCCCTATGTGCTCATATTTAAAACTAACAGATGAGCCTGTTTTTGGCCCTTACTATCAGAGCTGGTCGAATTACTCATTACCAAGAAATTGTCAAACCAATTTGCTCCCCTTTCCGTCCTGCCCTGTGTCTTGCAAAGATACCAGAGACTTGGTCTGATTTCTGCAAATGTACTTATTCTTTTCAGGAATTCAAGGAAGAGTTTGTGAATTACAGCTTGTGGATTAATCAGTGTTCGTTTTACATATGTATTATTCCCAGTGCAGGATGAGTCAGCCAAGTCTCATGGTATTGTTTCTGTTCTTTGACTGGATAGCAAAACTTTTTAAACCAGAGAACAATAAATGGTGAAGCTTTCATGACTTTCTGGACAATACTGTTTGTGCATGGCTCCTTTTTCTTTGCCTGTAGCCACAGGCACTTTTATGAAGAACAGCCAATCCCCAATGTTCAAAAAAGTTTGAATCCTGAAGAGCGAGGGGTATGGCTATGATCAAACTCAGCAGCTGTTGGGAATTCCAAATAATGTTTTTGCGACATTCGACCAGCTCTACTTACCACTGACCCTAAGGAGTTTTCGGTCCATCTATTGTTGATTAAAGTCTGGGAAGAGTGGACTTCCTGCAAAATGGATTAATGAGTAGAAAGCCTCATTCTAGTTTCCTGGTGTCTCTAGAATTCTCATTGATGTCATTGAGATCTGGGGTCTTCTGGAAATAGTCTTTGGGCCTCATTGCATCAGATCCTTCTTTCCATATGAAATCATGTTCTATTTTAAACATCTACAACTAAGTTGGATTTTGAAAATTAAGTCCTGTGGTTAATTGTCCATAAATGGTTGTACTCTTTTCTTACATAGTATGATCTAGTGGATTTGTATTGCTTATCTCTGAAGTAGCACATATTTTATTTAATTCCAACACAGGACTTGCATCAATCCTGCACAATCTGGGAGGCCATTCTTTTTACGTTGTTCAAAAATACCTTTTCCTAAATGCTTTTACTCTGGTATTGTCTGTAGAAGTTTAATATTATCTTCTTTTTCTTTTAATCTAGCTTAGTGAAAGTATAGAAGGAGTGAGAGTAGAACATAATCCTGAGCTATCAGTAACTGTTACCACCAAAAAGTCTCATCAGATGTGGACATTTGCTCTCACTTGTAAGGTAGGATAACTTATCTTTTGACATTGAGTCGATAATAAAAGTTAGAATGTGGTCCATAGGCTTTTGTGATTAGATTGCATAATACTTCTTTTTAAAATAAAACAATTCCCTAGCACCATTCCTTCTCCAACAGCCCTGGCGATTATGTATCGAGTGCCCTGATTTCTGGGAAGCAGGCAGTTCTTGTACCTGCTTTATCAAGTTGAGAATTCTTATAAGCTCTTATTGTCTGATTGCGAATGAACATATTCCTGAAATAATCTTGGTTTTTCAGCACACTTTACTTCAACCCTTGCATTTTCTTTATAGCCTGCAAGAATGCTGTATCGAGTGGCATTGCTTTATGATGCCCATCGTCCACATTTCAGTATCGTTGCAATATCTGCTGGAGACAGCACTACCCAGGTATCACAAGAAGTTCCAGAAAACTGTCAGGAATGGATAGGAGGAAAGATGGTCCAGAATGGAATAGATCATTATATATACAAAGTCAGTATAGCCTTTAACACAGAAATCTTTGGAACTTTTCGCCAAACTGTTGTGTTTGATTTTGGATTAGAACCAGTCCTCATGCAACGAGTAATGATTGATGCTGCTTCAACTGAAGGTAATGTATGAAAAAAAAAATTTTGAATAATGGAAACTTTTAATGTTTTTTTCATGTTTCTGGGCAGATCAGCATCTGTATTAACAGCTGTTGAACATCTATCACTATATGCTTTGTTCATTCTCATGGTTAGGAATATTAAGCGGTGGACAGAAGCTTCAGAATGTGTAAATTGGCTTGGGCTCAGGGGAGTTAGCTGCCTTATGACTGTTGCACCATGTACCAGGATTAATCTTGTCAAAATGCTAGGAATTTCTAGTTCAGTATGTGTCTGAAGGGCAGCACAGGAAGTTGAAGTATGTTTATGTTTTTATATGCATTCTTGGATTGATGAAAATGTTAAGCATGTAGAAGGTCAGTAGAAAGATGAAGCATTTCTGTGACAATTCATTGTTAATTAAGGAAGACTATCTGAGAGGTGTCGTTTTTTTTCTTGCAATGTCTGACTGGAATTGTCAAAGGCAAGAGGCAAAGTTTAGGCTTGTAAATCAACTTGCTGTAACACCAATTTTGAAAATGCAAAGAAAATATAACTTTGTGTGTATTCAAGTTAAAAAAAAATGTTACTTTGCAAGTATTCTATTGGGTTACTTTGTAAGTATTCTATTGTTTATGAAATTGAGCTGTGCCTCTCACTTACAAAGTAACTTCTTTGTCAACTACTGTAATAACTGTTATCAGAAAGATGTCAATGAATTGAAAGATGTTGAAGAAGTACAGAAAAGAAGGAAGCAATTTGACTTATGGCAAAAGATTAAGAGAGCTAAATATAAGTCACTGTGTCACTTGGCAACAGGCAAGAAAGTGGGATAGAGTATGGTAATTTTCTATGAAGATTTCAGGAAGAAAAACACCAAAAGAACAGAATTCTAGCACTAGGGTGTAAGCAGGAAGAAGGAAAAAATTGAAGGAAAAAGAAAGATAAAACAAAGCAACAGATTTTTATTCCTGGTATTTATTTACACATGAGAGGTTAATGTTTCCAACATTAATTAAAAGAAACTGAATAGCAAATGCCAAACTCATGAACTGACATGACATGGTATAACGTTGGTGTCACAGTGTTTTTGTTGTGTTAGTGGATATATTTTGGGTGGCTGTAGACAATGTTTGGTCTTCTGCTGCTTGTTTAACCTACAAGGTACCTGAATTGAGCGTGTACTGAAAAATTAATTTCCTAACTTTAATTTTCTAACTTAATATCATGTTAGGTTACATTTCCAACGTTGTGCCTAGCAAACTAATTTTACACACACAATACAGATATCTGCAGAATGCACATATGGTGCTACAGATTTTTTATTTTTAAAGGCTTTCAAAATGCTGCAAACGCAAAGACTTCTTGCTGCCTATTTCATTGACTTGTTTTTGTTACCTTCTTAATTTCATATTACATTTTGTAAAGTTCTTCATTATGTTATATTTTCAAAAAGAGATGATGCAGTTAGGCTTTAGAAGCACATTGTGATGGCAAATCCTGCAAAGTTACTTGCAATTTTCTATTAAAATTGCTTTCCTTGTTTATCTGTATGCTTTCCATTTGCTAGCCATAGAATATTTTATTTTCTGGTTATGTATTTTCTCTATTTTATTTGAGAGCCTGCTTGTTCTCTGTGTACACCTGAAAAGTAGGGGTGATAAGTTTAGCAATGAATTTACTAAAACTGTTGTAGGCAAAAGAGAGACTTACACTTGGTTCATTCTCTCTAATGGTATTGTTTTTAGTAGTGTGTGTTTGTTTTGAAAACAGAGAGAGCTTGAACTGACTTCCTTTCCCTGTTACGTCTCCATATCCAGATCTTGAATACTTGATGCATGCACGGCAACAGCTACTAACCACAGCTAAGCGTTGGGATTCTACTTCTAAGACTATTGTAGAATTTGAGCCTAATGAAACTACTGAATTGGAGAAGAGCCTTCTTACCAGATACCAAATCCCTCTCTCTGCTGACCAGCTATTTACACAATCTG
This sequence comes from Netta rufina, assembly GCF_964035555.1. NCBI lineage: Eukaryota > Metazoa > Chordata > Aves > Anseriformes > Anatidae > Netta > Netta rufina. The sequence continues at coordinate 3,539,671 of NC_140143.1, read as the reverse complement.
TCCTGGACAAATCATTGACCAAGACCAACTATCAGTCACGGTTGCATGACCTCCTTTATATTGAGGAAATAGCACAGTATAAGGAAGTTAGCAAGTAAGTAATACATTTATAAAATTATATCTTACATACTTGGTACTGTCCTATTAAAATGATGATGATGATGTTTTTTGTTTTTTTTTTTTTTAAATTAAACTTACATGATAAGTTAAAATATTAAGTTTTCTTGTTTCTTAGAGATAAAGCTGAATATGAGTGTAAAAATAGAAACTTTAGATGAAAGAGACTAGTAGTTAATGAATATAATTTAATGATGCTCACTTAAAGCAAGTTATACATATCAGTTGGAGTCACTGAACAGCTGTTGCACAATGTTTTGCTAGTACCTGTAAAATAATTTTTGCTTGTAGGTTTTTTGGCTCTCTGTGAAAAAGAAATGCATCATTTTTTTTTTTTTTTTATTCCTTGGTAAAATCATTTATGGCAAAGTAATATATAAAATCTTTGTATACAAGTCATTCAGGGAGGTTTCTTCCTTTTTTCCTTTTTAAAATTCTTTTTAGAAAAAAGGTTGAATTGCACTTGGCTCAAACTCTGGTCTTGTGGTGAGGTGGCAGCTAACATTTTATTCTCTAAACAGGCTGAAAGCTAGCTTCTGAATAAAAGTTCCTAGTAAAAGGCATAGTAGACATTTCTTGTTTATGTATTACAGCCATTACCAGTTGTATTTCTAATGTTCATAAGGCAGAAAAATGGTACCATTTCTTTTTTGTATCTCAAATGAAGCGCAGTACATTTGAACTCTGCTTTGTATCTTTCATCTCTGCTGTGTTCTGCTTTTGAGCTGGAATCTAACATAGAGAGGAATAATGCTTGAAGATTCCCCAGCATGCAGAAATGTTCTCCATCATACATATTTATAATCACTTTTCTAAGGCTTTTTAAAACAAAAGTGGGTTTAAAGTAAACATTATGAAATGTGATCCAAAAGTAGGCAGTATTTTTACACAGTGAATTTTCACATTAAGTATTACGCTTCTGTTCCTCATAGGAAAGCACACAGCAGCATGCCTATAGAAATGAAAGAATAAGGAGTGCATTCTGTGTAATGCTTCCCTTTTGGTTCACTGATAAGTTTTTGCTGCTCTTTTTCAATCTGGTAGATTAGTAAAAGTAAGTTTTAATAATGTTCTTGAAATCTTCTGTTTTGATACTGCTGATGACAGAAATATTCTTTTGATCTTGTAGCTGACCCACTTTATTGCAGCAAGGCTCGAACTAACACACTTTCCTGATCCTCTGTGGCTGAGATCACACACATGCTATTCTCTAGTGAGGTGCCAGGGTTACAAGCCTAGAAGAGGGCCCAGAAATACAAATGCAAGTGGGTTGTAATACCTCTGAAGTGGTGTCATGAGTCAAAATGTTGATGAGCTGCTACTCTCTAATGGGTTTGTGTATGCATCTCATAAAAGCAGTGGAGTTGTCAACACGGTCTCTTCTGGCAGGACTGGAATAACATGAGTGTCTGCAGTTCACATTGAAGTGGATTGTTGTGTTTTAACAATGCTGCTGATGACTTCTTGGTTCCTGGGATAACATTGATTCAGACTTTGGGTCATCACCTGTATGAACATTAGTGAGTCTGTGATAATACGTAGCAATGTAGAGCTCCTTCCACGCTTTCTGCTACCAGACTTGCAGAACAGATTTATCTTAAAGGCTGTGCAGTCTTATAATACTGGCTTTAATGGAAAATAAATTTGTTTTTATCATTACTATGTATTACAGTTTATCAATGCATAGGTAAATGTCATACTGCACACCTTGTCTGAACTGCAGATATAAATATAAAATGAAATATGTTGAATTTGCTGTTAAGAAAATGTTATATGTGGCTTTGTTCAGAATGGCTTTACTTGCCATTTAGGAATTTATAGTCTGCATTGCCACTGGATGGATTTATGATATATCAAATATTTCTTTGATTTAATTTTGCAGTGCTTGGAGGAACATAAATTCCTCCCAATAAAAATAAAATCTCAGTATAAAGACTGTTGGTTTTGTATAAACCTCACTGAAATCTTTTTTATTTTAATAAACCTTCAAAGCAAAGGTGAGGAATAGATGGAAGAAGCAACTTTTGACTTTAAAATAAAATCCTTAGATGATTTTGTAGTTTAACAGCTTGCCAGAAGGTGTCAGCTTACTCACTGGAAATTGTTTGATAACCTGTAAACTTCTTATCTCCTTTAGCACAATAGAATCAGTTTAGTCATTTATAAAGACAATAATTTGTCTCAGCATGGCAGTACTACTGTTCTCCAGCAGGCTTCCACAAATCAGAATTTGGGATAGTACATTTTTAGCAGCCTGGGGATTCGGTTTTAGGAAGTTTTTATGAGTATTTATAAAATAAATTCACAATGGCACATGATTGTATCTTAGTAACAATGCAGAGCTCTTGTTTATTCTGTGAAATCTAATCTATGCAATGTGGTAACAGTTATCTGACTGTGGTTTGAGCTGTTTTAGGTGTTGCTGATTCACTGATGGGCGCTTCAGAATATTCTAGCACATTAATACACAAAGTTTTTTTTTTTGTTTTGTTCTTAGCACATGTAGAAATTGGAAGGATTACGCTTAAATCTTACATTTTCTATAACTGCATTCTTTTTGCTCCATGAGCTACAGTTAAAGCAACCTTTGCAGTTAGTGATGAACAGAAGGAATTCATGTTCAGTAGGATGATATCTGTTGCTTTTTCGGGGTGGAGGAATGTGAAATGTGCATCTGACTTAATTGCCCGTATTATGTAAAGAAGCAACTATTTCCACAAGGGGGCAAACTTGCAGTTGTTTTTTTTTTTTCTGGAAGACTTTTATGATTTGGTAAATATGGCAAAATATATTCAATGTTTAAATTCCAAAAGAGATGAAATGTTGGATTTCATTGTTACGGGCTTATGGTCCCTGATAGTACAGGTCTTAAACTATAACCACGAGTTCATTAGTTTAAAATATGAATTTTAAGAAGATGAGCAAATCAAATAAAACAGGGTGAGTATCATAAGAAAAATATTTTTTTCCAAGAAAGTTTGTTTGTGAAAACCTTTGTTTTTTACTTCTTTCTGTAATTTGTCAGGAAAAAGTTGCTGATGATCGAACGTTAACAGGAGTGACAGATTTTTGTTGTTATTTCTAAAATTAGGTTGAAAAAATGTTTTTAAAAACAAGCCAGATGCTCTAGGAGGAGATTACTGTGTATTGGTGAGAGGTCGATAAAAATCATGTGTTATGTATGTGACTTTTTGAAAGTAGGAACTACTAGGAATGATTTTTTTTTAAATCTCTGGTTATAGGATGAATTTGCTATTAAGAGGAATTCTTTCGATAGATGGCTTATGTGGCAGAGCCTGCAATGCCATTCCTTCATTTTAGATAAAAATGTCTCATTTTTACGCCCACATTGTGATTTTAAGGAAGCATTTTAATCAATCAATCTCAATTGTAGAAATAATACCATTTCCCTTTGTCAAGATGTAGATAACCTTTTTTGGTGTGTAACCTGGAAAAGATGCATGGAATAAACAGGAATTTTATTCTGCTGTCTCTCCCTGAATACCTAATATATCAGGGAAAATAACATAATCTTATAAACTATTTAAATACAAAGTTTTGCTGCTTTGGAACATGCATAGCTTTTTTTTTTTTTTTTTTAAAAAACTTTGTTGAAGTTGATTGTTTTACCTTTGGCTGTACTTGTTTGTTTACCAGTTATATGCTCAGAATCTAAGGCAGTGAATCTTTTCTGATTGCATGAAATCTCCAAATCTGAGAGCATTTTTTCTGCACTGACTAGATGTTTTCTTACTTAGGTTCAACATAAAAGTGCAATTGCAGATTGTAGCAAGCTTCATGCTCACTGGGGTTTCTGGAGGTGCAAAATATGCCCAAAATGGACAACTTTTTGGACGCTTTAAGCTCACTGAAACGCTTTCAGAAGACACTTTGGCTGGACGGCTGGTGATGACCAAAGTCAATGCTGTTTATTTATTGCCTGTCACTAAAGAGAAATCAGCACAGACCCAAGGAACCAAAGAGAAGGTTTATGAAGCAGCTATTGAAGAGAAAACAAAAGATTATATCTTCTTGAGGGTATCCAGGGAATGCTGTGAAGAACTTAATCTTCGGGCAGATTGTGAAATGCAGGTAAGGCTGAGTGGAAGCTGTTTTGGCATGTTTGAGTTGTGTCTTTTTCAGCTCCACCCAAAGTAATTCCTAGAAGATATGGAAAGGAATTTTTCTATGCCTCATCATACAAAGAAAGTAGAGCACAGATGAAAATTTCAGATGGGTGAATTTTATTTATAAATATGTGCATATACATCACCAGAGTCCTCAGGAACCTTTCCTTAATGAAGTCAAAGGAGGAAGTTTTCTATTGCTATGACTTTTTTTCTCCAATAAAAATCTCTGCTCCTCTTGATGTAGTCAACTATAGAACTCTCCCTGTGGTAATTTGTATCTTGGGCTCTTGATTTTGTATCTTCTCATTCTTGTGTTACTGTGATTTCCACTACACCTGTTCCTAGACCTGAGGTGAGATTAATTTTTAGTAAGATCTGTTGAGGCTATGAATGGGCCTTGTGCTGCCTTCTGAGACCATATCAAAACAAAAGGAATATTGTCCTTCAGTGGAAAATTTCTGAATTTACAGTATTTCTTTGATGAAGATGATGAAGGTTGTATAAATGGAGGCATGAGGAATATGAACAAATATTTTAATGATGCATATTCTTTGTTTCACAGTGGTGATACTTGCCTCCAAGGCTGTCTCTCCCTTGACACTTAAATATCTGTCTTGGAGGCATTTGGTCACAAAATGAAGAGTTCTAACACTTTTGCTGGAGAAAATTGTGTTGGCAGTAAGATGAAGATTTTGTGTACTTTACAGTTGACATGAAATGGGTGGGGATAAAATCTGTTTTTAAATGACATAGTGTAGTTAGTGCATGAGGCGTAAGTGGAAGTACACGTAAGGGAAGACGAAGCTTTAGTTAAGTTAAATACTTGCTGTCTTCCCACCCATTCCCTGCTTGTCTGCTATAGAACTTGTGATCAGCTTTGTTACTAAATTGTAATGACCTCAAATTAAGGTCACTGGAATTGCTAGAATTGAATGTATTTTCACCAAATAATTCTCTCCTCCCATTCATTTTGTTTTGGAGAAACATGCAAGAATAATAATGTCTTAATTTAATGTGGCTAATTGGCCTGGGAAGACTTATGTTCTTCTGGGCTCTTGGTTTTGTGTTTGTTTTCTTAAAACAATAATTAAACCTACTAATTGATTCTATCAAAAACTCCACTGGAATGCAAAATGAGCTGGGGCTTCAGTAACTGGCTTGTTTTCCTTGTAAAACTTAGCCTGAGGCGGCAAATCTATTCTCCATTAAAATTTGGGTCCTAAGTTTGTTTGTGAAATCATGCAGTACTTCATACATACATCAGTGAACTGGTGGTCAAATCCATAAGCAGTTACCTATATTTTAATGAATCACAATTGTAAAGGAAGTTTTTCTGATAAATTACTGCCTAAAGATGTGGAAAGGGATCCTTCAGGTTAGAACAGAGTGTATTACAATTCAGATGTGTAGGGTTTGTGTTGAGGATGGAAATCTTGCCATTGTCTCCAGTGCTTTTAGTAATCCCTATGAGATTCTTAAGAGCAATTTGGTCAACGTTTATTTTTGTATGTTTTGGGTAAACTAATGGTCTTATTTTCCTTTCTTCTTCTAACAATTCATCCTTGAAACTTCCTCCTAATTGGCTTGGCTGTTGTCCTGTCTTACCTGTAATAAACACACAATTCTGGCTCTGATCAAGTGCACTGCTCCTAAAGGTGGGATGGAATAAACTGGTGCTTTAAAGCCCCTTGGCTGCTGCTCTTTTTGGTGACCAAACTAACATGAGACTGTTTTATTTTTGGAGTGGATACTCTGTTCTGTGTCGTCTTCTGTGAAACTGGCAATGGATTAACTTCCTTTCCCACTGTTTTCTTATTCTGGAATGTTTATTAAAGCAGGTTACATGCCTCTCCTACACAGATGGCCTCATTCAGTACTGTGCAACAGCAAATATAACTATGTGATTCAATCCAAACTGCATTAAAAACAAAACAAATCACAAGCTGTTAAAGAAAGTGGAGAATGCTGGTAGATAATATGAGGCATTTAATGCCAACCACCTTACTTGGACTCAAAGAAAAGGCCATTAAAATGTTACTCAGAAGAGCATTCTAGTTTGTCTGCATTTAAATTATTGCTCTAATACAGGGTGGTCTCTTGTCAGCCTTGGGTCTGTCTGAGCACAAACGTTTTTCCTCTTGCTTGGAAGCTTTTCCTAACATCTGCAGGATGCTGTCAGGCAGACGGATCGGCCCTGGGTAGGCATGGACAGGACACAGCATGGAAGGAAGCTCGGGGTCACCCTCAGGCACAAGCTGTCGCTGTTGTTCTTGGCAGGTGCTAAACTGCACTGCTTTTAAAGGCCTGGGTCTTTCCTGAGGCACTGGTAGGCATAGGCTGGAGCAGAGAGGGAAAAACTTCCTGAGCATTCATGTATGCTATTTAAAGAAAAAGTTTTCCTTGCAGTTCCAGTAGTTAGAGTGAGCTCCAGGTTGTTGTACGGATCCAGTGCTGCCCTTTTCTTTAGTTACAGTTATACATGTTGCTGTAAAATGTGATAGTGAAGATGAATATTTAATGTCTTTATACCTGTGAGAGATGGGAAGTTAACGGCTACAATCTGTACTGATGCAAGCAGATGTTTATTTACAGCAAAGCTAGCATTGATTTTACGTGCTGCATAATGGTGTGAACAGTGTGGTTAAATATACTAGAAAAAGGGAATGCTAAGAGCTGTGTTTTGCAAATACTATTGAAAGAGATGATCTTAGAGTAATGAAGATTACATGTGCACAAGAAGGCTTTTACAGGTCTGATTCCTGTGGCTGGAAGTGACATTTTGGGCAGGTAATGGGGCATTGGGTCCAGGCAGTACATCCATGGAGTGTGGAAAGTACTGGAAGGCTAAATGGCTCCGCCAGGGGAGGAGCTTGTGAGAGAAGGTAACGTGGCTTGGAATGAGGCATGTTGTGGTAGTGCAGAGACGTTCTTGTCCGTACATGAAGAAAACTTATTTCAGTTGGCTGGGACTTTGAATTAAAGCCTTCACAGAAGCTGTTAGAAAAGACCGTTTACAAATATATTCTGTGTTTGTTGAGCTTTCTGACTGGTGGCAATAATTATCACGAGAGTCAAGTGTGATTAAGAAATAACGGCCTCTAATAGAGGAGAAAACAGGTCTGAGAGCAGGTCTTTGCCTTGGTCACCTGGCATGAGTTTGTGTGACTGGGGGTCCCGGGGGGCTGCGGCTGGGCCCCTCACACCCCGGGCCTCTGGTTGCGCCTCAGCTTCCTGGCCCGCTGGGCCGCTGCTGTGTGAGCATCTGCTGCCCGGTGGCCCTGAAAGTGTCAGAAAGGTGCCATGGGATGTTTCGGATATTGCCAGTGTGTTTTCTAGGTCACCAAGGGGTGCTTTTCCCAGGCAGGTTGAAAGAATTTGCCTGGCTGTTTGTCAGCCTGGTCACAGCAATGTAGATCTCAGAAAAGTGCTTACTTGCTATTACTTAATTACAAAATGCTCGTTAGAGTTGTAGCATGGTAATTACATAAGGATCTAGTGATCAATAACAATGCTTTCAAAAAACTCTAAAAATTTTTGTCAGTTACATGAAGTTCCTCAGCAGCCTTAGATGCTTTTCTGCGATTTGTTTTAGTGCAATTTTTTGTCAAATTATTGATATAGGCTTCTCTGGTAGTTAACATTGGGTCTTTGGCTCAATGCTCTGATCAGATCACTTGGTTTTGGAGAGATTCACAATTGCAAATTTAAATGTTTGTAAGTTACAAACTGTATGGATTGTTTTTATGAATTCTTTCCCACAGAAACTACTTTTATCCAGTCATAAGATATAGAAACTTTCTTTACTGTTTTAGTGTATATACACTAAATTAAATAAATTTAGCGTACATAAACTAAATTCACTGTCCATTGTTCAGTTCTAAATTTAACCAAGGATGTTAGCATGCTCTGCATTTTGAGTCTACCTTTGTACCCAAATTTTATTGGCATTTTCTTTTACTTACTGGCCTTAAAACACAAATAATTTAGGGGACACACAAAAGTATGTATTGATAAACAATTATATTTTAGAAATTACCTTTTGGAGAGTTCTAACAACTCAACACAAGTGACAAATTGTATTATACCAGAACATTTGACTGCAATTAAATGATGTTTGGATTTTATCTCTGCTGCTCACAGATCTGATTGATATCATCTGTTCATCTGTAAAAGTTTCCGGTCCATTGTTCTTTTCAGGTTGTTCTTACAATAAGGAATGGAAGCTTACATATTTAAAAACGGTGTTTTAGGAAAATAATATTTTCAAGGAATATTTTTTATATTCCAAAAATAATTCCAAGGACACTTTCCCTTTTTTTTCCCCTCTCAGAAACTGCAGTGGAATCTAATCTTAAAATCAAACAATAAAATGATGTTACAGAAGATGCTGTATTTTTCTTTGTTTCAAAGCAAAACAGGGCAAGTTAATTTTATTGGAAATCTTTTGATTGATATTTGTTGTTTTCTTCTGAGAATCAGTAAGTCGCAGGAAGATAAAAATTTATGATATGCAGCCCAGTCTAAAGAGTGTTATCTAAATAAATCATTCTTGTTCATCTATTAATTCATTCATTTTGTACTGTAGGTTGAACTTCAGTTTCAGTTAAATCGCTTACCCCTCTGTGAAATGCATTATGCCTTGGACAGGATTAAGGACAACAGTATTTTGTTTCCAGATGTCAGCATGACTCCCACCATACCCTGGAGTCCCAACAGGTACAAGAATACAAACACTTTAATATCAAAGATCGTATGGTAATGCAGTATTGAATTTCTCATAACAGATGGCTGAAATCTGCCCTAGAACAGGAAATATGTCTTTCTCTTCATTAATGGTGAGGATGGTTCAGAGAAGGGAGTGAAAGTGTTCTAAATAAAACAAGAAAACTGATCCTCTGAGGACTAGAATCTGTTGATTGTTTTTTTCCCGGAGGTTGAAATGTGATTTTTAATAGGCATTGCAGTTGCATTGTAGCTGTAGAAAACAAAACTCCTATGATTATTTACTGTTCTGTTCTTCATTGAAAATATGCACTTTATAGAAATGTAAATACTGGTTACAAGGACTGTGCTGTGCAGGATCTTAAGCATGCAGATTTTCATTTGCATGAGCAACCATTAATACTCTTTGAGTTTGATGCAATGACCCACATTTGTACATATCACTGAAGGGGATGGGGGGAAAAAAAAAAAGAAAGAAAAAAGGGTGGGGGGAAGGGTATGGGAATAAGGTTTAGAAGAACTAACACTGCACTTGTAAGCAGTCCTGAGATTCTTTGTACACATGTTTTATAGTTTCCTTTATGAAATATAAACACGCACGTTATATAAATACTTTTGAGAAAACTTAAAAGGATGCAGTAATGCAGTGAAAATAGTTTGTCTCAAAGAGGAAATGTAGAGAAGAGAAACGTGAGGCTTCGTGGCTCAGGGAGTACGGTCAATATTCCTGGTGCATGGGGAAGGATAAAAAAGGCATGGAGTTTCTGTACTTAGATGGACACCAGGGAAACGAGAGGTATGTGGAATTGATAGGCTGTACAGCATGCGGGTAGTTGTGTTGTGTCTTGAAGGTGAGAATTAAACTGTGTGATTGCAGCGCAGTGCAAAATGGAAGATAGCTCAAGAATGAAAAGGAAGGTGATCTGGCCAGAAACCTCAGACAGCTAGATAACGTAAGACAAAAATTACTGAAAAAAGTTCAGTTCCTCTTTGGAAGTGTAGGAGGAAGAGAGATGATGAAAGGGTGGGTGCAGTGTTCTGGGTGAGGATGATTGCTGCACGTATCAAAGCTTTGACAGTAAAGGCAGAACGAAGGGTTTTGCACGGAGCTATACTACAGAGCTAATGGAGGACAATGACAATCTGTTCACTGACTTAATTAAGTTTTGGGTGAATCTTGCAGGGAAATAGTATTTAGGAATAATCTGAAAGTAAGCAGTGATTTCAATAAAAAGGAGGTAAGTCAAGTAAGCTAGAACTTTTTCTGTTTTATGCCAGGAAATTTGTATTTACAGAAACTTCCATGGTAGTTGTAATTGATATAATTTATTTGTATAATGGGTTTATATTTTTATATACGTAAATTATGTATGTAATAGTTGTAGTTGTGTTTAAGTCAGTGTAATGAATGTTGTTTTTCTCCATGTGGTGGCTTGGTTTGCCCTACCTTGGGATTCAGTAGTTCTGACTGACTCAGAACTGTCTTTCCCTGTGTTTTTCTTACATTTTTGTTTTACAACTCTATTACTTTTCAGTTTTTCTTAGGTCGTCCTGCAAGCTTGTTGTTCATAGCTGTCTTAGAGTTGACTGAAGTCCTAAGTTTTCTCTTTATTTTACTCCCTGTTGGTAATAGAAGCTTTCCTGATCTGCAAGAATCATAGTGCTTGTACCAAAGCAGATCACATTACTGAAGTATGGCCATATGTGCAGCAGTGACAGGTGTTCTTTACTATGCATGTCTACTTTTAAATCTGTCACTGGGAATATTAAAAACTATGTCTACAAATCTTTAACCTCTTACACTCATTGGAATTCTCTGAAATCATCCTTCTGTTAATGCTGGTATCACTAGCTGGTTGCAGCAAAAATCCTTTTTTTTTTTTTTTTAGACTGCTGTCCCATTAGAGGTATGTTTTAATGATTAAAAAAAAAGTTTGTAATAAATTGGTGGCCACTATTTTTGTTTGTTTTTGAATTCCATCCTAGCTCATATTTACCAAGCTCTGAGGTTGTATAAATGTTGACTTTTAAAGTTGACTGTGTAAATACTGATGCGAATAAATGTAACTAATGTTACATTTTCTGTAGTAATGGTAGGAAAAACTTGCCTTTCTTATCAGGTGATTGTGCAGCATGGACTTTCTTCTAAAATGTGCACTATGCAGGGTAATTATTGTTAGGTGAGATAGTGTAAATTGAGACATAGTTGGATTTCTTTTGAAAAAAATGATTTATTGCAAGTAGTATCAAGGTTTTGTGATACAAGCATTTGATTTTTTTGCTAGATTTGTTCTAATATGACTCAGAATGACAGAATCAATACATTAGCATATAGACTCTTCCTTGAAAGCCCTTGAGATCTTAACTCATTTCATTTCTCATTGACTGTATTCATAGCTTCTGATTTTAAGCTCTTGTCTCCTTTTTGAACAGACAATGGGATGAGCAGTTGGACCCTCGACTAAATGCTAAGCAGAAAGAGGCTGTTCTGGCTATCACTACTCCACTTTCAATACAACTGCCTCCTGTTCTTATCATTGGTCCCTATGGGACAGGAAAAACGTTCACTCTGGCTCAGGCAGTCAAGCACATACTCCAGCAACAGGATACTAGGTGAGATGGGGCACTAAACATAGAGCAAATCTTGATTAGCAAAGAAAATGCCATTTTTTACTTAAATTCAAGTGAAAGGTAGAAGTATAGAATTTCCACCCAGCTTAAAAACAAAACCCTAGCCATCCGTCATTGTTTTGAATGATAATGTAACTTTGTAGTCTTAGCCTGTATTTTCCATTCAGAACAAAACTATTTAAAAGTGATGATATCTAGAATGACTGTGATTCGCTTGACATGGAAAGTTGTACAGTATGCTAGACAATAAAAGCTGTTTCTTATTTTAAATCAAGTCTAGATTAATAATTGTGAAATAATTATTGAAAAACTGTTTGAACTTTAAATCTTTTCCTAACTAAAGGATTTGAGCTAAAGGGCTGAATCATGCAAACTAGAGTAGGTCAGTGACTAGTTTCATTAAGAGAAATATGCAGGAAGATGGCCAGTTTCCTTTTTTTTGTATTCTACTGCTTTGAATTGTTTTCTGTTTCTTCATTGCTTTTTTATTTGCACCATTTATTCCAGCAGGATTCTCATTTGCACCCATTCTAATAGTGCTGCTGATCTCTACATAAAGGATTATTTACATCCATATGTAGAAGCAGGCAATCCCCAGGCAAGACCTCTCAGGTATTTTTTTAAGGCTTATTATGTATCTATAAAATACTATTCTTAAGAAAAGGTGTCTATAAAAAAAAAAGGTTAAAGAACTTCTAAAACATAAAAGCATATTGGCATTACCAGCAGTGCTTTTGAAAACATAGACTAAAAGGAATGTGAAACATTATCAACATCATTTTGGGCCATTTGTTAAATATAAATAAAGACATCCTTTTTTAAGCTTTTATTATTCTATTGATAAATGTGTCTTTCCTAACGAGCAAACTTTTGATATGCTCCTCTAAAAGCTATTATGATAAAAATAAAAGGAAGTTTAAATGTATTTTAAATTCTAGAAGACTTTTACTCATGCTTACTATTTGGAAGCTTGGGCTCCCCACCTGGCTTTTTGAAGAAAAAAATCTGTTGACGTAGGAGCTACGTGTTTAGAGAATCATGTGAAAGTAGTTTGGCCTCTTCTGATCAGTGAGTTTGAAGTAATTGTTTGTATGATTAAATGTATTTGCCATGGTTATTTTTTGGGGGCTTAGTTAAGAAAGGAAATGAAGAAAGGTTGGAAACTTAAAGTACAGAAAGGGTAAAACATGCATAGAAATATTTAGGGAGTATTTATTTATGGGCAGAAACCCACTCTTGGGAATATTTGCACAGATATCACAGTATATAAGACTGCTAACTTGGTATATATTTTTTAAAATTATGAGCATCATTTTCTCAATGTCAGTGCATGACTATTATTTTACTAAGAAAATGACTCTGTTTGCTTGCTAGCAACTAAAAGCCATTCTGGACTTAAATTTTCTATAATGTCAGTAAAGCCACTGAAGTTATGTGAAAGGGCTAGATTTATGACAGGTGTAAATTCTCTTAGGTTTTCTGGCTTTAGTCGCCATGTGACAGACGCTGAGGATCTGGCCAAAAAGAAGGCAGCTAACTTCTGAAAAGTTGCCTTTAATTTGGTGTGTTTTAACCCAAATTGTCTTAAGGCGCTTTGTAAAGCACTTTGTGATGAAAAGCATTTTGGTGTCTTAATTTTGTAGTGGGAAAAAATGTGCGTAATTTACACTTTCAGGAATATTGAACTGTGATTTAACAGAACAAGATGTTAAAGTTAAATACAGTTTTATTGTGGTTGCCAAGCTTTTGGTACCACCTTTCATGTGCTATATTCAACTATATAGTCTGGTCTCAGATGTGCTTATGAAAAACATGGAGAAGAAAAGCAATTTTTTTCCCAATAAGGTTAAATATATACATATACGCACACATTTGCCAATAGTATTTCAGTGCATAATGCAAACGCCACTGTAAGTTTTAAATATAGCTGTCATAGCGTTTGTTATGAATCCTTCTGAAAGAGCTGCGGTAGATTGTGTGACATTGTTGACGTAGTCATGATACCTTTATGGGAAGTTCTAGTTTTTGTAAATGGGGGTATCTCTGGAGCTGTATATATATTTATATATCCACTGGGGTGTATGTTTGTAAATTATTTTTAAAATATTATGGATACTTGGGAAGCATATGTTGTTTGAAAGCTGATTGCGTGTCAACCTGATCTGGCAGGATCAGGGTCAGTCTGTTTGAATTGAAAGCTAGAATTATGTTACTTTCCTTGCAGAAAATCACTTGTGGATCTGTTACCTTTCCTATTGACTGTTGTCAAGATATATTTTCGAATTAAAATCATTACTGTTAGTTTAAACAGGGTGCCCTAAGCCTTGTGCTGTTTTATAAGGGAAACATAAAGTGGAGCAGGAGAAGTGAAGTATCAAAGCAGGATGTGCTACTTGCAGTGTTTGTGTTTCCAAAGGGCTGAACAGTTTCCTTTAGGTTTTTTATTTACTCCACAAGGGATGAGCTGGCTAAATAGTATCTTTGCTAAAAATGTTGCCACAGGTTAGTGGGGAGCGCCATATTTACGTTGTTTTTAAAGAAGGAAAAGCTTAAATATGTAATATTGACTGGGTGCTGAGAACTACGTAAATATTTCAGTAAATTTCTGTGGGTCAGATGCACGCTAAATAATCACCCTGTCAACGATGTGACATAAACATTAGAAGCTTGGAGTTTGGGGGGTTTGTTTAAATATCATGTTGTAAATTTGTACTTTCTTTTCCTAACAAAATAATTATATCTGCCGTTCAGAAAACATAAAGGCAAATGAATAGTGAGAATTTATGTTGAGTGTAGGCTCTACAACCAAATAAAGTGCCAATGAAGCTTGGAGACCAAATTCTTTAGTCCTAATACCCATAAACAAATTTGTACCTTGGGAAAAAAAAAATAACACTGGCTATGATTAGATAATGCAGCTGTTTAAGGGACACTCTCCAAAACCTGTCTTTTACTTTAGACACTTGACATTGAAACATTTTTTTATACTTACGTAGATTAACGCAGAAGTGTTTCAGGGAAAGGGGGGAAAAAAAAAAGCACTAACCTACAGTTAGGAGGAAAGAGCCTGCAATTAAGTGCTTCTGTTCGGTGCTACGACTCTTGATTTTAAGTGTGCTGAAGCAGGCACCTTAGAGGGTGAGTCAGAGCGGCAGAGGTAGTAATTGGCTTCTAATTTGTACACCCTTTTACTCTGTGGATGTGCTTGTCTCTCTCCATCAACTGTTAGTCTTCAGGAGGTATGCTCCTAAGGTAGGCACCGTAGTTAGATACTTCTCATTACTCCTAAAAACTCCAGTGAAGATCTAGGAAGCAGAGAGCAGCAGTTTCTCTGTGTGGTTCTGGGCACACAGTGAATGAGGTATCTACTGTTTACTTCTATTTATTATATAAACTGTAACTGTTTATTACTATTATTTTACTTATATATTTCAAACTTAGTTGTATACCATATACTGTTAAAAGGAAGGAAGTTGATAGTGCTTTTATCTATTTTTAATGTCTCTGTTCTTGAAGATATTATTGCTGATGATCAGTTTGGCGATATCAGAAGAGAAGTCAGTTCTATTTAAGATAGCTTTACTGAAACCTCTCCAGTTCAATAGCAGGTTTTTTTTAAATAACTTGGTCATAATGTACTTGTGTCAGTATTGCATGTAGCATGGAACCAAGAAGCTTTAGTATGTGGCAGCTAGTTTCAGAAGATGTTAAGGGATCACCGCCTTTTCCACAAATTGTCCATAGTAAAGTTTAATACTGAAAATAGAATTAATTTATTTTATCAAATGCTGTATTTGTAAAATAAATGCCTCTTTAAGCAATTACTTTTTTTCTTGAAACTCTAGATTTTATCCTATCCTCAAAAGAGGATTGATTTTTTTTTTTGTTTGTTTTAAATTAATAATAATAATTAAAAAAAAAAAGTATTTTTTCAGGTTGTAAGACAGGTTCTTTACTTGTGTTCTGCACCCCAAGGAATGTACTTGTACATCACAATGAGCCTCTCTATGGAGGGGAATCAAAAGAAATGAAAGAGGAAATCAGATGCTTTTAAATTTTCTTGAGGGTTCTTGGGACTACTTGATTTTTTTGTTCTTAACTTTCAATAGAGCAATAGAGGTGTGAAATGAGACAGCTAGATCTCTTTCCTCTAAGCCTCTGTTTTTCTTTTGCTTGAGGGTTTTCAGGTGAGAAAGAATCATACAAAGTCTGAGGAGCTGGGATTGGAGCTTGTCCAAGAAGAGTTCTTTAGAGCACAGCCTGAAGGGAGAATCCTGGTCTTTATATCAAGAACTAGGAAGAGATTGTATTTTCCAGTTCAGAACAGGAAAAAAGAAGTTTTGGAGAACATAAATGTAGTCCCCATTCACCCTCTTCTCCAAGGAGAGAAGTAGGAGTCACTTCTGTAGGACAGTAGTGCAGATGAGACTCTGTTCCAACTCCATCTGAGGTTCTGACTCTAGACTCCCTTTTCTTAACTTTTAGAAGTATATTTCAAGGGATTCAGGAGCAGTCCGCCTGAAACGCGAACAGGGAAATTATTGAGTCTTAATTGCTGATACAAATTTGCTGCTTTTGCAAATAGTCTGTCATACAAATAGTTTTTTTGATGGAAATTTATTAGTAGAAGCAAAATGTGGAAGAGTGGGAAAAACTTAGGTTGGCTAACATTTAATAAAAATAGTTGGGGCCAACTTCTGTTTTGGCATAATTGATGAAGAGTTGGTGGAGACACATATTTGATCTTTTTTTTTGTATATTTATTTTTGATCATTGGCTAGAAATTGAAAATTTTTGTTGTAAAGGTCCAGAAATATTTAGAAATAAAGGGGGTATGAATTTCCAGAAGAAATGCAGATTCTGAGCATGTTAATCCAGCATTAGTAAGTACAGCGGATATATTCAGCGCTTTTGTTTGCAGGAGATTAAGTCCCTGATCTTACAACTTTTCTCTTTCAATGTGGTTCTCTATGTATTTGCCAGTGATTTCACTGCCTGTGGCTTGGATAAACCTAGCCTTCAGGGTTTTTATTTCTCCACAATTAAAATCTTGAGGTGAGGCACAAGATGTGAGAAAATACAGTCACGTGTGAGTTATGGCTTGGCTTTGTTTTTGTAGCTGTAGTTGTTGTACCTATAGCTGCATGCTAATAGATGTGTTGCAGGTGCTCCAGGGATAGTTTGATTAGTACCTGCATGACTCTGCTGGCATTCAGGCACTTTGCTTTTACAAGTCTTAAAAAATTAGAAAGTTGGACACTTGCTTGATTAAAAAGTAAGCGTATGTTGCAGGGTGAAATCTTTCGCATTGTGTTGAACTGGTTTAAAAACAAAATGTAGTGGGTTTCTCTTGTTATAAGAAAAAAACTAATCATGAAATTACAGTAGGTGTTATTAGCACAAAGTGCACCTGAGAAGTCCCATGTTCAGCGTGGCTTACTTATATCACGACATTCTTCCAGTAGTCACATCTGTCAGGTGCTTTTATGCCAGTGGTGCATAATAGCTCTGGGATACCTTTTTGATCTCACATCAAAATAAAATAAATTAATGGGTAAGCAACAATGCAGTTTGAAATGCTGTCACCCAATCTGTGAGTCACACATAGTTGAATTTGTGTAATGAAAGACAGTGCATGGTATAATAATGTCTAATAACCATAATATTTTGCATTTCAATAGCACCTTTCATCCAAGAATCTCAAAGTGCTTTACAAACATAAACTCACAATAAACTCATTAATCCTCACAGTACTCCTGTGAGATGGTAGGTAAGTATAATTCTCAGTTAAGATTGAGAAAGTGAATCATATAAAAGCTGACTGTATGGCTGGGATAAATAGAACAGGGTTATTTTGCTCCTGCTACCTACCTTGTTCTAGCAATTAGGCTCTGACCATATGTTTTTACATTGATGGAATAACAGTTTATCAAGTAAAGCTTATCAGTCTGGCTGATAAGAAATAAATAAGCTGATCCCATTAGAAGATTCTCGGTCCTGGAATGACTCAGGAGTGCATCAATTGCTCCTGCACTGAACCCAGGCTTAACTGATGCCATTTGATCACCAAGTGTCAGTTTTGGTTGGTTGTGTTGCCATTCAGATTACTGCAGTGCATTTGCACCTCTTTACATTTCATTTTGTGCGTATTGTCCAAAACGGACAGTTACCTGTATTTTCACAAAACAAATTCATTCTAACGCTAATAATTGTTTCACTTGTGTTACATGGAACTGAGCTGTAGTTTTCAAATGTGAGTAGATGTATGGTATCCAAAGTCCAGCCATTGCAATCATGTTTTGCACTTAGGTGCATAATTTAACTTTTCCCAATACTTTGCAATGATTTGGGATTTGTAATATGGGTGCAGGAGAAATCTAATCGGAAGGAAATGAATAATGAATAGGTAAACAGCAATGAATATCATATTCAGAACTTAAATTATTTTAAACTGTTTCATCTTAATTTGCTTTGGAAATAAGTTAAAATAACTTTAATTCTAAATAAGAATGTACTATGTTTTCCTGTAATTTAAAGATTCCACTTGAGATTTGCAGTTCTTACTTGATACAGATTATATTTTTGAGGAACACCACGTAGAGAAGGCCTTTGACATCTTTATCCAGATCCTCAGCTGGTGACTCCTGTGGAGTTAGTTGCTTGTGCTGTATCTTCTGGGGCGTAGCCTTTGTGTCTTCCCTGTTCTTCTTCTGTTTAGCTAGACTGGCTGTAACATTTCATCATTTAAGAATAATTCATCGTTGATCTCATGATATGGTGATTAAAATGATTTTAAATGTCATAGAAAGATGTTTGATGTCCAGTGCTCTGCTGACAATGTCCTGATATTTTAGACCAAGAAAACTTTTCTTCTTGGCACTGTTTTCTCATTCTTTTGTACAGTATATCAGAATTAAGGCCCTTTGTGATAAAACAATAAATTTATATCCTGTTTGTTTCTTAGAACTTTGGTATGTGTGAAAGGGAGCGGGTGATTTTATTAATGCCTTTTCAAAAAAAAAAAAAGGCATTAATATGCTTTAATGGTAATGGTCCTACAGATGAAAGGTGCAGACCACTGCATCTCTGTCACTTCCAAGACTATTGGCTATTATATTTTAGTTAAGGAAATATTTTTTTTAAATGAGTTTACTGAAAGATAAAAATGATACTAATATGAGGGTCACAGTTCTCAAATATATGAAGAATTTAGAGATTTCTATATGTGAATTAATCCCCGGTAGCTATTCATATATGTAGTATTGCACTGCAGCAAATAAGGGAAGAGAATCAAAGATACTTTAGCATGTAATTCTGCATAGTAGTGATGTTTTGCTTCCCAAAGACTCTTATTTACCAGAAAACAGAATACTGGCATTTGAAATAATTAGGCTGTCTCTGTGTTCCAGCTGTACAGAAAATAAGCCCCCTTTTTATTTTCTAGGGTATATTTCAGAAATCGCTGGGTAAAGACTGTCCACCCAGTTGTGCATCAGTACTGTTTGATTTCAAGCACACATTCCACCTTTCAGATGCCACAGAAAGAAGATATTCTTAAGCAACGAGTAGTAGTTGTTACGTTAAATACATCACAGTATCTGTGTCAACTGGATCTTGAACCAGGTATGATAATTTCTAAATAAGAAATATCCATAAGGTGCTTTGGGAAGCATCTGTTCTTCCAGTGTTAGTAACAACTATTCTTTCTGTTCTTTACCCAAATTTTTAAACTGTTCAAAAATAAAGTAAAAAAATTGCCATCTGAAAATGTTTTTTTCTCTTTTTTTTTTTTAATGAATAAATGTCTATTACAAAGCTATAAAACTGCTGGCTTTCAAATGCTTCTTTTTCTTATTGCTAAAGAAGCAGTGTTATGTATGATGTGGTGTTTCTGAGATCCAAGAGGGAAAATTCTATTTGAGATTCTGACTTTGAATAGTGTGCTCATTAAGTTCTTTACTCAGTGGAGCATGTAAGCATAAATACACACGCAGAGCTTTTTTCTTGTTTTATGAATTGTTTAGCTTTGCAAACAATTCCCACACATACAAACTCATGCTATGTTAACATGATACATGCCAGTTGTTTTCTAAACTGAAATATCGTAGGCTGATTTACTGGGACAGAGGCTGCTTCGGATTTATTGTTTACTTTATATCCAAATGAAATCCATCTGGTTTTTGGAGAATGTGGAATTTCTTTACAAAAGCTATTAAAGTTAGCTTTTTATGGTCACATTTAGTCATTTATTGTGACAGAGAAAGCTAATATAGAATTTAGGGTACGTATTTTCAGGTCTTTAAATGGGAGTAACTGCTTTGCCTGACAATAAGCTGTAAACAGTCATGTCATGGTAATGTGTGTGCAGCTGTGTGAAACTCATGTTTTCTGAAAAATTGCTTCATTTTTATGTATGCAATCTTACTTGGGTGGTACACTGAATCTTCTGAAGCAATGTTTTAAACCTTAGTATATAACAGTATACAAAAATATTGATCTTCTATATCTATCCAGAATTTACCTTTCATAAAATCTAAGCTTCCTGTGGCCCAGATTTTTTCATGTGCATGTTAACCAGCGCATAGATTCAGCTCCCCACCTTTTGGTCCAACATTACCATAAGATTAAATTTTAATTTTTCCTTCAACTTCTGTTCCTTTTTCCCCCCAACCTCTACATTCCGTAAAGCCCATACTCAGCAAAATGTTTAGGTATGTGCACAATTTCAATTAGAATTTTAGGATATATAAAGTAATTTAATAGGACTAATGTACATGAGGAAAGTCCTGTTTGTGGTCATTGTCCAAACCTCTTCAAGAGTAATGCTAATGAAAAGGTTTTCAGATTTGAGAAACCTTCTGAGGGAGGTCTGTTGAGAGATATTTCCTCTGTGCATAAAGAGAGCTCAGATAAAACACTTGTGTTAATTTTAAGTATATTGGAAGAAGGAGGGAGATCTGTGGACTACTGCTAATGTAACTGACAGTTGATTGTTGACCATCATTGGCCATCTGAAGGGTTTGAAAATTGTGTAGTTTTTAGTAATTGCTAGAAATTCATTTGTGTAAGCCATACTGATTTTTTTTTCGTGGTTTTGGTTGCCATCAGAATGTAGAACTCTTAGTCCAATTTCTTGTATTATTATCGCTGTTTATTTTATCATATCTCAAGTTTCATTTATTTGCTGATATCTGTTTTACAGGTTTTTTTACACACATTCTGTTAGATGAAGCTGCACAGGCTATGGAGTGTGAAACTATTATGCCTCTAGCATTAGCTAATAAAAACACAAGAATCGTCTTGGCTGGAGACCATATGCAGGTAAGAGTTACAGATTTTTTTTTTAATATAAAGCGTGTGTGTGTATATATATGTACACATATATATATATATCTAGTGTGTGTGTGTATATAATATATATAGATATATATTTATGGAGCACATTTATGTGCTCCAAATGTCCATGGTATGTGAATATCACTGAAGCAGATTTACAGTATTTCTGTAGAGTGAGAATATATTGTTGTTTCCATTTTACAAGATGAGAATTAAGGCACAAAGACAGTGAATGAATCGTGCAAGGTTATATAGGAAATCTGTGATAGAACTGACTTGGACCCAGTCAACCACTGAACTATATGCAAGTAAAACTTAATTGTAAGAGGGAGGTGCATAAAATTTACCAGCCATATAAGAGACAGGGAAGTCAAGAAAAATTCAGGGGTTGTTATTTACATAAGATATGGTGATATTTATACAGTCAGTGTAGGAATTTCTTTACGACTGGGAGTCCATGTTGATTTTTGAAAGAACTGAAAAATATGGGCAGTATATTGTGGTTAAGACAGCTTTTTTTTTTTTTTTTAAATGTATTGGAAACATCATAATCTGTTAAGGATTTGAACTAGTAAAAAGAGGCAAGCTGAAGCTGACCAGTGCCTTTATTTATTGTGAAGTGCTTAGGAATTGTTTGGTTTAAAAAGTTTACAGGAGTTTAAAATACTTGTTATACATGCCATTTTGCAGTGTGCAGGCCTGGGAAAGAATGCCTAGAAAAGTCATCCTTACTTGTTTTGTTGATTTTTTTGATTTAGGCCAGGTCTATTTGTTTTTATATATTTGCCTTTAATTCTCTCGACAGTTCTCAATGGCAATGAGGTGGATGTTGACATTGCTATAAGTAATTAACTTAGAGTAGATTTCCCACCTACCAGTATCACCTGTATCATACATATGATTCTTCAGGTCCTGCCTGTGATGCCTGTCTTTTCCTTTCCTGTTTTGATTCTTCTGCTGCCATTACGTTGAGTTTGCACATCCTGCTGCTGGATCATTTAAAGTAATGATAATAGTAATTCCAAGGACTCTCACATAGCACTTTTGAGATCTGTATTTAAAAAGTACTTGTTAAGAGGTTGGAATCCTTACTACTTTAGGCTAGAGCTCACAAGTCCCAGCTAGATGGTTAGAGTTAACTCTGGCTTGCATGTCTCAGGCTATGAGTGTAAAGAGCAGTTTTATAGCACAAGTTCTCATGGAAGTTATTCTTCGAGGCATTTAAATTTCTAAAGCTGACATCTGAGAATTAAAAAAAAAAAAAAAAAAGTAAAGCTCAAACTCAGATTCTGAATAATATGCATTCAGAAAAACAATCAATTGACTTAATTTCCAAGCTTTTGAATTTTGATTAAAAGTTGTTTTTTCATCAACCTTGTTTTGGATTTTCTTGCTATAATAGATGGTGTTTTTGTTGTAAAACAAGCCCAGTAGTAGTTCAGTGTATTAGTAACTGGGCCACCTTAGTTTATGGACTGTTCTGTGGATGGTAGTTTTTTTTTTTTTTTTGGTCATACAGCTCTCTGCTTTGAGTTATTCATCTTTGCAAGCCACAGAGAAAAGACCTTAGATATAAGGGTTCTCTCTTTTTACCTAGTTATTGAATGCCTTATTGTTCCTGTAAGAGCATGCTGGTCTTTTGTCACTTTTACAGTAGGATTAGGCATTTCTGTGGAATAGTTACAAAATGCTTAGCCATGGTATATGTCTTCTAACTATGAATGTATAGTTATAGTAAGGTTTTATTTTTGTTTTGATGCAGAATACATGTCTTGGGAGCCTGAAATTCTAAGTCCACGTATTTAGTTACACTTTCTTTGTATGTGTGTGTCTGTTACAGCTCAGTCCTTTTGTCTACAGTGAATTTGCCAGGGAAAGAAACCTGCATGTTTCATTGCTTGATCGGCTCTATGAGCACTACCCTGCAGAATTTCCATGCAGGATCTTGCTGTGTGAGAACTATCGCTCCCATGAAGCTATCATCAAGTAGGTGTGAACTTTTTCACTGTATCATGCTTTGACTGGTGTGAGTGAACAAAACTTACCTTCTGTGCCGTGCACAGGTGAATGAAGCATTACAAATTTCTGTAATGAAATCTTAGTTGTTTCAAAGTAAATTAGTAGAGTAATTCTTTGTTACTAGGTTGAAATTCAGACATCAGAGATACATTTAGATACCTGTGTTAGAGTCCCTCATTCATGGAGGGATGCATTGGCTGCAAGACAAAGAAGAGCTAACTTTCCCTTTTTAACCATTATACTGTATTTGGTAGGGTCTTTGAGCTGTCAGAATGTTAGAATTACCGGGGTGGATTACCTTGGAACAATAAGCTATGTACACTATAAGGAACATACAGATATACAACTATGAAGAGAAAAAATAGGTCAAAATTTGGGTATGTTTTTTTCTTATTGTCTTTTGCTTGTTACTTCTTTCAAGACACGTTAATCAGTGGTTTTGCATTTTTATGCTATGATAAACTAATGGCTGCTAGTGTAATGAGCTCATCCATGAGCTGTGCTAGAAAGAATAAGTGCAATCATGGGGAAAAATGCTAAAGTTTAAATCCTGAATCAAATATGTACTGAGGGATATTGTATTGGTATCCAGTCATACTAATTAGGTTATCACTGTGTTCAAAGCAAGGGCAGAAATATTTAAGTGCACTTGGGGATTTAAAAGTGATAATACAAAATATTTTATTACACAGCTTGATTTCTCTTCATTTTATTTCTTATACATTCTAGACTTCCTCTCAGTTTCTAGAAATTTTAAGTTATAAATGAGAGAGAATCTGAAAGGAAATGGATTGTTTCAGCTTTTTGTTAGAGATCATTTCCATGAACTTGACTCACAAACTTCAGCACTTGAGGTTCAGACAGTGTGTTCCTGATTGTGCTCTGTACACATAAAATCTTTAGTAAATATATTTTCTAAGTTCAGCAAGTATTAGTAGATGTAAGGAGGCTCATTGTCCAGCCTACCTATGGAAAACCAGTCCCTGGCAACAAGTGCCCCTTATGCCATGTTTCATCACCAGAAATTGAGTGTGAAACATTAGTGAGAATGTTAGTAACTTTGTCAAGCTTCAGATTAGAAGAAAATACTGCCGTTGGAAAAGCATATTTTAATGCCTTCTGTTCTGTCTGTAGTATGGGTATACCAGTTCAGAGAATTTGCTTGGAGATGCTAAATAGTAATCAGTGGTTTTCCTTATGAAGTATTTTGTGATTGCATATTTTACCAGTGAAAATTGCATATTTTAGCAATGAGCTC